>NC_090700.1:34550584-35800584 GCF_040954835.1 Lepisosteus oculatus
AGCCATCCATTCTCAACTGCTTTAGAAATGTTCTGTCACCCCAGCAGCTCTTTTGGTCAAAACCTGGATTTTTGGAGTTATTTTTGTATCCTGATTCATCATGTCTTCTTGGTCCTTTTTTCTGTGGCATGGTTTGTTTTAATGGGATGTATGTATTTTAATTGCAAAGTGCACTGTGAAGTGTTGTTCAGACTGGAACCCAGCAGATAATCATAAAGACTCTGACACATACTGTACCCAGGCTGCAGAATTGTTCTCTTTTCCTTACTCACTACATCCACATGTAAAGATACATTGTCAAGATGTTGAAATCAAACCCAGCTTCACCTACTTAGGCAGCCTTGTCACTGATGATAACACTGAAGCTGAAATCAAGGCAAGGGCTGACAAAGCTGCAATAATTTGGAACAGACTGTACAACATATGGAAAAGCAGAAAGACATCAATGAAGAGCAAGAGGCGACTGTACAGAAGCTTGGGTATACATGGTCATACTTCTGTATGGGGCTTCAACTCTTGCTACTGTATCTCCATTGCATCTTATGTATAGAATGTCAAAACAAGGGCAACAACAGCACTGTATGCCAGATCACAGACCAGCCACCATTCAGCAAAACTTTTCAGAAGGAAAGTTTTCATTTTAATTTGGTCACAACATGAAAATGGACAGCTGCAGAACTGCTAAAGAAGCATTACTGTGGACACCTGATCAACGAAGACCTGCTGACATACTGAGCTGACATACTGTAGGATGGGGCACAAGAGTGGCCCCAAGACATCCGCTTGGTGGGTTAAGCAGTAATGTGACATTAGGCACAAGAAGTCATAAATATAATTACGTCCCTCAATCACACATTAACAGATCCTATTGGCTGCGGAGATGGGCTGTTTTTCCGTGGACTTCATGAGGTAAAACGAGGTGTCCTGCTTCATAAGCGTGGTTGTCAAAGCTGGATGGAACAGAAAAAAAAAACATGTTTTTCAGCATTTCTTTAAAAATACATCAGTCTTTTGAAGCAAATTGTGTTGTTGTTTTATGGAAATGTGTGTCTTTTCAAAAGTATTGCAATCCATGCCACAGAGGGACAGACAAAAAAAAAAGCATTACTGCTGAATGAGGCTTAGCATGACACTGCATCATTCACAGCTATTCCAGTCCATCAGCGCCCTGTGCCAGTGCACACAGTAAATTATCTGTCATTGAACAGCTTCCATTCAGGCTGCGGAGTAAGATTTAGGTCATGGCTAGAGAGAATAAAAAAAAACAAAAAGGAGGGACAGAGGAAAGATGAAATGTTCAAAGTACTCTGATGGAAAATCGCAGCAACAATAGAGCGCTGGTCGTCACAGAGCCATGAATAAAAAACGAAGACACTGATAACTGCATGAGTCACATGACCCCGGAGCAGACCTCTTTGCTTGACGTCACTGCCGAGATGCAGCATAGCTCCTCCAGACAGGCGAACATTCCAGCCACTTCCAAACTTAACTAACTGCAGTACCCCGGCTTTCATAATTAAGTGCAATCAAAGCGTTTCACATGCTTAATGGAAGCATTTTATGAAATCCCAATCAGAAGGTTGTAGCGGTGAACAAATAAAGACATTAGGCATTAAATGTTTTTTTTTTTCCACCTCTCCTCAACTTAAATTAAAAAACACTCTTGTGGCTAGTTTAATGGAATTCAAGAAAAAATACCATAATGGGTTTTAATGGAAGATTAACTTTGGTCAAAAGTCGTCGTCAGCATAAGGAGTAGCAGAGCAAGAGGGGTAAGGAAGGAAGAAAATCTATACCGATTGGATTTGCATTTGGGGTCTGCATTTAATTAAGTAAATGAAGTTTTTCTTGTTTTGTGGCCTAAGTGTATTGCATAAAGGCAGGAGCGTGCCCTGTGGGAGAGCTGTCTAATTGCAGGTGCAGTGTATTAGTAAATGATTGCCTTGTGTTGGGCTTACACCTCTCAGCTCCTCCCTACAGCCACTCTCCATTGCTGCTCTGGCAACCCTGCCTCTATTTTAACACTGATTAATATCTGAAAGCTTTTCTAAAAGACATTCTTCCCGGTTTCCTCTGCTGGTCGTTGCTGATGGCGAGAAGCCGCGGTTAATTGAACTGAACTGTACGGTCTTTTTTCCAAGAAACAAATCCTTCCGCAAATTGAATTTTTATTTGCTCCAGATTTCACATTTATTCTTGTAGCTGGCATGGCATTCTGTCTAGTTTGGCAGGAGAGAATTCACCTCGCCCCGATGATGTAGTTGTTGTGAGATGTCGTGACTGACACATTGGAGGAGACTTGTTGCTTTGCTTCCTATTTTTTTTTCCCCACTTTAGCTAACATTATAGTATCTCCAGCATCATCCAGTTTTAGGCTGAAACATGAATGTGCTCTTGGCACATAACGCTATACATAAGTCTTGAACCCCTATAGAACATCTTTATTAGGAAACATTAAAAAAATAAACAAAAAGACATAGGCTAGTGTGACACCAGAGACAGTCATAGAAAACCAGAATCCCAACTCCCTCTTCATCATCACTTGGTTCATCAGAGGCAGACAAGGCATGTGGATAAAGAAGATGGGGCATAATTAGCAGCAAACACAATCAGCAATCAAAACTAGCAGGCATTTTAAACAAACACTTGGAAGTGTTGTAACAGTGCATTGTAAATATTGTAAGTAGAATGGCCGATGTTTTGTTTTCTCACCAGTGATATCGGAAGTGTTTGTGAATGTTGTTAGTGTTCATGTAGTTGGTGTTTCAGACCCCATCCTGCTCCAGGTTAAAATAGCAACATGTGAGTAATTGGCTGAACATAAACAAGTAGTAGGAGCATTGTGCCCGTACAGTACTTCTCCAGTGTTCTCCATATTGTTTAGACTACTAAAATGAGCTTCAAAATCTGGTGCCATTCATATTAGTACTTAATCATGTTGCTTTGTTGTGATGTTTTTCCCTCAACCACTACAGTTTTTGGAAAAACACAAACATACTGTAAATGCACACAAATGAGAGAATGTAGACCTTAGAACTAACCCTGCACCCATTTAAAATGAACAACCACAAAATGTTAAATAGAGAGTTGAATGAGCAACTCAAAAAAGGAGCAAAGAGCAACCAACGTGACAGTCCAATCTATAGATCAAAAACATTCTGAAATTAGAACATCATACACATAATAATAATAGCTGGAGAAGTCAAACTGTGCTTGGATTCCCAACACAGCTTAAAAATACAAAAAATTGCTTAACAAAGTCTTTATCTGATCCTTTGTGGTTTTAATGTAATAAGATTAATTATTATGGTTGTTAACAGTAATATGATCTGAATCGTTTGGTTTGTCAGCACAGTTCTGGTTGTTGTTTAAGAAACATGACATGAAGCGAAGTATAGATCCGTAATCTCTACTGTCACTAAGTTCTCCTAACAAACACAACCTAAAACTTTGGGCCACCACAAGATAACAGAGGCTTTCATTTTGTGTTAGAAAGTTGTCCTAGAGTGTGCATTAATTTGATCACTTTTCTAAATAGTGCTGTCCTGTACACTGGGTAGACCATCTTTCTATTGGCACCTCATTAAGACCTGGAAAACACAGCTGATTAGAGTTTGTATCCACATAATTCGTTCAATTAAGCTATTACGTTCTGAATGAAAACCAGAAACAAATGCAGCACACCAGGACTGGAGTTGCTTACCCCCGACTTCAAATATAATTCAATTTCATTGCTTTGGATACCAAATATATAGTACACTCACCAGATGCACTAATAATGCCTGAGACAGTCTGTCTTTGCTTTGTCCTTTTAATAATACTTAGTGTGAGCACAAACCTAGGAGACCACTTTATTTAATCTGTTATGGTTTAGTTCCCCTCAATCCGATATGAGCAAGTTTTTTGATCTGTATCATAGGGGTTGACGTTGATCCTGAGAGGTCAGGTCTCACTTGCCAAGCCAGAGAAAGAGTAGAACAGTGCTGCTTGACTCACATTGCTCTCACTTCTCAGTCCAACACAAAGGACTGTACCCTCATATACAGTACATGTGGAAATTATTTAGCACTGCATTAGCATTGCATATAAATATTGCATCCAGTGTAGATTGTGTAAATCAAATCAGTTACCACATTAAAAATACAGAAGACCCAATAATGCTAGACTAAAATATGTCCCTGGTTTGACTGTGAATTAATCTAGCCTGGTCAATGGCTTGACTTGTCTTTGTGAGGTTCTGCAGCAGTCTTTGTGCAAAGATCTGTTTTGTCAAATTCACATCCCAAATCCCTCACCAGAATTTTTTCAATAGTCACTGTTGCTAGACTTTGGTGCTGAAACAGGGTCCTATTTTTAGTTCACTCATATACTCTGCAAAAGGAGAACTAAAAAGAAGCATACAGAAGTCTGTTCGTTTGTTATTTGTTATTTACTGGTTTGTTTTTGTTCTTCTGTTATGCTGGGACTATTTGCACACATGCTGTGCCTGGTTTGCTTGAAAGGAAGTGAATTTATTACTGTGACCGCTTTCTTTGTGGTGTTTTGCTCTGTAGTACACAGAAAATGGGCTTTAGTGAAGCCACACCACACAAGAAGCTGCTATTCCTCCAGCCTGTGACAAAAGATGTCTCCGTTTTCTCAGAAGCATCAGAGGCTCTCTGAGCCACAGAGGGAAGAACGGGAAATTTGATTACAGAGGATCTTCCAATTATAATTCCCTTCATTCGATTTTTCTTTTCTCACCTGAAATAAAAGGAAAATAGACAAGTAGTATTCTTGCTTAATGGAAGCTCTTGCAATTGTCTGGGAATGACTTTTTTCATCATCCTTGGGCTTTATTGTTTGCCTTTCATATATTGCATTTCTGTTTTTAAATGTACCGCCCTGGGTTTTACAAAGAAAGTCTGAGACAATTCCTCTGTACGTGCACTTCACTTATTACATGTCTGTAATGATACATTAATCATGATTACTAAATTCTCAGCATAATGCCTTCTTTTTCTGCCAGGGAAAATTGTTCAGTTGTATTGTCCTACAAGAAATTGGTAGGATCATTTTTAGAGGTGCAGTGCTAGGATGAATGAGATGAATGAGGCTGTATTTCAGTTCAGTTATTCCACAGTAGCACTTTACTTGAAATGTATGCCCAATCAGTTTAGAAATTATACGCTTAGAGACAGCGCTATAAAGACAGGATTGCAAAGAGATCATGTTTTTTTTTTCCTCAAGTGTTTTCATACACTTACCTACTCAGCCTGCAGAACAATAGCGTGATGGAAAAACTGACCATAATCTGAACTCTGTGAACAGTGTCAGCATTATCAGTTTTTTTAACAGGATTTTCCAAAGCTATAAAGACAATCTCTCAAAGCTGCCGAAAGGCATTGTTAGAACTCCGGCCTTTTCACCTGCAGGCTGGGCATTTCAGGGATGCAGTTACTGCTCCCTTGAGCAAGGCTCCTTCACACAACAAGGAATTTGGGTATCCCAGTGTGTAGGTATTTGTAATCCCTGTAAATTGCTTGAGATAAAGTCATGATAAAGTTCATTTGCTTACTTCAGCAAAAACATTTTTTAACTCAAGGATTTTGCTTTTTTTTGTTGTGTTTCCTTGTTTTTTATTTTGTTTTCTCAGTTTTTCACTATTTTCACTCCTTCAAGAAAAGCATGTGGTTTTTCACCCTGTCATTTCTCCATTTAACTTGTAGTTCTTCACACCAGCCCTTGGCTAGAGTCCTATTACAAGTATGTAATGACTGCAGCACAGTAGGGTTCATTATTCATTGGCAGCAACACAGGACAGTACCTTTTGTTTTACTAATGTGCATTACCAAGTAACTATAGCACAGTACCATTCTTATTCAGTATAACACAGTGAAGTACAACTATACCTTAACAGCTATAGGTTGCAGGAAATGTGTTAAAATGACTTCTGTTCATTCGGCTTTCTGTTCATCAGCTGAACTAAGCTTTTTTTCTAATTTAATCTATATGTTTTCTTAAAAGTTACTTCTAACAAAGAACTTTAAGTAAAGAGAGCTCAGTGCTGATGTCTTCTTCTGTTACAGCGAAACTCTGCTCAGTGTTTGGGATTTCTCTCTTCTCCCTTCTCCCTTCAAGTAGAAATCTGAAAACATGATAGAAATGCAAATGTTAATTTGAGTTTTTTTTTTAATTAGAGAGGGTCAGGGGAAAGCTCATTAGGCCATTTTATTGCCATCAACCTTAAGACATCGTCACAGGGGAGTGTCTGCAAGGTTTACAGCAGACATTCATGTTCAAGGACTGTGCCTTGTGATAAAAGGAACTCTTTCTGCACAGCCCAGTGTATCAGGCAACATAGATCACGGTAATGAACACCGAATTACACCTTGATTGCTAGGCATTACTTCTCTCTGCTTTTCCCTTGATGTCAGTTTATTCATAACTATATTATGTGCTCACTCCCAAGGATGTTTCGGCACTGACAAGTTGTGCTGTTGACTTAGCAACCTGTTTTCCTTTTGCTGAAATTTGGGTTTAAATACGTAGCATTAATCTTCGCTGTTGAGTTCGCACTTTGCTTGCGGGCAGCGTGCCTTCCAGATCCGACATCTGCTGTCAGAGCACAACTCTCAGAAAAACTTGGTGCAAAGACTGTGTGTTGCTAAAAAAAATTACAGCATCAAATTATGGCGAAGCAGATGGTAGAGTGGGTTAGGAAAACTTGGGAGTGCATTGAGTTTTCAAATAACATAGGGTGCATAACTGTGAAAGCATCTGTGCTTGGATTTTTAAAGAACTTATTCCAAATACCATATTTTGGAAATAACTACCTGAAACCTATGTGCTGGTCTTCCATTCCTCACTTCATTGAACTTTTTAACACACTAGGCAATGGGAGTATTTCAGTCAAGTAAAAACACTTACAGCTAAAGTTTAATAAGCTGTTTTGGAGAAGGTTATATATATATATTATTTTATTATTCAGTTTAATAGTACTAAAAGACCTTCAAAGAGAAGACACACCAACACCACAAGAAGGAGAGAATAGGAGAGACATGAGAGAAAGGCAGGGCAGTATCTGATCAGAGGGATTGGAGAACTCCAGGGTGTGCCATGCCAGGTTGTTGCTTGGCCAGAAGGTGGCGCTCTTTCGTCTGGACTGGAATTTAAATCAAGTTCCTGACTAGCTGCTCATTAAAGATCCTCTGTGATGTTTTTTGTCAGAATAACTGGGTTAATCCTGATGTCGTGGCTCGGCTCCATTGTTCAATCTGGCTGGTTTAAAGTTTTCAAATTCTCCTTTAGTCCAATAGAAATTCTTCAATTTCTGCTAGTAAGGGAGGTAATAAATCTTTATTAGTAGTAGGAGTAGCGGTGGTAATAGTAGACCTGCCCTCCTTCATGCCACTCATCTTACAAGACCTTACAAGTGACACAAACACCCATATTGGAGGTTTAGCACTGTTAAGAGGAGAAGCCAGTTCCTCACTGACAGCTCTGCATGTTTGTCAAGGTCCGAGAGATCCCCAGCTGACTGATCCCACCCTGCCCTCAGCTCCTTACACACAACTGCTTAGAGAATCCCAATCACAGTCGCCTAGTCACATAACCCAGGTTCGAACCCGTGACACCTGGATCATATAGCCCAACCTCTCAAGTTTTTATTAAAACTTTGTGTCTACCTGTTGGGTTTAATGAATAAAATTGCGTAGAATTATTTTATCTCCTATTTGTGTGTAAGGTCTTTTACACAGTCGTAGGTGCGTAACCCCAGAGCTAAGCTCCTAGCAGAAGAGGTCTCCAAGTCCAGTCTGTCAGAGTGCAACCTGGGCACTGCAGTATCTTGTTGAACAACTTCCAGCAGTGAGTGAGAGGATGCACGGTAGTACAGGTGTGTTTTTTCAATGAAGGTTAGGGCTCTGGACTCTGGAGAGTCAGATGGATTCAAATCCTGTGAGAAATGTTGCGGTTGTACATTAAAACAAGGCTCTCCACTCATATTGCTCCAGAAAAATGTTATACAGTATACAGTAAATGAGTGCTCTTCAGATCATCGCTGTAAAATGTAACTTGCTGTCAAATGACCTACAGTACCTAGTTAAAAGATTAAAAACAACAGTGTATAAGAATGGAAATATAATTTAAGACTATAAAGCTTTACCATATTGCAATATAAGTCCATATTGTATGTCATTTATTACATATTCTCATTTATTCATCTTGTCCATTCCACTTCTTACAGCCTACATTTACAGTGCATGATTGTTAGCATTTTTCTATTAGTACTCCAGTGTTTGACACTGAAGTCTTCCAGCACAGAAATTACTCTCTGATTGTAGTATTACCTCTATGGAAATTTGTTGTGGGATGAAATGACTTTCATCTGAACTTGCTGTACGCTCTGTGGGAAGATGCTGCAACAGCTTCCTAATAATTAAATCCTAATTTATGCACAGTGAATTAGCACAGAGAAACATCTCCATAAATCCAGTAGAAACATGTTTTGCAGTTTCTATTCTAAACTTCCATGTATGTGCCTAGTTTTTTAGGAGCATTACTCTGTCAAAGAATGACTTCTGCATTGTGATTGTGCTTTTTAATTTTGTCATTGTTTTGGGGTGTAATGAGTTCATATTGATTGTCTTCCCTCTGTTTCTCTTCACCAGAATGTGGAGGAAGGGAGGGGTGAGGTCGGCTCTATTGAGCTTTGAAGATATTTAGCTCTAATTAAGTTTTTCCCCAGAGAAACTGGGAAGGGGGAAAAATGAAAACTCCCTGCACTTGAGTGCATTAGAGCGATCGATTTCATTTTTACACTGATATTACTGCTCTGTCAGGAGGTCCTTGGGGAAATTTTGCCTTGTATTCATAAAACGTTTTATTTAGAAAATCACTGAGCTCTGGCTGTAAGATCTTCTCAAGCTTGTATACTGTATGTCCTATTTCACATTCGCAATTGAGCAGTCAGATCCACAGCATTGCTGTCCATTTGGGGTGGAAGTGAATGACTTGGGGATAAAGATTATCAAGGATTGTGTGGAAGGCAAGAGATCCACTCGAATGTGTCAAGCTCCTTCATAGTCTGAAGAGTGTTTATTCACTGAGGGGGTGGCTAGAGTACATGTGGAAAGCAGAAGAGTCTTTCTTTGCATACATTAAAAACAGTTTATTTACATGCTGTGGTAATGATGAGGACACAGCAGTCTTCACGCTCCATGCATTGTGTGACAGACGTTAATGAGATTCAAATTCAAGAAGACTACGTACAGCTCAAGCATAACTTGCATTTTTGTGTTTTGGTTGGGTGTTCTTTCAATTTTATGTACAGTATTTGGATTTCCAATTTTTACTCTGCATTGACTTAAACATTTATCTTTTTCTTATAGATCATGACTTTTCTGACTTTCAGGCTGTGTATAATCAACATCAGCCTCTGACTGTTGACCTGCCTGATTTTGATTATCTAAAATGTCTGTCCTCTTTCCGCTGCTTTAAAAGGGGAACTGCAATGCTATTTTTATATTTTGGGTTTAGAAAGAATCAGCACTGATTGGTGCATTTGAAATCACACAAAAAATTAAATGTACACAGTAACTTGTAAAACCTCCAATTTACATCACAAAATAGACTTAATTTCCAGGTATGCACAGTGCAACATTCTGCGATTCAGAATGAGACAACAAAACTTCCAGTAACACAGTGTGGCCTTATACATTGTAAACAAGCAGTCTTGCAAATAACATATCTTTTAATCCAATGGAAATATTGTTTTTGGATTCTGAGATGGTTTTGCCGACAATCACTACTTACTTGTTAACTCTGCATACAGTACAGATCACATTGGAACATTTCTGAGGTGAAATGTCTGCTGCACAAAGTTGTTCGCTCCTACAGTACACCACATTATGTTAGACATTACAGTAACTAGTGAGCAGAAAGGGTCACAATGCATTGCAATTCATGGGTTCTTGAATGCGAGTTTGCAACAATGCAGCATCATACAGTACTTTCACAAAGTTCACAATTTTGTGCTTAATTCAAAATGTGTATTTTTTTTCTATAACTTCAATGGATTTATTTTGTTACCAAGATTAAATGACCGGTGTGAGAAATTGAGGCTGAAGTTAAGTTGAAGTCTGACAAAGAAGAATATGGTTCTGCTGTTAAACCAATCACCTGAAGATATAAATGACCAAATGTGTCTCTTTTCAATTCTCAATACAGTGTATATCCATTCACATATAAGTGAGCAACATCTCATTGTATACAAGACAAGTTTCAAATACATTATTCCATGTAGTCAACTTTATTTTATATAATGATTTTCTTGGGAAGTCAGATCTAGGATCTAGTACACATGCACATACAATTTGATACCATAAATTACACTAAATTTACGTTTTACATGCTAAATGTTAATTTTTAAGGCCATATTTGTAAGTGAGACTGACTTGATTTTCTGGCTGTATGACAGTGGTTTCCAATCCTGGCCCTTGTGACACACACACCTGCTGGTTTTAGATATTTGAACAATTACTTGACCTAAGACGTTGCTTCAATTGAATATTTGCATTTTGCTTCTAGTTTTTGATTTTATTTCACTACCAAAATACAAATGTTAAAGCTCCATAATGCTTAAGAGCTGGGAACAGTTCAAATTAATCTTTTTATTATTATTAACTCAATGAAGGGCATGATTGTGTCACTGAGGACTCTGCTGGAACAAAAACCAACAGGTGCATGGATCACCAGGAGCGGGACAGGGAACCACTGCTCTTGGAAAAGGGGCAGATAGTGCAAACGACAGGCATTTTTATAGAAAGACAGTTCACTGATGTTGTCAGAAATAAAGTCCTTAGGAGTGAACAGCAGCCTTTTCAATTTTATTCTGAAATCTACAGGGAGCCAGTAAAAGGAATTGAAAACAGGTGATATACTCTTATGCACTTTAATTTTCACTGAGAACATGGCAGATGAGTTCCGAACATGCTGCAACTTGTTAAGAACATGCTTGGATACACCTGCAAGCACAACATTACAAAAATCAAGTCTGTGAAGAACACTGGCATTAGCGTCTCTACATCACATTGGGAAATGCGTGGTGATATGATCAATGTTCCAAAAAAGATAAAAAATAGTTAACATCATCTGAGCCGTGTAACAAGAGAGTGGTGCCTGACTGTTGTCAGGATAACTGGCAACTGAAAACATACATTTGAGTGTCATTTGAGTACAAACTGTCTGTTAAAGTGTCTGACCCAATGGCAACATTAAAAAGAATGGAACTGATCACAAAGATAATACAGTCAATAAAAAACATCTTATCCCTGGGCCATAACTGGAACCAGAATTCCCCTGTGACAACCCTTAATTGGGTTTAGTCTGCTGTGGTTGCTCACATTGTGGAGTTTGTACTGTGGTAAAATGATAGTTAGCAGTAACAGTTAGTAATGTCGGAGGGGGTGTGTCCACAGTTCCTCCTTTGGAAGTTGGAGGCTTAAAACCAATGTTATAAACAACTGGTGATTCCAAAACAAAGATATTTATGATCCAGTATGCAGTAGCCTTTCTGACACTCTTCTTTCCTCCCATCTGCTCCTGTTCCAGGTGTGTAAAGTCCTGAACTCCACCACCATGACCTGTCTGGCCCCCTCCCTCACCACAGAGTATCGCCCAGGTCTTGATGCAGTGGAGCGAGCCGACGAGTTTGGCTTCATCTTCAACAATGTCCAGGCACTCCTTATCTACAATAACACTAACTTCATCTACTACCCTAACCCTTCCTTTGAGCCCCTCAGTGTCACTGGCATCCTGGAGCAGAAGCCTGGCTCCCCCATCATCCTCAAGGTAGGAGATATTCACTGAAACCCGTGCACATCCATCCTTACGTTTTTGTGCTGTGTTCATCCCCTGTGATTTCTGGACAGCTGGTTCATCTGCTTAGGTTAAGTCATGGCTTTCTGTCTGTCTTCTCACATTCCAAACAATGGTAATTTAATAGTGCATCCTTTCAGTTTGTTAACCTCCATCTTCGCTCTGTCTTGTACTTGGTTCATTTCAGTACCCCTAATGGCCTCTGTAAATAGAGGACGCCTAACTGGGTTATACAGGGTTAGAATTTGTTGGAACAATAGAAGCAGGTTGGTTAATGTAGATCCACTATGATATGTAATTAAAGCAGCTTACATATACCGTATAGGGTTTTTATCACCCTCATCACAATGATCATGTAAAGTAATTTAAAAACACATTGTGGCCCTCAAGTGTCATAACACAGTTACAACCATGGCATTAAAAGGAAATAGTGAAACCACATTTGTCCTTTTTGGATTTAAGTGCAAAAATACTTTTATGGGTGACGTTGTTTTTTTAAAACATCTCTAACACTAGTAAAATTGATAGTTGATTATATTTTGGGAATACCCTGAAGGATGTGATTTCTGTCTCCAAGACACACAAGATGCCAACTGCAGATTAAAAATGTGTTACTCTACAATTTTTATACGAGTAGTATCAAGTATTCATATCCAGTTTTTGTTATTTTTACAGTGCTGTGGGTGAGCCAGAACATGCCTGCAGTGTAACAGCCCTCTGTGTATATTCTTATCTTCCCCCAGGGCAGGAATCTGGTGCCACCAGCCTCAGGAGGTGCCAAGCTGAACTACACAGTGCTGATCGGGGAGACGCCCTGCTCTGTCACCGTCTCCGAGACACAGCTCCTGTGTGAGCCGCCGAACCTCACGGGGCAGCACAAAGTGCTGGTCAGTTTATTTGCCTGTCTATCCTTCTCTCCCTCGGCATCTTGGTTCCTCAGTCTTTTTCTCTGTCCTTGAAGAACCTACTCCATGGTCCTTTGTATTTTTTCCACCTCTGCGGCAGTCCTCGTTGTGCCAACCCTAGTCTCCTGTTGCTCTGCAAGCACAGATCCTTTACCAATTGTTTTCCCAATCCTCCACTCCCAATCCTGGTCCAGGTGACCTACACACCTGCTGGTTTAGGTAATTGAAGCTTTATTTGATGTACAGTAAGACGTTGCTTCAATTGAATATTTGCATTTCATTTCGAGTCACAAGTATGGGATTTTGTTTCACTTACAAACTACAAAGCTTAAAGCTCTCACATGCTTAAGAGCTGTGAATGCACAGTTTAAATTCATTGTATTGTTATTATGGCAATACAATTGTCAAAAAAACATGTAACTAAGGGCTCATCTGGAACAAAAACCAACAGATAGTGTGGGTCTGTGGGTCCACCAGGACTCATGATGTTGTGTGTACTCTGGAACTCCTGCAGCACTGGGAAATGGCAGTTCAGTGGTTCTGTAGAGCTGTGCAGTGCCAAGGTCTGATTTAACAGGAAAAGTTTGTTGCCTGCTGTTGGTGGAGGGGAGTCCGACCCCAGCGTATTTACAGGGGGGGCTGTTTCTGTCTTTGTGCAGGTCCAGGTGGGCGGCCTGCACGTCTCCCCCGGCTCCGTGCACGTGCTCTCGGACAGCCTTCTCACCTTGCCCGCCATCGTCAGCATCGCGGCTGGCGGGGGCCTGCTGCTCATCATCGTCATCATTGTCCTCATCGCCTACAAACGCAAGTCCCGCGAGAACGACCTCACCCTCAAGAGGCTGCAGATGCAGATGGACAACCTGGAGTCCCGTGTGGCCCTGGAGTGCAAAGAAGGTGAGACAAGAGCATGGTACATAAAAACATAAGACAAGAGAGGAAGCATTCTAACCTATTTAACTTTAGGAAAGTTATTCATTGAGCTGTCAATGATAATCTATATGATTATTCCATTCTGCTATTGGATTTTACTTGATCCCATATGCTATTCCTGAAAGGAAATGGCAAAGTCAGCCTAATGGCTAGCTTTACTGCTCAGCATTGAACTTAAAGGCACAACTAGATGTTACAAGATATGTACTCAGAACAGAGAACTGGAGAAACTTGTGTAAAAATGTGGTAGATGTCTGGAACAACTTGCCGGATGGTACATGTCATGTTGATGAAGCTGATTCTGTGGGAACCTCCAAGAAGCAACTTACTGTAGATGACATCCTTGGAGGAATATGTTCTACCAACATCCCAAAAAGAATGATGGGTCAAATGGCCTCCTTTTATTTACAACCTCGTTATATTCTTATTTTCATAAAGAATCCCAGGCAGTTTGTTTCAACAAAATGGCTGACCATCTTGTACCAGAGAACCATAACCCTTTGTGTAAATAATTAAAGCATATCGTATCAGTATCTTCAGTACACTGATGATCACTCCCACTTCAGTGTTGTTTAATTCATATCAGATTGCACAAACTGTAGTGTCTTGCAGAAAAAAAACAGCAGAAAATACTTTCATAGTACCTTAACCCCATGTCTGTCTGTACAAATTTCATTATGATAAAATATCAATCACAGGGTTACAAATTACAGCTTACAAATGAGACAGTATAGAAATTCTAAAACCTGAAAAGGACGAAACTGCAAAATAAAAATCCTCCTTAAACATGCTTCCTTTTAATAATAGGTAAAAATGTTATATAAAAGTGCACAGGATCATTGTTATAATTTTTGCAGCATGCAAATGAAATCTGGTCCAATTTTATACAGCATTTACAACCATGCTGTGCGCCGGGCTAAATTTATACTAGGCAAAGATGTTCATTTTTATGCTAACGAGCTAGAATTATGTAACAAGAAAATTTGAGATCTCAGTGGAAAGTCTTCACCAAAGGAAGGCAATATTTAAGACAGCTCTGCTCAACAATGGCCAGAACATCTTATTTTGATTTTATTGTCACACACAGACTGCATTATGTCATGTTAATCTGTGCTGGTTAGCAATATTAAGATTTCCTTGCATGAATTTGTTTTGTTTTCTCTTGAGTGCGCAGGGTGTACATGACCGTTTGTTTCTTATGAATTCTTATGAACCAGCGTGGTTGGATCATTAGACATGACTCATTTGCGCTGATTAAACTGTTTTCAATTTGGCTCTTTTCTCCTCTGCATGATGTCTAGATGGGTCGATTCATAACATGCATTTTGCAAACCCTTATTGCAGTTTGTGAAAGCACATACTTTTTGCTTCACCTCATATGACACAATAGATAGTTAGCATGTCCTGCCTTTCTGTTCCACCTTTCTGTTCTCAGTACTGGTTCACTGTGATCCAAAGAATTGGCTTGATGATATTCTTCATCAATTCACAGCTAGCCAAGCATGATGGTCAGTAAGACCTCCTCACTGCTATATTTTTTATGTTCTGCAGTACATACAGTAGGCGTGTTAAGTGCATTGGATCTTGTTTTTGAGTGCAAGTGCTTAAATAACTTTTTCTAATGTTTGCTGCGTAAATCTTGACCTTTGCCCATGTACAGTATTTTGATCATTGAGCTTTTGTCTCCAAATACCACTATTGCATTCCCCCATCTCAAAGAGAAGCATCCAGTTAAAAAAAACTAGAAAAAAACCTGGAAGAGCTGATGGGAGTTAATGTGAGAAAACCCCTGAAGCGAGAGTTGTGATGTTAATGCGTTGCAAAAAAAAAGTGGGGCTAGATTATTTGTATCACCTGTAATAACTTTTTTTTTCCGTGCCGTCTTCTCCTCGGTTTTTTTCGCTCAGATTCCCGAGCAGCTCGTTTCGCTGCGCCTTGGAAGTGGTATCCATAGCGACCAGCCAGTGTTTACAGGAGGATATTAATCCCGGTTTGGTCCCCTAGGACTCAGTTAGAGCTCTGGCAGATGTATCAAACTGTGTCGGCCTTCTTCCTAGGTTCCTGCTTGGCTTCTCTGCTTAATAAAAACCACGTAGAAGAACCTTGAAAAAGCAGAGCAATGTATAGTATAGAGTAGATAGATATCTTTTGTATAATAATCAGATTTGAATGAATGTGAATGTGATCAAATGTATGGAACACAACAACAAGCAAAACATGGAGCAGTCAGAACCACTCCCCAGTTAGTATGGCCATGGGTATAGCCTCATGCGTCTGTTTCTTTTCATTTTTGTTCTTTGTGCTTTTTTGTTTTCTGACGATGGTTAAACTGGAGACTGATAGAGCTTATGGGTATCTGCTTGAGGCTGGCAATGTTTAAAACATGGGATGTGAGCAGGTGAGTTGCCTGTGGGGAGGATTTGGGGAGATACCTAGATTCTGTCCCCTCTGTGTGTCTAATCGTGTGATCCTGTGGGCAGATCTACACCACCTTTGTCAGAGTAGAGCACCCTTAGATGTTGATTTCTATAGAATCAGCTCACAGCTAAGTGAGCATTTCTGCTGCAGTGAGGAGAGTTCAGTTGCATTTTTTTGTTTTATTGAATTTTAAAATCCACATTACTTCAAAGAGCAAACTCATTTACTTTAATGTTTAATCTGTTTGGTTTTATTTTTGTACAGCAGATTTTAATGTTCTTTAAAAAAAGCTTTAAAACCAATCAGATAGAAAAGAGTTTGCAATGCATTCTGAAGACATTACTAAATTACTGAATTCTGTAAGATATGGTACTGCTCCTTCCCAGCACACATACACACACATGAACACACACAGAACTTACTAAATTGAATAGGTTTTTGAGGCTTTCCTCAGGTTCTCAAATGTTCTTGCAACAGACTCATTCCTGTAGTTCCTGGATTGTGTTTGGAAGAGCTTACCAAGCCATATCATGGAAGCTGACTGTACTATATGGAATAAAGCTATTGCTGAAGTTCATGGATCCCTTTCATGAAATATCAGCACTGGCTTGATGAAATACCATTACCTTGTTAGTGTTTTTTTTTCCCAACATATGGTTGTCTCAGAAGCTCCCAGCTCTAGTGGCTGCACTAGACAGTGCCTCGTGTAATCTCCTAACCACCTACCTCTTCTCTGTCTGTCCACAGCCTTTGCTGAGCTGCAGACAGACATCAATGAGCTGACCAGTGACCTAGACCGAGCAGGCATTCCCTACCTGGACTACCGCACCTACGCCATGCGTGTACTGTTCCCTGGCATCGAAGACCACCCTGTGTTGAGAGAGCTTGAGGTGAGGGCACATCATCAGTACACAGCCGTGCCAAATTAAAACTAGCAACTCCTTACAAACAAATAGTAGAAATGTCCAAATTTCCCAGTATTAGTTCAGTCATCATTTAAGTTAACATCTTTCTGAATGGCTGCTCATTCAGAGCAACATACTACAAAGCTCCAGTGTGCTTCACTTTGTGTTTTTTTAGCACCTCTCTTGTTTAAGTTATCTCTTTGTGATGATATCACATTGACATGTGGTCAGAATTGTTAAAGATAGCTCAGCCGAGGAATGTTGACTTACGCTGTCCTTGGTATGTTTAACCTGTAACCAAACCTGGCGTTCATTATGTAAAGTGAAGGTCAGCATCAAGCCAGTACTAATTGCAGAACACCTGCATGTCGTAAAAGGTCTGGAAACATGAAAAACTATTAAATTGTGCTGTAACTGAAAGATTGGAGAATACATTAAGAGTGTTTCTATTTTTATATGAGGAAAAAAACATGAATTCTTAATTTAAATAATACATGCTTTAGAAAGTGGCAAACTGAGCAAGATGAACAAGAGCGATGAGAAATATTTGATATTAAAGGGTAATAATGGCATCTGGGAAGAACAGTTAAAATGCCACAGAACACAATTGTCCAGGAAGGACTGTGGAAACGTGTAACCCTCTGCTTGCTGGTGCCCCAGGTCCCAGGGAATGGGCAGCTGAGCGTGGAGAAAGCTCTGAAGATGTTCGCCCAGCTCATCAACAACAAGGTCTTCCTGCTGACCTTCATCCGCACGCTGGAGTTGCAGCGCAGCTTCTCCATGCGGGACCGCGGCAACGTGGCCTCGCTCATCATGACCGCCCTGCAGGGCAAGCTGGAGTACGCCACAGACGTCCTCAAGCACCTGCTCTCGGACCTCATCGACAAGAACCTGGAGAGCAAGAACCACCCCAAGCTGCTGCTGCGCAGGTCGGGCCACATCGCCTGGGCTGGGGCAGGGAGGCACGGGAGGAATGTAGGGAGACACGAGGACAGGCAGCAGACAGCTTCGTGAAGAAGTAGTCGGAGGAAGGGCAGGGCAAGCAAGAGAGGGAAGGATCGCAGTGTCACGTTGCCGAGACACAAAGAGGAGGGATGAGTGCAATGAGGGAACACAGGAGGCAGAAGGGCAGGGTTAGGGCAGGAGCGGTACCAAGCAGGGAGAACAAAATGGTGGCTGCAAGCTGGAGAGAGTGACACAAAACTGCTGTGGCAAATCTAACTGTAGGTGCTACAAGAGCCAAGCCTCAATGGGTTTTCTTTTCTAGACCCAACTGTTTTTATGTCGCTCTTGGACTTTGACTGTTGTTTGCTGCTGGAGTTGTCTTGTGAACAGAAAGAGAGGAAAATGTCATTTTACCAACCACCAATTCTTATTGGTTGAGGTTTCGAACATAACAACAAGGGCTGTACAGTACATTTAGCCGTAAGACACAAAGCCTCTGTATTTACAGAAGCCTGTGGACGTCTCCTTGTGAGGCTGGATGGGGAGGCGCTGGGCTGGAAGGCAGGGTGTCTGATTCGTTCTTTGTCTGGGTCAGCCTGTGCAAATGGTGGAGAAGTTCATAACCCCAGTGCCCCGATGATGTGGAGAGACAGCGTGTGTCAAATCCCTGTTGCCATGTATTCTGGCCTGTTTAACCAATTATCTATTTTTTATATTTTTTTGACGAGGCAATGTAATATTCAGCACATTCTGAGGGGTGAGAGATCCCTTCACTTTACTCCTACCACCCAGACTTACTGAGTCTGTATTAGTGTTGTCAGCCTCACTTAGACTGTGTGCAGGCTATGAAAAATTTAATAGCAGCTCCAGTTTGTATTTTTTCCTTTGAATTTAAGATCTTGTTTTTTTTCCGCGACTGTGTGAAGAGACAGGTGTGTTAAATCTTTAAGGAGGGGGGAAGGGGGAGATGACATGTTCAGGGCCTCATTAAATATATGGACAGGCTAAGCGAAAGCCATTGCTGCTTCAACAGTGTTGTTAATAAAAGACACCCCCAAATGAAAAAAAAAATATATGTGTCTCCACTGGAGAAGAACCTGACAGTTCAAATGCACCATTTAGAATTTGTCGCTTCAACCTAGCCTGACAGAACAAAAGCTAATTTCTTTCATGTTTGGGAGATGTCAGAAATCCACCCTGGAAGATATTTCAGTCTTGGTGCTGATTTCCTCTCGTGTTATTTAATGTAATGCCGGGTGCCAAGAGGAAAAGTAAATAAATAAATAAGTCTCCAAGCTAACAACTGAGGTGTATCAAGTTAGATTACACTGTTACTCTTCTATGACAGATGGACAGTTACAGCCCAGTATTTTTTCATTATTTTCTTTAGTAGGAACATAATACTGTAATCTCCCAAGGTCTCCCAAGCCTTGTCCTGAAGAAGCTTGAGGCTAAGTGTTCCATAGTTTTAGATTACATTCATTTTTAAGCATTAGGGATTATCGATTTGCAATGCTTTTTTAAATTACTCTTGCTGCCAAAAGCTGGTTAAAATGTGGAACACTGAATCAGAAATAAAGCAACTGTTTTGCTTTCATTTACAGAGAAATTTAATAGAGATGGATTTTGATGTAAACTAAAATGAAACCACATTGTAACCTTGAGGCTTCTGGGTAATGCACTAGTACAAGCAGCTGTCTGGGAAGGAAATGTTCCATCGCGTTTATTTATTCTGTTTGACTGCGCGAAGGAAAGTACAACACCCTCTCCACACACAAACCCAGGCTAACATGCTCTGCAACTGCAGGCGTGGAAAAGGCAAGAGGGTCTGTTCAGATGGAAGGCAGTATATTTTACTGCTCAGATTCTGTTCACCTGCCAAGTGCACCTGTGAATATTTCCTTGATTGACTTATGCTCATGGACTGAGAGAGAGGGAGAGAGCCAAGGCAGAAAAATAAGAAAATCATTACCCCCTCTTTGAAATTCTCTACAGTCTCCATCGGGAATTCTCCCTGTGGAAGCATCTCCTTCGGAGAGTCTCCGCACTGTGTAGAATTCCACTGGTATTTGTTCGTATGGATTGTTCCCCAGCAACGATAATAAACATAAAAGGCAAAATTAAGATTACAAAGTCCCCAGCAGTGGTCAGAGCCTAATTAGCAGAGGTGTGGAATGCAGCTCCACAGTGAGTGAACAGACATTCCTGTCACATTATCTGTGTCCGTAGAGGAGACGGGTAAAAGTGAGAGAGAATCCTGGGATCTGACAAACCTTTCTTACTCAACACCCCCATTGAAGTCGAGCAGCTTGCTATAAATTATGACTTTTGTTACACTGTTCAGCCCGATTCTATGGTGAAAAGCTTGATACCACTCAATATTTCTTCAGATCAGAACAGTGTAGGAAAGTTCCTTGTATAACTTAATTTTCATTTTCTTTTTTGCAAGTGGTTGAATTTCACCCCATAGTATTATTACCTGCTTAATTTTAAATCAATTAATGCTTCAAGTATTCCTGGGAAGTTACGTAACAATTGTATATTGCATTAGTATGACGTCTTTTGGAAACAGTCCAATTTTGGTGTTGCCGAATTGCAAAGACGAATGTTGCTGCTCTGGAATTGGTTCAAACAAGAACAAGCAGCTCAGGAATTCTCCAGACAGAGAAACTTTCATAATAAGCAGCAAAATTAATGAGGATACTTTACAGAAGTATTCAAAATCTTGAGAAGAAAATGAAATGGATTTCCTGAGGGTCAAGAATGAAACACGCATGAACATGAGTGGAGTAAAGAAATGTGCGTTTAAGAGAAGAGAACAGGAAGCGCTTCTATACAAAAAGGGATGATGACATCAGGAGCAAGCCACCCAGCCATGAATTTGAAGCCAATTCCCTGTGGTCCTTCAAGAAACTGTGTAATACAGCAGGGCTGTATATTACTCAGACCAGCCATGATTATGCTCTTTAATTCAAAAGAGATTTGTAATGCCCAGACCAATCAAGGCTACACACTTTTATGCAATAGGACTGCGTAATGGCCTGGCCAGTCAAAACTACACACTTGAATGAACCAGGCTATTAGGTTCAGGATAGTCAAAGCTACACACCTTAATACAGCAGGACTGTACACTGGCCAGTTGAAGCTGCATATTTTAGCTGTTTTCCTCAGTTCTCAGTGCATTAGCTATGCGCCAGGCACTCTCACTGTAATTAACAATTTTTCCACACTCCTGTCTTTTGCTTCCATATTCAAAGACATTGATTTAAATCGGTTAAATAAAGGTGAAGAGCCACTGCTTGGAACAAGAAGGGTCAATTTTCCAGTTAGGAGGAATCTCTTATAAGATTTCTATGGATGTTTTTGAAAAACGAATACAGACAGGCAGAGGAGAAGTGAGACAGAGGCTTGAGAGGGGGGGAGTTTATATTTGATTCTAGACACATATTACATTTCAGTTTAAAACACAATAATAAAAAGGCAAACTATCAAAATGGCTTATGCCATATGCAAATATCAAAATAAGAAAGGGATTTTGAATACATTTTGAAAGCAGGATACATTTTGTGAAATGTCAACAACAAAATATGAAATGTACTTAAGCCTTTTCAATGACCGTTTATCTGCTTATAATTAGAGATGAGAGTGAGACGTTATTTCTACATGGTGACTGGTTGATACAGCAGGTAATGCAATAACCTTTGGGCTTGCATTCAAAATCCTTTCCCAAATTTCCTTTAGCAATGTTCCTGTGGGATAAAAAATTAACAGTAGTCATAATAATAATGACTGGCAAATATGCATGTGCTGGCGAGCATACTGAGCAAGCAATTAGCACCCTAGCTGAGTTTTGGAGAGGCATAGCAGTAAAGCTGAATATAACCCATCTTGTCTTTAATACTGTATGTGGGCCTTGAAAAGCAAAGAGAGAAGATAAAGAAAAAATATTCAGCCCCAGACAATAGACAGCCAGGACAGACTTCTATTCCTACAGCACAGCAGTAGGGAGGAGAGAGAGTAGAGTCTGTCGGGCATGATCAAATAAGGAAAAAAAGGGAAAAATGCCAGCCTGGACAATTATTACAATAAATATCAGCTTCTATTAACAGCAGAGAACACAGACTCTATAATTAATTTTCACATTTTGTAAGATGTACCTTTTTTGTCTGCTGTTTTCTCAAGGTGTAGAGGTAGATATTTGTGTGCCAACTCTTATCAAAAAGACAGCCTTCATTTAGGGTATGATGCGCACTGTTCAAGGTGTGACACCAGTCATAACTGTTAGCAGAGTTACCTTTGTGATCGCTCCAGTGGGCCCAAATGTGAAGGCAGAAGCACCCATCTTTTTGTTAAAGTTAGGCATGTCTGCAATGACAGTATTGCTTTTGGTCTCTGCATATTCAATTACAGTGCCTGTGTTTCAGGGATCGACTTGCAGGAGAAAGTTATTATAGTTTCTCAATAATAATGTGATGTGCATAGAAGCATGCATGCTGTGTGCTACTTATGTGCAGAGCTCAATATAACAGTCCTACATAACAGAGTTATACCTGTTCTCTGTGCTCTCTTTCACAGGTTTCTTCTGTTTTTAACTTGTCATTGCAGTGGCTCCTATGTACAGATGTTTACCAGAAACACTGTTTTATACATACTGAAACACAATGAAGGCTAAAAGGGGTATTTAACTTTACATGCTACCATTGCTGGCTTCTTCAGTATTCCTCCTCTGCACCAGGGTTATCCAATTCTGGTCCAAGAGAGCCAGAGTGTCTGCAAGTGTTCATTCCAACTCAGCGTGTCATGAGATAAATCGGTTAATTACTGGCTTAATTGAACCAAATGAACAGCTTCTCCTTGGTCTGCACATGCTGATGCTTTGGAGAAACCTAAAAAAACCCTGCAGATACACCAGCTCCCCAGACCTAGAACTAGATACCATTTTTCTACTTTAAATGTAAGATTGGTGCTGTGAGATTGTGTAGAAACTTGTGTAGAAAGGGAAAAAAAGACACTTGGATCTTAATACTAGTGATCGGTTTGATTTGGCTGCTGTGTATACATGTCGTGTGCCTGAAGACCTTTATAGTTTGAAGTCAGGTTTTATCCCTTATTGAAAATCATCTTTTAGGCTTTGGTTTA
Source organism: Lepisosteus oculatus (assembly GCF_040954835.1). NCBI lineage: Eukaryota > Metazoa > Chordata > Actinopteri > Semionotiformes > Lepisosteidae > Lepisosteus > Lepisosteus oculatus. The sequence goes on from NC_090700.1 coordinate 34,573,686, forward strand.
AACACAAAAAGTGTAGGTCCCAGAAAGCCTGTTTCTCCACAGAATTCAGTAGTCTTCTCTTTCTAAACACGCCATCAAAGCTGCTGTACTTTTATAACACAGGCAGTTGCGTCTTTTTTCCTTCACAGGAACGTATTCAAACAGAACACTGCTGTTCCCATTTAAATAATATATTCCAAAATGCTTTTTATTCAAATAGAGGACCAGGTCTAGGCTTGGAGTACTTTTTTTCATTTTATTCGTATAAATGGTCCGCAGAGACATTGTGGTTTAGAGGCTGTTACACAATCCGATCTTTTCGTTTTGTAAAGCTTTCTTTTTCTTGTGGCTCTGTCAGCGTTCTTCTGCTGCTAGCAGTTGTTCTCGTTAGCTGTGCCTGCACTGTGATCGAGGGGCAGCGCGAGAGCCATAGGCATAGGGTTCTGCCAGAGAGTCCCAGCCCTGTAACGGCCCTGGAGACCATTCAGAAAGAGGCAGGGTAACTGGGCAGTCAGTGCAGAATTCTGATGCAGAGGAACAGTAAAAACTCTCCCAGCCTCTCTCTCTTTATTACACAGCACGAGTGCTAAAATAGGAACAGCTCCATCGCTCTGAGCTATGCCCGTCTCTTTTTATAACATTTCATTTGTTTCTTTATGTTTCTAATAAGATTGCCATCCATCCAGAACAAGGCAATGGTTTATTACTAGAATGCATTTTCACATATGATGTTCCAGCTTTTCTAATCAAGCACTTGAGCCTATTTACCAGAATTAAGAGAACTCCTTCCTAATGCAGCATAGGATAATGAAACCCTGATGTTCATTAATGAAACTCAATTAGAAGCAACAGAGGGAAGGGGGACATGGGAGAGCGGGGGTGGGATAGCAGACTGAAAGGATTTTTTCTGCAATTGAAACACTGAGAAATTAAATTCACTCCACACAGCTCCATACAAAAGGATTTATTTTGTTCCCTTCTTAGGGTTTGCATGAGCTTATTAAACTGTTTAATAGCTTCCATTTACTTTTAATGCATTCCCTCTCAGCTCACAATGGGAAATAATGAGAAACAGTGCCTACTGTTATTTTTATTAAACTGAAGTTTGAATGGAACATATTGATTCAGATTGCACCATGCTTTTGTTCAGCATCATCAAAGCAAAACAATAGAACCCTTGTGTTTTAAAATGTGTTTTTTATAACTGCTTGCTGAAAATGAAGATCTTAGTGCAACCAACCAGTGCTCATAAAGTCTGCTGGAATAATCCATCCCCTTATTCTGGAGGAAGGAGAGCTCTGGAAGTACAGGTTGATCTAAATTAATTAAAGGGTCCCAACGTCAGGTGAATACAAGTCCATTCAAATCGATAGGGATGTTTGGATGCCACCTCCCAGCTATATTGAACATAGAGACTCAACTGTGGTGCCTTGTGTCACAGCAAAGTGCTTGGCAACCTACAGAGATCTGGACAGGGCAGGCCAGCATCCCCAATATACTCAATTAGAATGAGATCTTGGCGTCACTATCAAGTTGAAAAATAATTTTAATACTGATACCACTAATACTGCCACCACTACTATTAGCTCACTTGATAATAATAATCAGACCATACTATTACATAAACTGATAATAATAATCATGCAGAAATGCTTTACTTCTAGTGGAACTAATAGAAATAATGGTAATATTTGTGCATCCTACTCTTAATATCTGGAGCAACTGAGATGCTGTTTTAATACCTGCAATCATTAGTGTGTTACAGATCTGCCCATAGCCTTTCATACATTACCAGCAACTGGTAATGGAATGCATGGGCTGCAATTTCTGGTCCATAATCACAGTGCTAGCTGTATGATTGCTGTGAAATACCAGTGATTTCTACTGCATTAAGGGGGTAATTTTCACAACATGTTAGAGGCTGAATTGCCAGCAGGCACTTTTAGTGAGTTGTCTGTGTGTCTGTGATGGGGAGAGACTGGATAAAGGAGAAAATCAGAAGTGTGGGGGGGATTGTCCAGGTGACGGGGTGTCAAAGCCTTTGTATTGTAAGCTTCTGTAGGATTTCAAGGAAATGTGCAATTTACATGTGTTATACTCTGGCAGGAGGGGAGACTGAAGGTGGTAATAATGGAGACTCATGAGCGAATGCTCCCTCCTCATAAATTTACATTCGAATAACTGTTCCCCTGAATACCTAGATTCCCAGACCTACAACAGCTGCACGTCCTGTTTATTAGACAGAAGAAGGAAAATATATTTTTTGAGCGAATGAATGAAGCTAGACTGTGTTCTCCGGAGCTCGAGAAGCAATGAGATAAATGGAGTGCACATTTGTATTCATTGGGAGCACGTATAGTCCTCGAGTAAAAAGAATAACCCTTTCATGTCTTTTCATCCTCGTGAACCGGTCTGTCTAGAATTTTTCCTTTTTTTCTTTGCTTTTAATTCTCCGCTTTCTTAAATAAATGGAACATTTTCTTCTTTTCTTTTCTGGGGTATTTGAAGATACTTGAGTCAGTCTTCTGAGGGAACGGTCCTCACTGAACATAGAGCCCTTCTTAGACGTGCCGCTATGTCTGTCCTTGACAAAACAGGCCTTGAAAAGGAAAGAAAGGCTTTTTAGTAAAGGCTGCCTTGAGCTGACTGTGAACTTCAACATTTTAGATCCGTTGGGTGAGGTTGGGGGGAGTGACAGTGTTTATTAAACCCCTGTGACTCCGGGGTGAACTTAGGGACTATAAACTAGACACAGTTTGTGATTCTAAGCAAGTGGAAACTGTGTTTAAGAAGAGCCCTGTGAATTTCACACTGAGCTCCGACGAATTTCACGCTGAGCAGCTTAAAACATTATTGTTGTTTGGAACTGTATTTTGGCAAGTGTAAACATTATTGCATTGACTGTTCAAGGTTTCTATTGACCTGTGAAGGAAAATATCTCACTGTGCAGAAATCCTTCCTCGTCTACTGTACTACACAGTGAAGGCTAAAGAAATTCACTGTGTTCTTCTTAAACTGGCCTGTTCAAAAGGGCCGTGTCTGGGTCATGCCATTCATATCCTTATGTAGGTCTGTAAAACTGAAATAATGTTCAAACAACAGCCAAAGTCCAGAATTTGCACTGTATAACAATATAATTTTGCTTAAAAATGCATTCAGCCTCCAGGTACAATTTCCAGAACTCCTCAAATGTAAACAAACTGGCTAATGTACTGTACATTATGACTTGCATGAAAAGGCTAACATTTGCCTTTGTAATGAACCAACCAAGTTTTTCAACTTTTATTAAGTACTTTTTTATCTGTTTGTTGTAGGACGGAGTCTGTAGCTGAGAAGATGCTGACCAATTGGTTTGCCTTCTTGCTTCATAAATTCCTCAAGGTAATCTTGAACCTGAACTCTTCAGACTTTTGACCTTTCCTCTGTTCATGGGGCTCATTTTTGTTGACTTGTTTATTTGAAGTCTCTCTTCTCTTTCCAGTTGTTTCTATTGCTCTGGATTAGGTATTCCAAACAGTGTCAGTCCAGTCCTCATTACCTTTATTCAGTTAACATTTCTATCCAGGCTTGAAAAACTTTTATAGCTACTATACATTGACTCAGTACTGTATTTTTAAGAATAAATCAGGTATTTCCATTTGATCCAGTTAGATCTGTTAACTTAGCTCTTTCTAATGTATAATGTGTTTATTGTTTGTCCACTGTATTTGCAGTACACTTAATATTAGCAGAAGTGTTATCACATTTTAACGAGATCATGGTCAGCACAAGAATAGGAGATCTCCAAGGAAATCCAGATTCCTGCTTTTCTTTGTGGACCTTTACATGGTTCTTTTGTCTTTAGACCAGATTTTTCAAACCAACACTGTAGTACAGTAACCAGGGACACTGTGCCTTGGATAATGCTGTGTTGTTGATGGGATATTAGTTCAGAAACCTGATAACTTGGTCATTAAAGACCCCATGGTACTTTAGTATATACATGCCACCCAAAATCCACTGTGGGATAGTACAATTTAGCCCAATTAATTCTTGGCCAACAGCTGCTACTGTTAAAATATCTAATAAATTATACTGTATAAAATTGAAAAGGTCGGAGCTCCTTTTGGCTGGAAGCTGTCATTTCAAAGCTATACGATGTCACAGAAAACTCTTTAATTGTCATCCTGGATAACATGCAACATACCAGGGAAAACCTAAAAAACACAAAATTAAGATTTTCATGTACAGTAAGTGTTGAAGCCTGCTTGGCTGTTCTGGAATAAAACAGCCTTCTCAGTTGCCATTTTGCATTACTGCAAGGAGGGAAGAAAGGAAAATGAGCTGTCAGTGCATTATGGGAGGACAGACATGCCTGGTGGTATAAGAGGGGTTAGACAGGTCGCAGTATCAGGATGTTGGCAGTCTGGTTCACCTGCCTGGGGAGTTCTAGTCACCACGGCAAATCTCTCCCTCTGCATTTGCCATCCTCACCCCTAACTTCCACGCTGCATGAAAATGGGGGTGGAGAGACTGGTTTGTACGTGACAGATTTTCCACAAGACATGGACAAGGCCTTCAAAATAGATGTCAAGGTGGTGTTCATTTGTAGAGTCGGAATCGATGAGATAGAGAGTAGGTAGACAAAGAAGCTACGCCCTCACAAACCTGAATTAGATTGTCAGTTTGTTGGCATGTACAGTACTTTGAGCTGAATGGTCTTGTATGTGTGAGTCTGCCTACGTGTATGTCTTTCTGTCTCTCTTTGCTCTTGCAGGCCCATTTGGGCAGAGGTATGACTAATTTCCTGGGTTTGCAGCCACAGAAGTGTGTGTGTTTCTGTGTCTGGTATGCTTGTTCCCCATCAGTACACTCAAAGGCTCTAGACCTCTCACCCCTCTTTCTCCTGTGTGTGTTTCTCCCAGGAGTGTGCCGGGGAGCCTCTCTTCATGCTGTACTGCGCCATCAAACAGCAGATGGAGAAAGGGCCGATCGACGCCATCACTGGAGAGGCTCGCTACTCTCTGAGTGAGGACAAGCTCATCCGCCAGCAGATTGAGTACAAGACCCTGGTCAGTGAGCAATCTTTAGGGGACTTATCTATTATTTCCATTAAACATTTTGCTTTTTTTTATTTGGAATCACTTTTTTTTCTTTCTGTAACCCATGTATTTCAGCATCTGCAATTTCAAATTGCCATCTGTCTGTGGCCTTGCAAGCACACAAAAAAGTGTAGTTTCTGCCATATAGGCTTTGAAAGACCTCCAAGAAGACAAACAAGAGTGATTCATGGTTAGAAGCAAACAGGTTAAGAGACCTAAGTCTTTTCAGTATAGAACAATGGGGATTTAAGAGGAGATTTGTATTTGCAAGAACTTTATATACAGTACATACTGAGTATGTATATACAAGATCCTAAAGGTTATAGATAGGGTCCATCCAGGTGATTGTTTCACACTCATTAATGAAAGGACAAGGGGTCACAATATAAAACTGAAATAGAATTAATTAAGAAGGAGAATAGAAAATATTTCTTTATACAAAAAAAATGTGGGTATCCAGAGCAGGCTTCCTAGCTAAGTGATTTAGGCTTAAGCTTTTTTTGTTGGCAACTTTTCCTTTGTTCTTATGAATGAAACTGTTATCTCTGTAACCTGGAAATCCAGTTCATACTGTAAGTTTGCTATATTTCCCAGACTCAGCAATTGAAACTAATCACTTATGGGGTACATACTATGTATCAGGCATGAGTACAGCCTTATCATCCTCACAGCTCATTGATGCTATGTTTACACTGGACATTTTTAGGATGCTCGCTTAGGGGAGCGTGAATGCTACCAGCTGATCCTGATCCATCTTAAAAAAACATTTCCTGATTGTCTACATTATCCCTGTCTAATTCAGCTATCTGCATACGGAGGGGATAATGGTTCGCATTTTGTATTTCCTTCTCAATACTTTCATTTACATTTTGTTGTTAATTCAGATAGTTTCCATTAGTATAACACAATGCTAGTAGCACATTTAGGACTTAATATAACAGTTCACTGTAAATATGTATTTGGAGAGAAAATGTACAAACAGGCCAGTTATAGAATATCAGGTTCACCTGACATATATGAAAAACTTCTGAAAATATTTTACTTTCTCTGTCAAACATTATTGTATGTCACAGTTATATATGTTTTCTGAGCTGGAGTAACAGTAAGCAATTTTGAAAATAACTGAGTCTGTGCAGAATTTTTAATTTCCGTGTTGTCAGCTGTGTCCTCTGTGGGATGTGCACTAGATTTCTGTGTTTATTTAGTAGCAGTCATAGCACTATTTGTAAGAAGTTGGGGGGAGTTAACGAAAGCAAAAAATCATATAGTGGAAAAATGAAAACACTCTGATTGCGCTGACTGGGAATTTGGTCTATGGCTTGTTAATACCCTGCCAGAGCCTGAAATTGGTTTCCCACCGTATGTGTGAAATTAAATTTCTGAAGCCGGTGTGCAAGGAAATAGCCTTTCAGGGCTCCTGTGAAGATGGGTCCTAACTCCAATAAGAGGCACCTGTGGAGAGTGGCGCCAACATCAGGGCCGGGCCAGTGAGACAGGAAACTCCCCTCTGTGGGCTCAACCACTTCCTGTTCTCTGTTTCCCAGATACTGAACTGTGTGAACCCCGACAATGAAAACAGCCCCGAGATCCCAGTGAAGGTCCTGAACTGCGATACCATCACGCAGGTGAAGGAGAAGATCCTGGATGCTGTCTACAAGAACATGCCTTACTCACAGAGGCCCCGTGCTGTGGACATGGATCTCGGTAAGTGTGGACAGGCCAACAGACTGAGAGATTGACACACATGCATGTTGATATGCTTTTCGATTGATGCACTAAATGACCACCACACCAACATAGTGAAAATTTCTACTGACTGGCTTACATGCTAACAGAGAGAAGATGGGCCATCACCAACTGATGTAATGACCAACGTACTGCAGAAAAACACACAAACTAACATCCAGGCTAATTCACCAGCAAACTGATCTTGGAAGCACTGAAAATAGAAAGAGACAACAAATACAGGCACCATGTGGCACACTTCCATATTGACACTGAAAGACAATTGCAGTAACTGCAGAAAGCACATAGAGTCCTTAAATAAACTTGACTTTTAGTGTAGAAGCTCAACAAGGTAGTAGATTGACAGAAGGACATGCAGGGTATTAACTTGACAGACACTTCATGCACTAAACAGACACACAATGGAGAGGCGGGTATTTGAAGTGCTACAGACTTGTGTAATAATCCAACATTCTCATTGTCTGCTTCAGAAAAGAAAGAAAAAAGGGACAGAAGGACGGGGGGAGGGAGGTGGTGGTGCTGGAAGAACCACTTTAATTTAAAAAAGTCAACTCTTTGTGCTCGTCCAGCCAGAGAAGAGCACTGGTGATTCTTGTCTGTAATTACTCTTTGGATACAGAATTCTTTTTAAAAAATCATTTCCACCCAGCCACATGCCCGGAGCAGAAATCAGAAAGTGTGGGGTTGTGTGATTAGCAATAACAGAAGGTAATAAAGCACAGAAGACACACAGGAGAAAATCAATGATTGCACTCAGCAGGATTGCCACCGGACCCACGCCATTTTTTTATTAAGACCATTTCACTATTTGATGAGTTGTCAGGTATTCTGCTGCCCAGCTGTTTTTTTTTAATGGAATATGACTTTCTTTCAAGGTGATTTACACTGTTTCTTTACTCCTCCCAAACTCATCCTTCTGGCTTCGAAGACAATACATTTGAAAATGTTTTATACAGCAAAATCACATTAACAACAATTCACAGAAGGTGTTGTTTGAGAAAGCAGGACCTACCACATTTATACAGCTTAAAACAGGTAGCAAAATGTATTTAAAGAACTGCTCACGCTAAATATGAGAATATTAGATGGCATATGGTAAAACACAGTACATCTATAAAGGAACAAATAGAATGTTAAAATTGTGTGGAGCCGCTTTAGGTGTGTCACAGCAAATCTCTGACAATTGTAGTATAATTCTGCATATTTTCCAAATCTGTGAAAACAATTAAGTTCAGTTCCCTTTGTCCTATAACTTGTATTACAAATATAATGTAAGACATTTTAGATAGACAATTTAATACAGTTGCTTCTGCCTCTCTACCACATTTCAGGTGCTTTACAATAGTTTAACTACACACTTATTTTCACATTTGTACTGCACTTTGACTATGGTATTTTCAAGACAGCATGATAAATGTGGCTAAGGAATGTTTATAGTGCCACACCATATGCCCATAGGCCAATGCAGTAAAGCTTAGTGAAATCCACCAGCAGCTACAGAAAATTCGTGAGAAAGTATGAATTTCCTGTGGTGAACTTACCAAGGAAATTTGACATAAGAATTTTTTTTGCTTTGGAAACTAACAAAAGTACCGAGTTCTAGATCATCATGAAGTTTTCTTGTTCTATTGTAAAGAGTCTAAGGTGCATAAAAGAATCATACAGGTTTCAGGTTCTTATGTCTCAACTATGAACTCTAGTGGGTACAGAAAGTGAAGAATAAAAGAGTACGGACTCGTGGATTTTAACACGTCATGGACAACATCACCCAGTACAGAGGTTCATTACTGACTATGGTGAGGCGTGTATCTCACTGACCTCACTGCTTGCCTCCAATTGCGTGATAGGCCACAGAGATTGCTCAGGCTCTGGATGACAAGTCCCACCCCACTCTTTGCTCCTTTGCTCATTGTTGTGGAATTCTGCTTACAGTTAGCTATTGACAAGAGCCAAGCTCGAATCTGTGATCGTAGACATCAATCAAGGGAGTGCCTGCAGTGATTGAACCTCTTGGAAAGACCCAAACATTTATACAGCTTTTCAAATTTTGTTCACGACAGTCTCTTGCAGAAGAGGTTTCCTCATAAACATTTTTTTTATTGAAAATAATACTAATGAGAAATGAAACAAGACTAATATGAAGTGTGAATAAATGAACAGCAGTTCATTTACTTAATGGTGTTTAAAAACTCTGTACCCTTTAAAATTCAGTAGTTCTTCAAAAAATGTGCAGGGAATGTAATTGCAGTCTAAATACAGGGCAGAATGAGTGTATACAAATAAATTAGATACTGTAGCTAACCCAAAATTCTTTATGAAAAACTATGTATTCATAATATGAACTATGCTTCATGCCTTACTTGGTAATGTGGTTTGTTCTGATTTAATATATACTTTGATTCATACTTTTTCTGTAGAGCTAACAAGTCCAGTTATTGAGGAGCTTCTACACCAAGCGTTTAATCCTACTTCCAGCTACACCATCCAACACCTCTCCACCACATTCATCTTCAGCATCTGTGGCTCTGTCTGTGTGAGTGTCTGATAGGCTGCTTTGTCCCTGGCAGAATGGCGTCAAGGCAGGATGGCGCGGGTGGTACTTCAGGATGAAGATATCACCACCAAGATCGAGAACGACTGGAAACGGCTCAACACCCTCATGCACTATCAGGTAAGGAGGAGTCACCCCCCCTCAATCTCATCTCACATCACTGGCGTCCTTCATATGAATGCTTTCATACTGCCCATTTTACAGGGGCAATTAACGCAGAGCCCCACCTGAGATTTTAATGCACAAGTTTTCAATTATAAATCCAGAACCTTCACCACTACTCTGCTCTCAGAGAGTTTTGAATTAGTCTGTCAAGTATAAAACTTAAAGTGGTAAAAATGTCTTTTAAAGCTATAGAAAAAAAGCTCTGTGTGTCTCCATGTATGCCATTCCTCACAACTGTCTTATATGCTGTGTGGTAGTTTACCTCTCTATCTATTATAATTGTCCTTTATTTCACTTTACTCCCATCTGAACACAGGTAAGATGTGTTTTTAGCTACAGTACGCTTGCATTTCATCCTGCTGGTTCAAAGTAATGCCTAAGACAGCCAGCAACAAAAAAAAAAACAGAGGTTGAAAGTTTATTCACATTTCCACATCTCTAAGAGTTGAGACTCCGCAGTGATTCTGCGGTTTGCAAGCCGCATGAATTTTTAACCAGTCCAGGGTCGCCATCTCCCAGCTCTGGGTCGGGAGACTGGCTGAGCGAGGACTTGAGCCCTCGCTCTGAGCGTACCAGGAGGGCAGCCTGCCTTGCTAGCTGCGTGCAGAGAAAATGGGTGACAGACAGGCTTTTTAAAACTGAACTGCAGTGAATGAAAAGGAAATCAGCAGACAAGAGGGTAAACAGGAACAAGAACAGTGTCAGAATCGCCGCATCTTTAAGGAGGTTAATGACAAGTCTGTGGCATGTGAAGTAAGATACAAAAGAAAGAGGCAGAAAGTGGATTTGTGTGTGCTGCTCTCCTTGCTTTAATTTCCCAGACTAAGGTTTTCCTTGGGATTAATAATTTACCTCCAGTCATGTGCATTTAGGGTCATGTGGATGTGTATATTCCCTGTCCCGCCTAATGCCCACCTCTTCTCTCAAAAGAGAAAACAAGCAACACCCTGAAGAAACGCCAGTTTCAGCATCTTAGAATCTGTCAGAAACATTTTTCCTAGATAACAAATTGTGTTCTTGTTTATCTGTGACAGTTTTTATTGTTGCTTCGAATGTTGTTGTTCTATGTGAAGCAGAGATAGCCAAAGGGGGAAGCTGGAGGGCATCCGCAATAAAGCAGTATTAATATACCCGCTGCAAATCTAAAACGGATCTAAAATGCCCTGAATCTCAGTCGTGAGAATTTGCATGTGATGTTTTACACTAAAAAAAAGGGTTTCTTTTGTAACAATTGCAGAGGATGGCTCTGAGGGTTTAAAAAGTATGCATGAAACGATATGCAGACAACCGGGAGAAAGGCAATTTAAGCACTGAGGAGGTGAAAGAAAAATCTGAGGATTTCCTGCCTGTCAGCAGGATTAAGGAAGGGAGAAGTCTGTGCAGTTACAGCTGCTGCTATGACATTACTCGCCACTCTGCAGCGTTTGGCACAGCGCGGTGACAGACCGACTGGCAGCACACCTCATTAAACATCAGCCTGCTGACAATTTGCTCGATGAGTGAATTAAGTGAAGAAGCAGAAAGAAAGCAAAAAAAAAGGAGGAAGAATCGGCGTGTGAAATATGCAGAGTTAATAGCAAATGTTGAAAGGTATTCAGTGACTTTGCTAATTCTCAGATATTGCTTGATGCACAGGGTAAGCAGCATCCATTGCACATTAAAATTCATGATCTTCACGTTGGCTGGGTTCTGTAATCCAAAAACATCCTGTTTGCGTGTCTCCTCTTCATGTTAGTTATTAGTAGTAAATGGGTGAACGTGACATGTGAGATGAGATGGGTTATATGGAGATGATAAGTCATACCTTATCAAAATATGAGAATGTAACATGGATTAGTGTACCCCAAAGAATAAGTTTAAGCTCATCTGAGAAGATAATTGATTGAATATTCACAAATACAAAATATTCACTCTCCTTTCAGAAAAAAAAACAAAATTAAGATTGCGTCATACTCTCTAAGGATCAAGTCAGCTTAGCTATACAAGGATGTCTAATGAAATATTAAGAAGGGGGCAAATGCTGATTTTATCTTGCTAGGCATTTTGATCCTTAGACTAACCAGAGAACCTTACACCATTTGTCTCCTTTTTCCATTCTGTTTTTTCCATCTAGTTCTCTCTCCCTCCTTTTCCTCTCCAGAGGTGAAATCGTTAACCTTGTAGCTGGTGAATGGCATTATGTAAAAAGAGATCTGAAAGATCTCATGGGGCTTCTGCAGAACGGGGGCCTAAATTCAATGAATTTCCAATTTCAAGGTTTGAGTGGCATGAGATAGGCAAAGGAGATTAAAAATTTAAATAAAGAAACAGAGGATGGGAGGTGGGTTCAGACAGGGGGCTAAGAATAATAATTTGCGAGGCCCAGAGGAGATTCCTATAGCACTCAATAAACAACAGAAAACTTTGCAGTTTGTGTTAGATCTCATAATTGTGGCTCTGGATGTGTCTAGTGTCTCTCAGTGTTACACTGGTTGTGAACAGTGAGAGAATATGTTACAGTAAGTGTGTCATGGGACCGGGTAAAACACCTTAAAAAGGTACAAATGAGAAAAGGCCATTCTGCCCATCCTAAGATTAAAAAGATGAAGTATTTATTACAGATGTGTTTCTGTTAACTAAGACATTGATTTAGAAATGTTCAACTGCTTTGAGCAATACAAGAAGCTTAAGGATTTTTTAGCTACTGGTCACAGTGCAGTAATGGTCTGTCCTGATACCTGATACTGCAGGGTCTCAGGGTTTTCTGAATTTTGTTCCAACTGAGTTCTTAATGATTTTATTGGATCAATTACTTGCTTCATTGTCTAAAGCACCTGTTGGTCTTTAGATATAATGATACCCATTAAACCTGCAGGACTGAGGCTCTCTTGAGCTGCATTGAGTTAGACTTTCCATTGTAAGCCGCTTCACATTTTGGGAACAGGTAAAGTTTCATTCCATGCTGAAAAGTAAAGAAAGGAAACACAATATTTCAGCCATGGAACCTTCTTCAGATCTTTTTCAGGTCTTCAGGTTCCTTTGCAGGCTATGCAGGCTGATGCAGATCCCTGCTTAAACAGCTTCACATTCAGGCTGCCTGTAATATTAGCTATCCTATTCAAATCTGTGCATGATGGAGCATATGGACAGAAACAGAGTTTACAATCCTTAGATTATCTGAAGGTAACTACTTGCTAGTTATGGTAATCCCAGCCCAGGGCCTGTCCTGTCCTGCAATCATAGAGACGAGGCTGGACTTCACACTGACTATAATGCACACACATTAAAGTATGCAAAGACAACCTAGAGACACCAATTAAACCAGCCAGCATGTCTTTGGAGGTGAGAGGAAACCACCTGTAGAAGACACACGCAGACAAGGAGAGAACATGCAATCCAGACACCCTCTTGAGAGCTCTTAAGAACACTTTGCTCATAAGACTTGAACTTAGAGTTTTGAGGTACAGTAGCAGAGTTAATGTCCATGCCAATGTGCACATAACATGGGTCTGAACTATAACTCCATTGGTGTGTTTGATAGATCTCTGGAGAATGTTGTTGATATAAGAGGGAATATTTCCTATGGTGCTATTTATACAGTATATGTATGAAACACATTGTTGTTCCATGGTACAAAGTTTTCATTATGCTATTGTCTGAATAGACTAACTTTTTAAAAATCTAGAAAGAATCCTTTCTAAAGCATAGTATTTTTACAAAATTTGTTTATGTGTATTACTTACACACACAATTTCAGAAGCCAGGAAGAAATGATGTAATAGTGAATTATAGAAATAACATTTGATAAGTGTCTTAATAGTGTCACTAGCATTCAAGAACATTAGACAGTCTTTAGACCTCGTACATTTCTAGGCATAACTCTGAATAGGGAACACGGTTAACATCCCGGAAAACTGAGAGCAGTGTCACTGAAAGGGTTTTGTGAAGGGCGTTACAACATTTGTATTGTGCCACAAGAAATTGTATGGGCTTTCTGTGAAAGGCAGTTTCTTTTTGTGGTGATTTTGTATGCATTTAGGGGCAGATTTATGTTAGGTCACAGGAGTACATTTTTAAATGACTTAGCTTGCGATACAATTGACAAAGAAGTACAGGTCAAACTCGATGCAATTTGTACCATCTTAGTGACACAAAAAAGAAAAGGGAAAGGTACGAAATGCTGGCTTGTTGCTCAGAGAACAGTCGAGCTGAAAGGAAAAATAACTAGTACTTCTGACTGTAGTTAGCACCAATTATAGTACATGATTTGCTGTTAAATTGCAATAGGTAAACAAAAGAGAATGCTGTGTTCCATATGAGTGACCTATCCTGTCAAGTAGGAGTAGACCAGACCTTTTCCTCAGTATGGTGTTCAGTAGGCTTTGTACAGTATATGGCCTCAAAACTGGCATGGATTTTGGTTCACATGCCTCTAGTGCATTTCTGAAGACAACAGCACACCTGGCAAATGTGGCTAGAGGTTTACAGTGGCAGTGGCTCACATACAAAATTACCAACAGTAAGTAGAGATTACAGATAAGCCTCAGGATGCTATTGAACCAAAGAGCCAGATATCAGCCATAGTAGAACATGGCTGAGCCCACTTCTCCAGACAGCTGTTGCGATTACAACATGTAATGTCACAAAGCATAGCAGCTTTACCTGAAGATGCAGAGAGAGAAACCGACTATTAATGGTCAGTTATTCTCTAATATCTTGATAGGTAGTTCTGCTAAAAATACCATGTTATGTGAACTATACTTATTTAAGAGATTAAGTGATCCACTTCATATGACAAAGTATTTGACTTTGCTGTTGCACAGTCCTTGTGTTATGTGTTTCAGACAAATAGGAGGTACAGCTGCCACTCTATTCCAAATAACTCTGTAGCAGCGGCTGGTGATGTGTGATACACCCTCTACTACCCGAATGTTGGACTTAAATCAAGACAATCAGCCATGTCCATTGATATACAGTACACATCTGGGATGTTTTTAAAGAACTAAACAGTATCTGTTTTCAGTATATTTCAGGGTGTTTTAAAGATTTTTTTTTTTACAAGGCTGCATTTTTTGTAGAGCTCTCTGGAGCTGCCTGGCAGATTGTGCCCGCAGTTTCACACTCGGCAAGGGAATAAAAAAGTCCTTTACAAGCTAAGATGGCAGGAGGTGAAACCTAGAATTACTACATGAAATCTTACAGAAGATTGAGTCTCAGTTCTATCGAATATCAATTAAAAAGTTTGGCAGGAAAATAGGAAAAGGAGAAGAGTTTTGTTACGGAGAGTTTAGGTGCTTACTGGGATTGTTAGTGGTACTGTTTTTTTTGTTGGTTATATACACGACTTTGGATGAGACAAATTAGCAACATCTGCTGGACTGAATATCATTTTACTTCATTGGATAATTCTGCTTATATAAATTGAAGGTAAGATGAAATAGTCTCTATTAGACATATCAATGCCATCCAGACAGTGACCTTGAGTCTGAAACAGGAGGTACAAAGATTGGCAGAAGGTCAGGCTGTCATTTAAAGGGTGCATTATTATGATGTCTGATGAAACCAGAAACTTACAGAAACTTAAAGGCTTTCTGACTCATCTCACCACACCATGAACGTGCTAGGAAGGACAAATGCACCGATCGCGATTATTTAGCTTTTTTTTACAAAGAATACCCCCCCCCCCTTGTGCAGAGTCCCTTTAAGCTATTATTTTTTAGAACAAAAAGTTAGGGAAAGAAGAAGCAGAACAACAGGCAGCTGTTGAGTGGGGAGCTAGGAGAAGGCCTGCTGTCTGGCTGTGCCACCATTTGCTCTCGCCACCCGTTCAGGAGGAAGATAGGCACGAGCCTGGGGAGGGGGGGGAGAAAAACACATGGATTTCCATTCTCTCCGAGAGCAGAGCAGAGTGGCAGCTTTTCAAAAAGGATTCTTCAAGCCCCTTTTGAAGTGCCTCCCCAGCCAGGCTATTAAAACTCACACTCCTGAGGCAAGCCCGAGCTGCGCCCTTGATAATGGCTGGGAGAGATTATCAGGAAAGGTAAGCATTGCCCCCATGGGGCGGACTGAGAGAGGACGAGCAGTGGGGCGATATTATATCATACCGCAGGAGCTGCGGGAGTCAGGGTAAAGCATTATCAATCATTAGGGCGCATTAGGAGTGTCAAGGATTAAGAAGTAAGGAGATTAAAGACAGGTGTGGAATAAAGCAAATAAGATTTTTTTTTTTTATGAGCCTGAACTCTCTGTTGGACCAAAGTGGGCTCCCTTTGCTCATGCCCACATGACATGCGTTACCCCCAGGTCCATGCATAAGAGTCAAACAGAGGAACTCAAGTGTAATTCCGTCAGTTGAACTGTGGCAAGATGGAAAAATACCATGGTCATTTTTGTTTTTTCCAGAGGAGTTCCAGATTTGCACACTCACACCCGTGCTGATAATGCCCCCTCAGAGAAGTAGGATTAGAATTTGCACATTATGCCAGGCAGCTGTATTAATAAAGAAATATTTGAAGGGCTTTGTACCTCCTCAGCTGCCTTCTTTCCACTTGGAAAAATCAATTGCGCTATGAGGGTTTGAATGCAAACAGAGAAAAGAAATCCTTTGATAACATTAACGATACCTTTCGTGTGTCACTTTGGAAACCCCAGGACACGTGGTACTGTTCCTCATTGTCTGCAACAAAGGGGAGAGAGGTGGGTGGACAAGATGCTTGTTTTATGTGAAGGAGTTGGGGTATTTGGTCTCTTGGTGAGAAGAAGATCAATTAGGGAGGTCAGAAAACCCAGAAATTGTCAAGAATGGGTGAGTCTTATAGCTATAATTGAGAATGAGTCCAAAAACTATTAGAAGTCTTTCTTTTGGCTTTCTTTGAGCACTAAGGGAAAACTAGACATCCCAATTAGTGTAGGGTCAATAACTCTGAGGACCCGGATGTCAATAACATATTTCTGCGTTCCTGAATCATTCTCCCTGTGAAGCTAATTCTTTGTGAATACTGTTCAAACAGTACAGCATATATTAGTCCTCAATGGGGTATGTGTATTTTGCCACACGGATGCTGACAGAAATCATTTTAATTCTCATTCTCGTGATTGTTGTTATGGTGCCCCACCATATTGCAATGAGCAACTCCAATCTAAATATTTAGCATTTAAATTTAATATACAAGTATACAAGAATTAGTGCAAAAGTAAGAACATTCCCAAAGATGTCTGAAGTTTGAGATCAATACTATGGGAAAGGAAGTACAGTTGAGAAACTGGGCAGTTCTGCTGTTTTTGTAGCAGTTCCGTTTTGCATTCCTCATCTCCAGTATTATTACAGCTGAGTGTCTGCATTTCAGATAAGTTTCTTTTGCTTCAAGGGCAAAGCTGCTAAAGCTCTGAGAGCACTGTTGGCAGTGGGATGTAAAGATAAAATATTGCCTTGTCGCACTTTACACGCTGCCATTAAAACAGCCAGAACTAGGCCTAATTAAGAATGAAATTAATTTGCAATCAGCTCAAGTTTTAATAAAACATAGACTTCAGTAAAAGATTCAGCTTTATTGCTACAGTATATCCTGTTATGATCTGGGAACACAAAGTTAATAAAAAATTCTAGAGTTAAAACGGTGTAAAGTTAAGTGCATGTTAGTCTGCCAACAGCTCACTTTGCAAGCTGTTTAGTCTTATGTTGTAATTGAAGGGTGAGTCCAAGTGTATTTTAAAGGTAAGCAAACCCTGTTAAGTTCATCACAAATGCAAAATACTGTATTGACCCTAAAACAAGACCAGGTGTATTTAAAAAAAAATAAATTTTGGTAGACTGAGGTAAAAATACAGCTTGCTTTATATGGGCTGATTACACTTCAAGTCACAGATAGAGAAAAGTAACCCTTTGGTCTAGTGAGTGTTTGCTGATCCAAAGAGCTGGACCTTTAAAGCTAGTTTCTTTAGGTGGAAAAGTATGTGGTATTTATTTACAAAGGTGAGGTTTATTATTTACAAACCATCCATCCCTAAAGTACCAACTGCATTTCTCTTCCTCTTTTATGATAAACAGTATATCACCTCTCACTTAACTTGCAACCCATTTTGTTGAAGTATTGCTTGCAAAGGCAAACTAGGGAGCAGTGGTGAGGTGCTTTGAAATGTTGCCTCAACGGGTCATTAGTAAGAGTGCTGTAAATAAACCTCTGTTCAGGCTAGCTATACCCCACTAGACATGCTTCAATAGGAACATAATAGAACAGAAGGCATTTCTTTACCCGAAGTGTTCTGGGACGAGATGCTAGGATCAATAAGCTGCTACCAAATAGGCCAGATGGGCTTAATGGCCTCCTCTCATTTGTTATTTTTCTAATGTTCTTAAAGAGATCACTTTCAGTCTGGAGCTCAGTCTGAAGGCTGGGTTTAAAAGTTGTTGCTGTCTGATGTCTGGTCTTGGCATGTTTTCATGCATCCTTTGCAGCAGCTAGATGCAGACTGAAGACAAGGTCTGGGTAGGATCAGTCTGTTTCTTTGCGTGTAAAAGAGAGTGCTACAGTAAGTACTATTGAAAAGGTAGTGGAAGTCTGGAAGCTACCTCGTCATGTTGTTGAAGCTGATTCTCTGAATCGCCCAGTAATAGCTAGAAGAGATTCTCAGACCTGTCATCTTCCAGCGGTTAATCAAGCTACATGAGCTGAGTACCCTCCTCACCTTTACAACCTTTATTACGTTCCTGTGTCTTAAGGGTTGAGAGTGAAAGGCGGTGGTGGTGGAGGAGGAACAACAGTCAATGTTAACCGTAGAAATTCCAGCACGCAGTGACTGCCTGGCTACTTGGGAGACGTCACAGGATGTGGCTGACAGAAGACAGAACAGTTTAACCTTTGTCTCACTTTCTACTCCAGGTGTCGGACCGCTGCGTGGTGGCACTGGTCCCCAAACAGACATCATCTTACAACATCCCCCCCTCAGCAAGCATATCCCGGACCTCCATCAGCCGATACGGTGAGTTAGCTCTCAAAGTGCCTTCCCAGACCGCTCTCATTGCTCTAACATTTCCTTGTAGCTGATGAAGACCCCTTCATTAAAGAATGCTTTACCCACTCTGATACATTTAGATGGAGATTGTTGCTGTTTCTGGTCATGCATGCTTGTGGCAGTCATCTGTGTTTTGTGTATATGGATCAAGACCTACTCACTTCACATGTATATGTTTATGCACATAGAATGTCTGGGAATGTTTCTCGTTCTTATTTTCTTTTCTGGTACCAGACTGTTTCTCTTAGTGGGATTCCATTTGTGATTAGCACTGATTTCAGCCTGCAGGACTAGAGGGAGATTGACAAGGCTGGGAATGCTTTTTATTTTATTTTAAAGAATAATAATGATTATTCATACAGAATGCTCAGAGCCAGGATGTAATCCTCTAATACACACACTGAACACATTACTGTATTCCCCAGGCTCTACTTAGTTAACATTGTACAGGGCTCACATCTGGTCCACTAGTGGTCCAAGTAATAAAACACGCCGCGCTGAAGGCAACTCTGATTACAAATTATTCAGCGTGAATTATACTTCATAGAAATGAAAACTGAAAACTGAGCAAAGCCAATTACAAAGTCTGAAATTGGATGACAACAGGGCTTCAAACTCCGCCATCAACAGATGAGTGGGGCAAGAGATGGCACGCGCCTACCTCTGCTTTACAGCAGCCTGTCTCAAGTGTTAAAATGCCCAAAATAAACCAAGGTAAATTATTATGCAAAATACAAAATGCATCTTTGTCTAACAAAAAACGACTGCTGGTCTTATCAACAGAACAACTCAAATGGGTCTGTGCTGGAGCAAGCTTCCTATTTGTTCCCAGCTCTGCTGACATTCGCACATACCTTTGGCAAATATTGAGACAATACTCTAGGTCTGGGTGAGAAATTATTCTCATTCACGAAAGTATAACACCGTTGAATGTATATATATGTGTGTGTGTGTGTAGGAAGTAAACACATATGTGTGTTTTTGTGAAAAGGAAAAAACTTTGGGTGTGAAGAATTCACACTACAGTATATAAGTTTCAATGGTTAAAAGGCTCTTATACTGAGTGGAGCCCTAAAAATATGAATTCTGTTTTTATGCAGATTATTATATTACAGTACTGCTGTGGTGGTGAAACCCAGAATTCAGTTGGATTAGACAAGAGGCACAGTCTGCTTTTGCAAAAAGTCCTTGTGATCATCTTATTTTGATAAATTGATTAATTGAGATAAATTCAGTGTAGTACTCCATAGCCTTGTTATTCCCGGGCACACAGGAGAACTCATGCTTGGCATGTCTGAAATAAAAGCATCAGAATTAGATTTAATACAAAAAAAGACATCAAAGGTTCAGCCGGTTTACTGCCAAATGGGTATGTTAGTGATAGGAGCTAAGATGATTGGAGCCACTTGGTAGCTTACCTAGGATTTGAGCCCAGTAACTTCCCTAACTCCTTTTCTCTGGAGCATACACACTAAACCTCTAACCTATCTACTTTGAAAATTTTACCTAAAGCTCTAATTTGGTGCCACTTTCTGACTTTGTGTTCCTTGCTCCCCTTTGAAGCCAGGTGAGATTGCATCTCAGTGATCCACACTCCCTTTGAGCTGTTAGGGTACAGAGAAAAATACTAATTGGATCACTATGAAGAGGAGTTCTGTTCTCTTTGGCATTATAAGTGATTTAAACGTTCAAGGAATAATAAAAAAAAAAGAAATTAACTTATCACAGACCTTTTGATGTATTGATTGGGTTTGTGACAGGAACACTTTATGTGTCAGGCACACAGTAGTAGAGGAAAAAGACATTTATTAATCCAGTAAAAAAATGAGAGAATGCACGAACGTCACTGCTCCTTTTGTATGAGGGATGATATGAATTCTTAAAAGCCAAAAGATCCTGGCAGCTGCAGAATTTTGCTTAATGAAATATTAGAAAACTGCATCAGTCGCTTTCATCTCTCTCTCTCAAAAAGTACTCGGGCACCATGCCACATGTGTCAAGCTGACGACAAAAACCTATTGGACTTTTTCGTTTTTTTCCTTTCCTAATATCAAATTATTGAGTTCTGAAATTTCCCTATGTAGTGGAACTAATTTAGAATCATTCCATTTGCAACAGGGCACGGAGCAGAAAAAGGGCAGAAATTTTAGCTTTATAATGAGCTTCTGAAAAATTAGCCTAATCACTAAGCGCCCCGTGTCTGTGCTTAGTGATAGGCTGTCCCTCTAACTGCTCTGTTGGAGCTGCCTGGGGCACTGCCAACAGTCTCTTGTCTCAGGAGTGGGTTACATCAGGCTGGTTCTCTGTCTTGGATAAAAGCAAGGTCAGAAAAGCAGTACCTTCTAGGGGAAGGCATGCTAAAAGGCTCAACTAGGTGTCCAGAGTGTCCCCAGCTTTAATTACTAGGTACAGTAGCACCCAATGGATAGCTTTCATCCTTCAACACAAAAGGCCTTAATGTGGGAATTATTAAATAGGAACACTATCCTTTTGACAGCTGCTTTAAAGCATCGGCTTTACAGCATAAAGTATATGGCTTTTCATTTGTGAACATTATCCCCCTTTTTATTCTGGAAGCACACAAAGACAAATTCGGGTTTTGAAATACAAACTGCCCTCTAAAGGCCTGCGTGATTGTGTAGACCTCCATCCACAGCACTGAGTCAGTCAGTGCCCCTGGCCTGCTGTCTGACTGGCTGTTGCACTGCGTGTCTCCCGCCTCCCAGACTCCACCTTCCGGTACACGGGCAGCCCTGACAGCCTGCGCTCCCGAGCACCCATGATCACCCCCGACCTGGAGAGCGGGGTGAAGGTGTGGCACCTGGTGAAGAATCATGAGCACGGGGACCAGAAAGAGGGCGACCGGGGCAGCAAGATGGTCTCTGAGATCTACCTGACACGCCTGCTCGCCACCAAGGTACCAGAGCATAACAGACACCTCCCATATCAATACACATTCCTCCCACGTGACAGAGAAACAATCCTCTCTTTGCTTGTTCGCAATACAATTCTTATGAGCATAGGGATTTGATTTTCAGATTTCAACATACTGTATATACTGTATTTGACCAATATTTTAAAATGTAATCATCATGCAGAGCATGATTCTTGCACTTTTAATGGCAGCAGAAAGTGAACTAAATGATTCTTTTGAGTTATATTAATCACCTTTATGTGTGTGGGATTGAGCAGTCCCTTCTGGCAGTGGGAGCAGTGGGGGACTGGTGCACAGAGGGGAGAGAGAGGGTGAGGAATAGGTTGATCACAGCTTCGGCTTCTCACTGTGAAGCTCCTAACCTCACAGTAGGGACTGTGCTCCCAGTAGTGGCATCCCTCCGTCAATTCCCCTGAGCACTGCAGGTTTCCCCATCAGCCTCCAATTCTTCATGGGGAAAGACAGCAGACTTGGAGCAGCACAGTCACAGTGGCATTAATCTGTATCCAGGAATCACTAGTTGTTCCCGTTTCACTGCTGTGGCATAGTACGGGCCTATTCATTTTAAATCCTCCTTCATTGCTCTCGGTAGTACGCTTGATTGACATTGCCTGTATAATCCTCTGTCTATTTTTAGACGCAGGGCTCGCGCTTGACAGGCATAGCTGCTGTTGCTTGCTGTGTTCTCACAGACAGCCCCGCTGATGTGTGTGGTCTCTTTTCCCAGGGCACGCTGCAGAAGTTTGTGGACGATCTGTTTGAGACGCTGTTCAGCACAGTGCACCGAGGCAGTGCCCTTCCCCTTGCCATCAAATATATGTTCGACTTCCTGGATGAGCAGGCAGACAAGCACAGCATTCATGACACAGACGTCAGGCACACATGGAAGAGTAACTGGTAAGTGCAGGAAAAAACACAGCATATCTAGAAACAGAATACTACAAGGGTTAGTCTGGCAGTTTTGAAATGTTAACTGTAGACATGGGATCACATTTTATTTATTAGGTAGATAGGTATGAGGTGAGGGGAGTCTGTGTTTATCTGTGTTTTGCACACATGGTTTGTGCAATTTCTGTTGGTATTCTTCTTTTTTAGAGTTACATTGTTTATCATTTATTGACAAAATAAAGGTACTTTGATATCTGTACGCCTGTTAAGCTATCCTGAGGGGATACTCACCTATCTGCTGTTTCAGGCTTGTTTCTTACACTCCTGTATGATAATTCATGTGGTAGGACATGAAAGACCTGAACTAAACAACCTAGGCCAAGATTGATTCAGTGGTATGAGTGTGTTCAAAAACAGAAAAGCCATCTTCACTCCCTCTGCCTCTGTGCATCTGTCCTCACAGCCTACCCCTGAGGTTCTGGGTGAATGTGATCAAGAACCCGCAGTTTGTCTTCGACATCCACAAGAGCAGCATCACGGACGCCTGCCTCTCAGTCGTGGCACAGACCTTCATGGACTCCTGTTCCACGTCAGAGCACCGGCTGGGCAAAGACTCCCCTTCCAATAAGCTACTCTACGCCAAGGACATCCCCAACTACAAAAGCTGGGTGGAAAGGTAAACCTTTTCTGGCTGTTGCTATTACCTCTGTCCTCCTTTACTGACTCACCTCCTCTACCAGCAGAAGAACAGATTACTTCGGCACATAATTTACTTCCTAGACAGTGCAGAGAAGCGACACAGATTACCAACAACATTGTTACTAATATGGCTGAACTTTTATAGAATGTTTGCATCCATTTTCACAGGAGCAATCTGGACGGTACCTTTTCAAGGGTACAATAGCAGTGCCCTTCACAGAAAGTGAAGTCACAGCCTTCCAAGACTCCAAACAAGGCTCCAAACTGCTGCCCACAAACAGTTGAATATACTGTATGATTAAAAGTGCTGAATTTAAACCAAGGGATGATGTGTTCAAATTAAACATTGCGGAAATGTGTCTGTGCCTCCTAAGTCTCCTTGTCAGCACAGACAGCAGGGTGTTAGGGAAGCAATTGGCGATTCCTGATTCAGTGGGTTAACTGGAAGCAATTCTTGATTCTATTATATATATATATTATATAGCACTAATATAATATATAGTTCAGCACAGGCCACTGATTATCTGCAAACACAGTGCTTTAGTGCTGTTATTATTGTTTCAGTTTGCATGGGGAATGGATGAACATCACTCATACTCATAACTCATAACTTTCCTCTCTTGTTCTCTGCTTTGTGTTTCCCCCTCAGGTACTATGCCGATATAAGCCGGCTCCCTGCCATCAGTGATCAGGACATGAACGCCTACCTGGCCGAGCAAGCACGCCTGCACTCCAACGAGTTCAACATGCTAAGTGCACTCAACGAAATCTACTCCTACGTCAGCAAATACAGCGAAGAGGTAGGGTCAGCCCAGCAGCAGCAAAAGATTTGATATCTGAGTGCATAGTCCTGCTGTATGGAAATAAACAGCCTTATCACAGAGAGAACATAGAGAGTAAAAAGCAAAACACCAAGCACAAAGTTAGCTGACACAAGGATGATATTCCTGCAAAATATCAAGATTTATTCCATGGGCAAGGAAGTGTTGCAAGAACAAAGGGTATTTCTTTGGTGGGAGAGTTCTAGGGATCTTGGTGATTAGTGATTCAGCTAATTATAATCCAAATGATTTTAATGGGACGGCTGTTTGTAGGAAATGGAAGGTACAGATTTACTGAAATGTAAGTGTTGGGCCCAAGTCATCAAGGGCCTTACGTGTACTGTAATTGTGTCAATGCAAACTGCTTTGTAAAAGATGTGCATTATAAGGGAGATTCACACAAATGACTGGATAATCATGAAAAGATATGGAGAAACCCATCTAGATCAACAGGCAGTTTAAGACTTTTAATGGTAGTGTTCTGCATGCAATGCAGTGTTGCTTCCCAGGTCTTTGCTATTAAATTAAATTGGACCAAATAAAAGAAAAGACAAGAGCAACCTTTTACGAGAACTGAAGGCCATCCTTGGCCAGACCATGCCAGCCATGATGACACAGTTTCAGTTTCCTCTCATTTGTTACCTTTCTTATGTTCTTAAACAGATCACTTTCAGTCTGGAGCTCAGTCTCAAGGCTGGGTTTAAAGGTTTTTGCTGTCTGATGCCTGGTCTTGGCATGTTATCATGCATCCTTTGCAGCAGCTAGATGCAGACTAAAGACAGTCTGTTTCTTTGCGTGTAAAAGAGAGTGCTACAGTAAGTACTATTGGAAAGGTTGTGGAAGTCTGGAAGCTACCTGGTCATGTTGTTGAAGCTGATTCTCTGAATCGCCCAGTAATAGCTATAAGAGATTCTCAGACCTTTCATCTTCCAGTGGTTAATCAAGCTGCATGAGCTGAGTATCCTCCTCTACTTTTCAACCTTTCTTACATTCCTGTGTCGTTCCGGGGTGCACTGGAATGACAGTCTTTATTCTCCTCTGCTCCCTTTTACTTTGCAGGCTGCTCAATGCAGTCAGCACCAAAGCAGTTAAACCCGTGCCTCACCTCTTTCCATTCTGCATGTTCCCTCTCAGCCCTTCGCAGAGGGCACACCGCTTGTTGACTCAAATATAGGAAACGCGCTTAAACGGATTTTGGAAATGGCACGAAGTCCTGTGTCTGCATAGGCTGAGGAGATTAATAATAGATAGAGCGCAAACGATAAAAACGGGGGGCTTGGCTGCAGCCAGTAGCTAAGAGCACTTTAGCAGATGAAAGGGAAGAGAACTGCAAATGACATTCTGGGAAATACAGCCTGACTCCCACACATCCCCTCATACATCCTCCGATACGTCTTTGGCAGAAGCGCTGCGCAGAAGGCACACAAAACACAGTGTCGCTTACTGGTATTGTGAGACCCTGCAGAATAATGGGTGCTGAACGTGTTTAAATGTGAATCAAAGATAATCTCTTATGGGGAGGTTTGTGCTCCACAGCAGAATTTGCTCTTAACTTAAAAGACAAATAATTAAGTAATTATGAGAGAACAGAGATACCAATTAAGAAGGAGACTAAATAAGTGTTACAAAGACTAACATTATAGTTTTTTATTTAAACATAATTTGGGGTTTTTATAATGAATACTGTTTTGACACAGTTTTGCTCCAGAGTTTATTTTTATCTTTAAAATGGAGTTGGATTTTTTTTCCGGCCTCCTTCTCCCGACTTTCTGGTTCATCTTTCTAGTGTTTGGGCGAATGTGGCATTAAAAACATATATATGAATAAATGATTTCCACTTGTGACTCAAATGTTGATAATTAATACTCACTTTCAGTCGCAAGCATCTGTGAAGGAGAAATTCTTGTGAAGTAGAAAAGCAAAACATCTGTTCTTCGAAGACATCAGCTGTTCTTGCGAAGCACCATATCAGTCAGTCAAACTGCAGATTAATTAACTTTCAAGATTAAGTGACAATTATTATTATTCCTCATGAAGATGTCTCATACAGGTTACAATTACCAAACTGCTGTGCAAAAATACTACACAATTTGCAAATTGTTCTACTCTTTTCACTTAATGTTTTTCTTTCTGTACACAAAAATACAGTTCTCTGGTGATCCTTTGCTGAATATTGCCTAATTAGATCTGTATTTTTAGTACAGTATGAAGCCTATTATTTTTATGGATGTGTGAGTGAATGGGTAAGCATGGGTACCCCACACTCCAAATTCTCATCTCTAAATTGCCCATAGTATGCATATGTGGGTCAATGGGTAAACATGTGTGCCCTTAGATAGACTGGCATCCATCCACTTTGTAGTACCACCTTGCTCCCTATGCCTGATGGGATAGGCTCTGACAGATGCAGCACATGGATGAATGGGACCCCATTCTGTTCCTTTACTCCAGTGATGCCAAGTCATTTTCCACACCATCGCCATTTAAATCTCCTCACCCTGCCAGTGACGGTCACCGTTAGCACTATAGCCTTGTTGTTGCCTTTTCTCTCACTTCTCGTTTTGAGCATCTATCTTTTCAGGCTTTATCGTATTCATCTGTTGTAAAATGAAAACCGCCAATGCCGGACAGTTATTCGGGAGCCGAAAAGCAAACAGTGAGAATGTGGTGTGTATTGTTATTGTTGTTTCCAACCGTCAAACGTTGCTCACCTAGCCCTTTGTTTTTCCTTTGCCCAGATCACAGCCGCACTGGAGCAGGATGAACAAGCCCGGAAGCAGCGACTGGCCTTTAAGGTGGAGCAGCTGATAGGTGCCATGTCTCTGGAGAGCTGAGACAGAAAGACACCAGGCTCTCCCCCCACCGATCAGAACTGCTGAAGTCATGGGACACGCTGCTGGGAGGAACTGCACAGAAAAGAAAAGTGTGCTGTTTATTTGGTTTGTCAGTTTGAATTTTTAATTTATTTTGAAATTACTAATAAAATAAGAAAGTAAAATGCCAATCCACACTGCTCCAGGATTCCCACGGGCCATGGATGTTGTGGACGGAGATATGAGGATAAGAGTGGAGAATTCAGGAGGTGTCATGACTTCCCATCTTCTCTGGATTGCTTGCGTTGTATTGACAGTTGTCCCATGGCAGACCTGGGATAAGCAGTGTGCTGCAGCCATGATGGGACTCTGTTGTGTGGAGAGAGGATCTGCAGGCACTTAGAAGAGGAGTGGAGTCCCAGGAAACTGGAGGCACAAAGGAGAGGAATTCCACCCTCTGCTTGTTTTGCATGGAAGCCCAGAGTTGTATATGCTGAAGCTGGATGTGCTCTTGAATCATCCTTTATTTTTTTATGTGTTTGTTACATTTTGGTTTCACTTTTGGACAAGGACAGCTTTTCTATTTTTTTAAGTCCTCATCATGTGGTTTATTGTGAGTTTCTTTTATTATTAAAGGAAAGTAAGGACTGGTACTTCTCCTGTTTTGCTCCGAAGGACACGACGTCTTGTGAGCTGCTACCACAAGTTTGCACTTAAAAAAACAACAAACTCCAAACTTCTCCTTGAGGGAGGAGAAAATCCAAAACCAGAGCTGTAGAAACAAAACATTAAACATGTTCGTAGACAGGTGGAGGTGATGCCTTCTTTTCTCTACGCACACACACACAAGCTCCTCACAGACAGTGTTTGTACAGACGCTCTGCTCCAGGGCTGTCCTGGGTGCTCATGGGTAAAGCTGGAACACCAGGGACCTTCTGGTTTTACAGACTCCTTAAAAAATGACTTGTCTCTTCAGAAGTGCGACTTCCAACATTTTCCTGTTTGTCTTTTCTTTTTTATTATTATTGTGGGTGTGAGTATGTATATAGATATACATATAAATATATATAAAAGTTTCTACTTTATTTTTTCCTTCGCAGAGCTCTTGAAGGAGCTCAGAGGTCCAGTGGGCTTCAAAGTTTCACTTTCTGCAGGGTGGGTGCTGCAGTCATGAGACCCACATTTGTGATTTGGTTTTCAGATAAAGTTGTTCAATTTGTTTTATTTCTGAGCTCTTTCCATCATTCCCCACTTTGCATTACCAAAATACAGCTTAATGGTTCTGGAGCTAATTGATGTCACATGCCTCAGATGACATCACTGTCTCTTGTTGTTTGGGGAACACAATGTGTTTCTCAGTCACTTTCCTTAAATGTAAACCGTCATCCTCCCAGTCGAGACTAACTGAGAACACTACAGTAAAGTGACTGCTTAACACATAGGGGAACTCCTCAAATCATAGACCAGATTTGGTATGGTACTGTGTGTGATAACGTTTTCTAAATCACTGAAGAAAAAGCAAAGACATTTCCAAAGATCCAGGCTCTTACATTTTACCCCTAATGTCAACAGATACCACAGATCAGGTGATAGTCATTCTAAGACACAACGTGATATAATAGTTTGGTCCTACTTGATCCAACCTAAACCATTGATTGATGTCCTACAGTATCCTGGTTCTGAATGCCTGTTCTGTCTGCAAGTTTTTGGTTCTAGCTCAGTTTATAAATGCCCGGTTTCTCTCATGAACAGACTTCATAATTAAATTTCAGAGGGAAAAATATTCTCACCCCCAGCAATCACCTGCACTAGGGTACGAATGTAGGACTTCAGTCTACCTACCTGATTTTCCTAGCTCAAATGCTCCCGATCTGCGGCACTACAACCAATGAGGAAACTCTTTCACTTGCAGAATTTTGACAGCCTTGTCTATATCGCCAGGTTACCCTTGTCTTTTAAGGACAGATCAGGTGCTTAAATTTTCACACATCTAACTCAGATGAAGCATATGTTGGGGTCTGTATTTACTGGTTTGGTTTAACTAAACACCATTTCTCAGTTGTAATAAAGTTGATGGTTTAAAAAAGTCCTTTCAAATGCAATAGACTGTGTATGGTGAGGACAAGGACTAGTCGTGCCATGACCTAATCTATATACTGTACATATATTAGCAATGGACCTACATAGACTTCTGAGGTTTTGAGTTAGTGCCAAAAAAACAGTTTATAAACTATGTAAAAAAATGGTTAATGCTTTTTGGATATGGACCAAACTCCTCACAGCCTGACCAGGATGTAACTGCGTAGCGCTCATGTGACAGGATGATTCCACAGCAGAAAGAACTGCCTTTTTGTCTCTGTGTCCCCTCTGTGCCTTGACTATTCACAGGTTTTTCAAGGAAGAAAAGAAAAATGGAAAGAAATGTCTAAATGCCAGAGTTCAAGAACACAGAGCTGCCTTGAGTTTTTGTAAAAACTGGGAGGTTTTCTTACAAGAATTGTTTTGTAGTTGGGCCATGAAATATAAGGCCCAGGCTCCAAATAATATTCCCTTAGAGTCTAAATGTTTTCCACGGCCACCACTGTTTTGCACATAGATGCTCGATTTCACCTGGCAGACACTGTGGAGACAGTCCTGTCACCAGGTCAGACAGTATGGAGTAGGAGCTAACACTGCCATTCACTTGCACTGTGTCTCTCTGTAGGCCTCTCCGCATGACAGTGTACACGTGCAAAAGTGTTTTTCAGAGCAAGTGTGACTGTAAAGGGTTACTGTACATTTGCATGGAATTGTTTTCAGTTCCCCCCCCCCTTCTTTTTGCAAAGTTACATTGGACATAAACCTTTCTAAGCAGAGTATTTGACTCTGGTACCCCCAATGAACTGAGGGCAGAGCTCGGTCTACAGAGTCACGTGTCACGCAAATTCTCAGTAATATGAAAGCTAGAATGAGACCGGAGTTGTGTTCCTGTCAGAGAACTAGATTAAAGAGATATTTCAGTCTTGCCGGATGACTTCCAAACTTCATTTTTACTGCCCCAAATGTTAAACTCCTGAGTGTAATGAAAGGCTCCTAGTGGCAGACCATTTTGGTCAACCTGAGGAGCTTTGGATTCCACCGCCTTCTCCAGCCAGAACAATCCCCAGATGTCCATCCTCTTGAAGACTAGTGGGGCTGGTGCCGTTCCACCCCACACACCTTAACCTTCGCCACAACCTCGTCTGAAGGCGCTCCTGCTTGAAAGTATGGGTTGCCACATTTCTACACCTTGTGGAAATTCATACCCCGTGCTGTTCCAGCTTCCTGCAGAGACAGAATGTGATTTCGAATCTTTCAGCCAGTGAGCGCAGCAGAGAGTTTACAATAAAGAAATTCTTTTAATAAGCTGGATTTGTGCTATTTATTGAAGTTTTCTTTATGATGCTAGCGTTACTGTAGAAGAAGATTAAAGGTAAGAGGTGCTTTCCATTCCTCTGAGTTTATGGACACTTTGACCCACTACTGGGCATCTGACAGCAGTGGTGACATATGCGTATCTGTCTTCTCATGGTGTCTTCATGGAGGGCAAAGGCAAACCAAGGGAGATAGCATTAGAAATGTTGCCTTCATCTCTGGTTTGTTAAGTATGACATTTTCCCTTCTTTCTTCTTTTTTTTTTCCCTGGAAGTCCATTTTAAAATGTATTTGATTAAGCAGAAAAAGAAAGAAAATAAAAAAAGGTGAAGTAGATACAGACTTGTACTGTACCTTCAGGCTCTTGCGCTCCCTGGCTTGTCAGTTGTGTTTGAAGAGTATTTCAAAAAAAAAAAAAGACCCTTTAGCTTTGGTTTCCTGCTCTGGCTTTGAAGCGGGACTTTGATCTTGCAAGTCGTGTGTGTTGTGTGATCAGGAGATAAAAAAACGACATCAAAAAAAGAAAGTCATGAGACACGGAGCACGGAACTTGACATGTGATTAGTCTCTACACCTGCAGGGGCTGCAGCAGGACTAACTCCCTAGTTGTCGGGCTCAGCAGAGCTCCTCCTAATACCCACTGATCCCTATCAGTCCAAGAAACTGGGCATGCTGCTGCCACACTGATCTGGACAAAGCTCCAGGGAAAGTTGAAAGCTTCTTCCTCTTTTTTCTTGTTGTTCCTCCCTTCCCTCTTCCTCACTCCCATCTCTATCTCTGAGGGTCGGGCAGAAGTCACTGCATTGTCTCAGTCAGCGATGGGCCACTCTCACCGAAGGAAGAAACTTCCTTAGTGATCTCTGGTATTCATTGTTCTATCCGGATAACGCGAAACCCTTCAGAATTCAGAATCATGAGATCTGGCTGGGTTTCCTCCTGGTTTTTAAAAAAAAATATTTTGTGTCATTTGTGAAAATGAGGATGTGAGCATTGTAGCAGTGTTTCCCGGGCTTTTAAATCACTGGTGACGACCTTGAGGAAGTGGATAGTGCTGTTTACTCCTCATTGTTGAAACAATGGGGACTGACCATTCTGGAGCCAAGTAAATGTGTTGATGGAGGTACATTTAACTCTTTAACAGGTAAAATACTAGCGAGGTCAAATTTTACCCTGTATATTCAAGGAATGTGTATGGTACTTCGGGATGATTCAGGTCACTAGTGGTTATTTTAGGTTTACGAACAAGGAAATGGTTACAAACAAAGAGGAGGACATTTATCTCACCTGGTTGCCAGTAAAAGAGATTTCATTTCAAGAGTCATTTCTTGAAGCCAGGATATGTTTCAAACGACATGGCTGAGTATCTTGCTCCAAACTCTCACAATAATTTCCTGCTCTGGGTATAAGTTTGGCTATATTCTGTTTTATTGCTAAGCAGTACAGGACAGAATAGAAAAAAACTATAGTCAAATCCTTTCTTTTTTCTCCTTTTTCCATATAAAATGAAGAACCGGGGAGGCTTCCTATCTCAAGCTCTTAATAAATACATCACGTATAATAAATATCCAGCTTACCCATTCATTATAAACACTGGAGTTGTGTAATATAGTAAATACAAATTATGATGATATGACGATGATGATGATGATGATAATGGCTGTCTGTTCTTGTTGTTTTATAAAGTGTTGTGAAAATTGTAAGAAAGTCAAAGTATTTAAAAACAGTTGTACTTGTTTTTATTTATTTTTTTGTTTTAGTTTTGTTATGATAATATATTGTGTACCTATTGTAAATATGAAGCACACCTATTTTGCAAGCCAAGAATTCACTTTGTACTGTTGTTATATATTAAACTTTACTGGTTAAAAAAATACAGGTAGGTGGTGGTGTTTTGCACTTTCAATGACAAAAAAAAATCCAATTGCTTCTCAGTTTGTATTTAAATGTTTATCTACAGATTTTAAAGAAAATGATCGATGATTCTCCAACCATATACTGTACAGGCATGACATACTGTAAATGAAAGCCATCACTAACGCGTTTTTGTCAATATACAACATGGTAAATGGATAGTTTAAAACCCTCGTGTGTGCCAAAGTGCGCATGTCAACACTTCATGGTCGCTGTGAACAGGAATACCTCGATATTTAGAGGACGGACTGCTGCAGTAGTAGTGAAGTTGTTTTATCGAGCAAAGCTGCTGCGTAGTACTTGTTTATTCAACATTCAACTGTCTTTTAGTTTCTTTGCTTAACACCTCTACCAGTGTACTGTATATCAGTTTTTAACCATCACGTTACACGCCGTGAAAAAAAAAAACATGCATTTGTATTTAAGGTAAGCGACACTTCTTCCTTCTGCTCCTACGTGGTCGAAAAAACAGATTTTCTTAACTCTTGAGCTGACGTCATGATTCAAATTAGGGTGGCGGCAATTTTAAACTTGTTTTGAATCGGATTCTATGCTTATTGGTTAAATACATTGGATTAAGAAATAAACATTACTGCACAAAAATGTATGTATGCCAAAGACTTTATTAAGGTAGATCCTTTTCCCTTTCTCCTTCTACATTTTCGTGTTCTAGCGCAAAACATTCTCTGTTGCAATCTTATCTGCCTTTCCTCCCCAAAAAGTGTAACATTGAAGTATCATAAACTTATATTTATTCCATCAAGACGAACCCTTATTTTCATCGAACTCTCTAACGCTCTGGTTTTTAAGTGTGCAGAACAAAATTTCAATTCAAAAACTGATTGCAGCATCTCCTCAAATAGTGGTCCATTTTTATTGTGCAGTGATTCCATTCTCAGAAAAACACATCATCACAATCATCTGTCAGCCCTGCATGACGCAGAAGGCCAGACTACCTGATACAGTTTTGCCTGTGTTCCTGCTTCTTTCTGTGCTTGGTAGTTGTACTACTTCTTAGCCAAGACTCCTTGTTTTAATAAGACAG
Organism: Lepisosteus oculatus; assembly: GCF_040954835.1. NCBI lineage: Eukaryota > Metazoa > Chordata > Actinopteri > Semionotiformes > Lepisosteidae > Lepisosteus > Lepisosteus oculatus. Next base: position 34,606,704 of record NC_090700.1, read on the forward strand.
AGCTCTGCAGATGCACATCCAAAGGAAGGAGGTAAGTGCCTTTCCAAGGGTGGAGGTTGTTTTCTGCCGTGGGATAACCACTGTCCCTGAGGGACAGGACCTCAGAGAAAGAACACAGGTCAGGCCGGATTGCCAGAGAAACACAGGAAAACAAAGTGTATGGGATGTGCCATAAATTCATCCCAAATATGAAACAAATGTCAGAAACTTATATCCTACTTTTCTTATCTACAACAAAACACACTTAGTACAAGTACTGTAGGCGTCATAATCAAGTATTAACTACAGTATATATGGATATCATTTATCCTTATGATTTCATACTGTTGTTATGCTGACCTAACCTGCTTTACAACCCATTTTGCTTTCTTATTTATGAATAACAGTGAGTCTAATTTTCATAATTTTCAGACATTGTTTTGAAAATATTTGTGGTTCCATTGTTACTCTTTATGAAACATCTTGAACACTGTGGCATGTTATGTGCTTTATAATTGAAGCTTTGTTTTTAGTAAACGATGTTTGTTCTATCTCAAACAAAAACGAGAAGCAGATGAATGGGTGACTTGTCAATGAAGTTGACGACAACAACATCAACATGGTATTTACTTCATGTTCAGGCTGGACACCCTTACATTATGAGAGCCAGCGACAGCCATTGTTCCTCATTGAGTTGTTTACCTTAGTATACAGTAGGTTCCAAGCCCTGGCTTCAGTCTCTGGGTCTCACTTGCCACCAGCTCAAGTAATCTCACTATTGTTGAGAAATATGCTAATCGGTCTTCATGGACCAGAATTTACAGTTTACCACAATACTCTACTAATAGGATTTAAATTGCGTTACGAGAATTGGAATTGGCCCGAAGGGTACAATGCATCATCGTTGCACAATCACGCAGAAGTAAATGGTCCTGCAGCACACTAGAAAACAAGTACAAACCAGTAATGGAGAGAGGTGCTACAAGCAAATGGAGATTTGTATCTTGTAAAGGAGGCTGAAATTGATCTTTCACTGTTCAAGGCAGTATTGGACTTGCAACTGAACGGCTGTGTGTTCAAGGCCTGGTGGGGCACTGCTGTTGTAACTTTGTGCAAGGCGTTGCACTCAAATTGCTGCCATAAAATAGCCAGCTGTATAAATACAGTAGGTAGGAATTTCACAAAGTCATATTCTGTAGTGCATGAGAGAAAGTAAAACATCTTCTTTTTATTTGATTGATTACCTTTAGTAATGTAGTTTTTTATCAATACAATAGTTAGTAATGCATGACTACAATTAAACATCAAGCTATTTAATAACATTAATTATAAGGCATTTAGTTAAAGGCATAATGTATCAAAGTGCTAAATTTCAGTCAATGCATAGAGGTAATTTGATGGGTTTATTGTACATTTCAGGTGCTGGGTTTGATTGTAGTCCCCTTGCTTTATCAACTCAACTTTTCTTTAGCTACAAATAAGGTTGCTTGCACCCAAACAATGTAAATGTAGCCCTAGAGAAACTACCGTGCACATTAATTGTATTTCTGCAGTTTGCAAAGGTAGGAATTGTTGTTGTTACTGGCAGTGACACTAGTCTCTCAGGTGGAAGTGAACAAAAACTGAATCCATAGTGTGCTTAGCTCTAAATGTTGGTTTAATCAGAAAGACAGTTTTCCACTAGGGTAAAACACTCAATATTTTATAGATGCCTTGAACAGTCCTCTAAAATTGGTCTGTTCTGTTTGGTTTGCTTAATCCTGGAGCTCGGGATAAGAAAAACAGCTGATTCCGCTTTTTCTTGCAGGCTAAGCACTGATCGAACCAGAGCATTTAATCTAATGAACTTGGTGCATGTATAAATGCAATGCCTTCAAGAGGAATAAATCAACTAAATCATAAATCTGAATTAAGCACCCCCAAATCATTTTTCAAAGGAGTTCCGTCTTAATCTATTGCATTGGATTTATAATGCTTACCAAATATTTTAGGCTAGGTGGTAATGGGATGTTGCTATGGAAACACAAGGACAGGCAAGCAGAGAGTTACTGGAGCTGAATAAAGGTTACAATATTTTGTTTGTTTTTTCATACTTTTCAAGGACTCAGGAGTATTTACCTGACCAGCTGTGTTAAAAGTAAAACATGTACAACACAAGTGATTACAAATATTCTGAATGTTTGTAAGATAGAAGAATGCCTCGAAATGTTTATAAAACACAACAGGTATTGTATAGTTGAAAGACAGAGGTGATAGCACAAAAAAATATTCTGAATCACTTTTTTTTAATATGCACCTCCATAATTTCCTTTGGAACCCCAAAGACTTTCATTACTGTAGGTCCAGGAACAGGTTTGAGCTTGTTGTAGTTCACTTGTTAGTCATTATTTTTTTGTAGCTTATGCTTTCGTTTGAATCTCTTTGTGCATCATCAAGGATAATGAGGAAGAGGTAGCTAGAGGTTTGCTCTGGTGTTTTTGTGGCACAGAGAATGGAACAAAATTTAAAAAGTGGAAATACAAGTGATACCGCAGGCAGTATTATAGGGGGAGTACAACTGGCTGCTGTTCTGACTCCTGAAATGAATTGGTCATTTAAAGAGGCCTTTCATTATTACCATACCATATATAGCATTTTAAAAAGTACTCTGTTATTATGTACAGTTAATACCTGCCTGTAGCTGCAGTTTAATCACAAAAGAAAAGTTACCAACAAGGGTAAGCCATTCAACCAATTGAGCTTGTCTGACTTCCAGTAACCTATGATTTCATCCATCCTTCCCCTGAAGGATCCCAGGGATCGACATAGCAAGTTTGTCTAAAGAAATATTTCCTTTTTTCCGACCTAACTTTCTCCCAGTTCCTTCCTGTGCCTCCAGTCTGTCTCTTACACTGTAGATCCTGAAAGAGGCTTCTGCTTTCCCGCCATCAGTATGTTTAGGAATTTAAAATACTTATAACGCATCTTCTCTCTTTGTGTCCAAATAGATTCACTGTCCTAAAACCAGAAAGATATCATGTGAAAATATCACAGTGAAAGCACTAACTGATCTGAATAGCGGACACAGTATGTGGTGATACTGAATAAGCTGCAATTAATTTTACTCTGCTTTGACCTCGGTGCTCTGTGCTTTTGGTTTACAACGGTGCGACTGATATCTCGGCCATTCATATGGTGCATGTAAAACACAAGGTGACATTTAGTGTCACTATACAATTTAGTGTGGTATGTATATAACAAGTGTAAGTATATTGCAAGTACTGGTACCTTCGAGGTTTACATTTGCAGTTTTGCACCAATTCTTGATAATCCCAAATTTAAGAACATGATAGATGATCTCATCTAATCTTCCGGAGCTACAGTAGGGTAATATCCACGCACATTTGATATATTAGCCCTGTCACATGCACAGCGTCCTTCCTGGGCCCGTTCTTGTGTGGCAGAAGTGATGGAACTCACATCGTAGCATCTATGTCAGATTATCTGATGCAGATTCTTATAAAAGTGGGAGGAACCAATGTCATTCAGATCACCTACAGCAGGACTTTCGTTTCTGAGCGTGAAAGGACATCTGCTGTTTTTTTTTAACGTAAAGGGCTATTGAGTGCTAGGTCATAAAACTTGAAATATTAATGCTAAACATTCCATTTCCTTATCTGTAGTAAAACTCTGCGCTGTTTGTTTGCATTACTGTGCAGTGGAGCTCAGCTGGAAACTATGACCTCAGGAGGAATGTGACAGAGATGCGATCAGCACCTACTCCACTTCACAGATAATCTTTCATTTTTACATTGTGTAAAGAGGCAGTTTAAACATTCATATAAGAAGGGTCTTATTTTCCACCAATTGTTTTCGAAATTGTTCATTTGCAGTGACAGATGCCAAACATTTTTTTTGTCTAGGTTCTAGTGAAAGTCTGTAATTTGCTTAGAGTGGAAAAGGTGTCAAAGAGCAAGAAAAAAAAGGATTCTGATTATGTGGTTTGCAGAATACTAATTCTCTATTAAGTGTCACAAATTATTTTTTCTATCCACTTTAAAAATCAAGCTTGATGTTGTTGACCCTTGGTCTTCTTCGTTTTGTGCATATTAAACCTAAAAATTAAAAATATTCTTGATGTAAAAAATGTTACTTCTTTTCTCGGATGAGTAATTTCCACGGTATTTTGTGACAGGAAAAACCAATTAAGTTATAGCAAATGCTTAATCGGGGAAAGGTGGATGTGACTGATGTCATGTACTCTGCTGCAGATTAAATTTTCATATCAATGAAATTAAGATCACTGCTTAAAGGGTATGGGTTCATTATAAATGGTTTACAATGAATATATTAAAGAATAATTACAGAACTCACAGTAAGTAATTAAAAAGTCAGCAGAGGACTTGAAAATAGCTAGAATGACTTTCAGATTGTAAATGTAATAAAAGTGAATGCAGTTAGTCGATTTATAGTCCATTGATTTTCCATAAGATTTTGTTTCTCCTGCTAAAGTATATGGTGCTGGGTATCTTTTCATATGATAATGAATCCAGTGTTGACAAAAAATGGAAGTATTGTGACTGAAGGCAACTTAAAGGCTTTGCAGTTTTTCTGTTTTAAAGTTAGATAAAGAGCATGCAGTGACTGTTGTGGTTCTTTTTATCTTTCTAATATTATTACACCTCACACGAGCAACTGCTGCTGTTTGCAGGGAGATAGCGCCAGCTCTTTTTGGACCGAGTGGTGGCTGTGGTAGTCAACAAGTTTCCCTTTTTCTGGGAATACCTGAACAAAGCATATCTGAAACAAGAAAGAACTCATGCATTTAAAAAGTATGACTTGTGCATAATATAGAAATCATCTTCTGGCTTTGTGCTACAAAAGCTGCTCTTTAGTAAGGGTCCAAAAGGCAGGAACCACTTCTATGACAGATACATACAGTAGGCCTGTATATTTGTGGAACATACAGTATAAGAAGCATTCAAAGTAATATACCAGCATTTCCAATTGCCAGAGACTTAGTAGGGACAATCAAACTGCTGAAGACCACCGCCTGTGTGTACATTTCTTCACCAGACAAAAAGAAGAAAGGAAATTGATCTCCATACTGGGAACTTGGAACCTCTCGGAATTGACATTCTGTTCTGTCATCATCACAACATCATGCACAGAAGCTTTTAATAACAAGTTTACTGCATTGTGGCTACAGCTTTTTTTAAAACACCAGCAGAAAAACTTTGTCTGAAACCTCATTTGAACCTTATGTAAAATGCACAGACTTCCTTTTCTTTTTTTCTAATTATTTTGTGCCCAGCGACCTTCCCCGACAACTGAGACATAAAACTCATGGCGGTTTATTTTTCAGCATTTATAAAAGATTGATCTGTTGATAAATCAAAGGACTGAGTTATAGGAGGTCTGCCAAACCTGTCGGAAATATACAGTTTCAAAGGAAATTGAAACAATGGGAAATGACGGGCTCCACACAGACTAAATGCAAACATTCATCATCACAAACACAAAAGCATGTGTTGTTTTTCCCTTTTGACTTGATCACGTTAACATATATTTGAACATCAAAAACCGACCTACCCAGTCTGGATCCTTTCAAGAGCTGAGTGCCTTCTGATATTTTATTCCTCCAACAGGTGGGGGTGCCAAGACTAAAAGAGTGGATGTTCCTCTCCAGAGGCTGAACACTTTCAAATAAACGCAGTTGCTGTGCGCTGGAAACCAACTGCGGCAGGCAGCATCTAGACTCTCACAGCAACACATCAAGCCCATCACACATTAAAGAGGCAGAAAACTCAACTGCAACACCTCAGCTCAGTCTACAGTACTGTATATAGCTCTCCTCTAGTGCCAGGGATCAATCCCGCGGCCAATATTAACTTGAATTATGATGTCAACCTAATGGGTACTGTAACCTTTCATGACATCACCCGTAAAATGCACAGCTGCTTTTGGACACGTCTCCACATGTTTCACTGCTGCTTTTGACATTTCATCATTGGATTTCTGTCTCTCCTTCCGCCCCCCAATTCTGAATGAACCCTCTCCCCGCTTTGAGGGTTGACTTAGTCCAAAGTTCAAAACCTCCTGTTTTCCATTTGCTGAGAACTAGAACTGAAGAAAAGGAAAATAATAAAAGCATGGAAACAAAGGAGCCATTTTTGGCACATACTGTATGGCTTTGTTACAGCTGCATAGCATGAAGAGTGAAACTGTTGTTTCGATAAATGCCTTATGTCTAGAGCAAAAACAAATTTACAAATCAAACCACAGTTCAGTACACAACAGTGTTCACTGAGGTAGTTTGCACTTTTTTTGTAACCTTTCAGCCATATAAAACAACCTGGCTAGTTGAAAGATAGACTGCTACAGTTTTGCAGTTACAACCAGCAACAGTTTTTTCATTTTTAGTTCAATGCAGTGCCTGCTGTCCTGAAAGCCTGTTTTGACCCCTGTCATACAGTGTTAGGTAGAAGCCCTGTACAGACTCAGTACTCTGTATGCTTCTTTTTTGTTTCAGGCTATGGATATTTTGAAGTTAATATGCTTCATATTCATAAACCTTCTCCGGGTAAATTATACCGTTTTTCTGACCCTCTCAGTTTGGATTTCTTTTTGCAAATGTTTTCAATTTATAGTTGAAAAACAGCCTTTCTGAAATTAGACGTCAAAGCCCCACGGACTTAATGATGTCCCTGTTTTATTTGTGGTACGAGTCAGATTTCATAAATATTTATTAAGCCATTTGCACTCTGCCAGGTGTTGGCAATAAGCATCAAATCTAAGAATAGCAGCTGTAAACACAGGTGGATTATGGGTCTGCTTTCAGAAGACCCCTTATTGCTCCTGAGGAGAAAACACTCCTGTTTGACACTAGCGGCTTTGTAGTTATTGTATTGACAAAGGACTGTCTGCATTAATAAATCATAAACTATATACTTGAGAGGCAATACTGCTTGTTATATATAAAAAAGAAAAATATTAATGTACTCTGTAAAGCTGTAGTTTTTATTTTCTGTTTTTGAAGTAGCTTTTTATTTCTAACTTGTGGAAATCAGTCTCTCTGCCAGCCCCACACAATAGACCGCAGTTGGAAATCATTCATTGTGATTTCTAATGAGGAATTGCCCAGCCAGGAGAATTGAACGCTAACCTAGCGCAGTTAGGCCTGCTGTACTTTATTACATTCCACAATCAATATTTAAAGAGGCTGCCTTGTAATGGCGTACTATAAATATTTAAAAGTGTGTTTTATAGAAATCTATGGTGTCCAGTAAAAGCTTGGCTGGATATCTGCCAATGGCAGGTTAGGCTGCGAATGTTAGGGATGTATCAGGAATAAACCCTAAGCAACAGCTAAAGTACAGCAGAGACCAATGCATGTTGTAGAGGCTTTTTGTTTAGGCTAAGACAGCCAATACAATTCTCTTCTTTCCAGTCTTGTCCCAGACTTTCCCAAACCGCAACTTTCATCCCAGATCAAGAGCCAATATGTCAGCAGCAAAGCCAAGAATGGAGGAGATGTGTACTATTAACAGTGTCCACTCCGACAAGCAGGAGCAAAAAAAAAGGACTTGTTGACATCAGTGGAAATAAAGAAAACAAGGAACAGGCAGAACCTCTTAAATTATAATTATTTTCCCTACGGGATTAATAAAATATTATCTATCTATCTAAATCAGACTCTCTGGGGTTCTTTAAGATAAGTGAGATTCTCAGATTGATAAACTGCTTGCACCGAGCAAGCCATTTATAATAGCGTAAGAGTGATCACAAACGAGACTGTTCGACCCATCTACCTTCTTTGGTAGTTAGGGTCTCATCCAGATATTTCTTGAAGGAAGTCAGGGTATGAGCTTCAATACCATGGTGGATACAGCTTGCTCCATACTCCCACAATCCTTTTGGCAAAGGTGGCTTCTGATCTTTGCTTCTTCTTCACTCTACCAAAGTTTCCACTTGTGTCCTCTGATTCGTTATTCACTGTTTTTTCTGAGGTTCACTGGGTTGACTTTGTCAGTGCCTTGGAGGTTTTTGAATACTTGAATCAGATCCACTCATAGTCATTCAATTCCTTCATCTGCTCAGTACCGGACATTCGCTTAAGCCCTGGGATGCTTTAGTTGCTCTTGTCTGGACTGATACCAGAGCACCAATATCTCTTATACAGTATAATGTAGTGGGTAAAATGATATTCTATGAGGCTTTTCAATTGCTTTGTACATTTTATTTTAACATTTGGTTCCTGATACGGAAGAACTGATAGATTTCTCCCTGGACAGGCTTTATATCATCCAATTACCCTGTCAGAAGTGGACAAGGGGGCGTGCATGACACAAACTAGAAAGTATGGATTTCATTAAGACATATATACAGTAACAATTAATTTAATCATAGCATCCGTAGGTCCTCATAACATTTCAGATGACCGCCATGCAACCCCAAAAAGAAAACGATTGTGTTTTGTCAAATGGGAATCTTGTGATCAGAAGGCTCAACACATGACATAAATAATTCATTCTGATATGAGCTGAGGGAATTTTTTTAAAGCACCAATAAGCTGTAAATATTTATACAGGCAAAGATTTTAATTAAAATTCATTGCCAGAAAACCAGTGACTGTGCTTTTGAGTATTGCAATCTTGATGGTCTGTAAAAGCCTGGCTATTGTAAAAAGAGATAACTTCATCAGAGCAGCTTTATTACGAACATCCACTGAAGGCTCTGGGAGTTAAACAAGCAGGGATCCAGCATAGAAGAGTGTGGAAGGGAGGAGGGATCAACATGAGGCACACATACTCATGGCTCCCCTTCGCCCCCTGGCTCCTACTGGGCTGGGAGGGATAATCCTCTTCCAAACAGATAATCCCGAGGTTTGGAGACCAATTGAAATAAGCAGCAGATTTGGAGGCCTGTAATGCCATCTGCTTTTATTATAAAGTTTTATAGAGCTGACACCCCATTCGTTCTGGGTGGGATTTGGGTGACAGATTACTTAGCAAACTGCTAAATAGTTCAAGGCAAGTCAGCCAAGGAGAAAAGACCCTTTTTTCTCCTTTCATTGCACACGTCTGCCTCCTGTCAGGCACGGGCGGGGAGAGGATGTGTTAACCAAATGTTGATCAGGCAGACTCCACCTTTTAATCTTGCCTAGGACTATCAGATAGCAAAAAACAGAATGAAATTGTAGCAACAGGGGGTACAGTATATACTATCAATATATTATGATGCAAACAGAAAATGCTGTTGGAAGCGTTGGGGGAAGTGTAACTCCAGTGTGCCACTAGGTGGCGCTGTGTTTTTGGGATGGTGATCACACACCTTCCAGTGGCACTGCTGAGTTAGTTCTCCAGCCAGCACTATCAATAACATTTTCTACATCACCATTCGCAAGCACTAACAATACCCAACAACTTAAGATGCGTTTATTGTGAAAGTGTTTTGTGAACCTTGGCGGGGAAAGTTTTGTCTGGGAGGCAACCACCTGGCTGTAGAATTAGGAGGCTAGAGCCACCATACAGTTAATCAGGGGGCAGCTATACCCATGGAGAAGTTCTGGAGGAGAGGGATGCAAGGAAGAGAGAGATCACTGTGGATTTTATAGCTTTTCGGGAAGGGAATTCATAGAGGATTATGAGTTCGAATAGCAGAGGTGATGGATATGCAAACAAAAAAATTGTTGTTTGTGTGGAATGGAGGACTAACTTGGGTGTGCCACTAGGTGGCGCTATGACTGTTCATGCAAGCATTGTAATCATACTGACACCATATTGAAAACCCTCACCACATGCCTGCTGTCATGCCTCCTGAAACATCCTTTAAAAAACTCCATTAATAACTGAGACAGAATCAATTATGGGCTTGAACTGTTTGGTTGAGTGAGTGAAGGTTCCCATAAGTCAAACTTTTTAAACTTGAGTGGTGAAATAAAATGCATTCAAAATTACATAAATACATTGGTTGTAATAAGATACACTGAATTCATTTGTGCTTATCTCTCTGTGCACCCCAGTGACACACATCTCAATGTACATTATTGCAGTTCATTGTTAATATTCCATTTTTTCAAGGTAAAACATGGTGGGTGGTGTGCACATTTACAGAAAATCCGTGAGAAGTTTTACATTTCATAGTCTGTTGCCAAATACTGCTTTGCGAAGATCCCAAAAACTGTCAAAAACTGTCTTCTAGATTTTTTAAATCATTTGACTCACATACTGTATTTCCAGTTGTTAAGTCGTAAGTTTTAAGCAGTTATGAGAGAGTTTTATATTAGATGAAGAAGCTTTGAGAATTTTCTCATCAATTAGGTTCTTAATCTTTCTCTGCTGGAAAACGTATTACAGTGAAATACAGTAGGGTGTACTGTTGGTCAGTACTTATTCCACATTGGTGAACATACATTTTTAAAAATGCCTGAACTATTTTCAGACAGTAAACCCGTGGCAGGTAGTAAACCTTTGAACTACCATTATTCTAATTCTAATTAAGTGGGTTATACTTAAATCACTAGGAAGGCATTAAAATGACTTGCACATAATGAGCGTTCTGTATTTGTGATTGTGACAATCAACAGAATAATGTGTAATTACCTAAAACACCTGAGTTCTGGGCGTCTTCCATCTTTCCCTGGATGGGAAGATCTATTTTCGTACTATACCATTTTTAGGAGTAATGTTAAGGGTATAATTTCTATCAGTGCTGTTTTGTCTCTTCGTTCTCACTTTGCATTTGCTGTGAAGACTTTATCTATTCAAGACATAATTTATTCCCCCTGAATGCTGAACTTGTCTCTGATACCCATGACTAATGTTTCTATTTTGTCCTAGAACTTACGTGGGCTCAGTGTTTCAACCAAATGTGTGAGCTGTCTGGATTTGCTATGAAGAATAACAATGGATGGTGATAAGACACAAGATTCACATATGAAACCATTTGAACACAAGAACATAAGACATGAGGAGGCCATTTTGCCTAGCTGCGAATAAGTATTACTGTGTGGCTGCTTCCTCTTCAGCAAGAAAGAAGAAAACAAAGGATGTCTTAATTAAAGTTCTGTATTTGGCTACAGGGAGAAAAGAACCGGCTTGAGACTGACATATGTGATAACATTTTAAGAATAAATAAAAGTACTTTTCTTTTAAAGTACAGTATTTCCCTACAATATTTCATCCTGATTTTCTCATGTCTAAGTCAACATTGGAAATCACTGATTTTGATCATTTGGCATGCAGATCTGAATCTTGTCATGAATCATATATTCAGTAGATCAAAAAGAAATGGTGACAAGTACCCAGTGACTGACATCAACAGCTAGGAAAATTTGTATATTTGTTCTAAGTGTGGTAAATATAAGGTATTTATTTAACCTCAAAGTATTGTTTTTCGGTTAGCCATAAATCACATTTCAGAACTGACTGCACTCTTGCCTCCTAAACTCTGTTATTCTGTGGTTCACAAAGCTGAGAGACAATCCACATCGCTATCAGATCACTGCCAATTTCTGCAGATTTGTACTGATATTTTCATGTCTCCCACTGGCATGGTAATACTACACTTTTACAAAATGAGACATTTCGGATTCAGTTTCAAGGAAAATCGGAGTACGTTCTTGATTTTAACAGCAGCTCAGTCAATGACCTCCACATTTTCAGGGATACAGTCAGATGCTTTATTAAATATAATTTTACTGGTTTTGCCTTGCTGCCGCATTAATCTAGTCTTGGTAAAATTACTGAATTGTAAACCAAGGTGGCCATTCTAGAACTAGAACTTAACAAATCGCTTTTTCTCATGCTCTTGGATTGGAAATCATACTTGTTAGAAATTAGTGAATTAGTGTTCGAATTAGAAATACTAAATGGCACAAATCAAATTTTTGCATTCATAATGTGTCTACACACACGGTTCCTTTTCCTTGTATTTATGTAATTTTTACATATTATAAATCACCCTAATGGGGGGCAGCTGCTTATCTAATAAATAATAATAATATGATAGTAATAGTTATCATGTTTCTCCTGAAAAGGCTGTTGTGCCTGAAACTTCTGTATCTATTGCCAAGGCGGGGATATGGTTCAGGATGTCTCCTAGCATTGATGCCAGATCCCTCCTGAATTTTAGAATTGATTACTATATTTTGGCCCCATTTAGCCCACCTCCCCCCACCAGCTTTAAATAATACGTTTGGCCATTCAGAAATTCCACCATTCTATCATTCATTGTATTTTAGTGTTTGATATCAGAAGTAGCATGGTGTAAATACCTTGGCTGTCCGTAATAAATACTTTAAAATATAGAAGCTGCAAATGACATTATTTTTCATTAAAACTAATCCTCACTAATTTTACATCTGTTAATAAGGATGTAAACTCCATTAATCGAAAAAAGACAAAGATGCCAACCTTGACACAAGCCATAATCTTTTCTCTGATGCCAAGCTGTATGCTAGGGTGCTATCATGTCTAAAGGAAGGCCTATAGTATATAGATAAATGTAGTACTACATTGCCTTCAGAGAGGTTTTATCACACACAGGTCTTACACACACAGCAATAATCATAGCCTCCCCCTGTCCATTTCTTTCACTGGAGATCAAGAAGGCTCTTCACCTTTATCTCAGATGGGAATATCTGTAGTCAGATCTAGAGTATATGGGCTTGGGACCAGGTTTCATTAACATTGTTAAAATGTTAAGCGCCAACCCTTTTATAATCGTTTTAACTGACAACAAATGTTTTTTCTCAGCTTGCGGTGTCTGGGGACTCTCATCAGAGATGTGCAGTCCAGTCTTCTCTCTGGTGTTTGCTTGTCTCTGGAATCACCTGCTCAAGCTCTGCCTCTGTTTCAGGGAGAAGAAATCAATGTTGCACAGCAATCTATACTGATGACATAATGTTATACGTAGACTCAGCTATTGCACGCAGTGATGCCCTTTTGAATAAGAGCTGTTTTGCTGCGATACCGTTTTTTGAAGATTCAAGTTTTCCTCAATTTTTTAACTTCATGATTAAAACATGCTTATTACTTCTCATGTTAAGTTGTATGTACAGTATATAATTGTGGACCTGTGTGAAGTGTACAATTGAATTGTTCCTATCTATGTTTTAGCTCCAATACTCCAGATCAAATTCCTTGCCGATGTAACATACAGTACTTGGCAAATAAAGTGATTCTGATTATAAATGTTTTATAATAGTCGGATGAATAAAAAAATCCTCATTTTTGCGAATGCCATGAATTATTGTTAAGAATTCTTTCCTCTCTTTTTAAAAATTCCACCATTTCGAGACCTGCTGAGTAACTTGTATTTCCAAGCAGATGGTTATTCGCTTGATTTTTCATTATTGAGGATTCTGTACAGTCAACTAAAATGTACTCTATGTTATTCATTTAATTAGCTGATCTGATTAAGTGTCACATTTACATGCTTAGTTTGCAACAAGGGGTTTTTCATTTTTAACCTTGCTGTGAACTTGAGGGAGAACTGCTCGTTTTGGTGGTAACCTAACCCAGGAGCCCTGCTCATTGGTCACAGAAGTGTTGATCGCTTTAAATTAAGGCCTCGGCCTCGAGACCTCCCCTCCGTTCAAGGAGCAGCACTCCAGGAAGCCAAGTGCTTCCCACCTCTAAGGCATGGAGTGGGACTCTGCCACATGGCCAGCTCGCTGCTTGAGTTAGGTATTAGACCGTGCTTGAGCCAGAGAAATTCCCCCACCAGAAGCTTCTTATTTTTATTACTAAGATCACAGCAAAACTGAAGGATAATACTTATTGTATCTGTTTTTCATTTAGGTGCCCAGGAAGAGGAAGAAGAGCAAGAGTAATGTGTAGGGTAATACACACCCCAAGGCTTGTGAGACATCACCTCATCATGAGCTCCAACTCTTTCACTGCTAGCAGCCTAGGGAAGAGTCCACTGTGCCTTATGTAAGTCAAGACATTCTAGTAGCATTCTATTGATCTTAGGATCGCATAGATCTCTTTCTAGAAAGATCCCAGGATATCGGCTTCAGTACCATGGTGGGGTACCTTGTTCCACTCCTGCAACCCTGCAGTGCATCTTTGCATGTTTTAATTTTCGGCCCTTAGAGTCATTTCTCCCTGTCAATGAAGCAAGGAGACACAGTGAATGATTGCTAATCCTTTTCCGGAGTGAAACTACTCCAAAAATAATTGTTGTCATAAGCTGTTGAATTACTAGGGCTACAATGAACACCCAACAGGGAACACTAGATGTCGCTCTTTACTTTAGGTGGCCACACAAAAGTCTGCAGGGAATCAGGGAAGTGAGTAAAGTGGGAATAGAAAACACAAGCTTTTGTCAGCTGGCCAGGGTTCTCTATTAAAATACAAAGATGGGTCTTGATTCTTTGGCAAAGACAGGGACAATATTTGTAGAATGTCTGTAGATCAAGGGCAAAAAGAAATCATTTTTAGACTGCATTTAATTTGAAAAAAAAAATAGCAAGGGATAAGTTGTTCTATAAAGTCTTCTTCATAACCCTGGGCTTGGAACGTTATTTAACTGCATGGCATATCTATGCTTATTATACACATGAATTTTGAATGTCAGAAGAACAGCAGACATACACTTATTTTCAAGGAACAAAATGGTAATCAATAGCACATAACTGCATGTGAAACCTTTGGATATCTTTTGTTGCAGAATTTATTTAGTGTTTAGAATTGCCATAAAACTCTGAATAAACTTGCTCCTGCTTAAATTAAAAATATTAAGGTACTGTAATTTATTTTGTATGCCTGTACTTTTTGCTTTATTGCTTTCTGAAATAAGAAGCTTTTTAAAAATCACTCTGATATTCTTTTGGAATCCTAAATTATACACCACAGAGAAAAGCAACATGTTCATACAGATGATATGATGCAGAACTTTGTGAACTTATCTATGGCATTAAAAAAATATTAATGCATGTAGTTAGACATCCACATCAATCATGTTTCTTTTATTATTTTAAAAAGTAACTTGACACAAAAAGTAGTGACAAATTAACGGATCTTAAATTTGATCTTCAAAATAATACACGACAGAGCTGTCAGGTATTGGAAATACAATATATGTTTACTGGTACAGAAGTCTTCGATATCTGAGGATGTGAGGAAAGAATATGCTACTCAAACTTTTACACTTTTTGCAAACTGGAAAGAGTGTGTTCTGATATTAGTACTCAAATACTTGACCCATTGATTGTAAGTGTATATTCTAGGTGGCAGATAACTCTTTTAAATGAGAGAAATAAGTACTGTAATACAATTAAATTCCACGGTCTTCGAGCTCCTTGTCTTTTAAAGAAATGTCTGCAATGACATTTGGTTTTTTTTCAAATTGACATTAATCCACAGTATCTGCCAATTTATCCAACTGTGCATACTCATATCTAACATATCTATTCATATCTAATATTTAGATCATTTTCAGTTATCTGTGTAAAGTACTCATGGATTGCGAATGTATTATTTTTGTGCTGAAATCCATCCATTCAAAGAGAATGGGCAGTGGCTTGAGAAGAAGACTGTACTTTCAGCACTTCAGATTAAAAGAGTGTTATGGCACGAGCTTGAAAATGTACACACGTTTCAAGACAAGAGGCCTCATTCACACAATATTCAAGCGTGATTACAAACACGTCCAACCCAAGACAAGGGTATGTAATGTAAAACCATATTCACAAACCGTTAAAAGAAGCATCACACATAGACTTGGAATAACATAGAAAATGTGTAAATTTATCATTCTGAATTTGCTAATGCTTGAAAATGTTTTGGAAAGTAACAAGTTTAATGATGTGTACTGTACATAAAATTCACAAAACCTCTGTAAATATAAGGCCCATACCTTGCTTTCATAGTTACACAGGTGAAAAGCAGGTTTATGATGCTGTGATCGTTCTTCAAGAGCAAAGGTCCAGAGCCTGAAGGACACCGATATCCAGAATAACATGCTGGAGCTGTGGTTAGCTTTGCTGCCTTGCAGCACTGGGGCACTGACATGTCTTTTATTGAAGGCACATATTGTACAGAAGTGACCCAGTATCCTTTGGTCTATAACTGTGTTTGCTGCTGTCATTTCTGTAGAAAATACAGTATGTCATATTATCTAGCAGATATATCTGATCGCAGTTCAAGGTTCTTCCTAATGATGGGCATTAAGACTGCATGATTTCATATGTGTATCCTGTGCTGCACATTACCTGGAAAGTGTTTTTACTGCTGTCATTTCTGTAGAAAATATATCATATCATCTGGCAAATACTTCTGATCGCAGTGCAAATGTTCTTCCTAATGATGGGCATTAAGACTGCATGATTTCATATGTGTATCCTGTTCTGCACAGTACCTAGAAAACTTCACCCAGAAAATAATTTCTGGAACCACAGAGTCTTGATCTAACATAGAGGTTATTATTGGCAGATGTGAAATGTTAGATTCTGGGTGAGATGGTCTTAACCTTTCAGCTGTGCCCCTCAAGACTTGAGACATCTGGTGCAGCAGGTCCATTAAGCTTTGACTGCTGTACCAGGCTATTCGGCTGACAAACTGCTGGAACCGTGTTAAGAAAGTAGAAGGGTAGATTTAAAAGATTTCTGCTTCAGCACTAAACTTAATTTTTGTGTTTGAGTTCCATTCCTAGTTCTGTTTTTTACTTGATATTTTCATTTGTGCTTTTCATCTTTTATGGTTAAATTAAGAAGGTTTTTTGAAGAGGCAGATGTACCCAGGATTATACTTCTCACCTAAGACTAATCACAAACAAATCCTTTAAAAACCTACCTGGAAACTCATCTTGATTCCATCACATCTCCATGGAATGAATTAATTTATGGTATAAATAAATTTAGGCCCTCTGTCTGAGGGCTTGTTTTATTCTGTAGAATCTGAGGACTCTTGTTGGGTTTCCATGACTAGAGACACAACACAGATGTGCTTTCTAAGAACACTACATGTTGACCTGTCTCCTGTCTGTAACATTTCCTAGTCATCCATCAGAGGCTATTTATTTTTAGATGCTTCATTTTCCACCCACTTTACTTTATGCTTAACGCTTAAGCTATCTTACTTTCCCATCCACAACCTTCTCCACCAGCATCTTTAATTCAAAAACCGCTGTGTGTAACACAAAAAACAGACGGTGAACATTTCTGTGGGCTCTACTACTTCACTTTGCATATTTTACAGGTCATGTCTCCTCTCTCACCATGCACGCTTGACTACTTGTAACCTTGCTACATGCCATCTCAGAGCTACACATGCAGAACCAGATAGCTCTGAGGAATAATTTACCCTGAACTGAACACTGAGCCATTTTGAAATTTTAACATTTCAGGGAAATGGGATGGATGGGTATATGCATGTGTGGAGAGAGGGGGGGGGGTGTGCTTTTTTCCTTTGTTAACTCTAGTTTTTAATCAATGATAACCTGCTCCTTGCATGTTTGAACATGTCTTCCGGGGGCCGCTGCTAAAAAGAAGCTCTCCTTCAAGTCCTTCTTTGCTCCTCTCCTCTCCCCTGAATGATTTTCAGTGTGTTCCCACTTATGAAAAAGGTCTCTCTGGGTGAATACCTAGAGGCTCGGCCAGTAATGGCAAAGGTGCAGGTGATCTAGATTGTCGTTCTGCTTACTACCCAGGACGAGGATACCGCAAGACTCTATTGGCTGAGAGCCGCCAAAGATAGCATCGGGATTGGTCTGCGAGGCTTTTCCAATAAACAGCAACTTCTGTTGCATGCAGGACGCCTGTGAGCTCGCAGTGATGTCAGCACGAGATGTTTCTCCACCATTCAGATCTACCTCTCCTGTCAGACTCTGCAGAGCACACAACATGTCAAATGATGAAGGGCTCTGCAGGTAGGCCTGACGTTACAGGGGTCACTGCTTGAGAACTCCTGAAGTAATAAGCCATTTCAAATTGGTTGTGTATATAATAATAAAAGATCTTACTGATAAGTGTTTTCAAACTATAGGTTTGCCCACTGATGCAAAGTCATCATAGTTGTGCACGAGAGCATTGGTTTGTCTACTGTGATTTGTTTTTTACTGGAAGCAAAGAGCAACCTCCTAGGTTTATGCAGACAGCCATATTTGTTGGTATACTTTGTCAGTTCTGCTGCTGAACTCTGAAATGTGAAAACACTAGTGTTTTTTTACATTCTGCGCCCCATAGTGATTAGCCTTAAGTGAGAAGTACTTGCCAAATTTCCTTGTACACGTCTGCCTCAGTAGACTAATTTGCATTTCCAGCTGTCAATTGTTCAGCGTCTCATTTTGCCAATCAGCAGGCCTCTGCAACAATTAGCACCACTTCTGATGACAGTTTTTCTATCATTTTTCTCACTAATATAAGAAATAATCATTTAATACTTCCTTCATGCTTTATTCTCTTGTGAATATAAGAAAAGGCTAACACATTCTCCTCAAATGAATCCTGCTGTGCTCTTATGCTCTGTAAAACATGAGAGATAAAAGAATGTACTTTACTTCATAAAGGAAGAAAGATTATTTCAGAGATTTGCAACTAGGGTTTCTAGGCTTTTCTCAAGTCACCATTTTAAACCTGTGCACTTAGTGGCAGTAAACCAGTTGATTGTTGAATTAGTATATCTAAAAATGGGATAATGGAAATAATGTCTGTATACAAAGGTACTCACATTACTCATGTCCTGTGGATGGACACTCGACACATTGGGCATAGAGGTCATATTGCATCAGCATAATGCACACTGGTGTACTTCACGCTTGCAAACAAGTCATATACAAGTTTCAGTCGACCAACTATCTTTATAAGGGCCATTTATAATTAAAATATGTTTATTTTTATTATGCAGTTGAATGTACCTGTATGTGCAGAATGTGCACATAAAAGTAAGCTGAATTAAGAGAATAAGGTTTATTTTTATAACTGATGGACAAGAGGTCACCCTGGCATGAACCTGGGGAGTACACATTCACTTTACATGTCATCACACCATTTAAACACTAGAAAGAAACTTGGCTAAACACGTTGGCTAAACGGTGTCCTTTACAACAAGTCAGCATGAATCTTCATAGCTCCAGAGCACATTTCTGACAATCTATATTATAGATCAGCTTTCTTTAAGTGAGAGTCACAAAGTCTTCATTGTTCCTAATTAGGTGACTGAAGTAATAACTCCCCTAAGTAAACCATTTTCAAATTTTTACCAAGTCTTAACAGGTAAACATCTAAAGAAGACTTTGAACAACTCTAATATAGACATCTACATATACAGTATAAACTGTAAATGAAAATAACCATATATTTCGAGTTCCTTTGATTAAGATCATTTAGTTCCCAAGTTTGTCTGAATGATGTAGACCAAGTCTTCGACGCATAAAATCTGGTGTTAAGTGGTGTTAATTTCTGAATGTTCAATATCAAGACAAACCGAGTATGCTGAAATTGACATTTGTTAATGTAACCCAAGACTGCAGAAGGGTTTTTTGTTCTTTTCTTCTCTATTTCCCTCTCTCTGCAATACAGTCTGAATTCTTGCTCTCTTGAATCAGATGTCCAGCTACCGACGTGCCTGGGGTAACAAGGCTGTAGTTGTAGCCGAGATCTTTGAGAATTATTTAAAGCTGAAGTGTTCCTGTGGAATTAATATTTCATAGTGAAGACCTTGGTGCTCCTTTCACCCCAGTGCAACAGATCAGAGGGAGCTCAGACAGCACGTTGTGGCTCCACTGTCACAAGCAAGCCAATGCAACTCATTTATTCCCTATTAAACTTTTACAAACACTAATCTTCAGAAATATGAATCTCTTGCACTAGGGAAGGGATATTTTTATTGTTGTTTCTAGTCGAGATCTACATTAATATATGTATAGCTCAAGTTCAAATATAGATTTAAATCCCCACAGATAAGACTTTTGAAATTGGGTTTTAAAATGTGAATGAGATAGTTTAGAGAAATGTGACAGTCTTTGAGTTTTCCCCCACACCTCCTCACAAACCCGCACCTTTCATTAGGCCCAAACCCTGGATTTTTTCATTTTTTTCCAAATGCATTCAAGAATTTGCATTCATTTCAATGATCAAAATTATAGTGTAATAAAAAATATGTAATTAGACCCATTTCAAAATACATACAGACCCACTAACAAGAATAAACAAGGAAATAAAGAATATCACATCCCCAATACATACTGTATACCACTATAAGACTTTCCTTTAGTTCACCACTTGCTTATAGTATAGTTCAAGCACCTGCTGGACACAGAACATATATCGAGTATACAGTATGAGTAGTCTAAAATTTTTTCACAAACAGTACAGACACAGATAACACATTCTTCTTTTTATTTTTGCACTCCTTCCACGCCTTTTATTGTTCTGCACCTTCTTAATTTGGATTCGTCCACTGATAAATTACTCCTGCCAAGCTTGCTGGGGACACTCAGGCTCACCCAGTTCTGTAGACACAGTGCATTATCTCTTGGGGAATCCCTGTATCACATCAAATCTATAGTGTTAAATTATCTGTAGTATAGAGTTCAGCCTTCTTATTTCAACCACCTTTACTACTGTATATAAGGCACTCGGGAACCCTAAATAACTAAGCTTAGTATTTTCTTTTTACTCGATGGTAAGAGCGGGCGTGATGTTGTATGTTAATATCTGAAGTATCACAAAATGATAACTTCCTTCATCCTCGTTGAGCTGAATATCCATGGAGTCCTGCTCACTGGATTTCCCTTTCCAGTTTTGGACCTGAAATGACTGTTCCAGTGCTAGAACTGACGCTCACCAGGTGAGAGCTCGGAGCGGTGCTTCATTGTTCAGGTCAGTCCATTGGCTACCTCTTTTCCAGCCACCAGGAAAATGAGAAGGGAGAGAAATCACTGTGCAGTGCAGTGGCCAGGTTCCCGACAGCTCCTAGCAGAAAACATACTGATATGACACTGCTGAAACGTCTCTCCCTACACTACACGCCTGATCGCAACCTTGCCCCTATTCTCCCAGAGACAGCATGCAGAATTA
Source organism: Lepisosteus oculatus (assembly GCF_040954835.1). Lineage (NCBI taxonomy): Eukaryota > Metazoa > Chordata > Actinopteri > Semionotiformes > Lepisosteidae > Lepisosteus > Lepisosteus oculatus. Next base: position 34,627,690 of record NC_090700.1, read on the forward strand.
CCCCTGGGGTGTGTAGTGGAGGGAGTGAGGTAGAAGAGTGTGTGTGTCTGGGGGGGTGTTGCTTTTTTCTAATTATTGCTCTGGTGCCCCTTAATTACAGATGGTGCTTTCTCATTGGCAGGGCTTCTCTTGTTTCATTAAGGAGGGTGACATCCCTGAGGTCTGCCAACTTGGTTTTTTTTCGCTGCTACACGTTAGTGGTAAGAGTTGTCATGGACTGTGTGGGATGACATGGACAGATGTTTGTTTGCTGGGGAAATGGAAAAAGAAATCGCATTTTCTTATGGACCAGTATCCTTTGAGTATGCACTTTTCCCTACAATATGCCTACTATGTTTACTAGGATAAAATAAAAGAGGCAGATGAACAAGCACTTGGTGAGTATTCACACATGATATTGTAGGTTGTATACTGGGAAAGAGTAAGTCACTAATTTTCTCCTTTAGAAATTCAATAGCAGCACAATTACAAACTGGTCACATTTATCCAGAACATTTTCAGCCCTTTACCTCCTGTGTTTTTTTACCTTTATAATCTGACTTGTGCCCTTTGGTAGAGCAGAGGTTTAAAATGGCGGTACTTGTGGATTTAAATCACCTAAGGTCTAGTCAGTTATGAGTACCTGGATTGGTTGATGCATAATTTATGATTCAGTTCTGGGCTTGTACTGTAGAAAAAGCACCATTATTAACCACAGGAGACATCTTCAAAATTAAGGCCTGGGACAAGAGAGGAAATTCAATTTAGGGATTGATCAAGACCAAAATAATTATCCTAGCCAACCACACGGTTGAAGGTTGGTCTGTGGAATCCTTATAGAAATGCCTTTGTGGGACTGTAAGCTACCATGAACTAAAAGAGCAATGTACTGTAGGCCAAATGGCCAGTTCTCATTTGTAACTATTCTTACAGTACATTTACATTACATCAAATCAGTAGAAAACCACACCTTGAGCCTGATATAACCACCAGTTTCTTGTTGCCAGGCCAATGGTCTATTTTTATAAAATGAGAAGCAAACTATTTTTAAAAGAAACATTTAAGGCTGGGGTTTTAATTAAAAAGAACCACAGACAGTTTTAATCATTTCAGGTTTTAAGTAAATGGTTTATTAATTCAGCTTTCTGAACGTGTAGGAGGCATCTGTCCTGTCTTGGTGTACAGTATATTCCCCACTTGGAGGCATTACTGTGTCAGTAGTTTGTCGTTTTGCAACATTAAGCACTGTCTGAGGCTACCATCTAGTGGCAAACATATTTATTACAGCATTCAATATACATCTACTGTACAGTACGTTGTAGTGCCACATACATGTAAATTAAACAACAGCACTGCCAATAACATGCAACTTATCTGAGTCATTGTTACAAGGAAAGTGGGTAGACTAGACTTTCAAACTTTTGAGGAATATCTACTATTTACATTTTAAATCCAACAACATTTAAACATAAGCACAACAGATGCCATTTTTGTGATGAGACAGTTACAGGAGAAGACACTAGAGAAAGGGAAAAAGCTGTATGTGGCCTTTCTGGACTTGGAGAAGGCATATGACCGTGTGCCCAGAGAGGTGGTGTATTGGTGCTTGAGGAAGAAAGAAGGACCAGAAAGCATGGTGAAGTTAGTTCAAGCAACCTATAGAGATGCAACTACGAAGATGATAACACAACGGGGAGAGACAAAAGAGTTTGAAATCACAGTTGGAGTACACCAAGGATCAGCACTAAGTCCTTTCCTTTTCATAAACATTATTGACACACTGACAGAGTAGGTAAGAACAGAAGTGCCTTGGGAACTCATCTTTGCTGATGATGTGGCACTGAAGGCAGATTCAGAAGTAGAACTACAGGAGAAAGTGTTCAAATGGCAGAGGAGTCTGGAAAAGGGTGGACTGAAAATGAATGCAGAAAAATCTGAAATAATGGTAATGGAGAGAAGAGGAGATACTATGACCAATGTTGAGGAGACAAATGGAGGAAAACTGAAACAAGTTGATGGCTTTAAATACCTTGGATCAAAACTGGTAAAGGGAGGAGAAACACTGGAGGCAGTAAAACAAAGAGTGAAAGCTGGGTGGAACAAGTGGAGAGAAATAACTGGAATAATCTGTGACAGGAAAATTCCTAGAAAGTTAAAGTGCAAAATGGACAAGACTGTGATTAGACCTGTACTACGGAGCAGATATGGAGCTGAATGCTTGGCAGTTGGAAAGAGGGAAGAGAACTTGATGAGAAGAACTGAAATGAGGATGTTGAGATGGATTCTGCAGATTTCAATGAAGGATAAGATCAGAAATGAAGAAATCCGTAGATGATGTAGGGTGGTGAATGTGGTTGAGAAGATGCGAGAGGCGAGGTTACGGTGGTATGGACATATCATGAGGAGGGACGTTGAGGAAGTAACAAAGAGGGTAATGGAATTTGAGGTGGAAGGTAACAGAGGAAGAGGCAGGCCTAGAAAGAGATGGATAGATTGTGTGAGAAAAGATATGGAGGTACAGTATGTGAAGTGAGTGAGGAAGATGTGCTCGACAGAGACAAGTGGAGAAGAGCAACCAAAGCAGCTGACCCCAGGACAGTCTGGGACTAAGGCTGTGAAAAAGAAGAAGAAGAACATTTAAAATATACTGTACCTGTAGGTGACTGAAGAAATGTCTAAGGCTACAGTACTAACTCATATAGTGTTCCACTAATCATGCAATGCAAAAGACTTATACAAGTTGTTGCACTAACGATTATTATTCACGCATAGTCTATTCATGCTCCTGGTAAACCCTGGCTAAGATAGCAGCATAGTTAGAAAACTTTCCCTTTTTACCTCGTTTTATGAAATTAACCTTCAGTTTAAAGAGAGCCACACCACTGTAATCCAAGCATACTCCCAGAAAGTGCAACTAGTTGGCAGTGGAGCAGGATATCCTCTTCATTAAACCCAGCAAAAAAGGCTGAAAACAGCTTCTTAACCCACAGACCAAAAGTGTAGATACCTCATTCTCCTAAGAAGACTCAATGGGTCTCTCTGATGCCCCCTTCTGTTAATTGAAGAATTTTAATGTGGGCTGGTTCGGGATCTTCGTGCTGATGTTAAAGTTGTTTGTATATTGCTGTGTACCAATCAGTCTCAACTTCAGCAGTTCGAGGAGAGTACTGCAGCTGCTGTGTGATTTGTTGATATGGACAATAAATAGATTAAATATTCTGTAAGGGGTTCTTACTTATGATCTTATCAACATATGACAATTGTTTTCATCCAAATAGTTACCAGACACCAATAGGTCTAGTGCTTTTATTCAGGCTTGTAGTGATAGGTCTAGCATCTTTTTTTACTTTTCTGCTATGCTGACTGACAGCTTATCCTTCAGGCAGTCAGATGCACCACCTCAGCTTCACGGAGGTTTAGAAAACTGTTCCCCTCTTGGAAGAAAGCTAATCAAATTTAATTTAAATTGTTTTAGTGTGGGGCTTCCTGCTTCGTCCAGCTAGGCCTCTATGGAAGTGAATCCAATCTGTTTGATATGTTAGCAGAAAGAAATTCGTCATGCAGTTGCAGAGAAGCAATGTATCGTTTATGGACTATACCTGACACAAAAGTTGTATTTTTCAACTGTTATTACTTTGTTCTCCAGACAATCCAGTTGTTGCTTGGATATGTTTGTAAAGCAGATGATCTGATTGAGCAAGACAGAAAAAAGAACCCTGAGTTGGTTGGGTGGGAAAGGGCACTATTATGTTCTCTTATGCTGTATTTTCTTGAGTGCTGTTTTTAAATTGTAAATTATAGTACAGTTACTGTAGGACTCCCTAAATGAAGTGCATTACTTTGTAGATGTGGGTGTGTCACTTGCATCCCAGTTCAAACTCACAGAATTGAACATTTCTTTTTGTTTGTTTTAAGTCACAGGAGGGTCATGATAGTTGTGAGCCAATATTTCTCTCATCTTGTCACTATACAGTACTGTAGGTCTGGATTTGTTAATGTTTTTAGATTGCTCAACTGTGTTTTGCAACTGTGTGTTTACACATTTTTGAGCTTGCTGTTAGATTATTGTGTGGAAATGTAACATTTTTTATTTTTGTAATTTTCAAATAGATCATATTTCCTCTGCATGACCTAAGAGCAGAACATGCTGACTTCTTACTCTTTTTTTCCTTCACTGCTATAACCTTTAATCTCTTAAATTTACATTTATGCTATCTGCTTAAATGTGTGCAACTTGAGTCCAATGATCAAAAGAGCTGTCTAGTCAGTTAAAGTGTTGATAATTTCCATGTGTAAAACATTCATATCTCAGTGATGCTCTATGGGCTCCTAACATAGCTTTGCAAAGTTGGTAACTTCATTTTTGTAGATGCCAATACTGAACTCATTTGAACATTTGATGAAAGTTAAAAGTCTTGGTGTTAATTCTGACCTTGTGCTTCCATTTAAAGTGCATATTAGGAATGTCAGAAAGGGTATTTTTGCTCCATCTGTGTAACATTGCAGTGTCAAGACCTTTGCACTGCCTGAATCTGTTGTTGAAATATTGATGCATGTCTTCATTTCACCAAGATTAGACTACTGTAACACCTTCCTTACTAAGGAATTTCTAAGGTACTAAATAGAATTCAGTAGCTCCAGAATTCTGCAACGTACATGTTGAACTAACTTCTCTGCATCAGTAGATCATATAACTCCCATCTTCCTTAAACTGCACTTGTTCCCAGATATTTAGAGTGGGCTTTAAGGTTATTTTTTTTTCTTACTGAATGCTCTACCTGCAAAATGATTTTAAGGGTTTATTACATGAGCATAGTCCCATACATTTGTACCTATTTATATAGCTGCATTTTACTGGTTGCATGCATTAGCACTTGCAAAAAGTGTTATGGGGCTCATGTGAGGTAGTGACAGCCATGCCCACTGCCACAAGAGTATTTTATGAAACTTGTCTCTGATCAAAAGACACAATGGCTATATTTCTCATCTAGGAACTGCAATTCTGCAGCTTGAAAAAGAACAAAAATGAAACTTCCTGGACTGCAAGGCTAGACACATGCCACTCCGAAAAGTGAATTTAAAAACCTCACCAACATTAGAGCAGAATTCCTAAAATAAACATAAAGACAGATCTGCCTTTATAATTTTATCCCACTGAAGTACCATTTGTGAACCTGCTGAATCCGTGCTATGCCAACTATTACTAAATAGTTATAGTTACAGTATAGCTATTACTAAAACAAAAATAGTTTCTAGTGAGGCAGTCAAGGATATTAATAATGTACTTTCCACCACCAGGCAAGTCAATAATGTTCCCTGACCCTTTTATTCGCATTCGCATTGGTGAAGCTAGCACAGACGTGACCAATGCATTTTCGATCAATGCATTTTAAACCCAGTTAAATTGCCTCAGTTAACTCATAACCTGGCAGATCTTATGAATGCTCCTATAATTTTGTATGAATTAAAGACATCTGCTCAGTCTATACAGAAGTGGAAATCTCCTGGCTTAGATAGCAGTCATCTTAGCTGTTGACAGTGGTGTGGGTCATATAAGACACATCCTTAGGTGCAGATTTACTTCGAGTAACATATTATACCTCTTCCTCATTCTGAACCTGGTCCTTCATTGGCTAGTCTCTTGTGCAGTGTGTCCTTTAAATGAAGACAAGGCATTTGATTGCCAGGAAAGGAACCTTTCATGGATTGTTCTAGAATGTTTCAGAGATCCTGTGTTAAGCCCCACAAGTGCTTGACAGGGCTGCCCAATGTCACCATTGTTGTTGGGTTTTTCGTTGAGCAGTTGGCACAGGCAGTTAGAGAAAATATCAGTATTTCTCCCATTGACACACAAGAGTCCAAACATCATATTTCACTCTGTGGTCAACTGTTTTTCTCTGATACTTCTGGCTCAGTTCCATACGACTTAAACCCATTTGATAACTTTGGTAGACTCACTGGATATGAAATACACTGGCCGAACTCAAGATCTTGTGCCTTAGATTATCTTACTTCCCTGCCACGCCTTATTTCCATACAGCTGCAATCTTCAGGTCTTATCTGTGTATAGTGAATTTGACAGGCTGGTTGGTAGTCCTGACTGCATTACTGTCTGGGACTCAACTTGCTCAGAAAGCTTTGCATTTCCCAGTTAATCCATTTTAAACCTTCTCACAGAATGTACACATCTCTATACCAGCATTTCCATAGATGTGTACACAGAATGTACACACCACTACCAGAATGTACATTTTACTACCATGTAAAGGCTAATCCTCAGCCTCTTCATCACAAAGTATGTGGGTACTTATATCTGGTACAGTACCTACAGTACATACACAAGTATTGGGAGTCTCCTGTAAAAGAAGTTGCTTTTGGTGTCTGTAACTATTGTGCTTTTAGATGTGAATGACATGATTTCAGCAGCTGAACACTCAACAGGTCCATCCAAATAACGACAGTTACAATCAATTTGCAGGCAAGATACCTTTTGTTTGGGTGGAGTCTGGACACCCTTATACCTAATTATCTGGAGGAAAGAAGAAATATATAGTACATGAGAACAGACTAGACAGAGAATACAGACTCTATAATAATAACAGTAGAGCGTATAAAATAGATCATAGGATATTAACAAGATAAGAGGCAGCATTCTTAAACATATTTTAAAAATCCTAATGTTTGTCATAACATTTTACTTTTCATAACAAGGAAAAACCAATATTGGTGTAAATAAATTAAAAAAATTAATGTTTCACTTCTAGCATCTTGATTGCACTGCAGGATATAAGGATCTAATACCTTAGAGTGGGAGGGCACTGTAGCTGTATAAGGTTTTTAATATGCTGCCAAATTTACAAAGCAGAAGATAAGTATTCTGATAGACTCCCAGGTTTCTGTCTTGGAAAGCGGCTCTGTCAGTCTGGTCTCTCCCTCCTCTCTCCGGCTGTGTAACTACACAGTCAGACAGCTCGACCCCCAAGATTAATGAGCTGCTCCTTCACTCTAGGATTTCACCCCTAGTTCAAATCCATCTCTGAGCGAAACGATGAGAAACTCAGAGAGATTTGTATCCCTGCCATAAATCACTTCAAGATGTCCACAATTCGAACAAATCACAGCCAGTTACAGTTTGTTACTGAGCTTATAGATCCTGCCTTGAGCCAGCAGAACAGAGAGAACAAAAAAAATAATGAAACTATGGGATTTTTTTTTCAGTCAAATACAAAAAGTGTCAATTCTTCATGGGGGAAGTCCACATCTGGAGGGTGAGGATGTTTATACTGTAGGTATGTGTATATAAGTGTGCTGTACATGCAAAGCCCAGACAGATTGAAACAAGAACCAGGAAGCCTTTGAGCGTCACAATAGAGTCACTACACTTCCTGTGGGGACTGGTTCACACTTGGTGTGACTTCCCTGCTCAGATTCAGTTTGGATTGGCATATGCTAGCATGTAGTTGGAGATACAAATCTTTGTAAGTGAACCAAATGGAGGCTGAATTTGTATTTGGCACTTGGTAGTCGCATTTTCTTCAGTATGTTTAAATATCTTCTGATGCTTCCAGTGTGGAAAAGAAATTGAAATGAGTCACTTTGCAAATAAACCCTAGTCCTTTGGAACAGGCACTGAATACAGCCTTAAAAGGGCTTGGTGGTCTATTTTTTAAGGATACCGGTAGAAGATTTCTGAGGCCTGGCTTTTCTTCTAATTCCAAATGTGTCACTCTAGACAGGTTACTAAAAGCAGCACACAATAGAGTCACTAGACTATTTCCTGTTCTAAATGAAGTGGAATCTTTTGAGCCCTGAAACAGAGAAGATTAAGTAGAGACTTGAATCAAGTGAATCAGAATTTTGAAAGACATCGACCAACTCAACTCAGGGGACTTCTTCAATTATCCGTAATGAAAGTAGTACCTTAGGACACAAGTCAGTGTTAAAGACAGAAACCAGGAAACGTGTCTTTGCACAGGGGATTATAGGTGACTGGAACCTCAATCTCAGCTGAGGATCTTTGATTTCCTTAAGCTACTTGGTTGAAGGAAGCTTAAAGAAATTACTTTGTTAAATTATTGGATCAATAAACTTCTTAGAAACCAAATGATCAAAATCAGTGTCAATGATTTCCTCTTGTTTGTTAGCGATCTTTTATGTAAGATGTTAAATCCAAGTCAATTGAAGAAGTGGCCCCGTAAATTTTCTTCAATACAAGTATCGACTACATATCTAATGGTTATTATAGTATTTATGATTAATATTAATAGATACATTTGACCAAGAAAACAAATAAACATACTGTATCAAACACGACAGAAAGCATGAAAATCACATGGAAATGATGACATTAGAGAAGGAATGCATGATGGCTTGTGACTGATATCTTATCTCCATGCCCAAGACCTCCCATTGACAATCTCTCTCCCTGGAGAAGGACAGTGCCCCAGCGAGGGCAATAAGAGATTTAGGTTCATGCAATGGATTTGGCCGGGGCAGGACGGGAAATGGCATGTCACTCAGCTGTGTCACAGGGGCGGCAGCAGACAGAAGAATGGCAGGAAATGTGAGGCTCATAGGCAGGAAGGCTATGGGAATGTGAATGAGAGAGCAAGAGGAAAGCAGAGAGCCTGTGGAGGGAGTCAAGCACCGAGGGCTGGGGTCTGCTCTATTGTTTCCTGTGCTCGGTGTGCCCAGCCCTGGGTGACCTGCACTCCATTCACTGATCAGCAATGTCGAAACAGATGGCGTAATCTAAAGTGCTTCCTCACATTCCTTGAATGAAATAGCACATGTAAAAGCAGGAAAACCTGTGCGTTTGTGACTTCCAGGAAATCTTACAACTCCGCCCTACTCCTATTGGACCAATTTATCAATGGAATTGCCATTCCCAGGAAACAACTGAAAATCAAAGCTAGTCTATTTCAGTGACTCACAAATGGAAAATGACTCAAGACTACCCATTTGAAATTTTGCCAGTGTAGTCTTTGAGTCCTCTGGATTTACACGTAAAGTAAACATTTAAGGAAAACAGATTAAAGTTCAGGGAAGGTTTTCACTATTCTTTTTTAGATCCACATCTGAACAACTGTGCTTACATATTTTTCAGTACTTTAAAATTTTTCCCTGTGGAAATATTCCAAAAATACAGCTAATGGTAGGTGCTGCAATGGAATGGAACTGCCTGTATAAATTAAGGTGGGAAGGTTAATAATTTTTCATTAATCAACAGGGCTGTGCTAATTGGTGAGAAATCAAACCCTGTGGGTGATCATAAAATACATTTTTCACACACTGAATATATATATTAGATTGCGAAAGTGCATTTAACTCAGTTGAAGTCTTTGAATTCTTGAATTAGAGATAAATAAACACAGCAACTAGCTATGAACACCAGAGCAAAGAAGGGTGGATCCATCACTCCTTGTCTGAAATGATGAGAATACACCATGATTACAGCCTGGAAGGATACAGCTCATTTTTAATGTCCCTCCCGTATCTCAATACACCCAGTCAGAGCAGCTTTGCAGGGAACGGTAGAATCTAGGTTTCAGGTTTCTCCAGCCTGTATATATTTCAGGCACCTCTCTACCAATGCAAATGCTTCCAATAGCACAACAGCCATCAGATTCCATAAATATGTTTATGAAGATAACTGGCTCCATCTCGCCCTGTCCTCTCTACCTTGTTGCCTGACATAAAATTTTAAACATAAAATACATACCTGCAGGGCGTTTGTATGACTTCACTGTGTAGAAACTTTGTTCTGCACAACATGAGTATGCTAGGCTTGTTGTAATTTTATTTTATTTTTCGGAATGAATGATAAGTTTTTAGTTTTACTGCAGCTGCATGCTTGTTCCTGTAGATACTGTAGACTTAAATGTAATTATTTTCAGAATTTTCCTGCTGAAAAGCATCTCAAAACTGCTCTGCTTCAACACCCTATCTTCACTTCTGTGAATTGCCCTTGCTCCTTATGAACCTTAAGGTTCTCCTGTTAATGAGTAAGGCACTGAATGGTCTAGCCACTGGTTATCTTAAAGACCTGTTATGTGAGTACTGCAGCTATCAACATTTTCTAAACTCACTTAAAGAACTCTCTTTTCACTTTTGCTTTCAGTATAAAGTTATCATAGTTTTACAGGCTAAATTAGCTGTACTTTTCTTGTCTTGTCCAAAGTGACCTACATTAGCACCCATTTATATTGCATTTAACGACCAGTCTGATGACACTCTGTGCTCAAGAGTACAGCAGCAGCACCTTGTTACCTATCCTAGAGAAACAGTAAAATAACAAATTTCACTTAAACAAGTCCTTCACATGAGTAAATTTGTCCTGGTTTGCTAGCTTGTTTGCTGATTGAAAGCTGTGGTCCTTTCAGAATTGGTAAAGAGTTAATGTATCTGTATTACACTAATGTTATTTGCGTAGCTGTTTTGTGATTTATAGTTGAGAGGCAACTATCCAGGTTTTTCAGGGTTGTTGACCATAGCACTGTACAGGAAACATCAGTAAAGCTTAGAATTTAAAATGGAGCAAAGGAAGTTTGATATACTGTATAATATCTCAGTTGCTGCTGCCCTGCCACGTGAGCAATAACAGTGCTATTGTAAACAAAGAGAAAAAATTAATTTACCTGGTAGGTGACTAATAAGAAGCAGCAATTCACAGTGATAGTAAAAATGACTGTAGCTAATGGAAATTGCCCTTAAAAATGAACAGCAACAATGACACTTTCCTTATAGCAGTAACAATAGTACTTTCCTTATAGTTGTAATCTACAGACATTCATTGCAAACATCTAGCAAATCATAATGTTTTTAATGAGTCTGACATTTCTCAAAACAAGGAAAGCATTTATAATGTCAACAAGAAGCATTGCATGAGGCTGTGTTCCTTCTATACAAGTTAAAAAATAATGAGGAGAAGAGTTTGATCACAAACACACACACAGTCTCCTGACTGTAGGGAACTTCTAATTGTACTTGTATGGCAATTGTATGCTGTACATTCACAGTTGAAGGCGATAACCCTAAAGCAATCCAGTATTCAGAGTCACAGATTCCTAAAGCTGAGAACAAAGAATATTTTTGTTTATTTATAATGATGTGTAGTACTATGAAGAAATAAATAAAAACTTTAATAGTAAAAATTTGTCTTCACAAGTAAAGAGAATGGGATGGGGTTGATATTTTATTCTTTGTGAAAATTCTGTGAACCTTTTTGTTATGTGGGGGAAAAAAAATAAATTTAAAGGATAGAAGACACATGATAGCAGCAACAGTGTAGTAGATACTCTGGCTCCTCTTTCAGAAAAACAGCTGGAGGAGATCCTCAGATCACTTATCTCCTACAACCCAAATGAGTGAGATGACCTCCTCTCGTTTGCAGACTTTGTGATGTTCTTAAAGTTTTTTCTCTTGTAAAAACTGATTTTTGTAAGTTACCAAAAAGAAAAAGCTTTCTAATCCATTGCTTCATACAGAGTGCCAACAAACTTAAGTGAGTTGCATATAGTGTAGCAAGTTAGTAAAGTAAAAGCTACTCTATTAATAGACAGATTATTTTTGCGTCCCAGCGACTCATGTGTCAGTCATGCCCTGCTGTCCCCCTGCCAGCTGGCTGTGTGACAGTGAAAATCCAAAAACTAAACAAGGTCATGGGGGTTGGGGACCTTCCTTGCCACCCCCATACCCATGTGATGTATTTCAGAGCCCAAACAATAAATAAACAGTATCTTTGTGGTGAATGCCAGCATTCAAAGTTGTAGGCACAGCCAACAGAAAAAAAAAGTCCAGAGTCAAGACAAGCTAATCAACTTTTTTCCCCCTTTTTTCTCAACAGTGCAGTTTTGTGTAGAACCATAACAGACCGCCTCTGAAGTGAGTCAATTCCAAACCCACTTGTAGAAAAAGAAGGGGGGGGGGATGGGAGCAGAGAAACAGAAAGAAATCATTATCCTTTTCTCATCGGAAATTAAAACCAGGTGTGTGTGTGAGGCGTCGTTGCTGTTTCCAATTGAAGTTCAAGAACAGAAAAAGAAAGATTAAGTTTGGATCTAACCTGGCGCTGGTATGGGACTATAGTGAGTTTTGGAGTGGGTGGAGTATCTCAACGAGTAAGAAGCCAAATCAGTGACCCGCTGAGCAATCCCATGTCCTGCGCTGAGTGACTGCGCCCTTGTAGTCACGCCTCATTGGACACATTAGTTTCTGCAATTGCCAAAATGATCTTGATGTTTCCTGTGCAGGCAGACTCTTCGTGCATCTTGACCGCTTTGCAAAGCACCAGGCTGACAGGGACACAGCCCCCGCCCAGCCGCCTACAATGTACCTCTAATGTTAGATTTCTTGCGAACTACACGGACAGGTTTACAGGCCAGCTGAGTTGAACCTTTGTAATCTGGGGCAGAGAAGACCTGATTTAAGAATTCACAATTCTCAAAAAAAGATCAACTCAGTGAAACGTTTAGGGATCAAAAGCGAAACACAAACCCAAGATTACAAATAGGAGCGGTTTTAAAAACTGAGCAAAGGAAGCACTTCTTTACCCAAAGAGTAAAGATTCCCAATACCCGTGGTGTATGTCACGAAATGGCTGAATAAGATTGTTCACCCAATTAGATAATAATTACTTAATGGATCAATTGCTTCTTCTCATCTGTGACTATTCTTATGTTCTTGAGCTTGTTAAGCATTAGCATAGAAAGCACATTCCAGACTGTTTTTAATCCACTAATGCTTAACTGACTAGTATTAATTTACGTAAATATGTGCAGATTACTGCTGATCGAGATCTTCAAAACTAAACCCATTTTAGTTACATAGTATGTTACTAAATATCACAAATATGCAGGTAAAAGTATACAATTAAATCCCTTTTGGAATTGCTAAGTGGGTGGTATAGTGGCATGGAAGTCAGCATACATGTTCTCCGTTTTCATCTGGTACTTCAGTTTCTTCCCACCTTCTGAAGACATGCTGACTAGATGAATTGGCATCTCTACCTTTTCCCTCTGTGTGTGCTCTATGGTGTAGTGGCGTCCCATCCAGTATTCAATACAATCTTGTGCAACAAGTAAATTTCTGATGTCATGTGGAATTGACAGTTATTTTTCTGTTATATACTGTACAGCCTCCATTTTTTAAAATTAACTAATTAATTATTGACGTGGCTTACATACAAACACCACAAGCCCTGTAGCACACAGAGGGAATGGAAGAAAAAAAAATGTTCGTGCACTCAAACAACTCTCAGGTACCCAACCTGTCCCATGGGTCACTGCTGTCCAACAAGAAGAGACTCATTTCACTCTGCACTGGCCACATCTGTCCTGTAGAGCCGGGCCTGGCTTAATCTCTGGAATTAACAAGAATGATGCCTCTTTTGAATGCATCAGAATTGTGAAGCACTTCCAAACCAGTCTTGTGCAGAAAAATGCATGTCCAAATCTTCTAGAGCTCAATCTCCTTGATATAACTTCTTTATCTATGAAGCATCTCTACTAGGAAATCCTGCAAAAGGCTTTGGAAAAAAAAACTGTGGTGTATTTGGTCTTTAAGAGTAATGCAAGATGGACAAAAACTCTTGATACAGTATGTGCTCTTCTGTGATGGCAGTCCTGGTTAGCCAGTGAAATAGCAGAAATAAAGAGGGTTTTAGGATAGCAGTGAGCTCCAATGCCACAATTGTTACGAATTGATCTGGTGGTACCTGTAATCACCAAGCATCATACCACACTTTTCAGACATTTGACTCTCTTCACTTGGAATTGCAAAGAAACTATTCTAGAGATTCAACAAGAGATTTATCCAGTGCTTATCTAACACTGTCTGATAAAAGTATGCATTTATCAGAATTTTTCCCAAACATTACTCACCATACAAGGCTTCTACTTCTTCCTTTTCAGAAAATTAAAGCATTACAAAATGCAACACATCAACACAACAGTCCTGCCCCAGACAGAAAGCGCCGAACAGTAGTCAAACACAACAGGAAAAAAAATCAGATGTCTGTTTGCAAGGGAAGAGAATGTCCCTGCAATGCCAGTGCACCAGCGCAACACATCTGTTCAATAACATCAATGCCTTATGAGAGACCAAGCCTGGGCCTGTTCAACAGAGCCCTTGAAACAATATCACCCATCTCTAGCATACCAACAGCTATCAACTGCAGGTCAAAACAATACACGAATCAGTCAGTGTCAGAATAAAAAAAAGCTCTGCATTTGGTCTGTTCCCTTACCCCGGATCCCCCAGTCACCTACTTTGAATAAATTGCAAAGGAAAGAAGCAGGGATGGATGAATGCTTCAGGAAACGTTCTGTTTCAATTGTGTCTTTGGGGACTGGTATTTGATACCCATCGATGAAGTGCTGAAAGGGTCTGTTGGAAGGCTTGAACACTTCAATGTGTAAAGTGTGCTGTTTCAGTTCTGGCCTCTCTTCCACCTCCAGTGCCAGTCTGTGTGCACAGGCCCTTTGGTCTTCCCCCAGCCCTGGTTTGTTTTAATGAGCAGCACACCGCGTCACCCGGCACAGGCCGAGATCTCCACAGGCGTGTTTCAACCACCGATTTCCGGCGCTTTCGTTGAATACTGCTGATACACAGTGAGCTGCCCCGGGGAAGGGAGGGGGGATAGGGTGGTGTATATGGTTAGCCATTACAAAAAAAAAACATTTAAGAGAAACCCAGATGCTCATCTTGGCTTAATCGGCCTTCATCTGGTACAGTTGTTTAAACAGGCATTTAGCAGGGTAGCCCGGGAAACTCCTACTCCAGTCAAGAGTTCCAGATGTTGCATGTGTATACCCTCAGCAGCCACTCTATGTATCAAATAGCCTACATACTGGAGATATATTATATAAATAGTATTGGCATGCTGAAATATACAGTATATTAGTCTATAGTTTCTTTTGAGATAAAAAGATTCTGAAACTTTATAAGCTTATAAAACAGCAGAACTTAATATGCTACATGCTATGACGTAAAAGGAGGATGAAATGAACGAAACATTCTCTAAATTAATAATAATAATCTTCTGGTTTGTGTTATTCACTGTTCTTCTGAAGATCATTTCTTGGGGATAAAGCTTTCAGTATACTTTCAATATGTAAGAGATGTATGTCTAATGGCATGTTCATATGCTTGTGGAAATTGGGATACTTCAGGGTGAAAAGATCGTAATTCAAATGCAATGGATTATTGTTAATAATAATATTTTTACATTAACAAATAATGAGCAAAAGACACATGATGCAATGTATTTATGTTCCTTATTTTGTCAGAAATGAAAAGAGAGAACAACTGTTTGATTCTGAACATGTTGCACATGAGACTGTATGTGTCTTAAGGCTTAGTGATTTACTCTTCTGTTTGAGAAGGAACACAGTGAAAATGCTTCAGAACTACAGCACAGCATGGGTTCTTTACATAATACACCATGTTTTTTTTTAGGATTCTGTTAATTATTTATGCAATTTGGGTTGGTTAGTCTTCTTCCTGTTTACAAGACAGATCTGCGAAAGCAGCAACAGGCTCGGTTAATCGTATTACACGGATGACATTAATTTGATAATTGTGTATTGTCAGAAGAATTACTACTGCCTTGTCACCCATGTCTTTAACTCTAAAATGGAATTTCTTCCTTTGAGTGGCACAAGAAGCACTTCAGTGCATATCTTACCAAAGCTTATCATTTATCTGGTTTTAAATTTGTCATTTTGGGTCTTATTGTAAATGAACAGCTGCTGCAGCCAGCTCTTGAAGACTGAAGATTGTGAACTGACATATGGAAATCTGTCACATAGCAGGGCCAAAGGAAAGTCATATAAACATGGATTGAGTTTTTACAGGAGAGGGTGTGGATATTGAAGAGATTATTTAAACCTTTTTTTAGTTTGTAAATATCACTGAATGAATATATTTGTTATGGAATCCGAGATAAAGATGGGAACATAACTTTCAACTCTGAGAAATGAACATGTCTAGAGCAGAAAACAATATAATTACATGACACAAAATGGCAACCCTGGCAGACATCCAAAAAGTTATTTTAATTGTGAACCTACACAAAGCCTTGTACTCTACCCTGTGTCTAAATCCTGGATCCTGTTTATTTGGACATCGTTTTACAATCTTTGTTAGTGCAAATTATCTGCAAATAAATCAACATGTTAAAACCTTATAAACATGAAAACCTTATAAAGTAGTCCCAAAGGGGGTTAAAAATGTTTACCTGTGGACACACACACTGACGCACACAGAGAGCACATGTTCAGTTTGAGATCAGAGCCTTGTGTCTTCAGCCTTCACACTACAGCTCTCCAGCACGCTTCCAGGCCAGCTGAAACAGCCTAGCCAAAGGGTTAAAGGAGCCAGTGAGAAAAGGGGTGTGGAGTATTGGTAATGAGGGGCTGTATAAAACTGTCTGCCTATACTAAGACCATAAGCACTGCTTTATCCTGCTAGCTTGAAGGAAACCCCCAGCACAGTGCTGCTGCTACACTCACAGTCAGAGGAAACTCTTAACGCGGAGCTCCAGGAGCCCACACTGCTCTCCATTCACACAGAACAGAAAGCTGCGCTCTCAGAGAAGGGATGGCTACACTAGGAGGGAGAATGAATGAATCTAAAGGAAAGCTGGCTGCAGCCCTATTTCTTTATACACTATTTCTTCTAAGTGAGTACCACTTTCTACCTTTCTTTTACTGTAGCAAGCAATGGTAGTGTTTTTGACATTGTCTGAGGGAAATATATGTGATTTTTTTTTGTGCTACCTGCTAGGTATCTTGGGTTGGAGAGATGTTGAAATAAGACTGAGGTGTGTATCAGCTGAAATACAACATCTAAATTCTTCAAATTGGTTCAGTTTTCCAAGAAATTAAAATGCAGCTTTTTTTTCCTTTGGCCAAAAGGCTCTATATGTATTATACAAAATCATCTCATACAAAAGTTCATTTGTATTGTTATGTGATGAATGTATTGGCAGTGTGTTTACAGAAGTTGGAAAAGTGTGCCATGAAGTTACTAGTGTACTACTGGAAACTTTCAGCTCAGCTCAAATGCCGACCTGACTACATCCTGCCTTGGAGAAGTGGAGTCTGGGGATGTGTGAAATTAGTGGAAACTTTAGTGCATTTTGAGCCAGTTTTTTCCAAGGTTTGGCCATTTGCCTTGACACTAGCTCTTTAGTCATTTTTACAGTTTTATTTTCAGAGGTTGCCCTTGTTTCTCGCTATCAAACACTTTTTGTCCTGACATCGCTTTTTTTGATAAGTAGTTTCCACTGTTCGCAGATCTGTTCACATTGAGAAATGGTCTTTTTTCTCTAACTTCTTTTTGCCCTGTAAAAGATCCAAGTAAATTCAACAGAGGGAAGTGGTATAAGGAAAGGACACTGGGGATAGGGATGTGGCCGGGGTTCTGTCAGTTCAGCAGGGATTAAATTAAGGCCTGGGTGACGCCCGCTGGGTGAGACGATCTCCAAACCATTACAGCTGGAAGGTGAGCTTGCTGCAAATTTAACAGCAAAACCATTTGGGCCCTGGAAATTACAGGGCGAGGCACATTTTGGGAACAGGATTTCACAAGCTGTTGGAACTGGTGCAGCACAGATAGGGCAAAATTGTCACTGGGAGGGAGTGGGGGATATTCTGGCATGAAAGCTGGCAGTGTGCAGTAAGCAGGCATTCGCAGATAAAATTAGAAAGTCTGCTCATATTAAGATCGAATGCTGTTTAATAAGCATTTCTTAATATGAAAGCACATTTACTACCAAATAAATACATGTGTGCTGCATACATATAAACACACTCCACACATAAAAGACACAAAATAATGTGCAGACAATTAAATCTCTAATACTGTACAGTAGATCTGTATATATATATAAAACTGTATGAATCTGTATGTATTTAAATCACATAGTGATTCTTGTTTTTAGTTAATAAAATCCTGTCCTGCAACCAGGTTTTAATAACCTCCCCTGTATACATTACTAAACACCTTTAATCAAAGGATTTAGTTTCATCTGCCTGTTGTGATCTAAACACGTGGAGCAGTTTTTCTTTTTAACACCAAAGTCAGGAAAGCAAGCACACTTCTGCAGCACATGCCAAACTGAAGAAAATCCCAGCTCTTTAAGAATACAACGGATTCATCTTGCACGGCACAAACAAGCCAAATGATAGTCGAGAGACAGTCGAAATGTTCACTGATGGTATTGGATTGTGGCACCTTCATATTACAGCCATGAAGTCAGGAGCTCAGAATAGCAAAGTGCAGCTGCCTGCAAGCCTCCTCTTTCCCCTTCTTATCCTCCACCCCAGACACACCCTCCTTCGCTGCTAATCAAAGCCTGTTAGAGCTGTTTGCAGCTGGGTGCAGTTTGCACTATTATGTGTGAAAGCAATAAAAAAGGTGGAAACAAACAGCAGTCATCCTGAATGGAAGCTGGGAAAAGCCATCACACTACCAAAATATAGAAATGGATCAACTCCTAAACAGAAAGAGCTTTGAGATACTTGTGGATAGGAAATACTACACAAAAAGCAAGTAATTATTATAATCCAATAGGTTACTTGCAGAAAACTGGAGTGATTTGTATGATATTAACATATTCTCCTGACAGACCTCCGCCCTCACACTCTTTTTGATGTATCACAAAGTGCAAAACACTTCTCTGGAGACATGGAAAGTACTTTCAGGAAGGAGAAGGGTAGTATGTGTAAATCTGAGAACTTACAAACTTACATTGTCATTAATAAATGATAATGAATGCTTTGTTTCTAGCCCACTGTTCTTAGGTATTTGCTGTATTGATTCACGTCTGGAACACCTCATCGTGTTTTTTGAGTTCATTGTTTTGCCCCTGTTCTAATCAATGACATGCCAAATTTGGTGTAAGTGATGTAATTTATCCCATGAAAGAAAGCAGCTGACCTCAGATGAAAAAGCCCCTTGTGTTGGGAAAGTCTTAGCAAAACACAAAGAGAGTTTGGTTTTGATTAATTCAAACAATTAAGGAGTTGTTTTTCATTTACATTAGAGAACATATGTAAGCTTTATAAGTGAGGGTATGCTGCTATTTTACATTTTGTTGCAAATTCTTTAAATTAAACCTTCAAAATGAAGTGTAAAGTCCAGACAGATTCCACCTATTTGGACCTTAGGTTAGAATTCAGACTGAACCTCATAGCACAACCATCACCAGTTTATGTCCCTAAAGAACTATGATGGGCACAAGACGTTGAGCCAACCAAGTTGTCCTCACAAGTGTGGACCCAGTGACATACTGGACACACATGTGAACTTCCAGTGTTGACAGAGAGAAATGCATTTATCCTTCACTGTCAGCATGTGCCATCTCAGGCACGCACTTTGGGCCTTGCGGTGTTTGAAAAGAAGAAAATGCCTCTGGCTGTGCACATGCATGAGACTCGGCCTTCCTGTGCTGATCCAACAGCCATACAGGTAAACTGGGAGGATTAACATTTGGCAGTTCTAGAACAGGCAGGACATGAGCTAAGAATTAACTCCCAATTCCAGACTTTATTTTTGAAAACAAATATTTTGAGTTTCCTGATCTTCCAAACACATCCAAAGATTGTCCTGTACAATATGTGCCTTTCATGCACACCGGGCACAGTGGTCAAGCAGGTTAAGACTAGGAAGGCGGCCAGTTCAAGTGGAGTCTAGCTTCCAGTTAGGAATGGTTGGGTGTGAGTCCAGGAGAGAGGGAGGAACACATTCCCTGTGAAACGTCAAAGTGGGGGGGCACCTCTCCAAGGAGTAGTTTTCCTTTTCGTGAAGACTGGGAGGTTTTGTGTATAGACTGGCGCTCCCATCATGAATTATGAGGTTTGAACCTGACGGGTTTCTGTGAACAAAACCAGCCTCCTATTTGTGGCGTCGGCTGCTCCCTGCCCATTCCTGTCCACTGGTGGCGTGACTAGGCTTATTGTGACAAGGACAGCCACTCCCACATTTACTTGAGTGCCGGACAGAGATGAATGAATACAAAACTAAAAAGAATGAACATACACGCAGAAATATTTGATTAAACTAAAGATTAGCTACATCTATACATTACATCTTTCATCTCCATCTGTATCTGATTGAGGAGCAACATTTACTGTATTCTCTTGGACAATATGGAGATTTTCCTGTTTTATTACAGTTTCAACTGTAGATTCTATGAATAGGATGCACACCTGAAAATAAAACACGAGCCTGAAAAGTGTTTTGTTTTTCAAGCCCCTGATATCCTGTCATCCCCTCTGGTTTTATAGCAGTTTTAGCTACTGTGGAGCTGTAATTTAGAGAAACCTGATGCCAAATTCATACAGTACATTTCACAGGCACCGGCAATTCAGCTAGAACCTGGGTGTGGTCAGTAAGGAGGCATTCCCAGTGAACTAAATTTCAAAGGAAAAAGCAAACCCCAGAGCTCTCCAATAGAAGGAAGAAAGCTCACAAACTGATCTGTTTCCTTGTTCTCCACTAATGCTCACACAATCTTTGTTCAGCCAAAATCTGACCTAGGAATAGAGACATTCCAAGGCTAGACCCACAGATATACCCCAGCACAGGCACATGTAATGGGGGCCCATGTGTTAAATTTCCACATTGCACACATGAAAACAGAATACAAAAACAGATCCCTTTGTATAACTGCAGGTGAATTTTACCCTGATTTGTAGTAAAATTGTTTGGTCCGTCTTGCACAAAACTTATCCTGATCCTGGCAAACGTCTATATTAAATGCAACTTTAAGAAAAGTGTGCAAACAACAGGTTTAAATTATTAGGAAATGTATTCCATTTCAATGTTTTCCGACTTTAGAACTATCTTGGCAACAAGGAATAAAGAGGTTTCTTGTGGCCTTTAAGTAATACAGTCTTTGTGAGCTATGTCTTAAAGACATAAAAATGTTATCCAGTTTTTTAAACACTCTTCCTTATACAAAGCATGTGCAAATTGTAGAAAAGCACAGGGTCAGTTTAATGAAAATAATATTTCTACCAGTATGAAAAGGAACCACCAAATGAAACGACCAGTGAGGTAAGCAGGAAAAAAAACACTATTCCCTAAAGTCACAAACATCCTGTAATCTGAGTTCCCTCTTTCCTCAATAATAACCTATTCATGAAAAACACACACAGATACAACCAGGGAATTCCTTATTCTGTGCTTAACGTGCTAATGTGGAAAAAAATCTCCACCATTTCTGAAAACGTGATGTTAAAGTGTCTGACTAAAACAAAAATGCAGGTATCAGATCAGTTTCAGCTAGCAGAAAATTCACAAATAATGTCTCACAGAATCAGACATACCCCTTAACACTAGTCTTTAATTAAAGCCAACATGACATTGTTCATGATTTGCAAAATTAGCCCTCATGAAAGGCAGACCTGAAACTCAAATCTTTCTTCTAGAAATCACTGCTGTGCAGTTTTTGTTCCTAAATCCTCTGGTACTGAGAGGCAGCTTGACAGCTGTTACAGTGGTTTAATAAGAGTTAATAAGAGTTTGCATAATATTTTTATCATAATGCAGAATATTATGCAAATGAAGTATATTAATTCTGTTTACTTACAAATACCAGATAATGGTCTTTGGTCACTTAAAGAAAATCCAACTATTCAAGTTCAGCTAATGCAAATCTGAACAGAAAACCAAAAAGTCTAGGTCATGAATAATACATGTATTTGTATTTGTAAGGTTGTTTTTTTTTCCAATATGCAACACATTGCATTTACATGCAAACAGTGAAATATACACAGGAAGCTGCATGTCAAATAGCCTGGAAAAACAGTCCGATCTGAAATAGAATACAAAGACACTCAAGGAAGATACTGTAAGGTTCTTAAAAGAGGAAAGAGAACTTCATTATTTTAAAAAAGAAAAGAATGCCCTAAGGGAAAAAAGGAAGAAAAAAGATTTCACCTTCTTCAGCTGTGCCTGTGCTCTGCAAACGTTTCTGCCATTATGGGCTCTGAGTAATTGCTCCTGCTAATTAACGCTGTGCAACAACGTAAATATTCAGACTTTGTGTGGCTAATTGAAAACACATTACATCCTTTTCCTGCTTGGGACGGTATTGGAACTTTCTCATAGTTTTCTTTTCCTGTAGCAGAAAAGGGTCTCCTATCGTCAGTCAAGCAGACAGGAGGCTGAGACTGGGGTCAGGAACATGCTGCTTAAAATAATGTTTGACAAAACACCCCACTAAACACAGACAGCTCAGGAGGACACTGGCATTATTCCTGTTCTCTATACAGATAGTTTATTCCAGAGTTCCTTCCAGAGTATTGTATAGAATCAGTATGCAAGGACAAACCATATATCCTTTTGTAGCACCAGTATATAATCAATCCATATACTTGTATACAAAGAACTTGAACCAATCTCTTGCCATCTGTGTTTTTTGGATGAGAGATGATTTGTGTTGGAGTGAATTTCATGGTGTTGATTTTTTTTTCAAATGGAGATTGTCAGCACTGGCTCTATCAAGAAAAGGGGGAATACTTATACAGTGTTGCTGTAACAAAAGAGTTGATTTCAGATGTGTAACACATACTGTACAGAACAGCTGTGTGGAACAATTTAAAACATCTATGGGTAAAAAAGGGAAACTTTTTTTTTAAGTTGTGCGTTTCCCATTGACAGGAAGTAACATTTCCCTTTTATTTTAAAAAATGAATGAAGCACTTTTGACCTTACTGAGCAAGACAATTTGATATTTTGGTAGAAAATGTTCAGAAGTTCTAGTCATTCTTTTTATTTGCACCTTATATGAAATGAGAAGAGAGACAATCACAGCTGTTCAGTGTAAGCGGATGGATAATTGGCAGTACTAATACTGTATGTGGCACACACATGGATTAGCAGTGAGGACAATTTGTATACAAATACGGTGCCATAAATTCAGTTAAAGAAGACTTAATATCAGGCTGTCAGGCAGGACACAGAGGTTGATTCAAGCAAAGGGAGTACACCATTGCAGAAGACAACTGGATGATTTCATTCCTTTACGACCTCTCCTATTAATACACACAAATCACCCCTGACCCTCCTATGCGTGCATACTGCACTTGACTCAACTGCACATTCCACACCCATATCCTGTCTTAATAAGTGTGCAAAAATTCAATTTTATTATTAATATGTACTCAGTTCTTTATCAGAGTTTTATTTTTTTCCAGGGAGTTTGTTTGAAGGAATCAGGAGAATAGGATGCCAAAATAATATTTTCCATTTAAAAAAACTTATGGCATATGATTCTTATGATATCCCAAGGCAAACAACATATGAAACTATCGCGTTGTTCCTTTTCAGTGTTAACTCCAAAATTATCAATGTTTGGGTGTCATTTTTTCTGCTTTGTGTCTCACTGCAGCTAAAGCATCTATCTTATGAGGTTGGGTGGAGGTACAGTACAGTATCTTTAGAGTGCATTTGTTCTTGGTGAAAGCAAGACCACTAGGTTACATTTTGCCAAGGTTACGTGTGTTTTCTTAAAAACTTAAATATTTCCCGTTTCCTTCTTTTTAGTTGGTGAGCTCACATTCTCTTTTCTTTTTGGTATTTCTTGTTACATGATGTCATATTTTGGGAAACTAAACCATGTGCTAAAAAAACTCATAGACTTATATGCAGCCTCCAATCAGCCTTGATACAAATATAAAATAGGATTTTCCGTACCATCCAATAATGGGAGATTTATTTTATTACTGCAAGCCAAAATGGAAATCAGATTAATCTTCGCTTGTTCACTTTTGCATAATGTGAAAGAGAGCCTATGCAATCATATACCCATTCTGGTAAATTGTTAAAGTTAGAATTAAGGAGGCCTATTCTAATTTAGTGTTTAGACAACACTTTCTTTTGATCCCCTTTCTGACTAAGGCTGTTGTTGGATGTTCTAGCATAACCTGTGGTTAAGAGCTCAAAATAATAGTGCTCATCCATTGAAGGCTTCATACTGTACTTGCCTAAGATTTACAGCAAACACACTTTACTGTGCATAGCAACTAAATATCCAACCACAATTCAGACCTATTGCATTCCTATTTTTGGCAAATCGATTTTGACAATCCAAAGCAAATTCTGCGTAGCACAAAGCTCCATGGTCTCCCGAGACCTGTGTGTTGCGTGGGATGTGTCCAGACTGCGGGTTTAGGTCTACCACGACTCCACCTCCAGCTGACTGGGGCTTGGGCTGCGAGGTGGAAGGCCAGGGCTGAGTAAGTGATGGGCTCCCTCAGCAAAAGGAACCATCTGTCCTCCTCCACAGCACTAGACTCGCTGTGCATTCCACAACGTAAATTCCTCAAGAGATTAGAAAGGAGAAAACTCCCAGACAATGTTTTGCGCCCCTCGATTAGCAGACCCTGGTGGGGAAATCTGAGTAAATCTGAGTACTGGGCTGCCATGGTGATAGCTGCAGTCAAGAGGTTAGGCGCGCACTGATTTCTATCTGGGTGGGGGTCTCCCTACAAAGCCCAGGCCTTGTGTAGCCCCATTATGAGTAAGTGATGTCAGGCCTATGCTCAGCCTGAAAGCAGAAATGAATTTCCCAATGGGTATCAACATCTGTTCACTGGGAGGAACCTCCTCCAAGTGAAGTGAAGTCATGTCTTTTTTTTAAAAAAAAATAAAGGAAATACTTGTAGAAGGACACACACCAACCTGCTAGATCCTTTTGTCCATTCTTTGTGTTGTTCTTCGTCTCTTGTTCCTCAGAGTGTTTGTTTTTGTTCCTCTGCCCTGACCCCTAACGCTGAGAATGGCAGGAAAGATAAAACTGGGGAAGAAGGGTGGAGGGGGTAGAGAAAGAGGAAAGGAGGCTCCTAAAGTGGTTGAAAACAAATAAGAGAAATTCATGGGAAATCATAGGAGAATGAGCTGGAACTGGAGTGCAGCACGCATGTGAAAAACAGCCGTGGTGCCTGGTAATGGGAATTAGAAGACTGTCAAGAAGCTTGCTGATATTTTTGCTGTCGTCTTCTTATGGAAGGTCAGCCGAGTTGAACTGTACAGTATCACTTACCAGAATTAAATGCCAAAAGCCATTATAAAAGGGTGGTTCCCTGTCCCTCTGAGCCATCAGGAGGCTGCAGTGTGAGAACAAGTGATATTATATTATATTACGTTAAAGACATACATTTCCTTTGTGCGAGAGATCTCCTGTTTGATTTTAAGAACCAGCTTTTACCAGAAACCCAACCCTGAAAATATTGTGATATTTGTTTCTGATGAAAAAAAAAAACTGTAAGGGAGATTTACAATTGGCCTAAAACTGACAGTAGGCAGTGTTGCTTTGCATTTACAGTATGTACTGCTAAATAGGCCTTGAGTATGATGTGACACATGTGATATTGTAGAAAAAAAAGATCTGTTTGTTTTTACCATCTGGCAACCACATTTTACAATGTGGAATGAAAACTCTTAATTCCTCCAGCAAGCAATGTTACATTTGGTATCGCTTCTGTCATGACATTACTGTCATGGGCCAATGAAACCTTAATTTTTGGACCATTTCTACAAAGGCTCCTCCTAGCTTCTTGCTCCTTGAAATGCAAGAGAAGACATTTAAAAATTCAAACTGCTATTTTAACATTTTTTTACAGATACAAAATACATATGGAAATTAACTTTACAGTAAGATGGAGAATCGACTGAAGTCTCATAATTAAGCAAGGCAGTGTGCTGAAACTTATATCTGCCCTTTTTGCTAGGCATGGGGTAATGTGCTGAGTTTGAACAGAGTTAACTCTCAAATTACAGTACACAGCACATAAAACCAACCAGAAGTATAAGATCTGTTTTGAGGACAGCAAAGAGTACAGTGTGAGGGCCTTTCTCGAGGTGTTGGCTCTCTAACAGGCAAACAGAAATGAAGAACACTGGAGGTGAGAGGAAAGTAGATGGCCAAGATTTCTTTATGAAGTCTAAATGATTTTGAGCATTGTTTGTGAGCTATTCGGTCAGGAGCAGGAAAAAAAATGAAGAATACAAGCAGTATACATACAGTACCATAATTTGGCCTGGCATCCACACAAAAGGCTCACATCACTGAGAGCTGACTTGTACAAATGACAATTGTGACATGTTTCTCTTGAAATCTGTAATGGGATTCAGTGTCATGTTGAAAAGGGAATAGATTCCTCGTGCAGAAGTTTTTTTAAGCTCCTTTACAATCTTATCTGTTATAGTAACCAAATCTGTTATGGCAACAGTGGAAGTGAACTGAATTATTCTGACTGCTGTTACATGTTCCACATCTACTCTACAAACTGTCTGAATGAGGAAGGTCTGCTTCATTAGTGCAGATGTCTTTGATTTCTCCAGAACGTGTGTGAGGACACAAAAGACCCAGCTGCTTAATCTTGACCACATATGATTTTTTATGAGAGTAGCTTAAAGGCAAAGTAAACAGGCACAGACCCTAGACAAATGAAGACCTACTGTACAAAGTAAAATAGCCAGCTGCTATAGGCATTTCAGAAGAACAATGGTTGTGACAAAGTCAAAAGGATTGTTATAATTTCTAATAATTTCCATAACTTTTCTTGTAGTGGGTGCTGCACATATCATTTTACATAAAAACATGCTAAACCTTGTAAAGGATCAAGAGAAACATCTGTAGGAATTTGGTAGTCACATGCAAAATTCTTTTGTGGAGATCCTACCTGTATATAGCTATATATGTACTTTGATATATGTATGTGTATGCAGAAATAGTCAATATAAATATATATATATACTCAGTATAAAAGAGAAATATCCTATTATATACATATATATTGTAAAATAATAAGTATCGTAATAATGTTTTATTCAGCTAATACATTATGTTTATATAAATACTATACTTCTGCTACAGTATATTTGTCTGCTCCCAAAAGTAGAGTGTGAAACTGCAGTGTTACCATCTGGCACTTGTGTTTGGGTGTTACACTGTAAAAGAACATACTCTTTCTCACCATAAAATTATCAAAGGGCACTAGAGTTATAGAATGTTTCAAATGTATAATCCGTCAAGAAGATACTGAATGCAATTTAATACTTAGACACTAACTGCATCTCGCATATCTGTATAGGCTAGCCACCAGCACTTAGAACAAACCCATAGTAGTAATCTGTAAACTATTTTAATTAGGTGTTTGATCTTATGTTCACCATTGCCACCTATACTTACTTTCACTCAATATACGGTATACAGCAATTTAGACATTTTCCCTCTTTAGAGTAAAAGAGCACTTCAAAATCTTTTAAAGGCACACATTAACCTCAAACGTTTAACCATTTTAGCAGAAAACAGAAAATGGGGCCACATTTATGGGTATTTAAAGCCTAAAATCTTTTTAAATACAGTAGTCATTATGCTGATGGTGAGAAAGGCTCCTTTTTCTTGCTTAAAAATAACAGAAAAGCTCTTCAGTCATTTAATACATTATTAAGATAATAAAGTCATCATTCCTGCCTTAATATATTGACACAACAATGTCCAGATAAGAAATGGTCTTACTGCTGAACAAGGCTACTGAGAAATTAGTTAATGACTAATGACAGTCAGAGTGGCTGGAAGATATCTTGAGCAAGCACAGCCAAGACTGTCCTGGAAAGCCAACAATCAAGGGATAGATGAGGAAAAGGAATGTGAGACAAAGTCAGGACTCAGGTTGAGGAGGTTAATTAGCTCAGAGACCGTTCCTCATTCCCCAAACGTATTTGCATCCTCAGAGCCTGAAACGCAGAAATAAACTCCTGTCACATCTTACGAGCTGACAAAGAACAGAAGTGGGCATTGTGTATGTGTTGGGCATGGGAGCGAGAGAGAATTGCTAGGTCCTTATTAATTTAACTTAACTGACTGGCAAAACATCGTTAAACTAAAAACCTAAAACCACAAAAAATTTAACCCCTTGTTGTTTTTCTGTTGAAAAGATTAACTATAAACCTTCTGGCAGACTGAGTAGAAAGTATTTTAATTGGTTTCAAAGCAAATGCTTACAAGCAGTGGAGAGAGGAAGGATAGAGATTTGAGAGAGGGTGGGGTAAGGTGAATAAGCATGGGTTTTGGTAAGTCTGGCAATTGACTGTGCATTCTTGTGTGCAATTATTCTTTCAATAAACATTAATTTTCTGCCACCAGCAGTCAGAAAGCAGGTTTATTAACATAGTAAAACTTAGGATTTAAGCTTAGTAGAAGTCATTAAAATATATGGCCTCTCCTGCACAATGTCCAACACATTAATGCTACGATATTATGAGCAAAAATGAGTTTACACATTACACTTATAGGAGATCAACAGCACTCACAGTTTCCAGAACGTCTTTCTTCTTGTTGATAATTCTTGCCAATTGCAATGCATTCCTGGGAAATGGTAAATAGTTCAGGAAATGGTCCTTTTGTAATGTTTTACCAGAGTAAACTAAAAATCAAGAAATTCAATAATTAGTTACTGGATTTATAAGCTAAAGTACATTTTAGTATAAAGAAGACCATAAGAATTCTTCCAAATAATAATAAACCATAGAATCAATACCATACAGCATTGCTGTTGTAGGAATATTTTATTATTTTATTATTGTTGACATTGTCTCACCACTCTTTAGCATAGATAGTCAATGAATGTCTTTCAGTCTTGCTGCCAAAGTAGCTCTTTCCTTTCAAAACATGGGAACATGAAGACTATTATTTGGGTGGGTGTCATATTAACTGATATGTTTTGCTGTACTTTGCAACATTACAAAAAAATAACCATCCTTATGGGTACCTTATAAGGGAAAAACAACTATACAGTAGATCTAGAGCTGGCTACATTCTGAAGCCAGGGTGAGAATGAGTTCTGTACCAGACCTCTGGAATGTTTGAACCGAAGATTAGAATCGCATCTCTACACATTCCCTGGGCAAATGTGTCTTTATCTTAAACGAATAGCCCTTAAATATTACAATACATCATTTCAATAAAGCATGCATACCACAAAAATACAAAAGTGACATGGTATAAATCAAAAGCATTACTTTGTCAAATATTCTATCTTTTCTAAAGATGTAGTCTTCTAATTCAATGCCTTGAAGCTCCTAACCTTCATAAAGTGAAGTGCTGAAGAAATAAAAAAACAGCGAATTGCATTGTTGAGTACTCATTGATATCTTCTGTATTTTAAAAAATCTTTCAACACAATTACTTACTACCATTTAACAATAATATGCAAGTCTATCATGAGTATTGAGTTTTAGCCAAAGATGTTATTACAGACCAAAAATGCAAGCAGAAATCAAACATGCTGTCATGAGAAGAGATGATCGCTTTAGTTATAATTATTTGATCCAAATGTTTCTTCCCCAGAGGAGCAACACAGAGTCTAAGGTCATGACCTTTGGGGCTGTCACAGAGTGACATTTATTTGCACAGCACCAGGAGGGGGCATTACTCCACACTTAGGCAATTAATTACTTTGGCTCCTGAGCAAATAGACCTAATTGGTTTCAGGTCAGGTCCTGCTGTAGTCAGTCAGTCAGAGGGCAGATTATTTTAACCCTCAGCCCAATTTAAGCAAACACCATGTGTATGATAAAATTCCTGGCCAATTAGTCTTCTGCAACGGAATATTAGTTGCTACATAACAAAAGCGTGCTGTAATCATTATTACAAATTTATCACCACAGTATGCAACTGACATCTCTTTCACACATGCCTCTATTAGAACAAGGGTATTGAAATGTTTCACTAATGTGATAATCACAGCCTTGTGAGCAAAAGAGGTGTGGTAGGCATAAAAGTGAACAATGCTTGAAAAATGTACCCAGACGTTTTCATTTAGACTACTGAAATTCCTACCCAAATTTATTTTATGTGCAGCAGCATACTGTTCCTTTAGAGGACATCAGTCCTGTGAGACAGGCATTGCTCAGGCTGGCTTAGGTGGGTTCTTTACCTGTGGCAATGTAAGGACATGGGTGTCATAGCTGGAGTTATTGGTTTTAATTAAAAATAGGTTAATGGAATTTGTAGATGGTTGCAATACCATAAACCAAAAGGGCAAAGGGGGCTGACTGGCCTCCTCTTGTCTATATTCATTCTTCTTTTCTAATCTTCTTTACAAGACACAGACATGGCATGCTTGTCGCAAGACTCTCTTTCCAAACTGAAAATGCAAATACTACACATCAAATAGTGATTGATGACAGCGGGAGTTGTACCTGTCTAAAATATTATTTGTTGATAACCAGAAGACCTTTAGAAATTTCCATTGTGGGCGACTGAATTTTTACCTGTTTTAACTTTTGCAACATCAGATGTCTCAATTTGGAATACCAGATGTATGGTTCCATTCAGTACAATCTGCATCCTGGTAATCAAGTGGATTCTGCTTAATTTAGGCTCTTAGAGAGTGATGCAGTGTTCTAATAATATTTTAAAGCTCCACTTCAGATTAAACATTCATTGATTAAAGAACAAAATTGTCCTTTTTCAGATTGTGCACTGTGTGATGGTGAAGCCACGGTGGCATCTACTACTCCTGTAGCAAGTACAACACAACCTTCGGGCCCAGTCAGCACCAGTAACGGGGCCTCAGAAAGCACAGCTAGTGCTCTCTCTGGTAAGTTCAGCCATTTTCTTCTCCCCATAGCAACCCTATTCAAGAATTCATTGTCGTCCTTCTAAGATTCATTTCCTTGATTCAACCCTAATTAAATATCTACAATGCTTAGTTTGCTTATTAAACCAACTTCTTTCACAAAAGTTCTGTAGCCTTTTTATGTAAAAAAAAATGATGATGGTCTTATCGACAAATTCACAGGAAGCCTCAGCTATCGTTATTAATAAATCAGCTGTCCCAGGAGAAATGATTGCTACTGCATGTTCTTTTTTATGTTCTGAACATTGTGAAAGTATGTCTGTCTCTCTCTCTGGAGAGCTGCGAAATTCCTTGAGCCATGAGCAAGCTTTTTCACTGTAAACAAATCCAATCATACTGTGTTTATGTTTCTAGTTTTATGTTTCTGTTGGTAAGCTTTTATGTTATTTTATGAGTGTAACAACTTTGAGAATCTTGCCTGATATCAGAATAAATGACTTGCTAATTCGCATCATTTGAAAGAACTGGATAAGTACTGTAATTGAGACTTTTTTAAAGCAACTTGAAAAAGAGTGGCTAGGATATTCTCTGAGCTACAGCCAGTACCCAAATTTTAGTGCTTTTCCAATTGCTTTGAGATTGAACCAAGTCATAGTTGTGATAGTCATAGAACGAAGTTGTTGTAATCCCATTCTTGATTACAAATTTCTGCAATCTAGAACATAAAAACATAAATGTTCCTAGTCTTGTCCAGATTTGAGGTGAGATTATTGCTGCTGATTAATTTAAAGGGCAAACTTTACATCTAGATAACTCTTCATGATTGGAGAACATAACTGATGATAGAACTTTATAGTTTGTTGCAGCCATGGGCCATGTCACTTGCTGACCGTGACTGGGATTCAGAAATTACCCTTGCAACAATGCACAGTTGGCTCAGGGACACTGAGAGTTGAACGGAATTGGTCAACCAGGGCTCTATCAGTTCTCTGTGACACAGTGATCCCTGTAGTCACTTCCCAGGTGCTTGTAAGCATACAGTGCCGTTGGTACGGGATGTGCTTCCTTTTTGAATAGTGTTGATCCTCAGGTACAGAGCTGTGTTATCTCTGAGGTGGTGAAAGACGACTGGCCTGCAAGTGGGCAGGTCAGAAGAGTCCTTCCTCATTCTTTTGTTGGGGTCATAGCAATACATATGAGCAGAGATGTACAAAGCTCATGACTGGCTTTTGAGATTTTTTTGGGTGAGATTTTAACTCAGTAAGTTATCTTAAATAAATGGAGATTCTACATTTTTAAAAAAGGGCAGCAGATGTGTTGAAATTGTGACCCATTGAAATAAACTGATTGGTACTGTATGTGTGCTTTTTCAGGAATACAAGAGAGCACAGCTACTGCTGGCGTGGAAAAGAAGGAGTCCACGACCCTGTACATGTCATCAAGCACAGAGATGCATGTCAGCACAACAGAAGGCAGCACAATCTCTAAGGTGTCTGAGGGAACCACAGGATCACCAACAACTGAAACGGCAACAAGCAGCCCCGTTACCACCTCCCTCCCGTTTTCCACAGTAATGAAAACAATGTTACCTGTCACGTCTTCTTCAAGTATGTTGTCTAAATCACCTCTTCCCTTCCACGAGGTGAGGATAAGGACGTCTGCAGAGCAACAAAGGCAGATATCGTGAAGCTTTGCTTGTGTCATTAACAACATTGGTGAACTTCACTGACTCGGATTCAGCTCTCGTATTTCAGGTTAACACTGATTGAAGTCCACAAGTTAAACATTTAGATTGCTGTGATATGCTAAAAGAAGAGTCGCCTCTTCTCTCAGTTTGTTAGCACTGGGCTTCTCATTCCAATAAACAGCTTGTCTATTGAACTGTGGAAAAGACTAGGTCATTCAGATGGTACGTTTTAGGAGAAAAGAATGACACCAGGTCAACTTCAATAGTTTCTGTGATTGTTCCCCCCAGAATGCTGTGAGATGAAATTCTGTCACATTTTTGGGGTATGGTAAAAAAAAAAGAAGCAGGTTCTAGACAATCAAAATATTGAAGGGTCTTCTCATTCAGGCCTTGTTATCTGGCAACCTAAGCTGCTCTGGTGTACGCTATAAATCTCCCTCAGCTCATTAATCACTGTCTCCCGCCACCCTGCCCAGCTGAAAATAAAGTGCCATTCTGGACCAGCAAGCATTTTAATTAGAAATGCAAAATTCTCCATCAGTTTGACCAGTCATTCAAGACAAAACTAGGTGTTCTGTAAGAGTTGTACAGTGTTCAATGGCCCATCAAACACAAAGGATTTTAGAGGCTACTGCCTTGTACAAAATATAAACAATTCTTGTCCTGTTTCAGGTCGAGTGCGTACACAAGGACCAAATAAGGGACAGAAATGCAGTGAAGCTGAAATTGGAGCAGGCAACAGACTGTGTAAGTATTGCTGAAAAATGGTCAATTTCAGTCTGATTCCTTGAAGAAATCAAAGCAATTCCTAATTTTGTTGTATATGACAGTGTGGTTTGGTTATATGTATAAAGGCCCATGGGAAACAGGGGACAAGGGCCACCATTTTTCTTGACCATCCGACACTGGAGGTGGAGGTTATGTGGTCAGCATCGCACTCCAGCCAACCTATTAACCCCGGAAGGATTAACCCCCAGTACTCATTTGGAAAGCAAGGCTGGACCTGAGAGCCATCTGGAAGGAATTAGGGAAAGCTAAATTGCTTGCCCCTACCTGGGATTGACCCCAGGACCTTCTGATCAGGAGCCAGACACCCTTGTCTTCTGAACTACCACGGCTACTTGGTTATGTGAACGCCTAAACTTATTTAAACAGCTGAAGAGTACAACTTAATAATGCTTCACTTTTACATCCCTCCATGTCTATGGTAGTATTAAACCCCCTGTACCATTTATTGTACCATCATGTTTTGCAGCACAGTTATTAATAATTAAGAAATATAAAAATGCCTGAGATTTAGAGAAGGTGAACACTTGTACTGAGTGAATCACTCTAAATTGTGCCCAATATTTTAACCCAGAAACAATGCTCTCTTAGTCTTGCGGTACATAGTTTAGCGAGAAAGAGAGAGAGCTACTGTTTTATGGGAGTGAGACTGGACGTTTGTCAGCTTAACCAGTAATGGCCCATATTCAGAGCACAGGTGGAGGAGCTCTATGATCTAGACATCACTTGTTCAATCCTCAGTCATCATCTATCCATTTTCATGCTTTATCCACTTCAAGGTCACAGGGGTGCCGGAGTCCTTCTTGGCAATCAGCGGGCACGAGGCAGGGTACACCCTGGACAGGATGTCAGTCCATCTCAGGGCACACACAGACACAGACATGTACACACTTACGCAGGGTCAGTTTTCCCCAGAAGCCAATTTACCAACCAGTATGTCTTCTGGACTGGACCAGAGCAAAGGGAGGAACCTCATGCAAAAATAGGATATTCATACAGTACAAAGTCTACGCAGATGGCACCCCAGGCCAGGAACTGTACCCATTGCTCACTCCAAAGCAGCAATGCTAACCACTGTGCCACCTTGCTGCCCCCTGACTCATCATGTCACTAGCCAATTGTGAACAGGACTCCTGAAGCTGTGGCGCACAGTTGGTTGAGATTAGTTTCGCAGGAATCTCTCAGATATCTAGTAAACACTTACGCCCGTGACTTTCTGGGCAACTGTGGACTTACAGTGACATCAGGGAGGGATGCGGCCTTCGTCCAATCAGGACTAATTCACCTGTCAGGTGCTGTGGAGATAGCCGCATGAAAAATGGAAAATGAATCTGCACACGAGCACACCTGTGTCTCATTCTATCCTTACCACCTCCGTGCCAGGGCTTTGAGTCTTAAAAACAGTTGACAGTTTTTAATGATTCCACAATAAAGTAAAGGAAGCTAACAGCTCTGGATCTCAATACTACATCACATAGAGCAGTTTTATGATGAACTGGTTTACTAAATTAGCTGGTGAAGGCTTGTGTTGAACTTGCTTCTAAATTTCCTAAATAAAACTATAAATAATATGCATAGAAATATGCACTGTGACATTAAACAGTGTAGGCTGTAATCGTTGATTTATGAGATTTATGATTTATGATTTATGTCTCCATTGAGACATTTTTTATCTCAAGTTCAACACAAAAGAATAGTTGTTAGTGCAGGGGCTCCCAATCCTGGACGTGTGGACCCACACCTGCTGGCTTTTATTGGAGCTGAGCTCTTAACTTTAATAGGAGATCCTACTCTGATCCAACAAGATTTTTTCATATTCATAGGTTTTGCAAGGTTAAGACGTGTAATAGAAGGGAATCTCCTTCATGTCTAGGAACTGAAAACAATTACACTGTGCAGATTAAACCTATTATTGGGACTATTAAAGGTTCAATTATTTAATTGAGGCGCAGTTGGAACAAAAGCCAGCAGGTGTGTGAGCCCTGAACAGATGAATTAGGTTAGAGGATCCTTACTCTTGTATGCAGGAATATCAGCTGAAAAATTCTCAGCATTTCTAGTAATTATAGGGCTTCATTCACAAAAGGTTCTAAGGTGCACTGTATCTGATAATTAGCCTATGGACACATTTCACTTTATTGAGATGCTTTTATAAATGAGGCCCATTTACAAATCTAAACCAAAGCACAGAGCATTAGCATTGTATGCATTTTTTACATCTTCTTAAAACAACAGTAGCTATTTATTTCATGTGCAGTTCAATTTTAGCATTGAAAGTGCATGACATGAAGAGAGATGCAACAAACTTTCAACAACTTTAATTTTTCAAAAGTTTCACCTTTGGCCTAAAATGCCTCAAGTGACAATTCGTGAGGTCTTCCACACTACTTCCAGTAAAAGAAATGCATTTTGCCACTTTTGTCTCTTGAGTTAGATTTCCAAAAGGGAAAAAAAACATTTTGTTAATTTAACTTTTTTTGTATGTTATGAATTTGAATTTGATTGCCTTTTAAGCTGTGTTATGCTTAGTCTGTGTCTTTTACCCAGAATGCCTAAACTATGACAATAATGAATCTGAGACAGAGGTATGAAAATAAAAAAAGAAAGGATTAAAAACACCTGAGATAGCTCTCCAGTCCCTTTGCCAGAACAGGAAAGCCCATTCTTACCCTTCAGTCACCCCTCTTGTTCGCAAACAATAGGAACTTAGAAGTGACATGTTTAATTCACAGCCAGAGTGCCGCTTCAACATCCTTCTTCTCTAGCATCCACTACAAAAGTCTGACTTCCTTCCCCGATCTATAAACATCTTCTGATACTACAATTGGAAAGGGTTGAAATCGGAAGGAGCAAGCAAAACACTGAAAACAGATATGCAAGAGTTTTCCCACAGCACTGAATATTTTATAGCTCCAAATAGGCAATGTGTTCATTTGTGCTGTTTTGTTTTTACAGCACAAGCATCACCTTACTTGTTTTTTCTGCTGTAGCTTTTACACACACATAAATATTCATCTTACCGTGTCAGGATGAAAGTTCAATCAGTAGTCAAATGTAAGCCACTAGAGCGGTAAGCTGTAAAATCGTGTCCCAGGAATCCTTTATTGTTACATTTGCAAATCTGGTTATTTGCAAATGAGAGAACAAATAATGCCTTTTGAGGTTTTTGCTATTTAATTTGAAAATAAGGCATGTGCCACAAATATCTACTTTAGCCATAATGATTAATGACATATTTTAGCATTCTGGGATCCAGGAATGGAATTCCTGATGAAAGATGGTAATAAAGAGACAATGGAATAGCAACACTGTAACTTAGAGGACAGTGATGGATTTTACAATGGGAATACCACATTATGCCTTATCTGCCCTGTACATAGTTTCTCATGCTTCAGAACAATCTGATCAGGTTAACAATACAGAAAAAAAACATGTTTGAATCTTAGTAATAGGACACACACTTTGGCTTCATGTGAAGGAAAAGATAAATGAGCTTCTACAAATTAATACACCCTCAAAGTTGAAACGTACCTCTCTGATGCACTTCTACATTTAAAAAGCGAGACTATGACAAAGTAAAGGCAGAGTTGGTTTCTTTGAGGTATCCAGTGAGGGGAGTCAAACTGCTTTATTTTTAGAGGATTCTGGGATATTCAAGCCATCAGTGTGGATTGTAATGGCTACAGTAGCGCTGTACTGCCCTGCTCACCTCTGTTGGCTTATGCACTGGCCTCTTCAGTATGCATTGTATAAAAGCATTCAGAATAATCAATATCACCAATAGAGATATGCATACATTAGCCAACCTGAAGAGGATGAGTCAGTCTACAAGTTGTTCTGTGTTTCTCAAACCCAATTAAATACTGTACTGTATATATCTTTCTGTAAGACAGAAATACAGCAAAACCCTAATATAGGATCCTGAAGTAGCCTATAGTATTTTACATATAAGAAAGAACATGCTATCTAGGCATGTTCTTGATCCTGAATCTCTGAATTCATTTAAGAAACAGTGGAATATGATCCTCACATCAATTACAGTAGCTACTAGCAAACAAACAAGGCTAAATAGCCTCATCTAGCTTGTGTTTCCAATATTGTGTTTGCAGGTCAGCCCTTTGTCCTCACAGACATGGCCTAAAGCAGCCATGCTGGTGTATTGAGAACTGTGTGGGCTCTGCAGTGCCATCACAGACAAGGATCCTTCCATTTGTATATCTCGACATACTGAAAATGTTGCTATTTTCAGAGTTTCAGCATACACCGTATAAATTACTTAAGAGAACCCTACTGCAATTCCGTCCCAGTGATATATATACAAACACAGGTGACAAGTCAAATGAAACAGCAAGAGAGGAAACACGAGAACAGTAGGAATGGTAGCACTAGCCAAGAAAACTGTGTTGTAATCGTCAGTTAAATTACTTCGTCCCAAAAAGCAAATATGTGGCACAGATCAGATAAACTGTGAACCAGTGAATGGAGTGGAAACATTCAGTATGAGAAAAATCCAGGAATGCAGCCTCTAAAAATGGTTGTCCCACATTCCCATGAGAAAAGCAGCGACCTCTCTTTATATGTACAAGAGCTCACAGGAAGATTTCAAATTACACCGGCTGCGCCAAAATCACTTTTCCACAACAATTCCTCCATGCTAACGTCATTAGTCACGGAGAGGGCATGGGCACCAGCTTTTCACACAGCTAAAGAACACTTCCACATATCTCTCTGTACCTACTGTACTCATTGGACTTCAAGACAGTCAATGCAAAGCAACTGGCAGAAAGAGAGAAAGAAGGAAAAAGTCTGAAGTACAGTACAGCTCCTGAGAAACAGACATCATGCAAGGGCTGGGAGACTCTGAGGTCTCTGGCAAGCTCAGGAAAGAGAGAGTCATAAAAAGGCAGCTGCAGGCAGTATTAATGGGGATCCTGTGTATACGCACACACAGGCCTGTAGGGACCCCTCTGATTGTCTTATTGGATCACATTACATAAAGTGAGGATTGTTCTCTGGATTGTGCAACTGGGTGACATCATTTAGTGAAGGACAGAGGGTGTGGTGAGCTGGTACAGATCCCAGGTCTTGTCCAGTGTGGATTAAGACGCTCAGATGTGTGTCTTTCGTCTCATCGTCTCTAGTCCTCAGGTGGGACAGACACGTGTGTCTGCATACTGTGTGTGTGCACGTGCGTCAGGGCAGGCCAAGTGCAAGCCTTCAACGTTACAAAATCACGAAAGAGGTGGTAATGAACAAAAGGTTGCCTGGTAACCACAAACAAAACAAATACAAGGAGATAATATCTGGGAAGGAAAATAAAACACTGCATCACTGAGTCTCATGAACTTGAAGTGCTGTGCTAAGAATTTTAGATGTGAAACGCTCACAAATCATACAAAAAAATTATTTAAACTTTTTGTGAGAGTAGTAGGGAACTTTAACAGCCTGTTGGTATGATGTGGGACGCAAACACAACAGACAAGTTCACACACAGATAACATGACATAAAACTACTTTCATCTGCCACAGTGCAGATCCCTTGAGCTGGTCTTAATTATGTTTTTTTTTCTGTCCTGCAGGAGTCACTCAAGACAAAAATAGAAACCATTACTAACGAACTGTGTAGCCGTAAGTGCGATCTTCAAATCTCTGTGGATGAAAAGAACAAAGAAGCTCTTGTCACCAGCTCAGAATATACAGGTCTGTCAGATGCATGTCTGAATTTTTTATTGAGCTCAACACCTAGAGGGGAAGCGTCATTCAATTATGCTGTTTTAAGTAATAAATTTTAAAGAGTTGAGAAATATTAATCAATTTTAGGATTAATCCTTAATCAAGTTCACGTCCTTTTGAATATTTCACTCTTGGCTTGAAATGAGAAATGTCTTTATTTTTAAGTGATGCTTGATTGTTCTGATTTGCAGATCCCCTTATCGTCAATGAAAAGGTCAAAGAATTTAATTCTCCACAGATTGCTGATAAGGTATGTATGTTTTTAGCTAAGAGAATTCAAGATATATGTTCAAATATCTAACATAACTTGAATAAGTGTACCTGTTCCTATCTTAGAGACTTTATTCTCGTGTGTGCATGGGTAAGATTACCTATGTTTCTAATGACGCTACTCAATTGTGAAGGCTAGTCTTCCGATTCGGAAGCAAAACAGCTTTTACAGAAAGTGGTTATTTGTGCAGATTTATTGAGATTACTGTCATATTTGTTTTTGCAGCAGGAGGAGAAAGTTCTGTGCTCCCCATTGTTGGTCTCTTGAAACCAGCAAGTGATGTAACTGTGCGGCACTACACATGACATAATGCCACTAACAGTTCCAGTCAGCTGGAAGTAATTTCTGTTTTCATGTGCAGAATGTCTTGGGCTGCCATCCCCCCTCCCTGCCCACTCTCATCCACCCACCCCCCCCCCCCCCCGTACTTCCAATGTCTTGTTTTCTTTTTGTCCTATTGCACAAAAAAACTCAATTTCCAATAACATGCAGTTTCCATTATTAGTATAGTATTACTGGTAATAAGTGATACATTTCCCCTCTGCTACAGCAACATGCTCCCACCAAAGCAACATGACCTGTTTTTAAAATCTGCTTTCCATTACAGTACTTTGTGCAAGACTCGTGTAACCTAAAGGCCAAGCACCTGCGTGATTCAGTTTTTTGGCAGCCAGAGCAACCACTGATTTAGAAATCTAACCCTGGATTAAAGTAAACTTGCAACCATCAGTCCACAGCAAATTGAAAATCCAATATTCTATTTGATGGTGGATTGCAACTGTAAAGATGAACATAGTGTGTATCCAAAAGAAAGCCACAGCCAAGCATTGTGATGCATCTTGCTTCCATCAGTCAATAAAAACAATCAATAAAATCTTGAATGCAAGAGGAATTTCTTCATTAAAATTATATGCGTGTAACACATACTGCATGAATTGATTGTCAATGTTTCTTCTCCTTGAACTTCAGGGATGCTTTTAGTCCTTAAAAATAGCAAATAAAGACAAAATGTACATTGATATACAGACTTCAGGTTTCAAACACGTTAGTTCATATTCATCCTCAGAGAGAGAAAGTGACAGACAGAAGACATGCATTTTTATAACAATGAAATCTATGATAAGGCTGACTGATTCCATGTCATTTTAAACTCTTTATATATTTGTCTTTCTATAGGTGGGAATTGTGAAGGCTTTGCCCAGATGGAGGTCACACTCTCCCACTGTCCTGGTCTCCTTGTTGCTAGCTGGCCTGCTGCTGGCTGCCCTCCTCATCGGATGTTACTGCTACAGAACACGACAGAACCACAGCACCAAAGGGATGAGGCTGGTCAGTGTCTGAGAGACAGAGTGCTGTAATTAAGATGTTTATGCTTAAAAGGATGGTTTACATTGTCTGCCTTTCACTACATTTTGTCCCATGGCATTTTCTGTATCCTAATTATGTATCCTAATGAAATGCTCTCTTTCTTACTGACTTCCTCTCGTTCTGGCTGTGAGATTTATCAGTTTATTGCTCTCAGTTACCTGCATTCTTAAAGAGGAAAATGCCTTTGTGCTTTTAAAAGAAAGTGTTTTGACAATCTTCAGTCCTTGTTTTAAGCATATGGATGTAAATCGTGAACATTTATAATAATAATAATAAACTTTATTTTATATAGCACCTTTAAAGCACCTTCTCAAAGCGCTTTACAGGATGACAATAACAATAAATAAGAAGAATACAACAATAAATAAGGAGAATACACAAGATAAGACACAATAACAATATATAGAGGAGACCGTGGATGGTGGTACTAAGAAGAGCAGAGGGGTGAAGAATGGAACCAGTTAAGTAAAGGCTTTTCTGAAGAAGAGGGTTTTGAGTCTCTGATATCCTTGGCAAAGAGTTCCAGAGCCTGGGGGCATAACAGGAGAAGGCCCTGTCACACATACAATGTAGACGGGCTTGCGGGACAGTAAGGAGGGCAGAATTTGAAGAGCAGAGGTTGTGAGGTGGGGAGTAGGGCGATAATAGCTCAGACAGATACCGAGGTGCCAAGCCATGCAGAGCCTTATAGGTGAGCATGAGGATTTTAAAGTCTACACGGAATTTGACCGGAAGCCAGTGCAGGGACTCCAGAACAGGAGTAATGTGAACACTTGCACTAGACCTGGTCAGGATTCTGGCTGGTGAATTTTGGACATACAACTATAAATATTATACATTTATAATAATATGGGAACTATAACTATATCACAAGGAAAATATCATTTTAATTTTCCTGTCCTCCAAGGTGTGATGGGTGTCTTCCTGGAATAGCAACAAAAAACCCCAAAACATGTAGATAGGATCACAAACAAGAGTGTCATTTTTAGGGTAAAGAGACTACATTGATCTCTGGCAGGAAGCACAGATCATAAGTGGACAAAAGAAGAACCCAAGTGGATCCAAGGAGACAACACCTGATGAAGAAGACCCTCCAGAAGATGACAGGAAGCACGCTTGAAGGAAGCTGGTTGCAAGAGTCAGCCAAAGAAATCACACGCCAGAGACAGGACTTCCCCACAGATAGATGCTTCCACACTGTTTTATTGTTTGAGGCTGGAAAGAGCCAAAAACGTAACAGATTGTCCAGTCTAACTCATGAAAGAGCCTTCAGCCCTGCCTCAGAAGAGAAACAGTCAAAACTGGTTGAAAAGATACAAGCTCGAGTCATGGAGTTCTTTGGCGAGCAAGCAGAGGGAAGTTTGAAAAGATGGTGGCACAGCAGCAGCGAGTGGAGCTGCACTAACGAGCTGGTCCCGATGCGTCCGATCACTATAACAGGGGCGTGGCCATCTTGTCACCGGTGGATGAGGAGACCCGGCAGGAGATTGTGAAAATGATCCAGCAATACATCTGCAAATGGTTTAAGATGAAAAGAACATGTGTGCTGGGAAATCAGTGAAAAAGGAAGTGGAAATGTGTTGGCGCATGCGATGGAAAGGCATTGTTAATCTTCAACTTTAACATCCTTCAGCTTTTCGTAAGACGTTTCGGTGGTTGATTTCTGCTAGAAGGGTTGCTTAGCTGATTGGAAAAAAACATTGAAACAATGATAAAGAAGCCTTGAAGTATGAATGAAAACTTTTGTCCAGCACCTCCAACGTGATTTGGGCGTCATCTAAAAGTTTTCAACTGCTCCATCTTAATGATGATTCTTCAGTTACAATCAAACAGCTG
This sequence comes from Lepisosteus oculatus, assembly GCF_040954835.1. Lineage (NCBI taxonomy): Eukaryota > Metazoa > Chordata > Actinopteri > Semionotiformes > Lepisosteidae > Lepisosteus > Lepisosteus oculatus. The sequence continues at coordinate 34,669,949 of NC_090700.1, forward strand.
CACTTTTTAGCAAACATCAATTTTCCACAGCTGTGTAGGGCTTGAGATTGCCTTAAAATTGCCTATGGCTGCATTCATTCTCAGAAACTGAAAACTGAAAAGAAGTACACCTAGATTACAGTTCTGCCAGTGCACACCCTATGAGCCCATGATCAGACACATCCTCTCTTTTCCTTGAACTTTGATTGATTAACCCTTTATTCCCCTTGAGCCTTTCATGTGGGGTCCCCAAGAGGGAGTTTTGCTGGGGCAAAGTCTTCACTGATCCCAGCAGATTCTACCAAGCTAAGCCCTGTATTGGAAGTAAGTGGGCTTGAAGCATTGTGAAGTTTATGTTTCGTGACTGCCTCAGTTACTAACAGATTGATAAGATGGAGCACTTCATTAGCAAAGGAATGACAAAGGTCCTTTAAAGTGCAAAGCCACTTATAGCATGATCTTATTTTCACAGTCTTGTTTCAGTTACTGCCACAGGTGAGCTCCTCTGTGTTGAGAAGCTTGTCTTTTTATGTCTTTTTAGGAAGAACTGCAATTCAGGATTTGCTGGTTATCTATTTTCCAGTCTTATAATTATGTCAACTGGCAATGGACAAAAGAGAATCATTTATACAAACATGTCCTGTTAAGGAGGTGCTACAACAACCATGTGCACCTAGATTTTTGTTTACTTTCCAAATAAACACAGCTGTTTTCCATACAGTGTACAGCATCATAAATAGAATACCTTTTAACTGGATAAACCCAAACTGAAAGCACCTGGAAAAGATTATATCATTACTTTACAACTGCCCATAGATGCTATATCTGTTTTAAATGAAAACCAGCACAATACTGTTTCTATTCTCAGATGTTTGGATTGTTATATTAATAAAAAATACTAGTACACATGTTTTGTTTAGCATGGCCTTTCTGGACACAATTGAGGACTTGCTCATAGATTTACTTTTCTAATTGCAGAATATGTTCTTGTACCCAAGGTTGTCCTAAAGCGCCTGGGCATAGCAACTTTAGCATGAAACATGACAAGCATTCACCCTTCTAAAATACAGCTGTTTTTAGATTTCAGCTATCACCAACACCTTATGTATCACTGTCCTCTCTTTCCTGCATTGTAAGTAAAGCTGGACAGAGCTGTCTCACTGAGTGCATTGAAATATGTGTTCCTATGTACCCACAGACTGAGGAGCCCTACCAGGCTGATGAGGACCAGGGCAACACTCTGGTGTCAGTGGCTCCACTGAATCCCCCAGAACCTCAAGAGAAACCCAGCATCAACGGAGAATCTCCTGAGGGGGCAAAGAACCAGGCACCTCCCCCTGGTACCACGGCTCCTACCGCCACGACCAACGGCCATTCAGCCAGCAAACAAGCCCCTGTAGCTGACACAGAGCTGTAACCTGGGCGCAGACAGGACACCACCATCTCTTTCACAGGCAAACTAACAAAGACAAAGCAAAGAACGACACAGTAGTCCAAGACCAGGAGAATTTTCAGCTGTCATGTGTTTCTCTTTTATTGGCGTTACTTTACTGTCTTGGCTGCTGCCTACCTAATGAACTTAATCAAAGAGTGACCCCCACCCCCACCCACCCATAAAACAACAAACTAATAACTATAATACTACAGAAAATGTGAAGAAATGTATGCACTGGCATGCTGGAAAAAAGAAGGCCAATTTAACTGCAGAAGAATAATTGTATGTTGTACTCAGACTGCAGATTTAGCACTGCAGTAGACTCCATTTTGGAGTTACACGTGTAACTGTAACACTGTTTGTGCTGTACACTTTTCACAAGTTGTCCTTCAAAAAAGGCTTTATCAGCAGATTGAGTTCATTTAAGATTTGTTTTGTATGTTCTGTTAGAAATAGCAGCAACATAGCAAGTCTCATTTGAATAAAAATAATTACATTTGGAAAACATCACTCTGTAGAGGACTATATTACACATTATACGTACTGTAAGGTTCAGTAATGCTAAAGCCACATATTAACAGAAAACAGGCACTATAATTGTCAGCACTGTTTTCTCACTTTGGCATCTAAGGTGTTGGGCTCGATTCAAGCTTAGGAGACTTCACTGTGTTGTGTCTGGATGTTCTCCATACCTTTAAGTATGTTTTCCTGCTATTCAGGCAAGGTTGCCTACCTATTTTACTTTGGCCGTTGTCCCCTCTACGCCTGTGGCACTGTGATAGACTGACATCCCACCCAGAGAAAGAGAAGTCGCTTTGCTTTGGGAATTATCTGACTTACACCTCCCCCTACCAGAACAAATAGCTGATAATGTATGAGGCGGACAATCCAGACATAAACATTACAGAGGTCACTGCCCACCTTTCAAATATTGTTCCCTTTCTTCTGTGGGTGTATTGAGAAATTAGCTTTTCTTGCTGAAACGAAGTTGATGGTAACAAAAATGAAATTGTATTTTTGTATTCTGTTATAGTTGTGTGTCAACTAATCATTCTGGCATCCGAGATATAGTACAGTAGACACACTGCAGTTGTTTGGTTATTTTGTTCTATCAGTAAGCAGTCTGTTTACAAGCCTCTACAACTCCTTCTTCTAATTAAATGCCGCACACTTTTTTTAAACTTTACAAGTCTTGTAAATTCAGACAACGTGATGTTTTGGGGAATTAATGTCGGGGAAGAGTAATAAATGTTCTTAATGGTGCTTATCTTACAATGATTTGGGCACTTGTAAGAGATAAAACCAAATAATTCTCCACTTCATTACCGCCAGCCTTACTAAGACCCACAGTGTCCTGATATGATGAACACAGATTCCAGTACAAGCCTCCATCCGAACTCTAACTAGCAATTTAATTGGTTATTTCTTTCAGCAAGCTTGCCCTCATGTATCTTGCTGCAACAGAAGCCTTAAACATGTGCTGGAATCACCAGTGCCCTTATCAGGCATTGTACCTGATTATTTTATCATTATACTTTGTGTTTCGTAATTTTGTGTAATGACGTAATCGTTTTCACTCAGCATATTATTGTACAATGTGCAGTGTCAGATTAATGTGGTTTTTCTCAGATTCTGTCTTTTACTATAGCACATCCATAATTTCAAGGAAAAACACTGTGCTTGCCACTGGCCGCAGAGTCAGAATTAATAATTTCCTGACTTGTGAATGTGAAGTTGGCTATTGACCTTGGACTTGTGCAGAACGTGGATCAGCGGGTGATGTGCATGAATGTCTTGACTTCAGACCGAGCTTCTTTGTGTTGCAGAACTCTTTTTAGCTCACGTTGCTTCTTATACAAAATCAACTGGCCAAGCACATTTTGTTCAAAGGGCTCGATTGTTTTTCGTTTGGAATCACCGAATGTTTTTCTGTTTTATTCTGTCACATGCAGGAGATGTCAATTGATGATCGACATGTGTAATTGATAACATGTGTTGACCAAAAATTGCAATGGTTACCCAGTACAATCCATTAATGAGTATTAGTGAAACAAGGACTATGCTCATTCTTTGCTGTCCAGCCATTTGCTTTTAATACACTTCTAGCTAGACAACACAATAGAGCAGAATTAGCAATGACTGGAGGAAAGATACATAGTAACAAAGCAATCTTACAGGTTCGTAGAAAATCGCTGGGCTGCTGCTGCATGGTCTGTCCATACCAATGATCACTTACTTGTGCCTCATTTAATGCCAATCATAATCAGCAAATGACAAAGCTGTACATCTGTGTTTGTACCAGTGATGTCTGTGCTGTACTTGTTTATTTGAATTCCTTATTGAGGAGGCATTACAAATAAAATGGTGGTGGATTCACACAAAAAGCTACTCCTCCACCTTTCTTCTTGCTCCATGCATGGATGGATGAAACTTCTCATTAATATTGAGTACCAATTCAAGCAGTTTACAGAGTCCTGCCATATTAAAATGGGCACTCACCATTACCACCAGGCCACTTACTGTGCGCTGCCCAGAGCCATTACACGAAGTATATCATTTGTTTGTGGGTGCTCCATTTTGTGTTTGGTGTTTTTGGCAGATAGTGATGTTCTCTGTGTGTCATTCTGATATAGCATGACTCTGAGAGGGCCATTCATATCTGCCTTTTCTTTTTGGTGCATTTGGTGTAGGGAATGTTTATCAAAGCCTTCAGTCAATGACAATTTTGTTTTAACAATTTGTGCCATATCCTACTTAATTATGTACCCTTCTCTTCCTGGATCAGTAAAAATCACTTGGTGATTCATAGATGAATGCTGTACTTGGGTTCTAAGGTTGCAAGGGCCATTCCATTTATGCAAATGCTGATCTTTGAACACACTCTCTTTGGTAATTTTCCATGTCAGTTAGCTAGCTGAATTACTTAAAAAAGGAGGCTCTTACACAGACTGGGTCATTATTAATATAAAAATGATCTCTTGACTTCCAAGGTATCATTTGAAGCTTCTGTTGTGATTAGATCGTCATTTAATGTTCTAAGAACGTAGTTTTGGTATATATATATGTATGTATGTATGTTTTTTGCAGCAGTGTGTCAAAAGTGTAAAAAGTTATTCTTTAAACCAGGTGGCCCAGAGATGTTGCAGCAGAGAAACAGTATTCCTAGATTGTGAATGCAGCTGACTTTTTAACTGGAAATCGAGATCTATTTTTGCAAGCATGCAGGAATTGTTTCAACAAAAGGTGATGATTTGACATAACTGGGTACATAAATGTGTTTCTTTTATAACATTCCAAAAAAAACTTGTAATGCTACTGCCAGTCTTTTAAAAAATATTGGATAGGAATAAATATTGGGAATAAATTAGTTTTGTATGAATGCTAATATTTTTCATAAATATTGTATATGTAAATAAAACAAATGAATCCATCCAATATAAAACACATTTTCTGTATGCATGGAAATAGCAATTGTATGTTAATGAAAGCCTTTTTTTCTGGGTCTCTCATTTATTGTACAGGTTTAAAAAAAAAAGTCCCACCAGAATTCACAGCTGCATTTTGTGGTTTTGTAAACATAACAAACATTACATCAAGTATCAAAAGACTGGTTGTGTGCTGTCTTTTCTTGTGCTTTTCAGTTGAATGAGAGTGTATTAACCATATTAACTCCTGCACAAAAGAAACTTTAATTATAGGATCTTAATATTGTATCATTGATTGCTTATGAAGTGTTGTGATTCAGAATGTTCTAAATTAAAGAATTGGGAATTGTGCGCCCCTACATGCCTCACCCCAAAAAAGTTGACATACTAGTCACGCTGAAGAAAGCTTTTCTGATTTTAAGGTCTTACAGTAAATCGGAGTCATCTCATGGAATAAATTTGGTTTCCTATTCTGACTATTAGATACAAAGTTCTTTAGATTTGGATTTTTAAACACACGTTGAAAATCAATCCCAAATGGCAATGCCTTCCACCCCACATTCCTTTCTTATCCTTTACAGTATCTGGGTCATACAAAAAGCTATTGGCACATGTTTTCTTAAGGCCACCGGGAGCCACACAATCACTGTTATTCTCTGCACAACAAAATAACGGTGCTGATAAGGCCGGAGATAATCATGAGTTGAATGTTCCAGCAGACCTTCATACTGTGCTTGCTCTGCTGTACCCAAGTTTTCTATACTAACCTGATATAAAAAATGAAGACATTGCTTTCTGGTCACTTTCATAAGCACCCATATGATAATGGATGAGAAAGCTCCAGTGTAAGATGCTTTAGAACAACACATTTTATTTAACAGTACATAAAAGTGTAAGGAGGGAGAATCATTGAACACAGGAAATGTATTGTGCAGATCAAGGAACCCATAATAAATCTATAAATTAAGACAAACACAAAAAACTTCAGAGAGATTAAACTTTATCCGTATTATCTGGAGCTAGAGAGTTCAGTGCCTTATACAGTATGTGAGCAAGAGAACATTAAAGGCCGCTCTGAATTTCTTACGGTAGTAAGTGTAACTTAAATTTAAAGTGCATTCAGCCCACTTGCATAGGCTGCAAAGGAACAGATAAAGGTTCATTTCATGCTGAAAGGTAAAGAATGAAACACAACGTTTCAGCAGTGGAGCCTTCTTCAGGTGTGTAATTTAAAGTGGATAAGAGTTATGTACTAAAGCAAAGTATGTTCACTTAGCACATGAGCTGCAGGACTCTGGATATAGTCAACTTAATTTAGTGCCTTACAGGAAAGCCAAGTAGATAAGGCTCTACAATAGTCTTGAAATAAAGAAGAGGGTTAACTAAAAGCATGCCTCAACATTTTAGTACCAGATAGGCAGAGCAAGAGTCTTAATCAAGTCATGTTATGGAGGTGGAATAACAGGTGATTCAAATGTCAACACAAGGTTACAAATGAAAACTAAAGTTTCTCATTTCTGTCTTTAGTTTGATTTCAGCATCATCAAACACAGCATCGAGCTTACCAATTTTGTGAAAATGATGTTGAGAACCTGGGAGTGTAACATTAAGCAGTTTAGCTTAAGAAATCTCTGTTAAATCTATATTTTATTATCAGACACCTTTAAAGTGCAGCAACTACAGCAATAGTAAATCTGTCACCAGTTTAGTGTAAAAACCCTAATCCATTAATGGGAATAATCTGACAAAAAGACAATATGTAAATAAGAAAACAGTACAGATCCCAGCACAGAACCCTGTGGAACGTCCTGTGACAATCAGTATTTATAAATTGGCCCTTGTTAAATAGGAGCCAAACCAACAAATGGAAGTGCCAGTGACCCATAGATACTTTTCTGTGTTATCCAGCACGGTGTTGTAACTGATAGTATCAAAAACTGCCCTGAAGTTCAAATGGAGAAGAATATCAAGTGATGCAGAGCCAGAAGACATTAATAATTCATCACCTAAACTATGGCTGATCCAGTACTGTGTCCGTGTCCGAATCCCAACTGAAAAAGTTCAAAGCTTGATTTGATTAGATATGATATGCGATTCTGCTAATTGATATTCATATATATCATGACCAATATGAATAACACTGTATGAATGTAAGGAACTAGCTCATACAGGGAAATAAAAATAAATAAAGATGACTTTAAAAGACGGTCCAGACAAACAGGGAGTTTATCCCTTCAGCAGTCCCAAAACACATTTAAATTCATCATATTAACCTACAAAAAGTTAGTCTGACCACAGGATGAACTTGAGGGGAACAAAGATCTCAGCGTCTATTTGGCACTCCACTGACAGCACTTATGTCAAAGGGGATGTCACAGATTATGAACACAGTCAAGCTGTGGTTTTATTCTTCAGCACTAAGGGTGTGCTCCTGTGTTTCTGCAGCTGTGAGGCGCGTCATGTTTTTCTCACATTTCTCCAGTCATAAATTAATCTCAGGGAAGTATGAAGAGAAGCTGTCCAAAAAAAAATAAGCCCTGTGAACCAGAAGGTTGAGGACCGCCCTGAGTCGAATTTCATAGGATCTAAATGGCATAAAACCATCAAGAGACACGCTGAGACTTTTGTTTTTTATTAGAGATTACACACTCTAGGGCCAGAATTCTGAAAATATTGTATAGACATTTATGGGAATTTTTTTTTTTAATTCTTATGATTACATGGGATTATTTATTTCTCTCATTATTTGTTCAATCTCTACTTTAATATTCATTTTTTTAATATTCAAATGTGTCACAATTTCCCCACGTAAAGTCGCAATGGGGCAAAATGTCGTGTATCACCAACATTTTAAACAATAATCTTAAAAGACACTTTGAAAGATAAGGAAGACAGAATTTGGAAAGTTGAAATAAAGTAATTGAATTCATCTTCAGTATGGGACACAACTAATGTTCATGGAGGTTACATCAGCCATCTTGCCTTTGCTGTCTGTGATATAGTGATATATATTCCTTCAATCCTTCTTACTTTTCAAAACATTAAAGAAAACTGGAACCTCCAAAACCAAGCAGGCACCCACACAATGAAGAATATAAATAAACTACTATCGCCTAAAGGAGACATACAACATATATACTGTATAAAACTGAGTTATAGGATCAAAATGTCTCTTTTGTAGATTTTTCTCTTGAGATCTTCCTAAGTGATATTAACTTTTCTTCTGTTTTTGATTGAGGCTTGAGAGCTTATCACTTAAGAATTCCTTTTAGTTGGATCCTGCAGTGCTTCAGCATTGCTTTTTCCATGGCCATCTCTTACAATGGAAACCAGTTTGATAGAAATAATTGAACTGATAAGATGGTGATAGTGCAGTCTGGGAGTATAACACACCCACGAGTAGCAAACAAGAATCTTAAAATTATTTGAAGCTGACCTCAGGAACCTGGAATCAGTGGCAAAGTTCCACTGCAACATAAAAACACATGATTCTGACAACCAGCAATGGACTCCCATGTTAAATAGCTCCACAGTCTCACCATGAGTATGATCGGCACAGAAAGGTGACGCTCATGTTGAAAAAGAGAGTCATCCTTCTCTGAACAGTAGCTATGGATCTGTTTTTCTTCTGACAAGATGTCATCTGAGTGACCTGGAATTGTCCAGAGGGACCTTGAATGAGCATGGTATTGGATATATATTTACAGGTGATGCAGTGAGTTCTGTTGCTGGGGGAAGTGCCTGGTGTGATTGCTGAGGGTGGTCAAGGTTGCTGTGAACAAGAAGGTTAGGCAGATTAGGTGGTCGGTGATATGAGATGATGGGATGGTCAGAAAAAAGGGTACCAGTGGAGGGATCATCCTGTATGATGGGGAAGTTGTTATTAATTATTAATGGTCCTGGGGATAGAAAGGGTGTTAGGGTGGTAAGGAAGGACCAATGGAATGTGGGTGTGAGGCCGGGAGTTTCTACTTGAGTTGATGATCCGAGGGCTGTTTTTGGCTCAGGACAGGGCCCTGTCAATAACATGGGTGGGGTATCCTCCGCTGATGAAAAAAGTGCTTTTTGAGAGCTTGATTTTGGAAATCCATGTTGTCACTGCAAAGTTGTCAGAGCCTGGGGTACTGTGAAAAGGAAGGAGAATTAAGTGAAATGAGCTGTACAGGAGATAGTTGTGAGAATCTGTGGGTTTGTAATAGGCAGAAGTAGAGAGTTGTGGATGGTTAATGGATAGGTTTATGTCTAGAAACGGAAGAGAAGTGGGAGATACAGTATGTTTAGTGTATACTTGAGGGGTGGGTGGAAGTTTGTGAAGTAATGCAGCAAATGCTCTCGTTGGTCGTTAGAGGTCAGGGACAACGCCATCCTAGGAAGCGAGAAGCAGTATTCTACCCAGCTGACAAAAATGTTAACATACTAACTGGAGTTGAACCTGTGGTACTAAACTGGTGCATTACCTAAAGACCAATTGCAATGAACTTGGGTGCTGAAATTAGTCATCAGCTCCATACTAAAGCTGTTCTCAATTGCAATTAATTCAACGCAACAGCTGCTGCCCTCTGGAGGGTGCTAAAGTAGGAAATTCTTCACTCTTCACATGGTTTAAGCACCACTGGACCACATTAGAACGTTCCAGAACATAGTGGAAACAATATCATCACTACATAATGAATTTATGCATCCCTTGCTTGGAATAGTATTGTAATAGTAACTAAAATTGCTTTCCACTCACACCACATTTATTAATAATGAAGTTATAAATATACATTTATTGTGTTTATTAATAAAAGTGTCATTTATTAATAATTAACTTTAATGTAGATCTTCATTAGTAGCTGTGTGTAGAGACCTTAGTATGCAATAGTGTATTTTCAGATATCCTGGGGAGTGAAGAGAACTGAAATTAAGGAAAGACATATAAATGAGGTGCAAATCTTAAATGTGTTCTGTCACATCTGGGTATCAGTTGAATAGATACAGCATGTTGTATTTTTATTGTGATAGCAGGGATATTCAGGAATTGGGGAGAATAAGTTTTGCAGGCAGATGTAAAGGTATGTTAAAGAAAAGAAACTCTTATCGGCATCTTTTTAAAATGATTATTTGTGACAGTTCTTCACAACACCATCCCTTCCCTGTCCTGTGGTTGTGGTCCAATAATAATGGTGTTGAAACAGCCCAGATGTCTTAGAGTCGGAACAAGTTGATCCAGTTGATAGCTGACTTACTATCCAGGTAATAGCAAGGTTATGTAGGTCTGCACAAGACACAGTGATTGTGATGGTTCTTAATGGACTTTTACACAGACCAAATGAGAAGCATGCAAAACACTGTTTTAAAATTCTAAATGCTATGAAGTCAGAGAAACAGCAACAAACTTAAATAACCAGAAAATATTTGTTACAGCAGTCTCCAAAGTTTACCTTTTTAGAGCTGCAAATATCATTTTTCTTTCTACCTAAAAGTGAAATCCACTCCATTGTAATACTACCCTATATTAATGCTAATTCTGTTCAAAAAATAAAATTACTAACGCTATTGGACTTTAGCTGGGTCTTTTGCAATAATTTGCTAATCCGCTGTAAGGCATACTGTAAGCCTTATTCAGTCATTGTTCAACATAACTGTACCAAAAGAACAAGTAAAGGTTTATTCCATGATGAAAAGAGAAGAAAGGAAACACGTTTCAGTTGTGGAGCCTTCTTCGGGTTACTTATCTGACTCACAATTATTAAGCGGAGAATATCCACAAACGTAGATCCTCTAAAACATCCTCTAAAATGAAATGCAACAAATATAGCCGCTGAAAGTGCCTTAGACCTATATTTATAGTATTGTCGACACACGTACCCTATACATAAACCATTTGTCAGAATTTTCTCCGTATGAATCTATTTTAAAAGCCACCATAATACGATACATTTTCAAACTCAAATCAGCAGTTGCTGTTCGCATCTTTTTGGGACCAATTGCAATTGAGTATCGCATTAGTAATTACGTAACCTTCTCTGGTACAGTATATTTTAACACAAATGCCTTTCTTAAATTAAAATGTAACAATACAATTGTTAGGGACATTTAGTTAGATATATAAACACGGGACTAAGAATTATGTATTAGCCTGGCCTACGTATTAATTTACTGATTAGATTAATGGAAATGTTTTTGATTCAGAACCTCCTGCAGTCCGTGCAAATTAGAACAACAATGCTGCGCACTCAGCACTGCACCGAGTACAAATTCAACTGGTCTCTAACTTTATTTATTACTTTTTTATTTTTGTTGCAATTGATCGCAGAGCTGGAGGTGAACTCCAGATAGTACGGTATTAACTAGTCCGTAATTTAGTATGCGTTCTAAATCCGAAAGTTGGTTGCAGTTGACCTCGTGTTTCTGTGCAGACCCTTGGGACCTCCCTGTTTGAGGGTGGGATCTGACACTGCGCGTTGTTGTTGACATACAGTACGTTCTAGTACTACTTTACGAATTAAGTTCTACAGGTCTTTAGATTCTGATTTTGTTTGATCAAAACTACTGACTATAAAAATGGGTGATTATGCTAAACCAATTTGCTTGCAAATAATTTATTGTATGAATATACATTGTATTCTATACAGTTCTACAAGCTACAAGTAAGGTAGCTTAAGGCACTGGTAGGCAGTTAAATTCCATATCTTGTTTTGTCCTTTCTGTTTTACGTGCTGCTTCTCATGGGATGGATTGTGCCGTTTTAATCATCTTGGACGCTATAGTCTTTTTTTCAGAACAGACCTGTGTGTTTTTAGTTCTATTAACTTGGTTAATTTTGAGAGAATAGGTAATTATTCTGTATATTCTGGATGGCTTATTCTATGTGTGCTTATTCATATAGTGTGGATCTTTATAGCCATACAAGTGTTTCACAGTTTTATATTTCCAGCCTAGGTGACATTAATGCTGATTTTATTCAAGTTTTAATCAGGTATCTAGTTGATATTTGAAAATGTCAACATAACAATTGAGATAAAAAAGAAGTTATAGTACTAGGTTCTTGGCAATAGATCAAAATGACAAAATCACTGGGTGTTTTGACTTCACACGATGAATCTAAGAGTAATCTTTGACTCTGAAAAGTGTGTTGCACTTTAAATGCATGACTAAACTGTGCTTCTGTCATTTGTGTAATACTCCTGAAAAATAAATGATTCCTTTCATTTTGTGATTCTGTGAAAGTATAATACATGCCTTTATTACACCTAGACTAGACAATTGAAAGATGATGAAATGAGGTATCGCAATTTCCTTGTTCTCTGTAAAGAGAACATCTCGTAAGATATTAATAAACAGAAATACAATACTCCTGTATTGGCTGGAAGTACAATATATGGAACTGTCTTTTACTTCACATTTCCTTGAGTGGGGTTTCAGAACTTTGCACTTGTTTCCTGTCTAGAATAGACTGCCTGCATATTTACTAACTTCCTGTTTCCAGTTTCCTCTAGGATTCTGCAGTATATTGTTTTATTTTTATTCAGCCTATATCTTTAGGCAGGAAAGGATGACTATCTTTCTTAAAGATGTGACATAGGAAATCATTCACTTGGCAACTTTCCCTTTTTTCTTCTGTCAGGCGATTACAGAATAGATGAAGTATAAGCCTTTGGAGAACCTCTTTGTAAAACACTTTAGTGTTGCAGGTCCAGTAATCCATACCACTGCTGGTTTGACAAGTATGAATTTGTAAGTCAGTCTTTAACAATTATAAACTTACAAGCATTGAATTGATTTGATTACCTTATTACCATCCCAAGCCCAATCAGGATTCCAGTCTATGGCTATGATAACAAAGTTAATAACTCTTTTGAAAACTGTACATATGGACGTTATAAAGATATAAAAAATATATACTGTAGATATATGCATAGTGGATAGAAAACCAAATGGATCTGATACATGGGCCAAAAATACAACTCCACCATCAATCCATCAACATCCATTTATAAAGTCTGCTTAACCTAGTGGCATTCCAACTGGACAGACTGCACATGCCTGCTCTCTCTGTAGGTGGCGCACCAGTCCATTGCAGGGCCAAGTGAAATGGACCATTAAGAGTTGCTGATTCATCCCAGCCACTATGCACAGTGGGAGAAACCGAGTACATCGGGCACAAACCCGTGTGAGCAGGAGGGAGAGCGTGCATGTTGTATTTTTAGGCCAGAATCACATCCGCTGACCACCACGCTACTGGGTGGGCCACCTGCTGCAATACCAAGACACAAGTAGAATCCTGAAATAATTTACCCTCCCACCCTCATCCTATCAACAAGCCCTGGGCGGCAGATGCCAGTATTCAGTAATGTGTGTTTGAAGCCTGTCTGTGTAGGCATTGTTCTCATGTGGACAGAAAAAATGGAAGGGGGAGAGAAGCCGCAAATTGCACAAAAGCACAGCCAGAGCGGACTGTGGCCGTATGGTGACGTACGCAGTGAGTGACTAAACGTTTGATTGCTGTAAAGAACGGAAATGACTTTTGCCTCACAGTTTCTATTTTTGCAATCTATCCTGCGTTATAGCCATCTTTTTTTCTTTTCGTGTCAACTTCTGGAAGGAGCATTTTAGCTTTTCACGGCTGCTAAGGATCCTTCTAAGCTTCTCAGCTCAATTCACAGAAGACCCTGCAGCATTATCTTTCAATGCCTTATAATTCCTAAGCCATATCGCTCCAGTTCGCTGATCAAACTCATTCAGATCTCAAACACTGAAAACGGACATTTACAGAATACTAAAGAAAAGAGTGTTTTTAATATTTTCCCAACTTTCATTCAGTTTTCAGCAATCAATATGTTGTGGGAAGAGGTCCACCTTAGACAGGCATTCACTTCTTTTTCTGACAAGTGTAATTAGTATACCGTTTAGGGCGATAAATGGATTTAAGGATAATTTTGTGACTTGATTCATTCCAACAGATTTCTCTATGCTGCACTTTAATATATCACAACTACTGCAGCCTTTTCTTTCATCAGGAGGTGGTCAGGCTTACAGGACAAAAGTAATCTTGGGCAGAAAAGTAAAAAATGCAATTGTCCAGCTCCATTCAAAAGCTCAGCAACTCCTGATAGAAATCCCTGCAGACGATGGAGGTAAATCAAGGGTGTAATTCTGCTGTACCGATGAACAGAAAGCAATGGAAAGCAAATATGCCGATACAGCTTCTTTAAGTGGTACAGATTAAATGGTGTGGAATAATGAATACTCAATTTCAATCGGAACATAGAGTATTGTCAGAAAAAAACGTAAAGCTGGGAGAGCAATCTCCATTTTCTCAGGTTTTGCTTGAATTAACTGCCGAGCTGGGCTCAGGGCAGAGTACTACATTTTCAGCCTTAATAAACCATCATTACACTGAGCATAAGGAGAGAAAGACCAGATGTTATTATACTTTCACAGGATAATATTAGCCAGTAAAAGCTAGAAGAGTAAAAGCATTTTTTTTTAATTTTACCCAGAAAGGCCTCTTAGCATTAACCTAAATCTAATTGGTCCCAGGATCTCATTGCTAACTGGTATGTTTTCATGACTCCAGCAAAGAATTAGCATCATGATTGCCTTTTTTTACTCTCAGTACTTAGAGTGAACTGCAGTGAAACAGGGGGTTAATGACTGTAAGGAATGATAATCTAGGTTTGTCATCAAATAAAAAATTGGAATAATCAAAAAGCCCCTTCACTTGCCTGGGTGTGCTCATTTACAAATAAATGACACTAAATGCAGGAAGTCCCGCACTGTTAGAAATATTCAAAATCCACAGATCCAGGAAAAAGTCACAGAAATGTGCCCTCTGGAACCAGGTGTCAGTTCACAAATATTTTAATTGACAAATCAGATGGTGGCTGTCCTGTACAAAACAAATGTGTAGTCTAACTTTACTTTCTGAGTATGTGCCCATGGTAAGCCCATTAAAAAACTTAAAAATCTCTGAGCTGTTTTATGCTGTACATTATCCTTGGTAACAGTACAACTGTTCCTTTAAAAATCCTGAAGATCATATGTGGCCCCTCTCCCTGGAGATCTTTAGAAATACTTGCACTGTGAAATTCTGTTACGCTGGTGCTAAAACTGATATAATGCAGTCAAGCACCTCCATACTGACGTCTAGCATATTCAAGCTAATTAAAGTTTAATAGGCGCACATGTTGCATGGAGTTTTAATGACCAGCAAGGGGAACAGTATTAAATCTTTTTTTAAGGAACTGCAATCTTAAAAATATTAATAATTAATATCTAATAATTAATAACTGACTGGAAAAAGGTGCACAGACAGGAGAGGCAACAAGAGCCATTATTGGATTTTTTGCAGATGTGCTTACGAGCAAGACGTGTAAGAGTGCCTACATTCTGCACATGTCATCTGGACCACATGATTTTCAATCTGTTAAGGGCTCATTCCTGGGCATTTCAGTTAATAAAGCTACCACTTTTTAAAAAAGAAACAGACGTGATTTATAGATCGGAATCTGGTGTGAAACATCTGAACCATTTGATAATGACCAATATTTGTGGGTTTAAAATAGAGTGTGCTATAAAGTAAGCTGCCACACAGTCATCAATGGCCACCCTACCCTTCCCCACACTGATCTCCTTCCCCTCATCTGGTTTTAACTGCTTGCTTAATCAGTTCCACTGCAAATTATCCATGCACGTAAGTGTTTTTTCTTTCCATCAATTGCCTTGTTTAATCTTTTTAACAACATGGGAATATATATGATAAATGCTTATGTAGGGGAAATAACTTTTATGCCAGCGCTGTGAAGCATAGAGAGGTCAACATTTTCATATCCTCCCTGTGACTTTACTCATGTTTTAAAGATGCTGTAATTTTCAACAGAGTATTGCATACTTTGGATCTGATTTGTAATTTTTATAGCACACCATGCTCTTGTTTGGAGTTGCATTCAAAGGAACCGAGTGCCTGGCTGTCTAGATCCTAGTCTGATTCTGAAATTGCAGAGGTAAGTAAGTAGAATCGACAGAGCTAAACCATTTTTGACTAAACAGGTCTGTACAAAATGTCAGAAACAGCTTTATACATGAAAGTCTTACCATTTGGAAACTCTTTAATAATCTATTTCTTTCACTGTCAAACAGGAGCGAGACACTAACTGGCATTAACCTAGGCACACTCCTTGACCTTGCTGGCACTACAAACAGGTTAGGTATTCAAGGATTTTGTAGATTTTAAGGGATTACATTATAAATAAACAGACTACTGGGTGACATGGTAGCCCAGTAGTTAGCATTGGTGCCTCGCAGAGCTGGGGCCCTGGGTTCATTTCCAGACTCTGCTACTGTATGAGGTTTGTATGGTCTCCCCATGCTCTTGAGGTTTTCTTCTAGAAGCTCCAGTTTCTTCCCACAGTACAAAGACATACTGGTAGGTGAATTGGCTCCTGGGAAAGTCTGCAATAGGTGTGAATGTGAGTTTGTGTGTGTCTGTGTTTGTCCTGTGTCTGCCCTGTGATGGAATGGCTTCCCATCTTGTGCATCCTGTATTGCACACATTGCTTGCCAAGACAGGCTCTGGCTCCCCCTGGAATGGAAAAAAAAAGTTTAGAAAATGAACAGCACTATGAACTTACTACTATATGTGCAGCACCATGGACATGAAAGGGGATAATATTTTATGGTGTGGAAGAGTGTAATTGGATATGACCATAAGCCTGACAGGCTCCGTAGCATGTTGATAGAATGCTTGTATATCCCTACAGGGATAGAAATCTGGTAGGGTAGGCACCTGTACGTAGTAGGGCATCAAGATTATTTTACCCTGTTTTCAAATTCGCCTGCACTTTAAGATCTCTAGGCACAAGCACAGCTCCTTAAATGGGTGACACCTGGTCCTGAAGAAGCACTCGCTTACGCAAACAGGAATGAGCTGGCAAGCAGGGCTCAGGTCCAAGCTTGTAAATGTGACAGCCGTTGTCCATAGGAGCTGTGCAAAGCTTGCAGATTCAATCCCTAGGAAGAGCTCTTTTCATCCCATTGGAGATCAGGGCATTACACAAATGCATGCACTCCCTGTCTAGAAGATCAGCAAGATTTAGGTTTTAAACTGGAGATTGTACAGTAGCCTGGCCAAGAATGCATCATCAGCCAAATTGAGGTTATATCTGAATACGTCATTTTTATCTTCCAGTAAATTCTCAACAGATCCAGTCAGGATTCAGCTCTGAACGGGATCATAGACTGAAATCCAGAATCAGCGGAGTGTAGCTTGATCCTGTGAGTGAAAAGCATCCAGGGGGGTCCCTGGGGACTGATGTGGGCACATGAGTGTGTAAATACAACACATTTTCCAACCACTACACAGCCAGCACTGAAGACTGTGCTATAAAAATAAATCACAGCTCACACATATACCAAATGACACACGACAGGCCTTCGCCACCACATTTTAAAACCTGTCATGTCTAAAATACGATAAGGGAAGATTTTACGATCAACATCGTGTGCTCTGCAGTTTTAATTCCATATATCGTATGCTGTGTACTGTAGATGTGAGTCCACTCCCATGCTACTGAATGCTTGATCGCCCTGGAGTGTGATTTTAATAAACATTTTTGAGGCAGCTACACCTGTGTCACATTACAGTGCTGCTCTGTGATGAACACATCAGATCTCTGTCACACAGCCCCCTCCCGCAGTCAAATAAGATCTTAATCACAGGACTTATCTTCTCTCCCAGGGGGCCCAGGATGAGATCCGTGCTGAAATGAAATCCATTTAACTTCAGTCATATCAGCACACAGTGACACATCTATCCCAGACGGGAGGAGCACTTCAGAAAAACAAATTTGTGTCTAAATCACCTTCTGTAACACTGTAACACACTTAGGCCCCATCAACTGTTTCAATTAATATGTGTTTCGGAAGAATATTATTTCCAATTTCCATTCACTTCAACTGGTTCCTTTCACTTGTTGTAACACGTCGGAAACGGTTATATTTTTAGACCTGAAACCCGATTGTTCAAAAATCCCAAACAAAAAAAAAACATTACACATGGTTCTTCATCCTTCACATGACAAGTGGATTTCAAGACCTTCAAAGATCAGTAGGACAGTTAAACATACCCTTTGCGCATTATTCACTCTTTATTACAGACATGCAAATTCCTGTTTACACATGTATATAGGCATATGAGTGACGCTGAGGGTTTCTTGTCAAGAGCAAGAGCGGATTTCGTGAAAAAGAAAAAGCATTTCTAAAATAATACAAACATAAAAATTTACTCCTCCACCCACTTTCAGGAGAGTCACAAAGTGTTCTACAATAACTAGACCACTACTGCTGCTACAATGAATATACCAGAGTGGTCTCAATTTAACTGGGCAAACGCCTTCCGTCATTGTTGTTTGCTTTTCTTAAAGATGCACACAGAACATAAAACGGCGAATACGCTGAATGTTCTCCAAGGCAGTACTTTGTGATGTCATTAAATCAACACTAGACCTCCTCTTAATGCGAGAGGAGTCTCCCTGCAAAGCCTGCAAAGAAAACAAGAGGAATCTGGAAAACATTTTCTCCTGATTTCTACTGTTACAATGTCAAGGATCAGCCCTTTTATTATCTATGGTCTCCAACAGATGCGACAGTCTTGTTTAATTTTTGGAAATCTTTGTGTGAATTTGTATCTGGTGTTCTCAGACACTCTTATAGTCTGAAAAGGTATTTTCTCCCTTCACTATGAGGCACTTAAATTTCCCATCTTTCCTTCATGACAGTAGTTATGTGATTTGGAACATGTATGTTAGTTAAACTGTTCAGCTAAAACGAGCCTAGCAAAACTCATTCTTAATTTAGATTTTATGTACAGTATATGTATATATGAACAAGTAATAGGTTTATTCCATGCTGAAAAAAATAAGAAAGAAAACACAACGTTTCGGCCGTGGAGCCTTCTTCAGGTGTGAGCTATATGTATATATGTGATGATTACATAATCCAAAGTAGGGATCCTGTCCTGTCAAGAGTTGTGGAATGATTCAGCACATAGATTATTCCTGACACTTGTAAACTAGCAGACCAGACCGTTTCCAATGAAATTGGATATAAAATACTTGTACAGTATTAACAACCCTCGTAATCTTCTCTGTTCTAGCCTAAAAAGGTTCAGTTCTTTCTCTGTCAGTGTGTGTACAACAGACATACAATACAGTACAGTATACTGTTGCTACTTGCATCCATCTCACAAATTAATGCTCACACGCAAGAAGGTTTTGCTCAGTGTTGTCAAAGCAACCATACATTTAAAGGTTCTTTATCTTTAGGTACTTTCTACTACTTGAGGTATTGACTACCAGCAGCTATAACTGCAACTCACAACTGACAACCCACTGAAGCTCAGCAGGTGTGAGCCTGGTCAGTACCTGGATGGGAGACCTCCTGGGAAAAACTAGGGTTGCTGCTGGAAGAGATATTAGTGAGGCCATTGGGGGGTGCTCACCCTGCAGTTCATGTGGGTCCTAATGGCCCAGTATAGTGATGGGGACACAATACTATAAAAAAGGAGCCATCCTTCAGATAGGAATTAATACTGAGGTCTTGATTCTGTGTGGTCATCATAAATCCCAGGGCATTCCTTGAAAAGTGTTGGGGGTATTACCCCAGTGTCTTGGCCAAATTTCCCATTGCCCTTTACCAATCATGGCCACTTAATAATCTCCATCTAAGAACTGACTTCATCACTTTCTTCTCCTCCCCACTGGCTGTTGTCGCATAATCCAGGTAGGCTGTTGTGGAGGGGAGTCCCCATTACCTGTAAAGCGCTTTGAGTGGAGTGTCCAGAAAAGTGCTATATAAGTGTAATTATTATCAAGTGCCAGGTATTCCCGTTCTGAATAGTCTCAAACTGTTCCTTCGGATCACATGATAATTCACTATATGCAGACATGATTAGCAGCAGTATGTAAACCATCATGTTTTGTTTTTGGTAAATTGTTTTGTTTTTTATTATTAACAGAATAAAGCCAGTACCTGGTACAGTATATGCACTTTCCCCATGTGAGATCTCTTACCAATGATCTCTTACCAATGACTGTTGAACAATTAAAGACGATGTTCAATTCCTGATACAATATTGCCCTCTCCTGTTTTATGCGCTTTACTGCTTCAAACTGCTGGCAAGGCTTGTATTTCTAGTACCAGTAACTCTAGCTGTGCTTCGAGACTTAAAATAATAATGATGAGTGGACTGGAGGAAAATGGGATTAATTGTGAAATAGAAATGAATCTCTATATTAATATGAGTAATAACATCAATTAGGTATATGTAAAAAACTTATAAATCAGGAAGACAAGTTTCGCTGAACACCACCTCATAAAAAACACACTTGCTTTCAAAAGCGAATTAACGCAATGGCTACGGAAGAATAGCCAATTTTTCAACTAAAAGCGGCCGAAACCAAGGACCTGGCATTGACGCAGTCAAGCAACCTGGGTGCTCTGTTGCAGGGTTTACTCTAACAGAACCAGCGAGCTGCGTCATTACCGTCTTAGAGTCACAGCCCTGCCTTTAGCGGAAATTTCCACAGCCCACTGCAGCTCCTGTCCCTGGACAAGGGACTTGACATCCCCACGCACAGGACAGGAGAGAGCCAGCTCATTCCAGAACTGTCGGAGCGCCGTGTCATTCGCTCTGTGCCCCGCGCATCAAGGTTGAAGAGCGGTTGCGAGTACAATCCACTTATTGTAAATAGTGACTCAGAATGCAACATTTAAACCTATTTTTTATGATCGATTATTCATCATAAGGCAATTCTGACGGGCACTGACGTCCTTAGAGGGTGAAGTAACAAGAAAACTGTCCTATTTTAAATCCTCGTATAGTTTTAACTGCATCTTATTTCTTTGGTTTTACAAACGGGTCCCCTACATCCTTTTATTGTACAGTGCTAATTGACTTAATACACCGAACAATGCAGATGCTTAGACACAATGGAAAAACACATGGGAATGATGCAATACATTTAATGCTCGTGTTACACTCGGGTAAGTATTCCATTGCACATTTTAATGTAACAACGATGTTAACCTAATTCTCCTTCTTCATACGTATATATTACATTGAGTATCGTTACATACGCTCAATATACCTAGTTTTATGCTGGCATTGTCTCCGGAATGCTTAAAATTTGAGAAACGGACCAGTTGAACTAGATTGCCGCGGATTCTGATGTTTACAAAAATGTGAAGGCGGAGTGTGATGGACTTTACGGTAAATGGTTCCCAGAACCACGTGATTCTATCAAATGTTTGTAAACATGCGTCAACCGCATGTGATTGTGACGTCAGAGCAAGAAGTTGCTGAGAGGCCGGCCAATCGGACAGCGGGATAGTGTGGGAGGGGCGGGGTTCGACTATTAAGCTGTGGAAAAATCGATAGGGATTCTGTAATAAGGAGGAGGGGGGGTATGAGAGATGATTCAAGATTGAAAATAATGGAATTCGAGAGACAGGAACGGAGCAGGTGACAGTCCAGTTCAACAAACTAAAAAAGAAAGACGCACAAACTGAGAAAAGGGACACTGATCCCATAGTTCATTTATCAAGGTGAGTCTATAGTTTCGTCTATAGGAAGTGATGCGGAATTCCTTAGTGAGACTGAGCTGTCCTGCGTCCATACGTCATGCTTCTTATACATGTAGCTTTTATTGTGTGTTTACGTATTTTCTTTAATGCGAACATTAAACTTTCACATATTTTATGTTAATATTGTAATCGGATATATTTAATCCAATTATATTTTTTTATCATTAATAGTCTTATTGTGGGTGAAATAATTCATGAGCCACTTACGCAGGGTTGCGAGGTGTGGTTTCGAAACAGAATCTTAAAAGGCAGTTTGCTGGGCTTTGCGCGGTGGAGAAACCAGAAAGATCCGGCTGTAAGGGTATTTCTACCTGCGTATGATGTGGGCAAGTGCGCAGAAAACGGGCCTTCGAGGATAAAAAGCCTTGTGAAGGATTGCCCAACGCGACAGCCTGTGGCGGAGACGGGGAGAGAGAGGAAGGTTGTCGATCAGATGCAGTTCAGGCAGTTCAGCACATTGAAGGGCTGCGTCACAGTGGATGGAGAGCGCTGTATCGTGGCAGTGAGGATACTATACGCAGTTTATATACCGAGTGTGCGCTTGTGGTTCACATACGCATTTCAGAGCCGCGTCCTCATCCATCCTGCGCACGCACTGAAAACACTCCGATGGAGAGAGAAACCAAACATCAGAAGCACACTGCTTATATACGGTATTGATTTACAGATTCACGTTTTTTTTTTCCTAGAATGAGAAATATGTCGTACCTCGAAATTGCTTGCCAACCACCTTTGCCTTTGCGGTATGTGAACGTACACATACATGAATTTAAACGAATACGCAGGTGCGGGTGTGTCTGGATAATCAGAAGCGCTTCATCTTTTAACTATGAAGACCCTGAGACTTTGTTTCACTAATAGTGCAATGTAAGAGCTGAATGTATACAAATAGTGTTTCCCGAGTGTTTTGGGGATTCAGTAAAGTTCCTTCTGTATTACATCGTTTTCAGTCTTGACTTAGCTTTAAGTCAGTCAGTGAATAAATTTGTTAGAAACAAAGATTTACATTTTTCCCTGTTACACACTTTCAGCTTCAAACTCCTTTGAAATTATGAAAGCATCATCATCATCCAAAAGCAGGTAAGTAGAATTTAGTATTTAAGTTTTTATTCCTGATGTTACTCTGTTACTCTGTGATCTTACTGTTACTCTGTAGATCTTCGTTTGGGCTTCACTTAAAAACGTAATTTTCCCAGTTATCACTTAATTGGTTGGTTGTTCATTAAACGTAATTGAGATTTTGAATAAAAGTCTGGGTTGCAACAGACTTAAGAAGTGTCTCATTTTTATGAGCCCATTTTTAACACCTTGTTTAGCGTTTTGAATTTTTTCAACTTTAAAGTTGTTGATTGTTTTGAATTGTGACAATTATTCCCTTTCCAAAATAAGAAACAGGAGACAAGTCTTGAATAACCACGCAGGCTGGGCCTTGAGGTAAGCTTATACACACACTGATTTTAACCCCCAAAAAAACCATAATAAAATGAAAGCACTAATCTTTACCATCACTGGGTGTCACTGTTACTGTTCAGCCCCAGTCCTCTCATGTAGGACTGCGTGCCTTTTCACATTCGAGCTCTTGCACTCTGCCAGGTCAGTCTGATACTGGCATCGTCATGTTCTGCATGTAAACTGCGGAGCTCTGTGAGCCACGGGCAACTGAGAATCAAGAGAAAGTTTTAAAAGTTCAAACCAAAAGAGCACTTCAATGAGTAAGTACTAACACATAGAAATAAGAACAGATGTGATACGTATAAACATCAGCTTGCATTTCTATTATGATTCAACATGCACTTGCGTTCTGAATTCCACTGCCATGTGCACAGCTAATGATAAATACGATGTAGTAATACAGTACTTATGAGAGGAGAGATTTCTACTTTCTGGTTGATTTGATGGTTTTATGTTAAACCAGGTCCTCTGACTTTGCCAAATGCACCTTCCCTGCCTGATTTAGTAAGTGCGTCAGCAAAGGACGTTGAGGAAGAGGCTACTAGGGTGCCCATGTGGTGGTCTTCCCAAAGCGATCGTGGGTACCAACAATCTGAACTTTCGGAAACGCGACAGTAAAAAGTGGCCGTTGTGTCCTTCGTCTGTTTGGCGTCTCGGGTGTCGCAAGCACAGGCACTCGAAATTTGGGAGGACGGGGAAAAAAAAGCCAGGGTTGCAGAGGCTAGGGAACATAAGCCTGACTCGTGCGTCACGCGCCAACACTGGGGCTTTCAAAATGAACGCCGCTCCTCTTCTGCAGGAGATTAAGGTTTAGGAAGAGGAATACTGCCGAGAGATGACACTGCTAAAATTAACACCCTGCCTAGTGAATGATGGAGTATAAATAGACAGCAGAAGGAACAGTGTGAAGCATACTGCATTATCACTTGAGCCCCCGCCCTCCAAAAGAAAACTACAGCCTTCATCACTTAATACTTGTGAATGTCTCTTTAATACTACCTACTGTCGAGGCATCGCTTAAGGTATGGATGATGACATTACATGGCCTAAAATAGAAACGTCTGTCCTGCAGGCTGTACAATTTCAGAGCATAACCACCAGGTTGAAAATCCATTCACTTAAATATACCCTCTCCTGCCCACTATTGTTACTCTTGATACTACTCTTATCAATTACTCTTGATAATTTAAGCTCCCCCTCCCCCCCCCCACTGTGATGCAGGATAACCGGCTTTGATTGCCCGAATAGTTTGCATTTCCCAAAGGCTGTCAGTGGCGGAACAGAACAGGTTGGAGGCTGATTCTTCAGTCAACAATTTCCCTGCTCCTCCCATTAGTCAAACACACAAGGCCACTCCAGCAGGCAGCAGTGGGAATAAAACCACAGCAACGTCAGAGATTTGTGCCTTTGGGAATCTTTATTTTTCTCCCAAAACGGATACACGCTCATTCTTTCTGCACATTTTGAACCAGAGCACGCGGCGCCGAAAAACGTTCTTAATGCCGTTTAGGTTTTTTTTAATAAAAGGAAAATAAAGGTGGAAACATCCGAGCTGGACCTGGCAGCGTCTGTGTTTAAGGAGTGTTACAAGGCCCGGTGTTTGTAAAAAAACAGCAGCGGACTGGCTTACAGAGGGAAAAAAAGTCCTCCTTCCTGCCACCGGTTAGCGCTAAAGAGTCAGACACTTGTGGTTTGGGAAGCTCATTGAGAGAGACGGAGCAGCTGTTTCCCGGCTGGCCTATGAAGGCTGGAAGACGTGCTGCTGCTGTTGCCCAGTCTGTCTGTGAAGGCCCACACAGACGTTGCACTACAGAGATGCTTCAGTGTTGAACTCGGGCAGCACAGAGTGTGTTTTGTCTAAGCACACAGCAAATCAGCATTTTAAAGTCCCAGGGTTTACTCTAGCTACAATTGAGGGAAATGGCTCGGTGGCCAGAGAAGCTGTTTGATGTGGTTTCTGAAAGTGGGGTGAACTATAACATACGTCTTTTTACAGTACTTGCAAGGGCCTTATCCCCAGGTAGTTTCCGACGGAGAGTAGTGGATTACGATGCCGATGTAAATAAGAGGAAAGTCAGCCGTGTTCACGGCTGCCTTATCTTTATTTATTCTTTTTATTTGAACACCAAGGTGCTGTCAAATCGGCAAGCATCACATCGAATGCTGAGCGTTTAGCTCCTGTGGCGCACGGAAAAGCATTCCCATCCGGTTGCTGGAAGCGTTTCATTCTTCCGTTTGATTCTGGAGGCTGCCTTTTTCATTATCTCCATGAATGCTCACCCCTCCAGTTAAATTAGGAGCTCTAATCTGTAAGAAGCTTAGACCTTCTTTGCAGTGGTGTCACCTGCCTCCCAGCATTCCTGGAGGCACCGGCACGGCTCACCTGACCTTGTGCTTGTCTCCACTGCCTCCAGCCCTTCCCTTCTCCCCCGTCCCCCTCCTCTGTGACTGCCTCTCACTCACAGCCTGCCAGTGCATTTCAGGACACCAAAACACTGCTGGGGGGGGGGAGAGCTGCATCATGGGGCTTTGCAGGGATGCTCTGAGAGTGAAAGCATGGCAACAAAAAAGGAAAAGAGAGAAAACGGCCTCGTTCTTTCCTATGGCTTTTTGCGGCAAAAGCTTTGGCTTGTGCTCGTTATTCTGCAGAGGACTGCAAACGTGCACCAGAATGGAGAGGGGGTGGTGGTGGCATTATTCATTGTTGAAGAGTAACAAAACAATTCAGTCTCTATTCCCCAGCCATTCCTTGCGGCAACTGGATATTCCCATTAAAAACTGTGATTCCCCTCATATCACAGGAACAAACTGACCCAGTACCTCCAAATTCATTCCACCTGTGTGTGAGCGAGAGGATCAAAACCCTCACCCCCTCACTGTGCCAGAACCTTTCGTTGCTAAATTGCTAAGTCATCCTCAAACGACAGTGCAGTGCTTTCGGCTTCACGGTGTGCTTTTCTCTCAAACACAAACATTTTCCTCCTGCATCTAGGCAAAGAAAATTCACCTTGGGATGCACATGATAAGAAATCTTGTTGCTGAGGCCACTATAAATAGCTGACAGTAATTTGTACAATGTGTGGTGGAACCTGCACTGTGCAGCTCAGGACTCAGAAATTCAAATGCCTCTTACCTCATCACCTTTTTTGGATACTTCTAGAGGATTAAAGTCTCATAGACAAACCCCCACAAAGATGCTGAAAGGACCAGAAAAATAAGACTAATTTCTGCCCGCACAAAAATATCCCAAGGCTGACACTGTGAAAACGTTGTTTCCTCTCCCTCTTCCTGTCATACCACACAAAAACATCTTAGAAAATCCTCAACCAGCTTTTACTATTCAGACTTTTTTGTGGGAAATGTAAATTTCAGGTCATTGTGTATCTTCTTTTACTTCTTAAATGCAAAAGATATCAGCTGATACCAGACAGCATTAATAATTTCAATATTTTTTCACACCCAATCAGTTTGGTTTTCCCTTTTAAGAGTATCGGTGAACTTTCATGGGATCAAAATGTGTTCTAAAACGATAAAAATAGATCACGTCTGAGTAGTTTTTCAGGACAGTTCTGTCTTAACTCCTGGGCCTCTTGTAAAAACGCAGACCAAATAGCTGCATTCAGCACATTACTAGGATACAATGCTGATTCCAATTTACATAAAAAGATAAAAATATTCTTAGTTATTTACAGTAATTATTCATAACAGATATATTGCATCCTTTACTGTACTTTTTCAAATGTGCTCTAAAACCTGCATAAAGTCAGAAGCAGAAATCTGGCGACTTGTGTTGTGCGAATGTGAGAAGTCAACCATAGCCATTTGATCTCAATTATACTAGATTTCTTACTCAGAGTATCAGGTTAGAAAAATCCTTATATGGCCATGTCAGTCTTCATCCTAATTATGTCCCAACTTCACATCCCTGTCTGTCAAGACTGTGTTCTGCAAACACAGCCAACAGATAAGCAGACACATAGGAACTACACCAATGCGTGCACTGAAAACAACACACTTATCTCATCGCATGTCTTGAATGAGAATTTCAAACCCTGCAGTGGGAAACCCTATGATATATTTATATATGCCATTTAAAATCTTATTCAGTACTTTGGCCGTCTTATGGGAACCACAAATGTAGAATGGGGATGTGTTTTCTCATAGTGTGCAGTATATGGCTAGACTGAACACTGCTCTTAGTGGTCCACAGTAATTCTAAATTATGCACACAAAGGATTGAAAGGGTTAACAATGAATTTGTGTTCAATGGATCTAGCTTTATCCCATTAACACTGGGAAGGAGAACAGTGCAAAAGAGTCACTGAAAAAGCCTACCGTACACTCAGAAGGTCAAAGTGGTTTGAACTGGCCAACCTCTATTCCAGGGTTAGACACTGCTCTGGAGGTCTTGATCATATCTTGTGCATTATCTCCGTTTCTCAAAGAACTCCAATTCCCATCCACCCTTGAGGTGTCAGGGCCAGTACCAGTGAAATGAAAGTAATGTGAAAGAACATTAGGAGAACATGAGAGAAATGGAGTGCTATTACAAGTTGGTTATGTCTGAGGTTTTTAAAACTACAGTACTAGCAACAACATAACTTCCCATTCTGTCTTTTAAGGCTTGAAATTACCCCTTGGAAAACAAAGCTGAACGACTAATGTTATATAATATTTTCATCGTAAAAGAACGTGTTTCTACTGAGGAGGCGTATAAGGCTTTGCAACATTTTTTTCTGCCCGATAGTATTATAATTCATTACAGATTTGGAAAAGCAGACTTTTAGTTGTTGTCTCATTGCTGAAATGTCCCTGCTCAAAACCTGGTAGTAAATAAATTCACTAATACATTGCTAGGAATTGTTAGAACAGGGAAATTGTTGACTGACCGAATTAATAATTCAGTGTCTGATGCGGTCTTTGGAGTATTTATTGTAACCAAGTTCTATAATCATACACAGACCAAATAAAATACCATACTTGAATTGCTATTTAAAGGAAGCGTTGTTTGGAAGAAACCGCAGTAATATGTGGTCATAAAACAGAGGTGTGCCAGCTCACTGTTCTAAAAAAAATACCTGAAAAAGTCCATAATAATAACAGCTTTGTAAGTGGTTATTGACACTAAAACAGTTTTGGAAGAACAGGTGTCCCAAAACTGTTGAGAAGGAACAGAAGAAGACTTGATGAGTGAGTTATGGCATCTTTTCTGTCCCACGTCTTGCTTAGTTTGGAATGGGAAAGGGGGATTGCATCCACGAAAAGTTTGGCTGAATAACAATAACGGGAGCAATGCATCCAGGGATTGTGCTGGGTAGAGAATAGGCAGCTTCTCTGAAGTTTTGCTTTGCTGCCATCATATCATCTTAACATTTTCATTCACTTCCCTGTTGCATAGGTAGTGTGCAGATTGTGAGCATGTACACAGATGTTGCACAGCTGGAGAGCAGCTCCTGGTTTGTGTCGAGGGCTGAGGAGGGTTAACAGCAAGCCCAGGTCGAGCCTTCCTTCTCGGTTTTGTTTTGTTTTTTCTGTGTTTTGTTTTTGTTTTGTTACAAATGGGGACAATGTGCCTTTAAAACCAGTAGGTTGTCAGGTGACTGAGGAGGCACAGACGGCTCAGTTAGCTTGGAGAAGCCGAGTGCAACTGTGAGCAGTACAGAGAGACAGATAGAGAGCGAGGGAGAGAAAAAGAAAACGAGACAGAGGGAGAGAGAGAGAGAGAGACCTGGTTTAAAGGGTGACACTGAGAGAGGGAGGGAGCGGAGAGAGAGGTGGCTGCGGCCTGTTAACAGAGTAGCTCCGGCTGTGTGTGTCTGTGCGGCAGTGTGCTGCTGGCCTGAGTTTTTCAAGGAGCTGCAGTTGTGTAGCTACAACACTGGGAGAAAGCCTGGAGAATTAAGTGCTGCGTCACACTAAGGGAGAGAGATTGTGAGTGTGTGTGTGTGTATCTGTTTGTGTGTGTGTGCGCGTGTGTCGGAGAGAACTGGCTCTGTTGATGTCTGAAAGAGCAATACTGCTGTTGCTGCAGCTAGATGAAAATAGAGAGAGATAGAAGGAGAGAGAGAGAATTTGAATTAGTCGCTACGTCACTTTTTCACGTCGAGGGGAAAAAGCAGCTAAGATACCAGGAGCTCGGAGTCCTGTGGCTTTCTACCTGAGAGTGGACGGCACATAAAAATATCTCTTTTTTTGCCTTTTCCTTTTTCGTTCTTTTCTACTTTACTTTTATTCTGGGTGTTTTACTGTCTCACCGTCGGTCTTACCCACGTCAGGAATAGCGTTGCGGAGTTGTAAGAAGGATGCTGAAGATGTGACGTACTTTACCTCGGTCGGAGGCAAATGTTGAGGCGCTGGAGGGAAGGGGGCGCGGAACGAAGGGTTAACGCAAGAACGGTTGTTCTGGAAGGTTCTTTTTGATGAGACGAAGAGCGCAGGGGGAGCATTAATCGAGAATAATCTAGGTTATACAGAATACTAACACTTGTATTTTACATTGTACATAGAGAGTGATGGGGAATAGGGAGCAAATATACATATGTAGGAAAGAAATCTATATATAGGCAGTTGTCACCTAGATGATACAGAGGCACAAGCTAATGTATTTCTCCACCTAACCTACTGCTGCCGGCCTGTTATTTTCCTGTAGGACGTATAACAGTATGGTAAGTGATGATGTTTTCCTGTAAACAAGGGATCATGCATTGTCTTGTTTTTTCTGATTTTTCCCTACGATTAACTCTTTCTGGGACCAACGACTGACTGTATGGGTGGGGAAGGGCGGCATTCTGAACAGGGACGTGGGGAGGGTACATGGGCATCTTTTCTTTGGCTGCGCACCGAATCGAAATCTGGGCGTACCGTAACGAACGCTTTCAGGCGATCGGTTTTTGCTGTTTCTGACAGATTCGGGCTGATCCAGACATCTCCAGTGTAATTCATGAGGTTATTTAATCATCCTGGTCACAGGGAGACTCAGGGCTATTGTTGCTTCTGCTGCTGCGGGGTTAAAAGAGTTCTAGCTCTGAGATTTGTTGCTGCGTAGTTAATGGAAACAGAAGTGGTGACGCAGTGATCTTTATTTCTCTGTTTGGAGAGTGAGAGAAGACCGGTTGTCTCTTCCTGTTTCTCCCTGGTTTTCTTGCACTGGTTAAGTGCTGGGGATTCTGTTTATGCCTTTGCAAATTAGTTTGCCCCTGAAAGCAGAACCAGGGGCCTAAATGTCATGGCTGTGTAGCAGGAAAGTTGTTTACCTTGCTCTCTTGGTGACTCCATGTTGGCAGTTTTCCAACTTGCATGTGATAGACTTCCTAATGCAGCTGCATCATCAGCTAAGTGGTAGAGCTTGTTTCCCATTGGACTTTGAGAGGCCCCCAGAGTGTGGAGGCAGTGTGTTCTCATTGGCTAGACACCAGCAAGCAGGTGGAAGCCTGCTTCTGATTGGCTGAAGGAGAGAGATGTCATGTATGAATCTTCTGTGTTGTTGGTGTAAGGAGTTCTTGCTGCATGTCTCTGTATAGTATATCTCTCCCTGCTTTGACTTTCCTGATTCAGACGCAAATGAGCCAAAAAAAATTTTTTTCTCATTTTTTCTATCACATATTGAGGCTTAGTTATGTTCTGTACTGTCAATGAATATTAAACCTGTTCAGGAATAAAAGCGTGATGATTTCTTTATGATTCGATCTATTAAGAAGGAGCGGCACAGGAGGCAGTCTATTGTGTTTTGAGTCATCTTGACTACAACTTGTTTTCCAGTTTACATACTGAGAATTGTACATTAAAGTTACTGCAGCAAGAGCATCAGACTTCAGTTGTTGAAGAAACAAAACATTTCAACCAGGGGGCAGAAATTCATGTACAGTGAGGTTTAATTTACTGTCAAGAATCTGTGTCGTATCCTGCGCAGCTTTGTATGTGCCATACTGTCTGTTGTCTAAGTTGGGATTCTGTGATGATTCTGCAGCTATTGCTGTGTGTCACGCCATTCGGCGTGTCTCTTCATTCACGTAGAGCTTTCCAAGCGCTACTGAGGGTGATTTTGCTCCTCAGTAAATGGGGGATATTTTAGCACCCCAAAGGACAAATAGGTGCATAGTTATTTTTTGCTTTGTAGGATGCCTGGTTCCGACTCCGGTCTCTCGTGGCTTTAGATCCTATTTTTTTGCGTTGAAATCAAATCAAACTGCGCAGCTGGCCCTTTTCAGAATTCGGGATTGTGATGTCACAACCAGCGAGCTCAGGCGATGATGTAAGTGGGTATGCGCCTGCCAAGGAGTTGTTGCTGCAGCATACGCCACAGACTTGTATTTAAACAGACGCCCTACGACGGAAGCAGAAGGAACAGGCTGCTCACCTTGCCTCACCTCACAGGAGAGAAGTAACGCAAAACTGAGCTAAAGGTAAGAGCGCCTTGCGTGTTGTTTAGTACAACACTGTCGGTCAGTATCATGAAGCAAGAGGAAGCCAGCAGGGCTCAGTGACCCTAAAGCTCTTACTGTTATGTACAAATAGTACAGTGTCGTGCAAAGATACGCCTTGTTCTTTAACCGTTCCAGCAGGATTCGGGTTAGCAAAAGGAGGAATTAAAAGGATACGAGACGTGCTGTAATATTTGTATCTGCAATAGAGCGAAGGTTGCTACTGTGTAATTTTACGCAGGGTAGCGATCTGCATGCAGGAGGGACAAATAGAGTGTTCCACTACAGCTCTGAAGGAATGTCAAACCCTTTCCACAATGTTCTCCATATTTCTGAATTTGATCAAAATAAAACCAACAGGTTCTCACCTGTTCAGCCTATTTTTTAGTTATGTCCTCTGACAAGTTCACGGTCAAGAATTATGTAACTAAAACGCTTTTTGCTGTGTTTACCACACCCTATTCGTTTTTTCCATTGTCTCCATCATGGTAAGGACTTACATGTCCCGATTTCAGAGGCGATGTTTCACCTCAGCAAACTGTGCGGATTAAGGAGTCTGACTGCGTCGCACAGAGGCAAGTGGAGTACACTGGCGAGTTCAGCCTCAGATTAACAAACTAGATCTCAAAGCAGCCAAGTGGGTTTAGATGAAAAGCTGCACGGAACATTTGTCCAAAATCAAATCGCAGCTCTGATGGCTGAGCAAGGTTCCCACAAAAATGGCTCCCGTCTCACATAAAGCACGCACCCCTGGGAATATAGACGACAGGAAATACAGCTTTTAACTCACTGTTTTGCCTCTGGCACAAGTTTTACAGTGAAAGGCCTGCATGGTATAGTAGATGGAGTTTGGACCTGGAATTGTACAAAAACGCCAAGCAAAATAATACAGGTAGATTCCTACAGCTCCCTAGTTAGGAAGGCTGACAGAGCAGCCTAGATTCAGTAGAGTGGGTTGTCAACCATGTGTCTGAGGAAACCAAGACTCTTCAAAAAGCCCAGCCTGGCGTGAAACCTATCAACAGCAGCACATTACTGGAGTTGGCAAGCACACTGGCTTGATTAACATCAGAGATAAAGGACTGTGGCAATAAATCAGAATATGGCCATGCTGTTACCCAAACAATCCTGGCATATCAGTTGGCTCTTGCCAGAGGGCTATAACTTTACAGTACCTTGACCAGTCTGTCTTACCACTTCTGTTTTATAAAGCCAGCAGTTCTGCTTGCCTTCCTTAAATTTCAAGGTCAGAATTTGAGATTTTTATATCTGGGGAGCATGGACTGTAAAATATTAAAGAAACAATGCATACAAATACACTCTACTTAGTTTAACCTTACAAGGAGGAAAATACCATTTAACCTTACAGTTCTAACTTACTGACTTACTCTAGCTGACATATAAACCTCTAAAGAAGCTTTCCTGAAAGAGAACCAGCGACACCTCAAGCCTGAATTGCAGATTGAAATGCGTCATGTGTCGCTGGGCAGAGTTCGTTATATAAAGAAAGTTACAGAAAGTGCTTTGGAGACTCAAATTGTACAAATTCTAAACAGTGTTGCAGGGAACTGTTATTATACTAAACATTATGCTTGAAACAGCAGCTGGAGATCGAATAGCCATGTCTGCATCCAACAGACATATGAGGTGACATTAAATTATCAGAAATGAGTGTCACGTTTCCTCTTAGTATTACTGTACAGTATGTTAGCGGAGGAGAAATTTAGGTGACTACATTTTGACCTGAAATGACTAGCTCTGTAATGTGCTTCAGGAACAAGTTCAAAAGACTCCTAACTAGAAGAAACGTGTGTGACGTACTGCTAGCAGTAAGTATGAGTTGCTATTTTAAGTTCACCATTAGCATGCAAACTGATGGAGGGATTTTTGGAGAGCCTGTGTTTAAAAGGCTAGTCATAACGTACAAGTCCAGAGTGTCTGAAATGCAGCCTTGTGTCTTTTCCTCAGCTGGCATTGTTCTTGCATACTGTAGGCTTTGAATAATTAACAAGAACTTTAAAAAATCACAACAGCAGAGAGAGAAAAAGGCAATCAGTCACACCTGCTACCAGTAACATGTCGGCCTAGATAGTCAATAAATGGCAGTGCTATTGGCCGACGATGACCAGTAACTTAATTTTCATTTCTTAATGCTGTTGCAGAGGTCTGATTCGTGATATGCTTTGCTATCATGATGACAAAAATGCTAGCTGTTTTGCTTTCTTCTCTATCAAGAACACCACATTCACTCCTGTTTTTCTAATGCAGTATAATGAGACCTCATCATCCTGTGTTACCACTGTATCACCATGGCAACAGCCCAGTGAGGCTACAGCAAGCACACAAGGGTTAAAGTGCTTTAAACGTTTTAACTGAAGGGTGTGTTAATAAAGGAGGGGGGGTGAGAAAGTGGTTCGGAAAGGGGAATAGCAGTATATCTGACCCCTTTCCCACTGAACATCTCTGCTCAGTGGCCTTGCAAATTCACACACAATAACAGGGCAGCATGGCAGATTCTGCCTCCTAGCTCTAGCATGCTGATGGATTTATTCACTTTGTTGATGGTCGGTTTTATTACTATATCTAGTAATTTAGATAATCTTGCAAGGTTAGTACCAGGATGAAAATAGCCAGCCTTCTCGAACTTCTTTTTATGTCCCATAAACAAACGAGTGTACTCTAAGACATTGTATAGTGATGTCTCTTATTCATTAGTATTGAAAGGTTTGATGTGATCCCCGCCTTTGACCAGCTGGTGAAAATGTGGATCTTGACTTGATTTATTTCTAAAGAAATGGATCACGACAGAATGCTCAGTTTAGTAGCTCCGAGTACCAATACACACAACGCCAGCCCTACAGACAGAGGAAAGGCTGTTCTGTTTTTAGAATGGTGTTCTTTTTCTGGCTCTCACTCGAGTCGAGGGAAATAAAATGAAAAATAAGGCTGCAGGTGAAATCCGAGGCAGCTGGTCTGCCGCCTAAATTTTTTTTCAGGTTAAGGAGGATTTGTTTAGGAGGAGGAAAAGTGTGTGAAGGAGGACAACCCTGATGGGGAATAATAAAATGCTAACACGATCAAGGCTGGAATTTGGGAAAATCTTGCTCTGACTTGTTGTTGAACGTGACACTTTCCTTCCACACTGTATGGGTTCATCTTTTAATTTAGAAATGCAATGAATGTCAGCTAATCTATCCACTTCTTCCAATTTGGGGCCATGTGGAAGCCAGAGTCGTTCGTGTCAGGCAACAGGCACAAGGCGGGATACACCCAGGAAGGGACACCGGTCTACTGCAGGGCACACACAGACACACACTTACAGTACATCAGGGCCAATTTTCCTAGAAGCCAATTAAACTACAATTATGTCTTTGGACTGTGAGAGGAAACCCTGTTTCCTCACACAGGTATGGAATTGAATCCAGGGCCCGAGTGCTACAGGGGGCTAACCACTGCCCCACAATGCTGCCCAAGTCTCATCCAGTTGATATAATTATCATTTATAATTGTAATTTTAATTTATATATATGGGTATAATTAGAATTAGAGTTCTACATGCATATATCTACAGTATACATCATAAATGATCAACGAATTAATTTCCCTTCTCTTTTGGAAAGTAAGGAATAAAAGTCACTAGCGTACTATACTATAGTATAATCTCCAGCTGGGATTTTCACTGGGAAGTTGGACAAACTGCTAGTTTCTGCAAACAAGTTAGTGATGGATCGTGAATGCCAGAAAGGAAGGCACTCTTTATGGGAAATCAGTGCAGTTGACGGTGGAAATTCTGAAACTTGAGTCCTTGTCAGTTTTGACATTGTGTGAAGTTCCGTCCCATGACGGAGCTCTTGCTATGGAATACGTCCTGGACAGATGCATTTGAGAGGTGCTGTTTGGAAGTGAAAATACAGCATGATAAAAAGGAACGTCTCACTACTCATGTGAAGCATGAGCAGCATGAGCATGTGCAGCATTTCCATTATTTTATAACTTTAGGCACAGCCACTGAAATGACAGTTAATGGTCAAAGATCACTGACCATAACAAAAATAATGCACCTGTGGAATGGCTTCTGTGATGTAACATTATGATAAGGAATTGTCCCTCATCTCAAGGCCTCTATTGGAGCATGACATTACACTGTGTTTTAAACAGATAGGCTTTACATAAAACTTTACTAGATGTCTAATTTATGATTGTACTTAGTTTACAACCTCTACTGTGTCCCCTTCAGTTATTTTTATTAGTATCTGAAGCGCAAAACGTTTTTAAACAGCTGGATTTGACCAGGCATTTTAAAATATTATTAAAGTGTCAAGTCGATGAACAGCATTAAGTTTATCACTGTTGGTATCCCTCTGACCCTTTCTTACAATGACAACATGGGGGCTCTGCGATTTGAGATCTAGGAAGTCTGTTTTCTGTCTTCTTCCTCTTTCAGAATTACAGTGTTAATGAACTGGAATTTAATTCTCTGTCCTTCACACTACCATATAAAGGATTAGGGCCTTGTTGACTTTTACCCAAAACAAGTATTTCCAAGAGCCACCTGCCGTTTTTCTTTCTGGGAGTCTCAGGGCATCTGTACTGTACATCAGAGTAGAGACTGGAGAATTCCTCTCTCACTGACAGCGCTGCAGGCTCGCAGGTACCCGGCATGTCGCAGGGGCGGCAGCAGTTCTGATAAGCTCAGATCACTCTGGGTCGGCTTACACCTGGCCAGCCTCCAGTGACATTTGACCAAATGTACTCCGCTTGTGCAAAGCCACTGTGGCAGGTCTGAGTTTGAACCAAGTCTGGGCTCTGGTGCTCAAATGCAGGTATCTGAATGAAAGCTCTGAATGATGAAAGGTAAGCAGGAGCCCCTACATGTGGAGTAATTTTATTGGCACTACACCACACCCTAGCACCTGTTCTCTGCTCTGATTTCCCAGAATGCTGACAACAGATCCCTTAACAGTGTCTCTTCCTTCGTTCCATGTGACCCCAATGTGTGCTGGCATTTCATTCCATCAGAGCTGTCTGTTGTTTAAACTGATTATTTACATAATTAGCCATTTGGTATCATTTTCAGCTGCTAAAAAGCTGTAGATCTTAATGTGGAAATCTAAGTCTCTTCTATTGTAAGAGATGCAACCAATAAAACAGTTCCATCTATCTGTCCACTGTCAACAGGGTATATATTCCTGGTTAGGGTCATGGAAACCCAGGTGGGAATTCTCTCTGGACCGGACAGCAGACCATTGCAGGGCACACATACACACAGGCACTCAGAGGGAATTTAGAGACACCCAATAGAAAGCTTTAAGGCAGCAACACTAACCTCCACGCGGCCTAGAATTATACTTATAATCAAATTGTTAGATCAGTAAAGGGCCCAATGAAGTAATTAAAAGCCCAAGCGGACTGAAAGCCAGCAGATGCTGGAGTTACTAGATCAAGATCTGAAAAAATGTGATCTAGAGTGTCTTACGTGTGTGAAAATTACATAACGGACTGAAACAGAACCACTTTTGTGTCATATCTTACTTTGAATGTTCCTTATAACACCATGACAGAGTAGCAGGGCTTATATGGCACAGTGTATCTGTTGCAGTCAAGTCACTTTCTTGGAGCTGGAAGAAGCTGGTGGGCCTAGCCCATAGTAGTCT
Source organism: Lepisosteus oculatus (assembly GCF_040954835.1). Lineage (NCBI taxonomy): Eukaryota > Metazoa > Chordata > Actinopteri > Semionotiformes > Lepisosteidae > Lepisosteus > Lepisosteus oculatus. Next base: position 34,706,940 of record NC_090700.1, read on the forward strand.
CTGCCTCAGACTCTGGCAGTAATCTAATGATTACTGGCATTACTGGCAGTAATCTGTACGCGTTCCCGCAAGTGGCACTTGGGTTACAGCTTGTGGTTCTCATGCAGTTCTGTGGTGCTGTCCTATGGGTGACTCCTCAATTCCAAAGCCAGACCCCATGCATGTAAGTTGATTCTTTTGTTTGTACAAAAGTGATATTGGTATTGGGGACCTGCTCTATCAGTACAGATCAGCACATGGGTGATAACTAAGAAATTGTATTTTTTTTACATTTTAATATGCGATCTTAGTGTTTCTCTGTTCTTATTTAAGTTAAGCTCAATGTGGTACATCTGTATAAATAGATCCTCACCTACTCAAATGAGGCTTAGTCAAACACAGTAACTCCAACTAGTAGTGTTTTGTGGAACTCCTGAGCAGAGCTATGTTTTGTCTGTGTTTTACAGCTCCAAATTCAACATATAGCAGCCAACAAGTATATGGACCCTGGTATCAGTTTCTTTCTAGCTTTACTACTTAACTATGTCTGGAATCCTTCAGAATATTTATTTGAGGATAGTGTTTCATTTCTCATTTCAACATACAAGTTGAAATGCCAAATGAAGAAAAAGAAATGGCCTGATTATCTTTTTTGAAAGGCTTGAAGCACCACAAGGAAATAATAACAAAGTGCAGTATTCATATTTCCTGGAGATTTGCTGGGACTGAGGTGGACTTCTGACATTTTTGAGGACACATAAAGCGATACAGTCCCTTTAAATCTTTCATAAACATTACACAACAGGCTGAATGCACTGAACCAACAAGCAACAGAAAAAAGCTCCCAAAAAACTCAAATTAGAGAAACAACAAGAAACCCATGAACAAGACACACTCTCCCCCTCTTCTGTTTAACAAATGTCCTCTGTCATGTCTGTGGAATCTCCCGAAATGGAGCTGTATCAGATACGTGCGCTCTTTCTCTGGCTTTGTACATTTTGTTTAGCTGTTTTTTTCTTCCTTCCATTGTTGGAAACAAAGAAAATATGTATTCAAAAAAACTACTCTGGTGCTGCGTTTAGCTTTTCCATTCTTGCTTTTTTGTATGAGAGTTTAATCGCTGAAAGAACAAGCCGTGTTTGTTGTTGTTGTTGTAAAGGCCAGAAAGTAAAAAAAAAAAGACTGAGATTGAGTCGTGGGAGGAGAGGGGGGTGCTGTGGTTACCTGCCAAAAAAGGATTCTGGGTAAGGAGAGACACAGCCAACTTTGTGCAAGGCCACATCTTCCGAGTTCAGTGATAGAATTGGCCACTACCTTACACGCCCTTCAGCCCTGCGGAGGTATGCCCTTGCGTGCTGAAATTCACAAGCTTCTTCTGTGCCTGGGCTGCCGTGAAAATAAGGAGCACAATGTTGTGAGTGCAAGTACAAAAGATTATAAATAATGTCAAATGGACAGATTGCTCTAAAAAGGCTCTAAAGTGTATTGCTGCTGTAATTTACTACGTAGATTACGGATTTAAAAAACAAGCAGAATGCATTGTACTATTATATTCAAAACATGACTGAGGTTCAGACGCCTAAAGACAGGAGGGAATGTCTAGCTCTCTGAATTTCTCTCTCTCTCTATCGTCTAATTTAAAAGCAAAACAATAAACGGTACAGAACGCTCTGATCCCAATCAGTGGTTTTGAATGCCTGCGTATTTAATTTTTCTAGAGCCAGATAGGTTTATTTGTTCAATTACTCTGGCACTGTGTGTACTGCTTAAAACGATATTTAGAATACCTGCAGAAATAGTGACAAGTACGAGAAATCAATAAGTGTTTCCAAGCTTCCAGTTTGCTGGGTGTGGTTCGTGGAAAAAAAAAAAAGAATTTGAAGCTGGGATACTGCTGAGAAAAGACAATTGCTTTCTCCGAATGGTTCACAAAGCCGTTTTATTCTGGCAACAAAAATCAATCGCTAGTGAAACATTAAACACAAGAAGTGCTTTGCGCTCACCCATGTGAGAGATTTTTCATCACGGAAGACATCTTTTATGTTTTTCAGTTGTAAGATCAGTGTGTTGCAGGAGGTGTCGAAATTCCAAATAATCTATGTGTCAGCTCAAACTATCATGCTGGGGACTTGATGGAAAGGACAGGTTTGGCTGAGGCAGAGGCCTTTGTACCAGCACCAGAGGCTGTGTTACACTCAAGCAACTCACTCAGGCATTGTGAGATGAAAATGAATCTATAGCATCTGCTATCTCCACTACCCTTCCCCACTCCTGCTGTAGTATGTCTTGTTTCACTTTCAGAGAGCTTTCCTCATTAGCTCCAAAGTACTATAAAAAGCATTGTTTGTGCAAATGTGTTATATACCCCAACTAATGTATACAGTTTACTTACCAGATAACCTAAAGAGCTAGATAATAGTAATAGAGGGTAATGTAAATGCGGAAAATATTGTGGTATAAGGTGTAGGACATTGTAAAGTGCAAAATGATGATCCCAATCAGTCACAACACCTAGAGCTGAATTTTTTTGTGTTCATTCGCATTTTTTTTTAGGCTAGCTGGTAAAACAGACGGCCTGCGCCATTCCACACAAAAATTGGTTCTCTTTTATTGTGAACAGCAGTTTGAACCTGGGCTTTTCCTTTTTCCCCGCTTTTGGAATATTTCACTTAGCCCAGCTTGTCTTAATGGGAGAGAAATAGTGGTGATGGGAGGTGAATAACTTTATCCGACTAAAGGCGTTTTAACCAAGCAAATGCATAAATAAACTTTATTTTGTTTTACTGTAAGGTGGCATAGTTTTTAAATAATTAACTTGGGGGGGACATTTAGCCTTGAAAAAAGCTAAACGTTTTTAGAAAATCTAATGAAGAAATAATTTGGATTGTTTATTAAGTCACGTAATACACACTGCAGTACAACTCCGTGTATTCTGTGGCTGGGCTTTGTCCATGTAGTTAAAGTTACAGTCAAAGCAAATGAGCTGCAGTCCTTCCACACAAAATAGCTTACTGTCAGAAATTTGATAAGCCCCATTCACCTTAGTGGTACAGTAACAGTAACAGAAATTAAGCCAGGCACATTCTGCTTTTAAGGCTTTAAGGCTTTAAAAAAGGGAGACACTGTAAAATATTCTCCAGATGGAGAGTTTAGAAGGGAGCAGAATGTACACTGTTATTTATTTAAGTTACAAAAGTACCAGTCTAATAAGCCTCCCACTGGAGTTTCAGATAGTGTTGCATAACACAGAACGCTTATCATAAGGTCAGTCAAAGGGAGAGGAGGGGTGAGGAATAATATTAGTGGACAAGGGGTGTGACATCCTAACAATGAGGTAATGGCTTTTAGAGGGAGGAGCTAGAGACATCTTATTCTGGGCAAATGTTTCACACTGGAAAAAGCAGCGGAGTACAATATTTATGCAGAAAGTTTTAGACAGCGTCATGTTTCCTTCCTGGTAATCAAGACATAATTTAACAGGGAGACAAGTCATCTCTCCTTTTCGACCCACCAAAGATTGTTAAGCCACAAGTTAACATCAAATGAAAATTAAGTTTTCATTTTTTAAGACTTTGATCAATTGTCTACTGGGTAAAGCTGTAATAAAGTTTTATTATGTTAGATTCAGATGTCCAGTGTGTTACTCATTTTAATTTGACAAGAATCATCTACCCCTGCTGCTAATATATTGCTAATTTTGTACTTAAATCGATTTCTTATTGTGTTACCGTGTTATGTAGTCATTGTTAATCGAATCTAGTTGTAATTTGTTCATCGTTCACATGAATAGTGTTACTGTAGTTACTGTTACTATAATTCCAGATTCAGAGACTGACGTTTAGCTTGATAAATGTGTTGTGCTTTCACTGTCTTTATACCTTGCTATTATTTTTCCTACAGTTTAACTATGCTTTACTGCACTAGACCAAGTTAATACCTCAGTTGAACTTGGTAAGTACTTTCTAATAAAGTGTTATACTTTATGCTTTTTGTACTTTCAATGTGAAAAGAAAGCAGAAGGCAAGACATACGAGTGTAAAGTGTGGGGGAAAACGACAGTTAGCATTGTAGTTAAAGAAAAAAGATGCAAGATGAATTCATGTTTATCACACTGCCATTCTTTGAGGATTTCTGTTTATGGTAAAAATTATTTCTGCACAACAGCCAAGCTACAGAATTCTGTATTCGGTTCTATGCATTATTCTTCCCCTGTCAAAATGATTATAAAGCCTCTGAGATGTCTTTTAAAAATGCACAAGATCTCCTTAAAAATTCACCCTCAGACCAACTGACAGAGTAAGATTTCAGCAAGATGTCATCTCACAACACATTTTATTTTGTAATATTTCAAAAACACCTGATTTGTTTGCAGGGTCCTGTGCCACCAGAGAAAAAAAAACTGTTTACACATGGAAAGACGGTTGTTTACAGCAAAAACAAAATCCAGTGGTGTGTTCTTGCTTCAGTAATTACACAGTGACAAAAGACTAGGTATCATCTGTCTTCAAAAACAGATATATTTTTAAAAGGGCACGTTTTAACTTCAGATTTACGTTTCCTTCATTCAGTTAGGAGTACAGGATTCCTGCAAGATTGTACTATCAAGAAAAGATGGAAAAATACTTCCTTGTTAATGGAGATTTACAAGATTAAAGTTTCCTGGTTTGCAGTTGTGTTTTCTTTGACAGATTCTCCCTGGGACTTTGGCACTGAGATAATTGCCCTACATGAATGGGCCAGGCTGTATTAAATTTCTAGTCAAAGGGCGTTTTTTTTCAAAATTTCAAGTGCTTAAAACATGCCTCTGCAACAAACAGGCTGAGAATTGATGCTTTCAGAAAAGAAAAAACAACTCTGCAAGTACGTCTATTGAGAGAAGAAAATACTGGTAGGTTATGACTCAACAAAATAATACACTTGTTTATCTGACGAAGGAAGTTACTGGATGCCAGAGTGGCTTTTTACGTTTTTGTGTTAACATCTATCTAGATCTGTATCTACAATTTAGGATTCGGAAACTGGTGTTTGAATTTGAATGTTTTTTGACTAGATGTAGAAATTGATTTTATACTGAAACAGTATGCTGTTTGCTGTGATTGTTCATTTAAGTGCAAAACAAGAATTTGGTTGTATGCCATGAGTACTTAAAGGAACAGTCAACTTTTAATTTAGAAGGTGCTGTCGCCGCTTTGCAGTTGTTTGTACTGAAATTGCTGTGCAGCTTAACCATTGGCAGAATGTCTCAAGAAATGTTTTTTCCTGTCTTTCCAGGAAAGAAAAGTACAGACTGTGTGGATTTGTGGAATATCTTGCTTTCAATGCCTGCATTAAGGTTAACAACATTTTTTTTGTTTGTTTTATAGTAACTAATTGTTCCGAGGATGTCATCCAGCTGTTTCTTGAAAGAAGCCAGGGTTCTAACTTGAGAAACTTGATTGGCCTGCTTCTTCCAAACAACCTGAAGCCTTTGTATATAGGAGTGTGTCAGCTATTCTGTTGTGAAGACACTTCCCTGTAATTTTCATTTGTGAACTCTGGTTTGTGTTTCACTTCTGATCCTGAAGATCAGGATCTAGTGGGTAACTTTTGGCTGAGCCTATGACAATTCTGATTACTTGAATCAAACTTCATCATAGACTTGTCTAAGACCAAAAGGGTTCAGAGTTCTGTTAGCCTGTTAGAGTAGGACTTTTTTTTTAGCATGGGAATGTGCCTAGTCATTCTTCTCCAGACTGGTTCCAGAGCTACAATATTTATTTTGTGCCTGGGTGACCAAAATTTTGCACAATATTGTAAGTGAGGTCTTACTAGTACATTGTAGAGTTTTAACATCACATTGGCAGGATTAGATCCTCAGATCCAGCTACCAAACTAGATGGGTCAAATGGCCTCCACTTGTTTCTTATGAGTGGGGTGATGACCTTGTGCTGTAGGTCTTTGTCTAAGTTACAAGGTCAGCTTGTCAGTCGAAATTTCTCCTCCTGCGCTCTTGAGTGTAAAGCACGCAGTGAACCCCTTCTCTGGCATAGAGCCCGTGTTCACACGCTTGTATCAGATTCTACTGAATCTGAAATTCCACCGGTCGGCTGCAGTGCTTACTTTGTGTCTTTGCATCATTGAAAGCCGTACTTAATACTATCAGTGTTAATCTGTATGTCTCCAATCAGTACAGTCTTCCCAAAACTATGAATCCTGAACTGGGTAATTAAGTACCACACCAAATACCCTCCAGATTGCAGAAACATAAAAAAAACATATATATATATAACATCTTTCTTTTGTACAGAAAGTACTTTTCTCTTTTTAAATTACAGCTTCATTTCATTAGCATGATATGTCATAGTGAGCACTTTGAAATATTACACAGTACTAGGGACATTAGACAGAGGTGAAATTCTTGGCATGCGATAAACCTGCTTGTTGCTTCCCATTGTTATTTTCATTATGTAAGGATTCCTATACCAGGCATATCCATCAAAGGCTTATTTTTTTTAATCTTAAACTATTTTGAAACAAACCTAGTGCATATATCTTATTATACAAAAAATGTTACTTTTATGGTAAAATGTATTGTGTTATACAGGTATATTTGATGCATGAAGGAATACTCAATAGAAATAGGCTTTTAAAGCAGAGCACCAACAACCTGCTTAGTAACTAATGTAACCTTGGGTTTTATTTTCAGTGTCGAGGGAGTTTGGGACTGCAAACAGAGATCCTTTTAACCTGCTGCCAGCTACTTCATTTGAAAGCACTTCTCCTAAGAAGCTTACAAAAATTGAGTGTTTACAAAATAAATGGGAGAAGGGGCTTGGGTCTTCTCCTGGAAGCTGGTTTCAGGTGGTGGCTTAGAGTGCTTCATGTTTTTCATCTAGCACCATTTGAAATCAGTGTTCTTGGAGCAAGAGAGACATCGCCAGCCAGCCTGCCTGCCTAAAGAGACCAGCCCTGCTGTCACCCACGCAGTGCTGCCCGTCAGGAGGAAAGGAGCTCATTTTTCCAAAGGATTACACAGACGTGGGCAGTGGTTGATTCATAGCGGACATGTGACGATTGTTTTGATGTCTCTAGTGTTTGATTCACTCATTATTGTGCAAGGAAAATTCGACTATGTATCCTAGCCTATTGAATTCAATGTATGTATAGAATGGAATATATATAGTAAGCAAACATGCATGTTTATAGACAGCAAATAGAAACAGTAAAATGTATTACTGTGCCATGAGAATGCACTGCAGTGCCATCCGCTGATGTATGTTTTCATCTCGTTTCCATTTCCAAAGCTAGAGAAATATTTAGAACTTAATGAGAAACAGCACTGGAATAGCAAATAGATCCGTTATGTGAAGATCCTGGAGATCCACAGGTGCTGAGGGATACTCAAACTCCTCAAAGGCATTGAAACAGTTGGAATTAGGACCATTTAAGTCAGGAATTTACGTTTAAAGACGTTAAGAACTTAGCTGGAAAGCCAAAAAAAACACTGTGCCTCTGCAGGAAAGAGGACCAGAACCTTGAGAGAAAAACACTATAAGAAATGTATTCTGCACCACAACCAATAGCATAGCATCAGCATGGAGACTCATAACCCACAGAGACAAGACTCAACTTCTAATACGGTGTCCTTCTCCCTGAGGCCTCTTACCAAGGCTGACCGATTTCTTTTGGTGTTCAGAGTCATCTTCAGTTTCTAGCACCATTTGAAATCGGTTACAATGTAGGAGGAAGATCAGCTGAACACTTTTACAAAAGAGGACAAGAAACTTGCCTCCTGTCTCTGGACTTAGAAGAGAGCTTTTGGAGCCAAAGCTTATTCTGCTGTCACCATGGTGTGTTCATTTTCTGTTTTACAAAACCATTCCCTGCAGTTTTGTTTAAGTTTGTAATTCTTTAATAAACGAAGCAGTGCTTTAATTCTGCTCTCTTCAGATTCAGCTTCAAATTAAGCACAAGCCCAGCCGGAGTTGTGGAGCATTGGCATGTGCTTTCTGTATGCATTTTAAATAAAGGTGCCACGTGTCATTGCAAAGCATAAACACTGAAGTAAGCTCAAAAGAGGGCCACTCTCAAAAGAAAGACCAAGTCTGCATACTGTGTATCACTCATTCACTCCTCTGGAAATAAACTTTCTTAAGATGATGCTTCTGGATGTTTGTGTTCCTTGTAAGCTGATTTAAGAGGGCTGGCTGAAAAATGCTTTTTAGAAAAGGATGAAGGGCTCTCAACTCGTCAGTCCAAAGTATTAAAAAAATACTGAAGTTAGAAAAATCCAATTAATGCTAGTCCTTGAATACCTTTTCTGCTCCGTTTTTGTTCTCGTTTTCCCCTCTGCGACAAACATATTTTGATAATGGCACGGTTCTGAAACGTGGGTTTTTGAATGACCCCTTTTCCAGTTTAAACACGTTGAGGTCAAATTCGATTTTGTTTGTTTTTTTTCCAGACGGTTTTCCCTGAAAAGTGTAAAGTGGTGCCAGTAATGATACACAAAACTAATTCAACGCATTCCTTTTCTTTTAATCTCTTTAGGACTAAATCCTGTGCCTTAGGCCTCCCTTCTGACCCTGTACTGTTTTAAATGGGTACAAAGATGCATACAGTGCCTACAGAAAGTATTCACCCCCTTGAATTTTTTCCATATTTTCTTCCTATTACATCTCAATTTTAATACATGGAAATAATTTTCTCCCTTCAATAAAGTCAACAAAAAAGGAAAAAAATAATGTATTCAAGAACATTCATTTCTCCAGAATGAAAGACTTACATTTCTCATTTACAAAATTATGCACCCCCCGAGTCAATACTTTGTACATAGTCCTTTAGCAACAATTACAATCGTCTGTCTTCTTTGGTATTTCTGTATGAGCTTTGCACATTTAAATTGTGCAATTTTGGCCCATTCTTCAATGCAAAATATGCTCCATCTCTGCCAAATTAGATGGAGGGTGTCGGTGGGCAGCAATTTTCAGGTCATACCACAGATTATCAGAGCCTGGGCTCTGGCTGGGCCATTCCAGAATACGTACCTCCCCCCCAAGCCATTCCTTGATAGTTTTTGCAATGTGTCATTGCCATTGTCCAGCTGGAAAAGGAATCTTTGCCCTAAACAAAGATCTCTGGCTGACTGAAATAGGTTCTCCCCAAGGATTTGCCTGTATTTGGCTCCATGTTGCCCTTGATGGCAACAAGCTTTCCAGTTCCTCCTGCTGAAAAGCAGCCCCAGAGCATGTTGCTTACCACCATACTTGACAGTAGGGATGGTGTTACCTGGGTGTTGGGCTGTATTTGGTTTGCGCCAAACATAGCGCTTTGCTTTCAGGCCAAAGAGCTCAGCTTTAGTCTCATCAGACCACAACAATTTCAGGTTTTGTCACATGGCTTTTAGCAAACTCCAGGCATGACTTAATGTTGGCCTTTCTCAGAAGTGGCTTCCATCTACAGTAGCTACTCTCCCAAAGAGGCCAAGTCTCTAAAGAGATTGTTGATGTCTGGACAGTTCCTCCTATTTCAGCCAAAGAGCTCTGCATCTCTGTCAGTGTTGTAGCTGGCCTCTTGGTCACTTCTATGACAGTTGCCACTCTTGTCCACTTGCTCAATTTGGTAGGACAGTCCAATCTTAGTAGTGTCTGGGTTGTGGCATGTTTTTCCCATTTTGTTACAATGGACGTCATGGTGCTCCTAGGAAGGTTCAAAGCTTCACCAATCTTTTTATAACCTCCTCCAGCTTTTTGCCTCCTAACAACTTCATCTCGAAGTTCCACAGGCAGCTCTTTGGTTTTCACGACAACAGGACTGATCTGATCTGCTATTTCAGTTGTGAGACCTTACCAAGTCAGTGATATTTATTGTGCAATCAAGCAATTAACCACCGGTGGAGTTGAAATTAACACAGGTGTACCTTGTTAACGTATTTAGTGTGATCTCTCCAGATAAATGAATACCTCACCCAATTTAGGTTGTTAAAACAAAGGGAGTGAATACTTCACAATACTACAATTATTTCATTTTAACCTTATAAAGAATTACTTCTAAAGGAGTGGGAAAAAAATCCCATTTAAATTTGCTTTAATTTGACTTTGCAACACAGCAGAACAAGAAATGATCAGTGGGGGGGGGGGGATACTTTCTGAAGGCACTGTACATGCAGAATCTGCACATGAAAGCTCAAATTTAACTGTACTTGTAATTCAACTGACCAGTAAGGTACCATGGTGTGTTTAAAAAAATATAAAATAAAGGCAGATACAGTTGTGATAAAAAGTTTGTGAACCCTTTGAAATTATCTGGATTTCTGCATGAATGGCTCCTAAAATGTGATTTGATCTTCATCTAAGTCATAATAATAAATAAAGACCATCTTATTTAACAACACACACACACCATTTTACTTTGCCAAATCTTTATTGAACAAGTAGTTTAAACAATCAAGATCATTGATGGAAAAGGTATGTGAACCTCGAGGATAATGACATCTTGAAAAGAGGGTAATTTGAGTCAGGCATTCCAATTAATTCAGGTGTGGATTTGACCTGGTCTATCGTATAAAAAAATCACACAAGTTTGCTTACCTGCTCTTCACAACAGTATTCTGTTGAAGTGCAATATAGCTTGATCAAAAGAGATTTCAGAGGAACTCAGAGTTGATAAAGCTCATAAGACTGGAAAGGTTTACAAAAGGATTTCTAAAGACTTGGGTCTCCATCAGTCCACAGTCAGGCAGATAATTTACAAATGGAAGAAATTCAGCACCACTGCTACTCTCCCTAGGAGTGGGCATCCTACAAAGATCAGTACAAGGCCATGCTGTACAATCCTCAAACAGGTGACAACCCTAGGGTGACAGCTAAGGATTTGCAGGTATTTCTTGCACTTGATAGCATCTGTGTCCATGAGTCTACCATTAAAAATGTTCATAGGAGGTTACAATGGAGGAAACCACTGCTCTTCAACATAAACATTGCTGCCTGTCTTAAGTTTGCTAAAGACCACCTGGATGTTCCACAGCACTACTGGAACCATGTTCTGTGGACAGATGAGACAGAAGTTGAACTATCCTCATGCTTGCCTTTACTTAGCTGGTTCTGTTATATACCCCTTTGCTCCTATATTCTCTACCCCCATGTACTATCTCCTCTTGCTGTGTTAACATTGTGTATTTTTGTGTTGTTGTTCTGTTAAGTGCTTTGAGAAGCCACCTTTAAAGGTGCTATATAAAATAGTTTATTATTATGTGAGTTTTACTCTATTCTTTTGCATTGCATGTCCAACAATATTATAAAACTTTTGACATTTGTGATTTATAGTTTTAATTTTTTAAATATATGTTAACATTGCAGTTTGGTGAACATTAAAAACTATGCCAGTCTAAACAGAAACAGATAAAAAGCAGTAGGTTTATTTTCTTGTTAATCCACTATTGAGGGCTTCTTACAGTAACAACGGTTAATACATTTTTTTTATTTTAAATCGTTTTTATTTAAAAATAGCGACATATTCACATTCGAGTGAGATTTTTTGTAAAATATAGACGTCAAAACCTGACTTGGTTGATATTCCCAACTTTGTTAAAGGTTAAAAATAATGTGCAAGATTACCATTCTAAATATACTTCATTACACTTTTTAACACGCAAAGAAATAAAACGCAAAGCAAATCGATGATTCGTGCTCAATTGCTTACTGAAAGCTTGCATTTGCTAATTTAAAAGCTCACGCCAACAGAAGCACTGAGTTTTTTTCAACAGGAAGTTGTCCACCAACAGCGAACACTTTTTGGGTAAGTGACAAAAGCGAAATCATGTTTAGGTTTTTGAGTCTCAATAGTTTGTTGTTCGTCCTGTTTTCTTCCACGTTTACTGTAGTTGCAGGTGAGTTTGTCACACAGTACTGAAAAAAACGTGAGCGTAGTTTAACATTAATCTGATTTGTTCCATAATACCGAATGCTACTTTTCGAACGTCCGACGAAATCACAGAAGAGTCACCGTTCAGACCCCCCGGGATCAGAAAACCACACAAAGAATGCTGCTGTTCAAGAATTAATGTTGGATAAAACTCACAGATGAAATGCATGCAGGCTTACGTTATTCTTTCCTTTTTTACTGCGGCTTAGGAAAGAAATGGCTCAAATAAAACACTGTCCCCTTTGCCGAGTGGGTGCACCTGGGTCAGTTCCGTAAGTAGGGGGAGGTGGTCTTATGGTGATCTGTGCTGTACCTGCACGATACATGCAACAGTCACCTGCGAGCTCCAGGAGGCAGAATGCTCTTCTCATCACCGCCGTGAGTACGTTTCACAAGCACTCTTACCATACACCAACCTGTTTCAGTGCAGCAATGTATATTTCACGTTTTTCCAGGGCCTAAAAGCCGCATCACTGGCGAGGAAGTTGTTTGGCCACAACATAATCCCCTTGTCAAAAAATACAAAGGCGTTTTGAAAATACCGATTGTTTTTTGCTCCAAGTACATAAATTGCTCAAACCAGAAAAGGCCATTCGGCTCGCCCAACTCGTTTGGTCGGTAGCAGATAGTTTATCCCAGGATCTTATTCAGCCATACAAGTGAATCGTAAGCTAGGCAGTTTACTGCAGACTCCCTGAGCATTTTAATATATAGACGTGCATCCTGTTCTCTGTTCTAAATGCACTTTCCCTAATTTCCATTTGTGTCCTCTGGTTCCAGATTCACTTGGGTCCTAAAGAAGTCAATAGAATTGTTTGTTTTTTTTCAGTTGCTTGTGAATCTTTGAATATTTTTACTACCTAAATCCCATCACCTTGTAGTCTTCTTTAAACCTGCTGGTAAACTAATCTCTGAAATTATCCTTAATTGCTTAATCACCAAAGGTACTGACAATCACTTTGTTAGTTAAGGATTATCTGGAACAAAGCCTTGGACTGGAAGAGACAATGTTGCCTACCCTGGATCCTGATCTTTGTCTTTGATATAGTAGACCATTGGTCTTAATACAGACTGCTGTGGTACTCCCCTAATTACACACCAGTTTGAGCACTCATCCTTTAACTGTCCTGTTTGCTCTGTGTCCATTAAAGAGTTCTGCATTTAAAAATGCTGTATCATGTTACGCCCAAAGACGTCTAACAACATAGAAAAAGGTGTTGTTTGATAGCAAAAGTCCATGTTGATTGTCCCCTATTATCTTACTTATCCTCTAATTTAGTTCTAATGATCATTTCCGTAACCTTACATATAATAAAGGTAGGACTTATTATCTATATCTGTTTTTTTGTCGACCTGTTTTATGCGCAAGCTCTATAAGGGTATTACAAATTCATGTAGTGAGGCTTCCATGTGTTAGAGAAGCTTTATAAAAAAGAGACAAGGTAAAGCTGTGTTTATTTACAACAAAAAGCTGCCTTTAAGTTACACTTGGTCTGTACTAATGTCAAGTTAGTTTTATTTACAGACTACAATTAGTGTCACTCATTTCATATTGTACACTCGATAGAATACCATCAGGCCCTAGAGATTTATTTTAATTTGTATTCCACTACAATTTTATTTGCCAGTTCTCTTAGCCTTTCCAATATATTATTTTTAATCTTAGCTTACAGTTAAACTTGTCCTCAGGTTAAGGTTTTATCTAGGAATCATGTCCTATAAATGTGTTCTTATACGGCCATTTTGGCAATACTTTCCTTAAAGCAAGAAAAGCTAAGCTTAATAAATACTTTGTCAATTTAATGAATTCATCTGCACCCACTTTCAAAAATAAAAACATGACTGAAGGTATTATCCCATGTTATCTCTGGTGTTTTGGTTTTATTGGTATGCAAAGCTAATCTGCTCTTAAACACCTGCAATTGTTTGTTCCTGTTCCATCTTGTTTACCTGTCTCAGGTCATTGGCTACAGTGGAAAGCAGCCTGACACTGTAAAAATGGCAAAAGGCCAAGACAATGTCCAAAGCAACAGTCATTAACACATTAGCAAGCCTTCTCCGGCTATCTCCATTAGCAAGCCAGCTTCAGCATCGATATTGACCACAAAGAATGATGGCTGGCATGACAGAGTTTTTGTATTTGATTTGCAAAAGCTTAGTGTGATAATCTGTTTCAACTCAATTTACACAAAGCCTTTCATATCTCTTTAAGTCCATGCATTGCTAAAATCTTTACTTCTAAATTATTTAATTTCTCAGGGCTGCACACAAAAACTACATAACTTACACAAAGTACAAAGCATTGTCATTTTCAGGATAATTTATTTTCATTTAAAAAAATACACTGGCCATGTTTTTGCTAGTATTTTTAAAGGACGTATAGTATTTTATAAAGGCATTTGTGAAAAACCAGAATCATATTGTTCTGATGAGTGACATTAGCGGCTGTAAAAACTTCAAGTTGAGGACAAGTTATTCTAATGAGGGGAATTCCTGACGCATTTAGTTCCTGATGCATTTTGTTGCAAACCCAGGTGGGGCAATCAGTATAAATCCATTGCTCTGAAAATGTCTGCCTTCTCAGACCATCTATGTGGAAGACAGGATGAAGAGCTATTAACAGAGAAAGAGGAGAACTTGTGAGAGAGTGTTACCATCAATAGACCAGATTTGTTTCCAGGTTCATTTGAGCACTAAGAGGACCTGATTACGGACCTTAAGAAAGTCACTTGTTGTCTTATGTATCTGATGATCCTGTTTTTACATAAGTTAAAAAAATCTCTCCATTTGGTGTTATAAAGAAAAAAACATTGTTTTTAGTTCAGAATAGGTTCCCATTTCACTTGGGAAAACAACGTCCAAGGTCTGAATGCATGTGAATGTTTGGAATACCTGGTGAGAAAAGTTTGGCTTAACCCACTTGGTAAATGGGTGACCTCCTGGCCATGGGACAAGGAGGCTGGAATCCCATTCAGATTGAGTGAAGCAAGGGGGAGCTGCAAGGTGGAGATGGGGTGGAGGAGGAGTGCTTGAGACAAACGCAAAGGGAGGCATTTGAGTTCAGTTGATGTAGCTGGTTTGGAGATGATGGTGATTAGGTACAGCGGTGTGAGATTGATTTGTTGTTATCCCTCCAAAACTTCAGTTAAATAAATTCCATTTATTTAGCATCTGCTTTACAGAGACTGATTTAGTCTTGAGTAGGATGCTTTTACTTTATAAGACAAAACTTCTCTCATTTTCCATGTCAGGTAGTTATATTTCAATTATGAAAAGTAGTATGTTTTCTGTGTCTGTTGAAGACAGAGCTCAGGTACGGGTTGTACTTGTACTGGTACTAATGTTGTATCTGTGTAAATGTCGTGTATACGTGTAACTTATAAATATCTGTCCTTTTTAAGTTTTCCACCTTGAAATTTAATTCATTACCATGCTGTACTGGAGAAACGAAGAAAATATGGTCATGTGATCCTTGGTATTGCTGACAATAACTTGCATTTAACTTTAGTTTGAATAAAAAGCTGATGTCTGGACCTGATCATTGATTTTAACATTGATTCCTGGCACCTTCGTGGTTTGTAGATGACGCAAGTCTGATATTGTCTGCTGAGCTGCGCTAGAAGAACAACCCGTGTGTTAAAGTCAAGAGGGACGATCTTGAGAGACAATAATGAGGATCAAGAAACAATGTGAAGTGCCTTTTCCGATTAACATTGACCCACTGTCATTCCCTAATGCTTTGTAGGTCTTTATGTACAGGTGGGGGCCAGTCCTTGCCAGAAGTGGTGAAGTTGAGCTGCCTTGAGCCCAAGGTAGAGATCACACACTGAGCACTGACCCCTTCCAGTCTGGGCACTTGATCTTGCCCGAGGATGTGAGACTGGGCTTGGGGGGCTGTAGTTTCACACTGGCCAGTGAGGGCTGGATCAAGTTCATCTACCCCCCTGGAAGCCTGTAATAGCACCGCCCAGGTAAGACAGGCACAGGGCCCAGGCTGGAGGGCTCTGGGGGGGGTTTAATCAAAAAACATTTAGCAACGCATTGACTTTATAAGTTTTTATTTTGCGATACGAAAACCCCCCAGAGGAGATTTTCCATTTATGTTCTGAAATAAGGAGCTGTTTCCCTTTTGGAGAAGTGCCTTGTGTGTATCTTCTAACCACACCTAGGTAAAGAGGGTTATTCTTTCTTAACCTAAATGGCCATGCACTGGCCATGTCACTTTTTTCCCTGATATTTCCTAATCCTCATAGCAAATGGTTTTTCATGTTTTTGCATAAACCCCACTACACGATGCAGCCTGTTTCTAGCACAGTTGTGTCATCATCAGTTGTGTCATCATCTTTTTGTCATTGTTACCTTGGAAAACCACTAGAGGGCACTCTTTCAACAATGTTAGCTGACGAATGTTTTGGTTTTAACTGTTCATAGCTTCTCCAGGCAATGGACAGCTGCCAAGCCTGAGGCAGATGTGTTTATTTACTTGTTCCCGTGCTGCCCAGGAACTTTAGTTTCAGGATAAGAACAGATTGTTTCAAATAATACGTGGGAATTTGAAACGTAAAACTAGATGAAAAGGATCAACAACAAATAAGGTTTTCCACCCCTAGAGGCCGGCACCTCTTTCAAGTTGCAATATATGGAGATTTGAACCAAACCTCCTCATTATTTCTGTCATTTCAGAATGCAAAAGAACCCTGCTCAGCTTACATATATATATTACATGGACCCAGTGCCAAGTGCCTTAAAAGTTGTTGTTTTTTATTTCTCCTCCCCACAGATGACAAATGACGAGCTGATCTACTCCAATGTTATGAACTACCGCTCAACAAGCAGTGATGTCATGGTGCGCACAAACCCGCTCAGGTTACCTGTGCAGTATTTTTACTCCAGGTATGGTGACCATGGTAATCAGTGAGGGTAACTCACAGATGCCCTCCTTATAGGGATTTAAGAAACATTACAAACGAGGGGAGGACAGTCTGTCCATCTAGTCCATTTGGTACCAATTGTCCCAAGGATCTCATCCTGCCCAAAGAAATTTGGGTATCCGCTTCAACAGCATGGTTGGGTAGCTTGTTCCACGCTCCCACAACACTTCAGGTACAAAAGTGTCCCTGGTTCTCATTTTTAAATGCACTTACTGTATATACATATAGTTTCCACTTGTGCCCTCTGGTTTGTGTTTAACTGTTCATACTGATTAAATCCACCAGGGTGATTGTGTCGCTGCCTTTGAAAATGTTGAATACTTGTATTAGTTTTCTGTGCACTTTGGGCCTGTCAGTGTACAACATTACCCTGTGCCCCGAAATGTCTAGTTGATCTTCTCTGGACAGATTTCAGTGCTGCAGCATCTTTTCTATAACGTGATGATTGTACATTATATGACGTCTTTTCTGTAACATGAGGCCTTACTAGTGTGTTGTGCTGTTTTAACGTAACTTCTCTTGGCTTAAATTCTATGTTTTTACCTGTATATCCTAGCATTGTATTTGCCATTGCTTCCCCACATTGTCTATGAGATCTAAATGACATGTTGAAATCACCTAACCTAAGAACCAAAGTCCTTTTTTCATAATTCTATCTCTGTGTTTTCCACGTTGCATTTATAATTTAAAAGTTTTTAATTTAATTTTGAGAGTTTATTTAATTTTTAACAGTGCTACTGTCTCCCTCCATGGCAAGAAGCTAGAGTCGGGAGATTTCAGGGGTGTCTTTGATAAAGGGAGTAGTTTGCACAGCTAACACAGTTGGGATGAACTTGGACGGCAGATGGTTTAGTAGTGAGTGTACATAGGGTAGCCATAGATCCATTTCCTTGTCAGACACACTCATCTGCCAACAGGAGGCTGAACATGTCCAGCTCAGAGCTGCAGCCAGTGTGGTCTCCCTATATCTCCAGACAGAGCTCAGAGGGAGACCTCTCCTTCACACTGTGACTTATGGCAGGTAAACCAGCTGTAAGAAACCAGCTGCAGGGGAAGCAAACAAAATAGCAAGTTTTAGAGCTGCGCTAGCACCCCTTCTCTAGTTTTGCCATTGATCTGGTTACATGCTGTGCCTGATTATGTAGGGTTTACACAGGAAAAGGAGTTCATTGGAGTAAGAGATAATGACAGAATGACTTGGAAACGTGCAAATAAGTTCTACTTGGAAATCAAGATAAGTGAAACATAACCTTGCTCAGTGGAGTGTGCTTAATAGAAACCTTTATAATACATTTTTGTCTTTGTGCATTAATACAAAGAATTAATATATTCTCCCAAAACGTCTTCCAAAAATGTGTTGGAAACATATTGCACCAAAATCAAAGTAGCAGCTTTGCCACCACATACAGAGCCAAGCAAATAATAAAACAAAAACATAAGGTCCTACGTGTTATTTTTATGCCACAAAAAGAGCTGTAGCTGTTTGAGGGGAAAAAAAGAATTCCATAATTCTCAAAGTGCTTTGCTTCATAAGAGCTGTTTAGTGTGTGTATTTGTAGCTTATCTACCACTGGGCTTGTGTGTTTTTTCCTGGCCTAATCGCTGACGATAACTGGAAAACAGAGCTGAGTTCCAATATATTCCTCCTGGATGAAGAGCTCCTCATTGAGGCCTCAGTGCGCAGCCAAACTGGGATAGGGCTCCGGCTTTTTGAGGACAAGTGTGTTGCCATGCCGACAGCAGACCAGAGCAGCCCTGTCCAGTATGTCTTCATTGACATTGATGAGTAAGAAGGCTCTCTTCTGCCTATTTCTGTTTACCCTTCAGATCAAGAGTCTGGTGTTCACACATTTTAAAATAATACTTAGTAAGTAAGCCCCAGATCTGTCTTTATTTCATTTATGCTTGTCTAACGAAGATCAGTAGCTTCAGGCCAGGGCTGTATGGTGGTATGCCAGTTAGTTCGAAAATGCTGCCCTGCAGTTTCCAGGTTCCAGTTTTCAATACTGGCTTTGGGCATCTGTCTTGGTGGAGTTTGCATGTTTGTCCTGTTTATGTGCTACAGTTCCTTTTCACATCCCAAAGACATGCTAGGTTTGACTGACTGTTCTGAATTCTTTTTCTCTGTGAACCTGTGGATCAGTGTCCTCTTTCACAGTGCTCCCTGTGAGTTCTGGGATAGGCTTTAGTGTATGTCCAGGGAATTTGTCCAATACAAAGTACTGTGGAAAAGGTGTGCTTCTTATTTGTATTGGATGCAAAGCTGAAATTAAACTACAATAAGCAAATTTTGGATTGCTTTCTGTCATTTACCATTGGTCATGTGTAAAACTATCTGAAAGTAATCCAATTCTATTGTCATACTCCCTTTCTCTCAGAGGGGTCAGGAAGTCTTTTCATTTTTAACCACAGCTGGAGATTTTTAATAAGAAAATCTGAATGTTTTTAGGTGCTTTGTGGACAGTAAAGTGAAGGGTTCCCTTTCAGATTTTGGAATCCCCCAAGTGAACAACAGAACACGCCGCATTCTGCTGAATGCCTTCTGCTTCCAGAACATGAACACTAACATGGTAAAACGTCCCAACTTTTGGACCCAGGCAGACATGGGGGACAGCCTCGTGCATATTAACCAAATAATGCTGCTAATTCAAACAGCTGTATCACTGAAATTCTCCCTTGTGGTCCAAAGAATTTTGGTACTCGTATAAATTAAATTGGACAGATTTTTCTGTGGATGACGAGCATGCACATCAGAGAGCACTGACATAACTGGATTCCTGTATACTCGATAATAAAAAATGGTCTCACCAAGCCTGGACAACACCCTCTGCTGTGGACTGTCACTGTCCATGAACACATTTCCCACTGTCCACATTCCACGGCACACAAGACATTCCCACTGCTATTATTTCAGTGGAGCAGAACGTTAAAAAAGCAAAGGTTATTTTTTGCTGGCGAGCTGGGTTAAGAACTGCCTGCAACAGTTCTTTGGATGCTGTGTGGTGGGAGTGGGCTAAAAGCACCATTAAAGATGCAGCAAACACTGAAAGTGAAGCGCAGCCAATGACACTAAATGAGGCACCCTTATGTAAAAAATAGTATCAATTATATGAAAAGGCAATCTTAAGTGAGGGGAAAATAATACTTCACATGACCAGTTTCAGGTTGTAATTATTTACTTATTTGCTTTATTTGTATACCAAACCAAGTTCACACCCCAAGTGAAATCCACTGTGATATCAACTCACAATCCGTTTTAATTGAGTTTCTCTTATCTTTGTCTTTGAACATCAAAATATACAGACCTTCTCACCAAAAGCTATATATTAATGCAAAAAGGACTCGAGCGGTTTAGTGCAAGGGCTCCAACCCTGGTCCCGCAGAGCCCTCATCCATTAAGATTTATAGGTCCCCCATGATGCCTGATTTTAAAGGTATTGATCAGACAAGCAAGTTATTGCCCACCGGAGGACCATGTAGATTTATTGGTTACAATCTCTAAATAATTCAGTTTAACAAATGGCGTGGTTAATTGACCAGTCTTGATCTAACTCATTAGAAGTTGATTCATTGTTTTGTAGAATGTCTGCTGGACTGGCTGGTCCTGGAGGACCCGTAGGTCACTCCATCTTAGCTTTTAATTTAAATCATTCTAATTAACATAGTCATTTCCCTTAGATAACACACGGGGAATGGAAAATGCATAAGCTGTACAGAATAATATTTTAATGCATTCTAGCTAAATCTAAATGGTTGTATTCTACTGCTGTTTTTACTGTTTATTTTCAGGTTTTCATCAACTGTACTCTGAAGATAACACCAGTGAATTGCTTTCCTAATGCAGATGACAAAGCTCGTACGTATGACCAGTTAACCACCAGGTAAGAATACGGTTGTGAAGGCTGGGTACAAGCAGTCCCCTGCCAGACGGAAACAAAGGAGTTGTAGTGTGAAAAGGAGGAGAGGCTGCCTGGCCTTTCACTTGGCAGGAAAAGCATCTAATCTGCCTTGCTTCGAAAGATTTGTTGGGTTATATCAGATCAGCCGAGATTGTACACGTTCTTAAAACCAAAACAAACAAAAAAAAATCCTGACGATTGCTGATGTTTTTGTGTCTCACTACCTCAGACTCTGAAATGCTCATTAGTGCAATACACCAGTGAGCTCATCTTTTATCCTCCTTAGAGCTCGAAGCTTGCTGTGCACATGAGCGTGTTTAATAAAGGCTGCTTTTAGGCAGAGAAAGACCCTTGTGACTTTGGCTCTTCTTCGGCGGCTGGCTCTCGGTGGATGGAAGCAACGAGGTGTTAAAGTGCTGTAATACTGAGTGCCTGGACAAGAGGAGGTGGTGAGGTGCCTTGAGCCCTGCTCCAGTCAGAGGTTAGAGGCTTGCTGATTCACTGATGTTTGCACAAAGCCATTGTGTCAGCTTTCCGGGAACACCAAGTTACATCACAAGAGCTTCCCTTTCTTTCCTGCCTCAGTGTCCAGAAGCCTCCTGCTGGGCCCTATTGTCTTGACGGGCAAAGTCCAGAGTACAGAGTCACCAGGCAGGGGAACAAGGAAACCCACCAGTCGGAGTAAAGATTAATGTTGGAAACTGTAGATATGGTTAAATACAAATGTTGAGCTTGATAGTATTACAGACTAACCATCCATCCGATTTCGAACCACTTCTTCCAATTTAGGGGAGCCGGAAGCTATCTTTGCAAGCAAGGGGCACAAGACAGGTTACACCCTGGACAGGATGTCAGTCCATCACAGGATGCACAGAGCCACAAACACACATACACTCACACCAGGGCCAATTTCCCCAAAAGCCAATTCACTTTCCTAGAGGAAACCCACACAAACGCACAGAAAGCATACAAACTCCACACAGATAGCAGCCCAGGTCCACTTTTGAACCCAGGGCCCCAGTGCAGCAAGGCAGCATTGCTAAACATTGAGGCACCATGCCTACAGACTCATCAGTCTAAAATATTCTTGTTTACACTAAGAACAAACTATTATCAAAACAGGTTGAGTAATAAAGAGCACTTAAGAATAACTTATTTTGGCTGTTGGGTCTGGGGAAACTTGAGGTGAGAGACAACCTGCATCAGCCAGACATCAGTGCAGAATAAATCCCAAATCCATGTCTCCTGTTGCTCTCCAGCCCAGGTCCTGGAGGAATCTCAGCCCAGTAAGGATTGTAGGTTCCTTTAAATGACCTGTTCCTAAACATTTTAATCAATTAAGCTAATGATCAGTTCATCTAATTTGCTCATTTAAGGGAACTCTGGTCCTTGAGTGATCTCTATATATCACCCTACATAAACTGCTGTAGAAAACTAAAAATATTCTGCCTTCTTACATGCAATGAAAAGAGATACTGTATACCTCTTAATTCAATTTAGAGAGGAAAACAAGTGAACTTAAAAGTTTAAGCAATTATAAAACAAAAGCAATTTACTTTAACAAGAGTGAAAATTATTTTAAAAAAGGATCTTAGCGTTAGCAGAAAAACACCTGTTCTGTTTCCAGGTCCACCCCCCCCAATGGTAATTCTGATTCTGAAGCGAGAATAACTTTACAAGTTAACCCTTTCACTGCACGCTCTATATGATTTAAACAAAGAACTGGTGTTCTACTTCTGATTCCAGAAGTGTCTCTTCTTCCCTTTTGACATTTTCAGATACAGTGCCTTGCGAAAGTATTCGGCCCCCTTGAACTTTTCAACCTTTTGCCACATTTCAGGCTTCAAACATAAAGATATAATTTTTTTATTTTATGTGAAGAATCACCAACAAGTGGGACACAATTGTGAAGTGGAACGAAATCTATTGGATTTTTGAAACTTTTTTAACTAATAAAAAAATGAAAAGTGGGGCGTGCAAAATTATTCGGCCCCTTTACTTTCAGTGCAGCAAACTCACTCCAGAAGTTCAGCGAGGATCTCTGAATGATCCAATGTTGTCTTAAATGACTGATGGTGATAAATAGAATCCACCTGTGTGTAATCAAGTCTCTGTATAAATGCACCTGCTCTGTGATAGTCTCAAGGTTCTGTTAAAAGCGCAGAGAGCATCATGAAGACCAAGGAACACACCAGGCAGGTCCGTAATACTGTTGTGGAGAAGTTTAAAGCCGGATTTGGATACAAAAAGATTTCCCAAGCTTCAAACATCCCAAGGAGCACTGTGCAAGCGACCATCTTGAAATGGAAGGAGTATCAGACCACTGCAAATCTACCAAGACCTGGCCGTCCCTCTAAAATTTCAGCTCAGACAAGGAGAAGACTGATCAGAGATGCAGCCAAGAGGCCCATGATCACTCTGGATGAACTGCAGAGAACTACAGCTGAGGTGGGAGAGTCTGTCCATAGGACAACAATCAGTCTTACACTGCACAAATCTGGCCTTTATGGAAGAGTGGCAAGAAGAAAGCCATTTCTCAAAGATATCCATAAAAAGTCTCGTCTAAAGTTTGCCACAAGCCACCTGGGAGACACCCCAAACATGTGGAAGAAGGTGCTCTGGTCAGATGAAACCAAAATCGAACTTTTTGGCCACAATGCAAAACGATATGTTTGGCGTAAAAGCAACACAGCTCATCACCCTCAACACACCATCCCCACTGTCAAACATGGTGGTGGCAGCATCATGGTTTGGGCCTGCTTTTCTTCAGCAGGGACAGGGAAGATGGTTAAAATTGAGGGGAAGATGGATGCAGCCAAATACAGGACCATTCTGGATGAAAACCTGTTGGAGCCTGCAAAAGACCTGAAACTGGGACGGAGATTTATCTT
This sequence comes from Lepisosteus oculatus, assembly GCF_040954835.1. NCBI lineage: Eukaryota > Metazoa > Chordata > Actinopteri > Semionotiformes > Lepisosteidae > Lepisosteus > Lepisosteus oculatus. Next base: position 34,730,541 of record NC_090700.1, read on the forward strand.
CCAACAAGACAATGATCCCAAACATACAGCAAAATCTACAAAGGAATGGTTCACAAATAAACGTATCCAGGTGTTTGAATGGCCAAGTCAAAGTCCAGACCTGAATCCAATCGAGAATCTGTGGAAAGAGCTGAAAACTGCTGTTCACAAACGCTCTCCATCCAACCTCACTGAGCTCGAGCTGTTTTGCAAGGAAGAATGGGCAAGAATTTCAGTCTCTCGATGTGCAAAACTGATAGAGACATACCCCAAGCGACTTGCAGCTGTAATCGCAGCAAAAGGTGGCTCTACAAAGTATTAACGCAAGGGGGCCGAATAATTTTGCACGCCCCACTTTTCATTTTTTTATTAGTTAAAAAAGTTTCAAAAATCCAATAGATTTCGTTCCACTTCACAATTGTGTCCCACTTGTTGGTGATTCTTCACATAAAATAAAAAATTTATATCTTTATGTTTGAAGCCTGAAATGTGGCAAAAGGTTGAAAAGTTCAAGGGGGCCGAATACTTTCGCAAGGCACTGTACATGTAGTAACAATGATTTCATTGGTGTGTGTGTGGTATACTGTAGCTGAAGGAAAGTGGAAGTGAGGTTGGCCTAATTACTGTCAGTCAGTGTCAAGGGTTTGGGCTGTGCAGACACTGCTTTCGGTTTTGAGTTTTAAAACCATCCCAACAAGTACAGAATAAGCCTAATCAGAGAGGACTGCATGATTCTGATGTATTTCAAATCGCTGCACAATTGCGTGAGTAATTGATCAAAACTGTTTTAGAGCTTTAAAAACTGAGTTAATGGTTGTTCACAAAATGTCTGAATGAAAAAGGGGTGTCCAATCCTGGTCCACCTCAACGTTTAACAATGTACATCATTTGGGGTTTAATTTGACACTTGAACACCACCTTCGAGCTCTTTGGGTGCCTTTTCTTTAAAATAAATCCTAGGAAACCTACATCTTCCCTGGTACAGCTCAAAGAGAATAAGACACCCCTGGGCTAGTCCTCACTCCTCAAGCAGACTTCATCTAGAACACACACTTCTCAGGCCAGATATTTCAGTTTCCCCTTAGCATCACATCATAACATACTCCGGCTTAGTTTGAGCAACACTTTAATGACCATATTCATTTTTAAGAAATTAAAAGTTTGACCAATTATGATCATTGCACTAGTTCTATTTTATTCTTGAGAAGAGCTTACACCCTTACTTTTTATCTGTATTTTCTCTCTTTACCCTATATCCATACTGATGTAGACACAGCTTCATTTTCTTGCAGTGATCCATTCCTACTTTACTTGGTGAACAGGACCCCACACTTAATATCTAACAGTACAGGAAATTCACATTCTTGACTACTTAGGCAGTCTCTCTCATTTCAGGTACAAAGGATCACCGCAGGGGCTCCAGCCTACATGTGATTATTGTGTATGTTACTGCTATCGGGATAACCCTTACGCTCTTGGTCTGTGTGCTCCTCTCCTATTGAAGAATTACTGAATAAATTGTTAAATCTCTAATGCAAGTTACTTTCATCTTAAACAAAGTAATATCATGGTGTCATTTGATCTTCCTCCAACCAATGTTTGCGTAGTCTTTCTTACCTCTCCAAGCAGCAAGCAGCTGTTTCAGGTCAGAAATGCCAGTCTGCTGTGCACAACTGACTCCTGGCCCTGCTAATACTAAGACTGCATTCTATTTGACTTATTTCCCCTAAATCATTACATTTTATTTGGGGACACGTACAGTAGAAATAATTCAGGAGAACAAAAGGGCAGTCCAACATTTGAAGATAAAATAAACGCCAGTACTTCTAAATTCTCATGAAGGCTTGTGCCCAAGAAGCACTGGCATTCTTCGGACACAGAAGGCAGCAAGTCTTCGAACATTGAAAAGGAGGAAAGAGCTTTTTGTTCTGCGCTTTTCCCCCTTAAAATCGTCCACTGACTCCATCTGCTGCCTGTCGTATAACCATTTACTACATTCAATGCATACTTCAAGCCCAACCATAAACTGGGACTCTCCACAGTATCACGTCCATGTTCAAAAGAAAATCCTAGTAAAAATAAACTACAACTTTCCTAAAGATGCCTTAAACCCCCCTTTCTATAACACATCAGTAGAATAAAAGGTGAGGATCAGAGTAGAGCCAGTAAACCACTTTATCTTCCTCCTGTTATTCTGCAAACTACATGAAATAGTAGTGTTGCTCGCTAAAAACATGAAATGCAAGGAACTGTTCAAGTTAACACTTGGAAACGGTAGCCTATGCTATGCATCTTGTTCCTAATTCATGCCGGCAATTGTTTGCATTCTGCCACTGGATATTGGATGGGTGTACTGATTTCATGCATAAGGAAGCCACTTTGTACACCCAATTATCCCAGGCCAACAATGACTTGGTGGTCAATATGACCAACAGTATTAATACAGCAATAAAAAAAAAACATATGTAATGTATGTCTTGGACTCATCCTAGCTTTAAAGGAAGCAGTTGACAAAATACAGGAATATTCTTTAAAGCTTTTTATTAAAGCTTGAAACACAAACTGAATTACAATATGAGATTCATTGGAAAGCTAAACGTGCATTATTCCTGCCTTTCCACCCACCCCAAGACTCACAGAAATAAGAAACCAGATGTAGAGTTACATGAGAACTGAAATATTTTTTATTTTAGATTCCGAGCAGTAGGTCTAGTATTATAGATATACTGTATCGATGAGTAGAACTGGAACAGAGATAGTGGATTTTCAGCTGCTTAAGACAACCCTTCACATAAATAATTTGTAGAATTCTAAAAATCTGTTTCAAAATATTCACATAGCCACAAAAACACGTGAACTTTTCAATTTCATTCATTTTCACAAAATTAACTTGTCCTCTGACTTTATTAGCAGTCTTGCAGATTCAGTATTGTAATGCTAATACATACAGATCAAGCCAAGACAAAATATCTGAATGTAAGGAAAGCATTTGAGGGTTCTGGTAATATTTCTTCTGGTAGAATTTCATGATTCAGCAGTAAAAGGGTGTTTTTTTTTTGTTAACCTGCTTTGTTAACCTGCTTTACTTGTACTGTTTCTTATTTCTCTTTAACAGCTGCAGGATGCTAAAGGCCAAGACACGTGTTTTTGTTTTATATGCCTTCCACTGTCAGAGCCAACTTAAAACTCAACAGTACACACAGGTCTCCCCGTCTTTCAAAAAGAGAAAGTCCAATTTTTCCCACAGCATTACACAAAAAAGGTGTAGTGATTACGTTCTGTATATTAACACCTTCCTTTATTTTCAAGGCCAGGCAAGTATTAGCATCCTATATCATCTAGATGTTACTTATAATCTTTATCTGTATAGTAAATATTGCTTGTTAAATATGTCAATGGTAATACTAAGGTTACTGAACATTCACTTTATCCTAACAAATGATAGTTAAGATGCTCTAATGAATGAGTCAATTTTCCACAAAGAAACGTTTTGGTCAACAAAGTATTCTAATGTCATAAATAAGTACTTATCTCACACTTCATATATACAAAATACCGAGGCAAAATAATATAAACGTTTAAAAAAATAAGTGTAAGCCTTTCCTAAATCTATCAAAACACAGCTCATAGGAAATTTATTGGATTATGCCACAATTTATACAGTCCCAATTAATAAGAACCACAATCTTTGCTATAACTTTTCTTTATCTTCCTGGTAAAAAAAGGAAATTATTCCAATATAATTTAGGACCACAGTAGTAAAACAGCAGTCTGGAAGTGCACTAACAAAACCTTAATCACCTACAATCAGGGTAATGTGGAACAGCTTGAGGCTATTTACCTGTAAGCTTCTGAATGACAAGTTAGAATTCTCTTTGCATTCTGCCCAAGCCTAATACACAAAACCCAAGGCCAGATCAACTATTGTGCATCAGGCAACACTTTTAACTGTAAAAGGACACCTCCCTGACCATGAGATACATAAAGGTAAAAAACTTCACTTACAATTTCACTTACTCTCAAGCTAAAGATGAATGGATTTGGGTTTCAGTGACTGCAGAAGTATTCAAAATGTATTTATTTTTACTTGAAAGTCAAGATTGAAGTAGGAAATTGAGGGAAAAAAACAACTCAGAGTAAAATGTTTTGAGATACAAATGATGAACCATTACCTCAGAGAAAGTGTAATAAGTAAGTTTCCTCATATAATATTTTTTATCTTATACCCCTGAAACCCTTAAATGTTTTCCTTCAATGTATTTTAAGCAAAGGTACCATGAATAGTATACCAAGCTACTTACTGTAGCTTACTTACCCTACATTGAAAAATCAATATCGGAAGCGAATTTCAATCCATGCTTCCAATGAGGATTTATTTTACTTAACAGTTTTTAACGTAACGCTATCTGATTCTATAACTACATCATCCAACTACCAAACATCCTGGTCAACAATAAAGAAAAAAAATGCTGAATAATTTGTACAGCACAAACACTTAAAACATGGTTGAAGTTACAGAAGAAACAGTGGAGGTCTTCTGGCGTCAGCTATTGCTAAGTATGTCAACCACAGTCAACAGAATTCTGCTCTATAAGGCAACAGTGTGCGTGAAAAAACACATTTAAAGTTCCACCACTACAATCAAGCAATAACAATCAAGCCCAGACTCACTGAAACAAATGTACCACCTTGGAATTTTTTTTTAATAGTGCAATTTTGTTTACTCTCTCAAAGTATAATAAATGGGTTACATAAAGGGTTTCATTTTTTTCCCCTCCTTTGAAGGTGGGATGACAGAGTGAAACTGCTGACTTCATAAATGGAAAAACCTCCCTCTCTTTGTAGCAGCTAATTTCCAGAAGGGGGGGGTATTAACAGAAACAGAAGTTTTACAATTGGATCAATTTCAATTTCTCAGATATCAAAGAAACAAGAAACCTCTCTGCTTGACATAGGGGATAAATGTGAACAGGATTAAAATGAGCAACAGGAATTGTAACACACCCTTGATGCAACAAGCTTTTTTAGTCATGAACACTAAAGTGCCACTGAAAGGACAGGACGGAATTTAAATGTATATGAATTATTGAATTCTGACTCTGAAATCTAAATACTACATATGAAGTGGCTACAGTATGGATTTAATCATCTCCTTTGCCAGAGAGTATTGAAGTCACGTTTTGGTCTCAAGTACAAAACACTCTATCAACAGTTAATGCACTAGAATCCTCAACTCCTTATATGAACAGAATTCAAAATTTAGCTTCTCAGCTTTGGATAGACTGCACAAGCTTTCAAAGAAAAAATCGAAATTAAAAATAGTTTATTAACGCCAGATTATTTTAAAAGCATAGCATAATCAGAAATAAATACCCTTGTTCTAAAAGCTCAAATATTCTGGTGTCACAAAATTTACGTTGTGAAGTAATGTGATCAAATTAAAGTCATTCCCCTCTCATATACAGTAAGGTGCCAAGAAACAGACTGAGAACCCCCCAGTATTGGTCAATATTCGTCTATGCCTAAATAAAAGATTAACATACTGTAACCTTAATAGACGTGTGAAAATACATTAAATTAATCGGACTGACTAATAACAATCAAACAGTATATTTCCTCAGGGGAAGAAGTAAGTGAACCTTAAATCCAGCAAACGATGGCTCCTCCTTTTGCAGCAATCACTTCAACTAGATGTTTTCTAATTTCCCTCACATCAACGTAAAGAGTATTGGCCTGTTTTTCCTTACAAAATCATCAGTTACTGAATCTTAGAGTTCACATACATATTCAGATTTGAATATATACTGTTGTAACATTTTGCTAAATAATCCAAATATATCTTATGTCCTGGTGCTAAACATTTAATCAGGTTAACTGTGGTCTAAAATGCACAACTTGTGAACCAAATTAGTGTAGAAAATGAGGTGTCTAGAAAGCTGTGACGTATAAGTGCTTGAATTTTTGTCATTTTTTATTATAGGGAGCAGTGGTACTTAATGCCCTATTCTTGATTTGACTGCCAACCCCAATGAAACCACTATATTACAACTTCAATAGAAAGAAAATAAGATCTACATTCTCAGATGCAATCGTGTCGTCTGCATGTTCTGTACAAACGGGAATCTTCTTTCATAGAATCAGCACCACACTAATACACAGAACACTTTGTGCTGCAAAAGAAAAAAAAAACAGTAAGTTTAGACATTAACATAAGAAAGGTTAACCATCTGGCTTAACTAAAAAAGCCTTTGGGATGTTAGACGTTCACTTTATCAAAGTATCTCATCCAGGCATTTTTTTAAAACTTTAAACAGAATGACAATAACCAATGTATATACTACTGGGTATACTGTACGTTCCAGACAAAAACAGATACAGACCCTCTAGATTTAGAATACAGATACAGACCCTCTAGATAGAAGAAAAACTCATATTTAAATATTTATGGATTAGTTAATGTATCTTCCTTAGAAGAAAAATATTAAATATTTTGGATTGTCATTTTAGTAGCATTGCAAATGATTCGCATTTTAAGCAAGACATTGTCCAATAATTAATTCTATAACATTTTTATGTACCTATTTCATCAGTTGTATGAGTAAATATTTCAGTTTAATAGCTCTGCCATTTATATTTGTTTGACTACCCTCATAGTAGGTACATTCTACCTATGAAGTTTAAAGCAGTAACAGTGGTCCGTCTGAATTTCTTGGAGTCTGGAAATTCACCGTATTTAAAATCCTGACTGCTACATGTCCAACCACTCTGTGACTTAAATTTATCCCACAGCACTTCAAAGGTTGGCAATCGATCACATTGCCATCATACATAGTTGTACCCATTGAAATATGAGCACAGAATTAAGGTATCCAGCATATAAAGAAGCACAGCATTAAATCTTATAAAAATGAATTGGCACACCACACCATAAGTATACAGTACTTATACAACACTGCATGACTACAGAGACAACCAGTGACACCAGTGTCTATTTACCGAAACATAAAAACACAATGTTGAGTAAATGGAAGCACTGTTCTGTAAAAAATAAGATGTACAGTACATTAGTAATGCAGAAAAAAAAATCTTTAAAGGCCTACTTTTATCTGACACTACAACATGATGTAGCATACGATTAACTAAACACTTGTCCTGATTAAGACAGATAATCGGTCGGTCAGGGTTAATAACCACATTTGGGTTAATTCTCCCAAACTAAATTTTGCTATGTTTTAGAAGAAGTACTTGGGGAGTTTACACTGACAAATGCTGCCCATTCAATCACTGCAGTGTTGTATTTATGAGGCTCTGGTAGACACTTCTAACCCTGAAAGCCAAAAGGGATATTCATGGGTGTGGAGACACACAGCTCAGATAATTGCAAGTTATTTGCCCATTGTATGGATCAGAAAATAATGTATTTTTAAGCAGAGAAAATAGAACAGATTTTCTAACCTAGGCACATTTTACATATATCCATCTGCTCTGTTCACAACTTTTCAAACAACAGAGGCAGAACTGTTGAGAGAGAGAAAATTATATGTTTAAGCATGGACACCACAGACACATAAATCAGTAGATACCTGATCAAGAATCTGAAATTATTATTTTTTGAAACTCTTCAATATTGATCTTCTTGCTGTTTTTCCGATGTGTGGTAATAGCTATATGTTGAAAATAAAGCAGTAAATAAACATTCCTCTTGCATTTCAAGTCTGGATGCTATGGATAAAACCTTTATAAGCAAAACCTTGCATATTTGTTGATGTTAACTAATGCAACAACTAAGATGCTTTTAAACAGTGGCTTCAGGTACTTAAATACAGGAGCAGACTGTTCTTTTCAATTATTTTAACAGCAATTCTGTAAGACAAAATAACTTTTCTACTTAAAAGGACAACAGTGATTAGTATTTACACTTCTATATTCCATTAACCCCATCCCACAAGAAACATTCTGCAAATTTAAGAAAATGCCACTTTGCCATCCCAAACAAATCTTTAAAGCTTCTTGCTACTTATACAACTTGAAAACATGAGAGAGTTAACACTGGCATCTTTCAAAATGTGAATAATTACAATTATAGTTACCTTAATTACATTTTAAAATGGCAATATAGTGCAAATACAAAAGGAATTTTAAAAACATCATCATTGTGAATGTCCACTTCTAAAGTTAGTAAGAGTGTGCTCCAAACACATCTGGGTACAAGTGAACTTAACAGCTATCCCAACACCTAAAGAGCAAGCTTCGTGCACTCACAATTCTGCAGTAGTCAACAAGACAAAAGCACCAATTTCAACTACAACTACATCAAACTAGAGGTTTTGGCAGATTTGTAATTTGTAAGTATTCAAGTCAATTTAATACTTCAGCTGGTTCTATTTTTTGTCAAGTTATTATTACTGCTCTATCTATGGAAACACACATACTGTAAGGTGTCTGTTAAAAGAAATTTCTAGATGAGATTTGCTGCTCCTTCATTTAAGGCCTTCATCTTTTTTTCTCGTAATTAAGACGTCTCATAATGGCAGCTGGAGTTAAATAAATTGAAATTTTGTAGTACAGGCTGACACACCGAATACATTTTCCCAATCTCAAGGGGCGTACCCCTTGCACATCTTCAAGATGGCGTTTTAGGCTTTCCAATCTCCTGTCCATCCTGTTCACAATATCTCTGATCTCTGAAGAAACACTGATGATACATTGTAAGGGTACTATCTTGGTTAATTTCACAAAAGTACCCAGTGTGAAAGGATCCTCAAATTATAATTACATGTCTGGGAAGCACAGATATTAGCTTGAACAGAAAATTAGATAATGCTTTAAAATTTATTTTGGGGGAGCAAAATGAGAATAGTAAAAAGGTTGAAACCACATGCTGTTCCCTGGTATGTCTGTATAGTGGCCACCAGCTATTCAGACATTCCAATATAGACTTAGAAAAGCAATAATTTAAATTTGTACAATTATGTACCAAATTAACCAATAACCTACTAGTAATAAATTGGAAACATTTGTTTTTATGTCAATTTTAGCCAAAAGAACTGTTCAGCTACAACAGAAAAAAGTCAATTTCCAGAGACAGTCATCAGTCATTCTAGTTGAAGACCTTTGAGACATATCAGTGAACGTGGTTCAAAGACAACATATATGTCAGTTAAACAAGTTAAGAGAAAGGGCATTTGTTAAGCCTATACAGCAACCAGAAGTCCTGCAAACAAAAAAAAAAAACAGGTTCTCCTAATTAGGACCAAAGGTAGAGAAACAGAAATTGCTTCCTACAAGACATAGAACTAGTCTCTTTCTAGCTTTTTCCAAATATTTTCACTTTTATCTTTAAAGTGAGTAAACGGATAAACCTTGCAATGAAATAAATATCCTGAGTAAAATTAATTTGTAACGCACCAAAAAGAGAATAAAGGAGGGCACAGTAGCGGTATAGTAGTGCCCACAGTTGTGACTCACTCCTTTCCATGGTACAACATGACCAAAAACATCCTGAGACTCATCCCTTTATTTCTTTATGGGGCATTTTGGTTATAATTTCTTCTGTAGCCAAGGGATGCACTGTAATCCCCAATAAATGGGAAATTACCTTGAGCATTAATGATCATTGAACTTGTATTGAACAGTTCACAAGCTGGCTAGTTAATAAGGTTATAAGTCATGATTTTCACTGTAATTACATTGCATCAAAAACCATACAAGGTTACCGTGCACCTGAGCACTGCTCTGAAAAGACTCCCTGCTTACTACTCAAATGAACCGCAACTCACAGCACAATTGCTGACATGACAGTCTCATGTGCTGCTGACTTTAAGGAATCTTAAGATATTTGAATTCAGTGGTGATAATAGCAGTTAATACAATATTGTTAAAGAAGACTAATTCCATATCCTAGAAATGCTTCAGAAAATAAATCTAGTCAGACATTTGGCACGAGAAAAGCCTATTTGATAAGCTCATTACTTCATACCAGCCATAAGATAGGTTCCCCACCTTCACACTGAAGTTTAAATATGACACAGAAGTATCCAAACTGACAGCAGTGTTAGAAAGTTAAGAAGCCCGTGTAGACAGTGAGCACCATGCAAGCTTGCACAGACAACTGCAGCTCTACTTAAATACTGAGTGATCTCACCCTTCCTTCTTTTTGTGACGCCAGCATAAAAAGCCCCCTGCTAACAATACTGTCAAGGAAAAGGAGAGAAGGGATAATGAAACTGATGTCTTTTCACATGTCGGAGCAATACTTCTAAAGGCAGTGTTCGTTTGCACAAAATGGGTCACGTGTATAATTACCTGCAGTGAACTTTCCAAAGTACAAAGAGAAAAACACAAAATGATGTTCTTTTACGAACTGCTAAGATGTAACTTTTTTACCATCACTGCTTCTGAAGAAACTTTAGAGATGTACTGTATACAACCCCTCCTTCAATCATTGGTAACGTGGTTGTTCACAAAGGAATGGTCTGATAACCTGTCCGTGCTTTTTGCCCTTCCCTGAACACAACACTTCCCTCTGTGTTCTTTTCCTCCCCTACAGACAACCGACAATTACATTGAAAAAACAATTTTACCTTCACATCTGTGAATCCTTCACACACACAGAGAATTCCTGTTACATGCACACACACGTTGCTGGCTTGTAGTTTTTGGTACTGCCCAGTAACAACAGTACCTACTACTTTAGTACAGGAAATCCGTCTTATTTTCTTTACAGAGTAGCAGCTTCAGCAAAGCTCAGTAGTACATTTGAGATTATTTTCACTCTTTCATTAGTCTCAGCATGAAATAGTTCTGATTTTTTTTATTTTTATCCTTCATCTTCCAGCTCATTCATCAGATGCAAATCATGAGTAGTGTTTACTTCTTAACCTCACTTTTCTTTCTTGCGTCAGATGTTTTTAGACACTTTTCTCTGCACATTTCCAACCTACATCTTGAAAATCACAGTACAATCATAAAAATGATGTTCCGAATCTAATCCTAACTGTCTCTTTATTCAGGGGGCCACTTGTCTATTCAAGACTAAAAGGAAGAATAGAGAGGGAACTCCATCATGATGCATGTGAATATAAAGTATAACAGAGTGTGGAGAGATAGGAATATAGTTTTTGGAAACAAAAGCAAAAATAAGTGAAGCAAACTTTCACCAACACTCCAGGAATTCAAGTGGCATCTATCCTCCTGATTTCAGGTGCTTTCCAAAAGAAAACCATATAAAATATCCTTTTTTCACATCGTTTAAGAAAGGAGCTATTAGTAACATCAGTATTGTGAAGCTGTAATATAACAGCTCCCTTTCACAGATATCCAATCTACCCATCATAAAGACTTTACTGAACTGTCACTATCACCTTACTTACCAAGTGCAATTAGACAGCCACCAACAGACAAACCAATTGCCCATGCCTTGTCTGAAAAAAGTTTGTAAAAATATTTGTTAGCAAATCAATTAATAAAAAATGATACAAATATGATACTTAAAAAAACAATATCAAAACTTAAATTTGACTTACTTCGTTGATCTTCTAGATCATTATCTAAATAATAAAAAAAGGGACAAACATTACAACAGTGGCACTTTACTACAAAATGTTTAGAAAATTAAGTAGGATAGCACATCATCTTAAAAACAGGAACCAGGATAGTATATTTCTACATGGTCCTAAAGAGCCACAGACCTGATTTCAATTTTACTCACATTCTTCAGTGACTAAGAATAAGAAATATCTAAAAGGCTTATTAATCCAATAACTGGACTAATGCAGACTGAACTTTAGAAAGCAGACATTTCAGAATGAAGAGTTGATCATTACAGTGACTCCAAGTTCAGGGTGCAGCAGAAGAAAATAAAGGTAGAAGCATTTTATAAAGGTAACATTAAAGCAATTTTGACAGCTTATGAATGCCATATTTTCTCATGCATTAGCAAGCGATGCAAACTACCACAACATCTGTAATCCTACACATGCATCATACAATACACAGCATTAAAACACTTGAATTTTGAGACTGTCATTGTGCCGTGAATATCCTTATGCATTGTTTTAAGTACATCAATGGTATAATGGAAAGTGCTGAATTTCACAGTACAATCTCAGAGCACCCAAATTAAGTTGCATTTCATTAAGAAAGGGTACGATTCCATTTGTGACTTTGACTTGGATAATGTCATCACATAAAAGTACACCTTAAAAAGACCAAAAACAATTTAGGTCACTTCACACCTAAATGACTTTCATTTATTAGATGTAATTAATTCTGATCTAATTAAATGTCGGAATTTTGGCATTGCAATAATTAATTTATAAGTAAATTTGAAAAACTGCACATTGCAAACAATTTTAAACCCAATAGTACTGGTAAAAATATCTGTTCAGTGAATTTTGTTATTCTTAAATCACCGAATGGCAACTAGTATTGGTACAACCTAATAATTCTATCAAATAATCCTAAACATTATCAATTTTAATTAAGCTGTACACAAACACGGCTTGTAGCATTAACAAATTAAGTACATTTGTGGTGATGGAGACAACCAAAAATCCAGGGTTGATATAAAAATACTTCAACAGACAGCTAAAAGCAAAAAAATCTGCAGTGGAAAAAAATTAACAGACATGAAAGGATTCAGACAAAAACTGCCTGAGCCTTTAGCAGAATGTGAGATTGTTTTACGAAATAGTGCTAAGTTTTACAAGTTACCAGTATTTTTTATGATGGGAGATGTTCCTCTGCTTGTTGTTACAGTAATTGGTCTTGTAGTTGAAGAGACTCCTAATATTAGGGGAAGCCAAGAAAAATGACATAAATCTCCAATTTGAGATTATGCTAGTAGCAGAAACGCTATTGCCTCGACTACGCTTCTAATTAACGGGAATGCAGTCCATTATCTCGTGTTCGAAGATTTTTAAGCTTAAAGGGGGAGATCCACTTGTATTTGGAGTAAATACAACCGAAAATGAATCAATCAAATGTAGTTGGTCCTCCCACTACACCTGGTAGGACTAGGAAAGATAAAGGACACTTTTCTGTTCACACTCGGACTATGCTGGATGAGATAACAGGCCACAGGTCGGGTATGTGGCCCTGTAAAACGTTTCTCCTAGACATTATGCAGTTTTAGAGATGTGAACTGTCAAAACACTGATGGCCACCGAGCAGCTAACGGCGTTAAAGACTGATTTCGTAAAGTGACGATTGAGCCACAAAAAAAAAAAAAAAGACTGTTGTGACAAACATCGCACATCTCTGGTGACGTACGAAAAATTATAGTCTAATGTGTCAAAACCCACACACCCAAAGAAGGCTCCACAGCCAAAAGTTGTTTTTCTCTTTTCAGCATGGAATAAACCTTTGCAGCCTATACCTACTTGAACTACTAAAGTCTAACAATATGCATGTCTTAACTCAAACTGCACTGCTTAATGTGTATACTTAATAAGCATTTTGAAAAATTGAAAAGTGGCTGTGGATATTCCTTAAATGTTCACAATAGGGTAGGATTTTTTTGTTTTTTTTATTTTTATTTTTTTATTTTATTTTTAATGTGTATGTTTATTATTTTTTAATATGTTTTCTGGGTTTCACAACCCAGAAAACATTAACAACTAGAGACTGCAATCTGAAAATACTGCAACAAAATTGTACAACAGATGTACTGAAATTCTTAATAAAGGTGACAGAAAAGATAAATTACATGGGATTTGTCCAGAACTGTAGCCAAGACGGTCATATAAGTAGAAAATCGTTCAATATTTTAACATTGTAAAATCTCTCCGAACAACTTTCACCAAGTCTTTAATGTACACACAACTAAATATAAACATCAGACTCAATTGATGACACAGTGACATCCTTCTCATTCTTTTATGATTAATTAGGTCAAGACAATGCTCAGTTATTACTCAGAACAATACCAACCATAGAAAGCAAAAATTAAAAACCTGTTATTTTGATTTGGGCAAGAATTAGTAAGATTCATACAACACAGACTGACAATAAAAGAAGATTACCGGATTCTGTTGATGTGGACTGGGTTGGCGTCGTTGTGGTAGGAGCAGCAACTACGATAAAATAAATTAAACAATAAAATCACCCATATCTAAATTACATATGAGCATACTGTACCAGATATGTACCAATTCTAAAAGACGTTATTTTCCTAATGTAAAGGATTTTTTAACATTTAAATCAAGCTGAAGTAAAGTATCCCTTTAATTTAGTGAATGGTAATACACACGTTCTTCTACATTCATTTCAGTTGCAAATACCAGTGCTTTAACTATCAAAGCATCCGCTTTCTTCGTAGTTCTGCACAAAAAGGGAAGATGGTGCAGGAAAAAGTTTTAGAATGACACTTTGGTTGTTGTGGCTTATCTTTGCAGGGAAGCAGTCACACTCTTCAACCATATTCAATAAAACAAACTGTAAATCTTTAGAGAATCAAGTAGCTAGTATTGATGAAATACTGCAGTACTACAGCTAGATGCGGAAGACAAGTTAATGAATATCAGTTGCTCTGTTCCATAAGCACAGTGGCCCAGAAGTGCAAAACAAAGAAAAACAAAGTGCACAAACAAAAAACAGCAACACAAAAAAACAAAGAGTGCACAAATAAAAGTGTGTTCAAAATGGAAATAGGTTCTCACTCATGATGGACATGACATTTGTTGTTAGGTGAGAGGGCAGCGCTGAGTGGAGTGCACGTGTTGAGTTCTTGGTAAAGATGTTTTTGTGAATCTTCTAAAGTATTTTTAAAAACCACAACAGCAGGATGTTCCATCCGTTTTGTCGAGGGGCAGCTTGGTGAAAACCATTCATTTTGGCCACATTATGCGAAATCTGTAGGTTGCCTTCGTCATGAAAACCTTGAAGGGGCTCCAGGGAGTAATCATGTGATTTCAGGTCGTTATGCTGGTCCGGTATAATCCGCAGCATTAACTGTTGAAATACTGTGGAAGAAGTATTTCACAACCTCTTTTGTTCTGCTAGATCAAGAGAAAACCTCCACATTTCCCCAGTTCATCCATTTCAGAGACCAAAAGTGACAGGAAAGATGTCCAACAAGAAAAGCGTTAAATCAAATGCGCAAGCAAATCCTACTTATTTCCTGTAATGTGGGCAAAAAGAATGGTTTTCACCAAGCTGTCCTCCACAAAACAGACAACATCCCACTGCTGTGGTGTTTAAGATTTGAGAAAATTCACAAAAAAGTCTCACCAAGAACTCAACATGTGCACTCCACTCAGTGCCGCCATCTCACCTAACAACAAATGTCATGCCCGTTGTGAGAACCGATTTCCATTTTGAACACATTTTTCTTTGTGCACTCTTTTTTTGTTTATATGTTGTGTCGTTTTTGTTTGTGCGCTCACTTCTGTTTTTGTGTTTTGCATTCCTGGGCCACCGCAGATATGATCTGTAACTTCAGCACTTTACTCCACTGGGTGTCACGCCACACCGAACAATTAATTTCCATTCTGCTTCTTTACTTATCTTCAGACAGATTTTGGGGCACTTTTGTGCAAATGACAAGGGTGGCCAATTCATAGCCACATACACCCAGAACAAGACAATTCACAACAGGACAAGTTTTACCAAGATGTCTAGCCTTTCAGACAAGCATTTCTTCTAATAAAAAGGAATGTTAGGAATTAACTTCTATGCAGATGATACTCACATCTACACCACAGCTGACCCTGAAGTATTCGCTACATGACAATTTTGAGCATCTTAACCGAGATAAGACTGAAGGCATGTAAGTGGGTTCCCCGCACCAGTTATGTAAAATCAAAGCCGTATCCTTGTGGAAACCAAAAGCTTTGTTGCTCATGTTGCGATCCAAAATGAAGAATTTGAGGGTCAGCTCTCAAGCTTTTCAAGACTTTTGAACGTCATGCGCATAAGACTGCAAAGACCTAGGTAACATTTTTAAAATATAAAAACAATATCCTATCTTCACCCAGCCTTTCAAAGGTTATTATAGCCTCCTTTATGCAGAAGTCTCCAAGACTACACTTGAGTAACGGTAGGCAGAGTCACATGACTGCTGTTCTGGAGCCCTGATGGGAAGACAATTTAAAAATCCTTCTCCTGACATTGAAGGCCGTGCATGACGTATCTAGCTAGTATGCGTTAATTCCATCAACACGACCTTTGATTAGACTGCTCATCTACACTTTGTGAGTGACTGGGCCCTTTGTTGTTGCACCACACAAATTAAAAAATACCACCCCCAGTGAGACTCGGACACATTGGGTCCTTATAAGTATAACCTTAAAACTTGATTTTTTGCAACCTCCATTTTCTTGGCTTTATAGTTTTCATCAATTTCATTGTGGAAATAACCCTTTATTGAATATCTGCCTCTACCATCAAATCACAAAAAAGTATTTTGAAATCATGTCAGCACTTTCCATTACACACCTTACATAAAGGAACATCACCTTTACAGTGGATCTGAACCCAATTCTTCTTTATCTCCATTTAGCAGGACCAACCAGCAAAGGACAGAACTCACCTCTGTAACATGTTGGAGGTTCAGAGGACCAGCCATTGACTCCACAGGTAATGGTCAAGGTGCCATTCACTTTGTGGCCAGAATCACATTCAAAGGTAATAAAACTTTTGTATCCATAGGGTGGCAGTCGTCCTGATACTTTTTTGCCATTTGTAATGGATACATCAGGGCATGAAACAACTGTAAGATAAAAAAGTAGTTTTAGCTAAAGTCCCTAGATGGCAGCACAATCCATTTGCTGTATTATTTCTAAATAGGTACTGAAATGCCTGATTTACTAATGAAACAAAATGGCACTGTTGTGCCATAGCTAAACTCTGTTGAAAAATATCTGACTAAAAACCATGAAAGGGGGAACAGTTCTGCTTTCTGCAGAAGGCTTCTGGTGATGACTTCTCTACTTACAATGAATAACACTTAATGGGCATTGTGCTTCTGTTGAATCCCAGAATCACAGGGAGTAATGAGCAGGAGTAAAGTTTAAGGTAAAGCTGGGTGAGGTGCACTGCCTGTCCATATGCTGTTGCTGTCGGCAAGACCCAGGTGTATCTCAATCAATCGGGGGGGGGGGAATCACAAAATTAAAGTTACAAAATAAGGTTACATAATACCATGTAGCCATTACAGGTGATTTGCTGAAGGAACTGCAGCTTGGCAATTTAGCAGTCTAATTGCCTGGAGGTAGAAGCCGTTCCATAATCTGTTAGTGTTTGACTGAGTGCTTCAATACTGTTTGGTAGGATGGTAGGATAGAAAACAGGTTGTTACTGGTATGACTGGGGTCCTTGAGAATTGACCTGGACTTCTTAAGACATCTAAAAGATGTCTTAAAACTGCTGACCCTCTCCACTGCAGTCCCATTGATATAGATAGGTGTGTGATTTCCTCCCTGGTGTTTCCTATGATCAACAATCATCTCTTTAGTCTTACAGATGTTCAGAGAGAGGTTGTTTTCCTGGCACTATGCTGTCAGGGTTTCAACCTCCTCCCTGTACTCAGACTCTTCACCATCTGTGATCAGGCCGACGACTGTTGTAACGTCCACAAACATAATGACGGAGTTTGAGTTATGCCTGGCGACACAATCATGGTTAAATAAGGAGTAGAGGACAGGGCTAAGCACACAGCCTTGGGGGGCTCCAGTGTTAAGAGTCAAGGTAGAGGATATGTCGGTGCCCACCCTCGCCACCTGTGGATGTTCTGTCAAGAAATCCAGGTGATCAGTCCCAGGTCCTGGAGCTTGATGACAAACTTTGAGGGCACTATGGTATTGAATGTAATCAACAAACAGCATTCTCGCATATACTATATTCCTTTCTTATGCAGGTGCGGGAGGGCAGAATGGAGGGCAGTGGCAATAGCATCCTCTGTTGACCGTTCTGGCGATACGCAAATTGTAGTGGGTCTAGGGTGTCCGGCAGTGAGGAGGTGATGTACTGTATGCTTTGATTAGCCGCTCACATAGCACTTCATGATAACTGATGTGAGCGCAACAGGGTAGTCATTCAGGCAACTGACTCTGGGTTTCTTAGGGACAGGGACGATGTTGGTTTTCTTAAAGCAGGAAGGAACTATAGATTGAGCTAGAGAAAGACTGAATATGTCCGAGAAGATACCCGCCAGCTGGTCTGCACATGCCTTCAGAACATGGCCAGGGATAGCATCAGGGCCAGGAGCCTTGTGTGGATTGTTGGAAAGTTTTTAAAAAGACTTCACACACATCCGCTCTGGATATGATCAGTGAGTTTTCATCATGTATTTCTGGAATCCTCCTGGCTGGATCTGTAACTGACCTCAAACCCAGCATAGAATGTATTTAGCTCATCAGGAAGAAAGGCAGACTGTTGTGCGATATAGCTGGGTTGTGCTTTGTAGTCTGTAATGGTGAGTATACCACTCCACATATTCCATGTGTTGCAGCCATGATAATATGACTCGAATGTAACTCTATAGTTGTATTTAGCTATCTGGCTGGCTTTCCTGAGGTCGTTTCTGGATTTTTTGTATTTATCCATATCGCCAGAATTGAAAGCAGCTGTCCTAGCTTTAAGTCACCATTTACCCACGGTTTCTGATTTGGTTATGTGCGAAAAGTAATCCTGGGAACTACGTCTTCAAGGGATTTACTGATGTAGCCAGTAACATAGTCCGCATACATACTGATATTATTTCCGGCAGCTTCACGGAAAATCTGCCAGTCAGTGTTAGCAAAACAGTGACTTAATATAAAATTTGATTCACCCGACCAACGTTGAATGGTTCTTAACACTGGCCTCTCCTGTTTAAGCTCCTGTTGTATCTCTGTGTAAAACATGCATAAACTGTATTTACTTTACCATCTCTGGCCTGCAGTGAATAGCAGGCTGTACTTCAAGAGCTAACGAGTGCATGAAACTCAACCATGTGTAAAATAGATACACAAGATCACGGCAAACAGTATACATCCATATATAGTACATTTCTCAAACTACGAATGATTATACTTAATTAACTCATTTACAATTTAAATCAACCTGCTGATCAAAATTCATATGAATGATGGGCCCCAATAACATTGTTTTTCATTAGAATAAAAAAAAAATACACATCATACCTTTACACTGAGGAGGTGGTGGGTTATAATTCCCATCTCTACCACATACAATCTCTTCTTCTCCAATCAAAGTGAAGCCCTTATTACAAGTGTATCTGAATGCACTCCCATACGGAACACTTCCACCATAATAAGTATGCGTCCCGTTCCCAATGTCAGGAGGTTCTTCACACTTGACAACTGAAAGAAAAGAAGTTCATGTTCATCAAAACTTTCATCAAGGTTATGAAGAGAGAGAATTGCACAGGACTTTCTAAATATCAGACTCATCCTAAACACCCATAACAACCTGTAAGTAATTTATCTCACAGAGCTTCACAGAGCAATTCTCATTTCTATCCTTCCACACAAGGGGCCTTTGGAGTCAGAAATGCAAATTTACCCTTTACCTGTTTAAACATCAGTTGCAAAACAAGGAATAAAAAACTCCTTAAGTTTTATTTTTTTACAATTAACAGCCCATGGTCTGTGCTGGCCTTTGATAAGCTACACTGCATATTACGAAATCAGCACCAAAGTAGACACAAAAACATAAAACAAACACAAAAAAGGACTACATGTTTTCATTGTTGTGCTGCATTGATAGAGCTCTAGTAAGCTTATGGGAAAAGTCCACTGGGTTATTAGAATAAGACACAACTAAAGTAACTTAAGAACAAAATTAAAAGACAAAATCTATTAAAACAATTGATTTGTACACAACTAAAAAAATACCTAAGAAAAGCTAGCTGGCCTCAGTACAACTTAAAATTTTAAATGAGACTATTAATTTCTTTGCCCATGAAACAATTTAAATGTAAAATATTACATAAATACTTGAGACTTTATAAATTTGAGTACATCTGTTTGTACTGACACCTAAATTCCACAACCACAGCAACTTAAAAAACACAGCTCTAATACATTAGACACAAAAATAAAAACAAAATGCAACTCTAGTAGACCTGAATTTGATGATGTCCACAAAAACAGCCATAAAATAAAAATTAATATGCTGATCACAAAAAATGTAAAGGATGTTTTAGTTAAAAATATCTGCATAAAATGGATTCCTATGTTTTCCATTTTTTACTTAAAGATCAAATTAAACATCATGCTTTATCATAAATGATTTGATAACAGATTAAAAAATGAACTTTTACAAATGCACTGAGCAAACAATACATTAAGTATGAAATGTATTAACTGCTTATCACAAAAAAACATATTTCATATTTTGATATTTTTACCAGAGACAATGACACTGATGACAGAAATAAGACTGAATTTAACAGAAGACCACAGTGAAGACTTGCGTCTATCAGATCTCAGACTCTAAGCAGGATTCACTTGGGTTCTCTCAAGTGAAACATTTCAAACCACAGAAAGCAGCCACAAACCAGCTTCCTGATTGAAAACCATCAATTTACAATGACTGTGGAGTAGGGGTCTCCAACCATGGTCCTGGAGAGCTCCAGTCCACTGAGTCTGACAAGTTACCTGTTTTTTAAGATTGGCTACACCTGTATGATCTTCACAAATCAAGCAACCAAACTGTTTGAATTGAGAGCTCTCTGGTCCTCAAGGGACAAAGAGCATCTGGAGTTTCATCTAACCTGTAGCTGAACAACTGTTTAAGAGATTAAACCAGAATTGTTAGCTCCGATTCAAATAAACTTATAAATTATCAACGTTACAGAAAAAGAAACTTCCACAAATGTAGCAGAACAGCTCAATTTGCAAAAAACAAAAACACTGTGGGACTCTACTGACCAACACAGGCAAATAGGAATTATTGCATCCAAGAATCATATCAGCCACCCAAAGCACTCAAATTCCTTAGTGGCCGCTTAAAAACCCTTTGTTTCTCCAGAAACAGGGTTTGTAAATTCTACAACACAGGCTGTGTAATGCTCTGCATATCTGACTAATATGGTATGAACTATCAATATACAGGTATTTCCAACCACTTCTTTTACTCACGGTGACATTTCACTTAAGTTTTCCTTTAATTTTCCAAATTATCCCAACCTTTCAGGACAGCAATTGCACAACCATGTCCCCTTTGTGGGAACAGTAACAACTACAAAAAGAGAAGCATTCTATTTTTACTACAAAGTTGAATTCAGTGGCTTCCTTCCTGTCTAGTGTTCTAAGCCAAACAGGAGTAGTGTTCTGTAAGTAAATCAAGATACACACTAACCAAAAACCTTAATCTAAAAGTATATGAATGTCCATGACAAAAACTTTGGGCTCAGCTTGCTTATCTTCTCAATCCTGTATAGATTCACTATATATCCCAAAGTATAAAGCAAAGATGTTAAACAAAGTCATAGAAACCTAAGTAACTGGAGATAAACCAGAGCAAATCATGTGGTGGCTGCAAAAGTATTTGGTTCTATGAAAAGTATTTGACCCTTTTAGAGACAAAGTTTATCTTATTTACCCTCACAAAGAGGAACGTTCGAACTCCAGCCATTAGCCAAGCAAAGTCTTTCTCTGCCCACCAACTGGTACCTAGAGACAGTGAAAAAGATCACATTTTTATCCACGGCCCTGATTTCCCAAAGGCTGCCCAATCACAATCCTGCTCACGCCGCCGGTGGACAAATGCATACAATGGATACACGGTTGCTCAGGACTCAAACATGTTTTTAAAGTACTCATTTTTTATTAAGTAAGCACACACATTTTTGGCATCCACACAAAATTGCATCATTATGATGAATACTAACACATTCTAAGATATGAGTACATAAGTAACCCAAACAGCAAGCAAAAAAATATATAATTTTAGCAGTGTTCTTACATATTGAAAGATTGATGAGATTTAAAGACAACTATAATCCTTTTCTCACCCTTTCCTTTGTAGAAATAGTAGTCACATACAAATTCCAATGGATAAGACTTACAGCACAGGACGTGCATTTTAAAAACATAAGAAAAATTAACCTGCCCAAAGATAAACAAAAATACAACTTGATGACTCTTTCAATAGACAGCCTTCAGTTCTTTAGGATTCTGTTGTGGCACAAACTTGAACTCACCCTTCATCACAGATGACTCTAGCTCTGGCACCGAATAGGATACCTTCAGACAGATCATATTTTCCATTCAGTATCTCTCCAGGAGAACCACAGGACTTTTCTACGGCAAAATAAGATTACTTCAGTTATTCAGGTGGGATTCAACAAAAAAACTATGAATACCTTTATAAAAAAAGAGGAACATGTCTTACATTAGAAAAGCATCGTGTAATGAACAGCACACTTGTCTGTACAATTCCACAAAGCAATATAAATGCACACTGTATAGAAATAGTGTCAGCTGCAGATTTTATTTGACTACCCTGCTCTTGTAGTCTTGAGACTTAAGGACTTAAGAAAGGATTTTTTCTCAGGAACAACCATTGTTCCAAGGATTAAATATGTACAGAGTTGCAGTACAACTAATTTCTTCATAGATTTGTGTTCATCTCCTGGCCATTCACAATTTAATAAAAAAAATATTTGACTTTATGAATTTTTGAATATTTTCACCACAATGTTATCAGAGCTTCATGTGGGTCCTAGTGATATATAAAGGGAGTCTGAGAGAATGAATTACAAAATAGTTTCATCTTCTTTCAAAGATCTTCTTTGAAAGAGTGGGAGGGCAGTAATGTGCAGATTAATCTCCAGTTTAAGGGCAGTTCTAACCTACCCCCATCAGAAGAGAGAACAACTCCCTCTTCACCTTGCTGCCACAGTACAGCTGCTGCCATACAGTCACAGTGGTAAATGAAGTAAACCCCCAGCTAGATGTATGGAGCTTTGGACAAACCATTTAAATGTAAAGATAATCTATCCAACTATTTCAGTACCTGCTCTTTATCTGTTTAAAAAAAAAGCCCATCGCTGTTAATAGGGAACGACAGTCCCAATTACTTTATGGGATCTGTTTGGTCTAATGAGAATGAAAAGCGTCTCGGCTGTCTGAATAAAATACTGATGCAATATCGGCTCTCTGTTCTGCCTCTCGGGACTCTCCATCATTAAAGCGTTATGGAAAGCAAAGAAGCAACACTATTCAATGTATGAAGAGAAAGTGTCACAAATGTGCAAGTACTCACTAGTACCTCAATGCATTTAAAAACTACACTCCCCTTGCTAGTCTGGGAAGAGGCAAAATCAAACCGCTCTTATTCCAATGATACGGTTTCCGATGCCTACTGGGATGATCTGCAGGAATTGCCTCTCCTTATTTTGCTCACTGTTACTGTGATCATTTGTCTTGGCTGCAATGGTGTCATGTTTTTGCGTCCTTTTATCATTACAAAACCTCTCTAATTATTGGAAACACGTTAACCTGAAGTAAGAACAGATTGCACTCAATTTATCACATATTAACAAACAAAATGACAACACAAATTAACCAGTCAGCTTTTGTTCCTTTTCAAGGAAGTATATCTCAAAATGACAAATTACACAGTTGAGGTGCCGTTAGTATATGATGTTTTCCTAATCTAAAAAAAATAAACACTCACTTTCACATGTTAATGTCGGTTGACTCCACTGGCTGTTACTGCAGGAGATTGATGGAGATCCACTCACTCTTCTATATCCTGGGTTACATTCATACGTAACAGTAGTTCCCTCTGGGAAATCATTTAATAATTGAGACTGGTCATTTAGAACAGCATGCTGTACACTTGGAGGATTACTGCATTGACCTACAAAGAGAAAATGAACTTGGATTAATTTCACTTATGGCTCCAGTTACACTTTGTGTTTGGCTGGAAACCCAAAGGTAGTTAACAATAAAATAAAAAGGGCCAAAGTTGGATATAATATCTTCAGTTTCATGGCTCTGGAGGGATTGTGTGTTTTTTATGGAACCCGGGTGTGGAGAGTACAAATTCCAGGAGTGAATCCTGTCCAGATAGCTGCAGAAAACAGTACAATAAAACCAATAAAAACCAGATAATTTTTTCTAGAAACATGTACCAGATTAATGACACTGTAGCTTAACAATGAGATACAACATCCTCACATGCCTTTTTTGAGGTGTGCATGCACGTAGTGGTGGAGATGCTTGATCTTACAAATTGGAAGTTTTAGTGGTCAAGTTCTCTCCCTTGTACATTTTAATAAAAAACTGAATTCAGCATTAATTTGATAAACTTAGAAGAAAAGAATTTCTCCTCGGGTGAACTCTGTCAAACCCAGCTTTCAATAGCCAAGACAGAGGTATCTTCATTCACCTGCTAGCAAGCTATAGACGCCATAACTGTTATGAGACAAAAGCTGAACTTTTTAGCCTTAATACTAAAAGATATGTTTGGTACAAAGACAACACCGCTCATCATCCAAAGAACACCACACCTACTGTGAAGCATGGTGGTGGCAGTATCATGCTTTGGGGCTGCATCTCTTCAGCTGGGACAGGGGCTCTAGTCAAGATAGATGGGATAATGACTAGCTCCAAATATCAAGATGTTTTGGCACAAACCCAACTGGCCTCTGTCAGAAAGCTAAAGATTAAGAGGAATTTCACCTTCCAACACGATAACGACCCAAACCGCACATCCAAGTCAACCAAAGAATAGCTTCAGAAAAGGAAGATCAAAGTCTTGGAATGGCCCAGTCAGAGCCCAGACCTCAATCCCATAGAAAACCTGTGGAATGACCTAACGAGGGCTGTGCACAGGAGATCCCCTGGCAATCTGAAGGGGCTTGGACTTTTTTTGTAAGGAAGAGTGGGATAAAATTGTAAAGTCCAGGTGTGCAAAGTTGATAGAGACTTATTTACAAAGACTTACTGCTGTAATAAATGCAAAAGGTGCTTCCACAAAGTATTAGTTGGGGGGGGGGGGGGGGGGCGGGGGGGGGAGTGTGCACACTTATGCAACCAGGGTGTTGTAGGTTTTTTCATTTCAATTATTTTTCCTAATAATGATCTGTTTGTTTCTCTTGAATTGTGTTGGTTGCAAGGTCACATTAAAGATGGAAAAATACAATTTATCTTGATTTCTGGCTTAACATTAGAAAAACCTGCAATTTCAATAAGGGTGTGTACTTTTTATACCCACTGTATGCGTGTACACAAGGCATTCAGAAAACACATTTCTTTATATGCAGAATATGTACTGCTTTGTAAATGCAGTTATTTGTAAGTGTGAAAAGGCCACAGACAGAACGAACAATGACTTGTTTTTAAAATCAAGGACATACTGGACTAAATTCCAAGACACAAAACTGATGGCAAGATTAAATTATTGCAATTGATAGGATAAAGCGAATGAGGACAAGTGAAAACCAGAAGTCTGCGAACTCCCAACAGCAATAAATAGCATTCAAAGAAACCAACATATTCAATGTAAGACTTCTACCCGTTAAGGAAAGGGAATATACAGTGCAGTCTGTAAGTATTTGGACAGTGACAATTTTTGTTGTTTTGGCTGTGTACTCCAGTACATTGGATTTGACATGAAACAATGACTGAGATTAAATTGCAGAACGTCAGCTTTAATTCGAGGGTATTTACGTCTGTATTGGGTGAACCCTATAGGAATCACAGCCCTTTTTATACATAGTCCTCCCATTTTAGGGGACCAAAAGTAATTGGACAATTGGCTGCTCAGTTGTTTCCTGGCCAGCTGTGTGTTGTTGCATCAATTGTTCATGCACAAGGAACAAAGGGTCTAGAGTTGATTCTAGATTGTGGTATTTGCATCTGGAGTCTACTGCTGATGTCTCAACATGAGGACCAAAGAAGTGTTAATGGCATTAAAGCAGGTCATCATGAGGCTGACAGAATAAACCAATCAGAGACATAACCAAAATATTAGGTGTGTCAAAATCAACTGTTTGGTACATAAAGAAGCAAGAATTCACTGGTGAGTCTGCTAGACCACAGAGAACCACAGTAGAGGATGACCGAAGAATACTTTCTATCATGAAGAGAAAGCCCTTTTTGACTGTTGTACAGATCAGAAACACTCTCCAGGATGTAGGCATAGATGTGTCAAAGACTACCATAAAGAAGAATATTCTAGCAAAATCTCAGAGGGTTCACCACAAGATGCAAACCACTTGTATGAAAGGCCACAGAAAGGCCAGGTTACAGTTTGCTAAAAAGTACATAAAAAAAGCCTCTAGGGTTCGGTGACAAAGCCTTATGGACAGATCAGACGAAGATTAACCTGTACCAGAGTGATGGAAAGAGAAGTATGGAGAAAAAAATGGAACTGCTCATAATCCAAAGCATACCTCTTCATCGGTGAAACATGGTAGAGGTAGTGTCATGGTTGGGCATGTATGGCTGCCAGTGGAACAGGCTCACTTGTCTTTATTGATGATGTGACTGCCGATGGCAGCAGCAGGATGAGTTCTGAAGTGTACAGAAGCATCTTCTCTGCTCAGATCCAACCAAATGCTTCAAAACTCATTGGGCGGCACTTCACCTTGCAGCAGGACAATGACCCCAAACATACTGATAAAGCAACTATGGAGTTTTTCAGGGCCAAAAAGTGGAATGTTCTTGACTGGCCCAGTCAATCACCCGACCTGAATCCCACTGAGCATGCATTTCACTTAAAAAAAAAAACTGAAAGCAAACAGCCCCCTAAACAAGCAGGAAAAGAAAATAGCTGAATTACAGGCCTAGCATCACCAGTGCTGTTTGTCGTTGGGAAGACACCCAACATCTGGCGATATCTATGGGTCGCAGACTTCAGGCAGTTATCAATTGCAAAGCATTTGCAAACATGCCAAATGTTGCTTAAGATAATGGTAATGTGTCGTTCCTTTTGGTCCCATGAAATGGGGGACTATGTTTAGAAAGGCCTGCGATTCCTATATGGTTCACCCAATATAGATGTGGATACCCTCAAATTAAAGCCGACAATCTGCACTTTAAACTCATAGTCACGGTTTTATTTCAAATCCAATGTGCTGGAGTACACAGCCAAAATACCCAAAATTGTGCCACTGTCCAAATACTTAAGGACAGTACTGTAAATTTAGACCATGAAGACGAACAAACAACACTGAGCTCTCCTCTAGCCAATGTGTGTCTGACAACTCCATGAGCAGAAATAGTAATATTTAGTAAATGTTAAACAGCATCTGTAAAAGGATTTCACAAAGAACAGCATTTAAAATGATTACACACATTATCCCTCTATATCCCTGCTTCATTCCAGGGGAGTTCCAATAACCCGACTATCTTCCCTTAATCAGGTGAGTTCAACGAAATTCATATTACTTTTGTTATTCCATCTTAATTAAGGGTTGACTGAACAACTGAATTTGGCTTTCATGCACATGTTAGACAATACTTGGATTCATGCTTAGAGCCATCCATTTTTTAACAGCTCTTCTTGTAATTCAGTGTACCAGAGGATCCTGGAGTCTATCCCTACAAGGCAGGGTACACCCTGGACATGCTGCCAGGCCATCGCAGGGCAGAAACGCGGCCGCACAGACTCTCACACTACAGTCAAATTTTACAGAAGCCAGTTCATCTACCAGTATGTTTTTGGCATGTGGGAGGAAACCAGAGCACCCGAAGAGAGGGTGAATATATAAACTCCACAAGCATAGCACCCCAGGTCCAGAATGTAACCCAGGGTCCCAGTGCTGCAAAGCAGCAATGCTAACCACTGCACCACCGGTACGCCCCAGTAACAAATAGATATATACAACCAAATTTTAATATGGGTTGAATCAGGCTTCCTGTCGGCTTAGCAGCCATTTTTGGCAACTGCACCTATTGCTTTTAGATGGTAATATGGGCAAGAACAGCACCTAGAAACAGCTTTTTCTAATGCTTTAGAATGACGTTTCAGGATATATACGGTAAAACACATTCAATACCCATCTGCTCCGGACAGAGTCACTTAAGCTAAGATTAAAACGTAAAATACGAATTTACGTTTCGTACCATTCCATTTTGATATGTTTTTGAGGTTTTAGCATCATAAACTACCATTCTTCTGGCGGTATTCTAAGCCCATAATTTCTTGGACTTCTGCCGTAATTCTGAGTAATTCCACTTCAGTATGGTGGAAGAATCTTAAGGCCAAATGATTTCAAGACTGCTCTGATTTTTGTTTTTTGCCAAATTTATTTAATTGTTTTTCGTTTTTTACCCGCCCGGATAAAATATATTTTTTCCTGCCACTCAACTCCTAACCCAAACCATGTGGGGCGGAGGGCGGGTGAGACAGGACACATGACAGTCAGGTAGGG
Organism: Lepisosteus oculatus; assembly: GCF_040954835.1. NCBI lineage: Eukaryota > Metazoa > Chordata > Actinopteri > Semionotiformes > Lepisosteidae > Lepisosteus > Lepisosteus oculatus. The sequence continues at coordinate 34,758,856 of NC_090700.1, forward strand.
GAAACCAGTTAAATGTAAGATATCTGCTGTACCTGCTACGTTGACAACCAGCACAGTCAGGATCAGAACCAGCCCGTTCTGCAGGACAGCCGCGTCGCAGAAACAACCCCAGCCAGACATACTGTTTCTCTGGATATCTTCACAAAACAAAGACGGGAAAAAATATGGGCGTCACAGCCTCCTCTTCTCTTCCCCTTCTCAAGTCCTTGTAAAAACAAGACAAACGCAACTTATATGTGTATATTCGCTTTGTTCCCTGATCCCAATGAAATAATAAAAAACTTAATGTATGTCCTGGATCTCAGTTACGCCCTTTGGCTGTTTAATAAATCGATTTTATCTTTTTATGCATTTCCTGGGTTATAACCAACTTAGTGTTCAATCAAGACTGCCATACCTTCTTCGCAATCTAAAAACGAAAGACTAAAAATACCTCGTAATGCACTGCGTAATGTTTCAAGCTGCACCTATAACGCCCTTCCGACGTTCAATGTCTTCTTCCGGGGGCTGGTGGAAAATTTCTTAAAGGCACACTACCAAAGAAGAAAAACATCTATAATATAATCGGAATAATAACAGTCCTTCCATTTTCTTACCGTTTTTTCCCCAATACAGGGTCGCAGAGAAACCGAAGCCAGAACAATCAGAATGATGTTCTAGTGATTAAGGATAGTTTTGTTTTAAACAGCGCCTTTCGTGTGAAGATGTCTCAAAGCGCCTTGCAGTAGAGGTACAGTAACAGGTCAACCTTAAATGTGGTCAGAAAGAGTATTCCGAAACATATGAAACAAACCAGGACGAAGGAAACGATTCTGTATTAAAGAGAACAAAGAAACCGAGTTTTGTCAAATGAATGTCAGTTAACCAGTGCTGCTGCTCAAACTCGTAATTCTCCGTGACGCCACTTCCTACAAAACTGTAACATTCTTTCTCACAGTTTTTTTTTCGGCATCCACCCTGCACCACATCTTTATCTTTGCAGGTGCTGCCTCTTGATTAATTTTTTTGTCTGTGTGGGGGTCCTGATTTCCTCGTCCTATGGTCAGGCGGTTGGCCCGGAGCCAAGCGGGTTAAGGCAAAGCCTCTTATGCCAAACTCCTCCTTGATGCATCCTCTTATTGGCATCTCGGGTGGGGTTTTGCGCAGATCAGGCGCATTTCTGTAAAACTCCTCTCTGTCGCTCCGTGTGTGTCTCCTTGCCAACGAGGACAAGTATGGGCCAAGGGGGAGTTCGTTTGAAATGCTTTTTAGAAAACCGCTTTCCAATTTACGTTATCATTCACAGCTACACTGCGGCTGTTTATCGTTGACTGTCAAACTCATTACGCGCCCGACTTCAGCTTTATCATTATATTAAGAGAACGATTTTTCCAGGTGCACAAAAACATTGAAAATATTTTTGAAAAAGGGAACCTCGATTGATGTTTTAGGTGTTGAAATTAGCTTTCGCGGCACGTTTATATATAGCAAAAATAATTTCAAGGGAAAATATGAGATCTCTCCCAGTATACGTAGAAAACACCTGAAGAACGCTTCACAGCCGATACGACACGTCTCTTTTGAGCATGGAATAAACCTTTACGTGTTCCTACGTAAAAAAAAGTATTTTAGATTATCTTGTCTTTTACTGGGTTGATATTTCTTTTCTAATAGTCTCTTTATATTGGGGGTGTAACGTTTTGGCAGCAAGGTGAGGAAACATGACAGGAATCCTGGCCACCGTCGTCAGAAAAAAAATCTTGAAACATGAAAAAGCCACTCCTGCTATTTATTTGATTCTTCCGGATTATGACATTTTAGGGAAAGAAGTGACTCAAGCAGGAAATTACGCCTTTGGTACGTGGGGTGAATGGGGAGATGTAGACCCGATTAAGTAAGAATTGGTAAGTGCTGGCATGGAATGTCTCTAAGGAACAACAGATTGCAGCTACAAGTGGCGTAATGTTCGTAATGGGTGCAATAGAGTGTTTAACAAAGAAAAGGGAACTTGAGAAAATCAAGAAAAAAATCTTGTATCTTATTGTTTTGAAATATACTGTACTTTATTCACTGGTTATTGCTAAATGAATGATTTAATATTCCTTGGGGTGGAGCGGTAGCTCTGTGGCTAAGGATCTGTGCCTGTGGCTGGAAGGTTGCTGGTTCAAATTCTGTGGCTGGCAGAGGAATCCTACTCCGTTAGACCCCTGAGCAAGACCCTTAACCCCAACTGCTCCAGGGGCGCTGTACAATAGCTGACCCTGCACTCTGACCCCAAGCTTCTCTCTCTGTCTGTGTCTCATGGAGAGCAACCTGGGGTATGTGAAAAGACAAATTCCAAATGCAAGATATTGTATATATAATAAAGTGACCTTATCTTATCTATTAGTAAACTGCAGTGTTACCACTTCGTAGCTCGATCTGGTTGGAAAGAAAAGCTAAGCAAGACTGGACCTGGTCATTACTATGAAAGGTGCCTTCTATGGAGGCTCTCAATTATACCTTAATTGGTCCAATTTAACATTCCCTACACATTTTAAGATCCTGATATTTCAACTTGATCTAGAAAATCTTGGTAACTATCCTTGAGGAACAGATTAAGAGATCTCTGATTTAGTGGCTGATGTTTGACTGACCAAATTGTTTGGATTTGATTACAATATGTGCTCTTCGAGTACTCTATTGGGTTTAACTCTGTGACCTATTTCCTTTTTACTATTGTTACCCCTAGTGTCTAGGGGAAAAGGGGTGTAACATTTAGGATAATTCTTTTGGAAGCAGGTGGGTTTTGGTGAGGGACTAGGAAGCATGGTAACAAGGGTAAGGAACTAGAGTGGTGCCAAAGGAAAGAAAATAAACAAAAGGGAGCTGGCTAGGACAGTGAGGGAAAGCTAATCTGACTACAAAAGAAAACCCGAAACACACGGTCTTCGGCCTTCAACACCCTAGCTAACCTGCACTGACTACCCAAAACTATACAAGACAAATGGCACTCACCCGTACTAACCTAGTGTACTAATACAAAAGCAATTAAGTGTGTAAGTGTACCCAACAACCTAAACTAACCTTATATACAAAAGTAAACAAGAACACAAGTGAACCAGGGATACAAATAAGGGAAAACAAGAGTTATCAACAGGAGCAGGGTACAAAAGAACACAAAAGTTGAACATGTAACACTGGGGCAAGGTAATGGCAAACCAAGGATGAACACACAAACAGAAGCAAGAACCAAACGGGACAAAAGTCAAATGAAAGGCCTCCTCTCCCTGAAAGCCTCCATGTTAAATAGTGAATAAGATGTGTTCTGATTGGCTGAAGGCTGATTGGTGATGACATCATACGGAAAGTGTGGTGTAATGGTAGGCCAATGTGGAAGGGAGAACAATCAAGGGTCAGCAGTGTGTACATAACAGAAAAAACACACACAGAACACACACTGGGACATAACACTATTCCATGAGTGAAATATCAGATAGGCCTTGCCCTACAATCAATAAATAAGTTGTTTCTCCAAACTGAGCCTAAACTAGGAGAAAAAAAATCCCCCTTTTTCTTTTTATTTGCTTTTTCTTATTAGAACTAATGGGAAATACAAGTTCCCTGAACAGGTTTTGAAGATGACTGTGGGATCCTTTCAAAACTGGCTTAGTGAGATTCTTGACGCATGATGCTGCTAGAAATCAAATAAATAAAAAGAATGAAATGGCTTCCTCTCATTTTTTACTTTACCTGTCATTTTCATATAATAAATAGGTTCTGCTTGTTATTTTAGTTGTATAACGTGGTGGAATCTGGTATTGTATTACAACATACAGTACGGAGTGACCTGGCTTCTTAGAAATGGTTAGATGACAAGCACAATTCGAATGTTCACTTATTAAAGCAAATGCACCTCCGAGACAAGCCTATCCAAACAAAGTCCTTCATTTTGTCTGAATTGCAAGAGTACAGACCTGTTTGGTGATCAAAATTTAGATTTGATTACAGTACGTGATCCTTGTATGAGGTGTAGTTGTGTGACCAATTTCTTTTTAACCTTTTCGTGGGTGAAATATTGGATAAGCCTTGGTGCACAGTCAGGAAATACATCGTTTATTCAAACTGAGCCTAAAACTAGAAGAAACAAAATCCTCCATTTTCTTTTTATTAATTTATTTCCTAATAGGAAATACAAGTTTCCAACCAAGTTTTTGTAGCTGACTGTGGGATCCTTTCAAAATTGGCTTGGTCAGATTTTACACGTACAGAAATCAGATAAAATGAGCCAAACAGCTTCTTCTCATTTTTACTTAACCTGACTTTTGTGCATAATACAATTCATTCTACTGCCAGATCTCTTAATTGTTTGTACAGATTAAAGTCCTTTAAGGTAATAAGAAACATTCAACATTAGACATGAATAGTTCAGGTGGGTAGCTGCATCAGCATGCGTAGGCTGCAAAGGAACAAGTAATAGGTTTATTCCATGCTGAAAAAAAGAAGAAAGAGAACACAACGTTTCGGCCGTGGAGCCTTCTTCAGGTGTGAGGTGTGAGGAGACCTTCTTCAGGTCTTCAGTTCACACCTGAAGAAGGCTCCACGGCCGAAACGTTGTGTTCTCTTTCTTCTTTTTTTCAGCATGGAATAAACCTATTACTTGTTCCTTTGCATTAGACATGAATTACATGTTCCCGGTGTTCTTTCATCTAATAACAACAGCAACAACAATATCATCATCATCATTATTATTATCATCATCATCATTATTATTATTATTATTATTATTATTATTATTATTATTATTTTAAACACATTTCTAAAATCATATAATTTTAAACACATTTCTAAAGTTTACGGCTCCATTTCCTTCACAGTGTTTAGTGTACAATTGTTTTCTTATAAAATATATTTTATAAAAGTCAATTCCTATTCTTTATTAAAATTTAAAAGGTGCAAGAAAGAAAGAATTGGACCAGCGCTTTGTGGTGCACAGATACAAAGTGTGTAGTCATTATGTGGTGACATTTCAGGATCATCTAGCTGCACATATATCCTGAGATGGATGTGGCCTGGAAACACCAGCAGCCTCCATATGCATGAGACCAGGAGTGCTGCCCTCCTACCAGACCTCTGTCTCACATGTTGCACATCCCCTTAGGGCTGCACTCGCCAGCTGCTCCACCTGGTGTGAGTCCCAGTGACACCTTCTTGTCTGGACCTCATAGCTCTCAGCTTGTTGGCGAGAAAGACAAATAATTCTGATTAAATGGAAGCAATCGGGCAGGCGGTGTGGTGACAAGGTGGTAATCATTGCTACTTCGTTGATCTTGGCTCCTGGGTTCGACTCCAGGCTACAGGTACGTTTCATGGGGAGATTACATGTTCACCTCTTGATTGCATGGGTTTTCGAAGAGAGCTCTAGTTTGCTCTCGCCTTTCAAAGACATGCTGGGGAGGTTAATTAAGTTCTTTAAATTGTGCATCTGAGCGTGTGTGCTTTGTAATGGACTGATGTCCTGTCTAGAGTGTGTTCCTGTCCTGTGCCCTATGCTTCTAGGATGTGCTCCAGATTGCCACATGTCTGTCCATTTCCTCTGACAGGAATCTACTAGCATATAAATATTCTAGGGTGTAGGGCAAATCTTTTCAACAAACTGGTTTGCATGGTTTTACTTTTCTGTGTGTATAAATATTCACGTTGTGTCCTGTCTTCACAGATGCTGCACATTTACTCAGAGCCGCTGGCTCCCACTTCTCTATCTGAGATCCCTTTTATACTCAAGTTTGTCAAGCGCGCATTCAATTAGCTGCTTACCAGCATGTGCCCTCATGTAGTAAAGCAGATATGCTGGAGTATCTGCCTCTTTTTTGAGTTGGTTTGTTTGTGGTTACAGCTGTGGGCAAGAGAAGAGAAGTCCACAAGAGAGAAGTAGAAAAGACAGTTTACTGGAGTCATTAAAAATGATACAGAAAAAAATGCCAGTTTTTTAGTGGTTTAACATTACAAGCTTTGGTCTACATCTCAGTTAGATTCTATTAATGTTTTATTTAAACACAGGCAATTGTGAGAAATAGTATGCAGTGATACTACTGTGCTTTAATTCAAGCTCTTACTTCTGTGTTATACCTGTTTAGATATGCTGGGATGGAATGACACTAAATGGGATGGAATTTAATTACAGTAAATATAACTTAAGCCATATATAATAAAGTATATTGAGTTTGTGTGTATTCTAATTATCTAATTATCAATGGAACAAGTTGAGACTTGTTCTATCATTTATCTCTACTCGTTCTGTTTGCAGCTCAGACACCGACAGATTTCCTCTCGGACCTCTTCTAATTGTTGATGTCTTTGAATTTTGAAAAAAATCGACGGTTTCATTCTACATTTCTATATGAAGAAACTCATAGAAAATCCCCTTGCAATCTATATTTTGCAAATGTTATATGTTGAATGATGTCAGAAAAGGCAGTATAAGGGACTTTTATCCCTGCAGGTCAACAAATAAGCACAACAACAGTCCTTTATTTCAGTTTGTGCTTAAGTATGCAGGTGATTACTTAGTTTTGAGACAGGAGATCTCCAAGACAACCGGGTTGCTACACTAAGTTATGCTGGTCTACCAGTAGGTGGCGATCAGTCCTCTGGACCAGAACACCCAAATGATGCCCCAACATGGTGACCATGCTGTAGAAGGTGCTGTCCTAAAGATGAGATGTTAAATCAGATCTGTAAAATACATCTGTGGTTTAAGAGGGCATGAAGGTTTCAGGGTTTCCTTCTTCCATATGCCCTTAAGTACCTAATTGAACCTAATTAGGACAAATTGACAAGTGGACATGTGTCTTTGTTCTTAACAAGATGCAGATTTAGATATATGATATAGAAAACCTGCTGGACAGTGTCCCTTGAGAACTGGCACCCCTGTGTTAAACTGAGGTCCCGACACCTTGACTATTAAAAGTTCCATCGCCATAGTTCAGAAGAGTAGGAACCTTAACCCCTATTCCATGTCTAAATTCCATGGGTCTGCACGATCTCGCTAACCTTGATTTCCCCTTTAATTCACCTTGTGTCTTACTTTCCCAGTTTCTCATTGCTCCAGATCCTTTATGCTTGGTATCATATTTCACTTCACAGCTTCCAGCACTCAGCGGTTTACTATTTAACATGCTCTTGGTAACCAGCGAAGCTCATTGGGTATACGAGATAAGACTTATTTTGTAGCTGATGGGGTGAAACTGTGATCACAAGCCATTCTGAACTTTGATAAAACCATGAACAGTCTTGAGCAGCCACCAGGAATAATTAAGCTTTTTTTTTTTGGCACAGCTCTACAAAAATGACCTTTGCTTGACAACGTTCCTGATCAGAAGAAAATAATAGAAAACACATAGTTCACATAACTTTACTATTAGTTTTCTATGGAACACTGAATGATTCTGAATTAAATATTTCAACAATATTTTCAGCAATAATACAGGGGATCCCCCCTCATTTAGTTAATGTGTGAAGGTTTGATGTTGTTCTGATGGTTATTACACAGAAAGGGGGATCCCCTGTTTACAAGCTGCTGAATAGTGATCAAAAGATGTTCAAGTCCAGGACATGTGTCTGTAAAATCCCCCTGAGTTGACCTATGAGCAGTGTCAGAGAAAGTTACTTTTAAAAGGAATCCATTCAGATATTGCTTACTTATGAAAGGGACCTCTTTCTTCAATTAATAAGACATTGGGAGGAAATTACTTTTAATTTGATACATGATACATAGATCACTGCAACTGACAACATGTTTTAAATTATTTCCCCCCAAAACTCCTGATAATTTTTTAAAGTTATTAGCCACTCCCTCCACCAAAGTCCAGCATTGGGCCTGTATGAAACATATTGGAGTTCCCCAACGAAGAAAGGCTCTTAATACTTGTATTTATTTTGTTGGTAAGATGTTGAGTTCAGAAGGGCTTGCTAAAAAGTCTTTGGAAAAATCTGAGACATTTTTATAAACATTAACTGACTATGTTGTATTTCTAATTAAACATTCAGATTTGGGTAAGAGCAATCACAAACTAGAACAATATACTGAGCTTTGTACAGTGAGTCTGGGATATGGAGAAAGGTGAAAACAAGAGGTTGCCTTGGATATACCAAATACTGTATTTTTTAATTCAAGTTTCCAAGTTCAAAAGTTCATTTTCTTCATAAAACATTGCAAGGTATGAATCTGGCAGGGCGACACATTTTTATCCTCCAGGTTCACTGTAAAACATTCCAGTGTATAAACACGGGGCTTCTTGCACAATGGTATTTATGCAACTGGTATGTTCCATGGAAACATACTGCATGACAATCCAAGAAATGTGCTCACTGCTGCATTTGTAACATATCTCACAGCAATTCAGAAACAGCCTTGACAGTTTATTTTCCCACACACTATACACTACCTCAATAAACTGTTTTTTTTATCCATCCATTTTCTAAACACTTCTTCCAATTCAAGGTCTCAAGGGAGCGAGAGCCTGTCTCTGGAGCCAATGGAAGTAAGGTGGGGTGCACTCAGAATGGGTTGCCAGTCCATCACAGGGCTGAAACACAGACATGCACCCACACTCCCACCAGGGCCAATTTTACCAGAAGCCAATTAACCTACCAGTATGGTTTTGGAAAATGGGAGGAAACCAGAACAATTTTTTTTTATTTGAAAACTAATCTGTTTTTAAATGATTGGCAACAAATGTGACCTGAGAGACGATTGGCATGGTTTTCCTTATGGGGCATTTCTTCATTGCATTTTAAAATCTGGTCACAGTACATTTGTTGTGGCTTCTTAACTGGCTGCCACGGCAGCAAAAAATAGAGAAAAGAAGTCTTTCAGCAAAATCTAATCTAAAAGAGGAAATGGCATATTTTAGATCAGCGTTAATTCCTCTGTATTCCCAACTACAGATCTCAAGCCTTCTCCACTGGCCATTTGTGTGCAGGGAGAGTTCCCCAACAGCTCAGCTGTGCTCTTAACTTCAAAATAAAATAGTTGTATTTTCTTAAAGTGGAACTGCAACGTTATCTTTATATTTGGGGTTTGAAAGAATCAACATTGAGAAGGGCATTTCAGACCAAAGAAAAATGTACATGGTGACTTGCAAAATCTCCTCTTTACATTGCAAAATAGACCAAATCCCCCCGTGTTCTGTGATTCAGAACGAGGAAACAAAACTTCAGATGAAATACTTTTCTTTTAATCCAATAGAAGTATTGCTCTCAACTTTTTACCTGCAAATACTACTTACTGCACAACCTGTACTTATGTGCTTGTACAGTATATCACATTACATTAGTCGTTACTAGGAATCGCTGCTTCATATCACAACTTGCATAAACTCTCGCTCTCGCCCCTGGCAACACGAGACATTTGCAAGAACATATCTGCTTATTTCGAAATGTGTGAGATTTTTCTATACCATGAGTGAATTTATTTTGTTACCAAGATTTAATAACCAGTCTGAGAAATTGGGACTGCAGCTCCCCTTTAGGTAACCTTTTTCTGGGCTACACTGAAGTTCTATAGCATTTTTTCTAAGCACAGACATTTTTCTATTAGTCACATCTGCTCTTTAAATAGTTGTGATCTAACTAGAGTTACGTTTATATCAAATGTTCCAAGGGAAGTGAGACACTTTGAGAAAAGTATGTTGTCTTAGCTGGCAGTAAGTACTGGGTGTGCCCATGTTGCCTGGAGAGAAATCAAGAGAAGGTGGGAGGGGACATCGACTGTGCTTTGATTAGTGCTGTGGAGCAAAGGCAACATTTTATGACCTGAAAGTTCCACGCGGTCTATGTTTATCTATGTCTCTTGTGAATAGCTGACATAAGTCAGGAAACAATATTTATTTTTCCCTTCAAATTACTGCCTGCATCTGTATCCTTTCTATCTGTATCCCTGAGAAGAGCCAGGGATTTGCAAAAAAGGTCTTTTACAGGAGTGTTGAATTCCTTCGGTGATTATTACATTAAGGGTCTTACCCTTACGTGTTCTGAGTTGGTGAAAAAAGGACCTATCAGTAAACTCCCTTCTTTTTTTTTCTTTCAGACACTGACTCAATTTCCATACACTTGTTACACATTAAATAACAAGTCTTCTGGCTTCTAACGTAAAGATATAAATTAATTAATAATAATAATTGCTTACTCTTATATAGCGCTTTTCTGGACACACCACTCAATGCGCTTTACAGGTAATGGGGACTCCCCTCCACCACCACCAATGTGCAACATCCACCTGGATGATGCGACAGCAGAACGCTCACCACACATCAGCTATCAGTGGGGAGGAGAGCAGAGTAATGAAGCCAATTCATAGATGGGGATTATTAGGAGGCCATGATTGGTAAGGGCCAATGGGAAATTTGGCCAGGACGCCGGGGTTACACCCCTACTCTTTTCAAGAAACGCCCTTGGATTTTTAATGACCACAGAGAGTCAGGACCTCGGTTTTACATCTCATCCAAAGGATTGCACCTGTTTACAGTATAGTGTCCCCATCACTATACTGGGGCATTAGGACCCACATGGACCGCAGGGAGAGCACCCCCTGCTGGCCCCACTAACAGCTCTTCCAGCAGCAACCTTACTTTTTCCCAGGAGTTCTCCCATCCAGGTACTGACCAGGCTCACACCTGCTTAGCTTCAGTGGGCTGGCGGTTGTGAGTTGCAGGGTGACATGGCAGCTGGTATAAAGATATTAGTTTCAGATCCCAACAGGAATTGTGATTTCGGCACCTTCGAGCAACTTACTGTATGTCACACTGAGCGCTCCAGCAGACTCAGTTGTAGAAATGGGAATTAAAATTTACAGGTAAAACGAAAAAGGTATTTTAACTGTATGCCTTGTAACTGCCTTTGGATAGAAGCCTAACAATTTACATAAAAGCATTCATGCCTGAGTGTTCCAGTCACTTTGTGGTGATATCCTCAGCTGAGTCACTGTCTGAAACAGATACTTGAATGGTATTCTTTCATCCATTAAATTGTAGAAGGCAAAGGAAAGCTTTATGTCATGAGTTATTTCAGGTCTGACACTTATGGTACACCCCTCACATAACATGCAGATGCATATGTTGGTTATATCATGATAACAACTCTACCTGTCTGCAATATTAGCTGTGCAGTCTGTGGTGTTTTGGCTGTTTTAGAAAACTTTTATTGTTTTATTCTCTGCAATAGAGGGAGAAGAACATTTTGTCGTTATATAACAAAGTCCATGTAATTAAACCATATAATTTGTTAGTGGTAGTTCATTGTTGGTCACAATCACTGCGAAAGAATGAGGGAAGTATTACCTATGACGTTCGTTTTTATCTAGCTCTGTTCTGTGGAATTTCAGTGGAACGGATAACAATTTTGGAACCATTCCACTGTAAATGACAGGAAGTTGCTGCCTGGGCTACAATCCTTCAAAGTGCTGCAAACAAACTGTGACTAGGATATGAAATACATACAATACATACAGACGTGTGTTTCTATGTACTGTACAGAAAGGCAAGGGTGGTGTTGTGCTGATGGAGGAATTATAGGAATTATAATAGCCCTTAAGTAAAATAAAAAGCTGATAATAACTAGAGATGATAAACTTACATTTTTAAAGTACAAGCAAAACAAAAAGCAAAAATAATGCCCCAGTAGAAGCAATCAGGGCAAGGTCTGTGAGGTTTGTAAACTCTCAGGGAGTTGTTTCGATCTCATTACAACATACATCTCACCATACTGGAATTCCTCTAGGGTGAATGTCTGGCCCTAGGGTGCAGCTTGTCAGGGTGGTGCATGTTACACACTCACAGCTCTGCAGTGAGCACATGGAATGACATATTCTTAACATTTTTAGAAGCCATCATCATGCACCCAGATTTACAAGATGAGTATTTTTTCCCACAGTGTACAGTCCTAGTTCATTCCATTTCCTCCCTAGCAACAAGGTTCCAGTGACTCAATCCCACACAAACTTGTTTTTCAGATTTTATTTATAGTCACAATTAAAGAAAAATACTTGGAAAAGTCATTTTAAGTCCAAGAATAATGACACTCACTATATTTTGTAGAGGCATTACATTTCTTTAGCATTCTTATTGGTTTTGTCTTTTTAACATCAGATATCGCAATTCAAATTAGTTGTGACACACAGAGACATTCCATTACAACATAAAAGGGTGAATGTTATTAATTTTTATAAACAAATGAAATAATGATATTATCGTTTCTCTTAACATTGGGAGACTTTGGTCTTTTTTCTTGGTGAATTTTCATTGAACACTGCTAGTGTAAGGAACTTTTCAATCTACAGTGCTACAAGAGAAGAAACCCTTTAATCTAATCTGGGTGAGCCCTGGGTTTCCATCTGTTCTCTTGCAAGCAATTCTATTCTTAATGTCCAGGAGCTAAGAAAAGTATTTTGTGTCAGAAAACCTGCCCCATACAAAAGTCTCATGGGGACTGAAACTGAAATTACACTTTAAATCATTCTGTATGAATCTATTGAAATCTACAATACATCATGTGAGAATCATGTTTGAGATTTATTGCTACAAATGCTTAAAACGGTAGTGTTATTTCTAAATAAGACAAATACAGAATGTTAGGTAATACACTTAGTTATAATGAACTTTGTTGATATATTAGGTATGATCAAGTTTCTTGAGTGTCTCTGGGTATCTTAAAAGAAAAACGTCAACAAACTACTGCATAGTAAGCACTGTTTCTTCTGTGCTGAAATCTGTCTCTGCAGTATTCACTTGGCTGTGTATTTCCACGGTAACTAGTAAGTGTTATAGTGAAAGTATTGAAAAAGTGGCCAGGAAAGCAGGAATGCAAATTCTATTCAGGTTTAGATCAAAGAACATTTCTATTTGCCTTTATCCCAAACAAATATATATATATACACACCATAATTAAATCAGTTATCAACACTTCGTTAACACATGTATTTCTAAGAACATGATCACACCCAAAAGAGAGAACACCTCACCTATTTTGACATCAGTTAAACATTCGGTATTAAGGATTCATGGTTGTCACCATGCACTTGTTTACTGTAAACATTTTAGTGCTTTAGGCTTGACCTCTAGATTTCTACAGATAATGATCAAGGAAGTTAACTTACAAACACTTTGTTTACATACAGGAAGTAATATTAAAAAGAATTATCACCCCAACGCCACTAACCTGCAGCATGTGGCAGCTGCTATTTTCTCTGGATATTGCTCCCCGTAACCATATTTAACTTGTTATAAACTGAGTGACATCAGAAAGAAAGTGTTAAATCGCTGTGCACAGCAAGGTGACATTGCAAGCCATTCTCTTCATTTTCAGCTTACCATACTGTATGTGCTGTATCACTACCACTTGTAGTAATGGGAAAATATACTCCTGAATTATCACACAAGGCACAAGCATTTTCACAAGTTCATTTCATTGCTGAGTCTTTTTTTGAGAATTGTTTTATTAATGTCAAACACAAAATAAAACACTTGCATAAAAGTACGTACTAAGATAAAAAAATATTACATGAATAGAACAATAATCAATTGAGCATATACTGTATGAGCATCACATACACTTCATTTCACGCAAGATTGTATATTGCTAAAAAGTATTGGGAATCCTATGCAAGTGACAGTGTACAAAATATCCATATTCATATAAATATTATGACAGTGGGAAGGGATTTCCCCCTATGCACCACTAGAGGGCCCTCTAATTGTCACCTCTCTAAATACCGCATGAGAATGTGTATCATCACCACCTGGGTTCTTCATTAGAAACTATTACATTCTCACGCGATCTCCCTGTGTTCGCCATAGAACCATGGCAGCGGTTTAAACGCTACGGAAAGCCCTTAACTCAATCTATAGAGCGATTTCCACATTTCCTTAGAACCTCACCGTTCTTTATATCTCACGGGCTGGAAGAATACAACTCGGAGTGCCTCCGCACTGGTTCTCTACCTCATCCCGAGGTACTGAGCTTCTGCCAGTGAAGGGAGCCAGAAATCCACACTATTACAACATGTACATATGACGAAAATGAATATAAAATATTAAGTCTTAATCCGTATGTTTTTGGAAAATGTGCTAGCTTGCCAACCAAGGAAAGTTAGAGAAAAAAAAGAAATTTGTTCAAGGTGTACATTATCCAGTAGTTGTTCCCATGAAAATGGGACAGCATTGCCAGAAAAATAAAATGGTTTAATAAACAAGAAACCTGAAAGGATTGATTTGTAACACCTCTAATAATTAAAGGGGTGATTAGAGTACTCTAAGTATGTATGGCATACTGTTGTAAAGGGCACTACAGCAAATAAGATTGTCTGATTGAAGTCATTTTGGAAGTGGTTTTGTTATTGAAATAAAAAAGGTCTCAGATTAATACAAGTCCCCTGAAAAAGGGGAAAGAGAAAAACTCTAAATCAAATGCATACAGGAATTCTTATGAAGCTAACAGAAAAGGAGATTTATTCAACAACAATAGATTTTCCTCAATACACAGTCTGACTCTAAAGCTCTGGCTCCCAACCTTATTTTGGGGGACTCCTGTGTCTGCTGGTTTTCCAAATTCTAAATCAAATTTGCAGTTGTGGCTCCCAGAAACTCTATTGCTGCTGTTTTTTGCTTTTAAACCAATTCACAGTGTATTTCAATTTCAAGACTGGGTGTTTATCCAGTCATTATTTTAAACCATCTTTTTGCTGGGAGCAAATCAACTCCTGACAAATAATGATTATTAACACTGATTTCCCAGTAGTTAATATATTCATCAAACAATATCATTTCAAAATTAGATAAGAATAATTTTGTAGTCATGAAATATCCATAAGGACCTATAGAACATGACAGATTAATGCCAAATACTGTTTTTTTTTATTAACACCCCTGTCATTGTCTGATCTCCCCTGTCCTCAAACCAGCTGTCAATCAATCATTGGAAGGCCAGTCTTTTCTGGGAAATTCACAGCAATCAAGAGCTCATCCTGGGATCGAAGGGCAGAAGGCAGGACTACACTCTGAATGGCATGATATGTTAATTGCAGGATACACACATGAGCACACGGGGACAATTTAGAGCCAGCATATCTTCAGAAGGTGGGGGGAATGTAGAGACATGGGGAAAAACACCCTCCCCCAGGAGGAACATGCACACTTCTTACAGAAGATGCCATGCTCCAGATTCGAACCTGGGACCCAAGAGCTGAGAGGTGTTAGCACTAATTGACATACTCTCCCTTCCCCCACACACAATCATATCTAAGCCAAATCAAAAAGATTTTGAACCTGATGTACAAACTATGTAAACAATTAATCTCCCTGTTTCTCGGAAATGATCACGATCCAATCTAAAATAAATACAGTTTTGGAAAACTAACCAACATTGAGCAATTATACTCAGTCTCCAGTGCAAAATGTAATAGTGTTTAATATTCATTTGGAAGCTGATTGGAAGCTTGACTTGACTGACTGGGGAAGAAACGTGTGAATACAATTCTGTTCTGTGTGTTTTTCAGTTAGATCTTATGATCAAGTGAGAGGTAAGTACAAGACACTCTTCAAAGTCCACAGAATTGCATCATTCTTTCTAGAAAAGATGTTTACCAGAAGAATTTCTGGGAGAGAAAAAAAATAATTAATTATGGTGCTGGTCTCAGTGCTTGCCTGGCACATCACTCTAAGCTTTTGTGTAGCCTGTTGAACACTTCTGGTACTTCTCAACCTGTAACATTGGAAATACAAGATTAAACCTAGTCATTCAACTTAACACATTTTAATTTAAATGCAAAGAATCAATGTAAACCAATGTATATACACTATAACCTTATTCTAGGCAAGGCAGACACATCGACTACATCAATATTATCAATGAAAACATTTCCACGATTAAATTATTTGAGTTTCACATTTGCAAGATACATTATTTTAAACCCGTAATATAAATACTATTTTTAAATAGAGTAGCTCAAAATACTTAAATTGTAACAAATATCTGTTGGCAAGCGCCAGTCTTGCCCACACAATGTGTTCACAAACAGCACTTGTCTACAATTCCATGGGCCTTTTTGTAGAGAGTATTCAACAGATAATATTTAAAGTACATTATTTACTGCACTCATGGAAAGACCCTGTAATGTTTTTCCAAGTTTTTTATTCTTAACATTATTATTATTTTAAAATCAGACACAATTGCTTTTAAATTCTTAAGTGCTCAACTCAATATTTTTTGCTAAATATGATTTTATATATATAAATGAAAGTAATTCCAGTTCATTTTCTCTTTGTAGAACAGTGCAGTGATCCTCCATCTGTATTCAATACGGCTCTGAATAGCGCATATCAATTATTAAAACAATTCCCAGACGGAGCTGCTGTTAAGTATGAATGTAACCCAGGATATAGAAGAAAAGGGGAGCTACATTAATCACCTGCAATAATGGCGAGTGGTTTAATCGACCTTAACATGTGACAGTGAGTATCTGACACCTTAATAGTGCAATCTGTAAGCGTGAGACATACTTCCTCATCCAGGAAAAAATTGATTGGCTAAATTGTGTTGATATTGGCAATCACATTTTATGGATGTGTGGTAAGCCAAGTGTAATCTGATCTTATTTAAGGTTAACCCATTTCTAAAAATGAGAGAGATGGTAAACACATTTTACCATTTGTTAATCATCTTTGACAAATTTTACATGTATGTAAGTAACAGTGATCAAAATTAAGAAAGGCAGTTAATGCAGATTATCCCAGTAGGCATCAGAAACAGTGCAGCTGCTTGTAAAAGCAGCAGTTTCATTTTGCCTCTTTCCCCAACTACAGTATTTGGGGGTTGTGAAGTTTTTCATTGTCATTTTAAATGCACTGAAATACTGGACCTTGTCTAATACCTGCCCATATACAGCACTGTCTGTTTATACACTGAGCTGTGTATCGGCCAGCAGAACAGACAGCTGATACTGCTTCATCATTTTATTCAGACAGCAGACATGGTTTGCATTCTCATTAGACCAACCAGATCCCATAAAGGAACTGTGGCTGGTTTTCCCTATTAACAATGACAGACATTTTTAAACCCCAAAGCTCTTTACCTGAGTGTGTAGTCATTTGTAGTTTGAGAAATGTACTGTATATGGATGCAGTTTGTGTTTTCCCATGATCTTGCACATGCGTTTTACACATTGGTGAACCTCATACATTTGTTAGCTTTGAAAATACAAGCTGACATTAACTGCAGGCCAGAAATATAGTTCATACATGTTTTACACAACAGCATATGGACAGACAGCACACCTCACCCAGATTGTCAACTTTACTCCTGCTCAATACTACAAGTGATTCTAGAACCCAACAGAAGCACAACGCACATTAAGTGTAGATTTCTAACTGCCTTTTCACTGGCAAGTGTAGAAATCTCTCTAGAGATGCAGAAAGGGATTTCAGTATCTTTTAAGCCACTTCCATGGTTCTATGGCGAACACAAGGAGAGCGTGACAATGTAATATATGGTTTCTAATGAAGAACCCAGGTGGTGCTGATACACATTCTCACGCGGTATTTACTGTAAAGAGGTGACAATTAGAGGACCCTCTAGTGGTGCATAGGGGGAAAATACCTTCCCCTGTAATTGTAATAGTGTGGATTTCTGGCTCACTTCACTGGCAGAAGCTCAGTACCTCGGGATGAGGTAGAGAACCGGTGCGGAGGCACTCCGAGTTGAATTCTTCCAGCCCGTGAGATAAAAAGAACGGTGAGGTTCTAATGAAATGTGGAAATCGCTCTATAGATTGAGTAAAGGGCTTTCCGTAGCGTTTAAACCGCTGCCATGGTTCTATGGCGAACACAGGGAGATCGCGTGAGAATGTAGTAGTTTCTAATGAAGAACCCAGGTGGTGATGATACACATTCTCATGCGGTATTTAGAGAGGTGACAATTAGAGGGCCCTCTAGTGCTGCATAGGGGGGAAATCCCTTCCTACTGTCATAAAATTTATATTGTAACGCAACGGGGGCTCAGGCGGGCGCCCTTGCTGCATCTGGTCGGCCCCATCCCGACTGGAGGCTCGAACCCGGGACTTCCGCGTCTCTCTGCAGCGACCTAGCCGCTCTTACACACAGTGCTTGTCGGCCGTAAGCGTTACAATATAAATACGGATATTTTGTACACTGTCACTTGTATAGGATTCCCAATACTTTTTAGCAATATACAATCTTGCATGAAATGAAGTGTATGTGATGCTCATACAGTATATGCTCAATTGATTATTGTTCTATTCATGTAATATATTTTATCTTAGTACGTACTTTTATGCAAGTGTTTTGTTTATTTCGTGTTTGACATTAATAAAACAATTCTCAAAAAAGACTGAGCAATGAAATGAACTTGTGAAAATGCTTGTGCCTTGTGTGATAATTCAGGAGTATATTTTCCCATTACTACAAGTGGTAGTGATACAGCACATATAGTAAGTTGAAAATGAAGAGAATGGCTTGCAATGTCACCTTGCTGTGCACAGCGATTTAACACTTTCTTTCTGATGTCACTCAGTTTATAACAAGTTAAATATGGTTACGGGGAGCAATATCCAAAGAAAATAGCAGCTGCCACATGCTGCAGGTTAGTGGCGTTGGGGTGATAATTCTTTTTAATATTACTTCCTGTATGTAAACAAAGTGTTTGTAAGTTAAATTCCTTATCTGTAGAAATCTAGAGGTC
This sequence comes from Lepisosteus oculatus, assembly GCF_040954835.1. NCBI lineage: Eukaryota > Metazoa > Chordata > Actinopteri > Semionotiformes > Lepisosteidae > Lepisosteus > Lepisosteus oculatus. Next base: position 34,777,564 of record NC_090700.1, read on the forward strand.
AAGCCTAAAGCACTAAAATGTTTACAGTAAACAAGTGCATGGTGACAACCATGAATCCTTAATACCGAATGTTTAACTGATGTCAAAATAGGTGAGGTGTTCTCTCTTTTGAGTGTGATCATGTTCTTAGAAATACATGTGTTAATGGAGTGTTGATAACTGATTTAATTATGGTGTGTATATATATATATTTGTTTGGGATAAAGGCAAATAGAAATGTTCTTTGATCTAAACCTGAATAGAATTTGCATTCCTGCTTTCCTGGCCACTTCTTCAATACTTCACTATAACACTTACTAGTTACCATGGAAATACACAGCCAAGTGAATACTGCAGAGACAGATTTCAGCACATAAGAAACAGTGCTTACTATGCAGTAGTTTGTTGACGTTTTAAGAGACCCAGAGACACTCAAGAAACTTGATCATACCTAATATATCAACAAAGTTCATTATAACTAAGTGTATTACCTAACATTCTGTATTTGTCTTATTTAGAAATAACACTACCATTTTAAGCATTTCTAGCAATAAATCTCAAACATGATTCTCACATGATGTATTGTAGATTTCAATAGATTCATACAGAATGATTTAAAGTGAAATTTCAGTTTTAGTTCCCAGGAGACTTTTGTATGGGGCAGGTTTCCTGACACAAAATACTTTTCTTAGCTCCTGGACATTCAAGAATAGAATTGCTTGCAAGAGAACAGATGGAAACCCAGGGCTCACCCAGATTAGATTAAAGGGTTTCTTCTCTTGTAGCACTGTAGATTGAAAAGTTCCTTACACTAGCAGTGTTCAATGAAAATCCAAGAAAAAAGACCAAAGTCTCCCAATGTTAAGAGAAATGATAATATCATTATTTCATTTGTTTATAAAAATTAATAACATTCACCCTTTTATGTTGTAATGGAATGTCTCTGTGTGTCACAACTAATTTGAATTGCGATATCTGATGTTAAAAAAACAAAACCAATAAGAATGCTAAAGAAATGTAATGCCTCTACAAAATATAGTGAGTGTCATTATTCTTGGACTTAAAATGACTTTTCCAAGTATTTTTCTTTAATTGTGACTATAAATAAAATTTGAAAAACAAGTTTGTGTGGAAATGAGAGACAGGAACCTTGTTGCTAGGGAGGAAATGGGATGAACTAGGACTGTACACTGTGGGGAAAAAATACTCATTTTTGACTGGAACATTCAAGCCTGGATGCTTTTATGTAAATTATTAGGCTTCTATTCAAAGACCGTTACAAGGCATACAGTTAAATTTTCTTGTACATTTTAATTCCCATTTCAACAACTGAGTTTTCTGGAGCACTCAGGGTAACGTAAGGTGCTTGAAGGTGCCGAGATCACAACCCCGGTTTGCAAGAGACCCCATACTTATACATTGAAATGTTTTACAGTGAACCTAGAGAATAAAAATGTGTCGCCCTGTCAGATTCATACCTTAGACTGTTTTATAATGAAAATGAGCTTTTAAACTTGGAAAATTGAATTAAAAAATACAGTATTTTGGTATATCCAAGGAAACCCCTTGTTTTATTATTTTCACCGTTCTGCATATTCCAGACTCACTGTACGTTCCCCAAAGCGAAGTTCAATATATGGTTCTAGTTTGTGATTGTTCCAACCCAAATCTGAATTTTTAATAAGAAATACTAAATTGTCAGTTTATGTTTATAAACATGTCTCAGATTTGGCCAAAGACTATTTAGGAAGCCTTTCTGAACTCAACATCTAAAAAAAAAGTTTAAAGAGCCTTTCTACAGTGGGGAAGTCCAATATATTTCATACAGGCCCAGTGCTGGACTTTGATGGAGGGAGTGGCTAATTACTTTACAAAATTAGCAAGAGCTTGGGGGGGAAATAATTTTTAAAATGTTAAAATGTCAGATGCAGTGATCTACGTATCATGTTTAGTTATCAGGCTAAACATTACCTCTTAGAAGCAATTTCCTCCCAACATCTTATTAATTAAAGAAAGAGGTCCCTTTCATAAGTAACAAGTAACTGAATGGATTCCATGTCCTGGACTCCATGTTGGGGCATCATTTGGGTGTTCTGGTCCAGAGGACTGACCGTCACCTACTGGTCCACCAACATAACTTAATGTAGCAACCCGGTTTTCTTGGAGGTCTCCTGTCTCAGCATTAAGTAATGATCTGGACCCAGCCTTGCTTACTTAAGCACAAACTGAAATTAAGGTCTGTGGTTATGCTTCTCTGTTGACCTGCAGGGATAAAAGTCCCTTATACTGCCTCTTCTGTCATCATTCAACATAGGAACAAGTAATTGAAAGAAGGGGGAAGGTGTGAACCTAGGTTGAGAATGAGTTTAGTTTCTGTCGTCTTTCTGCTATGGGAGTTGAGAAACCCCTCTTTGAGAACAGACACAGAGAGATCAGTGTGATCATGGCCGTCTGAGGTGAAATGAGAAACTATGGGCTTGGACAAATCTTTAATCCTCACAACCCTAACATGTTCTTTGAAGTGGTCTCCTAGTCTCCTTCCAGTTTCTCCAATGTAGATATCTGGGCATTTTTTACAGGAGATACAGTAAATGAGGTTGCTGGAGGTCTCATAAGGCTGTCGAGAAAAGCAGAGATGAGTGTGGTCGGACAATTTGCAGTTGTAAAAAATAGATCACAAAGGTATTTTCTGTGAGATTCTCATAGATTCTGTGAGGTATTTTCTAGTTTCTTCGTAGAGAAAATTAGAATGAAACCGTCAATTTTTTTTTCAAAATTCAAATGACATCAACAATTAGAAGAGGTCCGAGAGGAAATCTGTGTCGGTGTCTGAGCTGCAAACAGAACGAGCAGAGATAAATGATAGAACAAGTCTCAACTTGTTCCATTGATAATTAGATAATAAGAATACACACAAACTCATTATACTTTATTATATATGGCTAAAGCTATATTTACTGTAATTTAATTCCATCCCATTTAGTGTCATTCCATCCCAGCATATCTAAACGGGTGTAACACAGAAGAAAGAGCTTGAATTAAAGCACAGTAGTATCACTGCATACTATTTTTCACAATTGCCTGTGTTTTAAATAAAACATTAATAGAATCTAACTGAGATGTAGAGCAAAGCTTGTAATGTTAAACCACTAAAAAACTGGCATTTTTTTCTGTATCATTTTTAATGACTCCAGTAAACTGTCTTTTCTACTTCTCTCTTGTGGACTTCTCTTCTCTTGCCCACAGCTGTAACCACAAACAAACCAACTCAAAAAAGAGGCAGATACTCCAGCATATCTGCTTTACTACATGAGGGCACATGCTGGTAAGCAGCTAATTGAATGTGCGCCTGACAAACTTGAGTATAAAAGGGATCTCAGATAGAGAAGTGGGAGCCAGCGGCTCTGAGTAAATGTGCAGCATCTGTGAAGACAGGACACAACGTGAATATTTATACACACAGAAAAGTAAAACCATGCAAACCAGTTTGTTGAAAAGATTTGCCCTACACTCTAGAATATTTATATGCTAGTAGATTCCTGTCAGAGGAAATGGACAGACATGTGGCAATCTGGAGCACATCCTAGAAGCATAGGGCACAGGACAGGTACGCACTCTAGACAGGACATCAGTCCATTACAAGGCACACATGCTCAGATGCACAATTTAAAGAAGTTAATTAACCTCCCCAGCATGTCTTTGGAAGGTGAGAGCAAACTGGAGCTCTCTTCGAGAACCCATGCAATCAAGAGGTGAACATGTAAACTCCCCACACAACGTACCTGTAGCCTGGAGTTGAACCCAGGAGCCAAGACCAACGAAGTAGCAATGCTAACCACCTTGTCACCACACCGCCTGCCCGATTGCTTCCATTAAATCAGAATTATTTGTCTTTCTCGCCAACAAGCTGAGAGCTATGAGGTCCAGACAAGAAGGTGTCACTGGGACTCACACCAGGTGGAGCAGCTGGCGAGTGCAGCCCTAAGCGAATGTGCAACATGTGAGACAGAGGTCTGGTAGGAGGGCAGCACTCCTGGTCTCATGCATATGGAGGCTGCTGGTGTTTCCAGGCCACATCCATCTCAGGATATATCTGCAGCTAGATGATCCTGAAATGTCACCACATAATTACTACACACTTTGTATCTGTGCACCACAAAGCGCTGGTCCAATTCTCTTTCCTCTTAACATCTCTTTATCTCATCAAAGGACAAACACTTCTTGCAAGGCTTCATACTTTTCCTACATAACAAAATTCATGAAAGAGATATTAAAAGCTCAATATTTAGAATTAATCTGTTTAACTGCCTTTAACGAAATAATAATGGTCATGTCTAATGCTGAATAACATTTCAATACACCCCAGCTTCAATCTTGTTTGAAGATTAAGTACTGGTATTTTGAATTAATTATAGTGATGCTATCATTACAGTTCAATTCATCACACAGTAATTCAGTTTCACCTCGCATTCGAACCATACTTCATTGATAAAAAAATAAGTAAAGGTTAAAATTCTAGATTAAAATTCCTAGTCACAAAACCCCTGCTAACAAACATCCAGAGTATAGGTAAAAATTGCACCTTTTAAATTTCAGAAAGAATAGGAATTGCCATTTTTACATTTTATAAGAAAAAAATTGTACACTAAATGCTGTGAAAGAAATGGAGCCATGAACTTTAGAAATGTTTTTTAGAAATGTGTTTAAAATAATAATAATGATACTGTTGTTGTTGTTGTTGTTGTTGTTAGATGAAAGAACACCGGGAACATGTCTAATGTTGAATGTTTCTTATTACCTTAAAGGACTTTAATCTGTACAAACAATTAAGAGATCTGGCAGTAGAATGAATTGTATTATGCACAAAAGTCAGGTTAAGTAAAAAATGAGAAGAAGCTGTTTTGCTCTTTTTATCTGATTTCTAGTAGCATCAAATGTGTAAAATCTGACCAAGCCAATTTTGAAAGGATCCCACAGTCAGCTTCAAAAACTTGGTTGGAAACTTGTATTTCCTATTAGGAAATAAACTAATAAAAAGAAAATGGAGGGTTTTGTTTCTTCTAGTTTTAGGCTCAGTTTGGATAAACAATGTATTTCCTGACTGTGCAGCAAGGCTTATCCAATATTTCACCCACGAAAAGGTTAAAAAGAAATTGGTCACACAACAACACCCCATACAAGGATCACGTACTGTAATCAAATCCAAATTTTGCTCACCAAACAGGTCTGTACTCTTGCAATTCAGACACAATGAAGGACTTTGTTTGGATAGGCTTGTCTCGGGAGTGCATTTGCTTTAATAACTGAATATTCAAATTGAGCTTTATTTCTAAGAATCCACGTCACTCCATACTGTATGTAGTTATACAATACCAGCTTCCACCATGTTATATAACTAAAATAACAAGCAGAACCTATTGTATTATATGAAAATGACAGGTAAAGTAAAAAACGAGAGGAAGCCATTTCACTCTTTTTATTAATTTGATTTCTAGTGGCTCTAGTTTGGCTCTTTTTTATCTGATTTCTAGTAGCATCATACAGTACGTGTAAAATCCCACTAAGACAATTTTGCTTAGGTTTTCTATACATTTCAAACAAACTCCACCTCGGCCCATACTTGTCCTCGTTGGCAAGGAAACACATGGAGCGACAGGGAGGGGTTTTACAGAAATGCACCTGATCTGCGCAAAACCCCACCCGAGATGCCAATAAGAGGATGCATCAAGGAGGAGTTTGGCGTAAGAGGCTTTGCCTTAACCCGCTTGGCTCCGGGCCAACCGCCTGGCTCAGGCGGGTAGTTGCATCAGCACGCGTAGGCTGCAAGGGAACAAGTAATAGGTTTATTCCATGCTGAAAAGAGAAGAAAGGAAACACAACGTTTTGGCTGTGGAGCCTTCTTCAGTGCAAGAAAGATAGGGCAGTCAACAAAGATAATATAGCGTGGGGAAACAAAAGCCAGGACAAGGAGAGAGGAGGAGGCAGGAGCAGAGGAGAGGCAGAGTGGCCAATCCAGTGGTGCGAGGTCGAGAGAGGTGTGAAACAAAACCTACCAATGAATAGAGAGAATTAGAAGAAAACAGGTCAGTCGTTGAGAGAAGGGGAAAGGTGTGAGCCAAGTTTCAGGATCATTTTTGTTTCTGATGTTCCTGCTATACAGTATATAATGTTAAGAAACCCTAGTTTGAGAATGCAGACGGAGAGGTCGGTGCAATCATGGCCGTCAGAGGTGAACCGAGAAACTGTGGGCTTGGAGAAATCTTTCATCTTCACAGCCCCACCATGTTCTCTGAAGCGGTCTCCCAGTCTCCTCCCTGTTTGCCCACTGTAGATGGCTGGGCATTTACTGCAAGAGATACAGTAAATAAGGTTGCTGGAGGTACAAGATGTATATTCTGAGTGAGCCAGAAGTGTCCTGAGGGGCCTTGAATGAGTGTAGTGTTAGATATGTACTTGCAGGTGATACAGCGAGCTCTGTTGCAGGGGAAAGTGCCTGGTGTGGATGATTGCTGAGGACGGTCCAGGGAGCTGTGAACCAGAAGCATACGCAGATTGGGTGGCCGGCAATATGACTCATATTATGAGATATTATGAGATGATGTGGTGGTCAGAAAAGAGGGCCCCAATGGAGGGATCATCCTGTAGGATAGGAAGGTTGTTGATAAGGGTCCTGGGGATAGAGAGCGTGTTAGGGTGCTAGGGAAGCACCAAAGGAATGTGGTTAGGCCTGTGAGAAAGAGGCTTACAGTTTTACAGGAAGTGGCGTCACGGAGAATAATTAGCTTGAGCAGCAGCCCTGGTTAACTGACATTCATTCATTCTTCTTATAGTTTCATGTGTTTCAGAATACTCTTTCTGACCACATTTATGGTTGATCTCTTACGTCTACTGCAAAGCGCTTTGAGATATCTTCACATGAAGGGCACTATTTAAACCAAAACTATCCTTAATCATTTGAAGATCATTCTGATTGTTTCGGCATCTCTGCGACCCTGTATTGGATAAAGCGGTTGGAAAATGAATGGACTGTTATTATTCCATTGTACTGTAGCGTTTGCAGGTTCTTTTCAGTAATAAATAACATCGGAGACGCCATTAACCAGCTTTATTTGTTAACAACCACACAAAACCAAACACAGAATCCACACACATGAGGAGACTGACGGAACACGTACAAATCTTTAGGGTGGTAATTACCTAACAACACACTTTTCTTTTACAGGACGACACAAGGCACTAGAACTACTAGGACATTATTTACACAGGTAGGGTCAGCCGCTGGTCATCGTGCTGACCCTCAGACTCTCCCCGGCTACCACTCCCAGCATGCCCAGCGGTACTACGAGCGCCTAGGGGCGCTTCCTCCTCACCACCAGGCGAGGGCGTTACAATACTATTGGTTGTTTTTTTTTTTCGTAGAAGTAGTGCGTCTTTAAGAAATTGGTTAACACCCCCTTGAAGAAGACATTGTTGTGTGGGTGTGATAGCTGCAGCTTGAAACATTACACAGAGCTTAAAGGTATTCAGTATTTCGTTTTTAGATTGCAAAGATGGGAAAGTAGTCTTGACTTAACATTAAGTAGGTCATAACTAAGGAATTACAAAAAGAATATTAAATCGATATACTTAAAAGCAAAAGGGCGTAACTGAGATCCAGAACATAATTTTAGTTTTTTTTAAAAGAAAACTTTTATATTATTAATTTAATTGGGATGAGGGAACAAAGCGAATATACACATAAAATATAGTTTGTCTTGTTTTTACAAGGACTTCAGAAGGGGAAGAGACGAGGAGGCTGTGACGCCCAAGCTTTTTCCTGTCTTTGTTTTGTGAAGATATCCAGAGAAACATTATGTCAGGCTGGGGTCGTTTCTGCGAACAGGCTGTTCTGCAGAACGGGCTGGTTCTGATCCTGACTGTGCTCATTGTCAACGTAGCAGGTACAGCAGATATCTTACATTTAACTGGTTTCCCCTACCTGACCGTCATGTGTCCTGTCTCACCCGCCCTCCGCCCTACATGGAAAACAAAAATCAGAGCAGTCTTGAAATCATTTGGCCTTAAGATTCTTCCACCATGCTGAAGTGGAATTACTCAGTATTAGGGCAGAAGTCCACGAAATTACAGTATAGGCTTAGAATATAGCCAGAAGAATGGTAGTTTATGATCCTAAAACCTCAAAAACATTTCAAAATGGAATGGTACGAAACGTAAATTCGTATTTTATGTTTTAATCTTAGCTTAGTTTAAATATTTTTGAAATAATCTTCTTGGTTCTGGAGGCGCCTATACAATCGTTCTTGCTGAATAGAAATAAAGCCTTTGTCCGCCGTGAGTCCAGTTTTTCAGGCAATTAACACTGTCCGGAGCAGATGGGTATTGAATGTGTTTTGCCGTATATATCCTGAAACGTCCTTCTAAAGCATTCGAAATGCTGTTTCTAGGTGCTGTTCTTGCCCATATTAGCATCTTAAATCAACAGGTGCAATTGCCTAAAATGCTTGCTAAGCCGACAGGAAGCCTGATTCATATTAAAATTTGGTTGTATAGATCTATTTATTACTGGGGCGTGCCGGTAGTGCAGTGAGTTAAAATCTGGACCCGGGGTGCTTTGTATATTCACCCTTTCTTCGGGTGCTCTGGTTTCCTCCCACAGACCAACTACATTTTTTAAGGGCCAATGGGAAATTTGGCCAGGAAGCCAGGGTTACACCCCTACTTTTTTCGAGAAACGCCCTGGGATTTACCTCTGTTTTACGTCTCATCCAAAGGACAGCGTCACTATACTGGGGCATTAGGACCCACATGGACTGCAGGGTGAGCGCCCCCTGCTGGCCCCACTAACACCTCTTCCAGCAGCAACCTTAGTTTTTCCCAGAAGGTCTCTCATCCAGGTACTGACCAGGCTGACACCTGCTTAGCTTCAGTGGGTTGCCAGTTGGGAATTGCAGAGTGATATGGCTGCACAGACCAACAACATACTGGTAGATGAACTGGCTTTTGGGAAATTTGACCGTAGTGTGAGAGTCTGTGTGGCCGCATTTCTGCCCTGCGATGGTCTGGCAGCATGTCCAGGGTGTACCCTGCCTAGAGATCTGCACGGACATGAAAACCCAACCCGGATCGTACCCGAGACCTTGAGATCCGACCCAACCGAGACCGAATGGGACTTCCAAATTTGAAACCCGAACCCGAAATCGTCACTCTTCTCCTCTCGGAGCGAGTAGACACATGCGCACACGGAGACGGATTCTCACTGACGCGGTTTTACAATGCTTTGATCGGCTGCTATGCGCTTTAGTTGATGGAGAAAAATGCCGTGTGCTGAGAAAAACTGGTATTTAGGTCAAATGTTACCATAACGAAGCCGTCCCCGACTCATTTGGCATTTTGGTAATTCTCTCTTTGTGAGTTTTCGTTTTATTTCATCGATTGAGAACAGTTAGCTAGGTAAGCTTTGTTACACACATATTGTACAGAACGAGACAGAGAGAGAACAAACGGGCAAGCGACAGCGCAAAATGAGTAAGGAATTTCTTCTAATAAAAATACATTTAAGCATAAAATAATAATCAATTTTCACTTATTAGAAAACAAACCCGAAACCCGCCCGAGCCCGAAGTTGTATGTGAAAAACCGGCCCGAAAACCCGAGACTTTGTCGGACCGTCGGGCTCAGGTCGGGTAGTAGACCTCTACCCTGCCTTGCAGGGATAGACCAAACTGCTCTTTTTATTGCTGTTGGGAGTTCGCAGACTTCTGGTTTTCACTTGTCCTCATCCGCCTATCAATTGCATTAATTTAATCATGTCATCAGTTTTGTGTCTTGGGATTTAGTCCAGTGCGTCCTTGATTTAAAACAAGTCATTGTTCGTTCTGTCTGTGGCCTTTTCACACTTACAAATAACTGCATTTACAAAGCAGTAGATATTTCAAATATAAAGAAATATGTATTTTTAATAGATAGATAGATACTTTATTGATCCCGTGAGGGAAATTGCAGTGCAACAGCAGCTTAACACACACAACACAGCCACAGTGTAACGAATTATATAATAATAGTACAATACATACAATACAATACAAGAGTTACTCACAGTTCGGACACACAAGAACAAACTAGAACAGAACAGTACACAGAAAATCGTATCACACGTATGAATGTAAATATAGATGTAACCATAGATATAAATATAAATATAAATGTATTGCACAGGTCCCTGGCATATATTGCACAAAAGTGGTTGTAAACGGGAAAAAGAAAAAGAAAAAGAAAGAGAACAGATGTAGCAGTAGATGTGTATATGCGTTTAGTCCAGAAACAGGTCACTGTCTCTGTTGCCTCTGCCAAGACGCAAGGTGGATGCGTTGTACAGTCTTATGGCAGACGGCAAGAATGACCTCCTGTAGCGCTCCCTGTCGCACGCTGGATGAATCAGTCTATTGCTGAACGTGCTCTTCATTCCTGCAAGCCTGTCATAGAGGGGATGGGAGAAGTTGTCCATGATGGCCTCTAGTTTGGACATCATTCTCCTCTCAGCCACTACCTCCAAGGGGTCCAGGTCAGACCCAATGACAGAGCTTGCTCTCCTGATGAGCTTGTTCAGCCTTTTGGAATCTACTGCTCTAATCCCAGAGCCCCAGCACACCACTGCGTAGAAAATGGCACTCGCTACCACCGACTGATAAAACATGTGTAGCATCTTACTACACACATTGAACGACCTGAGCCTCCTCAAGAAGTAAAGTCGGCTCTGTCCGTTCTTATAGATGGCCTCGATGTTCTTAGACCATTCCAGTCTATCGTCGATGTGCACTCCCAGGTACTTGTACGAGTCCACCATCTCCACGCCACTCCCATGGATGTAGACAGGAGTAGGTTTGACCTTTTTCCTCCTGAAATCTACCACCAGTTCCTTTGTCTTTGTAACATTCAGTTCCAAGTGGTTCACCCCACACCACTCCACAAAGCTGCTGACCAGTCCTCTGTACTCCTCCTCCTCCTGCTCACCCTTGATACATCCCACAATTGCAGAGTCATCTGAGAACTTTTGCAGGTGGCATGACTTTGAGTTGTACTTAAAGTCCGAAGTATAGAGGGTGAAGAGGAATGGAGAAAGAACTGTCCCTTGAGGTGCCCCTGTGTTACTCACTACCAGTTCAGACACACAGTTCTGAAGTCTCACAGACTGTGGTCTGCCCGTCAGGTAGTCAGTGATCCACGAGGTCATGGAGGCATCAACTTGCATCTCCTCCAGCTTCCTCCTTAGAAGTAAGGGCTGGATGGTATTAATGGCACAGTTTAGGAGTTTAGGATGCACTTTATTCTATAGCTTGCTAGCAGGTGAATGAAGTTACCTCTGTCTTGGCTATTGAGAGCTGGGTTTGAGAGAGTTCATCAGAGAAGAAACTATTTTCTGTTAAATTTATCAAATTAATGCTAAATTCAATTTTTTTTAATGTAAAGGGGTAAGAACGTGACCACTAAAACTTCCAATTTGTAAGATCAAGCATCTCCACACCTATGTGTGAGGATGTTGTATCTCATCGTTAAGCTATAGTGTCATTAATCTGGTACATGTTTCTCCAAAAAATATCTGATTTTTATTGTTTTTATTGTACTGTTTTCTGCAGCTATCTGGACAGGGTTGTCTCCTGGAATTTGAACTCTCCACACTCGGGTTCCATAAAAACACACAATCCCTCCAGAACCATGAAACTGAAGATATTATATCCAACTTTGGCCCTTTTTATTGTATTAACTACCATTGGCTTTACAGCCAAACACAAAGTGTAACTGGAGCCATTAGTGAAATTAATCCAAGTTCATTTTCTCTTTGTAGGTCAATGCAGTTATCCTCCAAGTGTACAGAATGCTGTTCTAAATGACCAGTCTCAATTATTAAATGATTTCCCAGAGGGAACTGCTGTTACGTATGAATGTAACCCAGGATATAGAAGAGCGAGTGGATCTCCATCAATCTCCTGCAGTAACGGCCAGTGGAGTCAACCGACATTAACATGTGAAAGTGAGTGTTTATTTTTTTTAGATTAGGAAAACATCATATACTAACGGCACCTCAACTGTGTAATTTGTCATTTTGAGATATACTTCCTTGAAAAGGAACAAAAGCTGACTGGTTAATTTGTGTTGTCATTTTGTTTGTTAATATGTGATAAATTGAGTGCAATCTGTTCTTACTTCAGGTTAACGTGTTTCCAATAATTAGAGAGGTTTTGTAATGATAAACGGACGCAAAAACATGACACCATTGCAGCCAAGACAAATGATCACAGTAACAGTGAGCAAAATAAGGAGAGGCAATTCCTGCAGATCATCCCAGTAGGCATCGGAAACAGTAGCATTGGAATAAGAGCGGTTTGATTTTGCCTCTTCCCAGACTAGCAAGGGGAGTGTAGTTTTTAAATGCATTGAGGTACTAGTGAGTACTTGCACATTTGTAACACTTTCTCTTCATACATTGAACAGTGTTGCTTCTTTGCTTTCCATAACGCTTTAATGATGGAGAGTCCCGAGAGGCAGAACAGAGAGCCGATATTGCATCAGTATTTTATTCAGACAGCCGAGATGCTTTTCATTCTCATTAGACCAAACAGATCCCATAAAGTAATTGGGACTGTCGTTCCCTATTAACAGCGATGGGCTTTTTTTTTAAACAGATAAAGAACAGTTACTGAAATAGTTGGATAGATTATCTTTACATTTAAATGGTTTGTCCAAAGCTCCATACATCTAGCTGGGGGTTTACTTCATTTACCACTGTGGCTGTATGGCAGCAGCTGTACTGTGGCAGCAAGGTGAAGAGGGAGTTGTTCTCTCTTCTGATGGGGGTAGGTTAGAACTGCCCTTAAACTGGAGATTAATCTGCACATTACTGCCCTCCCACTCTTTCAAAGAAGATCTTTGAAAGAAGATGAAACTATTTTGTAATTCATTCTCTCAGACTCCCTTTATATATCACTAGGACCCACATGAAGCTCTGATAACATTGTGGTGAAAATATTCAAAAATTCATAAAGTCAAATATTTTTTTTATTAAATTGTAAATGTCCAGGAGATGAACACAAATCAGCTGACACTATTTCTATACAATGTGCATTTATATTGCTTTGTGGAATTGTACAGACAAGTGTGCTGTTCATTACACGATGCTTTTCTAATGTAAGACATGTTCCTCTTTTTTTATAAAGGTATTCATAGTTTTGTTGAATCCCACCTGAATAACTGAAGTAATCTTATTTTGCCGTAGAAAACTCCTGTGGTTCTCCTGGAGAGATACTGAATGGAAGATATGATCTGTCTGAAGGTATCCTGTTCGGTGCCAAAGCTAGAGTCATCTGTGATGAAGGGTGAGTTCAAGTTGTACAACAGAATCCTAAAGAACTGAAGGCTGTCTTTTTGAAAGAGTCATCAAGTTGTATTTTTGTTTATCTTTGGGTAGGTTAATTTTTCTTAAATTCTTAAAGTGCATGTCCTGTGTTGTTAGTCTCATCTATTGGAATTTATATCTGACTACTATTTCTACAAAGAAAAGGGTGAGAAAAGAATAATAGTTGTCTTTAAATCTGATTCAATTTTTCAATATGTAAGAACACTGCTACGATTATATTTTTTTGCTTGCTGCTTGAGTTACTTATGTCATCTTATCTTCTTCATGATATGCTGACTGAGGTTAGAATTCATCATACTGATGCAATTTTGCATGGATGCCAAAAATGTGTGTGCCTATTTAATAAAAGTTGAGTATTTTTAAAATGTTTGAGTTCTGAGCAACAGTGTATCCAGTGTATGCATTTTCTGTCTAGGAAGCATTTGTTTTATTTTAGAACCCCCAATTATTCTGTAATGCCCAAATGTGGAATAGACTTGTGTGTTTTCCACATCTTGGCTATGAATTACTGCAGCTGCACATGGGCGAATGAGGAATTGTAGATTCCTATGTACACATTGCAGCTCACGCAGGCCTGTATAGGAGGTGTAGATGCGGCACGTGCCTCACTGACAGTACCACATGCCTGTACTCCTGGGAAGTCTTGGGGCTCACTGTGACTGCAGGAGCTGAGAGAGCCTTAGCCATCTAATCCCAGCCTATTGCATGTCACCACTTGGGGAGTCCTGGTCCCGGTCTGCCAGCGGCACGAGCAGGCTCGAGCCTCGGGTCTCGGTCCGCCAGCAGCGTGAGCAGGCTCGAGCCTCGGTTCCCGGTCCGCCGGCAAAGTGAGCAGGCTCGAGCCTCGGGTCTCGGTCCGCCGGCAAAGTGAGCAGGCTCGAGCCCCTTGAGCCACTCGGGAGCTCCTAGGATACAATAGTCTATATTAACACAGCCTGTGGATTGTGATTGGGCAGCCTTTGGGAAATCAGGGCCGTGGAGGTCGTCCTGAATGTGTTTAAGATAAAAATGTGATCTTTTGCACTGTCTCTAGGTACCAGTTGGTGGGCAGAGAAAGACTTTGCTTCGCTGATGGCTGGAGTTCGGACGTTCCTCTTTGTGAGGGTAAATAAGATAAACTTTGTCTCTAAAAGGGTCAAATACTTTTCATAGAACCAAATACTTTTGAGGCCACCAAATTATTTGCACTGGTTTATCTCCAATTATAATAATAATAATTGCTTACACTTATATAGTGCTTTTCTGGAGACTCCACTCAAAGCGCTTTTACAGGTACTGGGGACTCCCCTCCACCACCACCAATGTGCAGCCCCACCTGATGATTCGACGGCAGCCATAGTGCGCCAGAACGCTCACCACACATCAGCTATCAGTGGGGAGGAGAGCAGAGAAATGAAGCCAATTCATAGATAGGGATTATCAGGAGGCCATGATTGGTAAGGGCCAATGAGAAATTTGTCCAGGACGCCAGGGTTACACCCATACTCTTTTTGAGACGCGCCTGGGATTTTTAATGACTAAAGAGAGTCAGGACTTTGGTTTTACGTCTCATCCGAAGGATGGCGCCTCTTTACAGTATAGTGTCCCTGTCACTATACTGGGGCATTAGGACCCACAGGGTGAGCGCCCCCTGCTGGCCCCACTAACACCTCTTCCAGCAGCAACCTTAGTTTTTCCGAGGAGCTCTCCCATCCAGGTACGTTTCTATGACTTTGTTATAACATCTTTGCTTTACACAATGGGATGTAAAGTGAATCTATACAGGATTGAGAAGACAAGCAAGCTGAGCCTAATTTTTTAGTCATGGACATTCATATACTTTTAGATAAAGGGTTTTGGTTAGCGTGTATCTTGATTTACTTACAGCACACTTCTCCTGTTTGGCTTAGAACACCAGACAGGAAGGAAGCCACTGAATTCAACTTTGTAGTAAAAATAGAATGCTTCTCTTTTTGTAGTTGTTACTGTTCCCACAAAGGGGATATGGTTGTGCAATTGCAATCCTGAAAGGTTGGGATAATTTGGAAAATTAAAGGAAAATGTAAGTGAAATGTCACAGTGAGTAAAAGGTATATACGATATTAGTCAGATATGCAGAGCATTACACAGCCTGTGTTGTAGAATTTGCAAACCCTGTTTTCTGGAGAAACAAAGGGTTACTGAAGGTTTTTAAGCGGCCACTAAGGAATTTGAGTGCTTTGGGTGGCTGATATGATTCTTGGTCTATATTTGACATAAATCTCTTACCTGGAGTTAGATGCAATAATTCCTATTTGCCTGTGTTGGTCAGAAGAGTCCCACAGTGTTTTTGTTTTTGCAAATTGAGCTGTTCTGCTACATTTGTGGAAGTTTCTTTTTCTGTAACGTTGATAATTTATAACTTTATTTGAATCGGAGCTAACAATTCTGGTTTAAACTCTGAAGGCTAAAGACGTTTGGCATGCCATCGCATATCCAGGCCAACATCTACAGGTGCACTATGGAGAGCATCCTGACTGGTTGCATCAATGCCTGGTATGGGAACTGCTCCACCCGGGATTGCAAAGTACTGCAGAGGGTGGTGAAGTCAGCGCAGCTCATTACCAGCTGTGAGCTACCATACATCCAGGATATCTACTCAGCTAGATGTCTTAAGAAGTCCAGGTCCATTCTCAAGGATCCCAGTCACAACCTGTTTTCTCTCCTACCATCCTACCAAACAGTATTGAAGCATTCAGTCAAACACTAACAGATTATGGAACAGCTTCTACCTCCAGGCAATTAGACTGCTAAATAGCCAAGCTGCAGTTCCTTCTGCAAATCACCTGTAATGGCTACATGGTATTATGTAACCTTATTTTGTAACTTTAATTTTGTGATCCCCCCCCCCGATTGATTGAGATACACCTGGGTCTTGCCGACAGCAACAGCATATGGACAGGCAGTGCACCTCACCCAGCTTTACCTTAAACTTTACTCCTGCTCATTACTCCCTGTGATTCTGGGATTCAACAGAAGCACAATGCCCATTAAGTGTTATTCATTGTAAGTAGAGAAGTCATCACCAGAAGCCTTCTGCAGAAAGCAGAACCGTTCCCCCTTTCATGGTTTTTAGTCAGATATTTTTCTACAGAGTTTAGCTATGGCACAACAGTGCCATTTTGTTTCATTAGTAAATCAGGCATTTCAGTACCTATTTAGAAATAATACAGCAAATGGATTGTGCTGCCATCTAGGGACTGTAGCTAAAACTACTTTTTTATCTTACAGTTGTTTCATGCCCTGATGTATCCATTACAAATGGCAAAAAAGTATCAGGACGACTGCCACCCTATGGATACAAAAGTTTTATTACCTTTGAATGTGATTCTGGCCACAAAGCGAATGGCACCTTGACCATTACCTGTGGAGTCAATGGCTGGTCCTCTGAACCTCCAACATGTTACAGAGGTGAGTTCTGTCCTTTGCTGGTTGGTCCTGCTAAATGGAGATAAAGAAGAATTGGGTTCAGATCCACTGTAAAGGTGATGTTCCTTTATGTAAGGTGTGTAATGGAAAGTGCTGACATGATTTCAAAATACTTTTTTGTGATTTGACGGTAGAGGCAGATATTCAATAAAGGGTTATTTCCACAATGAAATTGATGAAAACTATAAAGCCAAGAAAATGGAGGTTGCAAAAAATCAAGTTTTAAGGTTATACTTATAAGGACCCAATGTGTCTGAGTCTCACTGGGGGTGGAATTTTTAATTTGTGTGGTGCAACAACAAAGGGTCCAGTCACTCACAAAGTGTAGATGAACACTCTAATCAACGTTTGCGTTGTAAAGATGGAAATTATCACCCATCACCTCCTCAGTGTAAAGGTACGGTATGACATGTATTTTTAAGTTGTGAATTTTTCTTCTTTGATTCTAATCAGTAATAAGAATATAATTTTTATTGGATGATACAATTCATATGAAGTTTGGTCACCAGTTTAGTTTAAACTGTGGGTAAGTTAATGTTTATTAATGTATAATCATTTGTAGTTTGAGAAATGTATAATGATGTATCTTGTGTTTTGCTGTGATATTGTGTATCTGTTTTACACATAGGTGAATTTCATTGGTCATTATATAGCTTTTAAAGTACAGGCTAACACTCACTGCAGGCCGGACATGATACAGTAAATGTAGTTTATACATGTTTTACACTGAGAGATACACCTGGGTGTAACAGACATCAGCACACGGACAAACAGTGCACCTCACATAGTGCACCTCACAGCAAGGGTCTGCTTTACCCTTGCTCAATAATTAACATGAGATTCTGGGATCCAACAGAAGCACAATGCACATTAAGTATTGTTCATTGAATCTAGAGAAGTAATCACCAGAAGCCTTCTGCAGAATGCGAAAAAAAATGATCAGTTTTTCATGTTTTCCAACCATTATCTTTTCGTTTGAAAAATGTGGACCTGTGCCATTTTGAAACAATTTGTGTTTGACAATGACCTTAATCTTTATTTCATTAACAAACCAGACATTTCAGTGCCTTTTCAAGAATAATGGAGTAGATGGATTCTGCTGCCATCTAGGGACTGTAGCCGAAACTACTTTCTGTAACTTTGTGACGGACGGTAGCGCAGTAAGCTGCACTCTTATGAACAGCGGGTGTGATATTCAAGTTTTTTTTTATCTTAGTTGTTTCATACCCTGATGTAATCATTACAAATGGCAGAAAGGGTCTCAGAGCGACTGCCACCCTCCGGATACAAAAGTTTTATGACCTTTGAATGTAATCCTGGATACACACTGATTGGCACTAGGACTATTACCTGTGGAGTTAATGGCTGGTCCACTAATCCTCCAGCATGTGAAAAAGGCGAGTTCTGCCCTTCACTGTCTAGTCTTTCTAAATTTAATGTAATTATCTAATCTAATTAATCGTTGATTATTAAATTAATGTGCTTTTTGGTTTTGGTCCATCAACTGGCTGGACCCCCTGCAGAGTGAAATTAACCCCCGGGGAGCTGCAGAGGTGGTTGAGGGATTCAAAAGAAAATAAGGGAGAGGAAGAGAGGATCTTGTATAGCATTCAGGGAAGTGACATCATGGAGAATTATAAGTGAGATCAGCTTATAAGGATAATTTGGTAATAATAAGGATAATTAGGAATATATTCATATATTCACCTGTATGAATGGGTGAATTTGTGTTTAATTTTGCTTTACACCAGTATCATGAAGAAAATCATACTGCATTTAATTTAATTATGTTTTGTTCTAAATATTATATACATAATATACATATATACTGTATATAATGTACAGAGGGATATTGCATTTCCAGCAGCTGAATCAATGTACAGGAAGCACCTGGTATCTCCTTCCTTGGTGTTAGCTAATCATTTACATGCCACACGGAACTATACTCACTGGGTATATATTACTGTATATCTATCTTCTGAGAGGGTTAAATCAAAACATCCTTGCAAAGTGGAAGGGAAGATTACCACGTCATATGTATTTATATTTTAATATACATTTATTTCTGCTTGAATTATTTAAATGCAGGGGAACTCTTCCTTGTGATTTTGGTGTCTGATTATGACACCTTAATGTTATTTAATGTAGGTAATGTGGTGGTGAAAATGAATACACAGGAATACAATTGTATTTATTGCAGCTGTTTCAGAGGCAACTCAGATGGTTTTCACCTTCCCAATATTTACATGGAGAAATTATTCTCCAGTAATACTGTGTCCAAACCTGAGAGTTTCACAATGCACTGAAGGTACCGCTACAGAATAGTTACAAAATACAAATTTTCAAAGACTTATGTACAATTAGGGATACATTTCCAGCTATCTGACTTCTTTCAGCACTCCTTCGCTTAATATGTGTATTTTATTTAGGATTTTTCTTTCTCTTCTTGTATCTGTCTTTTTTTTGGATCTCAGTTATTTCAAGTGCACCAAAACAATACTCCTGAAGGGTTGGTTTGGCAATAAATTTGACTTTGACTTTGACCTTGACTCACAGCTGGCAACCAGTCATTCATTTATACCACCCTCTTACCTGCCCTACCTTCCTGCACTCCTTCAGGTAAAAAGGGGAATGAGTAAAGTAATTCCACAATAGAAAGGAGGAGCACAACATTTTGGCAGTTGGGCCTGACACCATTCTATTTTCTCCTTCCTGGTTTTAAGTGTGGAATCAAGCTTTCCTTCTCCCTCTGAAGCCAGCGTGCCCTGACACAGCTCCACGTTTGAACATCCTCACGGATGTCTGCTAGTCCACTTTCACTCATTCTCCCCCGCAGCAGCAGCAGACAGTACTGGTGTTCAGCTTGCCTGGTAATAATCATCCCCTTTTTGTACTCCACAGCTACCCAGGAAAGTTACCTGGATGTCCTGCTGAAGATGATAAAAGAGGAGTTGGCAAAGGAAAAAGAGAAACTTAATTTGGAAAGAGAAAGATTTGAACATGATAAGCAGGAGTACTGCCGTCGGTTTCTTGAGAATAAGTCTCCCTGAATGTGGAAACTAAAGAAATTAGTTTAAACAGCAGTGGCCTGGAGCTACTGACATTTACATGCAGTTTAAGGAAGTGTCAGTAAGGTAGATGCATTCTACAATAAATTAGCTGCTTTGTAAGCAAAATCTTCTTTAAACCATTAATATGCTGAATACATATGTAACACTAAGTAGTATCAGCTTCTTTCAAATATACTGACCACAAATCGCTTTCATATAAAGTTTGAGGTCTTCTGTTACTATAAAACTATTATTATTATTATTCCATAATGTATGCATGTGACAATTATATTTGACTGTTATGACAATCTTATAAAATATCATTTTAATATACACAATCTACTCTATTGTAAATTATTCATTTATTATTGGGTCTCCATCTAAGTGGGTCGAAAAGCAAAAACACTGAAGAATCATAATTGTTCATCATCATCACAGCTGTCTCTTCTCAAATCAGCATTGTGTGGCTTCAAAACTTCGATTTTTTCGTTAGAAAAGACTCATTTGGAAGTCGTGTATGCAAAGGAATAATGTCTTCTGTGGCAAAAGGAGATAAGTTTTAACAATCCTCTTTTTACAATCCACCTTAATCCACTTTTAACAGGGACTGAATTTGAAAGAAAATCATGGAACTGCAGAAATTAAATTACATATACATTACAATGTTATTTACTACAGTGCGCACTGCCCATGTATTATCATGTATCCAAGTACCGTAAGGACCCATCGTAATTATACCTGCGTTGATATGATTGCTCTCTGATCTGACGATGAAACATCCTGAAAGTCCCTGAACAAACACTGAAGGCCCAGCCACAGAGACGGGTGTGAAAAACTGTTGACATTCAATCTTCGCCTCGGCGAAGATCTATTGAAGATGAAACGGCTGTTTTTTTTTTGGTAGATCCGAGACGTGTGTTTTGTCAATTAAATTCTGGTTCGTAATCTACGGTTCTCAATAGCAAGCCTAATACTAGTTTCTGATTCTGTACATTTAAATACATGGAAAAATACCAAAAAGGTCTTAAAAACCTGTTGCGAGACTTTTCTAATACAGTTTTTTTTTTCGTTATCTGTATTTAATTCACAGGACTTCATTTCCAACCAATAGACGTAGAGTAGTTTATTGCCATACATTGAAATTCCTAATCGCGTTGATCTCTCGGGACATACACAGTACAACAGAGAACACCACACAATGTAGACAGTATATTATAAACATAATAAAAAGATGAGGAACAACAAATATGTCGTGGGACAGTGAATATGTAGTAGTGAGAAAAAAACATGGTAGACCATGCAAAAAGTGCATAGTGTAGATGTGAATATTATATAGGGTTTAGGTGGACATTCGGCTGCACAAACACCAGACACCTTGAGCTGTATAGGACTTTATAGCAGTAGCCGCTATCTCTGTGCTGAACTGTTACTTCGATATCCTGAGCGTGCAAAGTCAGTAAATAAGTTAACATGAGTATTTTTATTAACACTCGTTTTTTGATATTTCACTTTTATTATCTAATTAAAATACACTTATTTTACAATATACATCTCACAATCAGTACACACTCTTTAACAAACAACACAATCTCTACTACATTACAGAGAGTTCACTTTTCTTTTATACCGTGTTTATTAGAAGGCTTCTGTATTCTGAGAATAGCTGTTTAGCTGGTGTTTGATTTGGAGGACTACTGTAGATTAGAGCTATAGATTACTAGAATGGATTAAACCACAACTCAACTATATTGCATATTTAGCACTTCACATTGTTTTCATCATAGTGCAGACTAAAGTCGCCATTGTTATGGAACTTTATTTTGTTTTTCATCTATGGTAAGAATATCTAATATTTTGGCATTTAGTCTGACGTTCAAAGATAGAATATATTTTCTAGCGGGTGGTGCCTACGTCTTGATTAACAACTACAGGAACAAATTGGAAACACGTATAGTTTTATGAGGGCTCTTCGAACAGCGTTTTCCTTAAAATTGAACCAATGGAAAACAGGGAATATCTAGATTGACGTGTAGGATGGCCAATAACCGAACAGTAAACAGCCTCCATGAGGCGGGTCTTTTGTTACCGAAGTATCCCGTGTCATTGAAGCGAGGCGCTTTGTTTTTCTTGCTAAAAAAAGGTCGCGGAAAACAAAATATACCATTTGCATTTTTATTAATCTTTTTGTACCTTCTATGGGTAAGGTGTCGCTTTGTGAGGGAAACTGAGTTCCGAGGACCGAGCGATTCTCAATCTTCGGATTTTGTTGCAGTTCCATATTTTTCTAGTTCTTGGGAGCAGCCGAGATTGGAAGGCGGAAGGGAATTCGCAAGGAAGGTGAAAAAAAAGGAACTGAAACTCACATCGTTTTGGGATGCTTCTGGAGGGATTAAAAAGCTGCAGACGGATTTAAAATGGCACGCCAATGTTTCCGATGTAATGCAAACGTGGGTGGTTTGCTGTAGAAAGAAAAGTACATATTTAGAAAAACCATTCTGAAATAGTTGCGAACTATTGATGGTGTTGGGATCCAAAATGGCGACGGGGTGGCCCATCCCCCCGGCGCTGCTCCTGTGGGTTTTGGGTTCCGTGGGTATGGACCCTTGCCCATCCGCTTGCTCTTGCACCGGACAGATCGGTTCTCCCGGACTGCTGGACTGCAGCCGAAAGAGACTGACCGCAGCCCCTCTGGACCCGCCTGCCTGGGTATCGCATGTGTAAGTGTGATCAATGCCTGGTCGTAGTGTGTCCGCTGGACTCCTCGAACAGTTTATCGCAGTAGGCTTCGGCACGGGTTGGTTAGGAATGGACACTGGCTTCCTGGGCTCGTATATACCATTCTATTATCAAGAAGTTTCTATCTAATTCTTACATTTTCGAAGTGATTCTATGCCGTGCGGGTTGGGTTGCAGCGCTAAAGTTGCCTATCCGGGGACCAGCACGGGGGGTTTTCCACCCTGTCCGGTGTGAAGACCCCTGTTGCTGAAAATCTCCCGATCGGCACCATCAGAGGACAGAAAATCAAATTGAAGTGTGCGATTAGTTAACATGGTGCCTACGTTAATTATTACACATATACTGAACTGCAGGCCCGCCGAGTCACCATCAGCACCATAGGAACTGAAACAAGATTAAGAGAATTGTGAGAGTGATTTATTGTCTTTCTGGGGAGTTCTTGGAGGGCTCTCCAGGGGTTTGCTCCGATCTGGTCCTAGCCTGAAACATCCCTATTTAAAGTTATAACACACAGCTGTGTGTTTGGTTAAAACAGCCTTGACACTTAGCTATATTGCATTTAATCTCAAGAAAAATGTTCTTCCCAGAAAAATCTGTGATTGTTTAAGTGGTCATCAATGTTGTGCCGATTTGGAGTCTTCCCTTTAGTGCAATATGGTGCCAAAAAGGCCAGTTTGTGGTTTAGAAAGCTAGTCAGCCTCTGTGCGAATGATATTGGAAACCTTAAGTCAATTGTTTGTCCTTCCTTGCTATGAGCTATTACAATACGACACTGAATGATTCAGGACTGTACTTTGGGGTTTCTCTCTTTTGTTTTATTGGGGGTCTGGCGTTAGTTTTGTGTGGTTCAGTATCTGGAAATATTTTCAGCAGCGCAGGACTTGTTGCCTGCCCAATTTGTTCATTCCTGAGCAAGTACATCGCTCCTCCCAGGCGTGTTTCCAACTGGAATGAAATTTTCACTTCATGGAAAAGTTGGACTTTATGATAACCGCCCTAATAAAAAGCACGATTATCCCCACACTGAGGTGTAATGTATTCTTTAAAAAGCCATGAGAGGCTTGACGTGACGAAATGAAGAAACTCTGAAATAAGTATGTTTATAATTTAAGCATCTCTCCAGGGTTACACGGCATTAAAAAAAAAAAGATGAAAGCATTTGAATTATGTGGCGGCTTTTTAGAGGTTTTACTGAAATTCTGTGACTGGTCAATAAGAAGTACGCTCCGAAGACATTACAATAGAAATGGATGACCCCCTGAAACAGAAATATGGCTTTGGATATTAATGTATCTATTAACACTTTAGCCTTCTCATTGGGGACTATATTTCAAACTTTATAATGATTAGAAACGGATTAGAAACAAATGTATGAAACAATTTTAAACTGTGAAGAAACACATCCAAACTAAGTCAACATTGTTCTTCCATAGGAACATAAGACTTTGCAATTTGAAGTATAAGCATTTATATACTACAAATGTAACAATATCTGTATACAATTAAGTTGAAACAGGTAGATATATTGGTACATATGTAGTTGTTGTTGCTGATGCTGACTGCATTTAGGTCTTTCAAGTGCCAGAAACAAACAAAATGTCCACTTTTTCTGCTTATCAATCCCACCATTTGTCTGTATTTTGTACTATGTGTGTTCTCGTAGTGTCTGAAGTCCTCTTGGAAGGAACCAGTAGGTATCCATTCAGTTCTCCATGTTTAGTAGCTCAGTCCCTCGTGCTTTGTCATGAAACTCCAGCCATGTGTGCCCACATGCTCCCAATCCTGGGAAATGCTGTAGATTAAAACTGCCGCAGAGAGAGGGGTGATCAGTGTTTCTGGTTGGAGATGGCTCAGTAAGCTCATCTGATCATGTCTCAGAACCGCGCTGTAGCGTTTTTTCCAACAGGAAAGGCTGTACCTTGGAAGAAGAATTTTATTAAATCCCTCATGCTCCAAGGTCCTGTCTTCCACATTGTAGTGGAAAATAAATGCTGGTGATGGATTCACCTCACTTGAAGGTGTCAGTGTGCTTTATGCCTTATCACTTCATTTTCCCCACAGCGAGGAAGCTGCCAATGTTGTGAGCTCGGCCGAGTTGCTCTGCACATCTGAATTATTTAGGCGTTGACAGCTCTGACGGACTACATTAGTGGCACCCCTTGTGTCACGTGCTATTTGAAAGGTTGAATAATTCATGTTAATGTGAAACTATATACTGTACTTCTGAGACACAGCGGGTGCGAGGTCAGCACTCTCTTCCAGAAATTGTCAGAATATCAATGGAAACTGTCACGTATCAATGGTTGTGTGCCACCCAGTCAGTCTTGCTTCTCTTTTTTTTTATCCATCCATCATCTGTAGCCTCTGCATCCTGTGGCTGACAGGGGTGAGGAGGATGTTATCTCAGCTGACAGTGTAAGGCAGAGCTACACCCTGGATGAGAAATCGGTCCATTGCAGGGAACATGCACCCAACACAAAGGGACAATTTTAGAGACACTGGCTAACCTGGCCAGCACGTCTTTGGACTGTAGGAAGAAGCTGGGTGACTTGGAGTCCACTGCAGAGAGAAAATGCGAATTTCAGACAGAGGGTACCCCAGTCTGAAATTGAAGCTGAAGATCAAGAGCTGTTAAGCACCAGTGCTAGTCACTACCTTGTGCCTGTCTTTCTGTTTTATTTTAAAATGCTGTTCCAACGGTACTTAGTTGAATATGTGTAGCAATATTTTTTTTTAAAAAGACTTTTGTTTTCATTTTCAGCAACGTGAACTACAATGAACTGACAGCAATTCCTTTCATGGGAGAAGTGACTTCTAACATCACGGCTCTATCCCTGTAAGATGTTTTTGATGTATGATGCCTGGAAAAATCAAGTTGAAATACCACATTTGGGATTTATTGCACGATAGAAAGATCTGTAGTTGTTTTCACCCCAAATTAGTTTTTTATACATGTGTGTGTATAAACCATGGAACTTCATTAAAAACACACTCACACTCTGTTGGGGATAAATGTCATGCTTAACAGCAGCTAATAAAATATAGCATGACAGTAGCTGTATGTTTAGCAGTTTTCTTGTCCTTTGACAAAGGGAAAACAGTTACATTTCATAGAAAGTTTCCATGTAACTCTCTCTTGGCACTAAAAGTTAAATATGAATATTTTAAGGGTCTTTAAGCAGAGACTTTATACCTTAATGTAAGATGACTACAATATTTTACAGTGCTTACATATACAGTGCCTTGCAAAAGGTTTCAGCTCCCAGAACATTTCTCATGTGAATTGCAGTCATTACACTTCATATGTAGAATCCATACAGTGTCATCTAAACTGATAAAGAAAAAGTGGAAAATCAGTACTGTAGTTGCATAAATATTCAGCCCTTTTTCTGTGGCCACCTTAAATCATTTCAAATGCAAAAGATTAGTTAGTAATGGTCTGTGTGTAATCAAGTATTCTGAATTTGGAGTTTGTGTGACATGAGATCAGAGTGAAAAGCATCTATCCGAAAGTTCCTTTGCTTGTATTTTGAACTTCAAGCCACAACTCGCATGGTAATATGATAAATGAAACAGGGAGATCAAGGAGCTTTTGAAACAAGAGTCAGAGATGAAGTGGTATTGGGGTTAAACAAGAAAAGTCACTGATTTGTAAGAAGTGGAATGCGAATCGAATGGGCAGCCCAGATCAGGCCGCCCTTCCAGACTGAGCAAGCAGGAATTGTTAGAGATGCTACTGTGAAGCCAACATAACTTTGTTCTTGAAATATTTGCAAAATTGTATGTCTGAGATGGGATGCAGTGTTCATACATGTATATAATTGAGTGCCGAGAAAGTGGAAAACTTGTCTTAAGACAGCCGGAATCTAAAACTGGGTTGAAAATTAATATTTCAGTAGGACAATGCCTTAAGACACAAGGCCAAGGCCACTTTTTCTGACACAAAAATAATTTAATTTCCTCCTGTAACTGATGAATTAGGCAAAAATTGCACCATCCCATTGTACAGAGCTGGTGGAGACGTATTCAAAAAGACGTTGCAGTATTAATTACCAAAGGTGGTTCCACTAAATACTGACCTAGGAGACTGACTACTCAGTCAGTCTCTAAGCAAACACTCAGCCTTCTTCATAAGTAACAAAGCTCAGTTTAGTAGTTAATTTTGAAAAAGAGTTCATTAAAAAAAGATGTACATTACCTGCAATTCATCCAAATATTGAATTATTGGTAGGGAATTTAAATGTTTGCCAGGCACTGTGGATATGTAATAATGCACGTACCTTGGTTTGTGTAAACCAGAAGTGTATTTTGTTTCATTTTAGGGTAAGGATAGTTATTACTGGCTCATTTTCCTGTTCCAATGGGAACAGATATTTCTGTTAATAATCTTTAAGACTACATTTACACGCTACATAATAGTTACACACTGCTGGATAGTATACTTTGTAATAGCCCATGCATCCATAATTTACATCTACATTGCTTCACTGCATGACTGCACAAACCCACACAAAATATCACAGCTGTCAGTAAGAGAAATAGCAAACTGTTTAGCATGTCACTTAAAGCTTATGTGGATTTTATTATTACTTCTAGCCTGTAGGGCACTGTTACAGGTTTGAACCCTGATTACTCCAGCTGAGTTTTAAATCTTGCCTTCTTTCTCATCAGAGCTGATAAGTGCCGCTGTGCTTTTCCCTATGCTGTTTTAACAGGGTTCATAACCGAATCACTGACATGGTTACAGAGCAGCTCCAGCCCTATGTGTCTCTGGAGTCTTTAGATCTCAGCTCCAATGCTGTCTCGGAGATCAAAGCAGGCTCCTTCCCTCCGATGCAGCTGAAGTATCTGTAAGTTCTTTTTTATTTTAACTTCCTTGTGTTGCCTTTTATGACACAAATACTGAATTTGATGGGGCGCATCTGTGAGATTTTTTTCTCGGAAAGCTCTCTCATGACACGATAAGGATGCATGTGAACCAATGAAAGTGATTGCATGTTTGATCATTAGTTGTTGTGTGACAAAATTTTAAGTTAAGGCTATGCAGCATGTGCAACAAAGAAATACAAAAAATAAGACGCGATTTGGTATTAATTTACTGTTAAGAGAAGGGGAAAGTTAGAAATTATTCACAGTAGATCAACATTTGCAGAAGTATTTTGTATAAGTTAAAAGATCCAGAAGTTACAAGAGACAATGCAGAAATGAAAAAAAATGACTCTTTCCCATTGAAGCAGAGTTTTGGGTGGTAAGATAGGATTTATTTGGATGGTGGAAAAGTGGAGCAAAATGTGATCACAAAGTCATCATCTGTATTTCTTTGTGTTCCAACTAAAATGTCTGACACCCAAGCAGTTACACTGCAGTGGAAGGCTCATGTTAACAAGGGAGTGCCTTTGAATGGAGCCAGCCACCTAAAAATACCTTACTCTGAGACTTTGTGCCCCTTTAAACAACATAAAGAAACAACAGCTAACAAATTCATTTTAAAATTAACCTTAAACCTAAGTGAAAGTGGAATGCTGAAGGGTGATGTACATGGAATTTCGTTCTGCATCTATAAGGTTGTATAGTTGCAGTCAGAGGCAAGACAACTTGTCATTGCTGGTCCATGTAGTTTTATAAATAGTTTAGCAGTCAGATGTTTTCTAAATGTACTGAAGTCTGATTTCACACCAGCAAACAGTAGCAAAGCTTGCAGGTGAATTCTGTGAGTTTGGAAAGAGTGTGCCAGCCCCTTTGTATGCTGGTTCATACTATAGTTCTGCAGATCCCTTTAAATCTTTCAGGGATGAGGCTCCTGAGCTCATATTTACCGTGGCCTGAATTAACTGTACCCATCACAAGCTTTAGTAGCTGATGGTGGTTTTCTCTGGGTAGAAATGATTAGTTTGACCACCTGAAAAGCTACCTCATAAGGCTTTGCCATTTGGTGGATCGAAGCTCTGCTTTAATCTGGATTTCGGCTCAATTTCAGTAGGCGGAATACGTATTCTTGGCACTTGCTATGTGTGGAAGTGTTTGGTGGTCACCATTTTTTCTGGCATTTCTGTTTCAGGAACCTGAGCAACAATAAAATCAGTACGCTGGAACCCGGGTGCTTCGACAACATCTCCAACTCATTAGTAGTTCTGAAACTGAACCGCAACAGAATAACATTTCTCCCACACAAAATCTTCCGACTGCCTCAGCTACAGTACTTGTAAGTAGTTTGTTTCTTATGAATTTATAAAAAGAATCACCAGAAATCATTTGATTATGAGGAGTGGTTGCTGATATTAAAACAAATCTATCCTTGTTGTGAGTCCTAGTGAACCTGTTCCTATACTCTTAATGGAATACTAACATTAGGTTTTTTAAAGATACTGCTCAAAACAGTTGTGGAAATGTAAATGTGTTTTTCCAGCTCTTTGACACTGGCCTGCATCCTATTTAAAAACATTTTGTTCTGTTGTGTGCTTTCAGAGAGCTAAAGCGGAATAAGATTAAAGTGGTGGACAGTCTCACATTCCAAGGGCTGGACTCCCTCAAGTCACTGAAGATTCAGCGCAATGGCATCACTAAGCTCATGGATGGTGCTTTCTTTGGGTTGAACAACATGGAAGAACTGTGAGTTTTAATGTCGGCTGTGATCTGCATTGCAGAGAACTGGTGAAAAGCCTGTGATATGTTTGATTCAGAGGTTAAACACCTCAGGAGATTTGGTACATATATGATACTTTATTCAAAAAGTTGTATTGCGGAAACTGCACTGTGCAGTAAGGAAGCTAAGTTGTTCACGTAGACGTGGGGGCGATTGGAGACATGTCTCCAGGACCAGTAACAGTGTCCAGAAAACACATCACTGGTATCCACCAGATGACAGTGAGATCTGAAATGATGTGCTCTCTCGTTGTCTCTGGCAGTGTGTTTCAATAGTCCTGTTTGTGTGCGATTTAGATGTCTTTGCTTTTTTGTGTGCAGTTTTCACATTGTCATTGTTTGAATAGGCCAGCAAGCTTAAAGGCCACAATCTGTACTTATACAGTACCTTGCAAAAGTCTGGAATTCACCCCCTGAATTGCTGAATTGCAAATGATATACACACCTGTTTTAAAGTTTGTATTTTTGTCAAAACATGAATGCTCATTCTGGGGGAACAGTGAAATGTATAAAAAGGCTGCAAAGCAAAACCAGTCTCAATGCATGCAGCATGTATGTGGCTTGTATGGTTATTTTATAGAACTTAAATGGTTTTGGTATGTAAGAATTAACAGTCCTATTTAATTTACCACCATAGTGGAGAATATACACCATTTCCACTTGACCTATTCTTCAGACTGCCCAGAGCTGGTCTGTTTCAATCTCTCTGTGACTCCCCCACCCCCAGGGAGCTGGAGCACAATAACCTGACGGAAGTGAACAAAGGCTGGCTGTACGGGCTGAGAATGCTGCGGGTGCTGCGCGTTAGCCAGAACGCCATTCGTGAAATCAGGCCGGATGCCTGGGAGTTCTGCCAGAGGCTCGAGGAGCTGTGAGTGCTCTTTTCCATTAGATTCCACAGGAGAGCGTGCGGCAAGTGCCGCCATTTTATTTTGTTCTGCCTTGGTTGGTTTGGAACGGGTTTTCCTGGCTCGAGCCCAGTGAAAGGTGGGGAAGGGGACAGGCGGGACACGAAATACAGTGTTCGCGCTCCATGATGCTAAATCTTAAGCAGTCATGATCAGCCCGGCCACTGCGCTGTGCTGGAGTATGTCGGTTAGCAGCCTCCTTGAATTTTGATACTCATTATTTTCGGGTGGGAGGTGCCAGTGGCACGGTGGGTAGGATTGGTGCCTTGCAGAACTGGGGCCTTGGGTTCAGTTCTGGACTTGGTGTGCTATGTGTGTGGAGCTTGTATGTTCTTCCCGTGTTGGTGTGAGCGTGACTTTTCTCCAGGTGCTCCGGGTGCCTCCCATAGTCCAAAAACATACTGGTAGGTTAATTGGCTCTGGTGTGTACGTCTTTGTGTACCCCTGTGATCTGTTGCTTGCTGGGATAGGCTCTGTCTTCCCCTCGACCCTGAATTGGAAGAAGAGGTTAGAAGATGGATGCGTTATTTTCTGGTTCTTCATTTCGTAAATTGGGGCCACTTTGATTTATGTATAAAATGTGAACGAATTGTAGTACAATAATGGGGGAAAAAAAACAGATACCCGTGCTAGCCTAGTAAAATACTTAAGTATAATTAATTTCTTAGGAGTAAATGTTTTGTGTTTTTATAATTGTTTAAGCATTTTGTTCAGTGTTGGCTTATGTGGTAACTTTTCCAACCACTGGAAATTATTAATTGCACAAAGGAATTGGGCTTGTGCTTAGTGTTTTTATCTGCTTAATAGAAGCACTTTTTTTGTTTGCATCAGTGAACGTTGAATTCCCTGCCTTTTTAAGGTATAAAAGAAAGCAATAAAAAAATAATTTGACATTCCTCTTTTTGCTGTGGGCAAAGTTCCACCGGTGTTAAAAATGGATTAAGATAGGAATTTGCCCATGCAAGAAAATTCGGAAAATCTTGAGCCAGATTATAACCGCCACATTCCTTCAGTTCCTTTTCCAGATACTTATTAAATGTAGGTCAGTATCATTAGATGTAAACTGCGTTTTGGAGGCCAGGTTTTATGTGAGGTTGTCGCTGTTTAAAAACAAAGGTGGATTTGTTTAATTGACCTTTTCTTGTAATCGGTGTGTGTTTCATTGTGTAGTAATGTCTATTTTGGTGCTGGAACGTTGCTGTATGTCCATCCTCCTCTTCCTATTTGTAGGGATTTATCCCATAACCAACTGTCTCGCTTGGAGGAGACGGCATTTTCTGGGCTCAGTTTGCTGGAGACCCTGAATCTGGCGGAGAACTCGGTCAGTCACCTGGGAGAAGGGGTCTTCAGTGGCCTGTCCAGCTTGCGCACTCTGTAAGTGAATGAAAGGCTGTACCTGGCTATGGCCTTTTGTTGTCTGATGGGCTCTGTATCCCTCCCCATAATAAAAGCTGCATATTGTGGCTGTACTTTTCAAGAATGACTATATCCATATGCATTTGCTTCTGTTCTCTGTCCTTGCATGAGACATGCGTATGTTCTGCCTTTATTGTTCATTTAGACAGACCTCTATATTTAAAATTTGTCCCATTAATGGTGGTGATTTCTCTCATCTTCAGGAATCCTCTGCAGTAAAGTGAACTTGCTAATTATGTTTGCTATGTTGAATGTTAATGTATTTTGAACTGTGGAATCTATGGACAAAGGAGTCTTGTGTGATAAGCTCTAAATTTGTTATCATTCTAAATACAATGAAAGAGCACAAAGTTTACAAACAGATAACAGGAGGACTGGATAACTGCAGCTGTGTTTATTATCTGGACATCTTGACTACAAATGCCTTTATTGTTGAAACAGGCGATTATTGGGATTCAACCAGGCAGTCAAGTTCTATTAACCTAATGCAACCTTTTAATGAAATAATTAAAAGTAATCTCGTTTGGATTTGAAAAAGCATGAAGCAGGACAAGAGCAGATTAATTAGGGGGTTTTGTTCAGTTCCCGGAGGGCGTCAGACAGCTGACAGAGGGAACCATTCAGTTCAGGGTCACTGAGTGTTCTCGGACTGCGGGGCTGGGCGAGGGAACAAGGCAGCCGCGTTCTGGCCCAGCCAGGCGTGAGAGAGAAGCAGTGAGCAGCCCAGCGAGCTGGAACAGGGCTTCATCTGCGCAAATGTAGGCCTATTTAGAGGTCGCCTATAGTTAAAACGTAAAAATATTCATTGCTTAATTATATTTTATTGACTTGCAATATGAACTCTTATTCCTGTGTTTTATTACACCGGCAATGATGAAATCTTTTATGAGTGAAAACATTTCTTAAGGAATTATCCTAAATGGTCATATCTTATAGGGATGCACTGATATGGAATTTCTGGGCCGATAACGATGACCGATAATTAACAGCTTGTTGTGGCCGATACAGATACCGATAACAGATCATTCTACTTTTTTGCATTTTAAAACAATTAGTGGTATTGAAACTCTTTACTTTTTCCTCCTCACTGAACTTCGGCTGAACATTTGTTGCAGGTTGCAATTATGTTGTCCTCTGCTGAAATGGTGAAAATGTTCCACACCGCCAACATTTCACTCTGCAGCAACCGTACTGTACCCAGTCTAGTGCGTCCGTGCGTGCACATAAAAAAACAACTAGTTGCGCAAACAAAAATAGGACGCCGCATTATCGGATGTAATTATTGACTGTAATTCCAATATCGGAACGATAATAAATACATTTTCCTATTTATCAGAGAATAATATATCGGCACCCCTAATATTTTAGACACTTCCTGAGTGTTCATTGGTTGTTCCTTATTTTTATTAAATGCTTACATCTTTTTCTTATTTCTTTGCTTGTGGCTTTAAGGTTGAATTTCTACAGTTTCTGAAGTGTTTGTTTTGCTTCATCTCAGAGACCTACGGAATAACGAGATCTCGTGGGCTATTGAAGATTCTGTCGGAATATTCGTTGGGATGAAAAAGTTAAATACAATGTATGTATATCCTCTTGGTTTTCCAATCAATCATGCTGTTAATATCAATTAGAGAGACTGTAGGAACAACTGTATTACATGTTAATGTTCCTTATAGACTATTATGATTGTTTAAATGGCGTTACTTGTTTATTATATTAACCTTCTTAATCCTGCCTGGTCAAGAGTGTTCAAGCCAGTGGAGGAGTTTCAAGTGGCTTTGCAAGCAAAAGAGTCTCTTCGGTCTGTAGGATAGCCCCTGTTGTCCCGACTTTGATGTTGTAAGACAGGTTGTCATTAGCCCACTGTTACCAGGGTCCTCCAGACAGTGGTGAACAGTTGGCCAAACCACTCCCCTGTTACAGAAGTTGAGTACAAGGTTTTCTCGGGGAAGTGCAGTTAGTCTTTTCTATCCCAGTATTGATGCATAGTCGAGTTGCATTAACACCTGTGGGTATAAATATCAACTTAATAAAAAATAGACCGTTGGTTGGAGAATTATGGTGGACTTTGAATCTCAATGTGATAATGCAACAGCAGATTCTGGGGGTTCCTGCAAGAGCACTAGTACCTACTGGCTGCTGTGTTTCTCCATTTTCCTGTCTCCGTTCCAAAAGGCAGTTTTGTATACGGTGTGTGAAAACGTGCCTTGAAAGGCAACTACGTGTACGTTTTGTTTTCTTCTCATCAGTTTGAATGTAATGATGTGACTGGGGTTGAAAATTTAATTCCAGCTCCAATCAGGTAAAAAAAGAGGAGAAACTAATCTCAGTACCAATTTTTAGTATTAATATTAGTAGCAGTACATTAAATCTGTTCACTATTGAGGAGAGTTGAGTCTCAGTGCTTCAAGTTCTAATTGAGTTTGGTGACCTGCCTGCTCTGTGGGCCATTTGCCTTGTCAACAAAGTGTAATGAGAGTATTGTTTTTCCAGAGTGCTGCAGAGGAACAAAATTAAATCCATCACGAAGAAAGCCTTTGATGGCCTAGAGGCTTTGGAACATATGTGAGTGTGTCTAGCTTCACACCTTTCTTGCCTTTCTTGAGACTGCATATGAAAATAAATGTATTAATCTTGCTAAAATAAGATTACTTTATTGGCCATATACAATTTCTTGTATTAGGAATTTGTCTTTTGGCATACCCCAACTTGTTCTCCATGAGACACACAAACAGGGAGAGAAGCTGGGCGTCAGAGCGCAGGGTCAGCCGTTTATACGGCGCCCCTGGAGCAGTTGGGGTGAAGGGCCTTGCTCAGAGGCCCAACGGAGTAGGATTCCTCTGCCGGCCGCAGAATACGAACCGGAATCCTCCCAGACAGATTCTTAGCCACAGAGCCACCGCATTATCTGCTTCCACAAGTTTTTTATGTAATACCTGGAAAAATTCACGAATGTTCAGCAGTAAACTGGCATTTTAAGGAATGTTCAGTTTTAAATATTGTTACACAAGAATAGCTTGTGTTAAAATACTCCTCCGTGTCTAGGTTTGTATGAAGAAAATGTTCAGTCCTGTCATGTCTTCAGATTTGTTTTATCATAAGGTGTGATAAAAATGCTAATTTCTTTTTGTTTTGGAACAGTGACTTAAGTAAAAACAGCATCATGTCGATTCACCCTGAAGCATTTTCCCACCTGAGACTTAAAGAGCTGTAAGTAAAGAAAACTGATTAGTGTAACAGCCTGCAGAGCAGAGGATGACAGATTCCCTAGTGTCACAGCCAGTAAAAGCACTTGCGTGAGCCTCAGTTTGAGACTTGCAGTCTAGACATCACTGCTTTGTGGACAGGCCATTGTCCAGGTGTGACAGGGTTATCTGAACACCTGGCACATATTTTATCTCTGTGTTGATTTATCTCTGTGGTTGTGTGGAATGGAGATAGCCAGGGTATCCATGATCCACTGTACAGCAGCAGTCCTTCCTCAGGTCATGAGAGCCACTTCCTCTCTTCCTGCATTTGAAGCAGACTCTCCTGTGGGCACTGTGGGATGTGCACACTCATGAAGAATGACAAGTGCCTGTTTCAGAGGAAAGTGCACAATCAAAACGAAAACGTTACCTACATTATACCTGAAATGTCTGAGAAACATGAGAAATACCAAAGCTTTTCTGGGAAAGTTTTAAATAAATACGATTAATTGGTTAGCTATCTTGAGCTTGTAAAATACATGTTAACTGGGAGATACTGAAATCTATTCCCTTTGGAAAGTTATAGCTAGGATTTATCCTTGGTGACTTATACTGTATACTCATACAATGTCACCTTTCTCAGCATTGTTTTTTTCTTCTTTAATTGTTCACTTAATGTTCCTAAAAGTAAGATGCACAAAACCCAAGAGTTAACATTTTAGTTTTGATCTCTTTTCTATTTAACATGACACTTAAAAAACACAATCCTCATTCTCAGTGTGACAATTTTTTAGTATAGAAAGAAAAATGGAGAAATTACAGTGGCAGCACATTAAATTACTGTCCTTTAGTCAGGTCACAACCAGTTAGCATGTCAGCCTGAAACTAAGAAGTGAACGTCTACTAGATTTACTTTACAGAACCCCTGTAATTACTGTAACCAAGAGTGGAAGCACACAAGGCACCTTGAATTAAATCTCCATATTTGCATGATTTATATTTTGAAGTATTTAAAGATATAATGTAGTTACAGACATAAATATCATTACTCCATAATACTAAGTGGTATTCACTAATGTCTTAAATGTATTGCATTTTTTCTTAAACTATACTTAAAGTAATACCTCATCTGAGAAATTGTGCAGTGATTGTGCATGACTTACACCTGCAAAAATCACTTCATACTTTGTGCATGCAGTAGAAATCAGGAGTTATAGGAAGAAGCTTTAAACTGTATGGCTTTTAGTCTTTTCTGAGCTTGTTTCAAGTGCATTTCAGATGACGATGGTTTTATGGCCAAGTTTACACAGGCCTGTCCATTTTGCTGTCATTGAAGTAAGAGCTAGATGTATTAATAATGACAGTTTGCATACCTTCTGTCATTTGCAGTTATTCATTCTTCTACAATTTGGCTAATAGTGTTGCTTCAAAATTAAAAATAAACATGTGCCGTAGGTTTCGTAGCTTTCATCAGTGGTACTGCTCAGAGCTGCACACCAGTCCCCAGATGGATGTTTAATAGTAGTTAAGCTTGCAGCAGTGTCTGAATGTTCATGAGGCAGTATGTCAGAAATGGAAAATGAAATGCCTGGCAAAGGATTTCTGGACACTTCCTGTTTGTCTTTCCCAGGCTGCTGAACACAAGCAGCTTGCTGTGTGACTGCCAGCTGAAGTGGTTCGGACAGTGGCTGATTGACAGCGGGTTCCAGCAGTCTGCAATGGCCGTCTGTGCCCACCCTGCCAGCCTGGCAGGCAGGAGTGTGCTCACTGTGAATCTGGAGGACTTCGTCTGTGGTGAGTGTGTCTCATGTCTGTTCTCAGTCAAGCCAGCCAAGTGCTAACTCCAGTCACTCTCCTTTGCCACACACACACTGAGCCTTGCCTTCTGGCTGAGACGAGAACTTTTTGTGCATTGCCTGGAGCTGTTGATCTCAACTCTAGTCCTGGAACACCCCTGTGGTTTCTAATTTTTGTACCAACTGAGCTCTTAAATCGGTTCCTTTAATTGTTCTTTTTGTTTAATTAGACCTTTTCAATGGATTTTCTGTAATGGTTTTGTTATTAAAAGAAATGCAGCAAATTAACTCTATTGTTTCTCTCCTGTGAAGTGATACTTGCCCCCTAGATAGTTGCTTGTAAAAAGCAGATAACTCTTGTGTTGTGCAGAGGTCGCATTACTTGTGGGGCATCCCGAGTGGCTCAGCTGTTAAAGGCACTCACCTGTGCAGAAGATGGGCTTTATGACCCAGGAGTCATGGGTTATGTCACTAGAAACCAG
Source organism: Lepisosteus oculatus (assembly GCF_040954835.1). NCBI lineage: Eukaryota > Metazoa > Chordata > Actinopteri > Semionotiformes > Lepisosteidae > Lepisosteus > Lepisosteus oculatus. Next base: position 34,814,619 of record NC_090700.1, read on the forward strand.
AAATTATTTAAGGGATGACATTAATTAGGAACTTGCTGAGTCTTCTTATCCTGCTGTGACTAAATAGAGATTATTTAGCCTGGGTCATTAAGAGAACACAAGCGGAAATTACATGAGTGAACTTTTAAAACCAAAACCAGGAGTTATTTGTTTACCCAAAGGGTTGTGGGAGTATGGAACAGGCTACTCAGCCATGCTGTTTTGTGCTGATACCCTAACGTCTCTCTGGAAATGGCTGAATGAGATTGTTGGACCCTTGAACTGCTAACTACCCAGCAGGCCAGATGTGCTGAGTGGTTTCCTCTTGTTTGTAAGCTTTATGCACTTGAGAGCTCAGCTGGGATGTAAACCAGAAGAGAGGGGGGTTCTCCAGGACCAGGGCTGAGAACCACTGACCTAAGCCAGTGTGGCGACGGGCTGTGGCAATGGCCTAGCAACTGTTATCCCGCGCCTCTCTCCTCCAGATGATTTTCCCAAGCCCCAGATCACGGCGCACCCCGAGACCTCGGTGGTCCTGCGGGGGTCCAACGTGACGCTGAGCTGCACGGCGGCCAGCAGCAGCGACTCGCCCATGGCCACGGCCTGGAGGAAGGACGGGGAGGTGCTGTACGACGCCGAGGTGCAGAACTTCGCCAGGTACAGGGAGCAGGAGGGAGACGTGGTGGAGTACACCACCGTGCTCCACCTCGTCGGCGTCAACTTCACCGACGAGGGGCGCTACCAGTGCGTCGTCACCAACCACTTCGGCTCCAACTACTCCAACCGGGCCAAGCTCACCGTCAATGGTGAGGGTTCTTTGCCTTTTAGTTTTGAAGCCTCACCAGCCTCTCTCCCCTCTGTCAGTTATTGTTTTTGCCGACACCCTGAAACTGCAGGTAGAGGACGGAAGTAAATAAATAAAGTATCCTTTTCTGTGTCAGAAAATAAAACAGGTAATGTCACTGGAATTAAATGACCACTACATTTCCCCCATTCATAAGCTTTTAATTTTGGTTGTGCAGTATTGCTGGATTTGTTTCCCCTTCTTGGGATGTTTTTGACTGTTGAAAAGCCTGTTTAGGAAAATGAGCATAATCTGTTTGGAAAAAAATACTCATTGAAGTAGATCTGATGCCTATTAATCTGTTCTCAGTTGTATCTTTTCAGACGTGATGCAGGCTTTCTGTAAATGTAGCAGTGCTGCATCTGAGAAACTGTAGAGTAATTGTGTACCACTGACACCTGCAATAATTAATTACCTTGAACATTTTACTAGTGACACTTAGAACTCATTAATTGTATAGGAAGGAGCTTTGTTCAACAGTAAATAGCAAAACATATATCTTGGGCTGTTTGGTGTGAACAGGTTGTGATTTAATGCGTTTGCTCTAGGTGTTTTCTCTAATGCAGCAGTTGCTTGAGTATGAGGGGTAGAGTTGAAGAAGTTTTCTCCTGTACAGCAGGCCCGTTTCACTTAAAATATCAGGCTCTTGTCTTCTGCTCAGTAAAGATTTAATCAAAATCGCAATATCCTGACTGCTGGAGAATCACTTTCTTGATTTGTGAAGCACCATTCCAAGAAGCTGAGCTGTCTAGAGGGTATGGCGAACTGGGTGGAGCTGTGGAGTGCTGCGAATTTTCAAAGAAGGCACACAAATTCCTCAGTTATGTCGATATATATGGAGTATTAAACACTTGCATTTAGCGCTTGTCTGTATGTCTATCTTAAAACATTTACAAGGCAAGTCAAAAACTATCTAGGGACACTATCACATATACAGTAATAAAAAGTTTGAACATTTGTTTATCTTAGCTAAATCTAAATTTAAGCCCTTTTTTTCCCAGTTTTGTACTACCAGTTACCCCATTGCACAGCTACATAGTTAATGATCAGTGATTTTTCTGCTACATTTTTTATTTAAAGCGATTATCAAAAAATAAGCCTAACTATAATTTGTCTAAGTCATAACTGTATCCTACTAAAAAAACCTTAATTGCACTGTTGGGCTATTTTGTTCTGCTTTTTGATTCTTCTTGCCATTACTAAGTGCAGTTGTGTTTCTAATGCAGTACGCACATACTGTCTGTGTATTGTTGTTAATGCCGCTGTTTTATTAATTGTGTCATGGAGAGGGACGATGGAGGTGGGTGATAACGGTGCCTGTAACCCCTCCCCCCGCAGAGCTGCCCTCCTTCCTGAAGACGCCGATGGACCTGACGATCCGCACGGGCGCGATGGTCCGCCTGGAGTGCGCTGCCGACGGGCACCCCTCCCCCCAGATCTCCTGGCAGAAGGACGGCGGCACGGACTTCCCTGCCGCGCGGGAGCGCCGCATGCACGTCATGCCTGACGACGACATCTTCTTCATCGCCAACGTCAAGACGGAGGACATGGGCGTGTACAGCTGCACAGCGCAGAACGCGGCCGGGAGCCTGTCTGCTAACGCCACCCTCACGGTGCTGGGTGAGTGTGGAGGTGCCTCATGCCAAGCACACCCTCGTCGGTCCGTCCGTCAGAGGTGCTGTCCAATGAAAACAGCTTGCACCCTTTAGGACCCTGCTATGAAGGAACTACTTTAGGGATAATTAAAACATACAGATGCTTTTACACTTCCTTGGAAATGAACTGTGTTTCTTGGGGTGGTGTAATTGTAGAAACCCCCTCTTTTGTGAGACCCCTGGAGGACCGGACAGTGGCCCGAGGAGAGACGGCCGTCCTGCAGTGCATAGCTGGCGGCAGCCCCGCCCCTCGGCTGAACTGGACCAAGGACGACGGCCCGCTCATCGTTACCGAGCGCCACTTCTTCGCCGCCGCCAATCAGCTGCTGATCATCGTGGACGCCGGCCCCAGCGACGCGGGGAAGTATACCTGCATCATGTCCAACACGCTGGGCACCGAGCGCGGCCACATCTACCTCAGCGTGGTGCCCTCCCCAAACTGCGACACGGCGGGGGCTGGCGGGTACGACGACGACGGCTGGACCACAGTGGGCATCGTCATCATCGTGGTGGTGTGCTGCGTGGTGGGCACCTCGCTGGTGTGGGTCATTGTCATCTACCACATGAGGAAGAGGAGCGAGGACTACAGCATCAGCAACACAGGTCAGTGAGCAGTGAAGGTCAGAAATAAACCACAGGCACTGTGGCAAGTCATCTGGTTGTGTTGCATCTCGGTGGACTTGCTGTTGCAGCGTATTGCAGGGCTTGAAATTTGGCCATTCACCACTGCATCTTCACTTTAAATAACTCTCTCCGTATTGCCGTTTCCAAAACAATCTCTAAAAATGTTTGGTCCTGACAGGTGTCAGTTAAAACACAAACAGTTTTTCTAAAATGTGTTAATTGCCAGATAACAGCTGCTGCTCTTTTAATGAGTTTCATGCCATTCACTTTTTCAACTGAGAAATGTCATTAACAGTGAATACACGATTGTGTATTTCCACAGTTTGCTGATTGGGTCAGACAGAAAGTGTTCTTTATTTTCATTACACATCATGCATTTGCCACAATTTATGACAAATAGTATCAGTAATTGCTTTTTATTTAGTAAATTGGTATTTTTGATGCTACCATATAAACTGTGTAGTGTCACCTTACAATAACACCTGGAAAACGTCTCCCACAATAACACTATGTTTTGGAAATTATATTGTATAGTTTTTACAACCTATAGATTGTATAGATAGGTCATGTTGCATGGTTTATGTTGCTTTTCCACTTCTTACAGGCCCACTGATAGCTTCTTCACTTCTCTCAATTTTATGATTTGTTGATTTAATTTACATCAAACAACCAGCAGCACCATTACTTGGTGCTTCATGTAACTTATCAAGCTCTTTATTTTTTCTTCTAAGTTTATCAAGGCTGTAGAGTCTTAAGCAACACAGGACTCTTTGTCCTTTCTCATACAATTAGGAGATATTTTGATTAATTTATTATTTATCTAAGACTATAACATTTATTTAGGAAATCACTAACGCATCTTTGCAGAGTCCAGTAACAATAACCATCAAAGCCCAATGCATTAATGCACACTAATATGCCCAGAATGCTTTAAGAATGTGAGAGAAATTGCGGACACGTCTTGCGCCAGCATGCATCACAGCTCCTGTATGCTTCTCGAACTCGCGGACTCAAAACCCGGGGTCACAGAAGGTAAAAAAGGATACAGGAAGTTCTGCGCAGATTCTCACAACCTTGTTAGGTAAAATCAGGTATAGAACGAGATTATTGTATTGTTGTCTGCAATAAGTTAGTGTGTAGCACCAGTTGTAATACAGTTTTAATTATGGTAATTTATCATCTCAGAAAATTTAGAAAAGGCAAAAAACATTAGAATTTTACAGAATAGTTAATATGTGTAGAAGAGTTTAAATATGATTTCTAATTGGCTCAACTGGCCGAACCCTATGATCCAGACGTTGTGGGTTTGAGCCTGGTCGCTAGCCGGCTGTGACCGAGAATCCACAAACAGCGGAGAGCGATCGGCTGACCTCGTGGGTCATGGTGACCCGGTGACCCAGCAACCCCTTGACATTCTGGGCACTTGCAGCACAGCTGGCGAGCGAGGCGCCTCCCCGCCTGTCAGAGCTCATTCATGCCAGGGGCCCTGTAGTCAAGTGTAAAGAGACACGTGGCTCAGAGGTGACCAGTTCGGAGAAAACTACACTTTGGTATCCTCACCCAGGTGTAGTTTCAGAGTTTGTAGCCTGAGATGTGAACAATGTTGCCTGTGTAAATTGGATTGTCTTCTAACAGATGATCATTGGTGATTCTAAATCGAATCTACCTAAGCAAAAGTACTTATTGACCTGCAAGATCTAATATGGGATCATGGAGCAGCAGAACAGAAAACAGAATCCCTGTGTTCTGATTCACTTTTTCCACAACTGAAAGAAGGTCACAGTTCAAAGTGAAGCACACATAAGGTGATTTAGGTGTTGTAAGGAGTCAACAGTTCTTTGAAGGAGTCAGGAGCCAAAGCATTCAAACTGTTAAAAAGGTGAACAGCAATGTTTTGAATTTTATTCTGAAATAAAATGAACAGAGAACTAAGGCAGGGAATCTAAATCAGCAGAGATGCTCCTACATTTTAATTATAAGCTGAGTTCTGAACATATTGTAATTTAAGAACCTCTTGGCTAGCATTAGAAACATTGGCTAACATCTGCGTTACAATAATCAAGCCTTGGAAAATGAAATGCATGCATTAGCTTCTCTGCATCAGATTGAGTGAGATGAACAGGTACGAGCAGTGTTCTGAAGATGGGGAAAAAAGAGTTACGCAACCTGAATCAAAGTTCAGATCCAAGATTGCTGACCTGAGGAGCTGGTCTCATTTCAGAATCAGCCATAATCAAAGATCTAAACATGAGCAAAGCTGATAAGGCATGCCAATCAGCATGACATTAAGTGTCAAATTTCAGATATAATTTGATTGGAATTTTACCATATTTAGATACCATATGTTATTTTTATATGCATGCACATTGTAAAATGTGAGAAACAGACGTGATTTAATTAGATTGTCATAAGACCGTTTGTTGCTGGCATTGGTTCTGAGCCACTGATTGGGGGGAAAAAAAGCATATGCTGGAAGATGGTTTTAAAGGCAAAGTGAAGAATAATACATTATTAACTCTCAGCCTGCTTTGCTTATTCTTTAGTCTTCCATTGAAATGATCTTAAGGAACCAGAAACGAATGTAATTTATTTTATGTGTGACTTTCTTTGCAACACTAGATTAGTACCAGGCAGTTTTCCATATCCAACTCAAGACATTTCAAAGGTTCTTCTGCAATGTGATAAATGAATAGAAATAAGTTTTATATTAAACTTGGCAGTGATTTCTATTCCCCCTATGTAAGGAAATGCAGTCAAATGCTTTGTTACTGCATGAAAGGAATATTAGAAACCAGTTTAAGAGTGAATTTGCAAGAAGAAAGCCTACTGTGCTAAGGATCGCTGCATTGTTTTTTTCCCAGACGAGATGAACTTGCCTGCTGACATTCCCAGCTACCTCTCCTCCCAAGGCACCCTGTCTGAACCGCAGGAGGGCTACAGCAGCTCTGAAGCTGGAAGTCATCAGCAGCTGATGCCTCCCTTGTCAAACGGATATGTGCACAAAGGAACAGACGGTACCCTCAGCTTTTATGCCTAAATTGTAGTGTAGTGCCAGGTCCTGTGGTAGGACTCCCCTATGTGAAAAACTATTTCCCCGTGCACTGAATTTCCATTTATTTAACAGATGCAGTACATACAGTAATTGCAGTGTAAATGATGAAGTTTCACAGCTTCATGAATAACTGTCACTATGAGTAGCTGAAGATGAAAAGGCTAATGTTACATTGTCGTCTTCTGAAATAAGACATGCACTATAAAATAATTATACAGAATAAGTAATAAAACAGACCAAGAGCAAAATACTCATCATAATCACAGATTAGAAATTATAAAAATTAAATGGTGGCATTACAGAAATGCACGTATACTACTCATCAATCAGTGCAGTGCTGATGACAGATTGCAGGTGTCTGGCTACACGGGGAACTGGAATTACAACTGCAGTCTAAAAGGATAGATTCTGAGGAGGTACCGAAAGGCGATACCTACTATTTTTTCTATATTATACATATTTTGCAAACAGCATGCAAATAATTAAGAAAGCAAATGAGAAAAGTATTCCATTAAAAAACAGAATTGATTGCTTTGAGACTTTTTAACAGGGCCTTATAGCCTGGTATACGAAATATTATTAGTTTGAGAAATTGAAATTCCAGGAAAATGCGAAAAAATGAAAGGGTTATATTTCATATGCGATTACCTTGCTTGTGGTTAACGGCTGATTGCACTTGGCTTGACACATGCAATAAAGTGCAATTTCCGAGACGGAGAGTTGCATGACTTTTCGTAAATTAATTCTGCAGGTACTGGTGATCAACTTTGCAGGGTTCTGCCTGAGGGGGTAAAGGAACTGGCCTCCGCTTAATGATCAGTGTTCCTTTTTCCCTGTGGCCTTGAGATGATGAGTGTTGTGTTTAGCAGGCGTGTGCTACATGGACTCGGGGAGTGAGGTGGAGACGGACATCAATGCCCTGCTGCAGAACAGAGTGGGCTCTCTCTTCACCGGGAGGAGTACCTTCCACCCTGGAGAGCCCAGGGAGGGCCTGGCAGGGGCACCCACAGGTGGGGGCTGCACTTTGCAGAGTTGTCTGCAATTGACGCTTATTAGAGGGCTTCCTCTGTGTGTTATGCTGCTTTCCATTTTCTTTAAAAGCACTTGCCTTTGATTGCTTACACTGTGCATGAAACTACAGCCATGTAGCCACATCCTATACTGGGAGAACCTTCTGAACAGTGTTTCCTCAAGTGTTGGATCTTCCCAGCTTTGCCGCTTGTACTGTGGGTGAAACTTGTTACCAGTACTATGTTTGGTCAGCTTCTTGGAAGTGAAATGGACAAGTACCTTTCTGTTGTAATTGTTGTGCGAAATAACTTTAATGCGCAAAGTAAGATCTAAAATAAATATTTTCGGAAGGTTTAGTCTGGTATTAATGTTAAAAGGGCGCTGAACCATATTTGTATGTCAACTTATATAGAGAAAGTGTGTATTTGTTTTGCTAAATATATCTGTTTATATAAGGTGTTAAATCCCCAATGTAATTAATCCTGAAACCTGGAAATAATTAACAGAAATGAAGAAAAAGCGTCAGGTTATTTTAACAATGAAATGGAAAAGGGGAAGATTATTGCTTGCAGACTGATTTAAACAGGAGATCACTTTTTCTGCATAACATTTCCCATTTGACTACTTGCAATGTCAACAAGGACCCATTAAGGTTTTACTTGCCAACATATAACTGTATCTTCATCTTCACACAGGAGGCACTGGGCCTTTAGTCATCTGCTCTGACTGCTATGACAATGCCAACATCTACTCTCGGACCCGTGAGTACTGTCCCTATGCCTACCTGGCTGAAGATGACCCTCTGGATAAGACCCTGTCCAACATCATGGTGCAGCTTCCCAAAGACCCATATCCCAGGCATGCTCAGCATGAGGACACAGCACTGGAGAGCCTCATCAGCCACCCCGACACCTCCGTGTTTGTCACCAGCCATGACAAGAGACACAGCATCAAGAACCCGCCCCAGCTCCATGCCAGTGGTCAGTCTCTGTGTTTGTAACTCTCTTCACTGTCTTGCTCTCATTGTTCCCCAGTTAAAATCAAGTTAACTCTGGGATAGCTGGGTCCACATGGAAATATTCCTGCCTCTCCGTCCCCAGATGATCACTTTTATCTCACCCTCCTTATTCATCAGTTTATCAGAAAATGGTGAGGTAGCTATTAATGTTCTGAATCCGAGGCTTGTAGGATGTGGTCACGGTAAGTGGGAGATGTTGCAGGTATTATTTTTTAGTTCATTACCAAAAGGCTGGCTTCACATACACACATGCCTCCAGAAAGAACAGGGACCGATGTGGGATAGTTCTCTCTGGGTGTTTTAGACCAGAATTCAATGTCTAACATGTTGCTTGCATGTCGAACTCAGCTTGACATGTCAGAAGTCTGACGCAGAGTCACAATGCCGTTCAGTTCCATTTGTATAGTAAAAGCCTCTTTATTTCAAATTACAGATCTGTCTGTTGCTGTCCTCTATGCAGATTGGGAGTTTTGCAGTATGTAGCTCTGATGAGCAGTAAACAAGTAGATTTTGTTTCAGAAGTAGCAAATAAGAAGTTATATTTAAGGTTTTCAAATAAATAGCACAAGATATCTTGGGGGGCGGGGCGGGGCGGTGGCTCTGTGGCTAAGGATCTGCACCTTAAGATTCTGAGGGATTGTTTAAGAAAAAACACTATTTGATTCTGCTCAACTAATATCCTTTTGTCTTGGCTGTGTTAAGATGTAGAATTGTCTATAATCCCGGTTCTGTTGGTCTCCAGACACCCAGCCAAGGCCTTACTGGGGACTGAGTGAAGACGCATCTCTCCTGCCTCGTGTAGATTTGCCACAGCAGTCGGTCACCATGCAGGACAATCCTAGAGGACAGCGGGAGAGCAGGGACAAAGAGGGGGTGGGCGTGACGAAGAGCCCCTCCACAGACCCCACAAACCACATCTCACACTCACAGGAGCACAGTACTGCCTCCCACAGGACTCCTAACATACAGGAATACAAGGCCACTACCTAGAGCACGGGGATCTCCAGCACGCAGAACATTTGTTATGTCTTTTTTTTTGCCTTTTTACCCACTACCTCGAAAGAGACATTAATATCTGCCAAAAATGCCTATGTGTATGTTTACATTTCAGATATGAGCTTTGTCTATTGTTGTGCTCTTATTTGTTCATTTCTAACAGCACTCCCAAGACTGACTAGGATCAGTGAGTGCATTCTGCATCGTCTGTTCTCTTTGCAGGAGGTGTGCACTGCGATGAATGTACATGGGCACTCCAGGTGTAAAAGCTAATGTTATTTATTCAAGACCCAAACAGTGAACCTGCTTCTCACACTCCTTGGACACCGGAATTGCAAGAATGTGGAAGATCCTGCTTTGCCTTTGTTTTCATGCTGTTACTTAAAGAGAAAAAGCATTAATTTTCTTGAGCTGTAGGTAGTAATTACTATGGGACCACTAATTGTGAAAGCATAAACTACCACCAGATGCCAGTTTAGCAGAAACCGAAGCTCGCTTCTTTTCAGATCTTCGACAGTCTTGGTATCTTGCATTTTTTTATTGCATGCAAACAGCATTCCATTCTGGATTCCTTTTCACTTCACTGGCTAACTCCCTGCTGCAAATTACTGCCCCAGAGCAGATATAGTCTCATCATTTTTTTCCTGTTTCGCTTATTCCAAGTGTTAATTGTACTGTAAATACTTTTTCTACCATGTTAAATACACATTGTACAGTTACTGTAGTATTCAGTGTTTTTAAGAGAATTCAAAGAAAATGGTGTATTGCACATTTACTAACTGTTGTTATATCAGCCATTATAAATGAGCTTTCCTAAGACAAAGGCAGGACCTTAACAAGTAGTCGTGGAATTGTTCTTCGAGAAGGTTGCTTGGTCACATCAAAGTGAATTGTTCTGAAAACTTAGGTCAGAAAGTTAACAGATTAAAAAGCCAACTATTTTCTGCAGCTCACTCCTGTATTGGCTGATAAAGGAGTGAAAATCTTTGCCCAAACCTCTCTCTTTTTGGCTAGCCTTTTGTTTCTTGCTTCAGGGTATTCATGGTTTATTTGTCTCCAAAAAGAGCTGCCTGATGCAAATGTTTTCTAGCACCGAAGCAATTATTTGGTTTTGTCTTTCACTTGGGAATATGACCTGTTGTGAGTCTGGGGTACTGAATTTGGTATACCATACTGCAGTGTGTAAGGCTGTACTGTGAAAACCATTCCATTGTTTTCAATTTAAAGGATCCAGTTCAAAGTACTGGTGTGAAATATTTTCGGATTGATCTCAAAGATGTCCCCGTTGGAGACGATCATTTGGAAACAGAAGTATTTGATTATTTTATATTTATTCCATTATGTTGGATGAGTTCTTTGTAACCGTTTTTTTCTATCCATATAAGAGCTTGAAAACCATATTTGTGAGGTGCTAGCTCATGAAATAATTGGGAATTTAAGTGAATCAGGCTTGTATTCCATTAAGTAATATGAATTTGCACTTTTTTCATGGGGGGGAAGAAAGCCCTTTATTTTAACTCCTGACGCATTGAAACTGTGATCAAGCTATGATTTGACACAATTCCTTAAAGCACCTGCAGTTTTTCTAGGTTTTGAAAGTGGTTGGTTTAATAAGATAACTTTTTTAAAGACATGAAATCATAAAGAATTGGACCTTTCCTATTTTACAAACCTTTCAAAACCATGTGAGAATGAAATGGTGTAAAGATTTATTTAGCCACTGTTCTTTTTGAAAGCGGTGGATATTATTAATATTTTGGAAGTATGTATAGATTCAGTTAAATATCTCTTTTTAACAGTTTCTAACTGTTTTAAATCTGCCATTTCGTTCTTTAGATTTTTGGTCATTTTGCAGTTTTATCCTTGAAAGATTTTGTTCCATTTCTCAGTGCTAAGTGAGGCACTGAGTGCACTGAGTAAAAACCTCATAACAGTTTTTATAGCATGTTGGTTGGAGACCTCAATTTTCCATTCATGCGGTACACAAATTAACCTAATGCAAAGTTAGCTGAAATTGCACATTGAAATTGCACACATTTGGCCTTAAATGTTTTCCCTTATATTGTATAAAGATTACAGTAGGCTGTATATTAATATTATGGTACTTAGATCAATTTGCCTTCTATGTATTGTGTACCAAACAATTGTCATTGCTATTTCATGAAACCTTGTGGGATGGTGATCATATTTAACAGATTTTAAGGTGTAGTTTTCTAAAGATGCTTTTCCACAGCTCAGTCCTATAAAACGCATTGAACAATAGCAGTGCTGTGGCATTCGGCTTCTTCTGTGTTAAATTTACATCCTCTCCTGAACTGCATTTGCAAGAGAATTAGATCCTGCACTTTTGTCATACAGCAGTAGCTGTAACTTGTAAGGGATTCATTAGGGGACCTGCCTTGTTTTGAGACTCTAAACATAGAGATTCTAGGTATTGGTCTTCGAAATACTGTGCGTTTTTATCTTTCTCATTATAGATCATTTAAGGCATCTTCAAAAGACCATAAAAGGGTCTCAAGGACAAGCATTTTGTCGATTACACACGGAGAGAAATCTAAAAGGCCGATGACACTTCTTATCTTCTTACTCTTATTATTCTCCTCTGTTGATTGCATTTATACCAAAGTTTATGCTTTGTTTTGGCAATATTCATAAACTGCTGCCTGTAGCTGTAATGTTTCAATTTCCTTTGTAAAATGTATTTTTAATTGTCAATTAAGTGTACATTATGTAAAGCATGTGTAAAGTACATTGTTTCTTGAGCTGTATCTTGTCCATGGAACAATAAATAACAAATATCATCACTGATTATTCAGCATGGGTGTTTTCAGTACATTTGCAATCTGCAACACTGTACTAGGAGGCTGTTATATTTCAAATACAGAAAAATATTTTTTCTGGAATAGACGCTTTAATAAAAAATATAGGCTTTTATTAATGACTTTGGAAAGCTTTGCATTGATCTGATCTTTGTCAGGGAATTTCTTTCTTCTTAACTCATTAAAGTTGTGATTTTCTGTTATAAATACATTAAGGATCTTAATTCTTTATCTTTGCAGTTGCCATGATTGTTTGTGGTTTGCCCAGCATGCTCCTCCTGTTTAATAAAGGTGTTGCAAGCTCATACAGCCCAGTAAGTGAGAACATGGACGATAAAGAGGAAAGTGGGAGTAAGGATTTAACATTTATTGATTTTAAGGCAATAATAGCCATTCTGTGCCAAAGAAGTTCTTTTAAATGATTTGGATTACATTGCACTTCCCTGTTACTATTACAGAATAAAGAGTCTGTGCGCCTTGTGTGGCTTCAGTGAGTCATTTGCAGAATCAGAGCAAAGAGCCTACCTCTGCATGCTAATGATAAGTCTATTGACAAATGAATTATTTATATCTCCAGCCAACTTGGCATGACTCTCTCTTCTGAGACCATGCAAGGGCGTTTATTATTTTTGAAAGCTTGAAACCAGCTTAAACAGCCTGCGATTTAAATTATTTATTCTTGTTTAGTTCAGTTGTAATGAGTGTTTCAAGTATTTGCAATGTGCCAATGTATTCCTCAGTATGCTTTACGTGTATTCGAATGCATGTGTGGTGCAAATTAGCACATATTTAGGTAGGTGTTCACAGCTGTTCTTGTGAGGTGACTTGGTTGGGGAAGCATGGATTAACATGGGCCTGATTTTTAGAGCTATGTTGTTCTCATGAACAGTATTTGGTCAAATGTGGGTGGCAGGAGAGATTTGTCTTAATTGTTGCAGTTTGAAACAAACACTTTAGAAAAGGTAACGTCCTCCTTTATAGTAGTTTCGCAATATTTTCATACTCCGATAGGAAAACATCTTAACATTTCCCGTGATCAGTGTAGTTATATGTAATTGTGTGTCCCATTTTTGTTTCATTGAAGGCATCTTTGCTTTGAAAGATTTTAAAAATGAAAGCAATTCCACCTTATGTACTGTAGAAGTGTCCATCTCATAAGCCCAGCCTGTACTTGTGTCATTTTAGTCATAATGTGTCAGTACGGCCGAACCTTACAGTTGAGGTATACTGTACTCCACTGTGCTGCCAGTGCAGCAGACCAGTGCTGTGATGGTATTAACATTCTAGTCGTGCACTGCTTAGGAAGACGATGATTAAAATGAGATTATTTTCCAGTCCTCCTGCAATCGAGAGAAATGTGTAAAATCCCCGCAGACTGCCTTGCACATTTATGAACGTACAATAGCAGAGAGTAACCTTATGTGCATTCTTCACATAAATGCACACATGAGCACGTGCCTTTTGCAGAAAAAAAAACATACTTCAACATTCCCTCATGTCCCTACTTTGCCTAGCCTTTCAGTGCAACATTTTCATTTCTAGCTCATTTTTAAAACGCATCGATGCGTGAAAAGAATCACAAACAGTGAAGCTTCATTTCCTTTTTGATAAATGACACCTGACGTGCAAATACCACTCTCTGCAGGATCCATTATAAATTGATCATAGCTTGATGTGTACGAGGCTTTCATGTTATTACAATTTAATTTCATGCAAGCCTACGTTATTAACACAGTGGAGCCTGTCCAAGTCAGAAAGTAAGGTTTAATTTCAAAGCAGAGGTCTAACATATCTTGTCTGGCATTTAAGGAAGTGAAATACTATGAAATACAACTGGTTTTGTTAGAATACTGAGATCAACTAAACAAACCCTGACGTCTGATTACTAATTTACTCATTCCGATTCTAAAAGGTTCTTTGGTTCACATGGTTTGTTTTGTAAGGCTGTATGCCTTCAACATTCCCTCATGTCCCTACTTTGCTAAGCCTTTCAGTGCAACATTTTCATTTCTAGCTCATTTTTAAAACGCATGCAAGATTCTGTTTGCATAATACATATGGCATGCAACATCCCTCTGTGTGTATACTTCATTTTAGACGTCTGTACTGGCTTTTCTGCATGATTCACTGTAATTTGTGATAATTCAACAGTATTGAAAACTGTCAGCAACTTCTATCCTGTCCTCTGGGCCAATCCCCCAAAAATGTGTATCATATTGTGTTCTTCTATTCAGACTGAACCAGATGGCTTCCTGTCCTTTGACTTTGTAACTCAGGTAACTCAGCCCCTAGATCAGAGAGCTCGAGGCGCAGCCTTTTGCCATTCAGAAGTGAGTGATGGCTGTTTATTCAAGACAGGTTGCAAAGAGGTTTTTTTGATCCTGGTTTATTTTTAGAACTTGGGGCCTGTGTGTTTGAGTAAGGAATCGTTCCAGGAGCGATCAGTCAGGGAACAGGGATGGCAGTCCAGGGAGAAGAGTCCAGATCTCATCTTGCTGATCGATGAGGAGATGTCACATGTCGTGAGACATCAGTGACAGTGATGAAGACAGGAATAAAATCAAGCCCAGAGGGAACAGGGGCTCTGACAGGAGCTGGTAGCCAAGGGAGATCAATGGGTTTTAAGGCAGAGGTGTAAAATCCTGCAGAGCAATGAGCATCATGTAACCCGTTGTCACTGCTGACAGATGTGTCATTGCTACCTTTCAGTAGAGCTGGGCCATGATAGAACTAGAACATCTTGATGCAGAAGTGCTGTCCTGAACCGAAAAAAAAACAGCACCTGCCTTATTTTAACATGCTGGATTAAAATAATTGAAATAAAGCAGCAGGTCTTAAAGAACCCACATCCTTGCAGAATTCAGTTTCTTAAAATGCTGGTTGGGAAAAACAAAATCATGCCAAGGAGAAACAATGGATTTAGACAGTCTGTCCCTCAGTGGGAAAGTCCAGCAGGTTTGGCAGGTCTCTTGAAAGAAAGAGGTGGGCCTATCAGTCTACATCAGATGTAACCAACAATCAATATATGACTTGAGCTGTGAATGGACAAGTGATTTGAAATGTGTTGCAGAAGAGAAAGAGAAAAATAGAACTAATTGGAACAAACTTAAGCATGTGTATTCATGCTTAGGGGGTTGTTTTAGACCTGCTGGACATCAAAGGGATGAGGAAAACAAAGTCCAAAACCTTTGCACATATCTCATACATATAATTAAAAAAATATTTGTATTATCTGTGCAAGAACCTTGAATGCAAATTGCCTGCTTTTTATGTTATCAGATTAACAAAAAATACTGTGTAGTAGAAATGTACCTAATTTTTCTGTTTCTTTTTTGGATCTTTGTCAGGCCTGATCAACAGTTAAGAACTGCTCCAAAAATTGGCTTTCGTAATTGCAATACTTGTAATCTGGATAAATAGAACACAGCAGTGACATTTTCTGAAACAGACCGAAAATGATCCAGATTACAGTGAACAGAAACATAAAGTCTATGACTGGTTTACTTTTATCAAGATTATAAGGTGTGCTAAACGCACCCCTGTTCGTCATTCTACCTGAGCTCCCGATGATTTAATCCCACCAGTTATTGGTCTTAATTACAATTGTTTTTACGTGCTTATTGTGAAGTGTGATTTCCCTGTAAGACCTGCTGGGCCATGGTTTTTCACCTCTTCAAATTACCACTTTCGAAAGACTTAGAACAACAATGTTGTGACCAGTTAAAGTGATTTGATACCTTAAGTACCTTGGAAATGAATGCATTTGAATTAACACCCGAACACACTTCAGTCTTCAAGCACTACTTAATTGAATATGTAATGTACTTAATTGATCAGTAATTACATGTGTTTGAAGTCTGTAGAGCACTGCTTTGGTGGGCTGAGGCTCTTCTGATTGTCTTTCGACTTGTGCCCTTAATCTCCTGACTTGTTAAGTGGACCAATTTATTGCTCTACTCCCAAACTAGCTAGATGGGCTGAACAGCCTCCTTTCTCTTGAAACCTTTCTTGTGTGTTTGTGTTATGCAGGACGGGTTATATAAGAGATGACAATGGCTTGACTGGTGCTCTCTAGTACTGTAAGTAAGGAACGTGGTCTAGATCTCTGAAGGTGGGATCCATGCAGGATTGGGTAGGTAGTTTTCAGTTAGTAATTGATAGAGACCTAATAAAACAAGCGATTGGACTTTGTATGCAAATAATGTCTTCAATGAAGCAATTAAGATCTGTGGTGGAATGAAAACCAGAATGCTCTTAGGTTCTTCAGGACTGCAGCTGCCTATTCAGTCCTTGAGGGGGTGTAGGGGGTGTAGCTGCTTTTCGATTAGCAGCTGACAACTTCAATTCAATAATGAGATCAGTGGCCTTTGAGAACTGGTCTAGATGAGAGAGAGAAAGTATACCAGGCTTGGCCAGTTGTGTTCCCTGTGACGCCAAAAGCCTTCACTCTTCTTTTCATTCCAGCTTGATCTCGGTGACTTAATTGGATATTTAACTGAACTACTCATTTGTGTAATGACATGTTTTTCATTGTTCTCAAGTTGTTGTGGTTAGAGATTTCAAAGCACCCTTCATATTTTAATCTAGCCTGGAATCTACACCTTCTTAGTAGCAGGAATGTATAATTAAGCTAACGATCATAGCAATGAAGAATTTTGTTAAATTACTGAGAGATCGGCGGCAGTAAAAAGTAATAGACAGCCCCCAACCAAGACTGGGAAGGTCTGGTGGTATCCCAAATGTCCAAGACATTGTCATTTTTCTAGAACTGAGATTCCTTTAACACAAGCCAAGCATATTCAGTGGAATATGTGCTCCGAGTGACTTCTTTTTACATTTGGGTGAAAACATTGCAGCCACAGTCCTGTCACATTTGTAAGTCCAGCAAATCCCACTGAACCACAAATTGAAGAAAAGTCCTCTCCAACTTGACAAGAAGACATTAAGGCTGAGACGAATTAAAATATCAATTAACCTTTTCAGATTAGGTCCAGTGTTAGCTGGCAGGGATACAAACCTCGTGATCACCAGCTATTGAACCAGGACTGAGTGCAGAGGTAGAAAAAGCTGACTGAATAAATGCATTCAATTTTAGCAATGTCATTGATTCCATTTAACAGTCCTAAATGGGGATCAGGTTTGATCTGAATGAGCTTCAGAAAAGAAATCAGCTTCACCTTCAGCCGCCTGGCACACATTAAAGCTTGATGCTGTAACTTTAGTGTCTTTTTAATTTATAGGACCGTGCGGTTTGACTTTTTTTTTTCTTAACTTTTTTTTTGTCAAGACAGGCTTTGATTCTGGTTGGTTCTGCCATGCAAATTTCCAGTCAAATGCTAAGCTGCAGGTAATTCAAATTGCTCATGTAGTATAGCTTTGACTGACGAATCTGAGAGGTTCGAAGCACAGCCATTGGAAATGTGCATGCCCTGTAATAAAGCGGTGATATTCTTTTTATAATAATAATTACTTACACTTATATAGCGCTTTTCTGGACACTCCACTCAAAGCGCTTTACAGGTAATGAGGACTCCCCTCCACCACCACCAATGTGCAGCATCCACCTGGATGATGCAACGGCAGCCATTCTGGGCGCCAGAATGCTCACCACACATCAGCTATTAGTGGGGAGGAGAGCAGAGTAATGTAGCCAATTCATAGATGGGGATTATTAGGAGGCCGTGATTGGTAAGGGCCAATAGGGAAATTTGGCCAGGATGCCGGGGTTACACCCCTACTCTTTTCAAGAAACGCCCTGGGATTTTTAATGACCACAGAGAGTCAGGACCTCGGTTTTTACATCTCATCCAAAGGTCGGCGCCTTTTTACAGTATAGTGTCCCCATCACTATACTGGGGCATTAGGACCCACATAGGCTGCAGGATGAGCACCCCCTGCTGGCCCCACTAACACCTCTTCCAGCAGCAACCTTAGTTTTTCCCAGGAGGTCTCCCATCCAGGTACTGACCAGGCTCACACCTGCTTAGTTTCAGTGGGTTGCCAGTTGTGATTTGCAGGGTGATATGGCTGCTGGCTTTTTGTATAGTTATTTTGCTGTTTTACATTTTTTTTACTCCAGCATCCAATCCTTATTACAAGGGGGGCTATGAGCCTGACGGGATACCTGATATGGACAAAGCCACCCATTTTTGCATTTTCTTCTTCCAGGTAGGGGTCGTGGGGGAGCCAGAGCCTATCCGGGCAAGCAACAGGCACAAGGCGGGAGGAACTGACAAAGCCAATGAAGGGAATATCATCCAAAACTGGTGCATTTTGATCATGTTTTCTAGCCCGCTACATATTATTTTCTACAAATGAACGGTACAATGTGTGGAAAAAGGAAAGTCCTCGACTCCGTCACAAGCCTTTTGACTTCCCTCTGCCTTTAGCTGTCTGTATGTAGATCAAATTAATCAGTTTTAGACTTTTGTCACTTGGCCCTTGAGCTGGATTTCGTCCTAGCTCTTTGACAGTGTGCGACTGTGATGCCTAATGGGGCAGAACACCATGCGGCAGAGGGCTTAATGGACAATGGCATTGGGACATGCTAACACGCTCCACCACTCTGATCCCCGCTGCCAGAGCTCAGGTGGACAGTGGAGGAGCTGTTGGCTTCCTGTGTCCTCTGTCTCGGGTTCAGGGTTCAGGTCAGAGGCCTTATGTTTTTTTAAAGATATGGGGAATCTGGTGCTACAGACATGCCTGAATGAGTAGACAGCGGGACAACGGTGTATGAATGGATATATACAGTAGGTAATCAGAAGGTAAGAAAGACTTAGAATGATATTAGAATGAAAGACTTAGAATACATTACATTATATGATATATAAAAAAATGAATTGACCCAAGATTTACACCAAATTAAATTCAAAATAAGTAACACAACAGGTTGAAGACTACAATTGCTGCAGTGGACCAGGGCCATCCAGTCTTGGCATTAGCGTTATATAAACTGGCAGTGCTCCTCTCCATATGTGTAATGTCCAGAAAAGAGCGTCACCACATGATAGAGGCTAGTGTACCCAGCTGTGTAGGACTGCTGTATTGCGGCTGCTGTTAATCCAAAGAGCTAAAATCGTAATCAAGTTAAGTATTTGTATATTTTAATTTTTGCAGTAATGCTGTGCATTGTTTGAAAGATGGATATTATGATGATGTCGACCTTGAGTAATGTAATGACAAATGTCCTTCGTACTTCGTGAAGTGTTAGAGGTTATGAACATCAGGCTGCCATTGCTGTTCCTCACCACAAGATGGCAGGCTCGAGACACTACGATACCTTCGCATTAGCAGATAACACATTTACATTATTTCCATTTCCCCGCCTGTAAACTGTACTGATTATAAAAAATATATTTCGAAAACAGGAATTTGAGGCATTTGCATTGCTGTTATGAATTATGATGAGTTTTCTTTGTCGAAAACTGGGGTTATACGTGCTTTTGAAATACGCAGTGCTAGCAATAGCGTAAGCGTCCAGTTAGGTCTGTACTGATGAGGTCTACGCAAATTCTCTTGTTGAAATAATGGGACGCTTCGGGGCGCAAAGTACAGGACTTCCTTAGGTATCCTGATGCGGGACTAAGGCAACAGTGTTAGTATTGCTGTCTAACTGTGTAGTAACTGAATAACAAGGACTCCGCTGAGAGTCGGTGGAATTGCGGACAACAGCGCATTTATTAAACGTGGTAGGTGTCTGGAAGACGATCTTCCTCCTGCGGTTTAATACAAAAAAGCACTGAAAAGCCTCCGGTTCTTGGCTCGCCATTCACCTGTGGTGCAGAACGTCGTATTTCTTCTGCTGTCCTGTCTTCTCAAGGTGCGATCTTTTAACGTTTTGCTAACTTAAACCTATACTGTGTAGTCGAGTAGAATTTTTTAAAAGTGTTGCGTGGGGTGAGAGAGAACACAGTAACCTAGTCGCTGCGAAGTGTCCTTTTAATTTTAGGGGAAAGGTAAGGACTGACAGGTAACGCGGATTTTACAAATATTAGTACCGGAGTAGTATTAACAAGTGAGACAATTTCTGGAACATTAGCAAATTATCGCGGTGACCAGTGACCAAATATTTGCTCAAATTCCCCTGCCGGTGAATCTCATTTTGACGTTGTACCAGACTGATCTCCTCTTAAAAAGAGTCTGGATAGAAATGTGTGCAGGGTGATAGAGGGAACACGATACGGTCCTTGTACTCGGTGAGCAGCACCGTGTTCGCCTGTGATGAGCATGATAATAATAGCATGAGGATCGAAGTGCACGGTCGGCACTCAAAGGGTTAGCCGTGCTATCTCTCTGTGTTACAGGGTAACAACTCGGAAGACCCGCCCAGCTGTTTTTAGCATTGGCTGGCCCCCAGTGTTTTTACTCCCCATCCTTCTCCGCGATTGGTTCGAAACAACAGCAGTCAACCGCGCCTTGCCCACCCCAGCACTACTAACAAGGTGAAAATGACTAAAAAAGTTCTGGAATCATTTCCCACTCCGGGCTCGTGGGAGGGAGGCTGCCGGCGCTGTGACTGAGCTAGCGAACCCGGAGCCGCTTGCTGGAAGAGGCAGATGCGCGGCGGTGCGGTCGCCACGGTGGAAAGTGCTCAGCAGGATTGTGGGACAGATTGAGAACAATCCTCCGGAAAAAAACACACACACGGGCATTCCGAGTATTACACACAACAGCACTGCCTGCGCCGGCCGTGCCCATTTCACAGGAATGCGGCTGCTGCCAAGTTAAAAACGAACAGGTGCGTTGGACGCGAGTGACGGAAGGTTTGTTGTAGACGCGGGGCAATAATAACGTGAAGCTCAGTTTGAAGTTGGAAGTGTTTTCTTCCTATGCCCCTGCTACACCTCCAGCTGATATAGTTTGCAGGTGCTTTTGGAATTCCGGCGAAACTGTTAAAGAAATTGCGTGGACTTGGCGTAGTGACAGCAGTCCGATTCATTAATCAGATCGTTTGATCAGGTTGAGGCCAGTGACTACCTTGTAAACAGCGACAAGAAACTGAGCCGATCGATTGTTAATTCCTTCTTTGGATAGGACATTTGCTCATTGGAGTACAGAAATCAGCTATTTGCATTTATTCATTGTTTTTTTTTATGTCTAAGAATATATACACAACGCCGTGAGAAGCATCGCTGGAGATCAATATAGACAGGATCGGACATGCACGACTGATTGAAAATAATGATCTTCTGGCAGCATAATATTATTTTAATTTGTTTCATTGCAATTTGAAATTTTAAATGGGAAGGCTGGATTATTTACGTGCTGCTTCAGCGAGCCACAAGCTTGAATGATAGCATTTTATTTACAATGAGTGACGGTCGGAGCACAGATGATTATCCGTAGCTAAAATTATATAAATAAAATAAATATTAAAATCTTCACTATTGGAGGAAT
Organism: Lepisosteus oculatus; assembly: GCF_040954835.1. NCBI lineage: Eukaryota > Metazoa > Chordata > Actinopteri > Semionotiformes > Lepisosteidae > Lepisosteus > Lepisosteus oculatus. The sequence goes on from NC_090700.1 coordinate 34,836,013, forward strand.
GGAATTAAGAGACAACAGGAGGCTTACTTCGTTTCGCAATCAACATAATGCAATTCTAATCTTTTGTTTAAACGTGTCGTAGGAAACTAGAAAATCAAGTAAACAAACAAAACGCGACTTTGCTTTTTGAAAGCTTTTAACGGGGAGTAAAACAACATGTCCAAAACATTGAGGAAGAAGAAACACTGGTCCAGCAAAGTTCAGGAGTGCGCGGTGTCCTGGGGCAGCGCCGGTGAGTTCAGCTCGGTGGTGGAGGTCCTGGGGGGAGCGGAGCTCGGCGAGTTCCCCCACCTGGGCCAGGTGAAGCTGGAGGCGGTTGTCTGTCACTCCGGGAAGCTGCCGAGCCCCGGGGACGTGCTGCTGGAGGTGAACGGAACCCCGGTGAGCGGACTCACGAACAGGGACACGCTTGCAGTTATCCGCCACTTTCGGGAGCCGATTCGTCTGAAGACCGTCAAGCCAGGTGAGTTTTTATCACTAAGTGAACTGTTCGCATTTTTATACGCTTCTTCAATAAATCAAATATACTTGTCCTCTTGTCAGTGCGAGTGATTAATCGTTTCCCTATCATAACCCAGTTTTATTCCCTTTATGGTTATGCTCATTATTAGTTTTTATTTGGATTCTTTAAACTAACAACACGGTCTAGTTGTATTAATTATAGTCTGCATTTGGAAACTTGTGCTAATTTCATGCTCTGTGGTTAAGATATTGCATGGATCTCGCTCTGAGTGTTTTGCCTTTTCTGTCTCAAGTTGATCCTGTACCGAGTTGTTGCCATGAGGGCCTGTTGACCGAACGGCTATGCAACAGAGTGGAACATGTAATAATACGGACTTTGCTACAGCCAAGTCAGGGGTCAGTGGCCGTTCTTCTCCGGTGTCGCAAGGCCAGCCTGCGCTGGACGCAGTCCTGTTTAATTGGACTGAGATTCAAGACAGGGTTTTAGTTAATATTGTGAACACCCCTCAGACTCGCACTGCGTCTTCGTGCGGTTATCGAAAAGCCCTAGCTCTCTCTAAAAACCCCCTCACGTACAGTATTATTAAAAACCGGCTACTAGTACTAGCGCAAAAGGATACATTCGACAACTGTATGCTGGTATATATTGTAGTATTTACCCCGCTTACTGATGATACCTTTAAGATTTGTGGCACGTAACCCGTTTTAAATATACTTTCAGTTCAGTGCTAAATGTAATTCGTGTTCAGTATTTCATAGTAGGACACATTTTAAAGAGGGAAAAATGCTTGTATATGGATGCTATATCCTATATCTCAACTGCAGACCCGCATCTCTCTTCCTTCTGAGTTGTGGCACTGACAGCCACTTTATTAAGAATTGGACACTATTTACAATAGAAATGTGTGGGAGGATCTTGGCTAAGATCACTTCAGAACTCTGGGACTGCAGGCCAATTCCCAAGGCTTAATGGCTCACACTTAAATAAAATAAATGGAATGTCAGGCATTACTGTGAGCTTCATCGGTCACACCTGAGACCCTAGCCTGCAGGATGAGCTAAACGAAGATCAGGTGTTGCTAATTAAGCTCCTACCAGAGCCTTCCTTGGCTGGCAGTTCTGGACTCTGATGTACCAGCTCTGGAAGTTTCTATTCTGCCCAGCTTTTAAAAATGGGGCTGTGGATGAAGTTAATGGTGTTGTTGTAATTTTACGACATGAGAGGTCGTTGGGCAAGCAGCCTTGAGCATCGTGGTCTTTTTAAAGTTGTTTGTGGAGCCAGCGAGACACTTATTCACATTCTCCTGCTGGCTGACTGTGTTGGCTTGTCATTGAAGGAGAATAAGGTGAGTCCCCTCTACTTAGGTTGCATATGACAATTCATAACCTTGTCTTATGAATGGGAGTAGCACACATGGACGGATCCAGTCCTGCAGGTTTTGGAGGTACTTTATAATTAGGTTAAGTGGTAAATAAAGATCTGTTTTTAGAGGTCCTAAAGTTCAGTGAAATAGTTAGGATCAGAGGCCGGATGATAAAAATAGGAAGCTGGAGCTCTTTAGCACTAGAGATGCCTGTGGCTAAATCTAGTGACAGAATTGAGATAAAACACCAATAAAAAAATTGAGATAAAACACAAACACCTGCACCGAATGCTTATCTTTTGGTCTGCTGTAGGTAGTCGTGTGGTTTTTGCATAAGCATGGACTTTCTGTGGGAGAATTCTAGTTTGGAAGGTGATCATTTTGATGAAGCCAGGATCTATGAATATGCTCTTGGTTTCATTTATCTCCATTTTTAATGTTTGTGAGCTTTGAGGTTTGCCATGGACTCAGGTTTGATTAATGCGCATTGCTGTTCACAGAAACCTCAGCACGCCTAAATGAGATTAATAAATCAGCCCCAAGTTTGCCATTTGTATGACTTTATTAATCCCATGTCGATTTGGAGAGCGTGCTTGAAAATGTGTAGGGCTGGACAGGATTTGCTGTGTATCTGTCCAAGAGTGCAGAACATTGTAGTTTTTGGTTTTATTGAATCTTGTGTTGTTATTAGCAGAGTTTAGGGAGCTGTAGAACACTGTATTGCACTGCAGAAGGGCACTGTAGTGTAACACTGTACGTTAACACACCTACTGACAGAAGCGTGCCTTGGATTTAAAGAATTGAAAAGTGGTTATTGGCAGAAAATTTAAACCTGGCACACTTTGTGCAGAGATTGCAACTGGTGGAGTTCCTTTGTTGAAATTTTTTGTGTGTTGCTTAGGAGTTTCTTCATGTGGTCTATGTCATTGTCACATGTTGCTGTTAGAAACACCCCTGAGCCCCTCACAGTCCTCTCTGTCAGAGAAGCAAGGTGGTGAATTTATATGGCAGCTTTAGAAGAGGATTTCCTTTTTCAGTCATTTATACCATGTTCATATGCCCTTATCGATCGATGACAGGAAACAAAATACACCTGTGGTGTGCTGCAGCTTTGGAGGGCTGCACTGTGGTGCATTGGGTAGCATTGCAGTGCTGGGGCCTTGGTTTCAAAACCTCAGGCACTATCTGTGTGGAGTCTGTATGTTCATGTTCATGCAGGTGTCCTCCAGGTATTCCAGTTTCCTCCAACAGTCCAGAAACATGCTGGTAGGTTTATCCTGGCAAAACTGACCCTTGATGTGAGTGTGTACACTTCTGTGTTTGTCTGTGTATCCGCCTTGCGATGTCTGGGATTATCTCGCCTTGCGCCTTTTGCTTCCTGGGATAGACACCAGCTCCCTCTCAACCTGGAATTGGAAGAAGTGGTGGGAAATTGGATAAGTGGATACAGTCTTGGGGAAACAAATGCTCATCAATATGAAATTCAGACGTCGATGTGAGAATAAAATGTAGATTGCAAGCAATTCACAATATGCTGTAGCCAGTCTGCAGTCTGCTGAATTCCAGAGTTTCTCTTGCTAGGGTTGTAATGTTACCTAGATGTCTGCTCAGTTTTGTAAAGGGTAGGTGTGGCGAATGAGGTACGCAGTTAAAATTGTTTGAGAGAAAGTTCTGGTCTTTCTAGGTATGTTTATATCTTTTAGGATCAGAAAATGGGAGTAAGAGAAGACAGCAGGTCGGGGAACTCACACGCCTTCTGAGCTCTGAAAGACATCTCTTCTTACCCAGTCAAACAGTGTAGAAGTGATTGTACTTCACTTTTGTTTAATGCAGTGAGTGCATGGTGCTTTAATATTTAGCAAAAAATGAAAAAGTTCCCCATCTAAAGTGCCAGTGAGTTGCTGGCTTTAGATCGTAGGGGAAAAATGCAATCTCACTAACACTCATTTTGAGGCTGAAAGTATTTTTCAGCTGTTGTCTCTCATTTACAACATTGTATTGTCATTAAAATGCTATCTACACTGGTGCCAAAAGTCCATAGAATATGTTCTCATTGACTGAGTGGCTCTTGGTCATGGAAGAACATCTGTCCTCTTTAACTCATTTAATTTTAGCAGCACAATGAATCTTGCCTGCGCTAGTATTTAATTGCACCTGTGAATACATTTTTCAAACCCAGTTGTTAATGTGGAAGTCAATGAGTCAGTGCTTTTAAGGGGTTTAATGTGAAGATCTTCTGATCAGCAGTGGAGACGGCTGGACTGTGAATGTCGCATGTTTATTTTTTTTAAAGAAAATAAAGTTTATGGCAACAATGTGTACAATTCTTACAAAGGGTACCACTCTAACATAAAATGTTTACAATTAAAAGGTCTTAAAAATAATTGTCAATGGATTGTCAATTATCAATGGATCCATGTGGCAGGCGATCATTAAGGCTGGACTCGTCCAGCAAAGTCACTCTATGCCTCCCTGATGTGACCACTTGCAGTTGCCCATTGCATGTTTTTAAAACCTGTCCTGGCTCCGAAACTGCACTAGTCCAGTCCGCAGGAGTGCAAATGGACAGATTCGACTTCAGTCCCTGTACAGGGCCCACAGTCCTTTCTTGCACACCTTCGTGATGGGGAAACCCTACTTGACGACATCATGCTTCGTTCTTCCTCTGCGGGTCGCAAGAATCCTCTCCACCAGCTCCCTTCTCCTCCTCTCTCCCATTTATAGTGTCACAATAGTCAGTTCAATAACCGAAAGCCAGGTGAGGTTGACCCCTCCCTTCAAAGCTGTTCAGATATTCATTTCTGTTGCAGGCACAGGGATGGACTAATCAAAGGGCTATGTTGCTGGCCCTGGTCTGTTGATGTATAACATCATAGGATTGAAGGCAGGGAGGCTTGTGTGAAAGGTGAGGTTTGTTTTTTTGTTTTGAATTGACGCAGCAGTCGGGTCTTCGTATTCTGAAGTGGTGTCAAGGGATTTTGAAAATTTAACATAAGCTCTTCAAAACCACGTTACTGAAAAGTGCTGCGAGTTCCTGGATGGAGTTCCCAGTTGTTCAGACTTGTTGATGTAAGTATGTTAACCTCAACCTCGAACTTCTACAACTGGTAGCTGCTGCCATAAGCCCTAATGTCCATGCCAGTCAAGAATGTGATGTCCAGAGCTGACCTCTGACCTCAGTCAGCCTGCCAAAAATAAATCTGCGATCTGGGCTTGTCAGCCATCTCATGCACAGCTCCGAGGCTTAGCATCTTTAATACATTTACACAGCAGTTGATCAAGAGGAGAGCTGGAAGTACAGCTTTGTAAAATTCCACAGCAAAAGCAAACCCTGTAATTATTTGTGAAAAATTCCTTTGAAACGAGGTTTTTTGAGGTGAATTCTCATTATTTCCTTTAAAATCTTCCTGACAATCTGCAAAAGAGAGCTTTACAGGAGACCTCGATATTTTCCCAATGTGTATTACTTTTACAGCTATATTCTTGTACATCAAGAATAAATTATAACTACAAAAATACAATTATTGTCTTGAAAGAAACTCTTTTATGCAGCAGACACACTAACATTTTAGTGAAGTGTGTGAAAATTCTTCCTGATTAACATTTGCTATTATACAGGTTTGATCAACACTGAGCGTGCTTTGAAGTCCACAAGCTAGAGGAATGTGTGCCCACCTCTGGAAGTTATACATGCTGTACATCTGAAAAACGCAGATGTCGCACCAAGCAGAATTCCGTGGGATTCTGATTCTGTCCCATTCCTCCTATAGAGCCTGGAGGAGCACTTATCTATTCACTGGTCTCTACACATCCTTTTGCCAGTGTTCAGTCAGGCTCCGGTCTGGCAAGTAGGGAATTCATGGCATAATTAGGTTCTTATTTGGCAAGATGGCTACAAGAGCAGCACAAAGAAGGGGGGTGTCCCTCTGAAATGGTGTGAGGCCCCAGATCTTTATCAATGCAGTGACCCGAAGATAGGTTGCCATTAATCACTGCAAGTGGAGTAGCAACTGTAGTATTCCTAAACGACAAGCCACTCCTGCACAGACCATCCTACTTGGACCTCCTCATCGATTGGTACACAACAATTAGTGGATCACAGCACACTTTTCTGACGTCCATCAGGGGGGTCTTCAAGAGATGTTTATGAAGTGCTAAAGATGTCTGATTGCATGAGGGCATTTGTTCTTCTGAGGCGCGGGGCACCTTAGTTCCTTTCTCAGTTTCTTCATATTCGCCAAGTTAAATCACCTTATCTCCTGTGCTCAATAAACTCTTTTGCTAAGGCGGTGATTATGCTACAAACTTCCTCGAATGTGTCACAATCGATCATGAATGATCAATTAGTCAAAAACATTTAATCAATACCCCAAATCCATATTCTTTTTCTAAGAAGTCTAAGCTTCTTTCAGTGCTCAGGATGCCTTCAGGATATTGACGAGAAGAAAGAATGTTGTCAGGATCAGTAGTGTCCATCTGTACTGCAGTGTGAAACCTTTTTGCTTTTGCATGTCTGGGTGCCGGGGAGACAGTTTGCCATACCTCATTCACAGCTTCGCAGGGGGCAGCTTGTTTGAAATTAGAGCTGTCTGTGTTTTCTCAGTGCTGCATCTGAGTGGGTCACTGTACTGCAGTCTGGCAGGGGTGAGGGAGACTGCCGTTTAAAGCCAGAATTACCGCGCAGCCTTAACAGGCTAGTTAGTATGCTGAAAATACACCGCAACAAGCTGGAATAGGTCAATTAATGTATGAGAGCCCCAAGGCACTGCCTCTCAGTCCTCAGCCTCTTAGTTGCTTTGTTTTTTTATATGATTGTGTCTGACGCGTGCTGGGTTTTACAATCCAGTTTTAAAAATTTATGAAATGTGAGCTTGTTGCTTTTGCAGTAAGACAGTTGCCTTGTCAACAAGTGAACAGAGAGATTTATGGTTGCACATAGAGAATGCACTATAAGTGTATTATCATTCAGAGAGCCTGAGCCTTCAGCTACACACTAAACCACACTAAATAATCTTGTACAGATCGGCCAGCTTTGTTAGTGCTGTAGAAGTGGCTCTGTAGCCACAGTCCACACCGCATTTTATTAAGCAGAAAAGCTTGATTTATACAAAGAAGGTACTCTATTAGTTGTCTTTTTTTACCCACTGGCATCTTGTGTATTTTATGAGAGGCTTGCTGTAATGGAGCTGCTGGGCTCCGAGCTGGCTTTGGAACAGTGCAGTGCTGCATACCAACCAAACTGTGCATGTTGTCTTCTCTACTTTCCTTCGACTGGAATTAGCCAATATATCTTTAATCTTGTGTGTCACAGTGTAGTCTGTGTTGATCTGAGACTTCTTCATGCTTGTTGACCATCATTAGGACTATCCGTCTTCAAGCTTTTCATTCAGACACGTTGCTTTCAACATTGCTTTCACGTTGTTTTCAAGCCAGCCTTTCATTCAAACACGTTGCTGTGTTTTTAGTGTCAAAATGGTCAGTTCAAGAACTGAAAAGCCAGATGAGATTGACTCCACCCATCAAAGCTGATGAAAATGTTTATTTCTGCTGCAGGCACAGGGGCGGACTAATCAGAGATCGTTCAGGAGTGTTATGATTATGATCTGGAATATGATACTCTATACACTAAGATCTGATTCAGAGCAAGTCTTTTAATTTGCGAGCAGATATCTACTGATTTAAATAACTAGAAGGAGACCTCTAAGCTTCTCTCCTGGGTATAGCATTAAATTCGAGCTTAGGCTTTCAATTATATGACATGCTTTAATCATACAAATTCTGATTTTAAACACGGTATAAGTATCCAGTTTCGCTTCCTTAACACTGGCATAAATATCAACATTCTGTATAAGCATCTGCATCTGACCATTTTAGGTGTACAAGGACAAGCTTCTGGGTAGTACTGTTAGCCTGTTCTGCATTGCTTTTGTTATTCTTGTATCACATTTACGTTCAGTTGTCTTCATGCTTCCCTAATTCTTTATCATTAATATTAATTTTCTCCAAATAAAAATCAATTCATCACTGTTAGGAAAGGCTAAAAGCAACATGCACATATGGAGCTGATGCGGTCTGTGAAACATTTAGAAAAATGTTTAAAATATTTAAATGGCACTAATGCCTTAAGCAGCTTATAGAACAGTATTTATTTTACCTTATTAGCATACAGATGTACCTGTGGGGAGGGGTCAAAGACAAATTAGTTTAACTTCCCAAAAAGTTTATCAGCCTCTTGGAGTGAATGGGATAGTGAGATGTTTTGTCACTGTCAACAGCAGGTTTCTGATTTTTGTTGTTAATGAAGAGCAAATGGAAGGTTTGGTTGCAAGCTGATGCCAAGTTAAATTTGAATGATACAAGAAGTTCTGTGCTTGGACAGGACTCTCCTTTCTTAAGAGGTGTGGATAGAAAAACAGAAGATTAGATCATGACAACCTGTGGACTATCTTCTGATGGCTACTGATGAAGTAGTATGGACCGATCAATGTATTGCAGTTGTGGATGTGTTTTCTCCAAGTCAGGTATGCTTCTCTGAGTGTGGCAGGATTCTGCAGAATTTAAGTCGCCTATTGCCATATGTAAATATTTCTCAAACCCCTTTTTCTCATAATGCTCTCCATATAACTTTCTTTTGTGTATCGGTATCAGCATCAGTAGCTGCTGTAGATCCTTTTTTGTGTCTTCACCTTTTGTTTTCTGTTTCATTAGTTCTGATATAATCAGCCACACAGCACTAGGGTGCTAAATAGTGCCTAAGGAGAGGGAATAAATATGTTGTAGGTAAAACTCTGACATAAAAAGAATTGCTAATGGATATGTCAGGATCTGCCATCTGAAAATAATCTGTGGTCACCATAGAGGAAGGAGGCATTCTGGTAGTTTGGGTTGAGATCAGAGGTCAGGGTGGCTTAGCAGAATGAAATGCAGTTGCAGGGGTCAAAAGACACTTAATTGTAAACCGTAATCTGTGAAGCTTGAAAATGGAACTGAGCTGAAAAAAGCCACAATTTGAATTCCTACAATGAGAAATAAAAAAAATCAATCCATTTTTTAAAAATTATTTCTTATAGTCTGAAATCATATAGCGCAAGATCCATTAAAGAATCGGCCGGCGGGGAAAATTAAATCGGGAGCTCTTTATTTCTTGCATTGTCTTTGCAAGATGAGATACCAGCTGTTCCTGTGCCCCTGGTCTCATATTTTACTGCTAAATATGCATTTCATTTGTAGTGGAACGAAAGCTTTTTCTCAGATTCCAGTTGTCTCGATTTGTGCCCTTCCTCTGGGTCAGCTGCAGTCTGTCGTCTGGCTGGGGCCACACCTGAGAAACGGCAGTAACCAGCTTGTTGCAAACCCTCTCACATTCGCCGATTCTGTTTTTGTGGACGAGAATGGGGAAGTGGAGACAGCTGGTGCTTGGAATATTAAAACCAAGCTTTTCCTGTGACTGACAGCTTGCTTCATAAACGCCGGTGCTGCTGTTGAGATCTGGCTGAAAAAAAAAAGAACCCTCAAAGCCGGAGATTACAATCGCTGTTTTTCCACGGTCACGTATCATGGTAGCCCGTGCTCCTGGGCTCCGTGTGATGAGCTGTGGCTCTAATAGTATGGCACAATTGTTTTTCCATTCTCAAGTGGTGAATTAAATGCTTTATAAATCATTCACTATAAATGTCTGCTCTTTACTAGAGTAATTGTACTAGAGGAGTAGATGAAAAGCCCTGTATCTGTGATGTGTAATCTTGTCATTCTTGAAGGAATAGTAACGAAATCCCCCTACAAATTCGGTAAGAAAAGCTATATGGTGTAAGGTGTGCAGGTTACATTCAATATAAGAAAAGGCAAAAGGTTTAGGATATAAAAGGAGGTTGTTCAAGTGCATGTAGCTCATAGATCTTAAGATCTTATCCCACAGAAGGATCCTGGATATGTGTTTTAATGTCTAGTTTCAGCCACATTTTATACCTTATCGATATGCTTCTGCAGTGAGTATTAAGGATACTTGTTCAGTGGGGCTGTCACTTCAACTCATGTTGTCTTTTTGGAGAAACATTAGGAAAGCCCCACCTAGATCAATTCAGTTCAGCAGCTTTGATGTTTTCTTATGTTAATGAAATTTGTAAGGGAGAAATTATTTGTTTGTTCACTTCAGTGCAGCAGTTTCTTCTGTGGCTGGTAAGAAGCTGTTCCCTGAGCTGGCCAAGTCGGCAGTCCTTCTGGGTGCTCCTGGGTAAATCAGTACCACCGGGCACAGCTGTTAAGGGATACCGTGATGTGTACCAGTCATGCCATCGAAGCTCAGGAGCTGAGACTCCTGAAGGAGATGTACTTTACCAAAGAGAATATTACACTAGGTTTTGGAAATGCAATTCCTGACGTGTAGTGATTTGATCACTGTATGGAGCACTTTGATCCATTTTTTAATTTGACAAATTATAGTCTTGCACAGCATGGTGTGGGAAAAAAAAACATTTTTACACACATTGCTAGCACTGTTTCCACTCTGCTCGTCTCTGTATGAGTCTGCTAAGTGTAGAACCTGGTATGGTTTAGACTGCTATTCATCAGTTCCTGCTCTTCACTCTGTAGCTGGGTGACACTCTGAGCTCTGATCAGTGGATGATGTGCTTGCGTGAGGAAATGTATGGTTCTTCACACGCTATTCAAAAAGCATTCCCAGTCAAATCATACCTGTGATCACTCAGGTTGCAGTACATCTCCAGTGAGTAGGTGCAATTGTGACAAGCACACCACTGGGTTTTAGAAACGAGTGAAATTTGTTCCAGCACATTTTTACTTAATTTTAAAATAGTTTGAGGAGCAATACGAAACCCTAAACACCATTTTTCATGGAGCTGTTAGCAGCCCAAACATATGTCAACTTCTCCATGAACATCATTGAAGAACAAGGAAGCTTCTGAGCAGAGGGTTGAACTGAAAAACCCACCTATGTCTGGGTATGGGTTTATGCTGTAACAACTATTGAGCAGGTGCCGTAAGAGTGCTGTTGTGAGGAAAGGAAAGTGCTGGAGCACTCACTCTTCAGGCCTCCACAGTGATGCACAATCCTGGTCTTAATATCAAACACCAGTATCTTTAATTGGGGGTTCTGAAAATGAACCACTCCACCACTTTGAAGGGTTAATTATTTTTCTCATCTGAAAGTTGTTCTTGAATTGGCTGCATTGCAAGTATTTTTTAATTATTTCTTAAGAGATAAGATCTGGACAGCTTAAACATCTCATATATAACATGGGCAGACATTCAAATAGCCTTGTTCTTTTAAGTAAGCATTAACCAATGGCTTAAATCCATGGCAGATCAATACAGTGCTACTGGGTCTGATTCAGAGTGAGATGCTGCAATCTAGCAGAATGTGCAAGAAGTGTTTGCTCATGCAAGGATAAGCATTTTGGCTCGGTACACAGTGTTAGGTGTTATTCTGTTACTTAAAGGTGACACTAGTACAGAAGTCAGAGCAGCACATTTTAAAAAGGGTTTGATTGATGCACTGGATAAAAGCAGAGTAGGGTCAACAATAGTTTGGTAAATTATAGAACATCTTATCCGTTTTTGTTTAAACCAGCACTTTGAATTAAACGTTTTAGTTCTTTAGTCCAGTGATTGTTCCATTTGGAGGTATGATAGCAGAAGGTAGTTGTCTTCAGTTGGGGGTGTGTGAATGGGGAGGGGGGGTAGTGTACTGACAGATAATAGACTCCGCTGTCTTCAGGTCTATGTCCGTTTTGAGATCTGTGATAGAATCCCCATGGGACACCTGCAGATGAGCAAATCCCCCACTGCTCTCCAAGGTGCTGAATTGAAAGTGTCTCTGATTGCTTTTGCACTGTGCTGCCCCTGCAATATTAAAGGGCGTTTCTTGGAGAAAGGAGGCTAGGCATTTTCTGAAAGAAAGGTCTGCAGTTTGCTGAAGAAGCAGTCTAATAGCAAAAACAAGCACAATCTGTCAATAGTTTGTGACATGACTTCAATACTGATGAAAACCAGACTGCAAATGAAAAAGTTATATAAATCTTGAGTATGAAAAGAAACTTGTACCTGCTTCCAGCTGCAACAAACTCAAAAGGTTATGACTAGGAAAATGGCAGTATCTGTAGCAGGCTCACAGATTTTGTGTGTATACATAAGGTAATTCCTTATACTATGTAACATTTACAATAACATTAACAGCATTGATCGACAGGGAGTCCACTGTGATAGTTGTAGGCCGATACCATGCGAGGCTGCCATTGGAAGGAATACAAGATGTGTTTTTTACAACAGGTTGCAAGTATTGTTAAGATACTTAAGGTGCTGGTTTATGAGCTCTTGTTGCCACAATTGATCCCAGCTCACCTGAAAAACATTCAGTGGGCATGTTATGTGAGTAGGACATCCACAGCATAACTCCTACATCTGTGCATGTTACACGAGGACATGTGTCAGGCTGCCTTCGATCACTATACGCTATCCTACAAGAGGAGCAACTAGGCCCAGACCAGACCACCACACCTCATCAGTTTTCTGTTGTACATAACAATGATTGAGTATCATTCTCCACAAGAACAGTGTGGTCGTGTACATCAGTCAGGTAGGTGGTTGACACAAAACCTTCATTTCTCGCTAAAGAGGTGCTGTGACCAAGCCCCATCTTCATTCTGTTGTGTCGATGAACATCAGTGGCCTTGGATACTTGTTTGATCGTCTTGCCTATGATCACTGTTTAGCCACCTTTTCACAGCTGTACTGCTGATCACAGGTTGTCACGACTTGCTGGTTCTGATGCAGTGAAACTGGCAGTGCAAAAAATGATGGAGCATATAGATGTGTCAGTCTTGGGGTGGTGGTCTCCAAGATCTGTGATACAGTGTTCAACAGGTTTATGAACTCATCACATGCCAAGTCAAGTTTCTCACCTAATCGGCTTAGGTAATCAGTCGAGACTCCAAAATCGAGTCTATATCCCAAATCTGTATACTTTTTCTTAATGATCTATAGGCTTTTTATGTCTAGATGTATCTAGAAAATACACAGCAAGAAAAGTAGTACAATTGCTTTTGTGTAATTCCCAGGCATTAAGTATCCTTCTTTTCAAAATCTCTGATGTGTTTTTTTTGCTTTGGGCTAATGGCTACTTTTTCACTGCTTTATTAGAATGATTAAGTATGCCCACAATAATTTGGCATTAGTGCTTTTAATAGCAAAAAAATCTGTTTATTGTTAAATTGAATCTCTTGCAGAATATGATATGTTAGTGACAAGATTTTTTAAGACTGTTTCTTCTGAAATCTGAATAACGTCTCGCTGCAGGTGTATCTTATCTTCCATCACAGAAGCTTAACTGGCAGATTTTTGTTATGAATTTATTTTTTTCATCATTGTAAAAAAAACAGATCTTGAAAGAGAGCCAAGCTGGGCTTTTTATTTAGCCATTGTCTTCCAGAAGGTTTAGAAAACAAGCGTTCCGATTGCAATCTCACTTGGTCATGCTGACTTTGAACATAGCCTTCTGTTATGCTTCTCCACAAGATATAATGCCAATTAAACCTCTGCTCTGTTTTTCTTTCCATCCTGCCTTGAAAAATTGATTTAGCGTTTGTCTGAAGAATATTTGATACTTTTCCTCTATAAAAAAACCCAAACAAAAAAACAGATTAAAACAAAGGAAATAAGAAGAGATTAATCTCTTGTGATGCTGCACTTTTTTGTATTTTATGTTATCTTTTTGTAGTCATGAGTGTCACATGATTATGGTCTGTTATTGGAGGGATTACTGTACCTCTGCTTATGGTGTAACACCTAATGAGCACACAGTATTAGGCTGGATGCAGAGGCAGTCCCCCTTGACCTGTATTGTAGTATTACACAGCGCATCAAGAATTTAATTTTCTGAAGAATATCTGCATTAGAACGTGGTTACATAATTTTTTAGCAAATCCTCTGCTTCCGAGCTGCAGACCACAGGGTATTTTCTTCGTTCCCAGCAGGATTTTCATCTTGACGCAGCTTGCAGAGCTGTTGGCAACTGCTGTTATCTGGTCTCCTACTAGCAGGGGGCTTGATTGATTGCAGGACAATTTCCATAGACAGGCCTGTCTCAGATGTGCTTTCATACAGCATGAGGAGCTGGAGGGTGTCTGTGGGGCAAACACACAAGACATTCAAACGGCACCTTGTTTGTTGCCTGTGAACTACAGATCTATCTGCAGCAAGTAGAAGTGCTACCATCAGAACTGTCACATATACAGAAGAAGTTACAAATGAGAATAGAGCCACATTGATGCAGGAATGCCACTGAAATACCTGTTTGATATTTCTCTGTGAACCGACTTCCATCAGTTTGGCCCGGTGGTTTTAAAGGCAGCAGAGATGTCACGGGACATGTGTTTGAGGAAGGAGACCAGCCTTGACCTCCAGACAGCCACAGGCAGCCAAAGCTGGAAGATGATCTCAAACTGGGCTGCATCCTCAGGAACAGTTCTTGCTCCTTTTTCTCTCCCGTTACCCCATACCACCGATATCTCTCAATATAAATATCTTGTTTTTTTATTTAAATTAGTCAAGTTTGTCCAAAGTTATTTCACAAAAAAAAATCTTTTAGCTTGCATTTCTGATGTTGATGATGTGAATTTATTCCAGTTTGATTTCAGTAGACCAGCGTTGTAATATTGCACTGTTGAAGTGTTTGTGTAAGTATATAGTTTTAAGTTGCCTGGTGAGTACTGGAATAGGAGACCTCTAAGGAAGTCCACATTCACTCTCTTGGTGGTTTAGGAGGTGCTCAATCATCTGGACAAACTGTCACTCCATTAATTGTGCCTTGTGGTGCAGGAGCTGGTGTCCTTTGGATGAGACATTAATCTGATGTTCTGGTTATGTGGTCATTAAAGATTCCAAGAACTCTTTGTAAGATCGAGGTTGTTAACCCGACATTACATTCCAGTCAGGGCTTGTACAATCTGTTCTCGCTAAAACTCAATTTATGAAGCAAGTTACTTGCCTCTCCACCTGATCAGCTGTGTACCGAGGCTACTGGGATAGAACGACTGTCATGCGTCTTCCAGGTAGGACTCCACTTCACTGGTGGAGGATATAGGTCCTCTCGTTTCTGTGAAGTGCTCGATAAAAAAATGCAAGCAATTATCACATTTTGTTTAGAATTAGTGATACATTTCATTCATAAGTGCCTTTCAAGTAAAAACCTAAAAGCACTGTTAAATAGGACTCACATAATCGAAGTAAAAAGGTTCTTGAAGGATTGTTTATTCAGTCTGAAACTTCATCTGATAAAGTGCAAGTGCCTATTTAGTTTCTGTGAAAAGACCAGCCTTATGTTGGGGGGAAAAAAAGGCTTACTTCATCCCAGGAGCAAACCTTTATCTTTAACACACATCTTGGGAGCACAGCAAGGTGCAGTCTGCGATTATCAGCCGAATGCCAGGAGAATTCTTGTTCCAAGCAGGCCTCTTACCCAGACGAGAGAAGTGCTGGTTGAGTTTCTTCTTGCAGAACTTTTCCCCTCTGGCCAATGTGATAGTCGGCATGAAGAGATTTTTCTTCCCTGTCTCCCTGTCAATATTGTGACATCGCTGGTGGTGGTGTTTGACAGATTGCTAGCCGGAGAGAAGCTGTTGGGCTGGATGGCAGGCTTTTTCGCTGTCGAGTCTCCTGTTGCCTTGTGACAGCAGTGCGGAGGCAGTCCCACTGGCTGGGCTGGATTTTCCTGTTTTTCCAAGATTGCTCACATCTAACCCCTCAGGACACCTCCCAGGACTGGGCGTCAAGTGGTGTGCCATCCCGTCAGGGCCTCTCTGTGAGGAGGAATGATAGAGTCGGATGAATGTTTTATTTTTTGTATTCTTTTTTACATATAATAATATCATGTTCAGTGGTTGGAGGTAGAGATGAAAATCTGGTTTGCTTGCTGTGCCAGGAGAATTTGAAGAAGTGTCTTTTTTTAAGGCAAGTGAAAATGACAAATTAGCTGTCCCTATATGGGAGGTGTGTGGGGGGGGTTACACCTTCTTCAGATGAATAGTCATGTCAGGAGTAACACGCTCTTTCTTTCAGCATCGTGTGTGTGTGTACTGCAGTTGCAAGTGAGGTTTCCGAATGTCGTTTTCAGAGATGTAGAGGGTCACAGACTTCGCAGCTTTTTTTCCCTCCTTCCTCAGCTCAAATGTAGGGTGAGAATGTTGCCACTGGGGCATGTGGGCAAAAAAATGGGGATCCTATGAGGAGTTTCTCATGCTTGTGTGTGTAGAAGGGCTAGAACAGTCATCGTAAGTGAGCAAACCCGAGAGGATTGCAAGGCTGCTCGTATCTGCCTTTGTCTGTTGCCCTTATACGTCGGTGCCCTCTTCCTGTCCACTAGCTGGGAAGCAGCTCTTCTTTGGCCTGAGCTGTTGTCTTGCTAAGCCAGCTGTTTACCAGGGTTGTTATACTTATTGCCCAGCAAGATTTTGCGGCCATTTTATAACCGCTACATTCAATCCAGGGTCACAAGGCCTGTCTCGGCAAGCAGCTGTTGTAAGATGGCGGTATACCCTGGACGGGATGTACACAGTCCATTGCAGTGTGGGCACACAGAAACATATACACTCACAATCGGGGCCAATTTCCCCAGAAAAGCCATTTAATCTACCAGTATGTTTTTAGAGGTTATGGGAGGAAATGTGAGCATCCACAGGAAACCCACGTGCACACATGAAGAACATACAAACTCCACACAGACAGCACCCCAGATCAGGAATTAAAGTCGGGGCCCCAGCCCTGCGAGGGAGCAAAGCTGATCAGTGTGCCACAGTGTCACCCGTTGCAGGAATTTTAACCACATTATTGTATTACTTGTTTCAGTGAAGCCAGTTTTCCCCTCCCACCTTCCCGGTATTCACTACCAAGTTAATGCGTCCTGTTCCATGTAATCATTTGGCCTGCTGCAGTCTTTTGGCTTTCTAGAAGAAGGTTGATGTGGCTTAGCACTGTATAATCACACCTACTGAGTGATTTCTTTTCATTCATGATACTGGCATTTCAGACTTCATTTGATAAACCTGTGGTCACCCGTTTTACATTTTCTTTTCAGATGTGATGCAACTGTTCATTACAGCATAAGAATAGCTGTTGCCTTTTGAGAATGTGGAGTTTTAATGAGAAACGTGTGAGTTGAGGTACCTGAATGAGGCTTAACACCAATGTGATTAACAACATTCTTCAGCTTTTATGTGCAGTTCTCAATTGTCTCAATTCAAAAGTTTGCCATTATAATAATGTGATTTTGCACCACTGAGCAGGCTCTTTTGTCTTGCGGGGCAGTGATTTCCCTCGTTTGTGTCCTACAGTTTGGTTGTGGGAATCGTAGATACAAGGACATAGTTCTTGTCCTTGTGTCCATGTGGGCATATTGATTGAGTGTGAACGTGGAGGCCTAGTTAACCCCAGTGGCTTGGGTAGAAAAGGTCTGAAGTCTAGACACTTAATCTCCGGCAGAATTAGTGAGGCAAGCTGTGTGTCTCTGGAATAGAAAATCCTGTTGTTTCAGGGGAGCATGAAGAAATAAAAAAAAAAAAACTCATCTCAGTGCTGTGGCTTATTAGAAGACTAGCTACGAGATCTGATTAAGATTTATTAAAACAAAGGCTTATCCTGCATTTCTTCTAAAAATAATACAGGCTGGTCAATTAGATTCTCCCCTGCTCTTGAGAAGCAGTGTGGGTCATAGCGTGTGGATCCTTATTTCATTTTGTAAAATGCTGTTGAGAGACAAAAGGCTCTGAGGTCATTACTATTGCTTAATTCCTATCTGCTTAAATACAGAGTGCTATAAGAGAAGAGGGTCACTAGAAATCACTTGTTGAACTGGACTGGACATTTTTATTTGGAGCAAAGAAGAGCCTAAACACTGAAGGGAACTGACAGACACATGTCTTTTAAAATGCAGACTATAGAGACTCGTTGACAATTTGTTTTTAGTGACTGTCAGCTATTTCTTGTTTCAGAAGATTAGAGTCTTCTCTTGTTTTGTTTTTTTTTCTGTTGGTAAACCCAGATATTTCTCAGCAAATCTTGTGGTAATTAGAATCTCCCTCACAGGACAGGCCTGCCGGGAAACTGCAGTCCACAGAATCATAAAAACATTTATTACTCCAGACCACAAGCGTGGAGGCAGCATGCTTCCACCCCACTGCATCACTATCTGAAGAAGAATCCTGCTGACGCTGGCTGAATCTTAAAGGTTTCATTTTTCAGCACCAAAAAGAGTCTTTCGAATCTTCCAGCTCAACAGTCAGCACCATTGTCTCATAAAGAAAATGTGGCATTCATCATGTTTCTTTCTTTCATTGTTTCAAAATACCCCCATTTCAGTCAGTTTATAGGCTGTCTTTAGACCTGGTAATACAAGTCTCTCTCCATGCTGCCAAGATTGTAAATGGGTGGGCTTCTTCACAATTTATATTGCAAGGGGAATTATTTTGCCTATCCAAGACTTCCCCTGCTCATTACTCTAATGGTGCTCTGTAATTTTGGCAAGTGAATGAGGAAGATGAATAAAGTTGATGTTCCTACCCACAGCCTCTCGGCTCTCGGCAGGCAAGTCTGTAAAGATATACAGGGGCGGGGCTTTGATTCTTAAAAATCACCTGTGTGTCGCCATGATGGTTGTGTATGCCACCGTCTTCCCCACCCTTCTGGGGTATGCAAGGCATTCCTTGTTTTGCCTCTCTGGGATCCTAACCAGTTCAGCCTGAAGTCAAGTGTCTGGCTATGAGGGGGGCAAAGTCTTACAAGCTGGTTTCATGACAGCATTTCAAGCAGGAAATGGGATGGGGCTGTTTTGCTTATAGGGGTGGGTGTTTCTTCATGTGTTCTCAATTAAAAAGTAAACTTAAGCTGTCGTGATACTACAAGGGCACGTATAATGTCTCAACCCGTTGCCTCCTTTGCATTTCTCCAGTTTAAAATCGGAGAACTTTCTCAAATCTGTACATATGGCAGAGGTGTGCTTGTCTGTCATATGGAGGAGTTTCCCGCTAGAGTACAGAGGAGCCTTTGAAGCAGACAGATGGGTTTAACCAGGAGTAAGGGGATTGATGCTAAAGCCAGATTTGGAGGGGGGCTTGTGTTTCAAGGAACCCCTGAGAAAGAC
Source organism: Lepisosteus oculatus (assembly GCF_040954835.1). Classification (NCBI taxonomy): domain Eukaryota; kingdom Metazoa; phylum Chordata; class Actinopteri; order Semionotiformes; family Lepisosteidae; genus Lepisosteus; species Lepisosteus oculatus. The sequence continues at coordinate 34,854,985 of NC_090700.1, forward strand.
TCCGGTGTTGCAGACACAGGTCTGTCTTCTGTGGTATTTAGGGCTCACTTCAGGACATGGGGACCTCCTGTGAATTCTAGTGTAGAGCGGTAGAATTCAAACTTGGCACACCATTGTAGTCCTGGAGCAGTAAACTCAAAATCAAATAAAGCTGGATTGGAAATCTCAGCAGACAAAGGCAAGCTGCAGATTATTTGCTGTTAATTGAACTGTGTGCAGGGCAGGACAAGGATCTTTCTCCTCAAGAACACAGAAAATACCAGCAAGTGATGTGTCCCCTGATTCATAGCCTGTGGTCATAAGATGTCCCCAGTCCAACCAAAGGCTGCAGTGACATCAGTAAATGCATCACAGATAAATTATTAATAACATTTATTCAGCTGTTGAGATGTGGTTTGGTTTGTTCTATTACTGTAAAAGAAAGCAGGGGACCTGTATCAATAACAACAAGGTTTACAGTAATCGGAAGGGATTTGTTCAGTTCACATTAGTCATTCTGCACTTATACAAATGTACAAGAGAGAATACAGTTTCTTGTATTGCCATCTTCAGTCTCTCTTCTCAAGCCTAATACAGCATATAGTTTTCCATCTTTATTACCTTCCTTACCTCTCTTTGTATATGGAATTCTGCTTCTCCTCATCTGTAAAATATTGCAGCTGTACTTGCTGAATTACTGCAAACAGTGCACAGTTTGCTTTAACATATATCTCTTAGGGAAATTCATTTAATGTCGCCTTACGGAGTCTCTTTGGCCATCTTTTCTGGTGTACAGGGGTCAATGCACTGTGCTATTGTAGCTCAATGTTGCTTTCAGGTAGAGGAAATAATAGAGAGTGTCGCCAGGTAGGTGTGATTAATATTAACCAGTCTTCAGACAAGCCAGTGTACAAAGGGGCAGATCTTTTTTTTAACGACCATCTGTTAATGGTAAGGTTTGGAGGTCCATTTTTTATATTACACTTGCAAAGTGAATAATCTCTTTGCATTTTTCTTCTGTTTTTGTTAAATTTGCATTAAAAGGTCGTGCCACATAAGATGTTTTTTCAGTGCAGTAAAGCAGTAGATACAGGTTAAACTGTACTTCTTGAATGCAGAGATGGAAAAACTGCAGATTCTAATCCTAAAGCCTCCCTCTCATTCTCTAATTTTCGTGAGCAATATGCACAATGTCAGAGCTCAGTATTTGCAGGGTTAAGTGCTTATGCTAGTGTAGAATGCGCCAAAGAAAACTGGATCTGTCTGATTAGATTAAACGAATGGAATTCAGGTACAACTTCATGTTTGAAATCCACCCCACGTCTTTATTTGCCTATGTTTATTTATGAGTGCGCAGCCACCTCTGCTCTTTGTTGAGAGTTCTAGTCACCCTGGCATTGATACAGCAGATTTACAACCTGGTTTATGAATGTGATGTAATAAAATGCACTTTCACAGTAATTTCAAAAATGCAAATGTGTCCAGTGAGTTAGTGACTATAAACTAGCAGCTAAAAGGAGAACTTTCAAATCGGTTTGCTCCGTATCACAATCTTACTAGTTGAAGTAATCCAGAATATAATAATGTTCTAAAAAGCAGTTGAAGTGAACTATTTTCTTCTGTTGATACTAATACATTCTTTTGATAGCTTTGTACTGAAATGCTATTAAAACAGGTTGAAGAAAATAATTTTCTGGAGCAAAAAAAATTAGAAATCTCCATCCTAGCTTTTTAATATAAATATCCCAGATAGCTTGGCTTACTTTATTACAGGCATCATTTTTGTTAATATTGAAAGATATAGAATCAACAGTAGATCACCGGTTTCTTCATCGTTTCTCCTCACAGCACAGGCCAGATCAACAGAAGGTGGAAACATATAGGCTTTAAAGCATTTTTGTTTCTAATAATGAAACCTTGCCTCTTTGTCTGCTGGAGTGGCTTTAATTTTAAATTCTTTACCATGCCTACTTCGCTCTTCACCAGTCTACTCCTGACACCACCCATCCTTCCTTCTCTGCGCTCATCTGCAGATGATCTGTTTCCCTGTTATTCCTTTACGCCATGGAACCCCCTCGTCTTCCTGCTCTGCACTGCCGTTCTAGAAAACCGACTCAAAACGTGCATCCGGACCACATACAGTATGATCACGACCTGGTCTCTCCTGTTGGGTCAAGCCTTCGGCCCTGCTTGTGACTTACACTGCACTCCTCACCATCTGCTGCACTCTGCCCACCTAAAAGCTCAAAATCCCCTGCCTCACTTTTTAATTCCATTGCACATTTGCATTGACGTGGTCCTTCAGCTTGTTTTAGCAATGACTGGATCGTTTTGTCATGTATAATTGCCTGCACAGTGTTTTGTTAGGTTTTCAACTTTTCATTACACCGCTGTCACATTTGCGCTATTGTTATGTTCTTGTCGTTCGGTAATTGGGTGGAAGGCACTGTACATCACTTTGGATAAAAGCTAAGTAATAATTCGGTTAAGAAAGACATTCAGCTCTCCTCATCAGTGCACTTTGGGGAAAACTGCTAACCTGTTCCTACCCTGCATAGTCTGCAGGGATGTAGTGAGGTTCGTCAGCTCCTAGGTTAGCCAGAGTTGGTTCCATTTAAGAGCTGGAAGCTTGGCTACCGATCTTGAGTTCGTTACCAGAGAGATTCTCTTCTTCCTATCTCTGATGCTCTGCCTCTACTTAAAATGATTGAGACATCTCTGCGGGGCTCCTATCCTAAATCTGGATTTGCTTTCCCTTCCAGGAATGAATTATTGTCCTGTTTTAATTATGCATGAACACTGCAAAGAATAAAGCTCTTTGCATGGGGGAAAGTTTCTTCTGGATGCATGCTCGGCTTGAGGAAGCCTTTTTTTTTTAACCAAATCTAATCACCTGGCAGGAGATCTCTTGCAAACGTCTGTTATGCACTTTCGTCTTAAGGAAAAGGTACCTCTAAACTTGGGACGACTGCCACTACAAATAAAAGCCTTTTGTGTTCCCAGTGAGGAATTTGTATTATCACCTAATGGTTGTGGTGTAGAGCTTCCAGCTTATTTTGATGGGCAGGGAACCAAAGGTTATTTTTGCTCTCAGACAATTGCTCTAAATCTAATGCATGTTTATTGGAAGGACTGAGTGGAATAAGGCAGTGAAGTAGGACTGCAAAATACAAAGAGGTAGTGAGATCCTTTTTGTTTCTAGCAGTGTTAGTTTTCATTTTCTAAAGTGTCTTGTGTCATTTGTGGAGGATTGCCCTACATGATTTAAACAAAATTCCACAAGCCTTCCATCGTAGACTAGCAATAGAACTCCTGTTATTGTACATTAAAGGTTCTCAGTACACAACAGTGTATGTGGTACAGATGTGCATGTCCCAGCAAAACTTGTTTTCTGTAATTTTTGGCTTTTATTTGTCGCAGAGAGAAGCTCAAAATAATGTTCCAAATCTATGTAAAAGTGTCATGTAAATATTTTGGTCCCATCTCGACTATCTTCAGTGGAGATTACAAGAAGAAACTCATTATAGATCCACTGCAGTTATGAATTGTATTGTCTATGGTCTGGACTGGAGTCCTGTCCAGGTTGTGATTCTGCCTTTTGCTACATGCCTGTTGGGCTGAGCTCTGACTCACTAACTAACTGTTTAAGAACATTAAAACATATACAAACATGAGGAGACTGTTGAACCCATCTAGCTCAGCTCATTTGGTCATTAGCAGATAATAGATCGACAACTGATCACGTTGGGTCACGAAAGAAGCCACGGAATTTCCATCATTATCATGGGTAGCTTGTTCCATACTTCCACAATCGTGCTGGTGAAATAACGCCTGTGGTTTACTGTTACAAATCATTACTTCCACATCATTTCCACTTGTGGACTCTTCTTCGTGTGTTATTGTTCATCCTTTTGGGGATTTTGAATACTGGCATCTTCTCTTTACAAGACTAAAAAGGCTCAGTTCCTTCAGCATGTGATTGGTGGCTATTCCCTGTAAGTATCTAGTTGCTCTTCTCTGGACTGATTTCACAGTTGCAGTATGTTTTTTTTATAAACCAAAACTGTACACAATATTCTAAAAAAACTACTAGTAATAGAACTTACTAGTGTTTTACAATTTTAACATCTCTTGGTTTAAATTCTGCACTTGTATCTATGTAGCCTAGCAATTTTTGCCTTCTTTAATTGCTTCCCCACATTTTCTAGAAGATGCAAATGTGCTGTCAACAAACACTTAAGTCTTTTTCATATGTAGTCTTTTTGGAGTGTTTCCCATTTTGTATTTCTAGTTTTTCTACCTGCATGTACAATCCTGCTCTTGTTTTGCAGTTCCATTAAATTGCTTGCTTGATCATATAGAAGTGCAAACCAAGGTGTGCATTTTGGTAGAATGTATGTTTTCAAATATGTTTTGGTAGAAACGTCCTTGATATACAGCATCTTCTTTTCAATATGGTGAGTGTAAGAAGAGACCTCGGGCAGTAATATTTTATAATCAATGACAAAACGTTATAGCTCTTTCAGAGTACAAGAGCCAGTGGCACAGAGATTAAAAAAATGCGTGATGTGAGAAGCAGAACAGCAGTCAGTGTTCATTTACATAAACATAAGTAAGGTTTGTATGATTTACAGCCCTGGTCAGATTCCAGATAAGAATGAGAGTTAAAAACGTGTTATAAAATGACTGGCCTAATAATAGCACAGCACTAGGCTGTAGGATCTGGGTGAAGGATGCCTGATATACTCCAGTGCATTTGTCCACATTTGATCTTGATTTCGGGATCTTGGAAGCTAATGCATCAATTGGTCTAAATGCTTGGACAGAGCTGAAAATTTCCAGCAGAAATGTGAGGCAGCCTGGAGTACTGAAGCTGCTAATGCATAGTTAATGCAAAAGGTTAGTGTTATTTATTCTCCAGACTCTGCCAATGTACAGCTTCCTAGGAAGTGCAGTGGTACTGGTTGTAACTAGCATTTAGTGCATCTATTAATCTAGCAGGACTGTTCTAAGCCAGAAGTGTCTTTTCCGAATTAGCCATGTATACAGAGGTAGCACTGCTAAAACATGTTGTTGAGAACTGTGGGCAAACTTCCTAAGAGAGAGAGATTGAGCACCCAGATGAGAACCCATCCAGCTTTGGAAGCTGGCTGAAACACTGGGGGTTTGACATGCAGTGGGGTGCCCCATTGCGTCTCAGGCCAAAGGGAAATGCAGCAGATTGCACAGCCCAAAGCCTCCGTAGGAGGAGTTCATCAATAGGAAGGCTCTGCTGTATTTCATCAGCTCTAATATCTGGAGTCACCCAGCCCCTGCCTGCAGCTGAAGTTCAGGACGCGGGCTCTGTGCCAGGGGTCAGACTTGAAGCAGTGAAATGTTTGCTTCTCTCCTAGAGAAGAAATGCATGAACCCCTCCCCCCTCCTCAATCCCACGCGCTCACAAGGGCTGCGGTCATGTGTCTGTGGAGTTCGCCGGACCGCACATCTTCACACAGCATTTTGCCTAATTGAAAACCTGTCTAAAGAGAGCTGCAGAGTTTAATTCTTCTCTTATTTAATCAGAAAATCTGTAAACTGTTTCCTTTCATGTACTGTGGACAGATACCAAGGTTTTCATACTGCTTAGGTTGTTTTTTGATTTGGATGTTCTAAATAAAGTAGTATTTTGAATGTCTTCTCTAATAAGAATTAAAGAAAAACGGTATTATTATGGAATAAAAGTTGTCACTTTTCTAGGGAGCGGCTGAGTATTTTATCCTTTTGCTGTAATTTAAAGAAAAGGGAAGAACTATAATCCTTCCATGTCCAGTAAACGCAGAGTCCTGTGCTATTAAAATGAACACCTTGTCCACACTGCAAATAACCAGTCAGCCTACAAAGCTTCCCGCTCAAGCCTCCTGGCATGATTTTTTTTCCCAAAATTAAAGCAGGTTACCACCTCCTGGGGGGTGTGTGCCTGCTCCTTTTTTGTGCTTAGTGCTGTTTCTTATCCATAATTGCTGCTCACTTGAAGAGAACTCGGGAATGCTTAACGTTTCACAGGAGGCCCTGAATGCTGGCGGGTGTTGGCGAAGCTGCTGCCGTTCAAGTGGGTGCAGTGATCGTTCAAGACAGTTCTATTCTTATTCTGCAGCAGGCCAGCTCACCCCATGGGCCTGCACTCAGCGGGTATGAGCGCCGGTGTCCGTCAGACCCACATTAGTCTCCTCCCATTAGTGCTGATTTCTGGCATCCACGCGGTTTCTATTATTGCACTCCTCTCCCCTCTGGCCCTGATGCGGAGTGGCATGCTGCAGAATCACCTCCCTCGTTTTATTTGTGTGTAGAGCGGTGATGAGGAGGGGGGGAAGAGAAAAAAAATGCGGAGATAAGTTTCTGCTCTGTTGATTCCCTTCACAGAGCTTAGGAAGCCGTTGTTACAGGCTCGACGTATCCCTGCTCCTGGGGTTGTTCAACTAGGGCTCTGAAATTAAAACTCTTCCCTTTGTAACCAGAAATTATCTTGCAAAATATGACATTTCTGTATGCTTTAAAAACCGCATTCCTAGTTGTAGACTATAAAGCTATGAATCCTTAATCTGGCTGATGCTTTTAGCCAAAGAGATGAACTTTTGTACCCCTTTATGCTAGTGTGTATTTTACTGAAGCAGTGTGAGGGTAAAAACAGCAATACTCGAGCTGAGAATCGACCCCTCAATCTTGCAATTATGAGCCTAGAACCTATAATTGTCTACTTTGTCTTGGCTTTTTAAGAACAGAAGTATTACCCTTCAGTGATAAACCCCTTGCCCTGGTGCATTATAGTGTCTTGTAAACTGGAATAGTGCTTTGCATTACATGATACACTTCCCACCTGAATAAAACATTAAGCAGAGCTCCAGCTCGACAGAAGGGCTGAGAAATCACCTGATTCAGCACAGCTGGTTCTCTTTTGTTTTCTGTTGTGTTCGCGGTAGATTTGTAGCTTTGCACTCCCTGGGCCGTGAAATGAAATGGTAGGAAAGGGGTTTGCAGCGGTCTTGCCGGAAGAGCAAGACGCGGAGAGAAACTTTAGTCCTCGAACGGAAAGGGGAGAGAGTTTAATTCACTGTCTGTTTGTCCCCATTAAACCCAGAGGCTTTGCATATAGTACCTATTTTGGCAATATGGGAAACACCTCAGTGGGGAACTAGTTAAGCTTGTTTCTAAGTTTCGGGGAGTTTCTCGCCATATTGTATTACTTCTAGAAGCTGGTATTTCCAGGTTGTGGGTTTTTGTTTCTAGGTACATCGGGAACCAGCATTTATGAAGGTAAACATGAACTTAAATAGGAATTTGGGTCTTTGTTGGTCTGTTATACTGTTAGGGGCAATTCTGAGTGTTTATGTTCTACGATTGATAGTTAACCTGGATGAAAAAACCTTTTAATCTCCTACTGGTTAATCATGTCTGCCGATTTGTTTACTACCTGCATGAATGGCAATATCATTGATGCATAACTACAGACAAGACTGCCCTCTTCCTTGTGTCTGTGATCCGTTGCAAATTAAAACATTACGTTACTGGTAGTAATTCCTAATTGTCAGTGATTACTTCATGAATATATCTGTTGAATTACTGAATACAGGAGGGATTTGTAGAGGCCTGTTGTATTAAAATGAGCACCCACAAACTGGACTTTTCCATTGTCTCCCATAGTACTTCTGTTCCTATAATATCTGGCTTCTGCGGAAGAGCAGCATTAGGCCCTGCGTGATACACAAGGCAGAGCTAACAGGTACAGCTGCATTTGTGCATAGTTCCATTTGTGTTACTGTATCACAGCTATTGTATTTATATGATCTCCAGATCAAAGCCGTTCATTTCAATACAACAGGCCTCTGTCACGCACAGACTGTGCTATCCATGATAGGTCTGAAATCTATGCAAATGAATCAAGTTCAATTACACAGAAGCCTGAATGGGTTGCTTACATTTTTTGCTCTCCAAATTTTAGGATCCCGGGATTCCGTGAGATCTCAGGGAGAGTAATTTACTCAGTTTACATTCTCCTTTCTTCAATTCACTGGGTTCTAAAAAAAAAAGAAAACAGATGTGCACAGGCCCAGTCCTAGGGGACCCCTGTCTCTGATGATTTCCATTCTAGCTGAGCTCTTCAATCCCCAGTGCTATTTTATGCCTTTAACTGATCTGCCTTTTTTGTTTGGCTCTGTCTGTCCTTGGTTTAAAAAATGCCCAACTTCAAGAGTATTGTTTTCCGTAACATCGACAAGCAAAAAAAAGTCTCTCCTCAACTTACTCTTAACAATTTGTTCCTTTAGTTCTTAGTTCTGACTAAACAGTTCTTAACAAGTGATGAATTAATGATGAACGGACAGACCTGGAAATGGCAACATACTGTATCACACACTCTGAGTTTCTTTCCATCTGCAGAGGTCCATGTAGGTACATTTCAGGTCCCACACCTGAATAAGGTTCTGAGTTCTGAACCTCAGAAAATTGGACAAGTGTGAATCCCAATCAAATTCTTAGGACCTTGAAAGCAACTTTAAAAATGGGTCTCGGACAGCCAGCTGAAATCAGTTAGTGGGAGAATGAAGGTTAAGAACAAGAACCAGAAGAGACAGTGATGACCTTTAAGCAAAGCAGCAGTTTTTCCCTACTACCACTGCAGCCAGTGACTGGCTCTTCGGAGCACAGGAGGTAATGGCTGCTTCGGCTGATTGGTATTCTGGAGCTGCTCTACTTTCTGTGGTGTTTCTCTTTCTTCAGATGTGCTCTCAGCAGGGGAGTATGGCTAACTCTACTCCCCTCATTATGTAACGCAGGGCCCTTTTCAGTTAAAAGTGCAGTATTGCTAATTATTATTGAAGACACCGGTGGGAAGAGATGGAACTGATACTCCTGAATGGAAAAGCTTGTGACAGTGCCTCCTCCTGCTACCCTCCCTTTCCCCCCTCCCAGTTTCAGTCACACACTGATACAGCTCCTTCTCAAACGTGCAGACAAACACACAGCTACGTCCTCAGCTGTCACAGCTCCTTAGAATACAGCTGAAGAGAAACCAAAGGAAAAATGTGACTGTTAAACAGTGCGCAAGTGGTTCAGAGCCTGAGTGTTTCTCCCTTTAGGGCAGAACATAACATATAAGAAAGTACAGGTACTACCAGTGCCTATCCAGAGGAGGCCCATCTAGTTCCTTTTGTTGCTAATATGCAGTTAAGGATCTCATCCCGCTGTTTCTTGTTAATTGGAGCTTGTTCCTGACTCTCACAGAAAAAGAACCAACTCCTCCCATGGTATAAGCTTTAAATGCACTTCACCGTAGCCTTTGCTGTAGCTTGTGTCCCCTGGTTCATGTTTTACCCAGCTCAGCACGTTGTCTGCCACAAAGCTGCTGGAACAGACTTTCCCAACAGAAAACCAATTAGCACAATGCACATGGAGATCCATTGCGGAGCTGACATCCCGGAAACATCCCGGAGAGGGGATCGACTCATTATGGAATCAGGGGTGCGATTGTTCAAATCCTTCTCCTGGACATCACCACGGTGCCGTCATCCCTTGTGAATAAACAAAACTTTGACAGATCATAGCAGAAAGCACTTTAGACAAGTATCATTATCAAATACGACTCTAACAGAATTCTGATAATACGCAGACCCCTGCCACTCTCAATGGGTCCCCCCCCCCCCCCATATTGGTGTCTCTAATTGTACCTCTGCAGCTGTGGTATAAACATCTATCACCTGCATGGGTGCATAATGCACAGGATTAGAGTACCAGCTTCATAACAGACATTTTCTGCTGTGTTTTGTGCTTGGTGTTTTCTTGTAGATTTATTTTCTCTCACTTAAGGTCGTTCTGACAAAATAGATCTGACATCTGACCTTGGTATGAGAATAGTTTGGGAAACACTAAATGCCTGCCCTGTGAAACATGCAGGTTCTAATAAAACACTGCAGATTCAAATCTGTGGCACGGGTAGTTCAGTTCTCCACAGCAAAGCCTCAACTACTGTTTCGAGTCGTAAAACTGGCTTTTATCTGGCTCTGAGGAAATTTAAAAAACACCTGGCTGTTGCTGTGCGTCTTTGAGCTTTAATGATATTTTGCTTGGGATGTTTCACCTGCTGTAGACTTCTCTTTACAAGACGATTACTATGCTTTGAACTCTAGGAGTGTAGCTGCTTTACAGCGTACTCACCCATTCTGTATTCTAATACACTGTATTGTCTTGCTAAATTTTAGTGTGTTCTAGTTAACTGGTGAGAGGGGGAGAAAGTTAAACACAGTCCAGTGCAGAAAGTGATGGACAATGGGGATATTCAGGGTGAAGAGTAAATATTTTTTGTGTTATTAAAGGGATTTTTGGGATGATTTCAATGCTCAATTGTATTTTTTTTTCTTGAACTAGAAGCAAAAACTCTGCAATTGCTAACCCAAGAAGCATAAAAGCAAATAAAGTACAAATGCAAGTGCATCTTTCTGCACTTGCACAAAATCTACATTTGCAATGGCAGACTGACTACAACTAGTTGGTATACTTTTCTCTTTTCAGTCCCTGAAAAAAAAAGAAAATTGAATGTCACCCTGACTTTTAATCTCCACAAATCTCTTTTGTGAAAGGCTCAGAAAAAAATGTTTTTTTATACTTAAATACACAACATCAACCATAGGGGCAGGCTCAGATCTGAGCCATATCACAGGCTGAGTGCATGTGAAAAGCTGCCTGTGTCAGCTGTTGCAGTGTCTGGGCTCATTATTCTGGGCATCAGAACAGCACAATCTGTATTTAAAAGGTTATTTTTTTATAGGATACAGCAGTTGATTGAGATTAAGCGGGTGTTTTATTTTTGAAGAAATCTTGCTGAACAAGGAAGATTTTATTTTTGGTTCTTATGGTTTTGAGTTGTGCGTGACGTTTTACTGTAGTGCAGTAGAAATTATGCCTTACTCAGGCAAGTGGGAGTAACTTCTGCTTTGACACCATTGCAAGATCAGTGAAAGTGCCTTGTGATTAATTCTAACTGTTACTGCACCTGGGCTCAAGGAGCTAGTTCTCAGGCAAGACACACTGACTTATTTCTAAATCATGTAAAGGACCTGTATTTTTTCTGTGTGTGAATGTTTTAGTGCTAACCATTGTCAGTGGGTAAATATTTAATCTACACACAGATGTGATGTTTCAATATAGGAAAAAAAAAAGCTACAGTTTTACTTTCTCTTGTGATGATTGCTAGTGCACATATATTTTGTTCTTTTCAAATTGCATATCTTCAGTCTAACAGCGATTGTGTGTACTGATTTCCAGTTCTACATGTGTCTGAGTAATTTGGGGGGATAGTGTTACCTTATATCACTCAGCTTTTTTCAGTACAGATCTGTGCAGATTCTCCCTGCAGAGCTTGAAAGACTAGCCACCAGAGACAAGCCACCTCCGTGAATCTACAGTAAGCTGCTGCAGACATCGTCCTATCTAGTCACGCATTTTACCAGCACCCTTTTTAATAAATAACCTGTGTGGTCCTAATATCTATAAATAGTTGAATTCCTCTTGGCAAAAGTAAAATACTTTCACAGTGCATTCATTGAATGCTGTCATTTGCTTCTGTGTGGTACAGTACAGTTAGGAGGAGCTGTTTCTAGAGAAACAAGTGAAAGTGCTGCAAGTGAAATCTACATAGCCAGAGGGTTCTACAAGTGGTACAGTAGTCCCAATGCTGTGTATGAACCTGATAATCCATTACAGGTTGTTTTATCAGACAGAGTGAGCCGATGACTTTCATTCGTGTAGGAAAATGAGCTAGCAATGCTAGTTGCTGGAACAGATTTGACAGTTTTCAAATATTGCCCTACTTTTCTGCTGAATAGATTGGGAAGATGGAAGTGTAATAGAGAACATCCTCCTTCAGCCTTAATGCGATTTCATAGACATTTTTGTTTTTTAGTCAGGGGGCTTCATAAAGATCGGTTGGTAACAAACTTTCATGCAGAAAAGTGTAGTTAAGCATCTGGAATGTGTGCAGTGATGAGTTGTGCACTTGTGCCTCGCTTCCTGATTATCAAGGAGATGGAATTGCTTAAAGTCCCTGTAAAAGCTGCATTGTCCCAGGGGATTTAACCCTCCCTGTGATATGTGGGATCCCTGTAGAATCAGCACTGCTGCCTTGCCGCACAGCTCCTGGGTTCTGGTTTAATTCCATTCTATATGGATTTTACCCCGGTATTCTGGTTTCTTTCTGCCTTCCAGTGTCATGCCGGCGATTTATCTTGTGTCTATAAATCATGCCTGGGTGCCTGTGTGTGTGGTGATGATGACTGATGTCTTGTCCAGTGTTGGGTCTAATTTAGTGTCCCTTGCTTCTAGGTTAGACTCTGCTGCCGTGACCCTTACCAGATATAAATGGCTTTCTGTTTGGGAAAGGAGATGGATCTTCTGATTACTGCATGGGATTGATGGTTTATTAAAAAATAATTAGGGTAGTAACTATTTGAGTAAATGGACAGAGAGAATATGCAGTTGCAGACTGCACGTTCTCTGTGCATTTTCTGAAAAAGAGATCTGTAAGCAAGACCCAATTTTGCTGTATCACCCCAAAGAAGCAGGAGATCCAATGTAGGCATTATTTAGGAGTCTCTTTGGACTCAGATTTTATGATTTATTTTTGTATCACTTGGACTGCTTCTGTCTAGGTTAACTTGCCTTCAAAAGATGCTTTAGCTCCTCTTTCTGCACTGTATGCCAAGCAGCGTCATGGCTAGTTTTCTGTTATTGAGGAAATGCCTTTCCATTCCTCACAGGTTAAGGTGAAAACATCTGTGCCGGAAGAACAACTGCCTTTCTCTGATACAGCACACCACTCAATAGTGTAGTCTGAAAAAGAGGAAAGCAGGAGGACTTTGTGAGGAAATCGCATTGGAGTTTGCGTTTGGACCTCCTAGCGGAAGGTCATGTCTGCCTTGCCATGCTCATTTTATCACGTGAAGTGAAGCGCTTGGAGGAGGAGCAGCGGGGCTCTTGTCCCTTTAAATCGGAGCCCGGCACCTCGCCGCCCCTGACCTGCGTGCCTGCAGGAAGGCAGAGACGCAGGGCCGTCCGTGCGGATCACAGCCTGGCTGGCGCGCATGCCGAGCTCCGCTGCAGCTCAGGAAAAGCAGGAGGGGGGGAATGGCAGGACTGGGAAGCAGATGCTTTGTGGCTGTGGAGCCCAGCTGTGCTGTTAGTTAATGAATCTCGTGTTGATCAGTTCACAATTGCTTGGCAGTGCACAGCTTTTCAGAGTGCTAAATGATGGGAATGAGTGTGCATCTGCGGATGTTTCTTTGGATGTCTGTGTGGCGAGTGTAAATAGCATTTGAGTGCGTATATGTTCCCGTAAACACATTGATTGTACGTCTCCTGTTGCATGCTTCTGCAAAGGTTTGTGTGAGTCTCCGATTTGGGAGGTTCTGTCAGAACCCGCGGGATCTCCATTTCTGAGGATGTCTGTTTGGTGAGCAGCAGATTAGGAGTATTAAGGTTTTTGAGGAGCCTCAACTCCCCCTCTTTCTGCAGCAACAGGTGGAGAAGACATGTTTGTTCTCTCTGGACTCTGGGAGAGGTTGCAGACAGTTTCGCTGTGATCCCACATCTCCCAGAGGGATTCACATTGTCACAGCTTTGTGCTTTCCACACAGATGCTTCTACTTTTCCGATGTTCTGTTGTATTCTATGCTTCCTTTGTTGAGACCACGTTTCTAGTCCCAGAACAGACTGATGCTTTTACATTTGCATTACATTTTATTTGTTGTATTTTAGTCAAGTTGGGTATATCAGCTCTGCGAATGCCCTTGTTCTGTTAGTATCGTATATTTATATGCATTTAGAGCCACACAGTTTGATCTTACTCAAAGTCTCCCTTTAAAGGGGCCTCATTAGCCTTTATGGTCCCATGATTTGCATAATTAGAAAATCTGCAAAAGAAATCCGCCGAAGATGATACTGTATCTCCCCACGGGTTCGTTGTTAAAGGCATGAGCACAGAAACCCCTAACGATATCCAAGCCTGGATCTCTGTGATCTCCAAACGCTGCCAACTCCAGTCATGGCAGCTTGGGATCAGAAAGTTCAGATCTATTGGCCGTTCAGGAACAAAAAAATGCAGCAACTTTAAATTCCTTTAGAACAAAACACTTTTCGTAGATGTGCTTTTCCCGACTGGAGTTTTTGGGACTCACGGGAGGCATCTTGCTTGGCTTTTAATTCTGCTGTGCTTTGTCATGAAAGGTAGAAGCACAGTACACATTTCTTTGCACTGCGTCACACAGTGGTTGTGTAGTGTAGGGAGGGCCGTGCCCTCAATTCAAGAGGGACTGACCGGTGAAGAGATGAGTAGGTTCTGACTGACGCATCGCTCCTTCTCCTGACAGCATTGATTTCTGGCTGCCATTTGTATATTACCATCGATCGAAGCTGTGATCGCCAGTGCCCAGTCAATACTGCATTAAGTTTCGTTTTTCAGAATCCCTTGCAGTGCAGATCTCGTGGAGGACGGGGCAGTCGGCAAAACGAGAGCTGTCAATTCACAATTTGTGAAGGGGACACTGTGATGAGGACAAAACTGATTCTTCGGGGAGAGAAACAGGTCAAGACAGGAAAGAGGTGTGTGTATGGGGGGGGGGGGGGTTCAACATTTCATCTGTTTCAGCCTTTTTCACCTTCTTCATTTGACACCTAAAGCAGGTTCATTAGCTGAAATGTTGAGTTTCTTCTTTCTGCATTTCAGTGTGGAATTAGCCTTTACTTGGTCCAAAATAGGAAAGAGTGCGTTTTAGGGATTTTCTCGTTTGTGGGCTTTTCTTTCAGAATTAGCCTTTAAGCCGATGCACAGGCTGCTCGGATCAGCTAAAATTTCTTAGGTTCCTGTATCTTATTTAGAGCTTAGTATCTTTGTTCAGTTTTGAGCTTTAACTGCATATTAATTAAGGTCATTAGACATGCATTATTCATGGAAAGCCAAGTTCTAAGATTTTTGGAGGGAATTTTAGAGTCAGCCAGCATAGTTATTTTAAAGCTGGTTTCATATTTTTTTTTTTGCTTTTTTTACTTTATGTAGATTCTGTTCATTCACAGCCGAGATAATGGCTTGTGCTGTTACAGCTTCATCCCACATAATGACAGCCCCACTGTCTAACAGAGTCGACACAGAAAATATCAGGTAACAAAGCTCAGTGGGCCTTGCAGTAGCAATTCTCTGGCTACCTTTCAAGGGAAGCAGGTGTGGAATTAATAACTGCCTCTGTGTAGTCCAGGGATACAAAGGAAGAGGACTGGAATTCATCGAGTATGGATTCTGTTGTTTCTCTTTGGAAGAGGTACATAATGATGGTACATAATTTTTTTTAAAAGGTAGGTCTTTTTTGCAAGAGGTGCAGATCCTGTAAATAGAATCCAGGACACTTTCATTTTCTGCCTATTTTGTATTATTTTAAACAGAAATTAGTCTCTGTGGGATTAAAATTGTTAGTTGCCTGTAATGAAGCGCGCCTCAGTTGTGGCCCTCTGGAGTCTACCGGGAGGCAGCTGGCCAGTAGTGGGGATACTGTGATGCTGTAGTGGCACCTCATGAGTCACGCTCTTAGTTGTGGTGTGCGAGTGCAATAACAGCAGAGCTTTGTAGCAAGTTATAATAAAAACTTTTCTTATGGCTCTTAACCTACGTGTGAACAATTGAATCTTTTCTTTTATTTCTGTTTATTGTGGCCTAAATTTCAGATTTTATGAAATCATTGTCTAATATATTGCCAAACAGTGTGATATAAGGCAGGTGATTAAGGCCCTTACTGTTAGGATAATGAGGTGTAGGTTGGCCTCAACAACCAGTCTGCTTGTCTTTTCCAAAGCTAAAGAAAGGAAATATCTGGTCTGTTGAAATCCTTTGGTCTTTCCTCTTGTTTTGCTGATTTTAATTTTCTTTTCCTTGCTGTCTGTGTCATATACCAAAGTGATCCCTTTGAAATTCCCAAATTCTGAACTCCCACAAGCTCTTCCCTGCTCACTGAACTGCGCAGCACCACCTCCGATTGGAAAACACCTGACACATCTGTTACGGCCTGAATTCACTGCTGGCTCGGAGCGAATTTGAGCGCTGTCTTATTTGTTTAGCCTTCCTTTCATTAAGCTGAACGGAAGAGAGTATTGGATCATGTTTTTTTTTTCCCCACTTCTGTCTGTGTGGCAAGGGGAGAGTGTAGGTGTTTAATATCAGTGACTTGAGGTAGTGTTTGTGCTGGCGCAGTTGTCATTACAATGTGCTTAGCAGTCATATGGTGTGAAAAATTGTGCATTAGGGTGGCCAACTGGCTTGTGCCATGGTGGGATCAACAGAATGTTACAGCTGTTCTTGCATAAATCATTTGTTTCCCAAATCTAAAGGCAGCCACCGGCACAAGCTCCATGCAAATGTAATGTAGAGATGGGTGTTTGTGAGGGTAGGAGTGAATGGATGCCTAATTTCAAAGGGCATGAGGAGCCAGGGCTGTACAAAAACAGGTGACTCAGTTTCTCTCCCCTCATAGCAGTCGAAGGTCTCCTAGTTACGCAGGATCACATTATTTCTGCCATGACTTTGGGGAATTAATATAATTATTTAAGAGATTAAAGATCTCTTCCTATTTCTGGTTAAAAGGCTGCTACATCTGACGCGCCTCCCATCCCTGAATCCTTATGGGATCCTTCAAATTGGGAGTGTTAAATACCAGGTGCCGTCTTTGTCGATAGTGCATAAACCATCGATTCATTATTAGAAAGCTGCCTTTTCCTGGCTTACGATAACCCATTGCCTGTCCCAGAAGTACAGAGTGTAAGGGCTGTACTCTGGATGGGATTTCCAGCCAATGCACCTGGAGAAAAGCTTTGAGAACACCATTGACAGATGCAGGCTCTTCACCAAAGGTGACCCTGGCTGGAATCGAACCTAGGACCCAAGAGCTGTGAGCTAGCAGTGCTAAATGACACACCCCCATGGTGCTCCTCTATAATCTTCAAAAATTAGTCAATGAATACAGTAGATGAGCAGTAGACACCCTCTGATGCCTTCATTTCATTCTAATCCATTTTAAACTATGAGCTATTTAGTTAATGAGAGGTAAGCAGAGGATTTAGATCAATTGACTGATCCTGATGAAACCTGAAGCCTATAGTCCTGGCAGGATTTAAAATGATGATGCCTGTGGTAAACAAAAGCAATGAAAGATGTGTACCCAGATCACCACTTGGGGAAAAACTGTCTCATTATTGTAGGCTGAATTGAAAATATACAGGCTCCACAAATTTGTGGAGTAAAAAAACCAAACAAGAATGGGCCTTGATAGGCATGCAGCATGCCAGTTATTGTACAGAGTGTTTGTTCCCAGTGATGATTAGGCTGAAAAGCCCATTGTCTTGTCAGTCTTTAGTGCCAGACTGCCTGCATCTGCTTCTTCTGTTTTCTCAGAGGGAATAGTGTACCTTGGTCATGTGACTCTGGCCTCTCTCTGCTCACTGTCCTGGCAGAGCCCTGTTGCCATAGCACTCTAGCCTTCTCACCTTCTTTGCAGCGCTACATTTCCAGCGTGTTTGTGTTTATAGCTTGTATGTACGCGTGAACTTATTTTATCCGGAATGCCTCTGCAAACACTTGGAAGTCCGCTTCTCTCCCATCACTCATTGGCGTGGATGTTATGGAATTGCATAACAGGCGCAGAATCAATGGGAAAGAAATTAAAGAAAGGAGAAGGCGAAAACGTCAAAAACAAAAAGCGACTCAAAGGAATTGGGACAATAGTGGCGATCATGAAAAATGACCTGCAGCGACGCATTCATCATGACTCGGGCTAATTGAAGATTTGGTCCCTCTGCAGATGAGTGAGGCTGAGGAAACAGAAGGTTAAGCAGAGACGTGGCTTGCTTGCAGGACTCTGAAGTAGGAGTGCCAATGTGCTTGAAAGCCTCCCCCGCAGTGCGCTTGGGAAGGGCTGTACTGTCCTTTTACTGCAGCTCCTGCCCTCCAGTCCGCTGCGCTTCAAATACTAATTGCAGATTTACACTCGGTAGCACAGGTCAGGCTGCAGTTTCAGTTACAACCAGTAGCGTTTAGTGTCTTTTCTGCATTTCTCTTTTTACATGCAAAGCTTTTCCTCACTTTTGGTTCAAATTGGATGCTGTTCAGCGCTTACCTTATACAGAGATGAAGAAGGGGCTGGATACCTTTCCCTGTATTCATTTTTTTGAGGCGTCTAGCTGAGTGAGGATAGGTTTTGTGTCAAGGAAAGACTTGGTCACAGTTTTATGTTGAGCAGAGACTTAAATGTAAAAGAATAGGGGTGGTTTGTTTTATACAGGACCCATGAACATTCTGGACTTTCAGTGCCAATCTGAACGCACTTTCAAAAAACCAATAATCCTGAGTAGGAAGGGATAAATACAGGATGTTAAATCTTTCAGTGGCTGCCAATAAAAAAAAAACTCCAGTAGAAATTCAAGGTGATTATCAAACTTATTTACTTGTCAATAAATTGGTTTGTCCTTTGGAACCTTAATCTTAAAATCTTTACATTTTACATTACTTTGAAAACTTTTAGAAGAACTAGAGAGGAACATGGGAACATCCTTTGTTTCCCGTGATGAACTGGTGTCATGTCCAGGGTGTATCCTGTCTTGCACGCATTGCATGCTGGGATAGACCCTGGCTCCTCCGTGATCCTGTCTTGGATAAAGCAGTTAGAAAATGAATGGATAGATATCTGCTGTTTGAGGTGGGGTTTTCCCACAATCTTGTAATGCTTAACGCTGCACCCTTTGTAAATACTCTGTGCTTTCAGGGACTGGTCTGCAAGACAAACTCAGATACCAGCTTTTACCAGCTCTTTTTTTTTACTAAGAACTGGTAAAAGACATAAGCTTTCTTATTTCAACTGCTGCTTAATGTTACCATTCGCTTTCCTGACGTATGTTAACGAGAGCATCAGGTTCCATGAGACACAGGTTTGTCCAGGCACCATTTCTGGAGAAACACAACACCCCTGGATTTTCTTACCATGCTGGGATCAGGTTTGAGTGCCCATATCTGGGGTGACCTCTTCCATAACATCCATCCCTTGTAAAGGTCGAATCTGGTAAGCTTGTGGCGCAGCGTTGTGCTGGTTGTTTTTGCTGTGTCATGGCTTTATGGTCCGGGATAAATTCTGGGTCGGGGGCAGCCCAGTGTGTGGAGTTTACATGTTTTCCCAGTATCCACATTGGATCTCTGCAGGTGCTTTGGGTTCCTCCCACTTTCCAAAGACATGCTGCTTAGATAAGCGTCAGGCTGATAATGAATGGGTGGTGCTTTACTACCTTGACCACAGGTTTCCTTCATGTTTTACAGTAATTAATCTTCTATTCAGATCTTGTACTTTGGTTTCAAAACGTGCAGTTCTACCTTAGACCTGTCTTTGTCTATGGTAATAAGACTAACACTATAGAGACCACACCTTCTTCTATACTTTGTAAACATTGTAAAAAAGAGCTGATAATCACAATAAGGCAATGCTAAAACAGTTAAATGAAAAAACAGTAATATGCAAACTTATGGAGATTTACTGCATCAGCCTTTTTGAAAGGATGTGAAATCTGAAAGTTCTCTTACCCTTGTTTTTCAGAAGATCCATCATGTTGCTATCATATTATATGCACACATATACATTTGTTATACAATGCTGGGTTAAGGATACTGGAGGCATAGCAAACTGCTGCACAGTAATAAGTCTCACAGTGGTTATAACACGCAGTCTGGACATCTTAACTTTCTTATTTCAAGTAGTGGTAGAGGTACTATGCCTGCCAGTTTCTTACTTTCCCAGTGTGTGGTAGTTAAATTGGGTTCATATATCTG
Organism: Lepisosteus oculatus; assembly: GCF_040954835.1. Classification (NCBI taxonomy): domain Eukaryota; kingdom Metazoa; phylum Chordata; class Actinopteri; order Semionotiformes; family Lepisosteidae; genus Lepisosteus; species Lepisosteus oculatus. Next base: position 34,874,837 of record NC_090700.1, read on the forward strand.
CATAATGTAGATGTTGACTGTGGGGTATTGACTAAGGTGAACTCTGCAGCAGCCAGACTTGTTTCCTAATGAGACCATGCAGTCGATAGTGCATTTCGTCTTAGCTGTAGATGAAATTGATACCCCTCTATTGAATTTATTGATCCTCTGTTGGACATACCCTTTGTTGTACATACAGCATAGTAGTTCCTGATCATCTTGACTGCTGATGCTATCAATACACTAAGGGGATAAGAGGCTGAGGTAATGAAGGACCTCCACAGTTCAATAATCAATGCATGATCAATAGAACAAAGATAAATCCTGTTATTTTTCACTGCATATTTTTTTGCTTCACAGACATACTTAATGAAAGCGATATCTGCTGCTAATCTTGGGTAATACTAGCAGAAGTTTAATATTCTTAAAGAAATTCCAGTTATGTCTAACCCAGAACTTGAGTTTAATTCTTGCCCTCTCCAGCCTTAAGCAGCCTGTTGTGATGAATAGATCTTGACGTCTCTCTTGGCTGTGAGTTAATGCAGCACATGATGGAGCAGAAGGATTACGCAACACCAGTGCTGGAGCAGCCCTGGCCTCTTATAACTGTGAGCCCTGAAGTGGAGAGGGCAGCGCCTGGAGGGATTGGGCATATGCCCTAATCTGATTTCATATAAAAGGTTTTTAAAAGGGCAGCGATTTCACTAACAAGGGCTACTTGGGGAGCTTCGATACGAGGGAAACCCATAGCTGGAAAACTGACAAATGTGCATCATCTCGCGGGTTGCGTGGTCGAAACTGGATGGGTTTTTTCTAAAAGCTGTCAGCTCCGGTTGCTCCAGCCGCTGGGCAGCGAAGCAAAATAACCTCCCTCCCACTCTTGCAGACGATTGCGTTTCGGGCTTGAAAACGGTCTCGGAGAGCGGAAATAAGCTGTTCCCGCTTGAAAAGCTCCTTCGTACTGGCTGGCTCGGACAGCGGACACCCTGTCGGCAGCTGCCGGGTGTGTTTTGGTGCTGCTAAAGCTGGAATGGTTACTTCTCCGTACGCCCTGCAAATGGATCAAGGACAAAAGGGATGACATTACATACAGTTATTAATAATTTTAATTGGCTTTATAACCCTTGCTTTATTGCATTATCATGCTCCGGAGTGTGTGTTGCTGTAGGATACTGCCACTTTTCGAGCGTAGGAGATCGCAGTTCACCTGGAGCGTAGCCTACATTTACCCATATCCTGAGATGTTATACTACTTCATTATAGACAGCTGCCCTTTGCCAAATATTGATTCCATTATATATCATCTAAATGTGGGAACATTGTCCAGTTACTGATTACATCAGTGCAATGTGTTTCTGCTGAGCGCAGCTCTACAGCCTCTTTGACAGTGTGCCCCAGCATGTTAAATTGATCAAGTGATTAAATGATATGGGATGATCATGAATCTTTCTGATTTCCCATCAGTCAATAGTGTTAATAATTCAAAACAGACACTAAGAATACTTTTAGCCTGATTATCAGTGGAAATTTCTTAAGCTGTGCTTCTAAAAAACGTTCTTAGTCCTGCACACTTTAGATCTAGAAACAGAATTTGGATCCAGATGTTTTGTGTTCAGGTTGATCTCACTCCCAGGAAAGAAGGCTTTACCACAGTCTTTGTCCTGTGGCAATATCCTGACAAATTGTGGCCTTTGGTGTGTTTCTTTAAGGTGGTGTTTTGTTAATAATTTAAGTCCAACAATGCTAAAACCTGTTAAATCTGTACACCCTTGGGACAAATAATTATAAACTTCATTTGAGAGGAAAGAAATTTGCTCATTTCTGAAACAATGGGGCTGAAATAAAAGGGCATACTGCTAAGTTATGGTCTTTACAGACAACTTAATGTATGTTTCTCTTGAAACTAAAATTACATAATATAATATCTGTGGTCATAAGTACAGAATATTTGCACAAACCCTATTTGTTTATAAATATCAAACAGTTTTCATACTGATCTTGAAAGAAATAAAAATGTTCTTTGAAATTCTCTGCTGTCTGATCACAAATGACATTTTTGTAAAGAGTAAATTAATGAGCAATGTCCATGATTAGCCTGTTATTGTTTTTATTACCTACTTTGTGGATTCAGTAAAAATACAGTGAGTGGAAATATTAAAATGATGCTTAGACTATATAGTGATATTAGTAAGATGTATGGGCTAAGATGTAACGTGAGTCATGTACAGTGGATTATTCACATTTGACCTTATTAGTTACTTTTAAACACTGAGCTCTAAGGTCCTTTTCTTTGTTGCCTGTGGTTCACTGTTTTTTTTACACCACTAGTTATATATCTCCGTTTGCGTCTTTGGTGGGGTGTACAACCCACACTGTTGAAGCAGCTCTGTCAACTATATTTGTACATTCCCAATGTGATCTCCAAAAGTCATACAAGTTTAAAACGAATTTTAAATTTGCCCTTACTTTCACACTACAGGACATTTTTCCTGTACCTGCTGTATATTTTGCATGGAATCCTAAAGTATTGCATCAAGTCCACTACTGCGTGGCTTTACATTTGTAAAGTGTTAGGGAAAGTGATTTTAAAAAAGTAATCCTTTAGCTTTCCGTGTTACTTGTGTAAGGGAGGAGATGGAGGAGAGTAATTTGTGTTTTTCTAGTTAGGATGTCAAGCAGTGCATTCCTTCTTTTGCAATTTTCTGCAACTTCTTTTGGAATCAAAAGGGAATGCCCTTAAGTTACCTGTAACTGTCATACAGTAGATTACTTTTTAAAAGAAGTTGGTCTCCAACGCTGGAAATAGCTCCCAGTTCTTAGATCTTGTTTGTCTCTGAATCTACTGACCTGTTGTGATGTGGCAGTACAGATTTTCAGTTGACTGCCATACATAAATGTAATTTAACAAACATGCTGTCGTACATAAATAGAAGCTGACATTTGTTCACCTTATCAGAACCAAATTGTAAAGAAAGTGAAAGGAACTGCATCCAGCAATGAGATCTTTAGAGGTCACTGCTCATACCCTTCACAATCAGAAGGTGACTTTGCGGTCAGGAAGCAATGCTTGTTGTACGGATTCAGAGAGGGCTTTGCATCTCTCCATTGATGATCTCTTCTTATAGCTAAGAGTGCTAATGGATACGGCCCGTAACTGAGATGGGGAAAAAAGCGCAGGAGAGAAAAACATGTCTGACAAAGTTGAAAGTCAATCACAGAAGTTTACCTTGCTGTTCTTGATTAACCCCTAGAAACAGGAAAAAGTCAATTTTTCCTCCCACATACTCCCCCGTCCTCCTTGTCTCGTAAATTAAGTATTAAATTTGTTTTTTCCCTCCTGGTATTTCCTCCGGTTATTCACTAGAGAGAGCCGCAGAAGGAGAATTGTTTGTGTGCTTCTTTTTGCTTTCTGTGGAATTAAATTAGCGAGACTGTGTCGAAGTTAAACATGCTTCTCAGCTCAGAGATAGCGTTCTGTTACCATGTCTGTCTCCCAGAATTGGATGTCGTGGTTATCAGTGTTTGGAACAACAGCATGCAGATATATTTCTGCCCTCTCAGAGCTGTTTTTTCATCTGGAATTGGATAGTAATTTCTAATCCAAACAGCAAGCAGAGCCCTAGTGAGCTGCTAGGCATGGGTTGAATTTAGAAAATAATGTTTTAGTAATTTATTTGCTGCATTAGTTTCTGAAATTGTTGTTTGGGGACAAATCTTTTATAAAAAGAATGCTGCTGCTCTTTAACTAGAGGTGATGGAATCGTGCCCCGGAGAGGCTGTGTGGTCTATAGAGTGATGGCAGCATCTCTAAACCTCATTACCAGGCTTGTCTGATCTCTCTACTGCCCTGCAAATTGGACATCGAGAGAGGACCTTCCTAGCACAAAGCTTGTGGAGGATTCATGTAAAGCAGATCTAGCCTGGCGGAAGTCTTTCAGCAAGTTCATACCCCCATGATGCTTCATTTAAACTTTTCCCATAATCGTCTGTGACACGTGTTTTTTTGTGCTGTGCTAGAATTGAGGTTGATCATAGGGAAGTGATGTTCCTCTTGTGGTGGGGGGGGGAAGTGTGTATCTTAAGAAAAAGTTGTTGGAAGTAGGTCCAGCCCAGGTACAACTAAGTGTGTGTGAAAACGTACCCGTCTTTAACAGCAATAATGATACAAGATCTGACATTGTCAACAATTGGGATATCAACTGCAGGGGTGGGGTCCGCTTTGGGATTAGCCTTGGAGCAAAATTCGCTCCTGTAATTAGCTTGTACTTGATGCGAGGGAATGTGGAGTAAGCAAATGCATTAGAGCAAAACCTTTTATTGGGCAAATGAACTGGACTATGGCAGATAATTGCACTTCTGTGACTGGTTGGGACATCTTGACATCTGCCTGTTACGGCTTGTAACTCTCTTCTCCTTCAGCTGCTCAGCTGACACTCTGCGCTAACTTTGTTTACCAACTTCCCCACCTTGGGATGAAGGACATGCAGCTTAGAAAGAGGTGGTTCCCCCCCCCCCGGCTGTTTTTCACCAGAATGCCAAGAGAAATGTCAGAACAGGAGTTAATTGTCTCATTACAGAGGCTGCCTTTGGACTGCGCTCATTAATCTGAGACCCGATCAGGCTGTATCGACTGGGGCTCTGCGTCTCCACCTTGTTGTTGCCTTCCATTCCCGAGTCCAGCAGTGCGCCCTCCCCCACCAACGTCCCTGGGGGAGGTAGGTCCTCCACTCTTCACTGAATTACATCCCTAGCAAATTTCCCTCAAACGAAACTGCATTCCTTCTCTTAACAGATTAGGCTGCAGTCAATAATACACCAGCTTCCCTGGGACTACTAAACTCCTTCTCTGCAAATTCTGGAGAACGCCTTTCTTGTGGAGCTTCTACTTAATGCTGCACCAGAAAACGTTTTTTTCAGTGGTAAAATCAATTACTGGCCTTGTAAGGCTGAGCTAGATGGATGGCGGGATCTAGGAAGCTATGATAAGCTAATCAATGCCTGGTGGAACTCTTTTGCTACTTTTTCAAGTCATCGTCGACCTACGTTTTGCTGGTGCTTTGAATTAAGAGTATCTTTTCAAAGAAAATGTACTCAGTTCTCCAGCAGCATGAAACTGTTTTTGTACCTGTCATTTAATTTCATCTCCGCAGTGCTAATTCTTCCACAGCTGTGTGGGGGTACCTTCAGTAGGCAGTCCCTTAAAGACCGGCGGACATAGTTGTCACTTGTCACAGGTTTTATCGCAAGGTAATTGGTTGCATGTCTTCAAAGAAGATTTAGCAGGAGCCAAGCATGATCTCATTAGTGGTATGCCGGTGTTGGCTTGCCCCTGGGGGACATGACGACTACAATGCAGTCAGAAGTGAAGATGTATGTCCATTTGTGTCGTCTCCAGAGGAGACCGGTCAGCTGGTGGGTTTTTGGGCTGAGCCGTTTTGGTTCCTTATGTGTCAGGAGCGAGGAGCTGAATTTGTGTTACTCCTGAGAAACATGATTAGTCAGTGTCTGTGACCAGAAATTCTGTTTGCTGACCTGGGGTGATGGGAGGTGTGTATGTTGTGTTTTCTGTGAAAGGAGAAATGTGCAGTAGGAAAATAAAAGCTTCTATCTTGATTAGGAATGATACCAATGGTTAGCTGTGTAAAAGTAACGGACAATTTTGGAGCTCCTGCATTGGTCAACCAGTAAAGAAGCTTGATAAAAGCACAGTTTGCGCTTTTACAGTGAGGGTAGGCCTTAGTCAGTTCCGGCACTTTCTGTTCTCTGTGAAATTGTCTGATTTCCCAGAGTCTTAACCTGAAAGCTGAATCTTAAAAAGTCAATCCCTTGCCAGCTGAGGGAATATATCATGAAAAGATTTACTCATTAGTTTAAAGAAATAATGAACAATTCTGAAAGCTTGAGTTTTTGGTTTAGAAACTGGCTTTTGTGAAAGTCTCTCTTGGGGCACAGCTCTCCCAGCCTGTCAACCTGGAGAGCACCTTCACTGTTCCCGCAAGACGAACCGTTAAGGCTGAATGAGTCCCTGCAATCAATTCTAGGACTGAATGTTCATGCCTTTAAAATAGAAATGCCAAAAAAGGTAATAGAAAAAGTTGATTAAAGAAGGCATGAGGTGAATTAGATCAATGTAGACTGAGTTTTGATTTCTCTAGTATTTGCCAAGAAGTGATTAAGAAAGCAGCCAAGGTGCAATGATCCTGAACTCATCATCCAGGAGACAAGGTCACATCGGGCTTTGATTCACACAGTTTCTGTTCTTTAATGCTGTCCATCATTGCCTGTATGTAAAGGTCAAGTTCATACCAGAACCACAGCAGCTCTCCAGTTCAGAGCTCATTTTTGTTTTCTGTAACATTACATGGACTAGAGTGCATGTGACTTTTTCTGCTCTGTATGGGAATTAATCACCGGGATTATCACCCAGGTCTGTTGCAGTTGTGTGGACAGTACCTCACTCAAGGTACAAGAGTAGTATCTGCAGTGGGAACTAGAACCAATAGTTAGCTTTGAGCCCAAAGGCTTACTCACTATACTATGCCTCCTCCAAATCTGTATGAAACGTTTAAGATGTATATATGAATTCACTGTCACAAAAGTGTGGTGAACATGTGCTTGATCTCGAAGGTATAGAGATGCTTGGAGCTCACCTGAAGACGCTGTTTATGTGATTAAGTAGCCTGCTGGAGCAAGGCGCAGTGCATCTAGAGTCATCATTTTAAAAATAATTACAAACGGATTTATTTGTTATACACCCACTCAGTTTAGAATTGCCAGTTGTTTAATGCTTTACAGCTATGAGTCCTTTACTGCACAGGGAGAATGAAGACACATTAGCACACCCACCTGATAAAATCATTCCTCTTTTTGACATGCTGCAAGCTTTTACAATACAATATGGCAGTGTCTGAAAGGAGAGTTAGTGCCAGTAGGAGGAGTGGCATCTCTCACTGGTGTCACAGCAAGCATGACAAGTTTTAGAGTTTTTGTATTCTACCCTGGTGAACACTCAATTTCTTGAAGTTCTTCTTGCGGTCTTGAACCTGTGATGTCTGCTTGCAGGAATTTAGCCTGTTGTGCAGCCTGATAAGATTCTTTGAAGGTAGGAGAGCATAGGAGAGCCTTCTTAGAGAGGATTTTGCTAGTGGTTGGTAGTAGTTTTGATGGGAGTATTTTGCGGACAGCTCTTCAGATGTATACAGATGTCTGCTACAACTTTGGTACAAACACAAGTTAAAACATGTGTGAGCATCATAAATGTACTTGGAGCTTCCACTAGTGTTTTGTATTGTTAGAACAATTTTGTTATTAATGCAGCTTGGTTTGGGGAAGAATTAGCCAAGCTTGTTGTTTAATTCACACTGATCAGAATATTTGAAAACCTGATGACAACCGCTCAAGGCACACATGAGCAGCAGATACTATGTGAAGTATTGCAGTACCTAGTCGACATTCTTGGTTCTTCCTGGTCATTAACAGTTCCTGTTAATGGCTACTTTTTATACAGCAAAACACTGGACTATGAGGATTCATGTTTTGAAGGAAAATGATGAAGGGTTAAAGGTTAGAACGCAGCACAAGTCAGATGCCCGTACACAACAGCGCTCATTTGATTTCAGACTAAACATCACAACCCCAGCCTCAACCCTTTTCTGTTTTGTTTTGCTTTCCTTCCGTGTTTATCAAAAGGCTTTTTATCATTATCATCAGTATTGAACTGACAGGAGGACAGAAGTTATTTTTAGAAGGTTGTTTCTGGAAACTACACACAACTCTTTAAACACCTTTTTTACGAATCCTCCTTCTTATAGAAGAAGCTAATAATCTTCTCATTATATAATGTATGAGATAACTGTGCTCTCTGATTACAATAGAGTATGCGAGGCATGCTTTTATTGTGCTGTTCTTTAACCTTGAAGCAGCCTGCCTGTGGACACAAAGCCATTTCACTCCCCTGCTTTGTTTCCGATGGAGTGATAAAAAAGTAGAATCAGCCCCACAGCTCCAGCCAGTTCAGATAAGACGTGCCCCCTGCGATTGTATAAAATACTGACTGTAACCACGAGTTTAGTGATATTAGGCATATACGCCAGTGAGACTTCTGCCCTGTTTTTACCTCACTTTCTGAAGACCTAGCATCTCTCTAAATTGTGTGTGAGTACTCTGCCTGCAGTGGACTGGCTGCACACTGCCTTGTGCCCATTGTCTGCCAGGTTGGGCTCTGGGTCACTGTGACCTTTATATTGGAATAAGAGGTTATTGAAAAAGCCTTCAGTCTGAGTGGCCTAATGGTACCAAGCAGTGCAGCATTTGTGCCCATTCTGTGCTGGGGCTGGCCTTTTTAATACAGCAGAGCTCTTCACATTTGTGCAATCCCATATCTGAAAGCCATTTTATTTAGGAAGCCATATCAGACTTAATGTTCTCTGCACTTACATTCTGTAAATATTACGTAGACATGGGCTGTTTTGAGATTAGATCAAATCAAAGTTTATTTATCAAATGCACAACAATACAGCGTGCAGCAGTAGTTGCTGGCAATGAAATGTCTTTTCTGCGAGCTCACAAAAATCACAAGAATCGCAGAAATCACAAAAACGCAAAAATCACAAAATTGAGGTTATAGTGTAACTTGACTGTTTTCCTTGTAGGTTGAGTTTCAGCTTGAGTGTAAATCAATAACATGGACCACAGTTTGGATCTCAGACAAGGCTCATAAACTTCATCAGATTATGAAGAAAGGCATGCTTGTGCAGCGTTTCTCATCATGTCATGCATTAGAAAGTGATTGCAGCGGGAAAAACGTGTATGGAGGCCTTGAGCTTGTAACAGAGATGAGGCTCTGCAGTTTTTAGTTGTCTCGCATTGAAGCCACACATTCACAAGGAAAAGTCATTATTCTCTTCAAGGACGAATGCTAATGAATCATTTTCAAATTAATTATCAGGTAATACCATGTTATTATAGTTTTAAAATTAAAAGTACGATGCACAGTTTTCCCTTTTGTGTTAGAAAAAAAATGCACCAATTTTTGTTCTGTTCAATCTGCATTGCACCGCTGGGTTTGTTTTACTTGTATTGGAGAATACCAGAAAATGCCCCAGGTGTAAAGCGAGGACTTTCTTAGGGTGTTAGACTGGCACAAGTGATCTACAGATTATCTAGTTCTTAGACTTAATACAAATCATTTTAACATGAGAGGATTCTTTTGTAAATTATATAATGGTTAAAACGTGTCCAGAGTAACAAGCTGATTAGAGAAGTAAACAGGAGGGACTTTTGCTGGAGAGGACTGAATGGATAATGGGAACTGTGGAGTTGAATTCTACTTTTGCTTCAGACATCTAAAAGTTTTCTCTATGCAATGCAAGGGCAAGGAATGGAGCAGGCCTGAACTAAATTGAAACTTAAATTATCTGCAAGTTTCCGACATCTTTTGATGCTGATTAATCCAAACAGTAAGAAGAGCCCTGGGAGCTTCTAGGCATGGGTAGATTTTTGAGAATGAATGCTTTAGTTATTTAGTTATGTGCCTTCTGTTTGGGAAGATCTACTTTTTATAGTAACAAATGTCATCTAGCAACTTTCAGAACCAATCCATTCAAAGTGCTTGTTTGTCACCATCAAGAAGAGGTAGACCACCCGGGGAGTCCCGGCCACAGTGAGTTAAAAACTCAAGCCTGCACGTTATGGCCTGTAGGACTCAATCTAATGTCTGCCTTTGCTGTCTGAGACACAGAGACACAGCAGTGAACAGCTTTAGGTAGAGCAGTATTGTAGTTCTTGTCAGCAATGAGAGGTTGATCACTTTTAACAGGAGCTACAACCCCCAGCTATGGGACTTTAGGTTTCAGCGGTCAGCACATTTACTGCACTTTCCTCGCTAGGGACACTAAATACCCAGCAAATACGTCTGTCATGAGTGCTGTTCCCATACCTGAGGTACCCTCTATAATGCTGGAGGCAGATGGTTTGTCTTGAAAAGCTGTGCTCAGATGTCAGATCTGGCGTTTGGGGAACACGTCGCTTCCAGCAGAACGTCCCCATAACTAACGGTTTCAGCTTTGAAACTCGTTTCTGCTTCACACCCAGACGGGTTGGGGTTGCAGATGAACCGCCATTCTTGCTGGCACACACGATGCACGAGTTTTGACATATGGCTCTGAGTATTGACAGTCAACAGAGCAGCTTGTGGGACGCTGAGCTGCTTTCAAGAAACGTGTGACTGAGAGACATCTTGTGTTAAATGTAATTTAGTTCCCAGTCCCATTAAAAGCTTGTTTGCTGTTACTTGTAGAATGCAGATTTTCTCTGAATTGCTCACAGACACAGCAGCTTGACACAGAATGCCGAGCTTTCCAATGCATGCTGATGCTGAAGCTGATGCATAGTATATACTGTAAAATCATTAGCTGCAATATTTCTAGAAGCTACAGTACACCATTGATGCGATCCTCTCAATTCAAAACTCTTGGAAATCTGTGACAGTGACTAAAATCCCTTTTTGTACCTGTTAAAAAGGCAAAGAGCACTTTCACCTAACTGACTGCTTTTGTTACCCTTTTCTCTTCTTTCCCCTCCTGTTGTTAGTAACACCAGGTTTATCACTGTCACTAATGGATTTTGTGACTCAAATCCTTCAATTTCCCCAGCCAGGCAAAACAATGAAAGCATTGTGCTTCAGGATGGCTCAGATAGTGTTCTTTTGTTTGCCCAGCACTGTTCTTCAGTACCTCTGGTGAGCTGAAGTGCTTGTAGCAGGTTTGTGCCCGCCTCAGAGGGGCAGGGAGTGGGTTTGTTTGTACTCTCTATGGAGCGGGTGTGTGGATGTGTGACTGAATGTTCCTGGGCACTGACCCTCTTGGCTTTCTCAGCTTTCACCCTGTAAAGAAAAAAAACATTGCGTTGTACAACCTTTATGTGTAAAATACATAAAAGCAGGGTAAATTCATTTTGTTCTTCTGAAGCATGTTATTCAAGGGGACCTTGGAATATTTGCTTTTCCTTGTGTTCTTCACTAGTCTAGCTTATTTCAGTCTTGTTTTGGTTTCTTTGCGGGGTCAATTCAGGGACCTTAAAGTTATAAAACTAAACCTGGAGAAGGAGTTACCCTTGGAAGTATGCTCACAAGGTTTATAAAGATTGAACCTGGGATGCAGGGATGGTTCTTGAGGAGTGATTATTTGTGCTGGTTTGTTTTGTATAGTCAGTAAAATGATATTAAAAGTGTGTGATAGCACCAGTACATGTTTTCCAACTAGAGAGGAATAATTGGAGAGATTTCTATTACTAGACAACAGAATGTTCATAATAAAATACACTTTTAAGATGAAAGCACAGAAGCACAGGCGTATTGATTAAAAACATATCGCTAACTGTACAGAAAAAAATAGTGTATTATTTAAAGAAGAATTAAAAGTATAATTATTGTATTTTCTGCTCACTGGTAATTCCTTTGAGGTTTTATTGCCTTTTTAAAAAAAAAAAACAAATACATACCATCTGGAGATGGTTACGCTCACAACAGTGTCCTGAATAGATTTAACAATTAAACAAATATCCTGCAGGCGATGAATAATGAGCCACATTGGATGCTGAGAGATCCGTGTTCTTCAACAATTAACACACTCCCTGCCTTTGTACTTCAGAGTGTGTTCAAACAGCATCTCTTCTGTTAAAGCTACAGAAATGGGAGTTGCCCCCCATCACTCTACCGAAAGTGCAAATTCAATAACAATCAATCATTTTACTTGCTTTTCGATGAGGTCTGTGCTTTCTGAAAAATGTTTCTTGTCTTATCAAAAGTGTCATGCCTGCATTTATTTTTGACGTTGGAATGTTTTGATTTAAGCTATGGGAGTCTTTAATTTTAATTTAATTTTTTTAAGGTTGCCACTGATTTGCTTGCAGTCCAGCTTTTTGTGCGATATCGGAATATCTTATATGAAGGAAGCTGCATCCTGCTAGGCGTGTTCATGTATCGATGAGATTTCTCCCAAAGTTAAAGTTCAAAATTCTGTTTCTATTTGCAGCCTAAACAGTTTGAGCTTATACTGATTCTACCCTCATGCACTCCAGCTGTACAGATCTGAGCAGGGACAATCCATCCCTTGTCAGAATATGAGCTTAGGTTGGCCAGGTATTGACTGCAGAAGGTTAATTAACTTGTAAGGTCATCAATGAAGTGACCTTTTCAGTAATTCTTCTGTGAGAAGAATCCCTGTTAATTTGGTACAATTCCCCTCCAGGCTTTCCACTCTGTAGATGTCGGTTATCTAATTTTTGTTTTTCCAAAGACAGTGATCAAACAATCATTTGAAATCTTATAGTTGTGTTACAGAGCCCCTAACAGATCAGATCCAAGTTAAACAAATCTGTTACAGTTTGCATGCAGCCCCTTGGGTCTGAGTTTCTCTTCCGGTTGTTGTTTTTTTTATTTAAGCGCCTTCAGGACGACCTCATTTCTATGTGCTGATCTTCTGTAGGCAGCAGTAAACAGGCCAGAAGCTTAGGAAGCTCTGCGAGAAGCAGGCAAAGGAAGTCGGTGTATTTCACATCCAAAACCACTTTGCATTCTCTTCTGCTTGGACTCTCCTGCATGTCCTGCATGATGCATGCTTTTGTCTGTAGAGCAGAGTCTAAATGGGGTATGCATGTTTAGGCATTTAAAGAATGCATTTTGCAAAGGAAAACTTAAAAAAAGATATTCTTTTTTTTAAGCAGTGCATTAGTTTGTGCATTTTTCAGAATTAAATCGTTTTTTCAATCATGTAAGAAATGCTAATTTCATTTGTTGCAAAGATGCAAATTAAGTGTCAGTACTTGCTCATAGTTTTTGAAGGCAGGTGTAGGCAGCCTTTGAAGGACATTGCGCAAGAAGCCTTTTTAATATGTTCCCAGTCTTGTGGCAGTGTATCCACACGGCCTTACTATATGAAGTAAATGTTGTTGTGTTAATATAAGAGATGGTCGGTGCCCAACTTTTTTTTTTGTTATGCATACATGTTATTCTTGAGAATCATATTGCAGTCATGCAGTATGATAGCAGACCACACTGTACAGCAGTAAGAATGTCTTTGAGCTGTCATGGGAGTACGTGGCACAGAGATATTTTCCTGACAAAATGCAAAAACGTACTCATTGCCTCACACAGCTTCTGTACATAAAGCAACGTGACTCCTTTCGTTAATTATCACGATTCGGGGTCCCAGTGATTTTGTGGTGTGGCAAGTTAGGCATGTAAATTGTAAACTACATTTATATCTGTCTCTATCTCAACCTACAGATTACAGATTGCTGAACATTGCTGAAAAAAGTTTGTGGAAAGTGCTGTTTATTATTGGTTTCCCTTATCGATGATCTACTGAAATAATACTAAAGCGAAAGCAGTGTGATAATACTTTCCTCAGAGGGTAAAGTCAGGTTGAATGGAGTCCTCTAAGATTTTACAGAGCGTAAAGAACTATAATGTATTTCCTCGCCCAAAGGACAACATTGGAAAAAATGATGAATGTGCAAAGAACACAAGATATCTCGTGACTTAATATTTTTGTAAATCTTTGTGGCGTGGTTAACCAGTAGAGTGATGATTATATGTTTATAAAAAGGGGGGGAGGGGGTTTAGTGACTCAATGTCATACATATCCAAGATTCTTTCCAAATTAAACTACCATGGAGTAGCTTGAAATTGGTATTCATTTCAAGGGAGTGGGGGAAAAAAGCCACTCAAGGCATCAAGGCATTCTTCTTTTATACTTTTTACTTGATATTCTACCAGAGGAGTTCCATCACTCAATGTTTGTAGCCTCAGAGCTTAAGGGGATCAGTTACCATATTAAAGGAACCCATTGAAAAATCTGTGTTAACACTGTAGTGCTTTTCATTATTGAAAACTCGCACCGCAGCAGTCATTATAGCATTTTGACAGCTGTGTGAAAGCTTTTAATACTGGCACTTGCAATAACTCTCTCTGTACCTAGAAGTAAAATGGTTCCAGTATCTTTTGAAAAATGCATCCTGTTGCATTTCCCTGTGGCACACAGCACCTGCGTTCCTCTGAGTATCTTCACAGGAGTAGACCCAGAAAAGCAGCTTTTACAATGCTTGCGTGGAAGAAAAAATGGAGATACTGAGCATCATCTCCTATAGCAAAGCGTGTTATGTCTGATCGGGGAGTAGTACAAGCTTGTCGAAATGTCATCGTCTCTTTGTGGCAGGCTTACCAGGTAACGATCACATGCCAACATGATGGAAATATTTTGTTTTGGAACTTTTATATTTCAAATGTGTTATCAGCTCAGGGCTGCAAATCCTGTACCGTACAGGGGAGAATGAGGGGGACACCCACTTGTAAAAGTCATTTATCATTTGATGTTCTGGGACCTCCACAGTGCCTGACAGGAGAGTGCACATTGATTGGGGGAGCAGCTGTCATCTCTGACATCACTGATAACATGTGCCTGACAATTCCTGTTCTGCCAGTATTCGGCCAGTGAACTGCTTGGTGAAAAAGTCTCTGGAGCTTCAGTACATCCTTGACAGTTATGCAGTTCGATTACAAAATGAAGGGGGCTCTTACATGCTCAGCCAGCTTAATAACAGCCTATTTTTATGGAAGTAAATTATGTGATACTGTTTTTAATCTAAAATGGCATAGTGGCTCACCACAGACCAGAATGTTTTGTGGGCCATAGGCGCCACAGCTGTGTCAGCATGCATAGGCTACAAAGGAACAGGTAAAGTTTAATTCCATGCTGAAAAGAAAAGAGACTTTTCCTTTTTCCTTTCAGCAAGGAATAAACCTTCATCTGTAGTTAACTCTGGGCACCTCCAGTTCACTGTGGCGCAGGACATCGGCTTCCTTACCTCTGCGCTGGGTAGATAATGTAGGGTGAGTATGCAGACTTTCAGGGTCTCCACTCTAAGGTTAGCTTTCTTATCACAGGTAAGATCTTTCCAGGTGTTCCATGACTCAGAATCCAGGTTTTCTAGGTCTTTTTAAATCCCCAACAGTTTATGACTGTGGCGAAATTATTATAAATAGACTAATACATTAGTCTTTTAACTTTGGCTGGTTCAGATCCTCTTTTATCCTACAAGCAGTGAAGTGTTTTTTTAACATAAAAAGACATAATGAGATCTGCTGGATTCTAGACCTTAGGGGCTGGATTAGGAAATCTTTGCTTGATATTGTTCTTTAATTGGACTACATGGTGTTTCTGGGGAGACTTTCTTTTTAGTCTTCTTCACACAGTCACACTGGCCTTAATGCCCTCAGTCAGAAATACAGCATATGTGGTTACGTTGAATCACCCCAAGTTGTTTGCCAAACCAATCCAGAGCCTTCATATTAAATGGAGTTAGATCCCAGGTTTTATCTGAATGAAAATCTGGGTTCAAAGGAGTTGACAGCTGATTCCCGATCTGTGGAGACGTGTGCTGAAAAATGTCTTGCAATTTTTCTCCTCTCTCTCCCTGTAAGAGCTCTGCTCTCATTTCTGGGTGGTACGAGGGGCTGATTGGTTTTAATTCTTTTATCTCCGTTACACTGTCACTTCCCACTCTTTGATGTTTTTTTTTCCAATTCTGTGCCACAGCAAATGAGATTCGTCTTTGGTAGGCAGACGCGACGAAACAAATGAAATAAAGCTTTGTCATTCTTGCCATTTGTCCTCGGAGCCACACTCCCTGCATCCTCCGCTGAAATGAAATGTGACAATGGTTTATTTTCATGGCAAAGCACGGTTTTATAAACAAATCATTGGTGACACTCAGGAGAAGCTTATGAAAAGCCTTAATCTTCTTTTTGCTTTTGCTGGAGGGGAAAGATGGATATCTGTCCGCGGAGCAAGAACAGCAACAAATCGGAGAGAAAATGTTTTAAACCACCAAAATGCCTGAATCCAGGCTTCTCTTGGTAAATGACTGTTGATCAGATAGCAGTTTCCCTCTGAAGCCTATATAAATAAGACTTCTTATGTAAGTCAGTATATTACTGTGCTTCCAAATTGCTAGTATACTGTGTATTTAGCAGCTATTTGCTTTTCCATCAAATTGCTTCAGATGTAGTAAATTGATGGAATGATATGCACCCTAATAAACTGAAATCATCTAGTTACATGGCTCGGGACCACAGATAGTAGGTAGCTGCAGTTCAGTGATTGCATCAAGGTACTGATAATTATGAATATGTGTGCTTCTGTGTGTGCACCTGTGTTCATTTGTATGATTCCTTATTGGTGTAATTTGCATGATGCCCATTAAGTACTGACTGTATGAACACAAGGATGTTACCATATGTTGCTGACAGTGTCCCCAGCTGTCTGTGTAAAAAGGCTTAACTCAGTCAGTTATAGTTAGAGTTATAGTACACGTACAGTGGATGATTCAACATGCTACTTCAGAAACATTACCTCAACAACTCAAAGTAAAGTAGACATAAACAGCCAATATGAAGTGTTAGTAGTATTTGATTCCTTATATGTGCCAGTAAGATTTAATTGACTCATTGACAGATGTCCCTTATCACCCATCCATATTTGGTGTCCACGTTATTATTAAAAGCTTTTATAAGACACGGAGTCTAACCAAGTGGGTACTGGGTGTGAGACTGTGCTGCACCCTGGGTGAGAAGCCAGTCCATCTCCCGACACGTGTGATTAGGGGAGCAATTGAGAGATGCAATTGCAGTTACCCTGGATAGCACGCTCTGGGACTGTGGGAGTCCTTGCCCCATAGGAAACATATGCAAAAGCCTTACAGAAGACACCAATAGCTGGATTTGAACCCAGTACCCAACAGCTACTTTGATGATGTTAGCAGCATTAACATCATTAATGTCACTTGTTCCCTTATACACATTTTTAAAGCTAATGCAGATTCACTATACAAAATTTTATTACTGTAATTATTAAGGTCCACTGTAAACTTAAAACAAGATGGTTAAGATTTCAATACATCACCATAGAATTGGTTCTGCAAAATGAAAGTAATAAGTAAAAAGAGCAGAACAATGCACAATGTCAAAGATTTGTGCCCGGCAATGTAAGGCCTACAGCTGACCCTGAGTAAACAATCAAGAGCAGGTGATGTGCGCATCTATTTATTTGTCTGTGAGCGTGAAGCGAAGAGGAGGGTGTGCCAAACTACGACTTAAGAGATGGGGGGGTGGGAGAGGCCAAGAAGACCTAATTTAAGACCATATGATTAAGATACAATGTTTTCAGGACCATGCTGAATGAGGAGAGTCTAAGATGCTCATGCAAGGATCTTTTTGTGGTTTTCATAATGGCTGATTATATGTGTGTGTGTGCATGCAAATATCAAACAAAATAAAGGATCATGGCTACTGCCTGTCAGACTGAACTGTACGCTTGTCGCACTGTCTGGTGGAGTCTTTGGTATGCAGAGGAAAAGGCATGGAACATCACATACCAAAGCAGGGCTAAAACACAAAGTCTGATTGGCTGAGTAACCAATCAGCATTAACATCATTAATGTCACTTGTTCCCTTATACACATTTTTAAAGGCATGGAACAAAGGCATGGAACATCACATACCAAAGCAGGGCTAAAACACAAAGTCTGATTGGCTGAGTAACCATGTAATGATCTTTAGAATCCCTGGGCTTCTCTAATTAAACAGCATTTTGGCTCTAATTAGGCCTGGCTGTTAAAAATACAGCTGCCCAAATCCCTAGAATCTCTCGCTGTTAATTAGATAATAGATTAATAAATTACTAGTGAGTAGTCGGATCGCCTCTTCATGCAGTGTAGTGGGTAGCGGCGTCTGCCTTAAGTTTCTGTCATCTTTTATGGACTGGTCACAGCCCAGCTGCCCCAGCTCCTGGTCACACTGGACTCAGCTCGCCAGGGCTGAGCTGCTGAGGGCGACAGCTGTAGGACAGAAGGGCCCAAAGGAATTGATAAATGTTTACAGCAAGTGATTCAGATCTACACGACCGATGTGCAGAAAGCAGCTCTAAACCTTCATTTGCCACAGAGCTCAAGCCTTCATTTGAACTTGCTTGGAACTATTTTTCCCCATAAAGCTTCTGCACCCATGCTGTACGGATTATCCTTCTGCTGCGCAGCGGTTTCAAGCCCTGCATGACGCATAGCCCAGTCTACCACATGCTTCTGCCAGTGTGGCACTGTGCTTGTTTCTTTGTCACAAACATTGTGCAGTTTGAAAACTCTAGTTCAGACAGAGCTTCCATCAGGATCCTCTGGTCTTTGAGTGATGGGTTACCTGCAGGGTTTAAAGACACTTTCAATTAGCACCTAATTAAGTTATCTGTTTAATTGGTTCAAATAAGTCTGTTGACCCCTAATTTAGGCAGGAGTTCAGGACTGACTGCAGGAGACAGGACACGGCTGTATGTCTAGTGGGACATTGTGGCTTGTTAGAATATGCTCTGCACTGCTACTTCCTGTAGCCTTGACATCCTATTCATGTTCACAGCGATGTCCCCCCTCTCTCCCTGCTGTGAAGTGCTATTTTAAGCATGGGTCTTCCTCCTGGAGTTTTTTTTTTAGTCAAGGCATTTGCTCAGGAACATGAACTTGAGTCATGGGCACTAGTGTTTTCTGCCTTTGGCTGTGGGTGACCCTCATGACATATTTAGACAGTTAAATTGCCGATAGGGCCTGTGGATGGTTTTTTTTTGTAAACAGATGTGGTGCTACCCTCTTATAAAGCAGAATAGGAGTAGGAGACTATGCCATTTGTGTTGCAGGTTGTAACAATATTGACATTTTTGTTCTTGAAATGATTTACAATGCCTAAACAATAGTGTTATAATCATCATCCATGCTGCAGTTCACCATCGAACTTGATGCTGTGCTAACAGTTGTCTTTCTTCAGCTGCCCTGCAGGGTTCAGTTACTGCCAGCTTTGTCCACAATGTTATGTTTTCCATCCAGGTTGTTGGAATTCTATTTTCCCCCCCCCCCCATTGTCATGTTGGAAATTAACTCTTTCTCTCTCGTCTTGTCTTACCACTTGTGTAATAAACTGTATCTTCCTTTTCTTTGCTTTTGTGAACAATTCTTTGCTGCCAATGGGACTTGCTGGTTTCTCGTATTTGGGTTAACAGGGCTCTTGCAAGATTCTCTTAAGGCTTATATATGCCAAAATGTCAAATGTTTAAATTTTTAACCGCCGCTCTTTGGTTTTATGAGAAATTATATAAACTATAAATAAAACTGAATCCAAGGATTTTTATACACAATTGCAGCATTCTGTGACATTGATCATTTGTTTTCACTTTTTTAGTGAAACGTTGTTAGTGTTGGAGGTTTTAGTTTCAGGTCAGAAGTGTTTAGATACTATAATGGAACACAGTCTTGTGGTTTTCTTTCACTTTTTCCGTTTCTATTGCAGTCTCTAGGCTTGTTCCATGTTTGTTTAAGCCGACATTGACACCTGTAGACTGCTGTCTTTGTTTAACTGAAGATGGGAGTGCCTCGCCGTTTAAAATAACTGGGTGTTGTGTTTTTCTTGTATTCATACTAAAATGAAAGCTGCCTTGAATCTCATAATTTAGTTACAATGCCATAGATTGGTCTTTGGGGGAGACTGAACAAATATTTCATTTCCAAAACACATTATAGCTTTGTTATTAGTTTGAAAACTGATGACCTTTTAAACTGGTTACACAGGTTCAAATAAGCAGAATCACAGAGACCCTTTAGATTAAGTGACCAATGTTTCAGCACAGTATTTTCTGTATTATATAAATGTTTAGTGGAAAGGAAGTCACTAAAAGAAGGCATAAAATGACTTAAAAAAATCTTAAAGCATAGTAAATGCATCTCAGTGCTATTATGAGTAGTTTTGCCATTTGCAAGTAGCAAAATGTCCTACAAATGATTCTGAAGCTTTTTGATCTGCAGATTTTAGTGCTCTAAATATAGAAGCTCACCTTATGCCTCTTCTTGAAACATGAAGATAGAGTTTATCTCCAAAGTGCTTTGTAAATTTGTGCCTGTGCTCACAGTATTGTGCCTGACTGTGATTCCTTGTTGACATTCTGACAGGAATAAAACAAATAGAACTAGCTTTGATAATGTCTTCATTGCAGTGCTTTTTGTTTCCATTGTATAGCCCACTTTGGGGTGAGCCTTACTGTAAAAATGTCTTGCTTTGTCTTCTCAAACTATTATCTTTTGAAAACACTTCAGTTTCACCTTATGTCGCTTTGTCCACCCTACCTAGTTCCTTTTGAACAGAAATATTTGAACCAAATTATGTTGGAAAGGGAAGCTTACTGTATGTAAATATGCTGTAATGAGTTGCATTATAACAAGATAGTGCTGTACTAGTCCAGTCTCAATTTTGTAAAATTGCTGTGCAAGTGACTTTTTATTATCTCTTTTTCTAACAAATTTCCCACATTTTTTTGGATATTGGGCTGTCAAGGACTGAAATTAAGAAGGTTTTAAACAAGTCTGTGTGCATTCACTGCAGCTTTCCCCAAATGCGATCAGAGTGCATTGTTTGACATGCATGATATTCCAATCTGCATCCATAAATATTTTAAGAGGCGGGGAGTGCTTTTCAGGCACTTAATTAGGCAGCTCTTGTATCATGATAATTTAATCAGGCAGAATCCCTAAATAGGATTTTGTTTTTCAATGAGAAGATACAGATTCAAATGGTCTTGACTGGGGCATGGACACTAGAAGCCTCCCTCTCTTCAGCAGGGAGAAGGCTGGGGTTAAAACTGAAACCTCCATGTCCTTAAAATTGCAAGAGGGAAGCTATCACTTAAGCAGTTTAAAATTTTGTACCAGATGATACCATAGTTATCAGCATGTAAACTCTCGGTCGGTGTCTTTTTTCTTTGATGGATTAAGGCTGATACAGGGTGCAGTTCAACACGGCTTAGATTACAGAGGGTATCTCTGAAACCAGCTCCCTGGGGTGCAGTAAATGAGTTTAAAGTTATGTTGTATTGATTAGGCCGCGGTAGTCGCACCTCAGGCCTGTCGGGAGTCTACTGCGGTTGCTCGTTAACTCCGTCTTGCCTGGGCACTTGGCTGTTTTAAAGTGCACTGACATGTTAAGAGCAGTTTCACCTTCCTTCCTGAAACCTGGTCACTTTTCAATTCCTCCTGCACGGCAGCTATTTTGAATGACTTCTATCTGTTGGAATCTGCTTATTCCTTGTTTAAAGATAGAGGAAAGACCAAATGGCCGGTCCCTTTATAGACACAACAGCATTTGTTGAACATTTTCCCTTCAGTCTCTTTAGGAAACAAGCACATTGCCTTCTACACACTTATTATCCCAGTGTTATTTAAACTGGAAGTGAATTTGGAGAACAGATTTAATGATCCGTGCAACTGTGTTGGTTTATGTAAACTCTTGGGTTCCGATGTTTCAGTACTAGGAGTTATAAATGTGCAAATGAGACATTTTGGAGTTAGTCCCAGGGACTGCCTCACTCAGCAGCAACAGGGCATCTTGCTGGTTTTTACTTGCTGCCAGATGTTTTGGGAAACGGCCACGACAAACAAATCCTCCAGGAGGATTGTCTCCGAAGTGCAATGTTCATATTTAATCGCGCTGCCGCCCAAACCTGTAATCTGATCCGCACCTCAAAGTCCAGATCGCATTCCAGACATGGTGTTCTGGCTCTCAGGGGGTCAATTGATATTTCTTCCTGCTGTTAGCAATGATGCTCTTTAAAGTCCAGAGTTGACTACTGTCGTTCTTCTTTTTCAGATGGTTCCCTTAGAAAATTTCCCAACCGCTTCATCACTCTGCAGCCAAGGGCTTAATCAACAAAACATCTCATCCCCTGTTTTAATGATCATAACCTTTATTTTTTTTTCCTGTAGATACTGGCCTTACCTTAGTTGATTTGGTTTGCTTATCCCATTTCTTCTTAAAACATAACTTGCTCCTTCAAGCCATCTTTTAGGTTTTATTTAATATTTAAAGTAGTATTTGAAATCTAAAGCCTTCAATTGCTGAACACCTTTAATTTATTCATTTAAAAAAAAAACCTTTTCACATTATCTTCAGATTCCTATATTTTCAATGTTTTTTAATGTTGCATTTTTTGCACAACAAACTGTGTACTGCTGTTATAATGCAATACTGTTTGTAATGCTTGCTGTTTCTAGAGCATTACATTTTTTTGGGGAAATCCGTAATCTGCAAGATTGTAGTAGATAAACATTTGAGCAGGAATGCAATTTAAAAAATTGAATGTTGTTGAGTAGAGTACACTAGTGCCCTTCTCCTCTACACAGAGAATGAGCTATCTGACTTGCTCTGTTGGGCATATTCTACCATGTATGCCTGATCTTGTAGGCTGTCATCTTGTTCCTTTAGTGTTTCCTGAAAAACCAGCCTTCCTGTCTGACTATGGCATCTGTAAAGATTCTGTAGGATCACTGCTGATTCAGGTTTTTGGGGATCTGTGTTCCTGACAAAGCCATGTTGTGTGTTCTGGAAAATGTCTGGTCTTTGTATACCATTTAAACTTTGTATTCTATAAAAATGTGTCTCTTGGCTGAAATTCTCCTCTGGGGTAAGGGACAAAACCCATCGAAGATTTTTAATAAGGAAACATTTGTGCATTCCTCTTCTTGGCCAAAACTCTGTGTCTGTGACTCTCCCCATGTCCATTTTTCCTAAGTCTCTCCAGATGGCAAGGATTAGTGATAGACATCCCTTAAAACACCACAAAGGAAGAATTAGTAAAGGAGGAAAGAAAATGATCAAAGCCCCATCAGGGAACAGAATCATAGCAGCAGCATTCCATTTCATGCAGCAAAAAAAAAGTTTTTATAAAATAGTGTCCATTGAAATTCGGGGCCCTGGTGGGACTTTCAAAAGAGAACCAGCACATCAGAGCAGCCTCAAAGGGTGTTGAAGGCTGACACTTGTCCTGGTCCTGGACACTGAGGCCCGTTCCTGCAAACTGAGAAAAAGAAAAAAAGACCTCAACACCCTCTGAGCAAGCAGGCTGCCGTCTGCCTGTGAAATCGGACTGATCCGCTCAGCTGGCATGTGGGATGTGAATCATCTCCCAGGAATGTGCTGGTCATTCCTAAAGTTTTGAGGAGCAGTTGCTTGTGCATCTCTGCATAGACCACTCGTCTGTCTATGGATGGTATTTCTTTTCCAGGTCAACTTTAAAACAAGCAGCCTCCTGAGAACAGTGGAATTGTCCTGTTGTCTGACTGTGCTTCTCTGCCAACAGTGTAAATATTACCCTTCTGAATGAGCATCTGTGTGAGACCTCTCTGTGACAGCAACCAGGCTGCCAGATGTTGCATTGTTTGCATCTGTAAGTCTTTGTGCTAACTCTTTTGTCCAGGGTCCTGAGATTTATAAGAAAGGGCTATGCATTTAGTTGGAGTTTATTTTGTACACTTGAAAATCTCATGGTGGTCAATATTGCTCCCTCAGAGCTCTTATTCCATGGGTTCAATTCTGGATCTGGGGTGGTTTCTGTGTGAAGTTTGTATGTTCTCCATGTGTTTATGTGGGTTTCCTCTGGGTGTTCCGGTTTCCTTCCACCCTCCAAAGACACACTGGTTGGTGTTTTGGCTCCTGGGAAAATTGTCCTTGTGTGAGCCTGAGTTGGTGTCCAGCCTAGTGCCTGCTGCTTTTTGGGATAGGCTCTGGCTCCTCAGTGACCCTGAATTAGATGAATCACTTAAGATAAGATCACTTTATTAGCCATATTTTTCGCATAGCCCAACTTGCTCTCCAAGAGACACACAGACGGAGAGAAGCTTGGGGTCAGAGCGCAGGGTCAGCCATTGTACAGTGCCCCTGGAGCAGCTGGGGTTAAGGGTCTCGCTCAGGGGTCCAACAGAGTAGGATTCCTCTGCCGGCTGCCGGATTTGAACCAGCAACCTTCCAGCCACAAGCGCAGATCCTTAGCCACAGAGCCAGAAGACGGATGGATGAAAACCTCACTCTGGATCTCATTAAACAGTTTATTTTGTAGAGGCATTTGTTCTATAGCACGTAAAAAGTTCCAGAACCCACTATTATAATGTCTCATAACAGTGCAAGGATGTTGTCTGTCCTTGGCTCTGTACTGTACACAGGAGAAGAGCACTGAACAGGCACTACATCTCTATCACTTTCAAGGTGAATGAAGGTGACAGGCACATGGAAGGGAACTGAAAGGATCCCTGTCTGTCTGACATGTTATGTTGTGATGCATCAAGACACGAGACAACCTGGGTGACAACCACATGGATTGTGACAGCGCTGGCAGCTGGAGAACCGCACACATCACTCTAGTGCTTTAGTGGGACAGACAAGGAGAGAGGGCTTGTCTGACAGCATGAGATGATTTCAGCCTGCTTTTGGCCTTAGATGGGATTGTGCAGAGCAGAAAACATAATAATGGAGAAAGGTTACAGACAAGAATAGGACTTTTGTCCCAACTTGCTTGTTTGTTTACTATGAACTTGAAAATTCCAAGAATCTCAGTTTAAGATTTTTAATGTGCTTCTTTGCTGCCGATCCTTTGTGGGAAGTGCTGTTGTTTTTCCAATTATAAATTGAAACAAATTCCACTTGGTTTTAGTAATCCTTTGCATTTTTTACCTTGAACTAGTCCTTTATATAGACTCTGTTAGTACATTTCATGATATGACATGTTTTAAGTTGTCTGATGACTTTCTTGAAGTCTTTTGGAGCATCTGTCTCCTTTTTGCAGCATGGTGACAGTGGTAATTTTAAGAATACTTGGAGAGAGGCATTGATGCCACACATTTAAATGTCTGTGAGTCTTAGCAACTGATTGTATCATCTAACAATAGGCGCTGACTTACAGGGCTCTCAGCAAGGCCTGGTGGATATGTACATAGCTGACATTCTGTAGACGTTCCGTGCATTTTGCACTTTAGATCACTGCTCTCTCCTTTTGCTATGTAAGGAACACATGGTCTTGTCCAGGAGACCACATCATTGACCTGTGCCTTTTTAAATGGGACCATTTCTGTCACCGTCAGGATGTTGTCTTTCATACTAGTGTTGCGTTTATGAACTATGCACCCCAACGCAAGCATAAATAGTCGGGTCAAATGTTGCAATAACCTTTGTATATCTGCAGCTGTTCCACTGTTTTCTCAGCTGGTGTTTTTTCAATCTCAGTGCCATCAGCTTAAGTACATTTTAAGGAAATGAAAACTGTGTATATCTGCGTTCCATTCCACAAATAATCCCTGGCTAAAGTCAGCAGGAACCATAAATGTGATATATCTGAGTATTACATTTGAAAAAGGCTCTGGAAAGGTATTTCCAATTAATCTGCAATGTTTGGACCCCATAGTCATGTGTTGACAGTCCATGATATCAGTAGTGTAACTCTGCCATCTTTTTGCAAGAACAAGATTAAAAGGTAAAGGAACATGAACGAAGCCTTAGGCCTGATTGTAGCTGGGAAGTTTTCACCGACTCTTGGAATCGTTGCTTGCAGGAAAAGCAGCTTTCTCAATAAACAGCAGCATAATTTACACCAGGAATGTGCTGCTTCCTCTTAAAAGTACTCTTGCACAGAACAGACTCGGTGCTTTGTTTTGGGGGAGGAAAGTAGGTCATATGTTCTCTGTGAAGGAATATCTTATGCATTGCTGTTGCCTTCAGATCTAAAACCTAGATGTTTTTTTTTTACCTGTAGAAAGGCAAAATGTTTAATTTTACATGGAGTACATCCTTGAATGCAAGGTTTTGTGCACTGATGGGTGTAAGTGAGCAACGTGACGACGGTAGTGTGGTCTAAAAATAATCTGGAGCAGGACATTCTTGAATTAATCATCCCCTGTTGCATTTATTACTTTGTATCCACATTAATTTGATCAAATTATGTCAGGGAGCCACCTGGGTGTCTAACAATTAAGCACTGCTTTGAAGAAATCCTATGTGAAAATGAGCCTGAAACCAGGGATTGCTCAGGTACATTAGAGAGCAGCAGTGTCGTTAGGGGCATTCCGGAGGAGAGAGGAGGAAAATGAAGCATCTGATTTTGTGCGAAAAGTGACAGGTAGCTCAGATAGAGTGCTTACACAGACTGAGGCAGCTGCTGTCTCTGCCTGTGGGTCAAAGGCAACAGTGGAATCATCAAAAATTCAGCAGGTATTGTCTGGACTGGGTAAAACTGAGGGAGATCTCTGTCCTTGCCTTACACATCACCTACATGAGAGCACAATCAGAGGGTAATGAAAAGTCTTTGAGAATAAAGTTCAGATAAATGCAGAGTGGATGAGAGTTGCTTTTTTGCACAAAGGGGGGGTCGGTTAATGGGGGAAAAAACTGCCAATTCATACTGTGGGTGTTCATAGCAAAATTCCAGGAGACTCTCAGTGGATTTCAAAACGAGCTAATGTGCCAGATGGGCTAAGTGACCCCTCTCATCTGCATCTATCAGGATCTAATAATAACGTGCTATGACTTTACTCTTTGTGTTAAAATAACTGACATACCCCTCGACCGTCCTTCTGGTTGATTACCGAATGTCAGACAAATGCTGCAGATTTGAGTCTGTTTCCCTCTCAGGCACTGTTAATGCCTGGCTTGAGTGGCAGCCACGGTACTGCAGAAATCTCTTCCCTTGGACAAAACCGGCCTCCTGTTTCAGCGAGATACGTTGTCTTTCTTCCAATGACAGCAATGAGTGTCAGTCACCAGGGCAAACAAACACTTCAACAAGATTCCCTACAGGTCTCCTTTTGAACAGTTTTTAACACTCAAGTCTCCTTTTAGAGAAGGAGAACTGCGTTTTCTTTTTATAAAGATGAAGAATGGGGGGTAAATGTCGTTGCAGTTAAACTGTTATTACTTCAGTCTCATCACTTCCTATGCCTTTTTGCCAAAGATATCAGCAAGGGTTTTGATATTTGCTTGTGAAAAATTGAAGGCTTAAAATGCTGGGGATGTCTGCTCTGTTTTAAACACATGCCTTTAGTTTCAACTTAAAATAGTGGGTTGACTGTTCAAGTGTGATCTCTGAATCTACAAGTGCAAGCGTGAAAGAAATATTAAACATGGCTTAAAAAAAGAACAGATCCCGTGGGGATTTATTGAACTACAGTAAATTCAGATGTTGATGTTGTAGAAAATAGCTAAATTCATTTCCACGTCATCCCGCTTCAACGCAGTGTGTGTGTGTGTGTGTGTGTGTGTGTGTGTTTCATATTTCAACCTTTTCAGCATGAGTGTGAAGCCTGTCTCAGTCCCCTCTGGTTGTGCAGACACTGCCGGCGATGGGGAATTGTGAGATGCCAGTATGCCGGAATTCTCCGGCAGGTCATGGAAAGGTCTCCGGAGACATTTGCACAGGAATGTGACGGTCCCCAGCTGGCCGAAGGGGAGAGAGATCAGGAAAGATCTCGGTGGCGAGCTAGAACACATCATGTGAGCAATTCCAACACAGGAGAACAGCCTGTGAAGGGGGGGGCAGGGGGGGTTGGGGGAGCCTATTTGCTCAGCAGCGAGCTTCATCTTCTTATCGGAGACGGCTGCGTTCAGCTCGAGCACAAAACCTAACAGGCGAGGTGTTGCCTTGTGAGCGAGTTGACCTTGGAGCACTGGCTGAGCGCACAGCGGAATGGTAACTAGGAACAATCCTCTGTTCAGCGCTCGCGAAAGGTCGCTTCATTATTTTTATTCATACATATTTATTTGTCTTGTTGTCAGTCTCCTTCCTGAGGTAGAACATTTTCTCAGAAAGGCTTTCTGTGCCGCAGTCTTTATGACAAGGCACAGTAAGACTCCTGCTTCTGGTTTCATTTTGTTCTTAACCCTACGGGGGGTGCGATCGTGTGGAAGTGTCGCTCTGCCTTAGATGCATTTTGCTTTAAGCACAGATGCTACAGCAGACATACAGTAAGCACCAGCACCCTGCATTTGAAACAGGGTTATTCACTCATCTAAAATACCGTGAATTTTCACAAAACCTTGCTTGTCAATGGTACCTCTTCAAAGTTTGTGGGAATAGTCTGTCATCCTTGTGAGATGTAAAGTACAACTTTGCATCAAGGATGCAAAAGCATCAGTGTGCACTTTTCAAATGTAGTTCCTTTGTGTAGAAAGTGTGTTAAATACTTGAAACCTGTTTTTATATTACATTTACACAAAGGGATGCGGGACTAAGGAGTGACCTATCCAACCATGTCTTTGAAGCTAATACTCTTACTTAGAGATCGCCCAAAGCAGCAGATTCTGATCTGATGTCTTACTATTTTACTGGGTCACTGTTTAATCTGATGGGAAGAGGAGAGAGCCTCATGGACAGTGCCTGCAGCTGCAGCTCCCCATTGCATTGGAGTGCTTGCTGGAGAAAAATATGGCTTTTAAAGGAGTGAAGACTTTACTGACCAATTCTGATTAACCTGAGAGGTGCTGCTGAATGAGTCACTCCCTCTTAACACACTCCTTGTAGCATCTTCTGTTGCAGCTGTTCACCTCTCATTAGCAGGCAATTAATGATTAATGCCCACCTTAGTGCATCCTTAGTAACACTGCTTTGCCTCATCTAGACATTAAAGTGAGGGCACTGAGGTTGGCACAGGCACCTCTAATGAAGATGCCAGCTGAACTCCGCCTTTCCCTCTCTAAACCTCATTAAAACCACCCCCAATCCAAATAGCACTTCATAATCCCATGGAAGAAATATGAGAAATAAGGAACTAGAAATCTCCCAAGGCCACTGCAGAGTATTTTGTATCTGGCAGCTCTGCCCTTTGATGTTCTCTATTGATCTCCCTCGTTCTGACATGTTCACTAAAGCCTGTGGGATTATTAGGCTTATTAGAGCCTATAGAGAAAGAGAAAGAGGTGGGGGACTTCATCCCTAAAAATTAGAATGGAGATAAAGTAATAAATCAAACAAACCGTGCCAGGGGGATCTCTCAATCTCAACAGTACCTCAACAGAATGTCTTTTGACATTCTGATCAATGTGTACATTGAACACAAGCACCCTTTTAACTTTTCTGCAAAGAAAACTCCTGGTTCCACTCTTTCCTATGTGGGAAACTTTGAAAATATCGGGCCGTTTCGTGTGTAGGCACTGGTGAAGAAAGGATAAGCAGTAGCCGATATAGTGCCGTGCTTTTTTTTAAGATTCAGAAATGTTCCTCAAGTAACCTAGCCAGCAAAGGTGCCTTCTCTGAGCATACATTGTGGTTTCCTGGGTTTGGGGTTGACGTGATGTTGTTGGGGGTGTGCTCAGATCTCTGGCAGGCAACACCCCCTGTGAGAGGCATCCCACTCCCCTCTATGGTCCCAAGCAGGGTGTCAACAAACTAAAAGGTTTGATGGGTGGGCATTCATAGAAAAATACCCTTGATTGCTTAAAACCATCTGTAAATGCCAGTTGTTTTCCTTTCATTATCCAGCTTAGTTCACTGCTACAACCCTCCTACCAGCAATAATGACATGTAGATTTTGAGCATACATGATTGCAGCACATCTTTTCAGGCCATTTTTTCCCTCTTCAGTGTCCCCAGTATTGACAGATGAGTTAAGTGCTGGACTGATGCAATTCTCGCTTGATAATTAGGTAAATTTGCAGGCACAGTAAGGTGGCTTCATAGTCACCATAAATCTCAGCCTGTTGTGCTCCCGGCTTGTGGAAACTTGTTCCCAGTCTGTTTAATCTATTTAGATGTGGTGTGTGCTCTGCTAAGACACCCCCTGCAACTGTACCATTACGACTTTGAAAGAAACCAATAGAAGTGATGACTGATCCAGTTAGCACTCTTGGAAAGACTATAGATTTCCAAGCATCTTGAGTTTCAACTCAATATTTGTCAACTGCTTTGGTTTCTGAATGCCTAATTTGTTCAGTAAAGATTAGAAAGACCCCAAAGACCCCGTATGGAATGAAACCAAAGATTAGAAAGGGTGGGGTATATTGAATTGGGTGAAATGTCAGGAAATTGTGCTGAAACTATGAAAAGTCGAGGGAGTTAGATGGTCTTCTTTGTTGAAGAATGGAAAATGTCTGGGTGCTCTACACTGAACACAGAAGACCCAGTATTTAAATAAACTGTTATGGCCAAGAACCTTTGAATTGAAATGAGCCTCTGAGATCAGAAAGAGGAGTGATAACAGGAATACACTAAATTGGATTGCTTAGTGAAGAGGCACACAATAAGCTTGCTTTTGTCATCAGAACTTTGGCTGTAGTTGAATAGTTTAAGAATACGGTATAGTCTTAAACTTATAGCTGTGTCTCTAAATAATGGAATTTACTTTCTATTTGCTGAAATCGGAGACTGCACATGATCCGTATAGAGTGTAACATAACTGCTTTCTAGTGAAGCAAAGCTATTGAATAGCTGTGCCCGGGGCCTTTATCGATTACAGAAATAACAAGGAGTTGGATATATTTATACAGGTCTACGAGTAAATAAAGCATGACCATTCTGAAGCAGGTCGTCTCTCAGGTGGGAATGAGATAGAATCCCTCGACCTAGATAAGAGAGACTTCAGATTTGGACCAACAAAAGATACTTGCTCAGCAGATGATACCAGTTAACACCATCAGCTCTTAAACGTGCCTGGTTTATAGACTCACTGAGCAAGTTATTAGGAGCCCTCTATCAAATGAGTGGGTGTCTCTCAGTGGCAGGCAGTGAAACTGATTTTTTTTTAATGATCTTTTTTGGTGCCAACAATCGAGATCTTTGTCCTGTTAAAAAAAAAACTACTGGGGTCAGTTTCACAAACCATTGTCCTTGTATGACCATGATTACAGGCAACCACACAAGAAGAAAGGAATGGGATCGGGCTGTAAATATGTCAGATCTTGCAAATTCATGTCACACCCTGTTAAAGCTATTACTAATCACAAGGGCATGGCAAGATGTTCGTTGGATGGGGGGGTGGTCCTAGTACTGTTCAGCCAGTGTAGAGTTTGCAGTTGAAGGTATATACAATTTCAAATCTGTTGGATTGCACAGAAAGTGGCTGTTTAACATCTGCCTCCCCGTGAATTTGCATAGTTCTATCATTATGGCAAATACCATCGTGGGCATTCAAGCATCAGAACGAACAAGAGCTCATGATGGAAAAAACTATCCGACTACCTTCTTAGAGAATTTTTCACCCCCTATAAAAGCCACCTCCTTCTAAAGGCTGCAGCAGCAGACAAGGCATGCTAAAAAGTCTTTTTGTTGTGAAGTTTTAAAGGACCCTCAAGGTTCTGAACTGCACCAAGTGTGTAGCGAGGTTATGAATCATCCAGCATATTAGGTTAATTAGTAAAGTCTTTATAATAATCATGGCACTAGCTGTACCTCGGAAGCTCCCCGTAGCAAAACACAATCCAGCCAGCAGCAGCGCTTTCAGCGAGGCCACTCTCCGTTATAAATCGGATCTTAACACTCGCCGCCAAGGAGTGTGTAATTGTTTAGAAGTATTGAGGCCACTGGTGTCAGGTTTTTCTACACTGTCGGTGCTCTGTCTGCGGCAGACACAAACATCACCATTTTCATTTTCCGGCTTACGCCAAACGCAGCACCCAAAGACAGGTCTGCAGGGCAGCATTTCATTTACAAAAGACACGTTATTAAGGAAGATCGCCCAGGTCAGGCAATGACGGAGATCGCACCAGCTGGGAGAAACAACAGGCTGAAGAGCTAACGGGCCATCCTCTGGCAGTGTAGCGCTGCACCAGCTCAAGGCAGGACCCGCAACTTCTTGATAATTATTTACTTAGTTATCTGGTCAGGATTTCTTTTATTGTCTTCTGCAGTCTTAGCTTTCTCATCAAGGGAGGCTTGTTAAAGGGCAGTGACGTACGTTCTTGATTTCTTCAAACAATACAAAGCTGATGTTCAGGATTGCATATCTGATGGGATAATGGGTTTTGCTTTTGTACAATTTAAAGGCATGAGCTTTGAAATTAGGTTAGCACAATTACAATCCAGCTACTCTTTTATTATTATTATTATGCATGTTCAACTGGAAAATCCACAATTACCCTGATTGTAGTGTTTCCTACTCTGAATTAATTTTCTTCATTATTATGACTTTGTTCATTGTTACGGAGTGTGAAAATCTTGGGGGGCGGGGGTTGTGGGGGAGACATTGTTTTAATTGCTATTCCTCTCAAGTCCTACAGGTTGTCTTTCATAAACAGGACAGTAGCCATCATTATGAAAGTTTCCTAGAAAGGCACTGCTTTATTTTCTCAAGGAATTTGAAAGCTAGATGGGTCAGAGTGAGATACAGAAGAGTGTTTTGAAGGCTGATAAATGCAGGGTGGTACTGTGTTGTGGTGGTTTGCGCTGCGACCGTATGGATCTTGTGTCTTTTGGTTCTAATTTCAGCCTGGACAACCAGCTAAAAACCCACATGGACATGAGGAGAGCATGCTAACTCAATGCAGAAGAAATGGCTTGGCTTGCTCTCTTCATGTATGTGTTCCTGATGAGTCCTCTGTTTTCCTCCCGCCTTCCATTGACATGCTAGCTAGGTCAGTGTCTCTGTGGTCCCCTGTGATGGACCGGTGTCCAGCCCGGGCTGTAGTCATGCCTTGTGTCTTGTGATTCTGAGAGTAACTCCAGGTTATATCTTGATGTTATAAAGCATCTATGGATGACGGATGTATGGAAAGATGAATGCGTCTTAAAATTATTAGGGAAAAAAATGCAAAGTTGGTTTAGAAGTTGGTAAACTTCTAAAGGACATCCTAGAGTTCAAATGTGACAGGCAGGTGCGATTGTTGCCTCTCTCCATGTGCCTGCAGGGAGCAGTTGAGAAGAACATGTTTTTGTCCCCAGATAATGACTTTGGATTCATCTCAGTTCTTTCTAAGAAGAGGAAGTGAAAAAATGAATTAGCGGAGTCACATCATTTTAAAATTATTTTTATGCTCTTTCAGATTCAGGATAAGATAGCATCTACAAGCCTTTCGCTGTAAATTAATAATTATCTTATTGTATGCAAGGATGACCTTTCTGCTGCTTTAAAGCGATGCTTTGAAAGTCAAGGTTAGAAGATTGAACTTAGTTTAAGTACAGTATCCTGACAAATGGCAATATATTACCTTACTCTTATTTAATGATACTCTTGTTTAATAATTGCTACTGTATCTGTAGCTTATTTAACCAGATATGTACCTAGAACAAATTCTAATGTACAATGACGACCTGGCCAATAGGCTTTGCGCTGTTGTCGCACAGAAAACAGATCCGTGAAAGAAGGAAAAGAACAATCAATAAACTTGAAATAACAGAACAGAACATGGCAGTCTTAACAAGTACAAGTGTCAGCTGGAAAAAAAATGTAATCAAACAACTGAAAGTGCCCTCAGATATGAAGGTGGATGGTTTCAGCTCTCTGCAGATTGCTCCAGTCAATGGCAGGGGCAAATGAAATCAACTACCAACTTCGGGCAGAAGTACTCTTGGGAGGTTCAGTCTGATAATAATTTGACATCTGAAGTTGTAGCATAGTACAGAGAACGGCCAGAATTTATTCATACAGGCATTTTCCCCAGTTTTTGGAAAGGTCACATTTTCTTGAGTGTTTTCCAGTTGAGTCCCATGCCGATCCTGCCTCTTTGCTGTCCTTTTCAGCAGCCTTTTTGCAAATGTCCACTGTCTGGCTGGGACACATATGACATCGACATGCGACACATTGCTATACTGCTCATTGTAGTGCAGGACTGTCACAGAGAGAGCCATTGCTATACTGCTCATTGTAGCGCAGGACTGTCACAGAGAGAGCCATTGCTATACTGCTCATTGTAGTGCAGGACTGTCACAGAGTGAGCTACTGCTATACTGCTCGTTGTAGTGCAGGACTGTCACAGGGTGAGCCATTGCTGTACTGCTCATTGTAGTGCAGGACTGTCACAGGGTGAGCCATTGCTATACTGCTCATTGTAGTACAGGACTGTCACAGAGTGAGCTACTGCTATACTGCTCGTTGTAGTGCAGGACTGTCACAGGGTGAGCCATTGCTGTACTGCTCATTGTAGTGCAGGACTGTCACAGGGTGAGCCATTGCTGTGCTGCTCATAGCAGCAGAGGATTATCACCACACAGAACACACAGTTTGTTCTGTTATAGGTGCTGATGAGCACTTCCTGTTTTTTTACTACAGGACATAAACAAGTGAGTGTCCACTTGATCATCAAGGATGTGTCCCTACAGAATTGCAATTAAGGATACTTAACAGATAATTACCGTTCAGGAGTTTTTCAAAATCTTATTTGGCAGAAAAAATGTCTGCTTCTCTTCTCCAGACTGGTTAGAATTTGCTCAAGTTTTAAACTAAAAATAAATAGTATTTAAAGTGTCAGTTTTAATGTCCGGCAGGGGTAGGTCTCATGGTAACCCCACATAACCGCCAGGAGGTTAGATTAACATCAGAGACTGGTCTTAAATCGGGAGCCTGACTTGTGAAAGGCTCACTTTGTTTGTGATTGTATGAAAGTCCTGGGCTTCCCAAGCTGGCTGTGTTTTTCTGGCTCTGTATTGTACTACAAGGGTCTATGTGGTGCATTGTAGCTTAGTGTTACATTGCACAATAATAGTAATAAGGAAAGGAAAGCAAGATCTCTTAAATTGAGGTCACAAAGAATTAGAATCGGGGACTTCTTCTGTGGACTTGAAATAGACATTTTAGATCAATTGTGAAGCGAGTCAACACCTTGTGTTATTTCCCTGATTCATATTGAATTCCCTGTCTGCTTACATAACACGTCTTTCTTATACTGAATCCAACAACATCCTGCAATAATAACAGCAAAACATACACATTCATAATGTATTTTTTTTCAACAAATCAGCACTGCAGATAGATAAAATGTTGCACTAGCTTGTATAAGAGGAAGTATCCTTGGTCAGAGGACATCAAAGAAGACAATCCTGTTTTTATCTCCTAAGTCTGCTTTTCAACAGTTCTTCTTCCTTTCCTTTCTTCCTCTTCTCCTCCGCTGCTGTCTTGATATATAAATCTTTTTGAACTGACTATGCCCGTTTTAGGGCTGGCTGGGTTTTATCGCCTTGGCCGGTGATAAAAGGGAAATCAGTGAGCCCTGTTTACGAAGCGAGGATCAGTTCAGGTCTGTATAATGCCTGATAGACTCTAGACAGGGACGTCAATAGAGACTTATTCATGAATGTATTCCCATCCTTTTCCTTCCTGCCCCAGGACCAGACACTGGAATTTGACTCTAATAGATGAAGGTGAAAGATAAAACGATATACCAGTTCCCTGGCTCTGTGCCTTATAGTAATGGAACTGAGTGCCCTGTCTATTTCTTCAGGATGGGAAGTCTTCTAATTCGGTTGACATTGAAGCTGTTTTTTATGTAACTGGGGTGTAAAGATACAGTAT
This sequence comes from Lepisosteus oculatus, assembly GCF_040954835.1. Lineage (NCBI taxonomy): Eukaryota > Metazoa > Chordata > Actinopteri > Semionotiformes > Lepisosteidae > Lepisosteus > Lepisosteus oculatus. The sequence goes on from NC_090700.1 coordinate 34,910,153, forward strand.
AAACGTATAATAGCAGTAAACTCAGATACAAGCAATTAATAAAAGAAACAGCTGTGACAGATTGTAAATTATCCATGTATTTAATCCACTCCGTGGAGTAATGCTGGTCGTGTTATTAAAATGAATGTTTAATGGCTTTTTAGTTTTGTTTTTTACTGCTTATACTGTAATGTGAGTGATGTGTTTTAAAATACTTAAATTTGTACTTAGATTCTGCTAATTAACAGTATTGCCTCCAGCATCCTCTCTCAGCTTTTGTGCACATTTTTGAAATAGCTGAGAAAACCTATTTTAAGGTTTATAACCTTTGTTAAAAGGAACCATTCTAATACAGAATAACAAACCATATCCAGACAGACAATTTTAGCACTGTTTAGTATTATTAGCATTTAGCATAATTCCCTGCTTTTATTTTTTTGCAGTAATGTACTTTCCTCCAAACATTCCATCTGTTCTCCCCCTACTATCATGCAGGCTGTATTCTTAAACTCAGTTAATTCACCAGACACTTTATTTCTGAATAAAATAGAAATGTTTATGTTGCTTTCAAAACAAAATTGAAACTTTGATTTTGAAACAAAATTGAAACTTTTAAAGAAAATATGGAGGACTAAATATTATATCAATCAGTAAAAGATTGAAAAACTGATGTGTTGTGGTAGTAAGTGTTTTGTGTACCTGACTTCAAACCATGAATTTTATGCGTTTGTCGCAGGCTGAGCCAGAGAATTGGACTCCAATTGGCCAAGTTCGATTGGCATTTTCCCCAACCGTAGTGCACAAAGGCTAACAGCAGATGGCGGACTATCAGTTTTCAGTCCAGAGACATCCAGCAGCACAGTCACAAAATGTGATGTGTGCCTGAGCAGAGCTGTCTAAGCTATCCCATCGTACAGCCTCCTCACCTCTCGGGCATTAAGGAAACTTCTCATCCTGCCTTGCTTGGGTATTGTTCATTGGGTTTAGTTAGCGTGCTGTAGTGTTGTAATGATTTCTTCCTGCAGCCTTACTAACTCCACAGAAGTCACAAAACATTTGGAGTGGAGACCATTTTCTTTCTGGTCTACAGCTGCCTTCACTCTTCATCCTTCTACCCTCTCCATGAAATCTGAAGCATTCAGTCCCTGACTGCCTGTTCGAGAGTCATGTGTTCAGGTGGCGCCTGTGATACCTCTCCGTTTCATTCTTCAGTCACTTTGACACCATATTGCTGTAAAGTTCTTAACACCCAAGCTGACAGTGGGATTTGCTTATTACACTTACTGCTGTTTTGGAATACATACTGTACCTTTAGGCTGTTTTCATTACTGCCTCATATCCACACTGTCAGTATTCCATCTTATTGGATTTCATTTTGCCTAGCACAGCACTTCCAGCATGTGCTGGCCTTATTGCGATTTTATTAATTTATCTTGTCATACCTACATGATGTTTCCTTGTACTTGCCTAATATAAGCTTTATATATTGTACGTCATCCTTGATTAGGGTGTCTGCTAAGCAATAAACTAATGTTCTGGTGACCATGATGCAACTTTTACTCCTTTACAATTGAAATCATCACTAAATAGACAGCAAGGATGCTAATTAAGCCTTTTATTAAATGTCAGCCTCTGGGCAGGCCATGTGGGTGCAGTGCATTGGAGCTTGATATGAAAAGGTCAGAGTGATGTGCGAAGGTCATTTCAGCCTGCAGATCCTTGGATGATCTTTTCACTGCTTTGGTAGATTCAAGGAAGCAAAGGTACCTTTGAAAGGAAGGGTTCAGGTGTTTTTCCTCCAGTGTGGATGCCAATGTGCAATTATCCATTTACGCCAGCACAGAAAACATAACGCAGTGTTCCAAGTGTTTGACTCAAATGTTGAAAATGATACACTGCAGTTATCCATAGCATTGTTCCATGATTCTCTTTTATTCTTGCTGCTTAGATTCTGTTTGCCATGTTGTGAATAAACAGATCCAGCAGAAACTAATGTGATGCAGAAGCATTATATCACCATTAAAGGAAGAATGAAAAATTCATGTGATTGCAGGGAACTCATTTTAGCCTACAGTTCTCTGTAGTTGGTACACCAAAGGAGGTACCAAATGATCAACTTTCTTTCAATAAAGATTCATTATGATCACTTAAATTATTAACAACAAAAATGTCTTTAACGTGAGAAAGCATCGGAGTCTTGGTCCAGAATCTTCAGAGGATCAAAGAATTTATGTTTCTTAAAATAAAAAAAAAATACATGCACGTTTTAACTTCCTCTGTAGGCCAGGAGGCTGAGAAACCTGCAAAAGGTCAGCTGTCTGGTTGGATCTCTGCATATGTTGATTGGTAGCATTACAACCTTGTAATCTGATCTCAGATTGGGTCTCTGAAGCCAGAGCCATTGGCAACAGCATAGCCATCTTGTACCGATCTTGTCTAATCTAGGAAGTTAGCCCAAACTAGCCCAGATAAGCACTGGGATGGGAAACCTCTTAGTAAAACAGGTGGTTGCTGCTAATCGTATTGGAGGGCCAGTAGTTGGTGCTTTCCCTGTGTTGACCAGAATTCCCACAGCGATGTCACAGTATGGTGACCAGGGACACTGCGCTGTAGGAAGTACTGTCCTTCGGACAAGATTTGAAACTGAGATATTGTAAAAGTAGGAGTATTGACCTTGATGTCCTATTAACATTTCACTCAGGGTTTAAAACAAATGACCTTCTTAAAGGCCACCTAAATTCATTTGGTGAATTAAATTCATGCTTCCCTACCTGATCTGTGGTGCTACAGATGCAAGAAATGGTTGTTCTTTATAAGTATTGTTAGCTCTCTGTTTCGGTAGAGAACAACACAGGCATTCTGAACATTCCATGACAGGCTGGAATTTCCTGCTTTATCTTGCATACTCTGGCTATAGCAAGCTGTCCATTTGATTTGCTTCACAAAGAACATGCCTCTGCTTTTTTTGTCGCCTGTTGGCGTTTAGTTCTATAAATCAGTTCAGCCTGTTTAATCTTGAAGTCAATTTCCTAAATGATGCGCTGATGATAGTTGTGAACTGATTTATAATTTTATTTTAAATCAAATAAACTTTTGTTCTCCGAGCTGTAGCTGGATGTGATGGAAGCCTTTGTTATCTGCGTATTTACTTTGAGGCCCAACTGCAATTTTGGCACATATGGTACGTGTGAGTCAGGTTAGTTTGGCTGTCAATCAGTTTATCTTGTATCTGGAGCTGGAAGCTTTGATTGTGTTTTGTCCCCCAGGTAATAGTTTGTGTGGGTTTTCTAAAGAATAAATGAAATCATCTTTTTTTCATTAGTGTGGTGCACATTGCAGTGACCTTTCTGATGAGAAGATTAAAATACATTTTAAAAAAAGCACGGCTGGGAGACAGGTTTGACCTATACTCCCGGCCTTGGCCCGTCCATCTGTATGGGAGCTGGAGCCATGTTTAAGGTCCGGAATGCAGACGTGCTCTCCTGGAAACTGCTGTCCCTGAACCGTAACCCAGGCTTGAAGAAACAAACCCGATAGACGGGTTTTTCTTCTTTAATTGTCAACAAGAGTGAGACACGGAAAGCCACTGTGTTAGTGGAGAAGGACGACAGTTGCAGAGAGGGGAATGAGAGGGAGGTGGAGGAAAGGGGGGAAGGATTAAGGAGATGGAGGTGACATGCCTGCAGATTCTCCTGCTATAAATCAGGAGCCTGGAGTCTGGGCAACAGTACCTTGGGGGTCGTTAGTTTTTGCATTATGCATGTGCCGACTTTATTACATTACGTATTTAGGCTAACACGTTTAGCAGTGATGTAACACACAGCCCACTGCTTTCGCAAATCTACTAAATTATGCAGCAGTGGTGTATTAGACCTGGGAGTTAGGGGCTCTGGCTGCGAATGTCAGCCGCTGCCTACGCCTAGGACAGCGCGCTCTGCACAGATCAGTACGGCCAGCTGTTTTAATGTGAAGCAGATGCTTGGAGAATGGACTGTGAGAACCCCTTCAACTTTGTGCCTCTGATCCAGGGAGTGGTCCATCTTCTCAGCTTGTCTGCTTCTCGACCCTGCACTCGCAATGCAAGCACGCTACACTCCTTGGTCGGGAGTTTTTGCCTTTAGTTTGGTCTTCCCTGCCTGTCGCGCCTCACGTTCGGACTGTCTCTGGGCTTTTCTCCCCCTCTTGCCTGCTCAGCTTTTCTTGTGCGCTAATCCCGTTTTGAAATATTTCAGCGAAGAGGATTATCATGTAGGGTTTGTATGAAATTCCCACTCGGTTCACTTGCACCTAATTAAATTTCTCATCTTCCAAAAAAAAAAACCACCCATGCAATTCCTACGTTACATATTTATTTAAAAAGCATTCTGAGTAATTAAGTCAAATTGATGTGTTTTTGCAGAACATTTGAAATACTCTGCAATCAGTTGCAGGGGGACTAGTTTGGAACTTGATTGTGCTGGGGGTTTTTAAGAACAAGAAGACATTGCTTTCTCTTCTCTTAAAAATTGTATTTTTAATTTGTGTTTAAAGGAGAAATAGATGGTCAATAACACATGAGATCAACCAATTAGCAGAGGATGACAGTCTGCAGTCCCCGAACAGTTTAGTGGAGAAATAGATGAAGTGGTTTATGGCCCATAAAAAGCAACATGGGTCTGAGGAACTCCACCGACGTTACACACTCAACCTTGAGAAGATAAAGACAAACACTCCACCTGTCAGTCAGCAGTTTCCCACAGGCAGAAAACTGCAGCCACAGAAAAATCAACCTTTTTAAATAACTGCAGGAGCAGATTGCTGTCTTTCTGGGCAAGGAAACAGCTCTATTAAAACACAAGTCGGATATTCTTTGCTTTCCATCTTTAGTAAATAACATGCCAGTATAATTAAATGACTGTCCTGCCATGCTAAAAGATGCTAAATCTGCCGTGTTTGACACTGCTGTCACCCGCGTCTTCCCATTGATTTTGTACACCAGTTACTGAAGCCGTAAGTAAAGTGACTGCCCTTGTCACCTTGGAACCATTAATATTTTATAGTTCTCCTCTTCCATTTAACTGTGATCTTTCAGGGGGTAGTTCTGAGAAGCACAGTAGATTTCAGTGACATTGTACATCTCAATAGTTTATTTTTATCTTAGTTACTTAAGATACTCTTTGCCATCCTGATCACAAAAAGATGTTTCAGCTTTAGAAAAAAGATTGCCTTTGCTATTTTTATATGCCGTACATAAGGAGCTGGAAGCAGTTTTGTATCTGTGCAGTCAGTGAGATGAGCTCTCAGAAATAAAAAGAATGTTTAAGTGTCTGAAACATGTCTGTCCTATAAATCAGGCTTTCCAAATCCACAGAAGAATGTTGTAAGGGGAAAACTGCTTATTATGCATTTGAAGGTGAAGGTTGCGCTATTGCATCAAGTTTATTAATGTGTTGTATCATATTTCACAATCAGTGATTAGACTATGGGTTGTTGTTGTTTTTTTTTCCTCACCTCCTAAGCCAAACACAGAGTTTTCTTGCTAACTTTACATTTGACATTATTACAACTGAGAATGTCGGTTATTATTCGATCTACTGTCTGCCTAAAGCTATGTATTTTATTCAACTTAATAATTTGACTAATGTATCTGAAATTATAAATTGGGGTACAACATGCATTAACATGTTATTTAACCTTGCACCAGGATGCACTGGTAACAGAACAAAATCAGACCCTGCCTCCAGCCATACTAATGTCAGTATGTATAGTAGAGGTGCAAAGAAGGAACTTCCTGTAATGGGAAATTCTGGGAGGGGGTCATGATAGCGGTGGCCTAGAATGACTGCACTTGAAGTCACTGTATGGATTAATCATCACTGTAGGATGTAATGAAAAGAAACCTAGTTGGAGAGGAAAGGGATTCACATACAGTATATGTATGCATCCTGATACCTGCATGTCTTGGGTATGTCAGGCATGCATGGTAAAAAAAAAAAAAAAGCACAAAACCTGGGAATGTCCTCACTCTGGTGTTGTGGAGACAGATCAGGTGCCGTGTTTGTTATTGCAGCATCACCTCTCAGTCTTATGAGTCATGGCTTCAAGTCCTACTAGAACTAGCTCTGCCTCGACCAGGTTGTTGACTCTGGGTAGCTCCGGCTCTGTCTGTCAATCTAGAGGGTTGTTTACTTTCAAAACCACCATTGTTCTGTAGCCAATGGTGTTTCATTGTCTTGGCTCGCAGCTGCATTCCTCAGCACTTGCTCACAGGGAAGAAAGAGGAAGTGGCATACTCTTCTGCCCTGACTACCTTCGAACCATTGATATTTTAACAGTTGCTTACTATCGGTTTCTCGTCTCATCCAAAGGATGCAACTCTCTCTGTAGCACATGAAAAGACAGCGGCAACTCTAATATTCTGTTTGAGCTGCACTCATTCAATGAATTATGTATTAATAAGATTATGCACCACTTGCTTGCTGTTCGACAATAAAGACCTCCATTAGAGGACGGAGAGTTAGATCTTTTAGCCAAACCTGTTGTGGGCAGTAACAGCCAGTATCCGTGGGTATGCGATTATATCTTGCGGGATGTTTAGAAGTTTGTGTCCCAGGCTGCTTCACTGTCTTTTGCTGGCTGCTTCAAGTGTCTCTGCTCACTGCAGTTAAGGTTCAGCTCCAGAAGACGAACCAGTATTTACTCTGTGTGTTGTGCATCTTGTTAAAAAGCTGTACACTGTTTTTTCTCCCCAATGCATCTGTACCAGGAATATATCAAGTCTATTCTGTGAGCGGAGCAGTTCAAATACAGAACATTAAAGCAGCTTTCACAAACTGCATAATTAGACTCCACATTATTTGGGAGAGTGCTTCTGACTCAAAGCAAAGCAGTGCATTGAAATTAGCATTTAATCTGCAACAGCAACAAATTATAACATCCTAACTCAATACACTCTCTTTAGTTGAGGTTCTGTCAGTATGTGAGATCTGAATATTAAGTTTTGGGACTGAATTATTCTGGTTTATAAGGGCTTTATTAATGCATGACTATCTTTTTTTTTTCCCTTGCAAACCAATGCTGTGTCTCGAAGTATAGTGCGTGCAAGTTTTACTGGTGTCATTTTTTAAGGGTGCTATCAATGAGAGGATGGTTTTCTGTCCCAGAAAATAATTCTCACACCTTGTATTATCCGGTTGGCCTCACCAGACGTGATGGAGGGATTTCAGCTCGAGAGGGGACAAGGTGGTTCCAAATATGACCCGCACGAAATTGGGGTTGATGCCCGAGGTTGACATCCCGCTCTGCTGTACAAACACATGGTGTCGAGGGTGGGAGGAGGTCTACAGAAGGCACGTTCTTTACCCATTGTGTCAGACTCCCTGTTCTCCACTTCAGTTGATAGCCTCCGGTGACTTTTATTTTTTTTTCTGGCTGAAGTGCTCATTCAACAATGAAACTGCATGTAAGCAATAAAGTGGAATTTCTTGAAGGCACCGTGTGAGTCATGCACTCAGACGGCATGTTATACTCAAGGTTTTTAACTGTATGAAACAAAATAAATACAGAAAAACATCAGGCCTTTGTGTTCCTGACCGCATAAGAAGAAACTCTCAGTTCAGTGAGAGCTCAGCAGCACTTAAGCAGTTCCGTCAGAATACAGTACTAGCAGGCACATGTGCACAGTATCCTTGGATATCCCCCCCTGCAGACGGCCTTGCCACACTGCATCCTCTGTTGCACTGGCGCCCGTGTCTGCTGAGGCATCACTAGCTCAGGGCTTAAGAGATAAAATCTTTCAGGGAGAAGGCAGCGCTGCTTATCTTCCAGAGCTATTAAGACAAATTGATAATCTTTGTTTCCTCTGCAAATTGCGCTTTAGAATATTTATATATCTTTTCCTGATTTTTTTTTTTCCCTCCCAAGATAACTCTTTTGAAATTGACACGTTATGAAATTCTCCAAGCTGTTGAATTGCCGTTGTTATGCATCAGCTCTTCTAACTCTGCTTGAAGTATTGTTGGTTATATTGCTCCTGACAGCTAGGATTATTACAATTATGGAACATTAGCAATGCAGCGTTGGGCCAGCTCGCTGTTATCATCCTGGAAAACACTCATTGACATGTGGACGTTTGGACTACAGTTATCCTTGTGCTCAGTGGTTCAACATGCACCTCTCTAGCTCGGAGTCTAATTAGAACAACTCTCTACCCCTTTAGGAGAAAATGGAAAAAAAATGCAAATCTGTGACTTACAGCTCCGTTTCATAATTTGTTTTACAATCCTGTTTAAATTTTGGGAAGCGGTGTGCTTTGATGCATGGTTTATGAAGACAGGTTTATGAAGTTATTAAGTGTGTCCATTTTTAGGCCTGTATGCCAAACGTTTTAGACTCTAAGGGACTTAAACTGTGCCTTGACTGCAAGAGAAGACCTCTTGGTTTGGTGAGAACTCAGCTCTAAAGAGCCCCTGCAGAATAGAGTACTTACAGATCCAGGGGCAAAATATCCTCAGAGTGCTGATCCTTGTTCGGGTTTGCAGAAAGTCCTTTCTCCTGCTTTGTCTGAGTGAGTGACAGCACAGAAGTGACGCAGACAGAGAACAAATGAGGTCTCTCATCAGAAATGCTGCTCGGTCTGCCGTACTTTGAGATGGATTTGATTATGCGCAGCTCATTCAAAAATGCACCCCAGAGAGATGAAAGTAAAGACGCTGGAATACCTTGAGTAGCCTTTCATATGTGTTAACCTATACTGCTTTGAGGGTTAAAAAGGTATTATTCTCAGTTTGTAATACGTTCTTCGGACAGGAAATTTCAAGGTATTTTCTCCTGAGTTGATAGATTTGTCGCTTGCTGAAAGGATTAAGGAGAGAATTGCCTTGTGTTCCTTGCTTTCAAGATCAAACCCTGTTCCTCAGATCGTGCGGAAACTCTTTCTTCCTGACCTTCTGTCCACAGAGAAATTCTCCTCTCTTGTTTAGAGTGAAATGCATTGAAGGATAGCCATCTATGCTTATGCCAGGCAGGAACTATAAAAAGGAACAAGTAATAGGTTTATTCCATGCTGAAAAAAAGAAGAAAGAGAACACAACGTTTTGGCCGTGGAGCCTTCTTCAGGTGTGAGCCTGAAGAAGGCTCACACCTGAAGAAGGCTCCACGGCCGAAACGTTGTGTTCTCTTTCTTCTTTTTTTCAGCATGGAATAAACCTATTACTTGTTCCTTTGCAGCCTACGCATGCTGACGCAGCTACCCACCTGAACAGGAACTATAAAAATACCACTTGTTAGCCTGTGAAGAACATTTTTGCGATGCCTGGTGGGGATTAAGAATTGTAATCATTTGAGGTTTGCACTTTTTATGACCTGTGTCCTTGAGCCAACCTTGTAGAGAGTCCTGCCACATTAAAACAAGCAGCAAACAAAAAGACTTGAATACAGCTGTGTGCTGTAGCTTGGCTTTGTACATAATGCAGGGCCTGACACCGACGCTCATGCTTAAGACTGATTTGTGCTATGGGACTGTTGTGGAGAAACTGTAAGATTTCATTATCAGGTGGGGGTGGTTGTTGTTGCAGTATGCTACGCATCCGGCTTTGATCAAATGTCTTTTCCAGAAAAAAATGCATATTTATAAAGTTTTTCTTCTACAAAATATATGCTTTGAATTTCAAACTGTACTCGATTAGATCTAACAGCGCTGAAGTGACACGTTCCATAAATGTCTAGCTCCACCATTATAAAAAGATAATTTTAAAGGCAAAAGAAGTGCTCAGCCTGCTTCTGGCACCGGGTGTGCCGTGTGTGGCTTGTGCTCCTTGTCCATCTCCGCTTTCACAGCGTTTCACCCTGTTTACTGCTGTGGGCATGGAGGGGTGTGAGGAGTCAGAGTGCAGTTCAGTGAAGGTCTGAAATGAGTTTCGTTGTGACTAAAATGGACATTTCCAAGAAAACTGGAAGAAGACCCACACAAAGTGTATTTTCCACAGTGCCCTGAATCGCAACAGTGTTACAGAGGGTTTTTTAGTCTGGGTATTGCCATATTCACTCATTGTCTTTACTGCGAATGAGTTTTTGAGTGACCATTACCAAAATGCCTCTACTTATGGCACAGTGGCTATTCACACATTGGTGGTGGTGGAGGGGAGTCCCCATTACCTGTAAAGCGCTTTGAGTGGAGTGTCCAGAAAAGCGCTATATAAGTGTAAGCAATTATTAATTATTATTATTCCTGATAATGTTATGCCCATCTTTCAGCTGAAATTGTCACGCACAGCAGCAGGTGTCTGTTAATAATTCACTCAAGCCAGCTCAGGAGTCAGACATCTACGGGCGAGCTGGAGAGATGAGCACCCCTGAGAAGGTGACTTTTAATGGGGCAGGATTCTGCAGGTAATGCAGCACATACAGTAGGAGCAGTATGGCAGTAGTTAAGGCTTTTTTTTGTGCAAACCGATAAATGTAATACAGGCCTAATGAAACGGAAGGTGCAGTGTGAAGTGTCTCTTTTATCTTGTTGCGCTCTATTAAACATTGAGGGCTGGAGTTTCAAGGCAGAGGAGGAGGCGGATTACTCTGGAAGATTTCTCCTCTGCTCTCCGCCATTGTTTTGTTCTTTTTTTGTGTGTGTTTCTGATCCTATTTTTTTTTTCCGAAAGAACAGAAGTGAAATCCATAAATAATTGAAAGGGAACCTGGGGATTGGTTGGTGTTGTGATGTGGTGGGGAGTGTAGCCTCCTCCATCCTGCAGCCTCATTTACAGGGCTGCTTCCGTTTTTTCTGCATCTGCGCTTCAGCTCCCAGTAGGAACCCTGGCTCTCGGTTGTGTGATTTAGATTGGAGCCATAAGGAGGTGTACATGCAGTTGGATTGCACAGGTGAGAAGAAAGGCAACACACAGGACTTCTGCTTTCCCTTGTGGAGCTGTTTTTCTTTCATTTTGTAATCACGCAGAGTAATCAAAGCTGTAACCCAGGGGCCGATAATTCTTCTCTCAGATCAGTTGCAGTCCATCAGCTTTTAGATTAAGGCTGGCGAGCAGGAAGGTTCTTATTCTACTGAGGAACACGTCTGTGGAAGAGGGCTATAGGTGTGATTGGTGATTTATTTCTGAAGTTCTTGTTTCGGTCTCACTTGTAAGGTGGTTTACCTCAGCCAGGGCAGATATTCATTCATTTACATTACCCTCTTTTTCATTCAAGTTGCCCAGCTAATTGATATACTGCAGTGGGGAATGTGGTATGCTCCTTCAGTGTTATTGCTAAAGGCTTTTACTGGAGACCCTTTCTGAAAGTTACGTTTGGTACAAGTGGGCGGACGTTGGGTGTTGGGAGTTTAAATTATTGTTCAATAAGCACAGCGAAAGGCAATTTCCACCTTAATTGTAACCCTATATTATTAGTTTTCCTAATGGTGCAGAAACTCCCAGCATATCACGGAATTCCCATGGAAAAATCTCCTTCATCACTCCTGGAGAGTTCAGTCTCTAGTTTGGGCTAAATACCATTCATAATGAATAATGTCCTTTTCAACTCTAATGGTTTACACACTCGATTAACAAGAACACACTGTGGTGCCATTTCAATACAGCCACCCCTTTCCACATTCTGTTCCCTTCTTCACTTTGCATTAAGGAATGTCAGAGGTGCTTTCTGTTTAGGGTTGATATTTTCAAATATTGCTCCCGAAATGAGCTAATTGGTGGATGTTTATTTGGCAAAGAACAAGGACATTTTGCAGAATCTACTTTAACAACCGTTGTGTCATTGGAAGAAAGGGCCGGGACACGTCAGACCTGTGTGATAAAAGCTCAGGTTTGCATGCAGAAACCAAAGATGAAGAGAATCACTTTGTTTGTTTTGTTTTTTTACAGTCAAATCTGAACCACAGAGAGCTGCCATCTGTCACTCTGTCTGGCGGAAGGCGGTCTCTGATGCAATTTTTATTCTTTTCCTCGCGAATCTGCAAGTGCCGTCTTCCACAGGAGCTGCTCAACTGCTGGGATCGCTGGGGTTTTTTTTTAACAAACGCCACAAGGCACAGTGTGGGGATGGTGTCTGTCCACACAACAGAGGGGAAATCGGAATGTAAAAAAAAAATTACAAAATGGAGGAAGTTATCGATCGTCGCTTTTTTTTTCCTGTCTTTGATTCAAAGCCCTTATCCACTTGTCCTTCAGACGCATGGATGTTTCACTTGTTCCTCACTCTGCCATCTTGTTGAAATGGGATTCCCAGGGATTCTGTAAGAAATGGCTTGATGAGATTCTTGGATCAAAGAGTCATCCTCGATGTTAAGAACGCATGCAAGCAAATAAATAAAATAAATAAATCCATAAATAGGCCAGCTGCCTAACAGGACACAAGCCGTACAAGGAAGATTTTGAGGAGTCTGCAACATCTCAGATCTCCACACTGCTCCATATCCAGGGGTTAACGTCGTACCTCTTCACTCTTCAGGCTTCACTCTGAATCTGATTCTCTGAACTTCGTCACAGTATCAATCGAAACAGAGCTGTTAAATAGTTCTTTTTCTGCCTCGAGCATGAAAAAGGACTTTTTTGCCCTTTGAAATGAATCTTTGTGGAGATCCTTGTGTCAGCTTCTAGTCTGAGGAGATGGTGCTTATCTTCGTAGTGACTGTAAAATGATTGATAACTTAATGGGGTTTGATGGGGGTTTTGATACTATAGAAGCAAAGTAACACTATTTTAATGATCCTTATTGCTATAGTCTATTCTTCACTCGTTTTAAATAGACTTTGTGAACATGATGGTTCTTTAATTAAATTTTCAATCTAACATTAAGTCCTGCTATACAACGGTAGTGAAACGTCGCTTTCCCCCCTCTCTTGGGGAAAGATGGGATCTTTCTGCGTCTCCAGTGTGGTCCCAGTGACTCTGGGGCTAGCTGCGTCTGTCAGCTCAGTTCCCATTCCACCACAACCAATAATGAGATGAAAATTAAAGTGCAAATTAGTCCTAGGTGTTGAACCACCCAGACAATCTGATAATTAGAAAGCTGGTGTGAGAAAACAGTCACATGGTGAAAACTGAAGGCACTGTAGTGACAGTTTCACCTTTTGTTTGACTGGTTCATTAAGACAATTACAACAATATTGTAACAATTACATTTAGAGCTGAAGTGAAAAATCAAAAGCCTAGAGTTGCTGATGTAAGTATTGACACTATCAAAAATCCAATTAAATTAAGTGCAATACATTTCAAGTTGTGCCTTTCCTAATTACAGTGCTCTAGAACTACAGTATAGGTGTGAATACTTGTCTCCAGCTCTATAAGATTGTAAGATATGTTTATCTTATAATTCAGTCTGTTCAATATGATTGCACAAGGTTACTTTAAGAGTGACAGATGAGGAGGGGAGAAATCTATCTTAAAGCTCAAAGTTGATAAAGGGATTTGGCATGTTGGACATCTTTTTCAGTCATCTGTAAGAAGTGCTAGGGCCAAAAGTGAGAAGGCAAAAGTGCTGGTTGGGCGCAGTTTAAAGGTGCACAACCCACGAGTGACCTTAATTTACATGTCCCCGAATCTGTCCATAAGATGACATCAGTGCTGCACATCCTTATCAAAGCAGGAGACCTAATCAAAGCATCCCATCACTGAAGACCCTTTTTTTTAAAAGCGTTTTACAGACATAACGCCAGAAATAGCTTCACAAGATTTTCCCGTGAGCAGAGCCGCTTGAAGTGGGCCCCGGCTCTATTTCAGAATTGTTGTCCTGAAGTTTTAAGATTTAAGAAAAAGAAAATCTGGTTTTACTGACTTCTGTTTTTTGCTGCCAGCCACAGTCTCAGGGGTTGTGTGTGCTTGTGAGATTTTGCTAGATCTGACGAATGGACGGGGCCTTGTTCTGACAGGCTGGCCTTTCAGCACAGGACAGTCGTAGGTGTGCAAGAGCTGCCTTTTCATTTTCTGTGGCTGCAGATGAAGTCTGTTTCCAGCTGCTCACTTTGTTCCTCCAGCCTCATAACTGTTTAAGCAGATGGGAATTAGTGTAAATTCAGTGGTCCTGGGCGAGATGTTTATTTAACTGAACAGGGATGCGCTTCTCAGTCCTCCCCAGGGGGAAAGCTGGCAGTGAATTCCTCTTCTGTACCGTTATTTGCACCGAAATGCAATGCAAAGGCTTTTATATTATTGATGGGGAAAACCAAAGCAGCGAAACCCATTTGGATGAACTTTTGCTCCGAAAGAATGCCTCAATCTGAGGGATTGAGAGGAAGGGAGGGGTGGCTGGGCATGATTAGGAACCTTGTGTAATCTCAGATTTGCTTTTTTTTTCTGGATGCCACTGGGATTTTACTTAGTGGATAGGATGTACTTTTGCACGCGAGAGAGGAAAAAGAAAAGAAAAAGGGGGTAGAGAAGAGAATGGTATAATGCCTGTCGCTTCCTTGTGCGGAGGGTCGTTGTACTGTTAAAGGATGTTCATTTTTACAGCTCACTGCACCCCAGCAAAAATGCTCATGGAGATGACAGGGTACAATAGATTGTATTGTAACTCCCTCTGACGAAAGGCTTCAGTTATACAATGCCTGGGGTTATTTCTGTGAGATACAGAATGTGGTTAGTGAGCGATACTGCAGCCTCACTAACAGCACCTGACATGGGGGTCACAGAGGCCGTGCTGTGAGGAGGAGTGAAGTGGAGTGGGTTTGGGTGTGGAGTGGAGGGTTGTCTGCAGTCTTACAGAAGAAAAATATCAATTAGTGCCTTTTATTGTCAGGTTCAATCCCTTCCGGGGCTTCTCGTCTGGGAAGGGCCCGTGGAAATGTAACCAAATGCAGATTCCCAGGGAGTCTACGGGGAACGGGTCTAATGTATTTGCATAATGTGGGAAAGTAGAAGTAACAAAAGAGATTTTAAATTACATTCATAGGTTGACTATGTTTACAACTGCCCCACAGGCTTTGTGCCAATACTTACGCACTGATCTCAGGTCCGGAAAGCCAGCCTATATCATCAGATATTTCATGATGCTTTGTGGGTGTCTTTGCTGTTTGACCTCAGGTTGGAGCCCAGGCAGACGCCAGACCTCCTACATTTTAATGGAGTGGTTGGATGGATGAGATTCTTGAATCAATTAGTCACTAAATACCATCACGTATTATCTAGTTTTATCTAGCTGTAGATGGGCTGAATGGCTCCACTCTCATCTATTTGTAAACGGTCTTATTCCAATTATTTTTCAGTGTTCTTTCACTCTACAAATTCTTCTTTTGTTCTGTTATCTTTTTTTTTGCCTCAGAAATGATGTTTTGTGTCAAAATGTCACAACAAAATGTTGTGCTGTCTTTCTTTCCACCTGGCAGTAGAGAACAGGAAGGAGTAGCAACAGTTTGCTTCCACCTGACTGCAGTTGGCCTTTGAACAGGGCTACAAGCTTAATGAAAGAAGCATTTGGTCTCGCCAGAGCAGTCTGCTACATCCCTGGGCTCATCTGTAGCTCTGTGGGGAAGCAATTGATTCAGGCATTTTCCTCTTTCTGCAAGGAGGAAATTAAAGTTACAAGATAAGTGTTGAACCTGCTAAGACACTGTGTTTTTGTATATTAACGAGTTTTAATTTTAAAATAATAGAATAGGAAATATGTGGATTCTAAAAAAACCTCAGATATTTGCTTCTTGGGTTATGTTTCAGGTTGTCCATCTGTGATGCTTGCTATTAAACTTTCCAGATTTGTAGATCTCCACACGCCATAGAAAGATTATTTCACACCGTAGTTTCCATCCGAACTTGCATGTTGAAGGCTGGGGCAGTGAAGGCGTGAAATGCTTTTGATGGAAGAAAATTGAGGCTGTTCATTTAATTACAGCTATGCCTCAATCAGATGTAACACAGTATGACGTTTAACCAGCTTAATGTAACAGCTGGTAGTTTTGAAATAATACATGTATATCCTAACCTTGCGTTTGGCATTGTCTCAAAGCCTGCCTCCCTCTGAGATAAGTACGACACACAAGATATCAGCACTAAAAATATTACCAGCTGGAGACAAATCAGATTGTAGGAGGATTTTTTTTTAAAGTTGTGAAAGGAATCTTGGCTCTGTGCTCATCTTCCTGTGTGGAGCACAGTCTCTTTTTTGTCTTTTACAGTCATCATGGCCCCTTTTTTACACGAGGTTAGCTCAACTAAAATGATATTTTTTGTATCAGGCTTTCCCGTCAGTGTAGGCTAATTGTCATTTTCAATTACGACCACCCTGCACTGCACTGCACCTTGATGTCAAATGGTTCAGCTGCAATGATGCTGAAGCAGGTGGTAACTGAGACTTGAGTGACAGCTGATTCCTTATATATTCCACCCATAGGGGGAGCACATGAGCAGTGTTGAGAAACATGCATGCACAGTGTGGTTTGGCTGTTTTTCCTCACTCAAGCGCTGCTTAATGAATCTCCTTTATTAATTAATTAGACAACTTGAACTCTTCTCTCTGGGTCTCCAAAATGGCTTAAAGGTAACTGGAGTCAATCTTCTCCCTTTAATCAACCACAGAGGATATTTTAATAATGTCCTTTTGAGCAACTCGATCAATGACATTGATTTAGCAGCGCACATGGGAATGGGAACCAGAATGAGCCTGTAGCCCTCTCCCCTCAAGTGAAGGTGCTTGTCTGTCTCCACAGGGAAGGTGCTGAACACCGACCTGCGCCATTACCTCAGCCTCCAGTTCCAGAAGGGCTCCCTGGACCACAAGCTGCAGCAGGTGATCAGGGACAACCTCTACTTACGGACCATCCCCTGTGAGTACTGCCCACCGCCGCATCCTGCAGTCCTCTGCCATCGTATATACCATCATGTATCAGAAGGCTCTCTCCCACGCAGGAATATCCAATAACATAATGGGTTAGCCCACTTTCCCCACAGGCTGTCCACCCCCAGGCTTAACTGTCAGCTCCCTGCCTCAGTGTCAGCATCCTGCCATGATTCCGAATCCTTCTTTGCCTGTGCTTGGAGTTGTGCGACTGAGGTGGCGTGTCTGTCGCCTCTGTACATAGTAATGTGTCAGGGCTCTCTGAACTGTACTGCATGAGCAGAAAAGGAGCTTTTCATGTGCACCATCCATGGTGGGAGGTAATGGGAGAAATGCTGTACATAGGCAACTTTCTGCAGGGGTGTATCTTCATTGTTTTCTCCCCTGTAGTACACTTTGGTCTGTTTCACTTTTACCTAAGCTAAATTCTGACCTACATCTGGTATATACTGAAAGTATTCTACACATTCTGTTCTATACTGTACCCTGATCACCTACAGTATGTAACTGTTACACTTTCCTATACTAGAGTGCCGAGCTCTGCATTCTGTGAGTGTTACTCGGCCTCACTCCATGAAGACCTCTGTAAGGCTGAGGACTTGTATATAGAAAGAAAAATAAAAACCTGTGGCACCCTGAGGAAGTATCAAAATAAGTGGATCAAATATCTGTGGCATTCAGCAGGGCCAGTTTATTCTAGCAATTAAATCTAAACAGGGTCAACTGGACAGGACAAATTGGTTACCTTTTATAATGAATTACGTCTATATTTTCACATGGAAATTGATCAGTTTCAAAGTTCAGAAGTACTAGATTAAAATAAATCAAATTAAAAAAGTAAATAACATTTCAAATACTATCCACTTGTATTTAATCATTCTTGCAGTGCCAAGACCATACCGTTAACACAAAAAATGGACGGCATACTGTATGGCCCATCATCAAAGTGCAAGTATTTTTGTTTCAAGAAGAATTGGTTTCCATGAAAACAAAAACAGCGGTCTGCCAGCCCTGGACATCTCAGTGATGTCAATTTCAATCAGTTTATAAACCATGAATAATAAATCATGAGCCATATTTGCTAAAATGCTGATAACTTTCCTGAAATCTGTCACCCTGAACTCTTATAGACACAAAGCTTAAATAACAAGATAACTAAACTGGCCTTGGTCTGCAGGCTGTATCACAGCAAATTGGTATTAACGCTTTGAAGGTGTATGAAAAGTGAGCAATTCACACTGACACTGCACCATATATTAAAGATGCCGCTGGCACAAGTATAGGGCAGTTGGGATAATTAAGTATTATTGGGAAACAAATACAAACAAATCAATAACAGAAATCACTACACCTACCAATGCATATGTAATTCACTTCTTGCTGGACAATTCACTGTGGATTTTGAAAATGCCAAGGATTAATGGTCTTAATTTCACAACTCTTAATGAGCCTCTTCAGATAAAGGGCTGCTCTGTCAGTCACTCTCTCCCTCAGAGTCACGTCGGTCAAGTGAAGAATTCTCCTCATTTCTTGCCTTTTTTCTTTTGTTTTTGCTCCAGTGAACAGATTCCTTTTGACAAGGGCATACTGTTCTTAATTTATCTCTAGATCCATAAGTTTCAGATATGCCAGCCAGCCCAGGGGAGCCAGCATTATGTTGCTGTATCTTTTTGTTTAATTGCAAGGCTCATCCAGCCAGCATAATTTCCAGCACGTTTCGTAGAATAGTAATCAACCTGCTTGCAAAAAGTTCATAATTGCTTTTCGTGATCATTAGATTTGAATGCTGTAACAGTCACAATTTAAAAGAAGTAAAAATCCTTTAATACGATCCATGGTAATTACCAAGATGTGCTTATTGCAAAGTGTGATTTGCACCATTTAGCTAGTAATTACCTGATATTTCACAATTTACCACTGCATAATCTCAAATTGCTTAAAGATAATGATTTCCATTTTTTCAGAGAGTTTCTTATTTTTAGCTTTCTTTTCCCAGGCAAGCTGCTTATTTACTATTGTTCACTTTAGAAAATGGAGTCATATTGTCTAAATAATTGTAATAAAGTATAATGAAGAGTTTTTATCACGTGATGTGTTGAATTTTGTGGGAGCCTGTGCTGTTAATTGAGGTTGAGTTTAAAACTAGAACCTTTACTGCAGATTTGTTTTACTTTGACCAGCTGTCGAGGCCTAAAGTGCACACAAATCTTTATAATAACACATGATAAACAGTACACTCACTGGTTACAAATATTCACCAAATGATGTGTTGGACCTCTGTAAGCAGCAACAACAGTTTCAATAGCATGTCTTTCAAAAGGTTTTGAAACTTCTGCAGCCCAGTTTCATTTCATTCTTCCATCAGAATGGCCTTCAAGTGAGGTTATGATGGAAGACACCATTGTATGAGAGTGAATTCCACAGGCCCAGCTTCCAGAAAGATGTTTTGGCCAAGGAGGTGATGGGAGTCTATCTTGTTGCTCCTTAAACCAGCCATCCATTGCAAGTCATTTCCTTTACAAGGGGGTTTGTAATGTTTTGGCCGGTGAATGTATAACTGGAGAAGTTCTTCCCTTGTGGCTAGTCAGAGTCCAGGATGTGTGGTCTCTTTGTGTTTTCAGGAGTATTACTGCTAGATAAGGGCTGCCTAACAATCACACCCTTCCTTTCAGTGGAGGGCAGTCGAATCTGAAGATCTCACAGCATTAGCAAGAGAAGTAGCCACATATTTGACAATTATAGTGTCAGAATTTGTCTTCAGTGTGTTCAATAGAACGGCAAAGTATTACAAGATGTAGTGCATTACTCTGAAAGGTGCTCAGTGTGTTCCTTCTTGATGATACGAGTCCTGAAATTAAGGCAGGTCTTGGTTTGTCAGGAGAAATTGGTGCCTGCAGTAGAAAGAGACGCGTCATCCTGGGCATGCCTTTGCAGCACTGTGATCTGTTTACATTTCCTGGGGTCTGTCCAATAAGCTCACAAAAACGTTTCTTAAAAATACGGTTTTACATACATTTAAAAGACCTCGGGCATTCTTCAGTCTTAGAAATACACCAGCACCAGTTTCTGGATAATTCAGACTTTCAAAAGGTGTGGCTTCAGCACTGGATTGTCATCTACTGCTTTTGACCAGGGTGTGGCACTGTTCCCAGTATCATTCCAGGGTATAAAACAGGATCAGGATATTTTAACTTTTGTTTTAGTAGTATAGTATGTATTTAATTTGAAATATTCCAAATTCCACTTTTCTAATGTGTTTAGGTCTTTTATAAGTTTTGAGGAAGCCAAATCACGTTGTGACTATTAATGAACTCTGATGTCTTTGTCACTGCATGCTTAAGCAGTTCTGAACTCTTCACTTAAGATACGTTTCATGCTTTTCATTTGAAAGTGCCTAGCTGATGGTTTTCAGTAGTAATTAGCATCTTTGATCGGTTTGCCAGATATTTGTGAAATGACTGTCATACATTTTTTTCTTTTTCGAAACACTGCTTTTTCTATCACTAATAACCACAAACTAACCCGTTTTGAGTACGTCTTCCTGGTAAATTCATCCGTAAACACTCAAGCAGACAGTGTGCAAAGTTTCAAAGTTCAAAGCCACATTAATTAATATTTGATATTAAAAATCCATGCTGATATTTTAATGTAAAGGTCAGTTTGATTTTTTGTTAAAAATGCTAATTTGTGATTTTTTGCTGATTGTGGGGTTTTATGATTACCTTTTACAAAAGGCAGTCATAAGGTTTTGTATTTTTAGGACTTTCATTGTTTCATTATGTTCCGGAACAAAAGTAGTTTTAGGCGGAAGCTAGCTTTCATTTTTGTGTTTATTTTTTTACTCCACTTAAAAATGTCTCTGCTGTTGCCCTCTGTGACAGTCATGAGTGTGTAAACTGTAATCATCCACATGATTTTCATCTCCACTGCGCAGCAGCAGTGGGGATCCGGTGAAAGTCCGGAATAATGACGGGGAGTGAAACACTCAGCTTTGTCCTTGATAGGCTATAGCTAGAGGACGTCCCAGCAGGGCTCACAGGACCCAGTGCACACATCATCCCTCTGATTTATTCCTGCCATATAAGGACAAAGACCAGAGTTTGCAAATCTCTGCTTATGTTATTTATGAAGCACACATTTCATATGGCATCATCGGAGAGGATTATTGTGTGCACTGTTGGGAAGAAGAAATCTCTGGGAGACTTGGAGATGCAGCATTTTAATATTATTACTGTAGTGAGCTTCAAAAAATCTTATAACCTTATAACTGCAACAGAGTAACAAAGTAATCAGGAAAATGAAAATGTTTTTGTAGCAGGTATACTGATGTGTTGTTAAACAGATTAAACATAGTTATTCTGTTTTAACACATCAGCAATCGATGACTTTCCATTTAAGCTCTTTAAATCAACAGTTCTCAGTCCTGATCCTGGAGTACCCCAATGTTTGCTGATTTTTGCTCCAGCTGAGCTCTTAATCACTGGTAACAAGAGCTGAAGAACCCATAATGATGACTGTGGAGCTGGACATCAGAAGTTTTGTGCATCCAAATAACCTTGGAATCTTAATCTCATTTGCTGGGCAGTAAATTACCTTTAATCTCTTTATTGTAATGATCAAGGCCTTGTTCTGGGACACTAATGAAATCACATTAGGCTTCTTGGTAGATAGTATCTGTTTTGTGGAATTCTGCCCCATTCCTTTCAAATAGCCTGGACAAGCATGTGCCTGTTCACTGGACTCTGTGCTGTAGATACTGTGGTGTATTAGCTCATCCCACAAATGTTCAATGTGGCTCAGGTCTGGTGAGTGGCGAATCCAAGGCATACAGTCACTGCTGCATTCTCATCTCACAAGAAGGTCATTGTTTCATAAGCAGCCTGCAGAAAGGGCTCAAGTGATTGCCAGAAATTGATCAATGCAGCACCATGTGGTTCATGTTGCCATCAATCACTACAAGACGAGTTCTGGAGTGACTAAGCGCTCCTGTCCAGATCATCGCACTTAGATGATGATGTGTCATGACTTCTAGTGTCTTAGATCATGGCCTGTCACTGATAGAATGTGTTTGCCTGTTGCATCTTTCCAGGCTGGGAATTGCTGACTGTGAATGCCCTAGCAACAGAGTGCTTAGTCTAGTGTTCTACAGTACATACTTAGAGCACAAAGGCAGTACTATCATGATTAGTAGGACATATCGGTTCCTTTCTGTACATTTTCTTTCTTTATTTTCACCATGTGTTGTTTAACAGGTCAAATCACCTCATCACCTGTACCCAATGGACTGTCTCACTAATGAGGTGATTTATTGCTTATACAGTTAGTCGAATACATCACAGTCTGTCATGAAGGATTTTTGTCAGATCATCAAAATGATGCCAAAGCTATCTCATCAGTATTCAAAATCCATAAGTGGGTACTTTATTTCTCTAAAGTATATTTGCATAAATAGTGATCGGTTTCTTTTGATGTTTAGTACTTTTTTGTTTGGCTTAGGCTTGCACCAAATCAAAATGTGGACTCACTCTACAAATGTGAAGTACAAACCCTTTGCCTGATAGCAGATTTCTTTTTGGTAGAAAGAAGAGAAGCCTCCAGCACACAAAAAAGCATTCTCAAACACTGGGTTTACAGTTTGTGATCAGTGGGTGGCTTAAAGCTAAGAATTTGTTTCTCGGCTTAGGCTGAAGGGGACAGGTGGTTCTAGTTGAGTTTTTTGTAACATCTTGGACTCTTTGCTCACTTCAGACACAAATGACCTCATTGTTCTCAGATTGTACACATTGTTTCTTGAATGGAGGTTGAAAAGACGGGATAACTGTAACCTCTTTGACTTTTGCAAACATGCTCAGCTGTTCTCACTCTCGTCGCCTTCCAGTGCAGTTGGATGGTGATCTTGTGCTCCGTGGGTGTTCCATATTTCCTTTTCCGTGAATGTGCTGCTTATGTGATCCTGACACTCAGCCAGCCAAACTGCTTTTCCCTTGTTATTGCCCTGTAGAGTCAATTTGCTGTTCAATGGCTCTAGATTTTTACAGTAGGGGAAAAAAAACTGTTACTCTTGTTTTCTTTGTTGCAAACTTTATTTTATATAGGGCCTCTAAAAATGGCTTTTCCAAGTGCAAGTTACAGAAAGGAAAAAGCACACAATGAGATGCGATGTCAGAATCAAAGTTTGGATACAGTAGGAAAGCATAGGGGCCGATGCAGAACCAATTAAATAAACGCCCTTCTAAAGAATGTTTTGAGTATTGATTGGAAAGAGCTCCGGGAGGTGACTCTGATATTCTTGGGAATTCCAGAGCTTTGGGGTACAGCAAGAGAAGGCCCTGTCACCCATATTATGTAGATGGGCTGGAGGTACAGACAGGAAACCAGAATTAGACAGTGACACAATTAGACACCGAAGGTTGTGAGGTGGGGAGTAGGAGGAAATTAGGTCAGATAGATATTGAGGTGTCAAGCCATGTAGAGTAGGATGGGATAGGAGGAATATGATCACTTGCACAAGACTTGGTCGGGATTCTGGCTAAAAAAATTCTGGATATACTGAAGTTTCTTCAGTCTGCTCCAGAAACAACAAAACACCTTTACCTTCATTTTGGAAAATAAAACAATCCCAACATGGACGCACTAAAAACAAGATCTGAATCAAGATGTTATTAATAACTCCTGTGTGAAACAGTACTGCTTTACTTCTTTTTGAAAATGTATCCAGTGGCTCTGTAGGTCAAAGCACTTTTGTTTCACTGGCCAATTTATAGGGTCTGTTTGCCTAATGCAAGGTCCTGATCCTGGAGCTCCAGCATGTCTGCAGACTTTCTATGATTCTTTAAAGTGGCAACACTGAAAGAGTTGGAAGAAGCCATCAGTGGCCCAGTTAAGATTATTCAGGTTGTTTAGAGCCTAGCTGGACTGAGAACCTTTTGATACACTTGCCCTCCATGATCAGGATTGTGGACACCTGGACTAATGAGATATTAAGTGAGGGACGTGCTAAAAGTCAAAATTCTAAGATTTTCTCCGGTATAAACCGAGCAGCCAGACAAGCAGTATTTCTAAAGGAGTCAAATAATTTTGCTAAATAAAGTGCCTTCTAAACAACTTGCTTGTTGTTCTCAAGATGCTGGCTTTGTCTTTATTTTCTGCAAGCGTATTATATTGCATACATTGCAAATTATCAGCCACAAAATTAATACAAATTATTAGTAGCTAGAATACCTGATGCCTAACTCCTATGGTGGGTCCTGCAATCATGGATGTTGTAACTCGTGAGTAACACACTTTACTAATTGCTCACATAATTGCTCTACCAAACTGTATGGTTGGGCACCAGTCAACGGGGGTAACCCTGCTGTGAGTCACTTTAAGTCCTCATAATTGTACAGAAACTGGGTTAAACTCTGGTTTGATGAGCCTCAATCCTGAGCAAAGACTATGGCAGATTTACAGTCATTTACAGTTCAACTAGTTGTTACCGGGGCTGTTTACTTTGTTTCACATGGTTCATACCAAGCTTTTAAAATAGAGCTATATGGTTTCCTATTCTGTGGCCATGCCTTGCTATATTCTGCCATTTAAATTGAGCAGAGCTCAGCAAATCTGTGAAGGGATTATGTAAAGTCTGAAGTTAAAGCTTGCAGAAGGACAGCAATGGGTTACAAGGAGTCACGGATCACAAATACTCTTTACTGAGTTCTGCTTTCCTCTGTGAGTCAGATAAAGCTCTCAGGGCAGGCGGCTGGATTACTGCTGAACAGGAGACGGGCAGAATTTCAAGATACAAAACCTCTATTACGTTTTATTATCAGAAAGCCACTTATTCCCGATAAGAGTCATGGCAACCCAGAGTCTCAGGATCTCAGGATCATTGGGCACACATGCAAAATTTAGAGCTTCCAAGCAACCAGCATGTGTTTGTGAGGCAGAATGAAACCATTTTATCATGTTGTCCTTAAACACGTACAATCACAGGCAGAAGTATTAGCACCATTTATTTGCCACAGTGTTATGCGAAGTGTTGCTAAAAACTGTTTAATCTGAATCATTAATCTGAACTTTTCTCATTCATCAGTGACATCTTTTTTATTTCAAGTTTATTGAAAACAGATTCATCCGAGCAAGGAGAATTGCAGCCATCTATTGAGAAAACAAATTGAGTGACATTTTTTTCTAATGAATGGTGCCCCATCTTTTGTCTACACAGTATATCCATTTCTAAATCTGAAGTTGTTAAAATAGTTGGGGGAGGGGATAGTTTTAAAGATGCACATCATCACCTAGAATGTGTGCGAAAAAGACAAAATAAAACTTTGGTTTGCGGAAGAGAAGAATTAACCCAGGTCAGTTGGTTATTAAGGAAAACAATTATAACCTTGAGCAGTAACCCATGACTGGATGTTATGAATGCTCACCAATCACAAGGTAATTGCAGAAATCTCTGTTAACTGGAAACAACCCCAAACAATCAGCAGTTATTGTTTGAACTGTTTTTTTATGTTATACAAAGAAAGACCTTGGAGCAGAAGAACAATGGACGCCTAATAATGTCTGTGATGCTATCTGTGGCAACAAGGAATGGATTGTGTTCGACGGGGCAGAAACTTCAGCTCTTTCTCTTTCCCTGGTGATGGCCAGCAGGAGTTGGCACGCAGTCAGGGACGAGAGTGGCCTTCCTTTTTGGGTGTTTTTTTTCTCTCCTGCTTGTTTCATTCCTTGTTTGTATCTTTTTTTTTTCCTCTGTCAGGCACCACAAGACAGCCCCGGGAAGGGGAGGTCCCTGGCGTGGATTATAACTTCATAAGCGTCGGCGAGTTTCGTATCCTGGAAGACAGTGGACTGCTCCTGGAGAGCGGCACCTACGATGGTATGATGGATGGTTTGGGGGCTGGGGAAAGTGAGAGAGCCAGACAGAAGGATTGTGCTGCTGTTTGTCCCCTTCATACACCTCAGAAGAGCTGCGTGATGGCTTGGCATCTGTCAACCACTGCTGTCGACTGTCTGTCCTTTCAGTGGAAAAAAAAAGTTGCTAGCACAATGTTAATGGTATCCTGCTGGGTTTAGTTGACTTAAGTCCTTGTATTGTTCTGTGAAGAGAGCTCCATCAGTGGAACCAAGTTAAAATCAATCTCAGCAAAAAAGTGATTTCACAGTGACTGGCTTTTATGAGGCGGCTGCCAGTTACCTTGACTAATTCCTGCGGATTCCTGTGCAGGTAGGAGCTGGCAGGCGCTCGGAGTAATTTTGCTTAGAAAGGCAATTTCCTTCTTTTCCATTGTACTGCAAGGCACGTTGTTCATTATGACCCGAGACTATGCAAACAAGAAGAAGGCAGACTTTAATTAAACTTTTGTGTTATTAATGATGTAATTCCCAGGGACCTTCAGGCAGTTTGTGTGCTACATCTGGTTACAATATGTTACTTAATCCACCAGGTGCTCTTAAAACAGTAATGTTGGGAAAATCAGTTTGGCAAGGTGTCTCACTCAGTTTCAGTGAGTTTGACGGAGGACAGGTGTCAATTAAAGGATTCCCCTGGGACCACATGTGATCCTAAGAAGCGAGTGTATAGCCCTTCTGCTCCAGACCAACATGAAGATCATTATGATTTCTTCATTAATGAATTGTATATATCATGGATTTCCAGTCCCTCCAGCTCCTCCAAAGGTCCTTATTTCAGATATCTTTCCCTTTAATTTCTTTAAATCAGTGATTTTCAGTCCTGGTCCTGGAGTACCCAATTGTTTGCTGATTTATATTCCAACTGGGCTCTATCACTGGTACTGGTACAGATTGAAGAACCTGTAATGTGAACTGTGGAACAGAATGCATAATTACATTTTGTGCATCTTTATTTAAGCAGGTGATAACCTTGGAATCTTAATCTTATTTTCTGGGGCAGCAAAGGACCTCCAGTCTTTGTATTGTTGGTATCAAGTTCTTTATTGGGACACTAACGAAATCACATTGTTTTCACAAGTGGAGGCATGTTTATGCATTTGCTTGCAGTTGTCTAAATTGCAATTTTGGCCTTGTGCCTTTCAGAGATTGCACCTGTTTTCTTCCTGGCAGGTTCCGCGATCTTGATTTTTACTCAATAAGACCTGTGCCACGTTTGTGATTACACTGAGTCTCAGCAGACCAGTGCCCTTGATTGTGATGAAGAGTGCCTCCTCCTTTCTGGGGTACGGATCAATAAAGAGAAAATAAATTCAAATACACGCATTCCTTTTACTTGAAAAACACTTAAGGAGGGTCAGTGTTGTGATGGCTTATTGGAACAGCCGGAGGAATATGTCTTTGAGCTGAATCTATGCAGAAGATAACCAAACAACTGAGACTTTATAAACACTGCTTTAATTACAGAGCAAGGCAAGTGGCTGATGGAACCACTGATCGAGACTGAGTTATTGTGAGCTGTCTGTGACAGGCATCACTACTGCCATGTTAAAGTAAGCAGCCCTGACAGAGAAAAAGCCTGTGATGCATAAAAGAGAGGGGGCACAAACACAGAAGCACCTAATACTGTAGCTTGGTCTGTGTTCATAAAGGGTGAACTGCACACTGGCCAGATATTTCTACCACAGGTATTATTTTACAGTCTGGACAATTGTATTATCGTGGGGTTCTCATTTTAACATAATGGGGTATCCCCTAAATCTTTTTGTTTGGGGGCCTTCACTGGGTTACCGCTTGAATCACTGGCAAAAATAGTGTGGCAAACACTTGTATTTAATGAAAAGGCCTGCAGTCTGGAACTCAAAGACGGTTGCTGGAAAAATAAGATTTTTCTGTATTTCCACTGCCAGTTCCTGCCCCTGTTTTTGGGGAGTCTGAACCCAGAACTCTGCCATAAATGTACTGTATGAAAAATAAAACAAAACAAAACAAAGCGGGCTCAGCCAAGAGCAGAACTGCAAGTGACCGCATTAGTTAACAAAATGGTAAAGACGTTTCTGTCGCCAAGCTGATGCAGGGACTGAGCCTGGACTAATCGATCCAAGTGCCCCAGTGCTGTGGTAAACAAACTTCAAAAAATGAGGTGGGTCCAGGGGGTGACAACTGCAACAAAGAAATATGCACCGTTAGGAGACTTGTTTCGGCCTGTGTTAAGAAAGTAGTTGAATAGATGCATATTAAAATGAATGGTTTCAAGATTCCAAAATTCAAGATTCATGACATATTAAAATGAACACCTCCTTCACATATATCATTATAGTCTAGCTTTCATGAGAACGTAAGACATAAATAAGCCACCCAGTCCATCAGTGCTCAACATTTTCCTGTGCTCTGGCTGTATCCATCACAACCTCAGGCCTGGGTGTGAATCTTCCCAGCTTCTCTGCCTTCACTATGTGTTAAATAGTTTCCCAGTTACGTCCCCATTATCCTGCTCATTGATTTATAACTTGTAACCTCTGTAGGGATCTACCGTACATATTTGCTTTCAGTGTTTAAAGACCCCAGTAAGATCCCCTCGCTCAAAGACAGAAGAGAACATTTTCCTCTGGCCTATTTTCATAACTCATTCCCTCAAGCCCTGAAATACGTTTTGTTCATTTTCTCTGGTCTTTCTCCAGTGTTTCCCAATCCCTATTTTAAAGAGGTAAGCAGTACTTTATACACTGGAGATATGCTTTAACTAATGCATTGCACATTTTCAACATACCCTCCCTTGATATTTTTCCTTTTGATTGTTTTTTTTTGTGTTGCACGGGTCCCAAGAGGGATAAATATAATGCAACCTCTAGGCCTTTTTCACACTGTGAAATTTCTAATTTTACACCTCTTTTGGTGTAAGCATGTCCATTCTAATCTATATAGAAAACTTTACATTTACTAACACCATTTGATTTCACTTCCCATCTGTCTTTTCCCTTCTAAAGCCTATCCAAACATTCCTACAGCTAAGAAAATGTTTGTAAGCCCTTTTGAATCATCTATATTCTTGCATTAATTGCTCCTAAAATGTGATCTGATCTTCATATCAGTCATAACGATAAACACACACAACCCGACTTAACAAAACACCAACAATTGTTCTTTCTTCTTGTCTATGTTGAACACATTGTTTATAATTCACAGTCTATGCTGGAAACAGAATGTGAACCTCTAGGATCCTGAACTCTATTAAAGGGGGTAATTGGTGTCAGACGTTCCAATCAATGAGATGACATTCAGATGGAAGTTTGATGCACTCCCTTATAAACCCCCCCACAATGTTTGGTTACCAACAGAATCTACTCTTCACAACACAGAGATTTCAGAGGAGCTCAGAAGAAGAGTTGTTGATGTTCATAAGGCTGGAAAGGCCTCTTTCAATCACCAGTCGGGCAGATAGTGTATAGATGGAAGGCATTCAGTACCATTGCTACTCTCCCTAGGCGTGGTCATCCAATAAAGACAATTGAGCCGTCCAGTGGTTAAGGAGGTGACAAAGAACCCTACTGTAGTGTCTCTTGCACTGGCACTGGTTAATGGCTGTGTTCATGAGTCCACAATAAGAAAAACACTGAACAAGAGTGGTGTGAATGGGGGAATACCACAGAGGAAACTGCTGCTCTCCAAAAAAAACAACATTGATGCTCATCTCAAGTTTGCCAAAGACCACCTGGATTTTTCACAAAGCTACTGGAACAATGTTCTATGGACCGATGAAAAGGAAGTGGAACTTTTCGCAATAAATGCGCAACTTTGTTTGGAGGAAAAAAAACCTCATCTCGCTGTGAAGCATGGTGGAGGGAGCAGGGGCTGCTTTGCTCTGCCTCAGGGCCTGTCCAGCTTGCACTCGTTTAGGGAACAATTAATTCCAAATTGTAACAGCAGATTCTCCTGGAGAATGTCAAGGTATCCATCCATGCTCTGAAGCTCAATAGAAGGAGATTATGGACCAGACGGACTCCTACCACTCTTTCCAATAGAATAGCTGGAACAAAGGAAGTTTTGCATTTTGGAGTTGCCTAGTCAGAATCCTGTCTTTACTTCAGTTGAAATGCTGTGGTATGACCTGAAGCAAGCCATTCATGCAAGACATCCCAAAATGCTTTTTAGAGATTGCACCTGTTTTCATGCCTGGCAGGTTCCGAGATCTTGATTTTTACTCAATAAGACCTGTTCCACATTTGTGATTACACTGAGTCTCAGCAGACCAGTGCCCTTGATTGTGACAGAGTTCCTCCTCATTTCTGGCCTGCTGATCAATAAAGAGAGAAGAAATATCATCAATGAAAAACATTTAAAAAATGAATTGAAACAGTTCTGTAAAGAGGAATGGGACAAAATACCTCCAAACCCATGTGCAGGACTCATTATTATCTCCAGGAGTCATTTGGTTGAGGTCATTGCTGCTAAATGAGGTTACTAAATCTAAAGGTTCACATACTTTATTTTTCCACCATTGGCAATTAAATGTTCAAGCAGTATATTCATTATAGGAATGAAAAAGTACAGTTGTTTGTGTGTTGTTTGTTTAATCAGATTGTGTTTATTATTATGACAGAAATGAAAATCAGCTGACATTTTAGGAGCAATTACTGCAGGAATACAGACAATTCCAAAGGATTCACAAATTGGTTCTCGCCACTGTATTTTGACTTATAGTACAGTACCTATGATTGTTGGCAATTCCAGAGCCATATACTGTATGTATATATGAAAAAAAGCAGCTATACCAGCATGCAGGCTTTCAGGATACCACAACACATATTGCCTAATGGAGATGCTTCCCTTCATGCTATTAGCTTCTCTGTTTTGAATGCATCTGCATGTTGCACCATTAATTCCAGCAGCTTTAACTTGAAGAATAAGCTTCTCGTCAGGAATATAGTTGAGTAGTAGCTGAAGCAGTAAAAGTATTTGTGCTTTTTTCAGTGTTTTTACACAGCTGCTTTTGTTAAGCAAGTAAAACCCATCCAGACCATCCTCAATTACAGCATTTCTGTACAAATTGGACTTTAGCTTGCCCTAATAGTAGCGTATAGAAGTTTACACAATATGCATGTTAAGTTACCTCATTCAGTACATTCCTCTTTTTGTAGCAGTGGGTGTAACAGTGACACGTTCATTAGTGTAGACATCAATGAAGTAGTTATTGAGCACATTTGCAATGTCCTTTTCAATGTACTCTTTTGCCCCTAAAATTGTTAATGCATTTTACCTACTCCTTAATCTTTTTCCCACTAAAAGACAGAATAAAAGCATTTATTTTCAGCAATAGCACATTTTCTAGCTTCCTTTTTTGTTCTTATTTTCCTTTTCACAACAGATGGCATATTATGTATGATTTTCTCTTTTATTGACTTCCAAGTTAGTTCATGTCAGTTCCACAGTTTTTCTCAATCACACTTTCTTAATATAACTGTCCTTTTTTTAGTCTGATACAGCACAGAGGAGCGTATAATCGGTGGATAGATCAGGACACGGAATGTGTCAGCTATTCTCCTGTGTGTGAGTCCTAGTTCTGCTTCTTCAAAAAGCTCACTTGACCCTGTGCCATTTGATTATGGACCAGACAGACTCCTACCACTCTTTCCAATATTGATTTTAGTTTCTGTGCTTCAGAGGTAGATAGGGACGTTACCTGGGTATTAGCAATGTTCTCTTTTGGCTGCCTGCATATTTTTTTTCTATTTTTGAAGAGCTGCCAGCTCTACAGTTTATCGTCAGCAAGCATTTAAACAGCCTCCCCAGGACCATATTAATTTAGCAGACAGAGACCTTTTCAAAAAAGATGCACTAGCCAAAAAAAAAAAAATGTTTTCACAATGGTATAGAAATGTCACATTGCCAGGAAAAAAAAAGCCTGGCAAGAGTCTGTGCAGCTCCAGTGAGCGTTCTGATGAATGCTCCGTGCTGCCAGGACTGTGGGGAACTGGAGGCTGCTTCATTTGAGGTGCAAAAGCTGAGACAGACTGCCCTCCGGAGTGCCAGGTCAGTGTCTGCAGGGGCCTGTTTGTGCACAGGGTTGCTGTGTGCTTAATGAGCACTTCTCCTCTCTGCAGAATCAGACGTGAATAGGCCCGATGCAGAGATTGAATCCCCTCCCCCTCTGAGTGGAGACATGGTTGTGTGAGTGGTCTAGCACGGTAGTGATTGGAAACGTCTGAGAGACTTAAAGGCAGCACTGGGGCCCCCTCCCCTCCCCTCCCAAAGTGATCTCGTTTCTCCCAGCAGTTCAAAGACGCGCTGCCCAGGTAAACTGGACAGTCCTGCTTCATGTCTGGGGTGTATTGCGGCCTTGCATCTACTGCCTGCTGGATTAGGCTATGGCCCTCCTCGGGCCTCTAAGGATAAAGCAGCTGCTGAAAAGGGGTGGATGCAATAACTAATAACAGCAATCACCTCTCCTCTTGATACATTTCACAGACTGCAGTGAAAGATGAACCATGACAAAGCGTGTTACAAATCTTTTTTGAATTATTTGGTCCCCCCCCCCCCACCTCCTATGTTTTCTAATGTACATTCATCTGCAGCTTCAGGCTCTGTGTTTATGAGCAATTAATCATACCAAAGCGACATGTTGATAAATGTCTCCCGTGGCTGGAGTCAGGCACAGATTACAGAGCTGGTCTTACCTTTCATCTTGATCACTGAACCCTTTTATAATAAAGTCATCTCTGAGAAATGCAAATGGTTGTCTGCATGTCAGGCTCTGACACTCTGAATTGCACATTAAGATTGGAGGAAGGCCTTGCAAACCCAGCTCATTCAACAATTTCTTTCACTGCTAGTGAAATCAACACAGATTTATTAACCCAGTATCGTAGATCAGATGCAAAGTTGGGAGTGTAGCCAGTGCCTGGAAGATAGTTATTTCCCAGACTTTATTTCAGTAACACTGAAGGCTGACACACAAAACACTGATTCAGATGTGCTACAGGGGACTGCTGCCAAGCATCCGTATGGTTTAATATTACTGAATGTTGAAATCTCAATGAAAGCCACTTTTTTAAGACTGATTTCCTTCTTGGCTTACTTTGTTTAGCAGTGACACTAGGAGAGGTGAAATATTTTTTTACTATTAATGTTTCATTAATTTCCCCTTTATTTTGCCTTAGTATTTGGACTTCTTAATTCAATTTTGACTCATACTGTACAACCTACCACTCCAAGACCTGGAATTTGCTCATTATTTTTATTGAAAGTGCCCTGTAGCAATTTATTTTTGAAGGGTGTTATACCGAATAAGAATTTGCCCTGGATTCATCTTGTCAGTATTGCTGCTTGACTCACGGTGCAATTTGTTCTTTACAGTGAATAGCTTTGTGATATTCAAATACGTTGCTACCCCTAGTGTGTTAATTTGATAGAGTTGAAGGTTCACTAGTTATGAATTAAATTAAAAAGACAAATTCCCTGGTGGAATCTGTTTTGTATACATAAATTAGGGGGTTTAATCAAGGGTATAATTAATTTTAATTAAGGGTTTCATGTATGAATAAATTAAATTCAGAACCATCCCTTTTATGAGATTTAATGTAAACTAAATCTCTGACATTTTAATACACCAAATTAGACAACAATTTCCTTTATTTAGGTTGGTGATATTTCTGTTGAAAGACAGCAAGCTGAAGCCAACATTCATCACAATGCTAACGCTGTGGTCTCCCAGATAAGAAAACATGGCAATGAGGTTATTAAAGTGACACATACTGTCAATCTTTCAGGTTGGCCATTTAAAGGAAGACAAAGAGGAAATGCTATGATAATTGTAATTTGTTGATCAGGTTATGTTAATAGTCATGAGTGAAAATAGAAATATGGCTGTCATTGTTTTGTAATTTCTGTATAAGTGAAACACCTTGAAACAATAAGACTAACAGCTTCCAAAATGACAGACATTAGGAGTGATTCACAAGTTGTGGCTTTGAGTCCCACTAGAGTCAAATGTGACTTATACTGTAAGTGTATATCAATTTCAGGCCATTAGCTCAAGGTGTGTGTAGTAAGCTATGGGAGATTTTGATATGCAGAATTTGATAGTGAATATGTAGTGGGCTTCTGAAACTTGTTTTAAAATTGTACTCATATGATGTTGGTTAAATCGTTCCAAAAGAAATGTTTACATTAAGATATGTTCATTTTCCCAGAGATTTGATTTAAAGAGCTTACTATGTGTCCCTGTCTCCGTATTTCACAGTGTTAATGGTGGATGCTATTTTCAAGCAGTGTGATAAACAGACTGTGGTGTGAAGTGGTTTTCAAATACAGCCATGAGCTATTTGCTGTTGTGAAACATTCTGAGCCAAGGATGTCGGTGTCAGGGCCTGTTCTACTGTGTACCACACAGTGGATCCATGTGTCCGCTGATTTTATGCAAAAATTGAGTATTTTCTGTAAAACAGTTTTCCTGGAATCCTAAAAGAAACAGGTGCATGTCAAACTTGGATCAATTTGTTTCTAGCAGCCAGTTCTCACGCTCTCATTAAAATAAAACAGATTTGTATTTACACTCTTAGTTTACAGTTGTAATGATCATATGATTTGGGAAACTGTAATCGGTAAGAATAGCAAATGTATCATTGTATCATACAGAAGGTATTGACTGCAGTGAATTTGTTTTCCATCTGACCTTTGTCAGTGGAAGAGTCTGACATCTCATAACATGTAAGTTCCAAGTTTAGCAGAGTTCAGTAAAAGTGCATGCTCTCTCATCTCTCTGAAACATGAAAAAAGGAAGATTGCAGAAGGGGAGGGTGTAACACCATGTGGAACTATGTCATGGTTCAAGGATGGGTAGGATTCTACTAGCATTTTGTTTCCTCTTCCTGTTCATAATCCTGTATATTTCGTACGTTTGGTCGTGTGCTATTTTCAGCACTACAAAGAAACGCGTAAATCACGTTGATTACTTACTGTGTGTGGTTTCAGGCAACTACTACGGCACTCCCAAGCCCCCAGCAGAACCCAGCCCGGTGCAGCCTGACCTGGTGGACCAGGTTCTGTTCGATGAAGAGTTCGACCCCGAGGCCCAGCGCAAGCGCACCACCTCTGTCAGCAAGATGGAGCGGAAGGACAGCGCAGCCCCCGAGGAAGAGGAGGAGGAGGAGAGGCCAATGGTCAATGGGCTGACAGGTCAGCTTGTGGTCTCTCTTCATCTCTGAGCTTTCAGCTCCAGCTTGAATGTCCTCATTCAGTTCGCACTTCACACTCATCGCCAATCGTTTCCGTTTCTTCCTAGCATTTTTGTCAAAGGTGCTCTGCACCCCAAGATACAACTCAAGCCAATCAAAGGACCCCAACAATAAGTGTTTTGATAGTGTGGCAGTGTCATCTGAATGTTACACTTGTATAACTTTGACATTTAATACAAATGTCTGAGGTGCTTTTACATATCGAAAAGCACACAAACATTACATTTTGAATGGTAATTTTCCACCTAGATTTTCTTTGAGTCCCAGAAAGACAGCTGACATGACATGAAAGAAACATGACAGGCGTAAGACAGCTGGTCATCTTAGTAAAATAGGACGTATTTCCTTCACTTGTTGCTGACTGTACTGTACCAATCGATAACCTACAGTATGACCTTTTTCCTACCTCTTCTCTCTGACCTCTGACCTTTCAGTTGTCTTGGTAGAAGAGAAAGCATTGGGGTTCCGCGACACAACTGATCTTTTACTGCCTCATGCTGTAAAGGAAGAGGGGGATTATGAGGGAACCAGGAAAATGCAAAGCCAGATTCTTAAGCACCACTGCTACAATATCAAATTGCTGATAAAGCCAGATTTTCCATATTGAAATATCCCTCTTCAACTTGAATAACCTGGCAGAAACAAAAGTATGGCAATGCTGAAACCACAGATTTGACAAATACAAAACAGCTATTCCAGAATCCTGATTGAAAATATTTCATGTGTTAATCTGCATCTGCAGTTAGACTCGCAGCGCTTACCACTACCCTCATGCGAACTCTTTTTAATGGATGTGGTCTTGCTGAGAGCCCTTCCTGTTTATAAGGCCAGCCCTGATGAGCTTGATGTTTGGTTTGGAGCTTGAAATGCCTTCTCGGAGTCAGAGTCATAGCCTGGAAACGCCACACACAACAGGCTCCTTTGCTGCTGGGCAATGCAAATCATGCTCTGGACAGCAGCCATCTTTAAACCTGAGTAAACTGTTTCTTCCCAGCCACCAGACCAAAGGGCAGCTCACACACAAAACCTGCATTAAATAGTAGTTAAAACATCCACCCATTCACATTCAATGCTTTTGGTATTGTTTGTCCAGATATCAGCTGGGAGAAAACCAAATATTATCAGCCTTCCTAGTCAAAGAAAAATGAATAACCTGTAAGAGCGGTATTTGCTTTGGGCTGTGTACATACTGCATTTGTGAAATGCTGGTAGGAAGAAAGGCCGACCATATGTATGAGAAGTTTTGGCTCCTTAAGGGAAAGTTAAACCACATGTAGGCCATTTGTAGTTTATTTTCATATGTGAGGTGCATAGGGTACAGAAATGATGGCACTTTCTGCCAGGAGAACAGTATCTGAGAATTGCTATGCCTGCTGTGTAACTGTGCTGCAATGTATTGTACCTTTACAAACGACTATCCTATTGCACGGTCTTTGAAGGATGTTGGTAGGCATAATTTTAAGGCCTCTGTCGCTATACTTTAACTTGTTTTTCTCCAAGTATCATTTAGGTCATGGCGATCATGCCAAAGCCTGCAGTATCCTGCAGGAGTGCCCCAGTTTAGACTGATTTGATGGAATCCATTGAGAAATGCAAGAGATCAGGTTGTAATGTCTCGTCATGTCGACCCTAGCAATGTTCTTGCAACATTACATACTGGAGTCATCACAGCTGTATTTTTATTTAGTTTTCT
The DNA here is from genome assembly GCF_040954835.1 of Lepisosteus oculatus. Taxonomy (NCBI): domain Eukaryota; kingdom Metazoa; phylum Chordata; class Actinopteri; order Semionotiformes; family Lepisosteidae; genus Lepisosteus; species Lepisosteus oculatus. The sequence continues at coordinate 34,946,711 of NC_090700.1, forward strand.
ATTTGACAGGGACATAAACAACAGCTTTCAGAGGCCCGCATTGTTGTCTGAGCCTGTTTTTTACTTTTCAACACATGGAATGCTGTGTGTGCAGATGACTGTGTGTGGTATTACTTTTCTTTGAAATATAGTTGCCTCAGATGTAAACTTGTATTTTAAATTTGGGTTATATTCCAGCACTAAGGTCAGTTAAGGAAAAACACCCTAAATTCCGTCAGATTTTCCTTTCCAAACACTTCTTCTGATATGCATGACATTTCTGAATTAGTGGTTTGGAATTTGCTCGTACTGTATATTGGTTCTGGTGAAGTTAAAAGGAGACAAACCCTCAATGCTCACTGCCATTCCCGAGCACAGGAGGTAGCAAAACCAATGAAAATGAGGTGCCTTGGGCTCTCCAGGGTAGCTTCACCATTAAAGCCTCAGTGCAGTGAGGTCTTATGATCCAGATGTTGCCTGTTTGAACCTGGGCTGTGCCCGTGTCCGTCAGTGCCTGGGATTCCCCAGACTGCAGAGCGCTGCAAGGGTGTGATGAGCGTGATTCAGCCAGCATGCACAGCAGCAGCAGTGAGCTTGGCAGTGGATTCGGTGATAAATGTACTGCTCCTCCAGTCAGTACTAACAGTCTTGTACGGAGCTCAGAGATCACAGCACCTGGAGTGATGAATGGCTCTGAAGGGTGGGCATGTCGGAGGAGAGCACACGCGTGCAGCGTGGAGGCTGTAGTGGCAAACAGAGGAGACTCACAATTGGCAGTTCCGCTTTTGGAGAGTAGAGAAATTGTAGGCAACTGACAAAAAATATAAAGAGAAAAATAAAATAAAAGGTTTCTGGAAGACGGCAGAATGGAGGAGAAAATAGTTTTTGCCCAGGGTTTGCAGTATGTAGGTCTCAAGGTTTTATTCCTTTTCAGGTCCTAGCAATACCTTGCAGTAGTTTCTCACAAATTAAATAAAATGTCCTATTGTTAATTTTCTTTATTGATTTCTCTACAGATCGTCACTTAAATAGGGGTTAATTGTAACAGTGGATTATTATCATCATCATCATCATCATTATTAATAATAATAATAATTGCTTACACTTATAGCGATTTTCTGGACACTCCACTCAAAGCGCTTACAGGTAATGGGGACTCCCCTCCACCACCACCAATGTGCAGCATCCACCTGGATGATGCGACGGCAGCCATAGTGCGCCAGAACGCTCACCACACATGAGCTATCAGTGGGGAGGAGAACACAGGGATGAAGCCAGTTCAGAGAGAGATTAATAAGAGGCCATGATTGGTAAGGGCCAATGGGAAATTTGGCCAGAATGTCAGGGTTATACCACTACTCTTTTCGAGAAATGCCCTGGGATTTTTAATGACCACAGAGAATCAGGACCTCGGTTATACGTCTCATCAGAAGGACGGCGCCTTTTTACAGTATAGTGTCCCCGTCACTATATTGGGGCATTAGAACTCACACAGACCACAGGGTGAGCGCCTCCTGCTGGCCCCACTAACACCTCTTCCAGCAGCAACCTTAGCTTTCCCAGGAGGTTTCCCACCCAGGTACTGACCAGGCTCACACCTGGTTAGCTTCAACGGGTTGCCAGTTGTGAGTTGCAGGGTGATATGGCTGCTGGCTGTAATTATAATATTACAATCCTCTCATGTATATACTGTAGCACTTTGAGATCCTTTACAATGAAAGTACTCAGATATCTGAAGGGACCTGCTTTATCCAGCACTGAAGTGCAGCCTCACGCTGGGTGATGTGAGGTAGCCAGGATGTGCCACTTCAAAGCAGGTCAGGAGGATAAGTGAGAAACTGCTTCATCAGTTGAATTTTGGGGAGACTTCATGTTGACCACATTGTGCAACTTTAAATCAGCCAGGACACTGGCGTTATCACCTTTACTCTTGCACAGTGTCCTGAGATCTTTAATAACCAAGCAGGGAGGCCTCAGTTTAATGTATTAATCAAAGGACAACACTTCCTAAAGCATAGTGTCCCCAGTCACCATACTGGTGCACTGGTGTGGAAAGTCCGGTTTGCCAGGTTTTCCCTGGACGACTCCTGCCCCCGTACTGACCCGGCTCTGGCTTCTGAGATCTGATGATGAGTTGAGGCTCAGAAGTGACAAAGCTGCTTCTGTTATTCAGTGCAACACAATTGCCAGAGCTGTTTAGGTTTATGATGTCAACCAAATATAGATGTTTTAATTTACAGCTTCACATGAAGGTCTTTCACGAAGACATTCTCACAAAAGGCCTTTTTTTCCAAACGGCAGGCTCTTCTGCACACCTCACTGCAATGCAAATTGTGTGGTGCAGTATATATCCCAGGAGCTCCACTATCACTGGAAAGGATCAGTCCTGCAGTTTCAGCAGAGATCACGGTGAAACATGGCCAGAGTCGAGTTCCAGGAAGTCCCTGTGAGTTTACTCTGTGTCATCTCTCTCTCCAGAGCACAAAGATTCAGCCGAGTGGAAGAAGGCTGTGCCCAGCTACAACCAGTCGAGCAGCAGCATGGATTTCAGAGTGTGGAACAGCCTGCCCCGGGACGATAACCAGGAGCCTCTGCCCAAGAACTGGGAGATGGCCTACACTGAGACAGGCATGGTGTACTTCATCGAGTGAGTACTGCCCTGAGCCCTGTTTGAGCAGGAGGCTGCAGTCTGCGTCAGTCAAGGGTCTTGTGAGTGACACAGTAGTGGGCCGTGTTCACAGAGGTTTAAAACCATTGGAGTAATAGTTTCTAAATATGTTACACAGAAATGTTTTGATCGGCATCATGTGTGCATACTGTACGTGTTGCTGTCAAGATGAGGGATGAAATTTAAGAAATTGTCCTTACAAGGATAGCAACAAACAGCTGATTTGGGTATGTCCATGTTATGGGAATTATTTTTTGTAATCTAAATAGCGTGCTCTTTTAAATCAAGAATTAGCCTAAAAAGATATCTTTTGAGATGGTTTTCACCCCATGGAGAGTTTCACTTAAGTGAAACTTGACATAGATAGAAATAGTTAAAAAATACAATAAGAGCTGTTTTACATATACACGCCTGTAGACACGGTAGTTGAATAGAAAGCACTTTAATTAAAAAAAATTAATGCCAAGTGCAAACCTAAATCATGGCTGGTATTTTATCATATTACCAAATTATATTTGTAGAAAAGAATGTTTAAGTATTTAGTTTCTTCAATATGGATATTAAGCTGTTTTTCAAAATGAGTCAGTTATTCATTAATTTTGACCAGTTACTCCAGCTTGCCTTCTAAATGGCAATAAACAGCTGAAATATTGAATGCATGTCAAATAGCTGGCAATTATGACCTGCCTTATCAATCACTCCTCTTGAGTCCTGTTGAGTTTAAAAGGATGGACATAAGTGAAACAGTAGCACAGCATCACTGATTCACTTTAGTGAAGTAGAAGAACAGATCTAAAAACAAACCAGGCAGATGTTTGGATGTGAATGTACCAGGAGCTGGTTAAAAAGTAGGACTATCACAACTGATGCAAGAGTAAGATATTGAATGTGCCCTATAACCATCCATATTTTCATTTGTGAAGATGATGCTTTTTGCTAAAAAACGGCTCATAGTTTGTATATAGCTCCCATATTTTGATTTTGAATGATAATGTCAAATTTGGGATGATTGTTAAAACATAAACAGGTTGCAGAAAGAAAAACAACATAAAATAGTTGTGCAGTGTTCCTGTTTTTTTTTAGTTGCGCGAATGACCTATTGGGTGTCAGGTGTGCTAATAAGAAGCAGTGCTCAACCACTCAATATTTTAGCATACATCTGACTGACTAAACAGCATTGTACTATGAACAATGATGGTTATTCCTCAATCTGATATGTCTGAAGGATAATCTATTACTTGCTCATGCTAAGAGAAATGATGGACATCAGCTAAAAAACAGTTTTGAAATGTATTCAATAACCCGTTAGATAATTACTCAGCTTTGACTCAGAACCTCTTCAGCATGCAATATAGTTCAGAAGATGTTCCCTCTAAAAACAGATGCTGCACTTAGTACTAATACAATGTAAAGATTTACAGGAAGGTCAAATCAATGTGTGTTACATGTACCCAGAGGCTTAATAGTCTTAATAGAATCTCTAGTTGCCCAGGCAATACATTACTCCTACCAGTAAGTGACGCAGAAGGCAAAATAATGTCCATGTTCATTCTTTGCTTTGTAAAAACCTCTTCTTCTGACCTACTGTCTGGTCCACTTGGTCCAAAAGATAACCTTTCTTTAGGTATCCTGTGTGGGCATCCTTATTATGTGTTCTTACTTTCTTGAGCCTGTTCTTTGTCTTGGGAACAGACTGTGGCCTCACAGAATGCCTCACCAGTGGCCCAACAAGTTTATGCTGGTACTCCATAACCAACCCACTGTTGTTAAGCTGCACGGAAAGCTTAGCACATCTTAATGAATGCAGTTTGCTCAATAAACACTTTCTCAGTGACTTACAGTACATTAGCCTTATTCATAGTACACATGTGATTCCTGCAGTGTACTTTGTCCACTCTGTATTCTGCATGCGATGTTGCCTGCGACCCATGGTCCTGTTTCAGCAGGTGTGTGCTGTACTGCATGTGCGAGAAGGAATTTGGCAAGATTCTTTGATATTTACCCAGGGACTTCACGTATTTAATGAAATATTTAGGAATTTTGTGAAATCCCTGTTGAAATATTTTCCCATTTGTATTGTAACTTACAACTTGTGACAATTATGTTCACATGATGCATACATTTCTGCATGAGGACAAACATCTAATTTTTTTCTTCAATTCTGCAGGCCATGGTTACCTTCAACGTAGTCCCAATTTCTCAGTTTCGAAAGGCAATATTCACCCTTTTCTTAATGATATCTTTGTTTTTGAATGTCTGATGATTTCTTTGCCTCCTCTACAAAATGTATGGCATACACACAGCTCAATGGTCAGAAACACAAGAACACAAGAAAGGTCCTCTCTCCACTGTGACCTTTCGGCCCCTCTAGCCCTCTTGGTAGCATAGAGACTAGTCTTCTTACATATTTAAAAGCAGGATGCCTGTTGACTCAGTAATAAGGAAGCCTTTATGTTGAGTTACTGCTGTAATGGAGATGTGTGATACCTGAACATCTGCATTTCTGGAGTTGATAGATGTTCTTTCTGTGCTGGTGTTCCGAGTTTGCACTTGTTCTTGGTAAGGAAACATGGGTGGCTTATGAGAGAATGATAGTGTCTCCCTCCTTTGCTCTCCGGAGGCCTTTCATAATCAGAAGAACTGCACTGTGACTTCTTGCATCCCCACGGTAGTAGTTAGTGACTAAGTAATCCAAGGATCTCGTCCAGTATTTTCTTGAAACAAACCAGGGTAATCGGCTTCCACACCACAGCTAAGGTAGATTGAGCCCTACTCCCACCACCTTTTGTGTAAAGTGCTTCCTGCTCTCAATTGTAAATGCACTGGCACCTGCAGGGCTCAAGAATGGTTTGGCATTTCTTGCCTTCTCTCCATAGTCACAACACCAAAACCACCACGTGGCTGGATCCTCGGCTGGCCAAGAAAGCCAAACCACCGGAGAAGTGCGAGGATGGAGGTGAGTGTGAGCTGGTCCAAGGGCACGAGCTCAGCATGCATGCAGCGACCCCTCACTGCTCCGTGGTCCATTTCAGTGTCCACTAGGATGCAGTGTCTCAGCAGGCTTTTGTGAGCAGAGTCAGGTTTTTTTTTAATAAATCAGTAGCTTGCAGCATCATTCTGGTGATGAAGTTGCAATGTAAAATGTATTGGGTTGCTGGAGGCATCATCAATCTGAGTTGGTTGCAGGTTTTACAGTGTCACCATGATGCCATCCTAAAGGGCAGTAGAGTGGTGCAGTGGTAAGGGTTCTGGACTCATAACTGGAAGGCTAAGGGTTCAAATCCCAGGTGAGATACAACTAGAGTACCTTTGAGCAAGTTGTAGCTGAATTGTTGCAGTAAAAATAAGTCCTTGTGAATAAAAATGTTAACCAGGCAAATAAATGTAAATGTCCTAAACGTGGCCATTACTTCCAGCTGTCCCTCATTTTTAAAGGTCTAGTGTATAGTTTTAAATAAAATTTAAATTCTTCCTTCACATGCTACTCAGTATTGGAAGGCATAGAAACTACAAAATGAATTATATTATTAAAAGCCAGGTGTTCAGCATGATTTTGTTTTTCCTTTTTTTTTTTACCAGTGGTTGAATTTAAATATGTACAAACAGAATATGTATGAACAGCAGAAATGAGAAAATGAGAGAAATATTTACTTAGTTGGAGGGCAGGAGCTGTAGATCTGGGTTTCTGTTAGTGAGCCTCTATTGAGTCATATTTTTGTCTTTATGGGCACATTATGAAATGAAACATTCGTATGCACATAAAATTCAATTTATGCCTACTGTTGCTAATTTTTCTTTTCAGTACTTTCAAAATGTTAGACACTTGAGTAATAAAAGGAAAATTGCAAAGCAGCGTGTGGGTGTTTGTTTTCTCCCCTGACAATTCCTCCCTTCTCACCTGTTACGAGTTAATTGGGTGTTCAGATATTTTTACTACCCAGATGTATTTTGAAAATGATGGTCACAGATCCATATACAGTAGGAATCAGATGGAGCAGCAGAAGAACATACGATTGCCAAAAGAGGGAGGCCATTCTGCCCTTCTGTTCCACTTGGTTGCTAGGTGGTTATTTTTTTACAAGGATATCACACAGAGTAGCTGTTTCCCCTAGGGAACATGGCTGTGTAGCTTGTTCCAGACACCCACCATTCTTTATGTAAAAAAGTGCATCATTCAGTAACTCCCAAGATTAACACGCATTAGTATTTTAGATACTTGCTCTGAATTCGGATGTTGATCACATGTAAAAAGTTATAATGGTATAGAGAAGTGTTGAGGGTTAAGGACAGGACTCAGACATGTGATGAGAAACCATACATCGGATGTTATTGCTACAATATCCACCTACTGTATAAATCAGACACTTGTTTATACCTTGTTTAAGTGTCATAAAGGTCTGGAGCAGGATAAGATCATAAAAGCATCCTTTAATACACTGGTTCTCAATCCTAGTTCTGATGGCCTACACACCTATTGGTTTTTGTTCCAGCCAAGCCCTCTATTACACCACCAAACCCTTCATTGAGATAATAATAAGATCAATTTGAACTGTTTGCTTCCAGCTTAAACATATTGGAGCTTTAACCATTGTATTTTGTGAGTGAAACAAAATCCCAGTTGTGACTAGGAGTAAAATGCAAATATTAAATTGAAGCTACTTCTTAATTGAACCCTTATTTGATTTCATCAAGGTGGGATGTAATGGGAACCTGCAGGTGGGTGGGTCACCAGGACCGGGACTGGGAACCACTGCTGTGCTGGGACAATCCTACTCTTGGCTGCTTTGCCGTTATCTTTCTCACAGCTCACAGCCTGTGCACTTCATTGCATTTTCACACTTCTGGGTCCTTATACAAACAAAGGGCTGACAGGGCGCATTCAGCACAAACATGAATAAACAGCTTTCTTTTTAGAATGTACTACAAGAGACAACCAGTGGGCTGAATAAGATCTGCAGCACTGCTTCTCTGAAAGGCTGTTTTAATGTTTCCTCTTGCGTGAAGGGCTGTATTCACACTGAGGGTTCATCACTGAAAGCTACAGGCTCACAGCTGAGAATTGGGCAAGTACTTCAACATGGTCTTATTGTATTATTGTGTTTCCTCTTTGCAGAGCTCCCGTATGGCTGGGAAAAGATAGAAGACCCGCAATATGGCACCTATTACGTTGAGTGAGTTTGCTTGCCCATAACCTGTGTCCGGGAGCATCAGGCTGCTCAGCATAAATTACACTAGTGGCGGATCTTTGAAATCTTGCAATCAGAGCTAAAAGCATGTGGATAAATTATAGTTTTAACGTGCTCAGCAGCTGGACGTGTGATAAAGTAATTGCAGTTTCTCCTTTAGAGATTGTGACTATAAGTTACAGCTGTTTGTGATCTGTCTGTAGGAGGTGGACTGGTGTGGGTGTTGGGGGTGGGCTGCATTTATTTTATTAGCGGTGTTATACGCAGTGGGTTTGATTGTGTCTGTTGGTCCGCTCCCTTGTTGGAGAACATGCACAGCTCGCTGCTCACATGCACTAACACGAATCCCCAAGCCCTCCTCAGAGACACAGGACTCGTGGCAGTGGGAGTGGGGGGAGAACCAGGTGTGGGGATTCACTTTCAGTCTCATCTTTGTTAAGGCAGAGGGAAGAGAGAAAGGGAGAGAGAGTTTTCTTTAAAAGAAAAAGAAAAAGGAAACTAAATCCTTGATTAGTAACAGTTACCAGTAGGCAGAGAAGTGGAATGAAGAAGAAATTGAATGCCGCAGGTTGTGTTAGGAAGCCCCAGCATTGTCGCAAGAAAGGATGCTTTCTTTTGAATGAAGGTTGTCTCTCCCATTATGCCCTTACTGTGGTTGCAGTTCCAGCCAGTACTGTTATTTATCACTGTGGGCTCTTTGCATTCATTCCTAGTTATATTTTACATTTTCCTTTGGTGGTGATATAGGCTGGATCCATACAATAACACACATATAACAAGAAACCCTGCTTAGAAACTGGAGTATAAAATAATCAAGCTCTTTCTGTTTACAGTACATTACATCTTGTGGCTTAGAAGTAAAAAGAATGCAGGGTCAAAGCGCTTGACTCTGTTCGTAGGAGACATAGCATCTAATACAATTTGCACTTTGTGTTGGAAAAAAATGATTACAGAAACATAACATCTATGCAGATATTTCTACCGGCATTGTCATTTTCAAAATGTGAACACCAGCATTTCTCAGCCTTTTCCATTCCAACGCACACTTATCATATATCAAACTTTTGTGGCACACCACTCTATGTCCCACACGTCACCAGCCCAAGTGCATTATTATTTTTTTAACTTATTGATAATATATCATTTATTCATAGATATGTATTATTTATTGATATTATGAACAAGCCTTTGTGATGAATGTACAGTACAGTTATGTCACCCTGGAAGGAATGATGTCCTCAAACCGAAAAAAACAAACTTTCACCTCACACATGATTCCCACCTAAACATTCTTCTGTCTTGTGTTTACATGCCAAACCTGTAACACAACATTTTTCTTACCCCACAAAGCAGAGAGAAACAATAGTTAGTTTAGAGGTTGGAATGGGGTGCTGCCTCAGTCTGCGTTGGCTCCATAGGAACAAGTAAGGGTCCACTCCAAGCTGAAAAAGAGAGAGGACAAAACGCCACGTTTTGGCAATTGAGCCTTCTTCAACTGTGAGTGAGAGAGAGTGAGGTGGCTGTAATGTAAGGTGTTGGAGTTCTCGCTATTTGAGAAACGCTGGTCTGTCCTAATCTTCTACAATGCGCTGTCTGGTTGATGTTCAGTGGCTTGTATTCCCTGTTGCACTGCAGCCACATTAACCAGAAGACCCAGTTCGAGAACCCGGTTCTGGAGGCCAAGAAGAAGCTCAGCCAGGAGGCTCCCGCTGTTCCCCAGCAGGGGGCAGCACCCTCAGCAGGTACCTCCTCTCTTTCCCTAGGGGCCTGTTGTGCACCTTTTGATCTCTGACTGTACCTCCTGACAGATGGACTCTTTGAGGTTTGAGCCAAAACATCAGCATTAATTACACTACAGGGTGGCAGGATTGCCTTTGCAACATAACCGGGTAGGAATATGAAACACATGGCAGTTCTGACCTTAAAGTCCTTTGGTTGATGATAAGTGCAATTTAATGTCTCGCAGCTTTGGTTGTTGATAAAGAAAGCTGAGCTTTCAGTTTACAATGTCATCAGGTGGATGTCAATATGTAATGTGTATTTCCATATTCATATCGAAAACGTTTTGGAGAAGTGGAATGGAAAACGGGAGGAACGTTGGCACAGGGTGTAGCATTGTTGCCTTGCAGTTCTGGGGCACCAGGTTCAATCCCAGACCTAATAAGTTAGGTTCAATTCCTAACTTAAGGCCTGGGGTGCTATCTGTGTGGAGTTTGTGTGTTCTCTCCGTGTTTGTGCTCCAGTTTCCTCCCACAGTCCAAGGATATATGGTACTGGCAAATTAATTGGCTTCTGGGATAACTGGCCCTAGGTGAGAGTATCTGAATGTCTGTGGTTGTGTCTGTCTGCACTACAACAGACTGGCGTCTTGTCCAAGATGTACCCTTCCTTGTGCCCATGACTTGCAGGCATAGGCTCCAGCTTTAGATAAATACCCAGGGCCTGATGGTATTACACCCTTTGTATTTAAGGAACAAAATGTTATTTGTATTTGTTATTTGACATTAACAGATCCCTGTAGCCATTCATAAGAGGACAAATCCAATAAGTCTTCTTTAACATGAAATATTATGGAAACAATAATTAGGACTCAACTAGAGGATCATCTCATTTTCAAGGTCTAGTCACAATTGATTTAGAAAAGGTAGGGCTTGCTTAGCTATCTTGCTAGGTTTGTTTGACAGTCAACAACAGCAATGAATGTGAACATATGTTTGCATTCTTTGCTGATATTTTTAGATTGTGTGTAAAATTTAGATTTTATAAGGAATTTTGATATCATAAAGGATTTGCCTAGTATTGAATTGAGAGCTAGATATTACAATAGATAGAAAACTAAATACAGATCCTCAGATTGGTATGATGTCACTGGAGGAGTGCCACAGGGATCTGTACTAGCACTACTGCTGTTCTTAATCTATATTAAATGATTTGATTCTAGCATGCTTTATAAACGAGGCAGGTTTATAGATGATGACAAAATGTGAGGATTCAAGAAAAAATCAAGACTGGGTAAACACCTGGTAAATGACATGATACATGCAAAAAAATAAACTATTAACATAAGATGAGAAACGCCAAGCATGAAGAAGCTGCCCTTAAAATTCCATAAGTATTGATGCTGACACATTAGTTACATCTTCTAGACAATGTGGAGCAGCAATGAAAAAGCAAAAGGAATATAAATGGAATTTAAGATGTATAATTAAAAGTACAGAACTTAAATTAAGGGGTGTTATGATAGAAATGTAGAATGCACTTGTAAGACCTCATTTAGAGCATATTATGTGCAGCACTGATTGACATATTACAAACAATATGTATTATCTATCGTAAAACCCTCTGTCCTAGCTACATTCTGTTAACGGAGTTGTGGGTTCTTGTGTTGGCGACTTTGAAATGTTTGTTGATAGTGCATTCAATTGATTTGCTGATAGTTGTATCAAATTTAATATTGCACTCGCTTTAAACATGTTAATGGTTCTTTCTTGTTAATCATCACTTCAGTCTTAAAAATGCCCTAGAGACATTCACATACACTAACAGAGATATAAATACATAACCTTGTTGCTCACACATTCTGTGTCAATTAGCTAAATGCTTGCAGTAAATGAATTGCTTCTCTGAGGATTAAATACACCTCCTCCTAGTTTCTGAATCTGTAGCTTCACACCTCTCTGTGCTTGTTGGCAGCCATTCTCACACCTTGCCTTGCATCTTGAGTTAATGAAAGACTGGAGGATGTGAGCCCTCCTCAGACTGGTTTTTCTTCCCCTCTTCGTTTGTCCTCCGATTCCTAGTGGCCAGCACTACACACAAGTTTCCATCTTTATGTCACACTGCCTTGACAAGATGTACTTACTGTAGATCCAATGAAATTTTAATTGCTTTTGAAATTAAATACACAAGCACTAACAGTGAATATGAATAAAACGGACACTGTATGTTGTCTTTGATTTCTACAGTGTCAAAGAGGACCATGAATAAAATATAAAACAATTATAATATTATGGATTTGTAAGATTAAATTGTAAACTATTTAAGCAGATTTATAGTTGTGCCTTAAATGGCTTTAGCACAGTTTTTGTGAGCTTTTCTAGGAGTGAATATCTGTTTGCAGTGCAAATTTATGTTGTTGCACCATGGGGATGCAGCATTATTTTATAAATCCTGCGGCATTTGGAGTGGTTTTCAATAATTTCATGGGTTTTGGGGTGGCAGCTGCTCCAAATATGCAATAGAATAGGGAGACATAGTATTGACTCAGAGCCTTTGTTCAAGCTACAGTATGCATTTGCGGTGGCGGTCCTGCACAATACTTGCACTTTAAAAGTACAGTAGTGGGAAAATACGTCTTTTACGGGGTTGGTTTCTTTACTGAATGTATTGATGTCAGAGGTCCTCCACACCTTTTGGGGGCACTGTGGCTAATATGCATTTTTTAATGTCCATTTAGAAGTACCATTCACTACAGAAGTTCCCATCTTCAAATGCTTCTCCAAGCAGGTGAACTTGGCAAGATTGGGCTCAACATTTCTTGGCTCAGTGATATAGAATGAACATTTTCCAAGGAAGTATGTAGCTCCTTTTTAGACATGTTTTAGATAAGTAGATCTAAGTTTCTGATAAGAAATTGAATCCTGGTCTTCCCCAGAGAGTGACAAAACGCATCAAAGTAGCACCCATATTGCAGACTCTTCAGTGCAGAATGATCTGTCCACTTCAGGACTTGAGAAAAATAAAATAACAAGAGCGTTAGTAAAATATGAGACGTACTCCTTCTTGTGACAGATCTTGGTTTATTTTTCAGTGGGCACCTCGGAAGGCCAAGAACATTATTTACAAGCTTTGAGAGGCAAGTGAAATTGGAGAAATAAAAACCAATAGGAAATTAAATGACTCCTGGAAGAATTCTGGAAAACCATGACCATAAAATATTAACATGGCTCCTACGTAGCTCTACCAGCAAAGACTCCTTCTGGAGCACACATTCGTCCCTATGGTTAAATAATAACTTGTTCAAATTGGGACAGTATCATTAAGGGATTGGATAGGGATTTCTCCGGCAGTGGTGCACCGTTGTCTCGCTGTGGCTGACTGAGTTTTGTATTTAGCTAGGGCATTCTCAGCTCGCTGCATAACAGGGACCCCTGGGGTTTGCTTGAATGCCTTTGAGCTTTCAGCCTTTGAAGAGTGAGTGGCATCACTCATCCATCTGTTCCATCTGTTGCAGTAATCTGCTGTTGAACTATGAGAGACAAAGTGTGAAGGGAAGACAATGGTCATAGAGGACACAATTGTTTTGTAAATGTATAATCGCCAGTTATTTTTGTAATACCCATCCCAGTTTGGAATAGCTCGTTGTTTATTTAGCTCATTGTTACAAACCCCATGACTTCACTCAGGAGAGAATTAGGAAGTGCAGTCAGACTCCTCTGACCCGTCTGCTTTTGAAACTCTTGTCTATCAGAAGTTTGGTACTGCTAGGAGGAGATGTATGTCCCTCACTGCCAGAAGCACATGGCTGCATGTGTCTGCTGTGTAACTGAGGCCCTGGCTGACCAACACCCCCTATCTCTTGATTGTTGAACTTGAGGTTCAGCCAATTGATCATCACTTGTGAAATCCAGGTCACAGTCAGCTAGTACCATGACCCAAGCTTGAACCCATAATTAAATGCATTCAGCCGAGCAAGTGTTCATTTTCGTCAAAGACTGCCAGCTACAAACCTGGGGGAGAAAAGCAACAAAGCAGCCCCACATTTCAATATGATAAAAACGAAGAGCAAATAATCGAAACACACAGACATGCAGGTGTCCGTTTTATAATAACACAGCTGGCTAAAGTCATCATTTCCTCTGAACGGCTGAATTAATTCAAATATTTGGCAACTAATAAAAGGGGATTAGGAAAGAGCTGACTGAGGTCTGGTGACCAGGCTTTGCATTGCCGTGGAAAACAGCTGGAAGATCCAGAAAAGCCACTTGAAATGAGCCCTGAACATTGGGTGCACACTGGGGAACGTCCTTGTCTTTCTTGTGGAAATGTCCTGGTCCTGAGACAGTGTTAGTCTTTCACTTTTTTTGGTCATTGAGAAAATATCTCAGCTCTTCAGGAGCCGGCACTCAAAGAGTCATCCCTCTTCATCAAGATTCATAAATATAAATTAAATTGCTAATGGATGGTTAGACAGCAGGGAGTCCCATGTGTCGAGCTTTTAAATAGTGTTTTGACAAGGTTCTTCAATCTGACCTTGCAAAGCAGTAGCGGCACTGTACTAGCTTAGTAATTACAAGGCAACAATCCTTTTGACATTTATATTCTAATCTCAGTTTTAAAAAGCTGCCTATTGGTTTGGGAATGATGTGTTAATCATGTTGGTATGAATGTTGCTGCGCCTCTTTGCTGGTTTATTATTTCTGGAATGCCAAGTGTGTGCTCACTCGGAACGGCTTCCCTGTACTGATAAATTGAAGAAAAGCAGTTTAGTTATGCAGATCTATTCTTTTTAGCCCTCTTTCCTTTCATCGGCCATAAAATGCACTAGAAATATGTATGGGAATAAGAAGTTGCCCCTGCCTCCCCAGTGTGCCAAAACGAGGTCAGAGAGGAGTGATGTATTACGTGTGTGTGATAGTTTAGGAAAGGAACGGACACTCATAGACACAGGGAATGTGTATCACATTAGTTTCTTCAGGTCCCTAGTCCTTTGCAACTGGTGACATCTCAATAATGCTGTTCTGCTGCAGAGCTTTTTGATTACACTGTATCAATTTCTATAAAAGCATGCCAATTTAAATTAAGACATGTCAATGTTGATAATAGTGCATCGTAGATATTATATTCCTGTACAGTACAAAGGATGGATGTAGTCCCCAGTCATTCAGCTGAAGAAGCAGCCAGCTGTACTGTAGACTGCATAGTGAAATCTTAAGGACAGCTCTACTTGCCACAGGGAAGACTAATCACTCACTATACAGAAACTGCCAGCTGTCCTTGAGTCCTTGCTTATTCGCATCCTGTTTGACTCCGTACACATGGAGCACAGAGGTGAACAGGTTTACTTTGAAGTGAAACTATGTACCTTCTTAAGGGTCAGGACCTTTCTTAATCAGTATATCGCTATGTTGTGCTGTATGCTGTGTTTGAGGATTCTGCTCACATATTGTGTTGCACAGATACCTTGCTGCTTTCGCTGAAGGGGAAAAAATTTAACAGCTTGTCAGTCTCTCCAGCTGGACGGTTGAGCCGTTACTTTGAATTTAAAATGATAAAATACTAATTTTTCCCACTTTTTGTGTAACTGTGTCGTTAACTGTTTTCTGTCTTGGGTCTGCTTGTCTTCATGTCTATGATCAGGAGGAAAAAATTAAGTGTGGAGAAGTAGCACTTCTCCAGAGATTTAAAACTCCTTTCATAGATGCACATTTGTGTATGTTTTGACACTGAGGTGCACACACCAACATAGCCCTCTGACATGGAGAATTAATGATCAAGAGGAGCAATGTTGCCTTAATAAGCTTTTCCAGCGGTGTGAGTCTGGATGCACTGAACCACAGAGAACCACTTACCACACTGAGTTGTCAAATAAACATTACTTTTAAAAGCATTCAATTGACAAGCAAGGCACTTTCTGAGAGTGCAAGCGGAAGCCTGCTGTCACGACACTGCCAGTTCAAGAGTGGCACCAAGTCCAACATTGACCACGATTCTCCAAGTGGCTGAGCATCTCTTGGGCTGGTAGGCCTTGAGTCTTGCTTCCTGGCTTCTACCACAACAGTAACTCTTGAGACCAGCTAGTGTCCTGCTAGCTTGCAATGTCAGTGAGAGAATTGATGGTAACTGTCCTGTAAGGCAGTGTGGAGCTTGCAGAGAGTCAGAAGAGCAAGGTGTTTGATCTCCCCGTGTGGTGAGAGCACTGCAACTGTAAAACCTTAGTCATAGTCATAGATACTTTGTCTCTCCTGCTAACAGATGTATAAATAGCAAATGATTGACAAGTTCATTTTAAAAAAAGAAAACTCACTGCTGAAAGCATGAATAGATCTATTCATTATGTGTTTACCATTGGCTTAGAAATCTCACCTTTTCTTTAAGATGATGCTAAATAGGATAAATCTTAATTAAGAAGATGGATTGAGTGGCATCTTTCTTTTAGAGCTGTTGCTAGGTGCAGGACCAGAGCACCAGAACCTATTGCCTTTGTAATGAAACTTGATTTTAATGGAGCCTGTCAGTTTTAGAACCAAAAGCTTCTCAGAATAGTTACTGAGATAAATAAAACATGGTGTCAAACGTTTCAGCTGAAACAAAAGGACAGGCTGCAGATGGTATGCGGTCTGTGATCAAACTTGTTTCCATCCCAGCTTGGCTGTTTCGAAAAGTTGAAGTATCGTGGGATATAAAGAAACTGGGGAATCCATTCACCTGGAAGCAGTCTCAGTTACCAGAGGAAGATGCAGCCGTGTTCTCAGGCACAACTCACTGAGAAGACGTAAACATTTGCCCAGTGGGACTTGCTAGAGCTTGAGGATTTTTTTTGTGGCTGGCCATCTGCCTCACAATGTGTAGATTTATAGGTCTATGACGATAATGAAGGAACTTTATAAAGAAAAAAAAATGTTAAATGATTATGGCTCCCCCCTTCTCTTGGGTTCTCGGGAGCAGGTTGTTTTCTGTGTAGAAGTAAGTGCCCACCAATTTTAACACCCCATAAATGTTCAGCTGGCATTCAAATTTGAGGTCAGAATTGGGTCTTCTGTGTTGGACTTTGTAACTTGAATGAATTGTCAGTTATGTTCATAAAGCATTTTCCACTCAATGTACCCATAACCTTTGGGAAGAAATGAATATACTCTTCTGGGACTGCTGTCCTGAACGATGTTTGTGAAACCTCATTGATTGGATTTCCAAAATGGGGAAAACAAAAAGTATAAATACAGGGTTAGTCAAAATGCTGTCGACAACATTGACAGCTTATTACAAATTACACGGGTTACTGTTTCAAAGGAAAGCATGAATATCAAAGTTTCTAACAGTTAACTGACATTCCTTCGATATGGGCCCCACGTGTGACCCTGTACACCTCAATGCACTAATCAAATTCCTGCCACACTTTCACCAGCATATTGCTGTCAATCTGGTCGACAGCTGTAGTGACACATCCTCGCAATTTTTGCAGAGTGCAGGTAGGGGAGGCACAAACACACTATCTTTCACAAAACCCCATAGATGAAAATCTAAGGGGGTGAGGTCCGGTGATTTTAACTGTACTTGTCGACAGCATTTTGACTAACCCTGTACTTAGAGGCCTGTTCTATTCAAATTGCCACTCCCCAATGTCATGAAGATCTCAATATCATATTACAGGAGAAATCTCACCTCGACTCTTAGGAGCTGCAGGGTGCGCAAGGGAGCTACCGTGCGGAGACCTTGCTTGTGGTTGTGCTTTGGGTTTGACGCCGGGGCGCTGTACTCCTACCGTCTTCCTCACAGCTTCTCCTTTCAAACTCTCAGAAGAGCGAGCCCGGGGCTTCACCCGGGATCCGCTGCAGCTGCAGGGCACCATGATCCGCACGGCGCTGAGGAAGAGCGGCCAGGGGTTCGGCTTCACCATCATCGGGGGCGACCGGCCGGACGAGTTCCTGCAGGTGAAGAACGTGCTGCGAGACGGGCCTGCTGCACAGGACAACAAGATGGCCCCCGGTGAGTGCAGAGCCCACGGAGTGCTCCACGCTGTTGCGCTGAGCTGCGCGGGGGTCTGCGCTATTCCCGCTGCAGGGAAGCTGATGGCTTAACAGCAGCTAATGTCAGCCCCCCGGCTCTTGTGGAAGATGCAGTGACTGAACAGACAGGCAGGTTTTATACGTACGTCTGTTTATGTAACAGTCCTCAAAATTTATGTAAATGTCCTCTAAGTTAAAAAAGAGATGCCTGTTACGTGGCTCTTAGTTAAATGAGAGTTTGCAGGTTTTGTTTTTAGGATCTTAGAAATGTTTTGGATTTTTTGACTGGAACAGACCAGCAAAGAATTGTTTTTCTGTAACCCTAGGTGCCCTAGACGGAAGGTGTGTTAGGAAAATGCTGTGCTTTTAAAATACCAATCTAATTTTGACATGATGTGTTACGAACTGGGAGTGATGTCACGGGGTTCATGTCTACAGGGGATTTGAGACTTGAAATCACGCAAGTTCCCCTTGTAATCATTATCGCCTTCATGTTCCCCTGCCCGTGCATCCAGGCACACGACAGTACTGAATGTACTATGGGAATTGCCCAGCAGGGCAAGACTGAGAAGCTCTGTGCTCTGATAACACATTCACCAGTTTTTCCTTGGAGACAAAATAGAAGGACATGTCAAGACAATGCATCGATCTAACAATTGGCTGGAAACAATCAAGGACACTTTGGCTGTCCAAACCTGCATTAACACCAAATTAATTGCATATTGCATGGATTAGTAATTGCTATTCAACAGATTTTCCTGATAGAAACTTTGCAACTTTCTGCCTTTAGGATCTGCTTGAACTCAGACTGTCAGTTCACTCTATAAAATAAGTGTGAAATCACATTCTTGAGAAAGACAGGGGCATCACGTTTTGTGTTCCTTTTTGATTTTTTTTCTGCACCCAAGATCTTACCCAGGATTCATTCTGAGGTGTAGTGCTTTCAAAGAGCAGCTCTGTGTTGTATTCCCCTCGCGTGGTATTGATCCTGCCTGAAGCTGTGCTAATGAAAGGATGTGCTGCTCCTCCAATTGGAAGGAAAACAGCATGAGATGGATTGGCATTTTGTGGGGAAGAGGAGTTGAGAAATACTAAAGAATCAAAATAAGGCATGAGAGCACACAGGGACCTCAAGGGGCAATCAGAACAGAGGGATGGAAATAAAGTTCTCACTGCAAGCAGCATGATCCACTTCAGGTTTTGCAAGCAGTAGGCCCTTGTACAAAGTATATTGATGAAGCAGGCTGTGTGCAATGTGTGTGAACTGGTTTGAAGTGCTGTATGAACCTGAGAATGCAGAGTGCTCTGTTTCCAGCTGAATATTTTAGTCTTACAGTACGGTATAATTTTCCTGGTGGGGGCGCTAGTAAGTTCATACCTACGAAGCTGCCAAAGGAAGACGCATACAAAGAGGGGAAAAAAACGGGGAAAAACAGGTGGAGCAGGGAATTTGTCTCTTCGTAAAAAGAGCAAATCCCGAGTGGATTGTATACAGTACCTGTTTATCAAATGGAGAGAGAGAGAGAGAGTTTATCAAATTGTGTGCAAATGGTACAAAGAAAACTGACCTTTTGTGTCGAACAGCTGGACAGTTTAGATGGGCTGTGAACATGAAGCGAGCTGGATTCATTTTCCATTGATTTATTTTCCCCCCTTTGTCATTGTAAATACCATAATGTGTGCTTATGCACTGAATTACAAGTGTGAGGCTGGCATCTTTTGTCCTATCATGGCAGAACAAGTCTTGTTCCTTACTCTGTCACAGTAACTTTATTCCACTATCTAGTGCCCGCTGTTTGTTTGTAAAGAGACTGCTTCTTTCGTGAAACCTGCTGTAGCTCAAGCTGCTACATTATCTCCAGGGCGCATTGAGTCACAGATCTGGCCATTATTATAACTTCAGTTCAGTCTGATTCTTAATATCTGCCTACCTGCTGGTATGAGGTTAACAACACTCTCCTCCCTCGCAGGGGACGTCATTGTGGACATAAACAGCACCTGTGTACTGGGGAAGACTCATGCAGATGTGGTGCAGATGTTCCAGTCCATCCCAGTGAACCAGTACGTGGACATGGTGCTGTGCCGGGGCTACCCTCTGCCCGAGGACACCAGCAGCGAGCCCAGCGATAGCGACATCGTGACGGCGGTGCCCCTCATCAACGGTCACCCGCTGCACGTGAAGGGCGAGGCCGCCCACGGCTCGCAGGAGCTGCACTTCGTCGCCGTGGACCCCGGCGGCCGGCAGGTGGTGCCCACCGTGCCCAACAGCCGCTTCCCTGACCTTCAGGACGCCACCCTGCTGCAGCCCGAGCTCGTAACCGTGCCGCTGGTCAAGGGCCCCGCCGGGTTCGGCTTCGCCATCGCCGACTGCCCGCTGGGCCAGAAGGTGAAGATGATCCTGGATGCCCAGTGGTGCCGGGGGCTCCTGAAGGGCGACGTCATCAAGGAGATCAACCGGCAGAACGTGCAGACGCTGAGCCACGCGCAGGTGGTGGACATCCTGAAGGAGCTGCCGGTGGGCAGCGAGGTGGCCGTACTGGTCCTGAGGGGCGGTGAGTGAGGGAGGGGGGCAGGGCCTTGAGGCTCATCAGCTAGACAGTGTCGGTAACGAGTCTACAGGCCCGCAGACAATCCAATTAGGAAAAATGGCAGGCAGAGCTTCAAGAATCCCAAGTTGAAAAAATGAGTAGTTTTCCAACCTGATTGAAGATGTAGTTAAGTAGTAGAAGCCTGATGGTTTTGTCCTTTTTCAAATCATTTGCTCTTTGTCAGTGTCACCCATCTTTAGACCACAGCAATCACAGCAATCCCCATCTCCTGCCCCATTCTCACCTCATGCCCGCAAAAGCTTGTGTGCTCTACTCTGTGACCAGTATGTGGCGCAAACACCCTTTTTCATTTCTGTTTTTCATTTTAGACGCGTCCGCTCGGAAATTTCTAGTTGTCTGTTTGAGTCTGGGTGGCTCACAGTAATGTCTCCAGTTGAGCAAAGGAAGAACGGGGATGGGCAGACAAGCTCTTCTGACCCACCTGGCCATTCAACCATTCATTATTCACCTCGCTGCCAGCTTCACAGCGCCTGACAGATGAGTGCGAGGAGCAGAGCATCTCGCTGACATCCCTGAAGGCGCCTGGGAGGTTGCAGTGTTGTTGTTTGATGGAAGGCTGACAAATCCCAACTCTGCCTCTGCAGAGCTCTGCCAATTGCGTGTCACCGCCTTGGGAATCCAGTTCACAGTCAGTTACTGACACGACCGAGGCTTAAGTTGGCAGAACCCGGATCATAGAGCTTAACCTGTGCTCGGAGTCTTTACTGACTAGGTCGCTTGGGAGCCCACAGATACCATTAGTGAAATAAGCGGTAACAGCCGAGCACCAACAAGTTGTTTCTCTATAGAATAATACTGTTGAAGGATGTTAGCTGTCAGGCAGAAGTCGTGTTCGTTTTGGATTCAAATCATTGTGGACTTCTTTGTAATTTGCCTTTAATAATTACAAAACCTGACTCTAATATAAAAATGACACTCTTGTTCTACAAACATTTTTATGTAACATCTCCAAGATAATTATCCAAAAGCAAGCCCAAACCTTGTTTCTGAGCATCACAGAAGGTATTTGTTTTCAGTTGCTCACTTCTTGGCAATTTTAGAGAGCTGGGCTCGATTTTATTTTTGAATGACAGCTGGATCAACCAGTGTCCTTATCCCATATAATTCATTTGTCGTAGACTGTAAAGGGCTTTGTCAGAGAATTGTCAAAGTCCAGATATAGCAGTATCTCTCCCCTCAAGCTGCTATAAAGGTAGAAAGACAAGATAAGGAAATGTCATGCTCCAAGCTCGTCTCTTCATCTGTCTGATTGTTGGCCAGCAGATAGGAAAAGGATCCCCGATCACAACTGGGGGTCACTTTTTTTGACAGCAGATGCATTACACTCCCTTTTCTAACTCCACCACATATAAGGACAGAAAAAAAAACAATTGTATAAAACCGCGAGAGACAGCTCGTTTGTTACTACTTGTGAGAGGACAGTCTTTAAGCAATTTTGCACACTTTACCAGTGGAGTGAAAATGGGTTCCCTGAGCTGTTAAATACATTATTTTCCAATTTGCCTCTATTGGTTTCAGTTTAACCTTTTCAGATAAAAACCCTGGAGGCGACTGATAGGATACAGTAAACAGACCTGTGTGCAGCATTGCAGTTTTGTTACCTACTAACTTCCTTTTTTGTGAACCTGTGTTGCACCGCATCATGGTTTTAAATCGTTTACCTACACATCATATTCCATTGCATTTATAACAGGAGCTACAGTAATGCAAACTGACACTCCAGACTCGGATTTGTGAATTTCTCAACTTTGCACATAGTCCTGTCCAAAAGGATGTTGATTCTTTCTTTCTCATCCTTTTGTCTCTATTCTCTTTTGCCCCTTTCTATCTAATCTTTTCGCTCTGCCAGCTACTGTATGTGGCACCTTAAACTGTCTTTTTTATCCATTCTCCCTGTCTCCTGATAGCAAGGCTCCAGGGAGTAGCTGCATACAATTATCAAGCAGATAACAGGGGCTGGATATTTATTTCGGGATGGTTAACAGAGCAGTTAATGTGTTTATAGTCTTTTTACATGGTAGATTTTCAGTTATATTATTTCTGAAGAACAGGGAAAAAATCATTTTGTTTATTCATGCATTAGAATGACATGGGAATCTTGACGTTAGATTTGAAAAGAAGTTCCAGAGCATGGGCAGAATGGAGATCATATCCTCAATGAAAAATATGCAACCGACAGGATGTCCAAAATAGTCATTTTTGTAGGGTCTCTTGGTATACAGTGTTTTTCCTTATCTCTTCCTCCCCTTTTTGGTTTCCCTTTTATTCCCTTTTTTGGGCAACCCACAGGTTAAGCAGGTATGAGCCTGGCCAGTACCTGGATGAGAGACCTCCTAGGAAAACCTAAAGGTTTCTGGTGTTAGTGGGACCAGTAAGGGATGCTAATTCTATGGTTTGTGTGGGTTCTAATGCCCCAGTATAGTGAGGGGGACATTGAGCTGTAAAAAAGTGCCATCCTTCAGATGATTATACGTAAAACCAAGGTCCCGACTCTCTTTGGTCATTAAAAATCCCAGTGCGCTTCTCAAAAAGCATAGTGTTACCCCGGTGTCCTGGCCAAATTTCACCCTGGCCTTTACCAATCATGGCCTCCTCATAATCCATATCTATGAATTGGCTTCATCACTCTGTTTTCCTCCCCACTGAGAGTTGTGTGGTGAGCGTTCTGTGTCATATCATCCAGGTGGATGCTGCACATTGGTGGTAGTGGAGGGGATCCCCATTACCTGTAAAGTGCTTTAAGTGGAGTGTCCAGAAAAGCACTACAGTATATAAGTGTAAGGAATTATTACTATTAATTTTGTTGTTCTATGTAAATTCCTTGGCTTTCACACATCTGTGTGTAAAACACATCTGTATAATTCTTGGTTTGTATTGGAAATTGAATTGTCTCTCTCCTGAATAGGTGAACACTTAACTGAATACTGAAAAAAGTGAGATAATGAGCAGTTTAAAAGCCTTTGTTGTACATCAACACTTTTAATGATACAGAAGGAGTTTGCAGGGTTTCAGAGCAGTAGAGCTGTTTTCATTTTTCAAGCATGCTCTTTCTGTGCTGGCTACTTCAGTTTTCTTTGTTTTTTGAGGGGTTTCTTTGGTTTTTAACATTATTATTTTATTTGGGTTTTTTTCTTGTAAAACTATGCATTGGTTAAATATCGAGATCTTTCATCTTTAACTCTGCATTTTGTGTTGGAAAGATTAAGAACAAATTGAGGTATGAAACCTCAGATGGGAAGGTACTGAAGAATTTATGCAGTATGAAAGCTTCCCTGAAAACACATGTGCTCTCTCTTACACACACATTGAGACAGACGGGGAAGCAGATGTTGTGCTGATTTCTGGCTCCTCCTGACATCAAACTATGTGATCACTGCTGCAATTCTCTAGCCTGATCAATTTGTTTTTTTTCCTTGTTTCGATTTGTGGATCTAGTGCCCCCTAGTGTGTGAAATGTTAATGACATCACTCTTTAAAGTAGACTGGGGAGATTAATGATTTAATGTTGAATGCCCTAGCTTTCGAAATGGTTAGGGTCCCCCTCACTTCTCCCTCTCTGCTACAGATGATTAGGCAGTTTTTGTAGAATAAAGGCTAAGATAAGGAGTGTTGTGCATTGGTCTTTGGCACATCAGTAGTAATCCGTGTAAGTTTTTCTTTTACCTGAACAAGGAACCTGAAGTTTTAATTTGCTACCTCAGCCAGCCCACGCTCCGTGAATCCCTCGCTCATCTCTTTTTCTGCCTTTTCTTTCTCCTTTTCCACCTACAGGTCAGACATCTCCAGTGAAGTCTCTTAAACCTGTAAGTTCAACTTATTTTTAAAAATGTTTTCCTCATTTTTCTAGGATTGAACACATTTGTGGAGTTTTTAAAGCATGATCTCTAATGTTAGCAGAAATATTAAGTCTAAGTCAGGTGCACTGCTCCCCAAAGGAACCTTTATAAGCCACTAAAATGCACTGCATTAAAATGCCCAGTACATTAAAAATCTACTGGTTTGCCAGAACTGAGGATGGTAAATTAGATCCAATAATGTTATTTCCATTTATGTTCTCTCTCTGCTACCTCTTTACTCACATTTAATATTGATCCATTTTTTGGACATTTGTATTCATGATTAAAAAATCTGAAATACTATTTATTTAGTTATGTCTAAGATGACATTATTAGAACACTAAGTTGTAGTGCCACATTTTCATGCATCCCATGACCACCCATTAAATGGTTGTATCTAAGGTGAATCAGTTCTGAATCGGTACTGTGTCAAGCAGAAGTAAAAGAGGTGACAGTCTGCATTGTAGAAGCAGTTGTTGGAATCGTAGTTTTTGTTTCTTACGCGTGTCCTGCTCTAGAAACCGGAGATGGCGGCCAGCAGCGACACCCTGCAGGCTCAAGAGCAGCCGCCCCAACCCCTGCCCTTCCCTCCTAACGTGGTGCGTTCCAACTCTCCCAAACTGGACCCGTCGGAGCTCTACATGAAGTCCAAGGCCATCCTGGAGAGCAAGCGTAAGTACATGTAGAGCACATGTGGAGCTCTACATGTAGAGCTTAGCTAGAAGGAAAACGAGCAGACAAAATGTTCCTGCAGGACCAGAGTTGGGGACCACAGCACTAAGAGATGAGCATATTTATTGAAAAGCCCCTCCACCTCTGTAGTGCAGATTTGTTTTATATATATAAACAATCCGGTACCAAGACCAAAATCCTGCCAATTTGTTAAAAAGGCAAATTATTGGCTGCCTAAAGTTGATTGATTAACTTCATTACACCACACAATAAATTATAAATGGTAAGAGAAAAGGAATGCAAAGCCACAGATCCTGAAAGGCATGGGGTTTCTTAGAGGTTTGTTTCTGGCCATTTGAAAGGAATCTAATCACAGATCAGCATAATTAGAACAGTCTTTAAATCCATCATTTAAATTCTTTCTGTGAAGAAGCTGACAGAGCTGAATTTCCTAATTCCAAGAAGACGAATGACCTCAAACCCACTTCCAATAAATGCCAAACTGTGTTTCAAGTTACAAATGATTTTTATTGGAAGGAAGAGTTTGTGTTTGTTGAGAGCCCTAATGTGTCGTGATGCAGTACGTCAGAACCCTCTCCTTTGCAGTCCAAGGTTGGATTTAGATGAAGACAAGGGTCCACTTAATTAGGAACATTCTGCCAGGGTGCTCCAGGGTTGAAGTTTACCTTTGCTGGATGGGGTTAGGACACTGTTTTGTCCAGTTAAAATTCTATTTTGGGTTGATATTATGAAGGAATATGCAGAACATTGAGTTGAGATGTGGTGGCATTACCTGATATGTATAATGTACAGTATTTGTTGGATTGACGATGTAAAAGAGTTTATAGGACAAGTCAACCATCCTGTCTGGATACACCAAGCAAGCAACTTCTCATGAGATTACAAAACTCAGACAGCTAATAGGACATTAAACAGAGAATCATATTTAGTGCTCTGTTTATTAAACTCACCCCAGCCGTATCTGCTGAAAATGCCATTTTATTTTTTGTCCAGAGTAAGAAAGAGATTAATGAATTCACTTATGAGTTTCAATGAGAGAAGCTGCTCTCCTGTTCAAACCTTAACAGAACTTTCCGAATGCATTCTGGGCTCATTCTAAATTCATGGAAGCTGCAGATCCCATGACTCCCCCAGCATTATGAGGGGAGTTCCTGCTTCCCTTCCCTCTGATCTCTGACCCCTAACCCCTGACCTCTGTCTTCTGTTCTCCTCCAGCCCCCAACACGAAGGACCTGGATGTGTGCATCAAAAGGAACCAGGAATCTGGCTTCGGATTTCGAGTTTTGGGTGGAGAGGGTCCGGACCAGCCAGTGAGTCCTGTCATGTCCTCAAGGGACTGCATCCCTCTCAAACCATTGACATGGCAACTTCCTTGTAATTTACATCACTGCTCAAACAGTGATCTGCAGTAAGACCATGGAGATATTCATGGCCTTGGCTTTATCTGCTTACCATTATAATGTGCTGAATTTCCAAATAATTGACCAAAGTCCATATGTAATGCAACTGCTCCATCTAATGCATACTGTATATTTCAGGAGCTATTTCAAAAGGAAAGTGGTGCAAAGATTATTTTTTTCTTTTTCCATGGCTACATTTTCTGAAAAACATCTACATTGTACAAATCACTTCTCATTTGAATCTGTTTTTTTTTAACTGAGATTATAATATTGTTACCAATAATGTTATTAATGACTAGAATTCATATTCTCCCCAAGTTGTTGCTTCTGCCACGTCCCCACTATTTTCTCTAGACACTTCATTAGGAATTCACATGGACTCGACTCTACTGCAGAACAAACACCAGCCCCGGTGCTGTGTGGTGCCCACGTCAGCGTTCTGACTGTGCGACTGCTTCCTGCCAGGTGTACATCGGTGCCATTGTGCCCCTGGGAGCGGCGGAGAAGGATGGGCGGCTGCGTGCCGGAGATGAGCTCCTGTGTATCGACGGGGTGCCAGTCAAAGGGAAATCTCACAAACAGGTCCTGGAGCTGATGACCAACGCGGCTCGAAATGGACAAGTCGTGCTCACTGTGCGCAGAAAGGTGGTCTACAAAGGTGATGATGATTATAATTATTGAATCTTTTTAGATTTCATAGATTTGTATATTATAATAAAATTATGTACTGTGTGTATACTCATATAGAGTCACATACACAGAAGTTGGCTTTTGTGGCTTCCTAACAGATTCTGCCAATTTTAAGATAAACAGCCCTGATGTACATGTTATTTACACAGCTTAACACCAAGCACAAAAGGGAACAGACGTAAACACAGCAGTACCTGGTATTTCAGCCTGCTGCCCTGTACTGGAAAATCTAAAGTCCTTGAGGGCCAGAGTACTACAGGCTTTGAAATATTTATTTTGATAAACTACTGTTTAAGACTTTAAAAAGGTTTATATGATTTATTTTCTAAATAATTGTTTTAAGTATGCATCCTTAGGCTCTTAAGGATTGGAGTCACCTCATCCTTGATGCAGATGCTAATAATGTTTATATACTGGATTTTGTGATGCTTTGGGGAAACTGGAAAATTCTGCGGCATGCATTTTTGGGGGATCTTTTTATCCAGAGTGTAGTGCTTCTGGATTTCTGCAACCCAGTAAAGCAGTTATCCTCTATTTGGCAATGCATGGATGACACTTACAAAATATTTAACCGTGAGTCCCTAGATTTTTATACCTTTAGAAAATAAAGTTGTGATGGATCTCTCTTTTAACATTTTTTAACGTTTTTTTGGAGATTTGCAATTTCAAAGGAAGGTTTTAAGCACAACGTGGAGGAGCCCAGATTATATTAGAACTGTAAGTGAGGAGCAGCATGTGCTGATAGGAGAACTTTATACCCCCATTCTGGATAGACGCCTCTGTTCCTCAGGCCTTCCTGGCAAATGTCTGTGACTTAGCAGGGGAAGTTAAAGATGGGCACCAGGCAGATCTGAAACATTGAACTGGGGATTTGCACAAGGTCTCAGAATCCAAATAAGCTAAAAATCAAGTTATTTCAACTTGGCAGGAGCTATTAATGAGGTTCATGGTTAATTGGCTCCTGCTGTTCATCCAAGGTAATTAGCTTGTGATGATATTTCATTTTTCATTTGAGGATTTCTTGATTGAAGCCCTTATTCATCATTATTGCCTTTCTAAAGGACGGTGGTCTTGGCGTGGAGGTTCTCAGCAGCGTGTCCCATTTCCTCACCTCTGCTCTTGTCCTCTGGTGCAGAAGTGAGTGACGAGGAGGCTCTGCAGCCCCCGGGTGCACTGGCCAACGGCTCACCCAAGTTACCCCGCATCGACGAGCCCAGCCAGCCAGACCACGACTCGTACGACATCACCCTGCAGCGCCGAGACAACGAGGGCTTCGGGTTCGTCATCCTCACCTCCAAGAACAAACCGCCGCCGGGAGGTGAGAGCGCCGCCTCACAGCGCGTTAAAATCCCTCAGGGCACGACGCGCTGAACGGAAACAGGTCGCCGAAGTTATCGAAACTTCAACAACTTCATATCAAGCCGACCTGTCTAAAGGCTTTTTTTAATGAGCTTTTCTCTTGCAGAACAAGTTTATCTGCCGCTTTTCTGAATGGAGACTCATTGTGAAAGACCTGAGAAAGCAAATATTTTTTGTCTCTCTCTCTCCCCCAATTACAGTTGTTTTGGAAACAAAGGATTTATTTTGAGTTAGGAAAAGCAAAGCAAATTTTGTATCATGCTTCTCGAATTGATAGCACATTTAAGGCAAGGGAAAATAGGTGAGAGCTCAAATACTGTTTCCGATTTAGAATCACTAGTTAGTTTCGTAATGTTATCCCGGTTTTGCAAAAAGTATGCGTTTTTCATGTCTCCATTGGTAGCTGCAAACCCTATTTGTGGAGGAAGTGTGGACGGACTCCTCTGACCCACCCGTCTTTGTGCCACAGACACCACAGCCCCAATCAGGAGGCTTAGCAAAATAGAGACACAGCCCTCTCCAACAGCACTAAGGGCCTGGGAGGCAGCAGGGGTCTCTGTGTTACTGAGAACTGAGAGAGCCCTGTCTGAATGATCACAGCTTTCCTTTGGCAGAGCTCGGACAATTGCGCACTGCTTCTTGGGGAATCTCAGTCGCAGTCAGCTAGTGACAGGCTCAAACCCATGACTGTGGAACTCAGCTTACAAAGCTTTGGGCTTTGGTGACAACTTTTAAACATTTTAAGAATAAAAAGGAGGGAATTGAAATGGAAATCTAATAAGTAAATTGATTCTTAAAATGTAGAGAGCTTTAGGAAGATATATAACAAAGTAAGCCCTGTTTAGGTAACTTGAGAAGACAGTGTACCAAAACAATATATGCTGTCTGGGACATTAGATTAGCCGAAAGTAACTGATAAGCTTTGAAAAACAAATCTAGTGGTGGTGCTTCTTTTGTTTTATGATGTAATCTGTTTTGTCTTAGGGAAAGGGGAAGTGTTAGAAGGGACAAGGTGCTGAGCTTTCTCTTACAGCGCAACATCTTATAAAAACCCTGTACTGCTTGTCACAAATTGAGTCTCTGATGCACTTTGTAAATTGGCAGCAGGGCTCCCAATATTGCAATATTGGAAAAAATGACCTTACTTGGGTGAGACTCTCTCTTGTGGCTTCCTCGATCGGTTGAGTCAGACCCCCGCATGGCTGATTTCATTGAAAGATGAAATAATTCCATTCCTGCCAGGTTGTGTTTGTGTCGACCACATTAAAACATCATTTTAATGACTTCATTAGCAATAATAACAACCTCTGTCACACAATCAGAGTTGTTTTTTTTTTGTCTGGAACATCCCAGGAATGAAAAAACAGCCCTTTTTAAATTTGTATGCAGGAGAAAACAAAAGTGACATTGCCTGTTCCCCATACATAAAGTGTTATGGGGCTCAGTATTCCCTGTCTGGATTACATCAGGGATAGGTCTTTACTGCTTCTGTTGTGTTAGTGATAATTGCTGTGCTGTAGCAACAAGGAAGTGTAATAGCACATTAATAACCTTTCCCATTAGCACAGTACTTCAGCTCAAGTCAGTCAGCTCAATAGCATTGCTGCTGACGTTTCTGTGTGTTTCTATGGACACATTGATCGCCACACATTGAACTGTCTGTAACCTCAAACCTTTTATCTCAGCTGCTATAACAAGTAATTGTAATTATTTTACTGCTTTTTCTATAGTTCTGGTTACTAATGAGTGAACGGCTCATTCCAGAGAGGCTGAGCAGTAATGGTTTTCTGAAACAGAGGTTTTACCTACTTAAATTTTACTCACAAGTTGTCTGGCATTGTGTTGGAAATTGTCACCACATTACAAAAATATATTGCTGCAGTCAATAACAAGAAGAGCTGCCTTAAAGGAATGCCCTACACAGTCAGGCTGAAAGAACTGAACCTTTCTAGTCTTGAATCTTCAAAGACAAAATCAACCTTCACAATCACAATGGACTTCTTCACCATCAACAGTGATATGTACCAGAAGACACAAATAGAAAAATAGGCTTTTAAAAGTGAGAACAGGAGGAATTTGACAAACAAAGGATCATGGGTGTCTGGAACAAGCTGCCCCTCTGTGTTTTTGAAGGTGATGCCCTGGCTTCTTTCAAGAAGCAGCAGGAAGAGGCCATTCATTTGTAATGTTCTTATGGGAGTGAGAGACAGCCCAAGCAGAGCCATCAGATATGTGCAGATATCAGAACAGCTTTCTGGTGCCTCCTCAAGACCCAGCTTGTGAGATTCTAGCTTTACACTATCCTTTGTACTATATCTTGTTTATGATCATTGTGTTGAGTGTCGTAGTTGTGTCAACGGATTTCCTTTCTTAATACCGCTGTGTGTAATCATGCTGACATGCTCTGTGTGCAGTCATCCCACACAAGATTGGGCGCATCATCGAGGGGAGCCCCACGGACCGCAGTGGGAGGCTGAAGGTGGGAGACCGCATATCAGCGGTCAACGGCCAGTCCATCATGGAGCTCGCCCACAACGACATTGTGCAGCTGATCAAGGACGCTGGCAACACTGTGACTCTGACCGTCGTGCCGGAAGATGGTAAGCCCACTAGAAGCCATCCTGCACCCCCAAGATGTACTGCTGACCCTGTCATTGCTTTCACTTTGCTTGTGTGCATTTTAAATGTATTTTTTATAAATCCATAGTTCGCACTTCAGTTGCCTGTTCCAGCCTGAAACACAACGTTTTCTAATAATCTAACATACACCCATTTACCCATTTATTATTTTGTCGATGTATTCATTCGTTCACTCTCTGACTTGTGTGAGCCTGAAGGCCTTGCTGAGACAGCCCCTGTCTGTGTTCCAGAGCACAGTGGGCCTCCATCGGGCAACAGCTCGGCGAAGCAGAGCCCAGCCCCACAGCACAGAGCCATGGGACAGGTGCAGCCGGCACACCGAGAGGACAGGTAGGGCCCGAGAGCGGGATCACTGCTGCGTACCCTGGACACTGTGCACATTGCCTTCTGCGTCTCTCAACACCGCACATTAAACACTCCACCATACACTGAACATTTCACATTCTACACTCCTCACATTCTGAACACTGCTGCATACCGTGGACTTTGTGCACGTTGTATTCTGTATCACTGAACACCACTATATAAATACTCTGAACAATGCACATAATGAATTTTGGAGTCACCATACAGTGCTGCACTCTTGGGCAGAGCTCTCCCATTCTCTACTAATAAAGTCCTAGTTTCTGATCCAACCCAGAACTTATTTTTTTCACTACAGTGTGTATGAAGTAGCCGCAGATTTAGATGAAACTGGTAATGCTCTACTCGAATGGGGTTACATAACACCATTGTAACTCCTTCATAAAGATTACACAACAAAATAAAACCACGTGCATAACCCCTTACAACAGTTTGTGAAAAGGACATTACTCAAAGATACTCATTATGATGCATAAGACATAGTTCCGGTCAATAGCTAGGGGCAGATTTGCAGTCTGAGCGAAATCAGATGAAGAGATGAAAGACACCATGACAGACTTCAGAGTTAACAAGGGCTTCCTACACATGCAGTTTGGTAACAGTGATCATGGCATGTTCATGTGGATTTCTGTTTTGCTGTATCTTTTTTATGCATATTGTTAGCTCAGTAAATGTTTATGGGGGAGTTATGACCGTGTTATGTATCCCCATTCAAGTAAAGAAGTAACTATGAAATCCATCCGTCCATTTTCTTACTGCTTCTGCCAATTCAGGGACATGGGGAATTCAGAGCAACAGGTACAAGGGTGGGTACACCCTAGTGGGACGCCAGTCCATCACAGGACAGACAGACCCACAAACTGTACCAGGGCCAATTCTCCCAGAAGTCAAATTATCGTACTGGCTTTGGGCTTTGGGCCAAAACCTGAGCTCCCGGAGGAAACCCATGCAAACTCGGGGAGAACATACAAACTCCACGCAGACAGCACCCCAGGTCTGGAATTGAACCAGAGCCCCAGCACTGTGAGGCACTTCTGTGCCACTGTACCAACCACAGTGGAAAACCATTCGAATGTGAATGTGAAAACCATGTGAATTTTTGGGTCAGATTTGGATGAGAACAATTATAAAATGAGATGGGGAATATTTTTCCTAACATAATCTATTCAATAGAAAGTAAAAAAACGGTAATATTACAGTGCTTGCATGCGACAGAGGCGCCCATCCAGTAATTTAGGCTGAACTAATTTAGGTTTGAAACTGGCACTGCACAATAGAGAGGATTGAAGTCCTGTGCTTATTAAGCCATGCTTTATGATGTTCTGCTGCGTCTGCCTGTGCTTTCTGGGAAATGAGAGGAAAGCTGGCAGAACGATTAGAGGAATTAATGGAGGGTGGTGTGATTGTGAAATTTGTGAGGCTTACACTGACTTTGATCTTCATTTGGAACAAGATTACCTGTGTCAATGATTTAATCCATTACAGCATGCGTTGCAGACAAGAAAAAATCTTGCTTTGATTATCCCTTAAATGATATATGTTTTTTTCTTTCAAAGTTGCTTCCAGTGTTTTTCATTCCAGTATTGAAGTGCAAATTGAGGGTCATCCATGGTAATAAATGGAAAACATGTTTTGAAGTAGTGCAATGAAAACTGCCCGCAATCTTTGTAGGACCGGTAGGAGAGAATGTGAAAAATTATTGAGGTTTAATTTCATCAAAGGCATCTAATGAGGCTTCTTCACCAGCATGAAGACTGACTACATTAGGGATTTCACCCTTCTCACAGAAAAGGCTTTCAAGGGAATCATTAAGCATTTTGGATAGGCTGACAACCAAATGAACTATTTCTAGCTTCATTTCTGAGCATTTGGTTCAGTAATTGATTTATGTTCTACAAGTACTGAATATGAAGGCACTACCATATTAAAATAGGCAACCTGTATTGTCCAGTATTCTTAGCTGCCTGTGCATCCATGGTGTAAATAATGTCATTCTGCATTCGAATTTGCATCAGGGCCTGCATGATACTCTGAGCATTGCTACCAGGTGTTGCAGTATTGACATTTTGTTTTTGGTATTTTTGCATCTCTTATTTCTTTGTCAAAACTGCCCATTCTAATACAGCAGGGTTCTATGTGTGCACACACACATGTATTCATACATTTGTTTTTGGAATGATTTAGATATAACCCCGAAATGGACGATAAGAGGGATTCCCTCTCTGATGCCAGGCTTTCCTGGGCAGACCACAAGAGCCTCCCCCAGAGCGAACAGGGGGTGCTGTGCACTACAGGAGCCAAACAGGTGAGAGCCCTGGGCACCAGACAGGAGGTACACATTACAGACAAACCGATGTGCCCTCCTGAGCACAGTCAGAGCATGGCAGGCACAGCTCGGTCCTGTCATTACCAGGAGCTTGCTGAACTGTAGAGAAAAAAAAACTATTAACAAAACTGTGATTTCCATCCATTCATTTTCTAACCACTCCTCCTAATTCAGGGTCTCGGGGGAGCCGGGGCCTATCCCAGCAAGCAACGGGCGCACGACAGGGTACACCTGATGGGATACCAGTCCATTGCAGGGCACACAAAGACACAAACACACGCGCTCACGCCTGGGTCCAAGTTTCCCTGAAGCCAGTTAACCTACCAGTATGGTTTTGTATTGCGGGAGGAAACCAGAGCTACTGGAGGAAGCCCATGCAAATGCAGGAAGAACACAAACACTCGACACAGATGGCACCCCAGGTCTGGAATTTAACCCAGGGCCCCAGCGCTGTGAGGCAGCAATGCTAACCAACCACTGTGTCACCCTGCCACCCCAAAACAGTAGTGTATTGTATAAATAAATTATAATATTTTACAGGAAGGGTTGACAAATTCCTCAAATTCCTCAGCAGTGTTCTGTACTGTAGCTCTAAGGAAACTGAGTGCAGTGTTGTGGATGCTGCTGTCCTCAGGGCTGCTTCATGGTGGAGCTGGAGAGGGGCCTCCGAGGGTTCGGCTTCAGTCTGCGGGGAGGCAAGGAGTATAACATGGGCCTCTTCATCCTGAGGCTGGCGGAGGACGGCCCCGCCCTGAAAGATGGCCGGATACATGTGAGTCTCGCCCGCAGAGCCCGTCTGTGCCTGAATACAGCAGCCTGCAAGGGTATTGAGGGCACCACCCGCACGTTTGTGATGTAAAGCAAACTCCTACGTACCCGATGCATGGATACCATCAGTACCTGTTTATTTCCAATTAATTGAATTAAAGATGTACAAACGTCTGAAAAAAATATTAAAAACTGAAGGAAAAAATGAATTTATGGACAAGAGTAGATCCAACAATTTTGGTACTTATGATGATGCTTAGCAGTTTATAGTGTACGGTATGAACTACAGGTAACTGCCAAAATAAAGGAAAGAGCATGCCAAAAGACCCCGACAGTGCCCTTTTCCCATGGTGAGGGGTCTTGGCGGCTCTGTTATGGTATGGGGTGCATTTTCTTTTGCCATTGTTTAGGTCTTGTTAGAGGGCACGCTAAATGCCAATCAATACAAAGCCATTCTGAGTGATCACATTCATCCTGCTCTGAATCATTTCTTTCCTGATGGGAGTGGAATCTTCCAAGATGTCAGTGCTCTTGGAAATTACTTTCTTAAATTACTTACTCAGTGCTTGAGTAAGAAAACCATGCAAACCATATGGCATAGTCTTCCCAGTCACCAGATCTCAACCCAGTTGAGCTCTTAAGGGAGAGTCGACCGCAGCGCCTGAGACGGCGTATTCCACCACCGTCAACAACACCAAATTATGGAATTTCTTGGGTCAGGATGGTGTCAAATCCCTTCAATACACTTCCAATACACTATTTGCCATTTTTCAAGAGTTAATCTGTTCTTAGAAAATTGTGTTTTTTAGCAAGTTGATATATATAACTAGTCCTTAAACAAAACTACTCAGCGCTTTATTATACAACAGAAACAGGGTTTCTTTGAGCCACAATTGCGGCCTCAAATTTGATTTATGATCTCGAGGATCCTCAGATTGTCAGACAGCGGCAACAGTGACACTCAGAAAGAGTGTTGGAGTTGAGCATCATTTTTTAGATTGACCAGATGTCAGTCAAAGAACTTGATTGCACCTAGATAAAGCAGTTGTTGTCAACCTCCATGAAATGCTACACAAAGATGCTGACTCGAGTGCAAAAAGGGTTTATAGGATACTCCCTAAATGAAGGTTTTGATCTCAATCATTCTGTACTTCAGTGGCAGTTTAGTGGATCACAGGAGTTTTGATGGGAATCACACCTCCTATATTCAATGTTGCTACTCATCAGGCTACAACTTATTTTACAAAAATTAATTTAATTTTTGATAACTTTTCTTATATCCATTGGCCACTTAATCAGGAGTAGCAGCAACTTGTCATAAGCCAGTTGTATTTGATTCGGAGACACTGAAGGCATATACAGTATGTTGCACTCAGAACAACTCCAGCTGAGATGAACATACATATAATTGGAAAAGGGTTTTATTCTCTAAACATGCAGATGATTTGTGATGACTCATATAGTGTCTGGCATTTGATATGATTCTAATATTTTCACCGTCACTTTAAGGCACCAGCTATTCTAAATGACATACAGGTAGATACATGTGTATTGAACTGAGAAAAGTATAGTTGAAAGCAGTGAAAATGTCTTGCTTATCATATAGGTATTACTACAAAAAATAGTTTGACTATTCTTGAGTAATGTGAAATATATTGCAAAACCTATACAGTTTTTGGATCTAATGTTACTATACCAAGATATTGCACTGATGTAAATCCACTTATATCATTTGAAGTTTACATTTGTATGTGAACTCGCCTACTAATCTTTAAGTCTCCTCCTTTTTAGTTATTAAAATGTAACATTTGATTAAACATTAGAATACTTTACAATGTGCAGCTGTGCCAGGCAATGCTTCTGCTTTGCCTCCTATTTTATACCTTTCTACCACTCTGTGTCATCAAGGATAAGCTTTGCATTGCCAATGCATTATTAATAAATGACCGTGATATTGATATTTCAATGTGACTGCAGATTTGACATGTATTTTTTATGAATGTGTAAATAGACTCATTTCCCACACATACAAATGCACATGCTGTAGAGTGTTCATATACAGTATTTTATACCTGTGGAGTTAATTCATTACAGCAGACCAGTGAGCTGAGTGAAAGAAAAGAAAAAAATCACCAGTCTATCGGCCTTAACAAAGGATATGACATTGACATAAGTAGGCAACAATGAATCAGGCATGTTTTTCTGTACAGTCTGTTCTGTAACAACCTCGATGACTTATTTTGAGAGCATTGCCAAACTATTGTTGATTGAGGAAGTGCTTCTAAAAGCTCCTATATTGGTTGTTTGCTACAAGAAAATACCAAAAAATACCAAAGTCATCATTTATTTCACACTAATTTCATAGGCTGTGATTTAAGGTTTTTTCCAGGTTTTATAGAAAGTTAGCAGTAGGAATGGCATGATGGAGACAGTGTGGTGTGATTGCAGGTGGGTGATCAGATTGTGGAAATCAACGGCGAGCCGACCCAGGGTATTACCCACACCCGGGCCATTGAGCTGATCCAGGCTGGGGGGAATAAAGTGCTGCTGCTGCTGAGGCCAGGCCTGGGACTCGTCCCCGACCACAGTGAGTGCAGACAGTATGGTGTTGATGTCATTCTACACTGAATAAACACTAGCGTACGGGCCTACAGGAAGAACGTGGCTGAGTTAGCACTGTTTATATCCGTTATATATCCGAAGAAGTGTCAACTGTCACAGAGTGACGAGTGTGTGTCCGGTGTGCGCTGTCGCAGTGCGACGACTGTGTGCGTGTGTCCCCGGTGTGTGCTGTCGCAGAGTGACGAGTGTGTCCGGTGTGTGCTG
Source organism: Lepisosteus oculatus (assembly GCF_040954835.1). Classification (NCBI taxonomy): domain Eukaryota; kingdom Metazoa; phylum Chordata; class Actinopteri; order Semionotiformes; family Lepisosteidae; genus Lepisosteus; species Lepisosteus oculatus. The sequence goes on from NC_090700.1 coordinate 34,983,779, forward strand.
TCGCAGAGTGACGAGTGTGTCCGGTGTGTGCTGTCGCAGAGCGACGAGTGTGTCCGGTGTGTGCTGTCGCAGAGCGACGAGTGTGTCCGGTGTGTGCTGTCGCAGAGCGACGAGTGTGTGTGTGTGTCCGGTGTGTGCTGTCGCAGAGCGACGAGTGTGTGTGTGTGTGTCCGGTGTGTGCTGTCGCAGAGTGACGAGTGTGTGTGTGTGTCCGGTGTGTGCTGTCGCAGAGCGACGAGTGTGTGTGTGTGTGTCCAGTGTGTGCTGTCGCAGAGCGACGAGTGTGTGTGTGTGTGTCCAGTGTGTGCTGTCGCAGAGCGACGAGTGTGTCCGGTGTGTGCTGTTGCAGCTGGGCGACGAGTGTGTGTGTGTGTGTCCAGCGTGCGCTCTCGCAGGGCGACGAGTGTGTGTGTGTGTCCGGCGTGCGCTCTCGCAGGGTGACGAGTGTGTGTGTGTGCGTGTGTGTGCGCTCTCGCAGAGTGAGCCATGAGTGACCAGTGTTTGTGTCCGTAGTGTGCGGTCAGTCTCAAGTATACTTGTGGCTTAGAGTGTAGGGTGTTTTCAAAGTCTAGTGTGTCTCCAGTGGCTCGGTACCTGCCTCTGTCCAGCTCAGTCTCTGCACTGTTTTCTGTTCCTCTCTCCAGGTCTGACCTCTTCCGCCCTGTGCTTCTACATGAAACCAGAGCATCACTAAAGGCTTCACTACTTTTCTTGGTCTGTCCCTTATATCTTGGTAAATCTTTTCTGTACTCGTCTTCACAACACTTCTCCTTTTGCTCTAGGAAAGCAAAGCCGTCCATGTGGACTGAAAACCCTCTTTCCACTCTGTGACTTGCTCTGTCTGCACCCTTTTTCTCCATGAAATTAGCAGTCAATTGCACTGGAACTGGGTACACACAATAGGTCATCTTTAAACACAGACCACTAGAATATTAATCAAACTTAAATGTATGATCCACGGGTTGTTTTAATCAGAAGAATCGGAATTATTTAAAAATATTTTACTGACAAACTGCAAACATAAGACACTTCCATTTCTTTTTTTTCTTTAGGTCAGATGGATATACAGAACGTTTCACCCACAAGCTTTCAGATAGACAGTTCAGCAGAAGAGCCACTCTCACCGGTGTCTCCATCTTTCAACTCCAACTCCTCTACCATCTCTGAGTCCTACCCTGCTGTGAGACAAGTGGAGCCCTATGACCGGGACAGTGATACCCCCAGCTACAGACAGGCTCACCTCCCAGCCAGTGGGACCATCATCTCCACAGATAGTGACAGGCTGGGCCAGGACTCCACCAAAGACCAAGCCAGCAAGGCCAAAATGCAGAAACGAGACCAATCTGTCAGTCCTGGAACTCCACACAGAAAGCTGCACCCTGTGATAGGCGAATCGGAAGATCCTCATGATGCCATGCCTGCCAGCCCAAAGAAAGCTAGCAGGGCGAAGGCTGATTGCAAAGACGGATCACACAGCCCAAGGAAGGCCGAAGGAAGTTTCCCTCCAGAAAGCAAGGACATATCCGTCAGCGTGCAGAATGCGGGAAGCAAGGACAAGAAGTCTCGACGGCAGAAAGACAGGCCGAGGTCATCAAGTCCAGAGAAGTCTCCTAGGAAGGAACAGGAAGTGGTGAACAGAGAGCCACTGGTAAACAAGGGGGAACGTCGGAGGAGGAGCAGCCCAGCAAAGACGGATAAACAGGAGAAGCCAGCGGGGAATAAGGAGAGAAAACGCAGGGACGAAGAAGCTGAGCGAGAGACAAGCAGGAACGTGGTCGACGTGGCCAGGAACTCCAGTGAGCGCCACAGAAAGAGTGAAGAAGACACGCGGAAAGACCCCCACGCTCACAGATCCTGCTCGATCGCCAGCAGAGAAAAGACGCCGAAAGAAGTCGAGGACACAGGCCGGAGAGAAAGAGAGCCCAAGAGGAAAGGCGCAGATGAGGACAGCAAAAAAGACGCAGGGAGTTCTGGTGCTGTTGCAGAGGGCCTCACCAATGTAAACCTGAACAGTGGTAGAAAGGTTCCTATTACACCAGGGCCTTGGAAAGTCCCCAGCTCGGAGAAAGTTGAGAGATTCTCTGAAGCGAAGACTCAGTAACACTGAAGACAACAGATTAGAGTTTCTTCACAGCATCACTGCACAGCTGGGACAAAGGTTTTTTTTATTTTTCATTAAGTATTTAAGGGATCTGTATCCATTTTGAATAGTTTTTCTTCCTTTATTAACATAGCATAATGTGTTAGCATTTTGTCTTCTGTGTTTGTTGGAGCCTTTGAGTTTAATGAAATCGAGGCTACATTCAGATCTGTGAAACCCTGTCTAGCCAACAGTGAGAATCCCTTCATTGTCAACAAGGGATTTCTGTAGATGCTCATGGCTGCCTTTGTTCAGAAGTTTCATATGCAATGAAGGAGAAAGACATGTATATCTGTCATACATATATATCCACCAAATGAAGGATGATGTCGTAACTGTTGTGAAGATCTACTAACCTACAAACGGACATACACCAATGGATTGCAAGATGCTCTTCACAAAAGGATTTGTTTTGCTGCATGTATTTAATATGCTTTGTTTCTGTGTACCTTTGACACCCTGAGGGTTCCATCCAGTGTGTCTAAAATTCACAATCAGAGGCTGTAGATTGAATGTTTATCCATTGTGCACAAATCCAAACCGAATATACTAACTCATCTTTCAGCTTCCCAGCTAAATCAAGAAAATGATTTCACTCCATAATTGTGATGTCTCTTTAAAGGACCAGAAACTTGTGGTTAATTATATTGTTTACTATGTATATGATTAAGCATATCTAACGTATTGAAAAAATATACATATGTATTCTTACTGAGCCATTCTGCTGTATGTAGTGTTCCAACAGCCACTATTCTACCTGTTAATGGTGTTTGCTGTAACAGACTTAGTTCCTCTGACAAATGTGTGTACAACAAGCAAACTTTTTTTTAAGAAATATTGGTAGCTTGGATTGTATTTTATGAAATGTTTGTATCATTAAGCAATTAATTTCTTAAGCTACATTTGGGTAAAAATGGAGTTTGGCTCACCAGTGCATGACTGATATTTAGAGGTGCAGGTTGACATGAATTGAACTACTTAATTACACTCAACTCCTCATGGAATTTATACTTCCAAAGGTTTTTCAGATTTACAAGTCTGCTAAAATAGGGACTGTGCCACCCTCGAAGGCACCTGGTATGCTATCTGTATATCTTTAGCCAGTGTTGCTAGTTTATCATAGGTAGCATGTACAAATCAGGTCATATCGCCCAAATGAAACTTGGAAACCCTGAAATAGCCACCAGTTTAAGTGAATATTTAATTTGAAATAATTTCGGGTTATTTTTCAAGTACTGCGTTAGTGTGCTGAACCGTTTGTTAAATTACCTACAATCAATCAACTTTAAGAAACAAATGTTATTTAAACTTCTAAAATGACTTCAGTAAAAAGCCAGCTACTTAGCTTTCTAGAAGTGCATGACTTCAGACGTTTGGAAGTAGCAGAAAGGAATGTCCACTTGGCTTAGGGCATCTGATGATTTCTGTCCGGCCTCCCTGTCCTCTGTACCCAGGTGTCTTTGTTTCTCTGGTGCCAGCTTGCCCTGACTCTAACCCACATCATCAACCCCAAACCTACACCTAACCTCTGCCCTTTAGAATCCTCTCATGTTTTGAAGGAGGTTCCTAGTGGATATTCTTTTATGCTGAGTTCTGCAGTCCTGAGTGGAGTGATACCTCTTTGGGACAATCCTGAGAAATGTCACCTTGATGTCTCTTGCTCTGGTATTAGATATCCCTTTTCCCCTAATTCTCCATTGCCCATATCAGTGTCTGCATATAATAATGTGGCCTTGCATTGCTTGAACAAAGAAGACTTTTGGTCTCTACATTATGTGGTAGTTGTAAATGTTTATATATTGTACAGCACCTTTATAAATACTTCCAGAGTTCTCATTCAGAAAAAAATAAAGATCTGTAAATCGCTCCATTATTTTTTTAAGTGATTAAAAGAAAATGATTTAAAGTGGGGGGAAAAAAGGAAATTTATCTTATCTTCTGGTCATGGCATTCTGTTCATGCACTGTAAAAATAAAGTTTTACTTAAAATAGTTAACCTCTTCTGCCTGGTTTTATTCATAAATATGTTTAATATTTGTTGCATCTTTGCAAATACTACCCTGTTTTTATTCTAAATGTGAAAGCAAAGCTTTGAGAAGGCTGTTCCAAAATCAGGTTGATTTCACACTAAATGATCAATTTAGTATATGTTTGCTAAGCTGACATGTTTAAGAGTACTTTGATCAATAAATAGCAGATAAAAAACAGAACATGGTAGGACATGCGTAGATTCTGAGAAAGCTATGGGTATTTCATCATAAAAGATTTTAAGATATAATATACAACTCCTTAACCACAACTCTTACATGACAGGCATTCAGTTTGACAACAAGTGAATGGATATAAAAAAAGAACACGGATAAAATACAAAAACTCTGAAGAATTGTTGGACTAGACCTGTTCACAGAAATACAAAATAATGTTAGGATATATAAAGTAGCTAAAAGTCTTGAATTTCCATCAAGAGATTTTAAGATTGTGCTTAAACCTTTTTAGTCTTGAACAGAAAGGACTAAATTGGGATCCGATTCACTCAACTATATTCCTCATGGAACAAGTAATAGGTTTATTCCATGCTGAAAAGACAAGAAAGAAAACAATGTTTCGGCCATGAAACGTTTTCTTTCTTCTCTTTTCAGCATGGAATAAACCAATTACTTGTTCCTTTGCAGTCTACCCATGTTGACGCAGCTACCCACCTGAACTATATTCCTCTTGTATTCCTCTAAGGCACCATCAAAGTAATCCTTTCCACTTCAGAATTAATACCAGAAAAACCTGCAGGACCATGTAAGAAACCTGAAGGCACAAGCATATTTTGTGTGCTTGTATACCTTGTGCAGGGTCTGATAACTGTACTGGCACAGAAATCCTTAGTTCACAATGGAAGAAATGGACATTTCCACTGTTTTGTGCCTGAGGAACTCTGCAGGACATCCCGGCAATGTCAAACTAAGTACAAACTGTCCTCCCCTATTTCTACATTATTTAAAATTATATTTTTTGTACTTACATATTACCTCATCAAGGAAGGGGGGAAAACATAAGTTATGTGTTTAATCTTTTGCTGATTAATATTGACCATTCAAAAAACCTTTTAAACAATTAAACTTAGGTCTTCTTATTCAAGTCACACTCAGTGAAGAGTATAGTAAATTACTAATGCCACTGTACCTGCTTCTACAACTACACAACAATACAAAGATTAGTTCAGGCAAACATGGGTGTAAAAATATTTTCACTCAGATTCTTTATGTAGAAACAAGTCTACAGTGATCTGAAAGTAAAGTCACTTTGAGCTAACAATTTTTAAAAGTTATTTGTGTGGTACAAAATGTTGTCTTTGATCCTCATGAATCTATTGAAAGGGGAAATATGACCGAATTAGACCTAACCGGTAGATTCTGATGGATTAGCTTCAACTATCAGGCTCAAGACTTCGGATCAAGTTCATAAGGGTCTGTTCAATGGAAATGGAATACAAATGCTATTGGACAAACCTAGTTTTTTTCCAATCTCCATTTTTTGTCCTCGATGTTCAATACTTGCCAGCTGTGTAGATGAACAATTGACAGAAGCAAAGACTGATTGATTAGGCCTTAATCAATGATGTGAAAGCTAAAAGAAAGAGCACACATCTCCTCTACTATTTTTATAGGTTTTTAATTTTTACCTTAAAAATAATACAATTAAGAGGCATCCCACCATCCCGGTTCTTATTTAGTTTAAAGGGAGTTAAAATAAAAGCTGGGAAACAAATTCCTTTTGGAGGTCCTTCATTATATAAATGTATTGAAGTGTCCCCCATACCGTGGGACATATAAAGATGAAGCCTTCGGATGTACTGTAAAAGTTACGCGTTTTGATGTTTCCACTCAGTTGTCCCGCAGTTCCCGCAGGTCGAAGTCATTTCTGCCACAGTGGATGCTGCTGCTGCTCTAGCATTTCACGTTGCTCTAGGACTACTCTAGGGTCCCTTAATAACTCACCATTGTATCGGGGCTTTCAATGGTTCGAGAAGAAAGGCGTTTCAACGTGTCCAGATGCAGCTTTACACGCTGAATGGGTTTATAGCCAAGCTCCAAATTCGTCCGTACTCCAATATCTGCCGTGGGATTCAGTTTGATTCCACGTGTAAAACTGCACGTGGCTTTGGAAGCTATTTCGTTCCACAATCATTATAATAATAATCTCCTCGAACGGTTTACCTGTTAACTTGCCTGTCTGGACTCTGACTGCAATCTATTTGTTCTGCAGTGTTCTCAACGTCCACTTACTCAAGAAAGTCCAAGCCAGTGAACCTTTCGAGAGAAACTTCCCAGCCTAAGCAGCTTCTCCATATAGATTTATATCCATAAACGGCACAGTACTTTCAGAAGCACACGTAAAACCTCTTAACCACGCAGTTGTTTTTTTGCGCTAGAGCAACCTTCTCGATGAACCGCCCAACTTCATATATCCATTACGTCAGCCACAGAACAAGATGCGTGCGTTCGTGCACGCATCCCATTCGCCTCGCCACCATGCATTCACTACAAATCCCAAAAGCCTCCGCGAAGTACGCTTGCTCAATACGCTAAACTGCCTGTTAAAACTACAGCCTGTTGGCTTCTCAGTTGGATGGGAACTACACTTCCCAGTAGTTTCGCACATGCGTGTGTAAGGTTTCCAAGCCATTTAAATCTTGTTTGCAAAATGGCTTCGCAGGTCGGTGTGGTTCGCGTAAAAGTGGAAGAAAAGGTGAGAGACAGTCTGGATAAAACAGCCAAAGAGAAAAAGAAAAAGAAAAAAAGGGAGTGCTCGCCCTCCGCGGATAAGCGGGAGAGATCCGAGAAAGAAGCGAAAAAAGTCAAGCTGCATCACCACCATCAACATGTTCAACAACAGCTGCCCCAGCCGCAGTCACAACAACACATCGCTCAGCCCCGCTACGCCTCGGAGCAAGCACCCCTCCAGCAACATCACCACCACAGCGCCAAGAAGGAGCCGCTGTTCACCGGATCCCCGAGGATGGTGGTAACCCCGCACCAGGAGCACAAGCCTCTGCCGTCCGTGTTGCCGCAGGTGCCCACGGGGCTGTTCACCTTCACTCCGCTCAAACTGGCCAAGGCCAAGAGCCACTGCAAGGAGAAGCACGGCGACAAAGACCCCAGACTCAAACCCAAGAAGGAGAACAGCGAGAGCAACGTGAAGACGGCTCCGAGCAAGAAGAAGAAAGGTAACGAAGCCAGAGCAGGGGACCCATGCGCTGCCCCCTCGCTGGAAGGCGTCCCGGTGAACTTGGCTCCGCGCTGGCGCTGGCGCACTTGACACACGGCGGAGAGGCGCCGCTTGCTCCCGGCCGTGTGTCAGCTTTACTTTTCTTCGAGCACGTGTGAAATAAAACTGTCCGCTGCTTTAAACTCCTTTCGCGGTTTCCCTAACGCGTAAACAGAGTCAAGTGTGGTGCAACAGAAATTATGGTTACAGCGTGGTAGGAAAAAAAAAAGTAGGGTTATGGTCATAGATGCCACAGACCAGAGAGCGCCGAGTAGTACAAGGCAAGAAGATAGTAGAGCGGAGGTGAAATGTAAAAACGCTGTGCCAATCTAACGTATTTGCATAAATGTTTTGATAAATGCGTTTATGTTAAAGACGCAATAGCAGGAAAGTGCTATAACAGTGCTGTTTCAGAAGAGGGAAGTACCTCGCTCATTCAGCTTGACCAGCTGTTGGTATTGATCTTGGTAGTTTTGATCAAACTGCCTAGTATTACCGATTTAAGTGTGTTCTTATCTTTTGTTTTTGTTAAACGGTGCGCTCAAGGGATTAATGATATCAGGTGATGTGGCTCATTGCTGTGGGGAGCGAAATAATGTTTTGTGTAAAAAAAGGTCTATAGCACGTAAGATCAGAATAAAGGTGTCGAACGTGGAGGCCAAGCAGCCCATCTAACTGGATTGGTTCAAGTGATCCGAGAACCTCAAACCGCTGTGAAATATAATCCGTCGTCTGTTACACGGTTCTGTGAGCCCCATTCTCTGAAATAATTGCAGGTAGATAGATGATAACATGGGGGCCGATCAACACGGCTAGTGAACAGTAGGTCGACCTGCAAGCGTTCTTTAAAACATCTTCTCTGAAGGCAATTTCAGTCTTTATTGATCTGAGTTAGTGAACTGCGAAAGTTGTAAAAGAGCGTGAACAGTAATGTCTCTGTAGAAACGTCAGGGACTGTATATGTGATGCTGGTGCTGTATTTTTCAATTTTGCTGAACCCTTGAATTTAAACAATATGCGTTTACTTAGCTATTTCGATGTTCTTGTTACTTTGCGCTTTTCATATCTCCATTATATAATCTATATATAATGCTTCTTTTTTGTTTAATCTATTGACTAGGTGAATCGTTGTTTCATTGTTTTGGCCTTTATTGCTTAAGGATACAGTTGGGTGCAGTGAAAAGTATGAGGTCAAAGCTGTACTGCATAGCGCAGGAATATAGCAAAGCAATGAGATTTTCAGTGGGCACAACGATAACATACGCAGCAATTATAGCAAATGAGCTGAAGGACTGCAATGCAATACACCCGAGTAGCTGATTGTAATGAATATACAACAAGTACCTGCTTAACTTGGTGTGGCATTAGGGTCTACACACAACAGTCTCGTTGGAAATGAAAATGATGTGTAGACGTACATTGTTAGGTCAGGAATGTAAATCTGATGACGTGGTTGGATGACTGGAGATCAGTCTGGATTTCTGTTAACCCATTTCCGTTCAAGTCATGGCATGATAAAAACACAAGAACTACAAACTAGAAGGCACAGGTGGAAGCTACATGGAAGTGCGTTTAAAGGCGACGATAGCTGGCACTTCTTTACCCAGAGGGTTGCCGGAGTATGGATCCAGCTGTCCTGCCATACGGTTGAAACGTGTCTGAGAAGCGGCTGGACGCGATTCTGGATCAGTTAACTACGGGCTACCAAATGGGCTGCATGGCCACCTCTCGTTGGTAACCTCTTTCCCTCTGTTATTGTTGTAACCGTTTTCTTTCCTCCCTCCCGTTCAGAGGCGCGTGATGAGAACGGCAAAACGCCGCCAGCAGACGAGTACCTGCTGAAGAAGATGAAGAAGAAGAAGAAGAAAAAGCACCGGGAGGACGAGCGCGGTAAGCGGCTCAAGATGTACAACAAGGAGGTCCAGACGGTGTGTGCGGGCCTGACCGGGCTCGCCCCCGATGCTGAGGTGCCTCAGGGGCTGCCCGACTCCGCCATCAAGTACCTCAAAGACGAGCGGCTGTGCCAGCCGGGCCTGGGGACGGATGAGTACCGCACGCCCAACGGGGTGCAGATCCCCTTCCTCTCGCACCACGACCACTTCATCCGCAGCACCTGCCTCCAGACCGGCACCAAGTACGGCCGCTTCATCCATGAGGAGCGCCAGCCCAACGGGGGCGCCGAGGTCCTCCACGCCTACATGGACGAGCTGTCCTTCCTGCCGCCGGCCGAGATGGAGCGCTTCGCCGAGGAGTTCCTGCGCCTCACGTTCAGCGAGAGCGAGAAGAACGCCGCCCGCTATGCGCTGGCTGTGGTGCACGGCGCCGCGGCCTACCTGCCCGACTTCCTTGACTACTTTGCCTTCAACTTCCCCAGCACGCCGGTCAAAATAGAGATCCTGGGAAAGAAGGATATTGAGACCACCACTATCTCCAACTTCCACTCTCAGGTGAGCGTGATGCTCTTCTGCTCTTAGCCATAATGATTAACTGCGTCTTATCCTAACCAAGGTAATAGTGCCCTTGTGTTATGTCCTGGAACTGACCTTCCTGCAGTAGTCTTTAGCGAGAGAGGTAAAAAGTTAAAGATGTACAACCGGGAGGTCCAGGCGTCCATGTGTAATCAGATTATTATTGTTAATGAGACTTTGGATTGGAGTCTATGATTTAGACTTAAATTGGACTCATTCAGAGTTTGTTGGCTCATTAAGTCACAGACTCTACCTCCTGTGACTCTAGGATTCAGACACTAGAACAGATCTTCTCTGTTTTATATTCCATAAAGTTGAAGTTAATTTTTATGCCTCTAAAAGACTGTCTAGGAAGACAGAGTGACTGTTTTAGAAAGACTCTAGATTACTGAAGTTTAAGCACTGTGCTTTTTCACCTCTTGGAGAGCCATGGGATCGATGGAAGAAAGTTGTGTGTTTGTTGTCAGGTTTTCTGCACATATGGATTTTGGCGACATCTGCATAGAAATGAGAACTGTTATAATAATGGCAAGCAGTAAGTAACATGTAGATATTAGAAAGAATGGGACCAACTCCAGAACCTTGCAGAACACCAGCTTGTTATAAAGAGTGAACAATGCAAATTAGAACAAATTGTTTCCTGTTCTTTAAATGGGATTTAAGACACTGCAAGAAACCTCAGAATAACATGGGCAACCATAATACCAGTGTGTTCTAAATTGCTAATGCTTAATTATGTATTAAGGGAAAAACTTGATTTATCCATGAATGCAGGGAAACAGAGAGCGCTACACATAATTATGAGAAAAATGATCTGTGCAGGTTAGCCACCAAAGTATTCTTAACTGATTCTTTCCATCATTATACAGTTTCAAAAATCTTAGAAGATGATAAGAAAACTCCAGCACCAAACAAAGGAGACTCTAGCATTCAGGAAAAGCACCAAAGTGCAGAACGTAATCTGATACACAGCTCTCTTCAAAAGATTGTCAAACTCTCAGATCTGTTTCGGGTGTCAGTTTCAATTTCTGGAGTGCCTAGTGGCTTCTGTTTTTTTTTTCCCCCCTCCAGAATACTCAGTTGATCAATTTACCTAATAATGTTCTTTGTAAATAATTATAAAAAGATTTTAAGAAATATTCTATAAATATCAATGTTCACTCCATTAAAGATGAATGTATCTCTAAACACTGTGTAACCATTCATTACTTTTATGTAGTTAATTGAACAATGGGTCATTTGAAACACAGAAGACACTGGCTAGGGTAGGTACTGAGTCTGACACCCCTGGTCTTAATAAACCATGTGCAGTCGTTTCTCAATTACATCCATTCTGTTTGAGATTCAATCACCTGGACTCTTATCTGTCCAGGCCCCAGGGAGCTGAAATATTTGCCACAAATTAAGTCTGTATGTGAAGGCTGTTTTATAAGATTAATAATTAAAAAAAACGAAACAAATATGCCACTCATATTTAATCATTTATTTAAAAGGCTCATTATACAGAATAATCAGGTTGTGGGAATGTGTGATTTTGTTTCATTCAATGTTTTAAATGGCTCAACTCTGTCTTTAAGTTAGGGACTTAACTGTATACTGTTGATAATATTTACATTAATGTTAATGTGTACATAAAGATTGTTTTTAGAATATGTCAGCCGTATAGATATTCCTATAGGACTGGGTTGGTAAATTTGCTGAGAAGACATGAGCAAATCACAACACACAGAAAGCTGTCATCAGCATGCACTGACAAATGAGGAGTGGTATTGCAAACCCTGCTTTCTCTGGGCAGTTATTAGGTCTTAAAATGGGATTGGTTGCTTTTACTACAACGTGTGAAGACAATTGTGGGCAGTTGTCATCTCACCTGTGAAAAGAAAGTGTTTACACCAGATCCACAACAGTTACCTCATACTCATCCATTCATCTGTATTTGGCAGTAGGGGTTGTCCTGTGCAGCAATGTTTCCTTTGCTTTTGCTAAACCTGGGTGGTTATGCTTTCTTCAGGGTGTTAACGCCCTGAAAACGAATGGTGTTTGTGAATTGGAGGCAAAGGTCAGTAACAACGGTTTAGCAGTTTCTATTGGCAGAGTGACATAGTTCAGCTATACAATAGAGTCAGTTCCTGGCAAGCAACCAGTGCAAATCTACTCAGGAGTTCACATGAGTAATGTGTAAAGCATTATAGCTCTGTTTTACTGTGTTACCAAAGAACCTATACATTATTGACAGAAAGCTTATTGTGACATTGTTTATCGGCTTGGTTGATGTCTGGTGGAACCAAAGTTATCTTGTAACTGGAACAGGAGGGAAGGGGACAGGTGCAATGTGGAGAGATCACACACGTCTCTTGCATCTTCCCAATCCAGTCTCTTCAAATGCTGATTTTAAGAAAACAATACAACCAATGTATTGCTGCTCTGTGCACTCATCTGCTGTAAAAATCCTCCCTAGCACAGACATAGAGTATCATCTTTGTCTAGTTTTTGCTTATTCAATAAGCTTTAGTATTATTAATTTTGAGACCAAATTTAAATGTTGACAGTTCGGCATCCTTATTTCCCCATGGATGCCAGATCGTAAAGCTTTTAAAAATATTAGGAATATGAGGACTGTTGTAAATCAGCCACACGTTTCTTGCATCTTCCCAATCCAGTCTCTTCAAAAGCTGATTTTAAGAAAACAATACAACCAGTGTAGCAGTTCATTTGAACTTGTCTGAGCTGCCAGCAATTTATATAGCTGACGCAGAATTTCTTCAGAGATGGGTCATTTGGGGTTAGTCTCATGCAGTGTGGCTGCTTTAATATTTTCTGGATTCAAGATGGCAGCCTGAAATTAAAGGGTGCTCGGATTTCAGTCTTGCTGAAATAAAACTAGAGAACTATTGACGTGGACAGAAGAAGGCTCCACAGAGAATGTGTTGCTGTCATTTCACAACAAGCTCTTCTTTTCTGCTGCGTGTACTCTTCTAGCCTCCCATGGTGAATACCCACAGCAGGTGGCTGAGAGTAGCTGACAAAAAGGAGTATTTTCAAAACAGCCAAGATAATGTCAGTGTCAAAACAGGTCCCCTCTTTCCCCTCTTTCAGTGTGATTAATAACATTTCATGTTTTGAGATAATCATGATTCTTCATGTCTATGATCATCAGGTGATCCCACAGTTCTGATCACCACTGGAGGAATTTCTTAAGCCTTTTCTGATTGGGAGGTTTGTGACTGGGGTGTTGGCAGTTCTCCCATCTGATTGGTGTGTTGAAGCTGTAGGCAGGTATTAGCTTCATGAGGGGGATTCTCCATGTAGCCTTACTCCTTTTCACTTTCTCAGGTTTACTTGTCGTTTGTCAAGATTTCCTTTGAGAAATATGGAATTTTAGTATTTTAAAACTAGCTGTGCTATTTTAGGTTTGCGCCTTTTCTATTTGGCTTTAAGTGAATTACATTTATACCCATTTATACTGATGTGGGTTTTAAGGGAGCAATCTGTGTGAAGTGACTTGCTTGCATGTTTCTCCTTGGAATGAACCCACAACCTCACAGCTATGAGTCCAGAACCTTAACCACAGCTACACACTGCTATACATTTTTACTACTGTATTTACACAATGCAGTATTAGTGCTCTGCACTCTGTGTTTTTTAATGCCGTATCTACATTTTACAATATTAAACAAACGGTACAAATATTGAATTTACTTAATGCTTTTTTAGCACTCCCCACTGTATCCTGTTTACTTGATTTTCATGGCTTGCAACAGAGATACAGAATAGTGAACAGATGTAGTGCCCGGCCTGTTTGGCCTCAGACCTTGTGCTGAACACTTAACAGACGAGTCTTTGTGTTGTCCCTGCAGGTCAACCGCACATATTGCTCTGGCACCTACCGGGCCGGTCCGATGAGACAGATCAGCCTTGTTGGGGCTGTGGACGAAGAGGTGGGGGACTATTTCCCAGAGTTCCTCGACATGCTGGAAGAATCCCCCTTTCTAAAGGTCAGTCGTTCATGCCCTGACATAATTCCACTCATTGCAGAGAGATGTGAAATTCTGTGTTTGTTAGCATTTGTGCACAAGGCTATAAATGCAAAGAGTATGTGATGAGTAGAGTATGAAGAGCTATATATTTGTAAATTCAAATTCACATATTTGTGATGGCATGTCTTGTGCCTTGTGTGTAAATGTGTTCCTCCTTTGGCTGGGGGCAGATGACGTTGCCCTGGGGCAGCCTGTCCAGCCTGAAGCTGGACTGCCGCTCTCAGAGTGATGACGGTCCCATCATGTGGGTCAGGCCAGGGGAGCAGATGGTACCGACGGCAGACATGCCAAAGTCCCCCTTCAAACGGCGCAGGTAAGCCCACTGCCCCTCTCCAGGGCAGTGCCCTTTTTCCCTTCATGTATTAAAATCTCGTGCTTTTAATAAAAAGAGAGGTCAGGGTTCTTAGGGGCGGAGTGGTGGCTCTGTGGCTAAGGATCTGCGCCTGTGACTGGAAGGTTGTGGGTTAAAATCCTGCGGATCCTACTCCGTTGGGCCCCTGAGCAAGGCCCTTAACCCTAACTGCTCTAGGGGCGCCGTACAATGGCAAACCCTGCGCTCTGACCCCAAGCTTCTCTCCCTGTCTGTGTGTCTGTGTCTCCATGGAGAACAGCTGGGGTATGCGAAAAGACGAATTCCTAATGCAAGAAATTGTATAGGACTAATAAAGAAACATTATATAACATTATATTATCAAATACTTTTGAAAAAGTGAGTTACTTTGATTACCTTTTACAGGATCCCGTATTTCCTTACAGGGAAAGAAACCAATTGGAATAGTTAAATGCCACATTTTGAGATGCTGTTGTAAAAGTTCCCTTTCAAAATTTAATTTGACAAAATTGAGTCTTTTTTACTCTTTTTGCAATTAGTTCAGCATGGAAGAAGGCATTTAAGAAAGCAGCCTCCGGTTCGCTGGGCGACACCTGTTGTAGTTCTGAAGCTGAATGGTCGGTTCGTGTTTTTTCTCCCTCTCTGCAAAGGTCAATGAACGAGATCAAGAACCTGCACTACCTGCCTCGGACCAGCGAGCCGCGGGAGGTGCTGTTCGAGGACAGGACACGGGCCCACGCCGACCACGTGGGCCAGAGCTTCGACTGGCAGAGCACAGCGGCGGTGGGAGTGCTGAAGGCCGTGCAGTTTGGAGAATGGTGCGTCGAAGCCCCCCCCAGCTCCCCAGTCTGCTCTCACAGCACATGCAGTAAAAGCTGTACTAACCAGAGTGCTTCACTAAACTGGATTTTCTCCATAAGCCAATGCAAGGTCATCCTTCACTGTCTGGGGAAAATTTTGGGATCTAACCAGATTGCGCCTTGCATTGTTGTTGTTTTTCGGTAGTCCTGGATGCTGCTGAGAGAGTGCACTCATCTGCTGTAAAAATCCTCCCTAGCACAGACATAGAGTATCATCTTTGTCTAGTTTTTGCTTATTCAATAAGCTTTAGTATTATTAATTTTGAGACCATATTTAAATGTTGACAGTTCGGCATCCCTATTTCCCCATTGATGCCAGATCGTAAAGCTTTTAAAATATTAGGAATATGAGGACTGTTGTAAATCAGCCACTTTGGCTTTTACTAGTTTGGATGTGCTGCAGAGCTGAACAACATAAAATGGCAAAATAGATGTGGTGGAGTTTAAGGCACACCATGATTTGTATTACACTGGAAAAAAGCTTAAAGCATAAAAGTGTAGTTTTTGAATACCAGTATATGGTAAGTAACTGTAATAAATATTCAGACTTAATAAAAATAAAAATTAGAAGTGGGCATAAATACTTTCACTTGCTCTGTATTAATTTGAGTAAAGGCACATTGCTCTTTTTTTAATCTTTTATTTAAACCCAGTGTTCAGTTAAATCCTTCACCAATTCTACTAAATACTGCTGGTATTCCATATTCTCAAATTTCATTTTTTCTCAGAGATATTGTCCAGTGTTCATCACTAGCTAAAATCTTGATATAAATGTGTTTTTGGACTATAGAGCATCTCGAGTAATGGCGACACTAAATGTGTTTCACTGCATTTTACCAGTTTTTGCTATTCACATCACAAATCATAAGCATTTAAGTCAAATGGAAAGTCTGGGGGGCATTTTTGAGGAAGAGAGTGTACTTTGCACATTGGTAGATTTGGTAATTGAATTATTAACAATGTCATAAAAGCATTAGAACATAGGAAGCCCATTTACCATTTTTGCTGGTAAATAGACAGTTTAAGTTACAAATTGCCAGTTATTTTGTGCCATATATCCACCTAGTTCGGCATCACAAACTGTCTTTATGCCCCGGCTCTCTTTGACGATCCCTGTGTGCAGTTGGAAGTGCCTCTGTGATCTTCCCACCTTCGGACACATTATTCTTTTGATATACTGCAAGCTCTGTAATGATACACAGGAAGATTTGCAACTAGAACAGAGGTGTGCCCCTCACTGGCCTTGCCTCAGTTTTGCGGGCGACTCCTAAATCTCTCTATACAAGTGGGGCCATGGAGACAGACCTGAGCCAGTGCTGAGCCTTGTACAGACATTATTGCCTTTTGTACAATTGTCTGGACAGCAGTGCTCAACCTGCAGCTGGACTGAGCTTCTTTAGCATTCCATTCCCTGTAGGTTTTACTTTTCTTTTCTTGAAGTTTCAACTAGTGCATCCGGGGGGAACCCTCTTCTCTGTCTATAGAAATCCCTTTTTTCTTTTCTAGGTGCTTCTAATCTTAATTTTCCCATGCATTCCCATGCAGTTGGGCTGAAAGAGGATGGACTTGGTCAATAGCATTCTAGATTTTGAATAGCAGAATCAAGTCCCCAGCTAATCTTTTCTGTTCAGTTTTAAAGAGATTTGTTTCTCTTAATCTGAGTATCACGTCTCTTTCACTCTATGAATTCATCTGGTTACTCTTCTTTGCACTCTCTAGTGCAGCTCTTCTCTGTCTTTTAGTGTGACAACTAAAACTGAATACAATATTCCAAACAAATGTTTCTTATATTTATAGTTGCTTTGCATTATTTTGGAGCACGTTGTCAGAGCTCTCTTGGATTACAGCTCAGACTGTAATTTACCAGAGTTTTCCAGGTATTTCTGTTGTGCCCCTGCTCGTTATTAGACTTTATTACATTTAAATGGATCTTAGACCATTTACACACATTCTAAAATGAGCCTTCAACAAGCAATGGTGTTTTTTTTGTGTTTCAGGAGTGACCGACCTCGGATAACCAAAGATGTGGTCTGCTTCCATGCTGAAGACTTCAGCGAAGTGGTACAGAGACTTCAGTTAGACCTGTATGAGCCTCCAGTGTCTCAGGTAGGAGCCACAGAGAAAAGAGACAAAATTCTAGAAAAGTGTCTGTGCCAGGAATGTTTTGTAAAGTCTTCTGACTGAGATCATTATAAACAGGTTGGCTGCTGGTTGTTGAGCAAAAATAAAAATTTGTTCATGTCATCTAAGTCCTACTTTGACTTGCGTAGTAATGTAGTGGTGCATTTTAAATACTGAAGTATTTAAGAATTGGAAATGCCACCACAAAGAAGGCAAAGTCGAGTTTCTAGTTTGAGTCCTGATGGAGTTGTGTGCCGCCCATGATCAGGGGGCACCTTATTGACGCTGGAATCGCCCACATAGTGCCCGAGATCTGGAGGATTTTCATCAGACTGCTACATAGCAGCTCCCTGTCATGGGCCACAATCCCTCAAGGCTGCCTTGCAGAGAGCAGGCAGGCGCTTATTGGGAAGTCCCCGTTTCGCTTCGCAGATGAAAAAGAGGCGTCCAGCTCGATGACTCGGCCTAGGAGGAGAACGTGTTTGTCTTCGGATGGCAGAGGTCAGTACACAGCAGCGTTAGGATGCATAGCTCAGGGCGGCTTGATGTGATCTGAGAGATGATGTGATCCCAGGAATGGTAGTTTCGGAAACTAATGAGGAAGAGGAGTCTGAGCGAGATCCTGCTAGGGCTGCTTGTTTTTGGTGAACGACTTTAACGATCAGTTGCATGCTTCGCTTTCACAGTGTGTCCAATGGGTGGACGATGCCAAACTGAACCAGCTGCGAAGGGAAGGAATCCGCTACGCCAGGGTCCAGCTGTGCGACGACGACATTTACTTCATCCCACGCAACGTCATCCACCAGTTTAAAACTGTGTCTGCGGTCTGCAGCCTAGCCTGGCACATCCGTCTGAAACAGTACCACCCTGAGGCCGAGGGCTCGGCGAGTGCAGAGCGCGACCGGAACTGTTCAGAGTGCAGCGCTCCTAAGGACACGGACGCCAAAGCGCCCAGCTCGGCGCCGCAATCGGAGCCGGTGGGAGCTGAGGCACATAGGCAGCCTTTGTCAAACAAGCCCCTGTTTCAGAAGCCAGCGACACCACCCAGAGAGCCCAGGGCGGCCACCCAGTATGCCAAAATACCACCACCACCCCCCTCCCACCCGGAGCCAGCCAGATCCTTGGTCCCACAGACGGACACACTTCCTCAGAGCCCAGGCAGCCTATCAGGACACTGCAACTCCCAGCCTGACCCATCCCATTCTACCCAATAGCACCAACCTGTTACTGACGTCAGTTGTTTTTTTTAGGGGAAGTGGGTATTTAAAGAAAAGGCATTGATTCTGCATAATAATGACATACCACAGTGTCAAAAAGAAATGTGGGACTTTTTATATACAAGCTGATTGTATACATTTTTTAAACTAAATATAATGGATTGTTTTAAAAACAAGGACTTGGAACTACTTGTTTCCAGTTTATATAAACATAGAGACCATTAATATAGAAGTCAGTGAAATTTCGGTGTTTTATGTTCATGGAAAAAAAATCAGTAGCATATTTGAAAGACCTGAGGTTTTTTTAAAGGGTTTCATATTTTAATCTTTACAAAATACAAAAAATGTAATATCATTGTGCTGTTTGGTTTGTTTCCGTTGATAAACGGCATTTATTCTTTTAACCACGACTGCTCCCGTTAGTCCAAAGAAGGTGTTTTTTTTATATAAGTTTGGAGTTCCCAGTTTTTCTTTTTGAGGGGAGACCCAGTTTGGCATTACCCATTGCTTATTTACACCTTGGCACAGAGCGTCCACCCCTGCGCTGGGCAAGGAGGAGGAGGGGCGCAGAGGCTAATTCTGACGCACTCACCTGTGGAGGCGGTGGCCTGGCGGCAGGGTCAGTTCCTCCTTGGAACGTGGCATGTTCTTCCCCGATGTCACTGCAAATCCGCAGGAGTTGCTGATTTGCCGAGAGCAGAGAGAAGTCCCAGCTTTGCTGCCTTGCTTGAACCGCTGCACGACGGTCTACTGACGTGACCCAGAATTACAGATTTCTCAGTCATTGAGCTTGGACTGCACTCTTGGGAGCCTTCCATAGGCGTCTTTGCTAGCTGGGCATCTGTGGAAGGTGTCCATTCAGCTTGGTGCTGATACTCAGCCCTGCTGTCCACACCATATCTTCATCTCCCCCAGGCCGCTAGGAGGCAAAGCTGCAGTGACTGGAACAATAGGTGACTTTACTAAACAAGGTAGTGCATAAGGTGCAAAACCGAGTTCATCCGAAAGTCTTAAAGAGGAGTGAATCGCCCTTTCTGTCTCCTGCAGACATGAACTTGCCTGCTTGTAGTTTTCCCATTGAAGGATGTTGTTGCATATTCATTTCAGGAAGATGTTTTCTTTCAGGAGTAAAAACAAATTGAAGTTTTTGTTCCTGCAGAAAAAGTCTTTTTCTGTGTCACAATTGAGTTCAACACAAGTTAAAAGCACTAGTCGCAAAGCAGAAATGAGCCGGGGGGAAAAAGCTACTGAAGAGGCCCATCATGGTCTGTTTGGGAGTGTAACAGCAGTCATTGACATTGGTTGAGTTATTTTCTGAGCCCCCCACCCTTTCATTACAGACTTGAAATCACTTGCAAACATGAGCTTTTCCTTCAGTCTCAGATGTACCGTCTATAAAAGTTCTGTGAGCTTCAGAATTGTGCATTCTCCTCTTCGAGGAGTGAAGTTGAATGGAAGATGGTTTTCTTTCAGTTCTCAGTGATAAAAAATAGTGGTCCTTCTTGTACACCAAAACCTTTCAAAATAGCAGTCCTTGTTCTTTGCATTTTTAAATGAATGCAAATGAAGATTGCATAAAGAAGGGAACACCTCCTTTTCATCAGGGCAGTGATGAGACTGTTCTGTGGGCGTGGTCATGCAATGGATCACTTCTGAACCATCTGGTTGTTTTTAGGCTCGCAGTTTTTGGTCCTTTTGAAGTAACGTTTTAAGATTGTATTAATCTCTCAGGAACTCTGGGCACAAGTCCATCAGCTCCTTCCCAGCAGGGGAAGGGGGATTTTTTAAAGGGAAATAAGGATAGGGGAGGAGAATAAACTCTTTACAGTTCCTGTGTTCTGCGGTAATGAAAAGGTTTCCCTGCTGGGAACTTAATGATTGAACAGCGCCCTTGGTGGCGATAGGTTTGAAATTTCAGTCACGGCTGAGCTGTCTCGTCTCTAGCTTGATGCTTTTCTGTCTCAGGGGCTTGAGAAGGAGTGACCAGAAAGGGCTTTGATGTAAGGGTTTTCAATAATGTGTTGACATGCTTTAAAATGTGTATAAATACTGGGCCTGTGGACAATGGAGAGCACTTAGCATTGATTGAAATTGGAAAAATATAATTCTCCAGGTTGCTTAGAATGAAAACCTGGATTTTGTTTTGCCTTTATTCAAAAGCATTTTAAATATTTTGTTTTTCTCTGTAATATTTCATGAGCTTTAACATAGGCTGCACAAAGTATTGACTTCTCCCAGGCATTTTCCTTTTATATACCTTTTATATACCATTGTAAGTGTTTTTAAATGTTTCAAAAGTAAAAATTGTTTTCAGGTTTGATACCTGATGACCATGGGTGTCATGTATCGTATATTATCTTTAACCAAGGAAAACAATACTTTTTTGCACAATGTCAAGAGGGTTCTTGTAACCAGTGTGTTTTTATATTCTGTTCAAAGAGTTGGCAGCTAACATTTGTTCTCCAGTGTGTGGGGTCAGCAATAGTCTGCATTCAGTGTTTTATTCGAATAGGAAAATGTTCCCAAGGCAATTTTAATTAATCTAAATTTTCTTTATTGACCATCACCTAAAAGCAATGCAGAGTGTGCTACTGTTGATGTGTTCCTTTATAATGATGTCTTTTATAATGTATAGATGTTCTCCTTAGGTTAAGTCCTTTGCTTTCCTTTATTTTGTAAATGTACTTATCTCCACATGTTAAATAGTTTTCAGTGCACTGATAACATTGTGGACTTTTGGTACGTTTTCATTCAGCATAGCCACCAAGCTTATATGAAGAAAAATCTAATGGCTTTTGAAATTGAAAAGTGAGTGCAATTGTAGTTAGGAGTAATACTGTATGTGTGATTAGTCACTGTCGATTCGAGATTTCTGTATTGCTCATGCACTTTGTAGATGCTCATTTTAGGGCACTGTTTTATTTCACCAAAAGCGATACACTTAAGCAAGTGGTAAATACTTGCTGGTTGAACCCAGCTCTTGCGCCCTCAAAATTAATGCATCTTCAAAGCATGCCTCTTAGATAGTTACTGATGTCTGGATCTTTTTCAAAATGAAATTATTTCCTTGTCCACTGCCTTGCTTCCCAGAATGGTTTTGGTGACACTTTGGCACTCTGAAGGCTCATGAGGTTTCCGGCTTAGCCTTTTTTATTCCTCTGTAAAAACCCTGCCTTGTTTTAGAATAGAGATATTTATTTAGTGTTTTTTTTTAATCCCATGTCATTTTAAAAGTTAAAATACATAATGTTCAAAGGGAATCCAAACAATTGAACTCTACAAAATCTTTAGCCCCAGATAAGATTAAAAGGAATAGGCAGCTGTTCTGACTTTATTTTAGTTTGGTTTTCTAGACAGTACTGTCTCTTTCATGTGAGTTTGCCTGGAGAACAAGGCATGCTTTGTGTAACCGTATTTTCAATAATAGTTCTTGTTGATTTCTGTATAAAAAGGTTTTTCTATGTACTATTAAAAAGAAAAAGTAATGTGTAGTATGAGGATAATAGTTAACCTTTTTTGGATGAATATAGCCCTTTAACATTTACTAGAAAACTGTAAAAGTGTGAATCTTTTCAGCTCCTTTCTATGAAAAAAACCTCATGCAAGATGGAATGCATAGTCATTTTTCTTGTATTTTTTTAAATAAATCATTTTAAAAATGTGAATTCTGACTTTTTAAAGGCATCATAAAAAGACATTGGGATCAGAATGCATTCAAATATGATGCAGGCATTGTGATAAACAGAAAATGGAAGGAAGAACATCTGTGATATATTTTATTTGCCATTATTTATTACAGTAGACTGGATGAAGAAGGCTTGTACTAGACAGTAATGTGCACTGACTAAAATATGTTATAGTGGGAGACCAAATGAGCAAGTTTATTGATGATGTTTTAGTCGGCATAATATACTTAATCTTTTTAAAAATACATCCTTTCCTTCAAATGATTTTCATAACCTGTATCCTCCCTATTTCATATCCTTTACCCTTATAGAGACATATCTTACCCTTATAAAGACATCCTACCCAGTTGGAATTTTGAAACCCATCTAACAGTGTTGTAGTCTAGGACTTCCAACTCCAGCTGTTAGGATTGATAATCCAGTGGTTTTCTGTCTCCTCAACAAAGAGGTTCCCAATCCTGGTTTTAGGGATTTACGCCTGCTGATTACTGTTACACCTGAGCTCTTTGTTAAATAATTGAACTCTTAATAGGTTTAATTAGAGCTCTTTGTTTTTTATTCTTAGACATATTGGAGGATGCATTTTAAGTACAGCATTTCATAAGTAACTGAGCAGAAAAAAAAACTACTTGTTGGTACAAAAGGATTCATTTAAGTTAAGAGCTCAGCTAAAATGAAAGAACAATGAAGCTGCAGTAAAGGTGAGTCAGTCCGCAGAACCAGGATTGGGTACCCCTGCCTTGTGTTATAAGCAGTTCTTCACCTGGGAGCTGTCAAATTTATCCCTTTATGTTAAATGGGATCAGTTTATTCTTCCTCCACAGGCTCTGTGTATTCTGGAGCAGAGTTGGCAACCTCTTTGTCTGGTCTATAACTAGACTCCAGAAGCACAGCTTCAGCTTTTGAAGATCTCTTTAAATCAGCCATAGTTAAATATCTTGAATAATTTGCCCAATTAAGTTAATGAACGGTTCACTTTTCTCATTAAGAGCTGGGGTGGTACAAAAGCTCAAAGACACACTGGCTTTCCACAACAGCTGTGCACTGTGAGTTTCAAGTCTAGTTTCAATTCTGTAGCAGTAAAGAGACGGATAAAATGCATTATTGCACAGTAAATCAATACCGTGTTGGGTGTCGAGGGAATGTATAAAATTGTATGAAGGGGAGTGCTGTGGTTTTACAGCGCACTGCATATCCTTGCAGTTGGAAAGAATCAATGCATTGTTTAAGAAGATAAATATCCATATTTACATGTTTGGTTTTGTGCAGTATGTAGAACATGTACAGGAATAAGCCCTCATCTTTTTTTGGCTTAAGCATAGATGTAAACAAATGGTGACAAAGGGACACGGACTGTCAAAATCTTTCAGGATGCAAAATGGAGATGTACAGAAGTCCTGCTGTTTTTTTGCCTCGGATTTCTTGTCATCTCTGCCTGTAAACAAAGATAGCTCTGCAGTTTTGCGGTAGTTTATTACAAGTCTGTTGATTTACAAGCTTAGAGATGGATGTTTGGAGGGGAAAACAGTAGTACTAAGTTGGCTTGCAGTTCAGCACTATTTTTTACCTCAAAGTATTTCTGTATATTGTACAGTTGAAAATTAAGGCAACAATACATTCAAGTTAATGATGATGTACATAATTTATAAATAATAGCTCTTGCGGTCTCTTAAATGCTTTCTTCCCATTGCATTACTTTTGTATATTATAAAAGTTTGTAACTGCATCCAATTTAACAATATGTAAACATTAAAGCAAAAACTACATTCAGGTATTTTGTACAGTTTGGAAATATTTAAAGAGCCATTCATCCAGCCATTTTCTAAATGCCACTTCCACTTCAGGGTTGTAGGGGCGCCGGGGACTCCCAGCAAGCAAGGGGTGCAAGGCAGGGTACACCCGAGTCCCGGGACGGGATACCAGTCCATTGCAAGGCAAAGCAGCAATGCTAACGACTGCACCACCATGCTGCCATTCTTTCATCTGAACTTTTATTTCTATATTTTGAGACTTGTTTTCCTGTGTACTTGTTCAGGATCACTGGTTCATCACTTGGAGGAATCTAGGATGTGCAGATTCAGATTATCCTGGAGACGGGTGTTTGAAATAGGCTTTGAGTCCTAAATCCATGAAGAAAAGTATCTTGTGTAAAGTCAGACTACTGTGATAGATTACACTAGGCTAGCACTGCTAGACTGCTTGTATAATTATTGCTGTCTTTACAAGACCTAACAGTATTATCTCTATCTAGAACTGCAGGAAAGGAAACCCTTACATTCATGGGGAACCAACCAATGCCAATAACATGGGCTGCTTAGACAGCTGCAGCAAGAACAGTATTGTATTCATCGCACATGATTTTAGCAGGTGAGTGTGGTCGTCTTGCCTGAAGGATTTCTAGTCATTTTCTGAAATTGCAAAGTCAGGATCTTTTTCCAGTATCCTGATTTTTTTTTAAAAGGTAACAGCAATGAAAATTGAAGATATCCCAGACAGGAAGTCAGTCCTTGGTTTTCACCCTCTCCTGGTAGAGTCTTTTTCGAGCTTCTGGAGCAGCTGTGCATTTTCCTCAATAACCGAGTCCTTCTTTTCACACCCATGCCTCTGGGGATTTCCGTGGACCTTTTGGTTTGGAAAAGCGATTCCCAAATCCTGAAATAAGAAGGGGAATTCTGGGGTGAGTACTACAGTACATGCTGTGAATGTTACCTGGGAACAAGGGAGCCCTCTTGTGGAGAAGTTTGAAATGTTTAGACGTCAAAGCTAGGCAATGCAATGATGCAAGGAAGCAGTACAGAAACATGTTAAAAATGCTGTGGAACATGAAGATGAGCTAGTCAGTGGCATTTATGTCCTACAAGAGAGATGCTGTGGAAGGGGGAGATCTGAAGTGTTTGGCTGCAGTCATTGCTTACAAATTGTGTCACAAATTCATACCGAATTTAAACCCAGAGCTCCCGTTGTGCGAAGGAGGTTCAGAGGTGTTCGATTCTGGAGTTGTGGTGTTCTTGGCTACAAGAGAGACATCATTTTTACAAACAAAGTATGTTTGACAGATTAGCACATCCTTTCACGTCTAATCCATCAACAGTATGTACAAATGAGAAAGGAGACTCACTTTTTCTCTTCAGAAACCTCAGGCTCTGCAGAGAGAAAAGCGGAAGAGAGCTGATGGCCCATGCCTTTAAAAATTTCGTTGTAAGCAGTATAAAAAAACAGGTCCTGTCAATCTTTCACACTTATGACAAACTTCTCAGTGAAAAAGACAAGTATGAAATTAACAAAAGATTTTTTTTTCAGTAGCTGAGACATGGAGATATTTTATTCTGAGCCAGCACAGTCCCAGGGTCCATGCTACACATGGCTCTTGTAAATATGGCTATACATTTTGACTTGTATGTATTGCAGACAAAGATGAATGAGGCATAGGTGCAGACAACTTTTGATGTTGCTCCTGGGTTATGAGTCAGAAGACACTAAAACTGAAAACATACACAAGTAATCATACTGAACCAGCTGCTACGTAATGGAGAGTACTAGTCTAGAATGAGCAACAGCTGAGTTTGATCAGCATATTCGGAGATCAAATTGTCACACATTGTTCTCTTTTGCCTTGCGTGTATAAACTATCTTCATGTATTCATATCATTGGTGAACATGATATGAGTAAAGGAACAAGTAATAGGTTTATTCCATGCTGAAAAAAAGAAGAAAGAGAACACAACGTTTCGGCCGTGGAGCCTTCTTCAGGTGTGCACACCTGAAGAAGGCTCCACGGCCGAAACGTTGTGTTCTCTTTCTTCTTTTTTTCAGCATGGAATAAACCTATTACTTGTTCCTTTGCAGCCTACGCATGCTGACGCAGCTACCCACCTATGATATGAGTAAGGCCTTTAGCTATGTAATTTAAGATTAATTAATAATAATTATGTATTAGCTTTTTATATGTTATATTGACCATTTTAACTCCTTGTATTTATACAGTACACTTTATCCCAAAGTGTTTTATGTGGTAGGTGGAGACCTACTACAGCCTCCACCAGCTGCATTGAACTGCAGTCAATCTGCACTAGTATCCCTACTAAACAGTAGGTCAGATGGAGAAATGAGACAATGCTTCACCTATTGAATAGAGGGAGAAATTTAGGTACACCAGACTGTGCAAGGCCAAGCTCTTAGGAAGACTGCCATGGACTTTTTCAGAGCAAAGTAATCAGAACCACAGTTTATTATGTCAGTCGAAGGGGAGCACCTCCTATAGCTCAGTGCCCCCATTCTGGTCATGAACATGGAGATTCTAGAGGGAAGAGAACCACCTGTTGGTCTACCAACACCATATACACCATTTGGCCCAGCTGCACCACGACCCCGAATTGAATGAAGTGGTCTAGAAAATGGATGAAATGGATGGATGTTTGGTTTTCCAGAATAGGTCTCCCATCCCAGAATTAACCTGGCCCAGCATTGCTTGCCTTCAGCGATCATACAATGTCAAGCTAGAGGGCTAGAAAGCTGCTGTTTGATCCCAAGGGAGAGTTCTTACCTCTCTCCATTTCTATCACAGTATTTACCAAAATTGAACTTTAACGTTTTATTTAGAGACTCAAACTGTTATGGTCTCCCTGGCCTTACCTTAGACCGAGAGATACTGGACAGAGATTTGGAGGTGCTCTTGTTTTGGGGCTCCTCCGATGACATGCCAGGTACTGCCAGGGGCCTGCCGTCTGCAGAAGGCATTTCTACGGGTACAGAACCAGAACACAAGCAGACGTTTAACTTGAGAGGTTTGGGAATGCAGGATTTTGGTGAGAGACTCTTCTGTGTATTGGTACCTAACCGAATTGTGAAGAGTGAGTTTCTCACTCACCATTTCCTGGAGGCATGGGGACAGCCTGCACGGTGCTATTGTGCACAGCCGGACACACCACAGACAGAGGTTCTGCAAGAAGACACGCACAGCATGGATAAAACACTGCATTGTGGAGTAATGTTTTCATAGAACTCTAGCTTGATGCCATATTTAGACATTGACAAAACACACAAGTGTTTTGAACAAGTAGTTCAAAAATGATATGTGGTGCTACAATTCCAGTGCCATTATTTATTATTAATATTTATACAATTTATACTTAATATTTTGAGAAAAATTAGAAGCCCGCTGCTTCTCTTTTAAAGCCTAGGAATACCTCAGACAGAGCTTACTAACTTATAATTAGTAGGCATAATACAGTTCATTGAAACACAGGCATGTTAGGTCAGGTTTTCCAATCTTGGTCCTTTTGGCTGCTGTGACTGCAGGCTTTCTATGTCTCTTTAAAACAGCAGCACCTGTACAGCTGGGAGAAGTTGTAAAATGGTTACAGGTAAGCCTGTATCTAGCTGTTTTAAGTGGAATATAAATCTGCAGGCATGCTGGTCCTCTTAAGACCAACCCTGAAGTGTAGGTGTACTAAGGCTTCACCCTTTTCTAGTAATTAAAACACCTCACAGTTTCTTAGCCAGGAAAGGTCTTGGCTGTCCTCTGCTGGAATATCAAGTTATTGCTTTTTTAAGTCGAATATTGTGTTAAGGCATCTGAAGCCATACAAGACCTTAACAAGCAAAAAGTAAATTACTTACCAAGTTTTGAACTTTTACCTTTAACGCTCTGAAAGAGAGGCAGTTTGAAAGACATGAGTGTATTTTGAATGAGAAAAAAACAAGGGATATTATTTTTCTTTGATGCTGGGACATGTGCTACAAAATATCAACAAATATATTTTTTTAAATGACATCTGTTCTTATGCACTATTTATATATATCTAACATAATATTAAATATATTGGACACAGTATTATGCCCTAGGTTCACAAAGCCATTTAGTCCAGTTCTTCCTGTTATATTCTTATTTTTTCTTATTTTTACAAGGGCAAAATGAATAGAGATAGAAAAGTTGGCCGTGGCTGTCTTTCAGAGTCAGGACAGTAAAACAAAGTATATGCTCAACACTGAGAACTGACCTTGCCTTAGGGCAGGCAGGTCAGTTTTGTTAATGAAGTTTTATCATCTCTAAATTTATAATATAATAAATCGCCAGCAGCCATATCGCTCTGCAACTCACAACTGGCAACCCACTGAAGTTATGCGGGTGTGAGCCTGGTCAGTACCTGGATGGGAGCCCTCCTGGGAAAAACTAAGGTTGTTGCTGGAAGAGGTGTTAGTGGGGCCAGCAGGGGGTGCTCACCCTGCGGTCCATGTGGGTCCTAATGCCCCAGTTTAGTGACGGGGACACTATACTGTGAATAGGCGCCATCCTTCGGATGAGACATAAAACTGAGGTCCTGACTCTCTGTGGTCATTAAAAATCCCAGGGTGTTTCTCGAAAAGAGTAGGGGTGTAACCCTGGCTTCCTGGCCAAATTTCCCATTGGCCCTTACCAATCATGGCCTCCTAATAATCCCTATCTATGAATTGGCTTCATTACTCTGCTCTCCTCCCCACTGATAGCTGATGTGTGGTGAGCGTTCTGGCGCACTATGGCTGCCGTCGCATCATCCAGGTGGATGCTGCACATTGGTGGTGGTGGATGGGACTCCCCATTACCTGTAAAGAGCTTTGAGTGGAGTGTCCAGAAAAGCGCTATATAAGTGTAGGCAATTATTGTTATTATTATTAAATTTAGATTTTTTCCCATAATGATTTAATTACATGAAAGGTCTTTCCAGCTTCTGTTCAACAACGTGAAGTAAGAAGCACCTGAAGTAGATGAGGATGTTGCTAATTCTAATAATACATTTTTAATAAACACAAAGCTTTGTACAACAACACACTGAACAGAAGAAAAAAACAAAACAAACAGAAAAACACTGTGAGTAGACACAATAAAACCAAGAGTAAAATTAAACTAATCATTAGATGCCTGGCAAATAAACAGTTCTTTAAGCAAGTTTTAAAAATGTCAACAATTTCCATTTCTAACGGATTAGGACACCGACAAAAGATCTTAGAAGAGTGATCTGCCATGGCAGATGATGATGAAAAGGAATCGTGCTTACCTTGCTACGAATCTTCATTGTCTCTAGCAGTTTCTTTGGCTGAGAGTTTCCACACCACTCCGAGGAGGTTCCGATTTTCTGAACTTGTATGGCAGGCTGTAGCTGAGAGGAATCTAACACAGGGAACAGCATCTCACCTGCTGTTAATGGTGCTATAAATGTCGGGAAAAGCAGTGAGGCTTGTATGAGAGAGTTGTATGTAGCCTAACAGCAATGAACAAGGCAAACTCTGTAAGGTTTTTAATAATAGTCTTTGGTATTGAAAGGGAAAATTAAGAGGATAGAAGGTCTGGTGTCTTAATCTAGGTTCCTGGTTCTTACACTGGCTCACTGTACTGTTGTATCCAGCACTGAAAGAGCGGTTATTACAGTATATGTAACTCATTATGTTAGTCAATGTGGATCAAGGAGACCAATCATCATTTTCAGTCTGGGTTTAGGACCCTCCAATTGCAAGAGCTCAAAAGAGACAGGCTGGCTTTCAAAACGTTTTGTGAAGAATTATATTATCATTTGCATTAGAGTTCGCTGAATTGCTCTCAGTTTTTTGGACCACGCAGTTTTTAACCCGTGTGGAACTGTTCAGTGTAATTTTTGACATGTGATATTGAAAGCCTGTTTGGAGTTTGTATGTTATCTCAGTGATCGTGTGGGTTTTCTCCAGTGCTCCAGTTTCCTCCCACAGCCCAGATTGCTCTTGGATATTGGTAGGTTAATTGGATGGACAGATATTGGAAGCTGAACCTGATGCTGTGTGAAGGAGAAGAATTGAGTCATCTGTATGAGGTGCAAACTCTGTAGAGTTCAGTTCAGTTTGTCATATGCACAAGTGCAATGAAATGCGTATTTGTACATATGCTCCAATACAAAGAATACAAAGACATTAAGAGAATGTCATTAAGCATTAACATTAAGACATTAAGCGAAAGAGTACAAAGACATTAAGTGAGATCAATACCTTTGTAAAACCACAGCGTAAATAATAGTGACATCAAGACTTCCTGTGGCTGGAAAGTTGCTGGTTCGTATCCCGTGACTGGCAGAGGAATCCTACTCTGTTGGGCCCCCGAGTAAGGCCCTTAACCCCAACTGCTCCAGGGGTGCCGTATAAATGGCTGACCCTGCGCTCTGACCCCAAGCTTCTCTCCCTGTCTGTGTGTCTCATGAAGAGCAAGTTGGGGGTATGCGAAAAAATACAAATTCCTAATACAAGAAATTGTATATGGCCAATAAAGTGATCTTATCTCATCTAAGACAAGAGCTCGACCAAGCATGAAGCCTTGTTATACTGCATGATACATACAAGCCATAGGAAACAGCAGAAAAACATTCACAGGAAAAATATTTTAAACAGCTGAAGTTCAAAGTGCCATAGTGAAAGTCACCCACCCTGTTCCAAAGCGAGAACAAAGGACTCAGGAGTTCGGTCTGGGAGGGGAGGACCGACAGATGATGGGGATTCTGGACAAAAAGGCAGGTTTATCAGAAAAGACGGGGGAACGGAAACAGCAGTTCATCTCCAGAATATCCTTCAAAGCCCCTGCACTGCCACCCTGTATACTCAGCACTTCCTGAGACATTCTGGCATCTGCCGGCGCTTTGTTTTTCTGACATTAATATTACAGAGATACTGTAGGAGATGCATAAAAGAGTTTAATTTGGAGGAGAAAAATAGCACTTATATAAATACAATTATATTTAATTAGGACAAAATAGCTCATTTCCTTTTTGGGGAAAACGTCTGCTCTGTAGTAGACGTATCAGATGGCAGTTTGCCTGTGGTGTCTCCGATGAGACCCATTCATTCACGCTGCCGCTGGCTGCAGGACAGGTATATTTACTGGACCTCTCCTATTAACACACAATACTTACCTGCCACTGCTGGGGCAGGAGCAGGGGGAGCAGGCTGCACGGGGACAAGTGTAGGTATGGAGGCAGAGGGAGCCACTGGAACAGCACAGAGAAGACAGTGGTCAGTGACTGGACCGTCCCCAGAGGCTAATTCCTCAGACCGTACAGATTGAGATCCAAGCATGTTTTAGTTTTTAGAAGAAACCACAGAACTCAGCTCAAGCTTCAACATGAGCTTCAACATGATTACATATTTCTATATGTAACAGTACATATTAAAATTGTGTATTTTCTACATATATTAATGAAAGAGAAAACCAATACCTATACATGGTACTGAAAGCTGTTTCTTTAAAGTTTAAAAAGAAGAATGATTTTTAATAAACTTACCAAATAATGAAAATCTTGCTTTTAAGCTCTGGAAAAAATAATAGGTAAACTTAATTATTTAGCCTTGAGGGATAAGCCTGCAGTGGTATATTGCCTATAGTGGTATGTCTATTAGCATTATAGAGCAAGGACTCTGTGGGTATCACTATCACTTCCAGTCGTAGAAGAATCATCTTTACCACAGAGTAGAAGAATAATCATCTCCGCCATACTGACTGCAATTTGAGGGCAATCACTGGTACCTATTGCCCTTACCACACAGAAAATCACACAATCTTACCTAAGATGAAATATTGCTGTGCTTGTTCATTTCTTTCTGTTTTAGGTGATATTTTTCCACTGAACTGTACAGATCTGACTGAATCTTGAGCTTAAAACACAGATTAAAATATCCTTCTCAGCGGAGGCCACTTAAGACAACATGTATATTTCCAATTTTTGTCGTTTTATAATCCACAACAGGGGTAGGTCATGAGATACTTATGATAAAGATTTACTTTGCTCCGTCTCCATGATTTGCTGGATTCTGAGACGTCCTTTTGTTCGGAGTTCCCACACCATTCCAGAGACGTGCCCACTTTTAGATTATGTGTGGGAGGCTGGGTCTGGGACTCTGCCTTTGCAAAATCTGCAGAAAAGACAGATGTTTGGAGTCTGTCTGCCAGTGTCTGCTATGGAAACAGCCATACAGCTGATTCTTAGAGCACAGTATGACAAGAAACCTGAAGTGAAAACAAGGTTCCACACTAAGCAAGATTCTGAAAAGCCTATCATTTACCAGTCTTAAAGTACAGAAGCAAAACTATTTTAAATTTTCTGTTCCCTATCTTGTTTCGATGGCTTTATGCTTTAGATTTCTGCTTTGGTGTGAGTGATAGTTGATTTTCTCAGGTGAGATACCTGCTTGTGGCCAATAGTGACTTCTGTCATAACATGTTTAGTAGCCTGTGTGGAAGAAGGCCAATCAAATTACTGACACTTTTCCAGAAGGAGTTTATGTGCATAAATAGATACTGTGTAACTCACAAAACAAGCACAGATGGCCAAGTCAACATTTATCTTCCACAAGTTTTTTATAGTGTGCCCTGATCCCAGTGCTGCTCTGTACTCACCCTCTTCACTGGCCAAGATGAAGGACTCAGGAGTTCTCTCAGGCAAGGGGGGCACAGGCGAGGGGGGAGATCCTTCTGTAACACAAACCAGCAAACCCTCAGTTCATACTGTGAGTCCACTCTATCACAAATCCTCAATGCACATTGTAAATCTGTGGCTCACATGAGCACATCAGTGAATCAATCGATGTAATCTGCAAATGTAATCGTATGATTCACCTTCAAGAGGAAGTGCCAAGAGCATACTAAAACAGAAGTTATGTTGCACATGTTGATGTTATACTCTAAGAGATGAAGAGTTGCACAGCACTTGATGGAGTCATATTCAGTCCCACACACCATTGCCTTCACCACAAGCTGGGCTAAAGGTTGAGCTTATTAACTAACTGGAACTAACCAAACGAGATGAGATGGAGCTGCAGTACATACTATACTGGACTGTTCTTGCTGTGGGGCAACACACAGAGTGCACACCATATTTGATATGGTTTCCTAATATCTTGGCCAGAGGTCGTACATCTACTTAAAATTCCTTAAAGTACATTGCATTCCTTACCCTGACCTGTTCAGGCAGTCATACTCCTGGTTCTCATCACATGTCCAGATGAGATCACTTTCTACATTTCTAAAATGCCACCCGCTAGATCGGTTGTGATTGGCATGCTTTTCATGACAAACCCTGTCATTTCTGCAAAGAGCAGAACTAGAGCTATCCAGTAGACATTTTGCAATCAACATTTGTTGTGATGGTTTCTGTAAAGATGGATCTTATCAAAACATTAGATAAATATCTCATATGATACACATATTTAGCAAGTGTAGATTTCCTGATTCTCAAACCAGACTCCATCTTAAAATAAAAAATAATCTTACAAATAGGAGGAGACCACTTCATCCAACTTGCTCTTTGTGTTACTAGAAGCTATTAGATCCATGGATCTTATTCAGGTCTTCCTCGAAGGAATCCTGGGCAATGTCTACAACATAGGTGGGTAGTCTGATCCTCATAGCTCTTTGTGTAAAGACTTTTCTGTTTCCAATTTTAAGTGTACTTCCTCTTAGGTTCCCTTTTGTCCACTGGCTCATGTTTCCCAGTTTTGATGAAGTCCTATGGGTGGATATTGTCAGTATATTTATGGAATTTTAAATGCTTGGATCAAGCCATTGTTCTGTCCTCTGTTCAAGACTAAAAGTGATTCAGCAATGGTAAATAAGAAATTTGAGATTTGTCACAGCTACTGTATGTTTACAAGTTTCTACTTTGGAAAATTTGAGAAGGTAGCTGCGTCAGCATGCGTAGGCTGCAACAGGAACAGCAAAGGTTCATCCATGCTGAAAGGAAAAGAAAAGAGACACAACGTTTTGACTGTGGAGCCTTTTCCTTCACACTTGAATAAGGCTAAAATGTTGTGTCACTTTTCAGTTCCTTTCAGCATAGAATAAACCTTTACCTGTTACTTTGGAAAATGCCTTGAAAAGGAATCATTCACAAGTACCAAGCACTTCCCAGTAATTTTGTCTATTTGGAATACCTTCCAGCTTTTCTTTGGCAGTTGGGCCATATTGAAATGCACCAAATCAAGTGGAAAAATGTATTTAAGTTATAATACTTAATCTTCATGTTAACCTTGTCTAATGTCTGATGTCTGATTTTTATTCAGTTATGCAGCACTTTGTGACATTCTTATAAAATGCATGATATAAAATAAGAAATATTCTAGACTTCTATTAGGATTTCTGTAGGTCAAAACCATTTACTGAATCTGCCAATCTTGACTTACTGGTTTCATTGGAGTCATTGTCAGGACCTAGCAAGCTGCTTGCTTCAAAGATGTCATCAGTTCTGTAGATCAGTTCAGTTCTGGGATGTTCTGCATCTTCAGAAAATAAAATATAAAATTGCAATACACAAACATATTGGTGCAAAAATGGTTCAGTATACACAGAGGCTGATTATGCTGATGCCAATACATGAGTAGCAATGACACAGAGACACTACCATTGTGAAAAGACACCAACTGCAAGGCCTTGGGCGTCATTTAGGGCCTGAAGCAGATAGTTATACACAAAGCTTATATTTATACCAAGGGGGCAGAAGTACCAGTAAAATTAAGTGCTGAATGCCAAGACTGTATATACAGTAGCGCCTCTGAGGTTCCACACTGTTGTAAATCGCAGGATATGGGGAACAATTTGTTCATATAGGTATCAGTTCTGTTCAGTGCTGTTAAATGCTGTGTGTAGCTAGCCTGGGTGCAACACAGATCTGCTTGTTTAGTGCTCATGGAGCAGGGTGGACTCACCTGGCTCACTGGGTGCACAAGGATCGCTGGGAGCACTGGCCAGGATGAAGGATTCTGGGGTTCTTGCTGGCAGAGGTGGGGGCGACTCGTCATCTGAGAATGGTGACATTGAAAATGCTGGGAGACAGATACCACATAGGAAAGGGCTTCAAATACAGCCAAGAGTCAACGTCCAAGAGCTGCTTCTGTCTTTAGTTGTTGGCATATTGAAACGATAAGAAAAGTAACAAACGAGAAGAGACCATTTGGCCTATCTTGATTGGCACCTAGTAGCTATTAAGAGATTCCATATCACCAACTTCAACAATAGGGTTAGGTAATTTGTTTTGGACTCCCATACCTCTTTCCATAAAAGAAGTGTCTCTAGCTATCTAGTGATTTTACACTTAATTTCTATTTGAGTCTCTCTTAAGTTTCCTTCTTAAGAGGAAATGATGAACTTTGTACTGCGGTTTCTTATGTTAAAAATGCATACTTTGGTACTTTGAAACATTTAATGAATGCAATGACTGGGAAACAGATTGACAGCAGGCACTGACTAAGAATTACTTGCTAAGATTTGCTCCTCAATTCTAGTCTGATAATTCTGGGCACAAAGTTATACAATGGAACATACTATAAGTCACTGAAAACCACCCTATCAATCCTGTCAAGATAATTAGAAAGTTAATGTCTAAAACAGTATTAAATGCTGTGTGCTCACCATTTCCTGTGCCGCTGAGCTCACAGTCGTTTAGCATGAGCCTGGGTGTGTTGTAACAGGGGTTGCTGGTCCACTGGCTGTCAACCGTTGGCATCACCACACTGATCCTTCCATTGGCCTCACAGAGCTTCTCCAGAGACTCACAACTCTCCAGTGTGCCAAGAGAGTCCCGGGGAGAATTAGAAGTGAAGTAAGGATCTTCCACAGAGTAATGGAAGCCCTCAGAAACGGCTCTTAGGGGGAGGTCTGTTTCCGGGTCTAGGTTCGTGTTTGTCTCCAGAAGTTCCCAGTCTGACTTCACACTTTCTTGCCAGCTACCCAGAGATCTGCCTATGTCCTCCTGTTGGTGGCCACAGCTCATCTCCCTCTGTCTCTCTGTGAGCTCTGCCTTTGGCTCCTCTACCCAAGAGGGTTGGTTTGATTTGCTGAGGCATAATAGTGGTTTCCTCAGGCCCCTGGGGCTGGACTCAGGTGTCCACATGCTGCTGAAGTCCAGGCTGCGGTGTTTGGCCACTCTGTCCTCCAGGCTTCTCTGTGGAAATTGTTGTTGTCTGTGCCTCACTTGTGTCACCTCATTGACAAGGGGGTGCCTGTCTGGATGGGGGGGCTCATACCATCCTGTAACAGAGAGGCCATGTCCGTCTCCTGTAAGCTGCAGGTAGGGTTGGAGTGAGGAAGAAGTTTCCGGAACCATGAGATCATGTTGTTCCATTGGACTCTCCTGTCCTGTTTGCCTGAGGAACATGAATAAAAATCAGTGGAATCAAAGTCCAGCTGGGACCAACCCTTTTCTTTTTCATTTGCACGAACAGCTGTTGAAGGGCTTCATTGTGTTCTTTAATTTTTTGTCAATAACAAAGTTGTTTCTCTGCTATTTAAATTACAATATTGCATTTACTTTTGGCATTTTGTACCTTTGGGGATTCAAAATGTTATTCATTTTAATTTCCAAATTTTATATCACTATGACAAATTAAGGAGAGATACGGTTTTAGGATACTTAGTTCTGGAATAGGTCTGGTCACACAGTCGATCAACCAGTCATTTGAAGATTATAGCTCTGGCAGCATCATGCCAGACATGCCTAGAGTGGAACTTTACGAGGACACTGGAGTTACCTCCTGCTCTTACAAACAGTGCTGCAGAAATCCTTAATGTCCAAATATTCGGGATCTTGATTTAATGTTTCAAAAAAAGTTGTCTGATTAATTGTCCCCTCTCACCATACAGTGTCATTGTAATTTTGTTTGGTTGAGGGATCATTGCCTAGTTTTTCTTGGAGGTCTCCCATCCCAGTACTAACCAGGCCCAGTCTTTTTTAGCTTCTCTAATCAGGCTACAAGGTGGTAGTGCTGCTGTTGTTTTTGCAGCTGACAGCAGAGTTAAAGTTCTGTTTTAGTCCTCTAGGTGAGTTCGAACAGAGCCACGTCTGGCCCTCACCTGGGTTTCTCTTCATGCTCTGAGATGTCACTAATGTCTGAGAACTCACTGTCACTGTCCACCTCAATGGGGGAGGGAGCATCTGGAACCTGCAGGGCACAGAGAGAGGCTATGAGAAGCCCGGGACTAGGATGGGTTCAATGAGTAAATTGAAGTACACTTACCTAAGGTCAAACACAGCAGGGCAGAATGTGAAACAAAATAATTTCCATCTGCACATACACAACCTTACCTGACAAAATAAGAGGTTTTGACAAATGGGATGCAACCCACCATCAAGCACAAAACTGAGCAAGCACAAACACCTCCACAGGCTCCATGAGCCATGGAAAAAAGTAATCCGACTGTTCCTCTGGATTCCTTTTTAATTGTCATTTGCATTTACTAATTTTGTGAGCTAAAACATATTTCGTGTGTTACTAATAATAATGTAACAAGTTTAAAAATAATACAATAAGGAGTTGAATCACTTTTTTCTCAGAAAAGGGACACGACAAGGGGACTTGACAGAAGTAATTAAAGTCATGATAATGTGGTAACAAAGTCTACTCTGAGAACTACATTAGGACCAGCAGTGGAACAAAGATCCAAGAACCTAACTGGAGAATAAATGGGAGTGTATTATAGACTGGAAACACTTTATATAATGAATGATAAAGCCAAATGCTTTATATAATGGATCAAGGGAGGCTGGAATGAGCTACCTAGTCATAAGCTTGAAGCTGATCTGGAATCCTTTAAGAGTCTTTTGGGTGAGATACTTGTTTCAATAAGCTGTAAAGCTGTATCGCTATAAACAGGCTGTTAAGTCTCACAACACAGTTTGGAGTAGTTTTGTAATAGGTTTATTACAAAGACTGTCTGGAGGGTTAAAGGGGAAGTCTGTTTCCTTAGAACATTAAGTCTTCAGCCCTCAACAGTGACTTTCCTGTTATAAATGACTATAGACTACGTAACTGCAATAATCTTCTGTGCTGGCATATACAGGATAACGTGGTGTGTTAAACAAATAGGCATATTCATATTCAGAAAACTTATAAATTTAAAAACCAGCAGACAAAACCAGCAACACGTCACAAAAGATACAGCAGTCAGACATTTCTTAGTCATTTTAAATAAATACAGTATCTTTCACTGCCACAGAGTCAGAACAGGAAGCCTGCCTGCTTTCATTAAGGAAAGACAAGTTAAGTCTAATTAACCTCTACACAGTTAACATCCAAATGAGTCTTACAATCTTATGTTTTGTATTAGTAGTAGTGGTTAATTAATAACAAGCCAAAATCCGAGTCTTGTTTTTTATGTTTCACTGTGTGGCATTGTTAAGTTTATTTTTGAAAAATATGTGTGTCACTGGCATGTAATGTTTGTGAAGTCTAGCTCATTTACTGTCTCTGAGAAGTAGGTTTTGACCACATAGCCAATGAAGCCACCTGTCCACACATACCTTCCTTTTTGGATAGTTTAGTGCCTCTTTGTTGATACATTTCAGCAATTATTTTCCTTCATAATATTTTTGGTAACTTACAAATAGTAATAGCAACTTTGGTATTAATTCCAATCCTTTGTATCAAACACTTTTAAAAACAGTGGTGTGCTCTGCCTTTAATGCATGCAGTCTTAGAACAAAACAATCATACACATTTAGGTGCTAAGGTGCTCACCAAAAAACAATAAAAAATAAACTTTTCTGATACAGTGAGATTATCTGTGAGTGGCAGGTGTCTGCAGTGCACACTTGAGATGAACAGAGTGTGAGGATACATACAATGAATGAAAAGGCACTGACAAAGGAAACCAAATATTGGCATGACAAAGCTGAAGACCTGTATGAGCTCCATCTCTAAGTTCTTCAAAACATCCCGAGCGGGCGAATTTCCGAACAAGGCAAATAAGGGCACGTATTCTTGAAATACCTGTTCAGTCTCTTTCTGATTTAGGGGAACTTGGTAATTAAATTTCCTGCCCCTCACCCAACAAACACACACATACGCATATGCCTCATTCTCTCGACAAAGGTTTTTGAGAACGTGGTGAATCTGTTTCCAGGAGAAGGGGAGAGAGCTGGTATAATGCAACTCACTAGGCAGGCCTGGACTACAGCACTGACTGGATCAATAGACACCACATCAGTGACAGCACAGTGACAGGTCAGTGCACTGTCTTTATCCTAAATCTAAGGTCTGTAAGATTGACCTGTCACACTTGAAATCATGTAACTTCATTGCAGAAGATTGTGAATTCAGTTTCAGATTTTCAGATCTTTGAGTCATATACAGTGCCTTGCGAAAGTATTCGGCCCCCTTGAACTTTTCAACCTTTTGCCACATTTCAGGCTTCAAACATAAAGATATAAATTTTTTATTTTATGTGAAGAATCACCAACAAGTGGGACACAATTGTGAAGTGGAACGAAATCTATTGGATTTTTGAAACTTTAACTAATAAAAAAATGAAAAGTGGGGCGTGCAAAATTATTCGGCCCCCTTGCGTTAATACTTTGTAGAGCCACCTTTTGCTGCGATTACAGCTGCAAGTCGCTTGGGGTATGTCTCTATCAGTTTTGCACATCGAGAGACTGAAATTCTTGCCCATTCTTCCTTGCAAAACAGCTCGAGCTCAGTGAGGTTGGATGGAGAGCGTTTGTGAACAGCAGTTTTCAGCTCTTTCCACAGATTCTCGATTGGATTCAGGTCTGGACTTTGACTTGGCCATTCAAACACCTGGATACGTTTATTTGTGAACCATTCCTTTGTAGATTTTGCTGTATGTTTGGGATCATTGTCTTGTTGGAAGATAAATCTCCGTCCCAGTTTCAGGTCTTTTGCAGACTCCAACAGGTTTTCATCCAGAATGGTCCTGTATTTGGCTGCATCCATCTTCCCCTCAATTTTAACCATCTTCCCTGTCCCTGCTGAAGAAAAGCAGGCCCAAACCATGATGCTGCCACCACCATGTTTGACAGTGGGGATGGTGTGTTGAGGGTGATGAGCTGTGTTGCTTTTACGCCAAACATATCGTTTTGCATTGTGGCCAAAAAGTTCGATTTTGGTTTCATCTGACCAGAGCACCTTCTTCCACATGTTTGGGGTGTCTCCCAGGTGGCTTGTGGCAAACTTTAGACGAGACTTTTTATGGATATCTTTGAGAAATGGCTTTCTTCTTGCCACTCTTCCATAAAGGCCAGATTTGTGCAGTGTAAGACTGATTGTTGTCCTATGGACAGACTCTCCCACCTCAGCTGTAGTTCTCTGCAGTTCATCCAGAGTGATCATTGGCCTCTTGGCTGCATCTCTGATCAGTCTTCTCCTTGTCTGAGCTGAAAGTTTAGAGGGACGGCCAGGTCTTGGTAGATTTGCAGTGGTCTGATACTCCTTCCATTTCAAGATGATCGCTTGCACAGTGCTCCTTGGGATGTTTGAAGCTTGGGAAATCTTTTTGTATCCAAATCCGGCTTTAAACTTCTCCACAACAGTATTACGGACCTGCCTGGTGTGTTCCTTGGTCTTCATGATGCTCTCTGCGCTTTCAACAGAACCTTGAGACTATCACAGAGCAGGTGCATTTATACAGAGACTTGATTACACACAGGTGGATTCTATTTATCACCATCAGTCATTAAGGACAACATTGGATCATTCAGAGATCCTCGCTGAACTTCTGGAGTGAGTTTGCTGCACTGAAAGTAAAGGGGCCGAATAATTTTGCACGCCCCACTTTTCATTTTTTTATTAGTTAAAAAAGTTTCAAAAATCCAATAGATTTCGTTCCACTTCACAATTGTGTCCCACTTGTTGGTGATTCTTCACATAAAATAAAAAAATTATATCTTTATGTTTGAAGCCTGAAATGTGGCAAAAGGTTGAAAAGTTCAAGGGGGCCGAATACTTTCGCAAGGCACTGTAAAATGGTTGTAATGATATTCTCCCTAACATGAGTTTATTAAAATTGATTTGATATAATTTGGTTAAATCTGGAGAGGAGAAATACCAATTTAGAGCTGGTATATAAATTATCCATTCTAAAAATAAATAGAATAATAAGGTTTTCTAATTTTTGTTTCTGTGTGCTTTACTTTTGTTCCCATTGCGAAGTTGCACAGCACGTGTTTGACTACTGTTACACAAGTTAATGCATTCATTATTGGCACACAGGAAGACAGAAAATGTCAATGCACAGGATTTCAAAACATGTGGATATATCTCCCATACACAGTATTTCCAAGGTTTCTGTTTGTTCCCTGGTTACAACTAGCACACAGAAAAACATCATCTGTCTGTTTGGATGACTAGCTTTAGATGAACTGGTGTTGTGAGACACCATAGTCTATTCATGTTGCCACCGATTGTGAATAAATAATATTGGGGTTTTCCCTTTAGTCATTGAAAGCTCCTTTAATCAGACAATGTACAGTAAATCAGTGATTCCCAGTTCTCTCCTCAGTTCTCATCTTTTCATGTGATCAATTTGTTTCTGTATTCAGTCCTTAGTTGATAAAATACCCAACTTTAAGCATATTATTTCCAACATACAAAACTGCCATCTGTGTCACCTCCAATTATCCTTATTTTGGAAGAAACAGCTGTTTAATAAGTAACCACTTTATGATTAATAGAGGAAGGTGGGAATGACGACATATTAAACTCTTCTACAGTGAGCATTTACTCTTTTTCCCCCAAGATCCAATTAGTAATGTTATATAATTAGGTACTGTATGGACAGCTCTAAACCTTTAGAAAATGGTACACATTTGTTCTGGTTATGAATCCCAATCAATGCTTCAAGACACAGTGTTCCTTCAGGATTGAAGGAATCACTGAAGTAAACCTCTGGTGAATTATTGCTTTATGTGGAAAATAATCCATGCAACTAAGTGACATAAAATGACAGAATAATGTACAGTGAATCACGGAACTCATGTTGTGCAAAGAGAGGAGCAGTGTGGTATCTTGTGAGCATGAGACAATAGTAGCATCATTTGGAATTTCTTGTGTACAGTACCAGTTTTGGTTACCAGGATCAGAAGATTAGAAGATCTTATTTGTTTAAATAAATTTTAAAAATCTTTCACTCACTGCATGTCAACCGAGGCTGTGAGAATTGGACATCCTCAGCGGATGTGCAAAATATCTTTATATTTTTGCCTGAGATCAAAGTAAAATTTAATTAGATGGTTAGCCACATTTACACTGTTACAGAAAACAAGTAGGCGGAAGCCTCTCATTCTGAACAGCGAGAATGTCATACACTCAAGTTATTTTTAAGTATTTTGTTTCAGAACTTCATGCTAAAGTACAGTATGCAAACTGCTATTAACTAATTATTATAATGTTTTATTTATAATTTATTGCACCCATCAAGGAAAAAAAAATCCTGTAACCTCATAGTAGAGAGGAAATTACAGTATCTCATAACATTCTCGCATACTTTATCTTCCCAACATAGCACAATTGTCAGACAATATCTATATTACCATTAGATGACTTTCAGTTTTAAGCAGTGGAATCGATTCCATGACACACTCATTCTTATTTAAGGAAACGTCTGTGTCCTCTTAGTTAAAATTGTGTTCACATTAGGTACAAATTATCACAAACACTAAAGCCTCATTTTCAACTGAGCTATTTGTAGCTTCTAGGTATTGTCATTGCACAATGTACCAGTTTGTTCATACACTCAACTGATCATTGCTAGAATTTTGTCGTTATTACGACATAAAGAAACTCAGGATTTGTTTTCCCTTCATGGCAGCAATACGGATGCGCAAATCATTTTATTTTGTGGTTATTTTGTTTCACTGTTTTCAGAGGCAAGTGCAGAACCAGCTTTAAAAAAACAGTGTTAGCAAAAAAAAAAAACATCTTTAGATTTAGGTATTTTTATCGAAATACACTTAAGGTACCTGTGTAAAATTAAACTGAAGAGAGTGTGGACAACGTTCTGCTTCAAGACCATTTATATATATTAAAGGTTAAAGTGATCCTTAAGTTGCATGGCTTTAGGTATCTAAATTTATATACAGCTTAACAAGACCTTTATTGGTTTGTGGTATCAGGCCAGTCTAGTATCTGAGCTGAATCCTCAGGCCAGGTCAAAATAAAAACCACACAGCCACAGGAAGTCCTGTCCACTGCTTAACATATGCAGGGTTCATGTTCCTCTGCCATTTGTACAAGGCAGCCTCTGCCTAACATGTCTGCTATGCAAAAAATAAATCTTAATAGATTACGTTATGCCGTTTTCTTTTTTTACTTCCCATTTTTTTAGACCGGTATTGTAAATGCTTTCAAAAGGGTCAAACTAGTGAGTAAAGCTGGCTGGTAGTTTTATGTAGAGGCATAAAAGGTGCTCATTATTTATTTGTTTAAAGTTTCATGTTAATGTTTAAAGTTTTAAAGTTGCATCATGTGCTAGTTTATTACATTGTATATCAAAACAAGTGAAAGCTCTGGGACAAATGTCCAAAACCTAACAGACCTCATCAGTCCACATGTGGAAGGTGTGGCATCAAAAAATAATAGAGCTTCAAACTTTCATTATCCCACTGCAACAAAAACATTTCTTTAAGCTGAGCTGAGCTGATTGAAAAGGGCTTTACTGTGAGTGGTGCTCTGGAATTGGAGGTTAATAGCAGACACCAGACATAGTATACTAGCTCTCAACTTAGTCTGGTTTACTGTTGTCTTGTAGGAGTTAATGCAGCTATTGGAAGCTCCAGTTCTGCCTGAACTCCTTAGCTATTCCCGTTACTAAACTAGAAAACTAAGTTTATTTACTTATTTACTGTAAATGTGATCATTAACTGTTGCTGAAGAAAATGGCCTTACCTCAACTTTTCTTGAGCTGTTGTCCATTCTCTGTAGCTCTCCCTCAAACAGGTACTTTATTACCTTGTAGACAAGTTCATACTGTTCCTATGGAGGTAAATCAAATAATATACTGTTGTTAGAGCCACCACTCCAGACTAATGTTTAAAAATATTTTAAGAGAACATTAGCACTTCAAATATGCAATACTTCTTCTGAATTACAATCTGTGTAATACAGTACTTTCTTGGCACTTAACCATGTTAACAGTTTTTACAACACTCCTAACCCTTTCTGATGTTGTTTTTTGGAGGCATAAGAGGTGCAT
Organism: Lepisosteus oculatus; assembly: GCF_040954835.1. Taxonomy (NCBI): domain Eukaryota; kingdom Metazoa; phylum Chordata; class Actinopteri; order Semionotiformes; family Lepisosteidae; genus Lepisosteus; species Lepisosteus oculatus. The sequence goes on from NC_090700.1 coordinate 35,027,865, forward strand.
TTTCATAAGTGCAACCATAATCTTAAACTGAAACAAACTAGTTTATACTTTGCGAGTTGCTATGAACATCTATGCATTTGTGTTATGCCTTTTGGAACAGCCTTATCTCTCTTTCCTAGCGTTAATCCTGTATCAGCAGGGTCCGCTTGTTGGCACACCAGTCTCCATTTGGTGGTTTGAACCAAATCTTTAAGCTGACGTTGCCATTAACTGCGACCGAGAAAATACTCCAACAGGTGTGTCGCTCTGCCTGCCGTCGGAGTGGGGGGGGGGGAGGAGAACAAAGTGATGTAGCCAATTCTTTTGGAACAGCCTTATAAAGAGTAATTAATGTTATACATCTTATGGTGCACTTAAGAAGCTGCAGTAGGCTACATAGAGCCTAATTCAAATGAAAAGTGATCCATCAATGTTCCAAAACCAGCCTCTAACTGTAGATTAAATGGACATTAATAACAAAACCATAGTCCTGAACATACTCTGAAACAAACTCTTAACCATTAACTAAGGTAGGGGTAAGTAATATTTTTATAGCCCTTTATACCATTGTTAATAAACTGTTTATGCACAGTTACAGTATAACAGACTTAAAATGATTTGTGACCAGAAAAGCCATGAGCATTATTTAAATTATTAGGTAACAAATACTATATGAGCAGGAACATACTGTACATAATTCAGGTATCATTCAGTCGTAATTTTATTACTAATTGAATGGGAGGCTTTTTTATTGTAGGGACTAAACAATCCACTGTGTCAAAATGTATTGATTATTAATCATTAATCATAATGCATATGAAAATATATGGTACAAATCAGCCTACATTATAGCCAATTCAAATGGCAGAAGGCAAAATTCAGAAGCCAGGGCTGTCTCACAGTGTTTTCCACTTTGCTAAAGTTAAAACACTGTTTTGGGACATGAAAAACAAACTAATAAAGATATAAATTAAAAAAAAATATATAAGGTTATTAGAATTTACAAGAGGATCAATCTTCAAATTATAGTCTGCGCAAGGTCTTCACCTTGGTCTGTACCAGGGACGGCCTCTGGGTCCGCATATCCTGAACCAGGTTGAAGATGCTGAAGTCCTCCTGTAATAACTAAAATACACAAGTCCACAGATGAGTGAAGCATACAGTACAGAGGCCTGGACATCTGCTCCTAGCTCATAGCTGAGCACTTTCCCGAGATCCGACGCAGAATACAAACCCTTTCTGCTTCCACTGTGATGCAAGAGAATGACAAGACAAAAAATGTGAGGGGCCTTTTAGAATGAGCATAACCACCTGTGTGCTGAGGCTTGATTTTAATGTCTGTCCAAAATAGGTCACTTTACTTGTGCTTTGTATTGTGTCCTGTTGTTTAAGAACATTTTAAAAAATGTAATGCCACAGAGGGCAGTTCCTTTCAAATTTAAAGACAAAAGTCAAGGGTGGATTTTTAAGAAATCAGTGTGAAGATCTTGCAATGAGGTTAGGAGATTTTGAATAGGCATCTACAGTAGTTCCTGGTTGCCAACACGTAAACTAATTAACCTTGTTACCTTTGAAAAGAGGAACAAGTACATTTTCTAATTACTGTATCTTTATCAAATAGCAGCTAGTTTTCTTTTTTAAAGGATTGTATGTTAAAAATGTTAAAAAAAAACAGTTTTAGTGATTCAGTTCAGTGAAACTAACTTATGAAACTTTAATTGCATAATCATTTGATCCATTTCAGGGTTTAACTTCACACATCTGTCTGTACGAGCATAACCCTGTAACATAAGAATGCAAAAAAGGCAGCAAACTTTAAGAGTTGTTTGATAGAGTCTCTGCAGTGGGGATCTCTTGGTTTGAAATAATTGATCAATTAATTACGCAATAACGTTATTCATTTATCAATGGGCCAACCCATATTTGCAAAATCAGGAGTCATAAGATGGTAAGGCAGGCATCAGGCTTGTCTCTCTTGCCATTGCCCCAGGTTTCCTTACCCCTTTCTTCAGCAGGTTCCAGGTGTAGTCAATGACACACAGGGCCCCTGTCCTTCCACATCCTGCACTGCAAACATATAACAGCACCTTTAGCACAACACAAGACAAACTGTCCCTGCACCACACAAATCATACAGTACATGTGCTGCTAAGAACCATGGCAAACTGCACAAAAGGTTGCATTTCACCATTAAATGTCCACCCTGCTTTGCAGTGACAGTGAGAGGCCTATGAAGTAGGGGGAGCATTTTTACTTTTTTGTCCTGCTCATATTAAGCAGTAGAAGTGTGAATGTGCCTTTAACCACATAATGCTATTTATCATTATAATACATAGCGCCTAGTCTAACAACAAAATAAGTGTGTACTGTCAGATTATTATAGAACCCAATATGTGTGCTTAAAACATCACACACAAAGCAATGAACACTGTCCAAAAACACCAACAACATGCCAGAAACAGACCAGTGCACGCTGGTTTTGAAGCACTTCAGTATGAATGTATTGTAGATGGGTTATTAGGAAGTTAAGATCTGAGATCTTTCATTTACCATTGTAATTAAGCTTCCAGTTAAAAATAAAAATGCAGAACAAAAAAAGCAGTACCCAAAAACAATATATAGGTACACTGTAAAGCCAGTGGGAACAGCAAAGAAACAAAAGAAATGTCCTCTTCCTGTTGCTTGTTGTTGGCTGTCACTGGCAAACGCCAAGTCTCAAATTATGTTTCGGGTTTTCCCTGAAACCCTATATGCCCAGCTGTGGAAAATGTGGTGAGAATCTTTTCACAACTTGGAACTAAACCTGGACTAAAAAACACCTTGCTGCTTTTTAACAACCATCTATCATGAATATTTAAAAGAGCTTCCAGAGAATAATCCTGATCTTTGATCTTGATCTGAAAGAATACTGTGTATTAATGAAAAAAGAAAGATGAGATATGACCACTGTTTGTTTCAAGTGTGGGAGTCGAGAATAGCTGAGATTAACCCTGAGTTAGGGTTGTGTTACCTTTCCACCAAATTTAAACTTTTGTTGATGGCACACTTGTGTTTTAGGTCACTGAAATGTAGGAAAGCTGATATTTTGCTTGTAATGTGACATTTGTTTTCACTTTTGTTTTCAGATGGAAAATGCCATTTACGTTGTAGTACTATTCATATGAAATGCAGTACATTCTGAACTTAAATCAGAAGTCAGAAAAGAACATTCTTTTTGGAATTTAAAGCCCAACCATAATGATAAGTGAACCCGAAACTTTCTGACCCTTATTAATTATTCTGTCCCTATCCCTAGCACGCTCATTTAGAAGACTATTTTGACATACAGTATTTTTTCTAATAATTGAAAACCCGTCAGAATTAGACTATAATCTCAGATAGATTTAATGTTCATTTAAACGTATTTAATCCTAACAGGAGATACCCAGATGTGTAAGCATGCTGTAGATTTTTGTATTTACTCTTGCTGATCCAGGGACTTTGTAAACGTTAAGGTTTGCACAGCATAATAAACTGTGAAAACCTTCCTAATACAGTATACTGTATCTAGTGTGTCAGGGAACAAAAAAAAATAGATTTATAATCTTTTTGTCTTATCTTGAATACTAAATGAAATGTGCAAAGAGGTACTGTACTGTCAGGAAATGCATCAAGTTAATTCGAAAGGGTGAAAGTAGAGAGAATGAACCTGAGTCTTAAAGTTAGTTCGGTTTTACATACAGTATCGCTATAATGAAAGAACAAGAACGTGACCAGCTTCAAAAGAAACGTGATTGTCCATTATTTTAGTGGTATATGTTTATCTTCTAAAGATTGACATTTCTTTAGAATTTAAAAAAAAATCAGAAGCAGTGCAATGCATGTAGAGAAGCTACATTGAAAACAGATTTCAGAAAGTGTTATTGCTTTCATTAAAACTGGTGGTCATCAAGCCACTTCCTGTGACTGTTTTCAGGGAGGTGGCTTGAAGAGTAAAGACACAAAACAGGATGCCCCATAATGCATAGGGTGAGGAGGTCAAGCATTTCTCAGTTTTTCTGAAAGGCCTTTATAGCAACAACCACAGAATTGTGCTTATGGTACATACATTTAGTAGGGTCTTCCTCTAACCTAATGCTAATGCAATGTAAAAATTATTTTCATGCAATAGGTAGAAAGTGTAGAAAAACTCCAACATGTTTGAAATTGATCTTCTAATCTACTAATTTAATATATCTTACTGATACTCAGGAAGAAATATTGCGGTTAAGGATGGTGAGTTAGTGTAAGTACCTGTCTTTCCTGCTTCCTCCGCTGTCCTAGTTTGTGTTTGCTTTAATGCAGACTCACCTGCAGTGCACACAGATGGGGACATCATCATGATCCTGATAGGAACGCATTTCCCACAACATCTCCAGAATGGGTGGAATGGAGGTGGGCACTCCGTGGTCTGGCCAGTTAACGTAGTGAAGCTGTTGGATTGTGTGACACTCCTATGGATTGGTGAGGGACACTCAGTCACATACAGTATGTGAAAGTATATTTGATCAAGCTCAAAGACCATGGTTGCCCTTCAAGCAGCATGGGGATGTTACAGTGGTGTCCTGGCTACCTCCCACCTTGAGCTTCCCTAAATATGTCCCTTAATAGCCAGCAGCCATATCAACCTGCAACTCACAACTGGCAACCCACTGAAGCTAAACAGATGTGAACCTGGCCAGTACCTGGATGGGAGACCTCCTGGGAAGAGCTAAGGTTGCTGCTGGAAGAGGTGTTAGTGGTGCCAGCAGGGGGGTGGTTACCCTGTGGTATGTTTGGGTCCTAATGCCACAGTTTAGAGATGGGGACACTATACTTTAAAAAGGTGCCATCCTTTGAATGAGACGTAAAACCAAGGTCCTGCCTCTCTGCGGTCATTAAAAATCCCAGGCAGGGGTGTAACCCTGGCTTCCTGGCCAAATTTCCTATTGGATTACTGTACTTCATACTCACATTGAAGAAGGTAACATTTAAAACTCTTGTTATGTAGTCCCCCTTGTTGTCTTCCGATACCTTAAACAGATGGAAAAATAAAATATGAGGAAGAGAGATAATGATGTGTTCTGTTCATGTGCTGAGCATTATCTGATGTCATTGATTAAATAATCTTCCAGTTCAATTGTTGGCAGCAATAAACTGATATTGTGTCTTTATCACCTTTGTTACCAATTGTGGTTACAATTTCCTCTTTTACTACCTTTTTGTTACCATTGTGAATTTGGCAAACACTTTTACAGTGATTTGCCTTAACTTTATGTTATGACTTCCTATGGCTCTAATATGCCTTTTCAGTTTTCTGCACTGAAGCACCTGATAGTTTCAAGGTACCGTATGTTTACTGCAGTGCACCATGATTTATGCATAGTCCAGTGCAGCAAAGCAGAGTGAAGGCATATTAAAACTACAGGAAACCACAACTAAAATGATGGTAACAGTGCAAAACTATTTTGATTTTCATAAAGCAAAATTTATAAGACTACACTTTGTACTGTATGTTCTGTCATCACAAAGGTATTTTACCATTTTACAGACTTCTTGGCAGGAGAACCAAAGTTTTAGAGGAGTAAAACTAAAACTGCAGGCAGGAAAAAAAACTGAACTAAAAGTGTCCTTTAAGCCAATATAGGCAGCTCCACAGAGAGCTGAGAGTTACTCTAGAACATTCTTGGCACACATCCAGCTTTCACACTAGTGTATCTTGGTCAGCACATTCAGAGTTCTCAGAGCTTCCACATTATTTTCATATAAAAAATATGATTCATATAAAACGTATTTCTGTTTCTTCAGCTATAGACAATCAACCCATCACATTTGCACAATGGTCTGAGCAGCAGTATGCTATTTACATTGTACCTTACTTGTTGCCCTTTGAACAGTATAACGTTTGCCAGAGAACTTACTGAACATTTAATATCTTAGCTATTGTGGGGTTAGATTGGTAACATACTTCGACAGTTTTAAATGACTACAACTGTTACAGCACTTTCTAGGATATTTGAGAGAAAGGGTGATAGTTATTTCTCTGGCTGCAGGGATGAGGACCTCACTGAGCTGGTCAGAGAGAGACGGGGACTCACGCAATCAATTGTGAAGGGCCCACACTCAAATGCTGCCTCGGCAGACTCGGACCAGTAACGCTCGCACTTTTTCTGTAGAAAAGACAGAGTTGGTGAGTCAGCAGAACACCTAGGCCCAGGGATGTAGTGGAGGTGAACTATTAAAATGGGTTAAATATACTGTAGATGAGATTTGTAAAAATGTGATATGAAAATATGAAAGGAAAACTTACCCTTCCCATTTCAAACTCTCTGCAGGCCATGACAATGATCTGAAATTGTTTTTTAAAAAAAAACTTCAGTCCATGATTAACAGATTAAAACGGAACAGTTACTTTATAATTGTGGCTATTTCCTCTCAAGACTTGTGCTTCTTCTTAGTTCTGTAAATTCTATGGATCAAAAATCACAGACAGACCACCTTATACATACTGTACTGAACATACAGTATTAGCATGTACAGCCTTGAGATGATAACCACTCCCCCTTTTTAAAAGACCTCTGCATTGGCTCTGCATGTACCATAGTCCTGCTACTTTTTCACCAGTCATGTTCTGTAACAGCCTGGCTTTCCTTGTGAACATTTTCCACAATATTTTGCACAGAATCTTTGCACTTTTTCTGTGGTTTAACCAGGAATGCATTGAGCTTTTACCTTTGTCCAATAGTGGTTTCCCACAACTCACATACTGTAATTAGCTTAATACAATGTCACTGTGGTCTTTTTCTGCACTTTGTTGTGTTTGTACCATGGTATACTGTAGTAAATTCTAGTAAGCAAAATACTCAAAGGTCCTGACAAAATTACTGTAACTCAATGGACTCAACCCAATAGAATCAAAATTAAAACACAAACCAGAGGACACAAATAGAAATCGAGTGGTAAAGCTTTTAAAACCAAGAATGGGAGGCACTTCTTTACACAAAGGGTTGTATAAATCTGCTGCAGGCTACACAGACATGTTATTGAATACATTACCCTGGCTTCTTTCAAGAAATAGCTGTGTGGAATCTGCAGGTCAGTTATCAACGAGGAAGCAAATGACCCGTTCTCGTTTGTAGCCCTTGTTCATTCTACATTCTTATGAAGGGTAAACAATACTCCAGAAGTGCTAAGCTATACCAGAGCAGGTAGACCCTACCTTAACGTTGTACTGCCACACCATCCTCCAGAAATCCAGCACGGTATGTGGTAGTGGGCCCTGAGTGGCGATGTAGACCTTCTGGCCAGACACTCCCTGGGGACCCATCAAACCACAGTCAGAGCTTGCATAGCTGGACACTTGAAAGGTTCTGGCCAATTTGTCAGACCTGCAGTGCAGGGCTGTGCCATATTATAATTCACAGCCTGGAACCAGAGATAATCCAGCTGTGCCACAATAATAAGCAGACACATACATTCTTAACTGGGAGCTCAGTCTTGTGTGTCATGAAGGGCCTGATGCAGATGGTTATGCAATTATGCTGGTGGTTGTTTTTCACACCCTGGGTGCAGAGGTACAGCATAATCTGTAAAAATATCCACTTCCTGGAAGAATTCCTTTTTAGAAACATATCCATTCACAATTAATGGGGAATATGAAAACATTGTAAATGAATCAGATCACTCTTGTTAGTTTTAATTATAATACAGTAATTCTTCTTTTTTCTTGAAACCCTTGCCCTTGGACATCACATCCGGCCCTACCTTGATGAAGCTGGCGTTGATGTAGTCAGAATCATTATCAGAAGTGATCAGAGACAGCTTCACTCGGCTGTGATCAACTGAGGGAAAAGAGAGGGAAAATGCATCTCGTTTTAGTCCACATGCAAGAAACTGAACCATTTCACCTATCAACTTCTTGTAAACAAACACTTTGTGTTTTACTTTACTGAAATAGCGATCCATCAGTTAGATGAGATAATTTTAAGTAACTCAAGTGATTAATACAATCTTTCCTAGCTCCCTCTTATTCATCACATCCATGTATTATTAAAAAGCCAGTTATTCCTGGTAAGGGTCATGAAAGCCTCAGAAGTACAGGGGTCTGGACAGGATAGTCAGCTGGCCTGACAACAAGTTATTAAAAGGGCAAATTGTCCACACACAAGGAAAATTTGCAGAGATCAATTAAACCAGCCTGAGGGTCTGTGAAAGTTAGGAGGAAACCTACACTGTAGCTAATGCAGCAAAAACATGCAACCAACACAGAGAAGATACTTTAGTGTGGAATTAAACCCAGAATCCAAGAGTTGTGAATCGGCAGTGATAAATGTTTCCATATCAGTCTAATTCAATACAATACAGTATATCAATATTCATAATCTCTGTTCTTTCTGAATGTATCATATCGACAATGGTCCAATGGTGATGGCTGGTTAGTACTTCTTGTATTACTGGTCTCTTAAAGATGGAACTACAAGCCTTTGAAGTGAGGCTCAAAATACAAAAACATACTACGATCACAAAGACGGAAATCTTTGAGGGCGGGATTGTAAATGGTCAGACACATGCAGGAGCTGTTTTGTCTTTTGTACTCACATGGAACAATGTCTTTGTATCTGTTCTTCTTCACGTTTTCCTGTTTCTCTGCTGCCTTTGTGGGATATGTCTTATCAGTGCGGTATTTGGTTGACAGCCTTTTCAGCCTCTGCAGAGAAGAGTGTGCGAAAGTCATTCACTTCAGTTGGCAGAACAGTAGCAGTTAGATTTGCTTCTCGTCACATTGCGTACGCACGTCAACAAAACAAAATGCTAAACACCAACTTCAGCGTTTGCCACATTTTCAATAGTTTTAAACTACTGGTATGATCATATGCCCTTTTGTTGTTCGTTTACAGTGCTTTGCACATACCCATTAACTGCTTGCAAATACAATGGCGCTTTAATCGGTATGGGATCACAGGAGTACTACTGTATATGTACAAAGCTTTGTAATATGTGTTTTAGACATATGAGATTGAGCCACTTCATCAGACCGTGCATGTTACATAAGTCAAAGCCTCTAGACAGTGTTGAACCTGTTCTGTTATGTGCTGAGTTGTGTCTCATTCATAATACTCATTTTTTTATATGGCTGGGCTTTGTGTTTTGGAGCGCTGGGCTACTCAAGCACTGTGGAAATAGTGAGAGTGCTTATCGTGCAGCAGCAATCTTTATAAATAATTTTTAAATGCAAGAGGCTAGATTAAAGATTTGATCATTTTCAACAAATGTGTCCAGCAGTAAAGACTGTTGCTCATTTGAGACACCACTGGTCCAGATCGGTGTAATTTCTTTGGCTCACCTGACATTGATAGCCCAAGTGGCAGTGCAAAGTTATCTTTAATTTGCTGCACAGGTAAATATAATTTGACCTAGACACCTGGGAACTTCCCATGGTGTCAGTTAGAGCTGCATGACTTTTTAAATCAGTGTTTCGTGAGCTGGAGCTCACAGTAAAGCCCTCATCTGTCCTGTACGAAATAAAATCATACTTGCTTAGGTTTGGCTTGTTTTTATGTACTTGATGAGTTGGAAAAACGTATCATACTGAAAGTGTATACAGTACAATGACTTTTACTGGAGTAGGTTGGAAATTACCCATAATGTGGGTGTTTATTTTTTACACAATACTGGTAACCATATTTGAGGCTGAGATTCTGAGACTCTAAGTCTCTGCCAGAAGCGGAACAGATTCTTAGGAAACCACTCATGTACTCTGTATGTAACTAACCTTGAATCTCTACTCGTAACTTTCAGTTTAACTGTGAACTTTAGTTTACTTAAATTGAACAGGAAGCAGTCCAGCTGTGTAATGCTCAGACCCAAATGGCTCCCTTTGCAGGAAGTGAAAGCATGGATCCAGCCAATCAGTTTTGAGTCATGATGAAATTCTGTGACAATCTCCTAACCCAGGCTGTGAGGCTCACAGGATGCTGTATTTGCTACCCTAAGGACCAACAGATAGGCACCCTTTCACTATTGACACAAGCGTTGCACTGTACAGTGCCACCCACTCAACTCTAACACTGAGTAATGTAGACACATGAACAGAAATGACATTTTTTAACCATTTTAGTTAGGTATTTTTAATGTATAGTTAGAAAGACTGAGTCCTGTCTGCTTCTTCAATTTTTTTAGCTTCACAAATCCCCTCCTTGAAGAAGGAGATCCAGCAGATTTTTCACTCTAGCTGGAATCTCTGTTACTTTACCTAACCCTTAATTCAAGTAATGTTCTTAATTACAGCTATGACAGAGCCTTTTTTTGGGAACAAAATTGCCCTTTTATTCTTACAGTTTGATAGATTAATTGAAATTCAGTGTAAGAGCTTAAAACTTCAGATTCAATAATGAAAAGTTTAATACAATTAAAGATTTAATTATTTATCTCTTGGTCCAACATTGGGATCAAAAGAGATTTAAAGCCCTGCTTTAAAGTATCTCTACCTTTAAAAGTTCCTTAATTGGTCCATTAAGGTAATAATTTGCTCATTCTGGTCATGAAAAGTTTCAGTGGAGTGATAATCTGCGGCTGTTGCAGACTGTTGTGAAACCCTGGCATGCTCCAATGTCACACAAATCCAATGTCATACAACCCGAGTCATCTTTGAACCATCTTGAGTGGTTCATAAGGGTCACATCAGGAGAGGAGAAATTACAGCAAAATGTACAGTATTTCAGTCATCATATCATGAAAACATATTTCAGTAGGTGTTCACCCCTCCGCATAATGAATTGTCTGGAGTTCTTCTTGGAGACAAGGGGCGCATTGAGTTTGTGGTCAGGGGGTTTTCTGCGCCTGTGATGGAAATTCTAAGAGGTCGAGCGAGCACTCGTAGCAGAAAGTTTCCACTCCCTCAGCAGCAGAACGGAAATCAGACATGCGGTGACCTAAACCCCTTACTGTTTACCTCACACATACATATTGACGCCTTTGGCCATTTCCCACTAAATTTTCACCTAAACCTTTGCTGACAATTTCATTAGATGCCAAAGCATACACCTAAATCAAGGAGCCGAAAAAAAGGTTAATGGTGGAAAGTAGAAAGAAATGTACCTGAAGATGGTTCAGCAGCCAGAACCTTGCTTTTCATCTATCTGCTGTTCAGCACTGAATTTACTGTACTTGTTCCTTTGCCGCTAATGTACGCTGACACAGCCCCCAGCTCAAACCTTTTCAATTAAAAGTTAATGCTTCTTAATTAGGAATGTCAAACAACCATAAAGAAAGCAAACAAACCTCAAGGATACATTACATATCTGCTTGATATGATTGATTTGCTGTAATTAGACATTAATTAATTATATGAAATGCTTCATTAAGGATAAATGCAGAGTACTGACATAAAAAAATGTCTTTGCATAATTGACGTATTAATGTTTATTTGTTCACGTAGACATGAAGCAGCCACTATGAAAGGTTAAAACTGATAAAAGAATGAGACGATTCAAAGACAGAGCATGTGTTTGTGCAGTTTGGGTGAGTTTCCCTTAGCACTGTCCACCAGCGTGAAGTTCTGCATTTCTTTTAAAAGAACAGTCATGCTACCAGTGATCTTAAAAATAAAGGATGTTTCCTCTTTGCCACAAAGCCAGTGGTGATTTCCCATACTTCTTTGTGCTCTTGTGACTTGGTACTTATGTCAGAAAGTGTCTCTCACAATCTCAAGGCTTGGGGACAGACCCTGTCTGCTTTTATAGTGCATTGTGCTACTTTAGAAAAAGACACATTCTGCTTATGTTTTCTGCTTTCGAGACTGGTGCTCAACAGAGTGAACTGCAACAACAGGGCCTAGATTCAAGCCAAAGTGAGAGCTTTTCATTGGTAGTTCACGCAGTTCCTGCTGATAGAGCTACCAGCTTAATTGTGCATGAGGCAATTTAGGATGGTATTGGGTAGAGTGTGGCAACACTAGTGCTACATTGTATCACATCTTGTTATTCATGTTGACAGGCTCTAAAAACATTCCCACAAGCACTGGTGCAAAAAACAAGAGAAATGTCCCAATCTATTGCGGTGTGTGCATTGTATACTAATTGTATGGTTATGCCAGCCAAACTCTCTGCAGTCTACTAGTTTCTATTTAGAACCCGCACTGAGATACATGAATAAAAAAGAATGAATTGACTTTGAGCCTATAAATTTGAACAGTACAGACAATTAATGTTGCAAAAGTTACAGTGGTACAAGAAATCCTGACATTTTATGTGAAGAAAGAGCATGCACTGTAAAACTGACCAGTCAGACAGACTGTCTGAACCTGGGATCATGCTTTAGGAGTGCCATGATTAATTTGAGAGTCACAATTGCATTTTTAAGCCACGACTGCAACAATGTTTAAAAAATTAAACTGCATCGAAGGCATCACTGAGTGCAAGTCTATCTAAAAATAACCACAAATGAGAGGAAATCATCCAACTCATCAGCTTCTATTTCCTTCTGGTCAATACTGGTTGTACTAGAAACAAAGATCCCCCAAAACAAAATCCTTCCTCGCAGTAACAGTGTGCAATACAGGTCTGTTCCGTGTCACAGCAATCCACAGCCTATCACCATTCAAACCAAAACTGTTTCAGGTATGTACAGTATGTGATAAAAACACATGTTCGCCATTTTGGTTCTTTTAGTGAATATCATTGATAATATCATAAGACCACAGAACCCTGCTGCAAAAGAACCATCAGCACCAGAACAGCACTGTTTAAAGTTGATATTTTAGCATTAAGTCTGTAACAGAGGACGAGAAGGTTAAATGGGTTGTAACGTAGAGCAATAACCAGCAGTTTATTTTTACCATTCAAAGCAATTTGGCTCATCTGCAGCCTCAGAGGTTTCTTGAAAGTAGACCTTTACTCATTAATTCATCATAATGAGAAGAGATGAAGGGTTGTTTAACGAGTTGCGTGCTTACTCAGGCACAGCAGGAATAAAAAGTGTCAGTAAAATGAGTGCAATGGGAATGGAGAGGTACTGGTAAAATGCAGAGATAATGAAATCATAAATAGGAAAAGTGATTATTTAGTCCATTTACATTACTGCCCCCCTCGCACCACCGTTTTTCATGGGTGTCCTAGGGGTAGTAAACATTTCCTTAGTGTGTTATTCCTGCCACGAGGCCTGACTAAAACTGTTCAGTCAAGTGTTATCAATGAGAATAGGCAAACAGAGTGTTACAACATTTAGTTATAAGTGTAAAATTCAAATCAATGGGATGTTGTATTGAAATTGCACACAATTGCACTAGTAATATCTCTGTAGAATTTTGTGTACAATTTTTTAATCATGCTATAAATGCTGCTCTAGGGTAGAGCGACAAGATATATTCCTGGTCTCAAAGGAGAGTACATTGACAGGCTGAAGGAACTGAATCTTTTTAGTCTTGAACAGAGAAGACTATGAGGAACCTGATTTTTAAATAGTCAAAATCAATTAAAGCAACTGTAGCAGTCAACTCAGTGGACTTCACCACTGAAATCTGAACCAACCAATACAAGTGCAAACTATGGCAACTCAGGTCTGTTGTTGAAGCCAATACCCTGCTTTTATTCCAGAAAAGGGTTGATATGATCCCCTGATCAATTAGCCTCTAAATACCAACCTCATAACCTTTCTTACATTTTTACAGTATGTGCTTTAGCTTTAATGGCTTCGTGGGAACAGGCAAGGCTCTTAATAACAGAAGTGTCACATTTAGAGAAGTTCACACTTTAGAAAAACATGTTAAAATACAGAGTACAGAATAAAAATAAAAATAAAAATAAATACAGTATAAAGATCTTTCTGCTTAAGAAAGTTAATATTAGAAGTGTCTAGTTTACTTTAGGTAATGGACGATTCAGAAGCAGTACTGCCTTTAAACATGCAGCACTTAAACAAGAGCTGTGATGAGACCATAACTGTGAGCGGCCTACACTGTTCCATAACAGAGTAAGTAATAACAGAGCTCAGAGTAAGTCTAAAAATCAATGAGAAACTTTTAGTGTTTCTCCAGTGTTTTCATGCTGCTGGTAAATTAGGAAAACACCCACCCTATCAAACACAAACAGACATACAGAAATGGTGTCTTCTTCAAGTTCAAAGTTTATAGGTCGTGTCCACCAGCACAAGGAATTTGGTCCTTTGTCTTACAAAAGGTAGATTTGCAAATTTATGTAGGTGAGAAAAAATACAGTACTCTTTCACATCACCCATGCAGTATTTACAGAGAGAAGTGCCCCAGCAGGGAGAGGAGGCAGACACAGTGCTACATTCTGGCCCAAACGGGACCTCTGGAACAATGTGCTCAGACACCCTGACTGCATTTTAAACTCTCCTATGGATTGTCAGTTTGATTTTAACAGATGAATGTGACCAAAACTTGCAGAAAACAAAAATGCAGATTTGTCTTTTGTTTTTGAGTTCCTGTTTCATTTTGTTTCTGACATGTTATGATGGTCAGACCGGAACATTTTCAAGGAACTCTACAAACACCACATAAGGGGTAAAACCACAACATGGCATAGTATCAGTTATTCTCATACAGGAACAAGCTGTGGAAATATTTAACACTCTAATAATTGAGAAAATTCTTTAACATGAGATATCACTCTTACATGCTCGTGCTGAGTTAGAGGTGATTATAAGTGCATTACTAAATGCCTTTTCTGTCCTGGCCTTACAGACAGCGATACTAACTCCGTCACATCGATCACTTCCTTCCAGCCTTTTAAACAGACGCACTGTAGTGTTTTAAATCAGCTACTCTATTTTACAGGCCTATACTGAGAGAGGTGCTAAAAATGTAGTCATAATATAGTTTATAAACTATACATATAGATATACTATCAATATATAGTGCATAAGTAGAAGAAATTTAACAGACCAGTGCATTCGGTACATTACATGCACATCATGTGTATATCATAATGAACACATTGTTGCTGCTATACATTTACACTCTATATATCTAAGCCGACAGCTATTGTTGACGACCATCATTACCACATCTTACAGTACTTACTATAAAACTTTAAATACTAATAAAAAGAATATGAGAAGATAGAGGAATTGAATTGTTCATAAGGGATTTAAACTTTTTTCTTCCTTAGTGCAGCACTGAAAGAGTCGGCGCTCAGAACTTTTCAGTTTTTGTTTGTAAACTTTCCTTCTGTACTCCTGTGAACTTCAGTTAATTGAGGCAAAGCCCGAGCTTGTTTCATGTGGGCTAAAGGAGATTATAGTATCAAAGTACAGCTTGAAAGAATGAACTCACTAAATATTCGCTGGCAAAGATCTCCTCAGACTGAGCCTCCTTGGTCTGCATCTCGTCCAGGAACTTCCTCAGGATGCTCCTTTGGTCCATGCTGAGTCCCTTTGTCCTCTGGGTGTCCTGCAGCTGGGGTAGGACATGTCAGGACTGGGGGCTCGTGGGACCGGCACACTGACAGCCTCTACTGCCAATGAGCCTGTGGTTAAGAACTGCATGAGCTGTCTTGAAGGAAGCATAGCTAACAGGTTCTGTGGTCAGATTAAAAATATCATCCGTCATGCAGGGTCCTAGAGCCCGTTTCTCTTCTCCCATATTGAGTGTGCGCATGTGCTGTGATGTGTGTGGACAATTAGTGTGCTGTGCTGCGAGAGTCTCCTACAGACGTGCAGTGAAATGACAACAACACAATCACGCTTCAAGACAGGGAATTAGGAAATGTAAAACAAGAAGCGGTGAGGCTGCACAGCCAGTCAGACAGCATTCATCACTCCCAGAATCCAGTTTGAAAGGCTAATCAGTCCCAAGAAGGTATTTCCCATTGGTAAAGAAATTGGTAAGACCCATTTCTCTGTGCCTTCTGTCTTATTGATTCCAGTGAATTTTACAGTATGTGCTCTGCTGAGCTAGCTCTTTTCACCTCTCTGTCTGGATTTGATATGTCTGAAAATGACATATTTGAAAATATTTAATGCCAAGTAACAACGTATGAAGTTAGACATCCCTTTCTGATGATGATGAGACAAACCAAGTCTTAAAAGTACAATTATAGAGTTTACTTGATTTGCAGTCATGACATAAAACGTACTCTTGGCCAACAGGTTTCGAAGAACTGTTCTTTTGTTACCCCTTTTAAAAGGTTTTGCCATGTTAAACAGGAAATTGTGACACTGACGTAAGCATGGTGTTTCAGGAATGCATTCTCCTTTACTGGCATCCTTATCTTTGAATTGTGCAGCTCCTTCTGCAGCCTAGAACAGTGTCAGGTGCTGCAACAGTGAACTCACATGCTTTGTGAATTCATTTTGCTCCCTTTTCAAACAGACTGTCAGCTCAGTGTTGTGATTTAGTGTTTGACTTGCTTTTCTTGTCTGAAAATTTCCAAAGATTCTCAACAGAAGGCTGCTTGTGTGCTATATGGGGCTGTAGGTTGGCTTGTCATAATGCATACATTTTTTAAATAATGTCTACTGGTGTATTGTATGCTTCTGAAAGTGAAACATATTAGCCTTCTAAAAATTAACATTTCACAAGAGATGGAAAATTGTACATTGTATGCATTTGTATATTTCAGTTCTACCACTGATATATTTTCATGGTTGCTGTGATAATGTGGTCAGTGAGAGCACAGTCCATGCGTTTCAAAAAGGATCTTATCAAGTAGAACATAGTGAAGCAAAAGGAGAAATATCTTCTGCCTCTATTTCCTTCCCTATCACATTTCTAAAAGACCTCTGTGTGCATCACTTCTATCCTGAGGTTAAGGAAGTGTAATTTCAGCCTGCCAGTCTATTATAGGGAACTAAGAATGAAGACAAATTGTCTGTTCAAAAATCTAGCTTCTGGCACTTCTCCTGTAGTACTTCAGATGAGTAAATCCAATTTTCATTTATTACATGAATAAAAACCAACCTTACAGTTGTGAGAAAAATGTTTGTGTACCCTTCGGAATCATCTGTATTCCTGTATTAATTACGTGCTCCTAAAGTGCAATCTGTTCTTCAGATAAGTCATAATAATAATTAAATACAATCTGATTAAACAAATAACACATAAACAATTGTGACTTTTTCATGACTACATTGAGCACATTGTTTAAACATTTAGTGTCTATGCTGAAAAAAGTAAAAAGTATGTGAATGTAAGTACAGTATGACCTCAACCAAACATTTCCTGTAGCTGGATCAGTCCTGCTGTAGCTGCTGTTTTGGACCATATGGAAATGGGCATATTTTAGCTGTCTTACAACAGCCACTGTAGAGATTGAGCTATAAGGCACAAAGTATAAAAAATGGTAAATTTGAAAAAATCTGGTTAACTTTTTTCAAAAGGAGTCCCAACAGGCACTTGCTGCTTGTTTGTGCAACAAGTCCACCTTTAATTCCACATTAATCTGCATTATTGCTTTCAATAAAACGATACTGATATTATTTTAATTAAGTCATGAGCACTTCTAGTCAGTTGATTAATGAGCAGGCTTCTGGAAAGTACATGCAGCTTTGATGCCATTACAGCTAGCAGCATTTGATCTAATTACAGTTTGACTGTAATGCTGGTTCTGTGAACATTTTTTCCCATGTCAGAAACGCCCAGTCACTTACGTGAAACTGCATATTTTAAAGCGGTTAAACAATGCATTGAATACCTTAAGAGCAAAACAGAAGCATGACTGGAGCATAAAGATGTTACTGTCTGTCACCATCCCGAAAAACTTCAAATATCTCACAAAATGTCAAATATGTCAGCATTTAAAAAATGAGAGCTCATTCAGAAATGAAAGAAGAGACCAGGTATCACTTATCATTGGACTGATCACTGTTCACTATATCTTTAATACATACATTTGAATGATTCTGGTTTCATGGCACTGTTGGAAGCCTTTTATCTCCTGTCTAAACCACAATAAGCTGTTGGACCTCATGATCACTCTTAGATCTTTGACCATGGAGGCCATGGTTCAGTGGTGCATAGAGAAGAAAGTCAGATGGATCCGTATCATAGATGAGGGCTTTAGTGGATGTTAAAAGAGGTCTGTTCATGTCTCAATGGTAGCTTAAAACACTTTGTGTCATGGGTCTATGGAACACCTTACATGCTGTGTTTTAAAGAGTTAAATACTCTTCCATCAGAAAATTTAGAACAAGCAACAACAACTAGGAGACTGTGGTGACCAGATATGATATCATGCTTTGCTTGATTCTTGCCTAAACTTCAACGGGGGGTCATGATAGATACTGTCATTCAGTGCTCAAATATTATCATTTTTATTATCAGGCAAAGACAAAATTTGGAAGGCATCAGTACTTCACATGGATTCTCTATATGGCTTCTTCATTGATACAATTAGTGGTTTTCATTTTGTAAAGTCAAAAAAAGCCATATACAGTAGTAGAAAGTTTTCTGTCTTTTCCTGCCACTGGTGAACAGTGAACATTGTGTCAGTTCTGGCCTTAGCACACACTGACAATTCTGAAGGGTGTAGCTGATGATCGCCCTGTGATAGACAGAGAAACCTCTGTAATATCCACACGCTCATGGCATCCCAGAAATCATCTCAGATTTTTTTCCTCATTCCAAATCCTGCAGGTGAGGAGGAGGACCAATGATATGAGCTCCACTCCTCGTTGTTGTGCATCTGCCTAAAGGCCTTCTTATGA
This sequence comes from Lepisosteus oculatus, assembly GCF_040954835.1. Lineage (NCBI taxonomy): Eukaryota > Metazoa > Chordata > Actinopteri > Semionotiformes > Lepisosteidae > Lepisosteus > Lepisosteus oculatus. The sequence continues at coordinate 35,046,504 of NC_090700.1, forward strand.
AGGGCTGGAAGGGCTACAAGCTTATCTCTGTATAAAAATCAGTTGCACAATAGAGTTTTGATTGAAACGTCCAGCCAACATTATCATCTTACCTTCTCTTCATCAGGACCTCCTATGTTCTCAGATCTCACTGGGTTGATCTCCAACAAGTGAGCCACACATTCTGTGGATGTTAGTGAAATGCTGGATCTCTTTCCTGATTCACCTTCCCTTGGCAGATGATAGCCAGAATGATATAATCACAAACTTCTCTGTACTTATACTTAGCGCCAGTGTGCCCTTCAACTGCAAAAAAAAACAACAATCGGTGGTGATCAATAAATTATTACTTAACATGTATTTCTCCGCTGCATGAAAGTTTTGTGTCAGTATTTGCTGTTAAGCGCAATATGAAATTGCAGCTCTGAGTTCTGATAAAGTTGCCTTTTATATTCAAATGGAATCTGCCCTCTAGTGGCAGCTCTGAGAAATCCGGCAAAAGACACTGAAAGGTTTCATACAGTAAAAAAACGAAATCACTGCAGATGCACACTGCTTTCTAGGTTGTGGGTAGCAAATCGAATAGTGACATCATGAAGTGCTCCTTTAATAAAGTCTTTCTATAATGTTTTTTGTTTATGGGGCCCATATTACGAAATTCACAAATACCTTATTCTTTGGTATTTATGGGATTCCGTGTCATTACATGAATGTAATGTATTTTGTTTCCATAGAGGTACTGTATTTGCTACACACTGACATGCAATGTGTTGGACCTGCCCAGACATCTGGTTAAACTGGCCTTTAAATTAAACTTACTGATCAAATCAAATATTTTATTCCTGTAATTCTACAAAGAGGGATGGCATTTCTGAGGTTCAGCGTCATAGTAAGAATGAAGAGTTTTTATTGTATGTTACCTCAACCAGTGGAGCAAGGCTAGACACCAGAAAGATTGCAGCTGCATTTTGCTTCAGTGCCAGGCATGGACAGCTTTCTTATCATGTGAACCTGCATATCTGCAAAATGTGCAATGAACCTTTTTTTTCCATTCACTGTAAGATGTATTTTTTATACTATTCTGTAATAGTTGAGTAAATGAGTAAATGAGTATCTCCTGTGTACACTGCCTCTGTTCTGGTGTACACTGTCTTAGTTTGAACCATCCTATTTATCAATATTAGTATTATTATTTTTAGTAGTAATTGCACTATGTGTATCCTGTCTACAATGTCAGTGTCTTGTTTGTAATTGCATCATGGGCCAGAAGGACCAATATTTAATTCCACTGTAACTTGAACTTGAACTTTTTTTTCTGAAAAAGACAGTTGAAGATGAGATGAAAAACCCCATGTTTCTTCTGACCTCTGGGTGATGAAAAGGGTTTATTACTCTTAAACTGTTTGAAGGTGTTAATTGGTAAGCTATAATCAATAGCTACTGTATAGGGGTGATTTGAAAAACAAAGGCCAAATTTACCAGAGGAATTTTTGAAAATTACCTCATCTATACGATTTCTGCAAAAACATCCATTTCAAAGAAATGGCTCGTAATAAAGGTGACCAGAAAAAACCACAGTGAATATGTTTGCATGCGGCACTTTGACAACAAAACCACAGTCCACTTGAACAGAGCATCCTGTTGTTGTCTGACATGCCCCAGGTAAACTGGCGTGATGAGAGTCCTGTGTTTAATGCTGCTTTTTCAGAGTAAGTACATATTTCTACCAGCCATCAGATTAAGTTTTTAAGAATTTGTACAGAAGAAAAAAAATAAAACTACAAGTGATGTAAAATGATATACTAAGAATTTGTACATATCTGTCTGCCTTTGTCTCTTTATGAGTAGCTCACTGTCTGTTACAGACGTACAGTATCAGGATATTTTGTAATATCTTGTACCAGTAACTTCTGACAATACTGTATAGAGGTTGTGCCCACCATCTCCTGCAGTGTTATTCAATAATTTACTACTGTGGGAAGATCAAATAAGGTACACTAGCCATACAGTATGTCTTAAATTATCTTAATTTACTAGAAATCTTAACTAGAATATCTTATGATCAATTTTACGCTGGATAAATACGTGTCTAGTAAACATTGAACAGATATCATCGTTCGTGAAGCACAGTTTGGGAAATAATTACATCAATAATTAAGGCCAATAGTTACATCTGCTGGCTGTGTGATTGCTTGCCGATGTACAGTATATTAATATTAATAGTAAGAATGATAAATATTTGGATTTACGAATATCCCTAATTATTTCAGTAAAATCGTTTAATTTAGAAAGATTTCATGAAATTCCTGTTTTTGCATTCTTACCGTAAATCTCAGAGATTAATTGACACAATTCTAAATTAAGTGCAGAAAGAATAGATTTGTTTTAAAGTGGAGAGAGAAAGTTAGGGCATTACATTAAATGACTACAGTCCTCACCAGGAGAAGATAACAGAAGATGAACAGATGGATGGTTTAAAAACAGAAAAATTACTTTAACACAATGAAAATAACATATCATCTTATTTTTCAGCTGGATTTTTTAGTTTTTTTGAATGCGGACACTTCAACCAGTCACTTCTTGGTGTTAGGGTGTCAGTATTATAGCATTTTCGGATCATTTTTCATCATAGAATTGTACTAACTCATCTTTTTTTAAAGGCCTGCTTGCTTTCTCCTTTATGGTTAATCTGGAATATTTGAATAGGTTTCAAAACTAAAACCTTTAATTGTTTCTCTTTCTTGAAACATGCAATAGGGATAAAAGGCAAGTACAGGGTTTTTATTTAATTTTTTAGATTTTTGTAACACTGATCCAGACCATGCGGATGAATAGGTGATGAGAATGCGACTTTAGAATGGTTTGACATGGGTGATTTCTAAAATCCAACTGTCAAAACAGTCTTGGTGCATAGCTAACTCTTTTTTTAAAAAAACCTAACTTCCATATCATTGGCACAATACAAACAAGGCATTCCAAAAGAAGTGAAATCTGCCTGCTTTGAAGCTTAGAGCTTTATGACGTGAGGCTGTTTATCCACTGCAGCTACTGGTAAGATTGCCTAAGCAGAAGGAAAGATGAGTTCAGGACAGGGAAACACCAGACCTGCTCTTAAAAGGGAGTGAAAGCCATACTGTCTTAAAATACTACATTTCTATTTAGCAAAGACACAGATGTTTTGTTTCAAAATTCAATAATGGAAATCCTTGCTTATATCTTATTTACAGTTGTGTTATTTGGGTGTGTGTACAGCACTGCACATCTATGTGTTAGATGCCTGGCACATAAGAAACTAGAGGTATTAAAGGACGTGAATGTTCATTACCAGGTAGTGTCCAGCTCCACTGTGACAGAGCTGAGGAGAAAAGCACCGTTGCAGGAACTCTCACAGTCGTCTGTCATTACAAGACCAACGGATACCTGTATAACAAGAAGTACTGGTGCCATGGAGAATCACGCAACTGGTGTGAGATTCTGGCAGACAGCGACAACTTTGTGAAATGGGAATATCGAGGGAGGATCTTTTTACAAGATAGACAAGGAGTCTTGCTGATCAGAATGACACAGCTCCGTTTGGATGATACAGGAGTATACTGGGTGGGGATTGACAGACCTTATACTGATATTATGTGGAAGATCACCATCAAAGTGACAGAAGGTACAGTAAAGAGCTTGTCTACAGTATTTTTCCTTTGCTCACCTACTCATCCTTCATCTTCTCAGCATCCTTAAAACCCAATATTCCAGCATCTAATTCACTTCCTATCGACAGAAACAATTTCTCTCAACTGTTAGTCTTAAACATTGGTGTTTTCTGTTACCATATTGAAAAAAAACTACATTTTGAATTCAAATGTCCCACACAAGTATTGTAATGTAATACCAAATAGGAAGTTAAATATGCACCACAAGTAGTCATGTAAAGAAAAAGAAAATGTAAATATGAATTGAACAACATTAGCTGATAATAGTCAGATTAATACTGAGAAATGTATATGTACCGTATACTGTATACCTATAGGCCATATATACCTATGTTGACTTTTTCTTGATTTTTTATACTGTATCAGTAAATCAGTAAAATAGACTGATTCCTCCTGACCAGGAGGAATAGCTTTAATGTTTGGGAAGAATTGTGCAGATGGTCTGCATGAAGTGGGCTGATTACCTCCACAGAAAACAGATTCTTATTTAGTCACTTATTTATAATCTTGCAACACCAAACCCACACTCAAGTGAGTTAATCTGTGGTGGTTTTCCATTTCCTTTATAATATATTTTTAAATTTGACTCAGGCACATTGTAAAGTCATGCCATCTTACTGAACTAACTCCTGCACTGTTTGAGCTGACAACTCATCGAGATGGCTGGAGTTAAAAAATAACTCATCTACGATCTTTGTTTCTACAATATACAGTATTTAAGTTCTTTTTAAGTTTTTCAATTTGCTTACTAACGCAGTCACACCTGCATACCTGCTTGACAGGAAACAAACAGTACTTTCATCGTCCACAGTGAAGGCAGAGTACTTCATTTGAAGACACATACTGTGCTGTATATCTAGTTTCTGGACAATTGCTTGCTTGACAATTGTGTACAATAACATCATGGGCATTCTCTTCAAAAACTTACCTTTACTGCGTATAAGGACACATTAATTAAGCTAAGTTGGAAAGAATTGCCCATGGATCGCAGTGGTAAAAAGCCCCAGATTGAAAGAGTGCAGTATGTTTAGCATATTTTTGAGCTTCTGTCACAAACCACAAGCAGGCACGCAAACGCCGTCGCAATCCCACGAGCACCCACTAATTAACTTCACGCACTTTGTCTATTTAAACTTCCACTGTGCAGCTTGTCCTCGCTCACTATTGAGGTTTCCTCAGCCTGAGCTGCGAATCTAGTAAGCGATTTATCGTTTGTTCTTGTGACCCCCTGGATTTCTGACCTACCGCTTCTGATCCCCGACCTCACTTTAGCCTAACGATTTGGATAACATTTTCTCCCTCACTCTCTGCACAGGGCCTTTTCCCACTTCTTCCCTTGGAGCAAGTTATAGCTTCTTATTTTCAGAAAGACAAGATTTAATCATACAGTACATAGTGACCATTAACCGGCACTAGGAACAGTCCCGCGCATAAGATCTCTTTGAGGCCCCTAGGAAACGGAAAATTTAGAATAGCCTACATTTTAAAACCTGAACTGTGCATCTTTAAGAATGTGAGAGGATACTGGAGCGCAGGATGAAAAGGTCACAAGATCAGCCAAACTCCACACAGACAAGTGCCCTAAACTGAGACCAGACCCAGAAGCATGGAGCTATGAGATTACTAGTTCTAGGTCTCACCAGCATACACTTTTCTTCTGTTATTTCTTTGCGCGGGTGAGTAATCTGCTCTCAATTATACACCCATATGTCAGACACATTGAAAACAGAGGTGTCCAAGAAATCATGTACTCATGTTTTTGGAATTGCACAGCTAGATTTAGTAAGGAAATACTATTAATAAATAAACCAGAATGTCGTAACAGTAAATTACTTATAGTGTCATGTGCTCCATGCAGTCATATTGAATATTTTTTAGAGCTGTGTTACATTCTGGTCAAATGTTCTGTGTATGATCACTCCAATAAGTTAGCTAACATTTCTGGCAAATTTATTTATTAAACAGACACTCTTGGTTCCACGTTTTTGCATTTCTGCATTGCTAAACAATTCTTATTTAAAACTTGCCTCTAAATAAAAAAAGACAAAACATTAGCAGTATATAAACTGCTTGTAAATAAACATCTGTTCATTGCACTGCAGTACATAATACCAAAACTCTTTGAAGCACTATGATATTGAGTATAGAACATTAGAAATGCATTATCTTACCAATGCACAGTATTTACCATCTGTTTAACACTGAGTCATATGCTTTTTTGTTACATTTTTATTTATTGTCCAGTCTTATAATTTGAACATAAGCCCTGAATAAAAATAAAACAATGTCCCCAAAAAGAGTGATCCTAACACAGATCTGTTCTAATTACATCACCCCAAAGCACTCACCCCTTTTTGTTCTGTGTTTTCTATCCTTTAACCAGTTGTCAAGGGGCAGCTTCAGACAATACTAGCTAGCAATTGTTATGTCTACAATTATCTCAGTAATAACTTTGATTCACAAGTAATGGTCATCAAGCTGGCAAGTTCTAACTCTGAATCATGACATTGTGGATTCAGCAGTGGAAGTAACAGCGATCTTTGAGGCATGGAAAAACAAGAATACACTGGCTATCAAATGTGTCTAACCACTGTACTTGAAATCATACACACATCTGTCATAAACTACGCTGGATTTGAAGTAGAAATATCTGAATTGTTTTGACTATATATTGACTATATTTTGACTGCTTGTTATAGAGTCATCTCTCTTAATCATCAATTAATTAATTGTGGATTAATTAATAGAGTTCTTATTCAGGCCCTATATACTGTACTGTATGTGTTCGCAGTATGTTTCCTTTTATATCCCAACAGTTCCAGTGTCTCGACCTAACCTGGTATTCCTGGGCCCTGCTGAGGTGTCTTGCTCAGGACAGCCCCTGATAGTGCGCTGCAATAGTGTGCAAGGGACAGGTGTGAAGTACACTTGGTACAAGAGTGTCCAGCCAGCTGATGTCCCAGTGCAGTTCTCCACTGACCTGACCTTGTGCTGCACCACTCTGGCCGAGAGTCAGCTCTATTACTGCACAGCCAGCAATAGTGTGAACCAGGAGCACAGTGACCTTGTGAGAGCAGAACTTCTAAAGCCAGCTGAGGAACAGTGTGCCTATCATGTCACTATTGGCAGTGAGTACCAGCGCCAGCAGCCCTGAGGAATATAGGGATTGAACAATGCAGAGATTCTTGCTGGATTGTGAGACTTTTATAATTCCATGATAGAAACCTTTGTTAAAGTGAGTCCAGAAATTACAGATTAATGTTCTACTAACCGAGGCACATCAGTAGAATGCAGTCATATTGCGACTGAGCTTTTTGGTTTCATTTTGTCCTTACTTGAAACGGGTAAGAGCGATACAGTGGTCCAGTGTTTAGTATTGCTGCCTTGCAGAGCTGGGTCCTTAGGTTCAATTCCTGGGGTGCTATCTGTGTAGAATATGTATGTTCCCCCCATGTTCGTGTGTGTTTCCCCTGCTAGCTCCGGTTTCTTCCCATTGTCCAAAGATATACTGGTATGTTAACTGGCTTCTAGGAACAATGGCCCTGGAATGAATGTGTGTCTTCCTTGAGATAGAAAAGTGTCCCGTCTGTGGTGTATCCTGCCTTGTGCCTGTTGCTTTTTGGCTCCACAGCGACTCTGAGTTGGAAAAAGAGTTTGGAAAATGGATAGATGGTAATATGATGAGTTAAAGGCAAGATACAGCTACAGTACGCTGTGCTGAAAAACCCTGGTCAGGGCAAAAGCCATTTGTAGTGGGCAAATTATTTTGATTGCTTGTTTGTTTAATAGGTTACTGAAAAATACAAAAGAATAACCTCAGTAATAGTAATTATGCCGTAGTTGTGCTTTATAGATCAAATAATATGTTAGGAAAAGTGGAATCCATGACAAAAGAAAAAAAAACAGCACTGAAAGTGACGACGTTAATAAAATTTAAGTTTTAGAACTAGAACTTATAGTACACCGCAAAGTTTTATAATGATGACTGTTTATTTGTACAGATGTATTTTTATTGTTTTCTATTTGGCAGGCGATCATTCTTATGAGTGCTGGGATGAAGAGTTAATGAGCACAGCTACAGCTCTGATATCCACTGAATTCACAGATGGCTATCTGCCTTCCTCAGTAGTTAGGGAGGCCAGTGAGTTCAATGTCTCTGTCAGGTAAGCCCCAGGCATTTTTAAAATGTATACTTGTTTGGTATAAGCACTCCTGTTTCATACCACGTTATCACTAACTGCTACCATGGAAAATATAAATAACGTTGCATGGTCATGGAGTAGTCATGCAAATTGTATTCTGACTCAGAATGAATCAAATCACCTGCCTCTTAAATGCCGACTGCATTTCATTAAATCGTTAAGTGAGGAGTAAAGATTGTGAGATCATAACAAAGGTTACAAATGAAAGAAAGAAGGACATTTGGCCCGTGTAGCCCTGTTTAGTAGTTGGTAATTAATTAGTAGTAGCTAATTATAATCAGGGGAGTGGGTGTTCTACAGAACTACAAGAGAGTTGGGGCAGAAATTACCTTTGTCATTTAAAATTAATTGTAACAACTGAAATCTGGGGCACTGGTGGGAGGTTTGGGGTATTGTCTGCCCCCTATAAAACTGTTTTACTGTTTGCTGTGGAAGTACAGAAGATACTACTTAGGCTTGTTGTCAAGGACCGTACCCCGACTTCTTTTACAAAATGGCAGGATCAATTACTGTAGCTACTAGCAACCCAATGAGTTAGATGGGCCAAATGGCCTCCTGTTGTTTGTAGCCTTTCTGATAGTCCTAGGCTCATCATTCCTGTGTTGCTCCCATTTTAAAAGCCTTAGTTTTTTAATGGCAAATTAGTTTTCGTTTCCCCCCAGTAGGACTGAGATAAACAGGGTCGAGAAAAGTGTGTGAGTGTGTTGAGGACAAGGACAAGCCTCGAAACTTTCTGAGATACAGAGCAGGAGGGTGTGGGCTGAGAGCTCACTGTGTACACGCTGTGGTTTCTGAATGGGGCGGTGGAGGCGGACTGGAAAGTAAGAAAGCAGGCAGAATGGAAACCAAATCACCATCAAGGGGGGAAGAGGGCTGATAAGCTGACAGATAAGAACCCATAGGCTAAAGGCCAGTCTGACAGCATGCTGTGTGATGTTCAATATAAATTAAGATGTGCTCTATCACGAGCTTTTTATTAAAATGAATAATTGGAAATCTGTTAGCGTCATTGGTTTTTAAGACTCACTTTTCCTAATGGTGTCACTGTCACTGCACACGTAGTATATCTCTTCTACAGTACGTGCAAGATGCATGTCAGCATGTTACCATAAACCTTAGAGCTGTGCTTAGGACTTGAGTACTTACTGTAAATGCACTGGGGTGTGTAGTAATACATCCTTTATAGACACCAACCATACAAGCCTTGATTTCATTAAAGGTGTGTTTTGAACTGAAATTACAGAACAGTGTAGTCATTGTTTGTCAGTGCATTGTTCTAGTACACTGCTTGATCATAAATTGAGAGGACTATATCAGGCTCAAATATTTTAATAACATCTAGAACTCAGTTCCTGGAGAACCCTGAGTCTTCCATTTAATGTTTCAGCCAGCGTAGTCAATTAAACAATTAATCTTATTATATTTAAGGTATTTTATAGTTGATTACAAAATATATTCAGTTCATTCAAGGTACAATTGCATGTACTGTATTGTAAATCACCCTAGAGGCTGGTTCGAAATGTTACTATGATGCAGCTAATTGACTAAATAGACTAACTGTGTAACTGAAATGTGGGTGTGACAAAAGCCAGAAAAAGTGAGCCCTGGACGAGCTGAGTTTGAGATTTCTGCTGCCACGAAGGCCTGATGAATTAAAAATTTCACATCGGATTGCTTCCTGTCTGTCTATCGCGGTGAGTAGTGTGTGTGAGCAGAATTGTTTTTCTCTTTGTGTTGTGAAGGTTTTGATTTCCTTTCCACTGAGTTGTCTTCTTTCTAGTCCTCTACAGTCTTTAGGGTATCCAGATCTGAGGGTCGGAGGAATATTTTTTTTTCAGTATGAAAAGCAAACTAGCTGATACAGTACGTCACCACAGTCACTTCAATGTGTGCTATTGCGCATGTTGAACTCGGCAGCTCGGGTCGAAGCTCGATTGTAGTTGTTTATAGCAACATTAATATAGTTTCCATATGTTGTGAAAATGACTTCAGCGTCAGTGTTTCTTTTTTTAAACTGCTAAATAGACTGTTACTTTGAAAAACAGGGGAGTGCGGGGCAGATATGTTGATGATACTGTATGCTAACAATCGAAAACCAAAACAGTTACATTTTGATTAAACATTACAAAGTAGCTACATGTAGGAATTAAAACATTAAAACATTTTAAACCAATACATCCCTCCATACATTTTCAATCATCGCTTATCCAGCTACAAAGTCAATTTAACTTACAAATTACCACTTCTACAGTGACCTTTCTCTCTTTGTCACGTTATCATAAACATTTTCATCAGTGCAATATTCTTATTACACTTCTTAATATACTTGTTTCTTTGTCATCGCTAAGCAAGTTGGAATTTTTCATTTTTTTCGTTGTCAGTTGCATCAGGAATAACATTTTCAATTTACATCCACATGTGCAACAAATCAATTTGGTTTCACGTGTAGCAGTTTGGACAAACTATCCATTACGAAAACATTTTAGACACGTGTTCTGAATAAGCTAAATGCTGAAATATTTTCTCGTTTCATTTCTTTAGATTTAAAAATGTAATTTAGATTAGGTATTTGTCAATCATTAATGTATAAGTATATTTGTTTACAACGTGTTTATGAATGCTAAAAGCAGTCACAGTGTTAACAAAATGTATGCCACCAGCTATTTCAAAGAGTGAAACTTCTGAACAGAAATTTTGAATTTGTTTAAAAAGGGCCCCTCCTGTATCAACTTCCACCCTGACCTTATTTTACTGTTTATCACGATTACATCAATGAATTATATTACTAGAAACGTTTACTAACCAACTTTGAAGAACACATAATAAATAACAAAGAGACACACATTTTACGAAGATAACATATTTTAGCATTGAAAATAATAACATGAAACATGTATCTGTTGTCTTCTAGTCAAACGCCTCAACTAGTCTTCATGTCTAGTTAGAAAATGTGGCTTGTGCACCGTTTGCTATTTACATGGACCTGACAAACTCAAAACCCAATGAAATACAGAGGCATTATAAATACAGTGACTTGATTTGGCATACCTCTCTTTTGAGATCACTTATCCTGCTCTTCTTTTCTACTCTTTTTTACTGTACTGTACAGTAGGTACATCCTTTTGGAGGACAATGTGTGTTTACCAGTTGCTACTACATTATTTTAATTTTAAACCATTACAGCACAGTTTGCAATGCAAGTAAAAGGATGTTTGCGAGATGTAATGAAAGATTAATAGAATTGATCAACATTTTCTGCTTTCCAAAATCAAACGAACGTCATTTGGCGTAGCAGCGGCTGAAGCTATACCGATACTGTCATCTTATGGCAAACATGAGTCAATTACTACATCGGCGGTGAAATAAACCACTACACTTAGTTTATTTGGTTTATACACTTACATCCAGGTGGATGCTGCACATTGGTGGTAGTGGAGGGGAGTCCCCATTACCTGTAAAGCGCTTTGAGTGGAGTGTCCAGAAAAGCGCTATATAAGTGTAAGCAATTATTATTATTACTTAAATTCACAACTATTAATTTTATCATTTATAGCTAGCAAACTATAACAGTCCAGATCAGCACAGCAGCAACAGAAAGAGCCACTGGAGGGAATTTGTCAATGTGAAAAAATATATTGTGTTGCACATCCCCCGACCGGCGGAGTAATCCTACTCCATTGGGCCCCTGAGCAAGGCCCTTAACCCCAACTGCTCCAGGGGTGCCGTATATATGGCTGACCCTGCGCTCTGACCCCAAGCTTCTCTCCCTGTCTGTGTGTCTCATGGAGAGCAATCTGGAATATTCAAAAAGACAAATTCCTAATGCAAGAAATTGTATATGGCTAATCAAGTGATCTTATCTTATCTATCTTACATTGAGGGGGGCCCCCCAGGTGGCCTCGGGGCCCTAGGCAGTTGCCCAGCTTGCTAGGCTGTACCAGGCTGCAGGCCACAGTGCTTCGCTGCCTGTGCTCTGACACCTTGTCACATGCTGCTTAGTGTGCATCTGACGGATGTGTCCTGTCCGAGTCTCGGTGACCCTGTTTGCTGTAGAGTGGAATGTCAGGAACTCGCTCTGTCTCACCATTGCTGTTTTTTTTTTCAGGTGCAGCTGGACAGTGAAGTCTTTGTCATATGAAGTGTGTCGCTGGCTGCTGTTTGTGGCTCTTCTGGTGTCTTTTATACTTCTGCGCAGATATTTCAAGTTATGTTACTGTAGGTGAACACCAGAAAGAATCGGCCATAAAAAAAAATCTCCAGTCTTCCTTACACACCATACTGCAGACCTGCATTGCTTGAGCTATTGTGCTTGAAAGAAGACATGCAATTCGTTTTTTTTCTTATACCGCAGTGAGTGCTCTCTCATTTTCTAACTTCATGCATTTTTCAAATCAGTGCTTGACACTAGTTTGTGATCAATTTGACCAACTTCCTTCTCAGTTAGTGTCACAACTGGACACTTTGATTTTGATCAGGAAACATATTCTGCCACTCTAAAGCCCAAAGCCAAGGCAGAAACATTGTCCCTCATGGAATAGAGCTTCAAGCAATCTGCTACTGCAATTGGATGAATAACCTTTTCTTTTGTATTTCAGGTGTGAGTAACTACATTCTCTTGTGTATCAGTGAAAACCAGAAGCTGGTTATTTCATGCTCATTTATTTTTAATCTGGACATAAAAATGATGTATTAAAACTGCATACTATATATTTATTTTTCTACTTCATCAGTGTAAATGAGCCTGCAGCTTAAAAACCTTGACTATAATGAGTGTCTTATTGAATTTTCTCCTCTATCCAGGGAAAAGCAATGTTAGCAGCATGCTCTGAATATGATCATTAACTATTGTCTTATATTTAAGTCGTGTGTTCTATGAGATTGTCATGAGGATTGTACACTGTGGATAAATGTATCCCTTGGCTCAGGCTGCACATCTATCAAACATGTTCCAATAGAAAATGGTAGTACACACTACAGACTGAATGCTGGCAAGTGAGCTAGTCATTATACATGCCATGATGCACTGCATGCCCTTGAGTGGATAACAGCAATGGTAGCACACTCTTGGATCCTGTACTGTGTGGAACCAAGTAATGTGTATGAAATTGGGTACACAAATGGAACCATACTGTAGCTCCACAGTGCACCACTGGTAGGGCACAACTGTTTGAACAGGTCAAGAAACAGTAACAGTGTTACCCCCATATAGCCTGATCTCGGCAGATTTCAGCAGCTACGCCAGGCTGAGTCTGGTTGCTGCCACAAGGGATGTTGGTGGACACAATTTTCTCTTAACCAGAATGTCTAAAATCAAAGCATATTAATACAGTGACTGAGGACACCATGCTGTAGGAGATATTAAGTCAAGATCTACTTGGTGATTTACATTCTTACGGCACTATTCATGCGAGTAGCGACTCATGTGTTAACCCTGGTATCCTGGCTGAATTCCACTCTGGGTTTACACAATCTACTTCAAGTTTTCCCTTAAATCAGTTGGTTCTCATTTCTTTGCCTGATCTACTTCACAGATTCATGGGGGGCAGTTGGTACATTGCGGTTGCTGTCCATCACTCAGATGGATGTCGCATAGCTCTCCACCTATATATACAGTACAGTATATACTAGAGCTATAGGATGAAAAGCTCAATGAAAACGTAATTTTTATATATACAGTATATGTATAGATACAGTTGACGTGGGAATGTCTGTCATTTCAAACTTATTATTAAATGATGAAGGGTACAGAAGCCGTTCTTGCTTTAAATGATCGTACTCAGTGGAGAGGTTTTCTTTGAAGTCCAGGGCTGTGCCCACTTACCGTATGTGTCTCTGTTTCAGAATAAAGGGCACAGAAAACACTATAGTACATATCTGGAAAAGAAACTGCACAGAAACTGCAGAGGACTGAAGGAACTCAACAGCAAGGAGATCATTTCTTCGCTTTCAGCCCAGCACCTCTGATTCAGTCTTCTGCTGAGCTACAGCATGCTGAACTTCACACAAGAGTTACTGCCTTCATGGGAGAACTGCAGTCAGTGGACAGGTTTCAGACCATGCCATTCATGGGAGGAATGAAAGTGTTGTGCAGTATAAACTGTGATGCCAGACAATTCCGGTTTACTCAGGGACACTATAACATGTGAGAAAAATACGTTGGTCTTCAGATATGAATACAGCTCATTCCTAATCCTATCAAATAGATGCCTTTTAAAGGAATATATACTTTTAAACACTTGTGTACCAACTATTTTCTTGTGGTAAACCTGGAATTATTTGTACCAATGAAAGTCCATGAATGAGTTGCTTGTAGTAATGTCAACAATAGTTATCACTATTGATTTGTATGGGAAATGTCAGTCTGAATAGATTGGTATTGCTGTACTTAAAATGTCCACTAGATGGGGACAGATCTTGGAGTCCCTCACTTGTCATATCGCTCTCACTCTTAAATTGTTTGCTGCTATTTCTGGATTCAGGTACTGGTAACATGAACTGTCCCTCACGAAGAAATATAAATAACTTCACTAAGCGCTTCTATATTGCATTGCACCCAGCCATGAATAATAGAACAGGGATCAGACAGGCAGGCTATTAATATGCTCCTAATCTCCACCTGCAGTCAGCTCGGATTTCTGTTTTTGAGCATCTGGTGACCTGAAGGGAGAGGGGGTTTCAGGAAGGTGCCATTAAATTAAGTAAACTCACTCCATTATAGTTAAAGGGGAGGTGAAAGTGGCGATGATGATAGTCTGTTTCACCTGAACCTTTTTCTAAATGTTCCGTTGTTGATATTGCGGCAGCGCTAAGACAGATGGGGCAAATGCTTAAGAAAATATGAAAATAGCAAATATTTTCTTCTTGTGTTTTACGTACACTTTGAAACTCAACCTAAAAATGTTCAACGTTTTTCAAAAGTGGTCAGATTTTATTTAATTTTCTGATACAGAGAGGAGCAATTGTGGGGCATATCTGACTGATAACCAGAAACGGTAATTTCAGCACCACTGCGGTCATGTATTGTACCTCCAGGTGGAGCTCAAACCCCACGTTAGAAAGCAACGTCAGGCAATGGTGCCTGATAAATGCTCACAAGGGCAGGCATGATCGCGCCTTGGTTAGCACTGTAGTCCTACAGTATGGCTTCTGCATTCTAGGTTGGATTGTAGCCTTTGGTGCCTATTTGTGTGGAGCTCACTAGGTGAATTTTCACCATCTGTTCGAGTTTACTTCTGCTTTCCAAATGCATGCAGGTTAGGTTTGATTTGCAGCTATATACAGTAACAATCTACCCAAGATTTCAGTCTGGCAGATTTGCTAATTGAACATGCTGTGGCATACTACAGCCCTGACACACATGCCACATGTGTAAGGAGGTTTTCTTCATCCAGTTTTAGAGCACAGGGCTGAAGAAGGGGGATTGTGAATTCATTTGAAAGATTATTCAGAACACAGACATGTGATGCAGTACGAGATGTAATAATACAGTGAGCTTACACAGCTGTTCTAATGATCATATGCAGTTGTCTGCTCTGCATAAGAACCTAAAATAGTTACCAGTGAGATGAGGCTGTTTGACCCATCTTGTCCATTTGGTAGTAAGTAGTTAATGGATCCATTTCATGAAATAATTCAGGGCATCAGGTTCAGTAACATGACAGGGCAGTTTGTTCCATAACACCACAACCTTTTGAGTTAAAAAAAGTGCCTATGGTTGTTTGTTTTAAATGCATTCCCATGTACAGTAGTGTCAACTTCTGTCTAATGGTTTGTGATTTGTCTGTTCCCTTGAGGATTTTGAATACTTATCTTAGAAATAATTATCTTTTGAATGCTTATTTTCCATTGTTGTCACTGCAGCAATGTCAATTGCCTTGTAATCTCGTTTCTGTGCAAGACTAAAATGATTTAGTTCCTTCTGCCTGTCGGGGCAGGATGTAAGGATCAACTTTAAGTTGGTAGGTAAAACCCGGGGTCGTGGCCACAGATACCTACTCCAGTGTTTCAAAATTGGCATGAAGGCCAGGAACCCTCACGATGAAGGAGATGTTTATGAGGTCTATTAGAGTGGTGTTAAAATAAGCACTGGGGGAAATGGTTTAATTCTGTTTAGTAGTGTTGACAGTCAACATTAACAGCACAGCTCATATGCAAGACCATGCCCCTTCCTTCAAATAGAAAGTGTAGTTGTCTGCATCAAAGGTGCTTGAGGGTTCAGCACCGGTCCCAGGCATTTTTAATTGGGCCAGTGATGCTTCTGCCTTTATTTTTCCGGTTGAAGGCTGTGCACGTGGTTGTGCTGGGAGTTGGATGAGGTGCTGCAGTGGTGTGTCTGAGCTGCACAGGGACTCCCTGGGATCTTGTGCCAGGGTGCCCAGTGGGAGGCATGGTGAAGTGTGAAATTGTACCAGCTCATCAAAACAAACCCGCCCAAGAACAAAGGAGTCATGACAACGAGACCCATCCTCTGGTGCAGAAAGACGTCCCTGGAGGACCAAAGCATCAATAATTTCTCCCGCTAAAGCATTCATAGCAAACATGGCTAGCACTTGATAGGTCTAGTCCCACCAGACACACCTGCCGAAGGCTCCACAGCTGAAATGTAGTGTTCCTTTTCTTTACCTTTCAGCATAGTATGAACCTTTACCTGTTCCTTTTCACACTGAAGCTGTGCCACATACTCCCACAATGGCTCCAGGTTGGCATTATTGTCAGCGGCTCAGCTGACCAGCTCCTGGTTGTTTTGCCAAGTGTGCTTTTCAGATCCTTCGTGCAAATTTTATACCTTTTCCAGATTCCAGAATTCCAGAAAATTCCAGAAAACAAACAAAAGAATTGGTTAAACATTGTTTTAACAAAAATGAGCCTTTAAAATTTAATGATGTGGAAACATACTGCCAGGTATTGTTCATTTCTTTCAAATGATACAGTAATCCAGGAACCCGGACCTGGGACCTGCATTTGTTGAATACTGGTCAGGCCTTGAGCCGTGTTGTTATATCATTTGTATCAATTCCTTTTCACATTCTGACCCATCTGGACTTGAGCATGGTGAGGAGAAAATTAGATGTTTTATTTCCGTGATCAGTTTTTTGTTTATATGAATTGAAAGGAAGCAGCATTTTAAGAACAGTAGAAATGTAAATAATGGAAAAAAGGCTATTTGGCCCCATACGGTGCCTTCAGAAAATATTCACCCCCCTTTTCACATTTTGTTCCTGTTTCACTTCCATTTTAACACATTGAAATATGTTTTTCTCCCTTCAATAACACAATAAATACTGTAAAACACATTTATGAATAAAAAAATATTTATTCAACAACATTTGTTTCCCCAGAATGAAAGACTTACATTTCTCATTTACGAAAGTACTCAGGCCCCCCGCCGAGTCAATACTTTGTGCATAGTCCTTTAGCAGCAGTTACAGCCGTGAGTCTTCTTGGGTATGTCTGTACGAGATTTGCACATTTAGATTGTGGAATGCTTGTCCATTCTTCAATGCAAATTTGCTCCAACTCTGCCAAATTAGATGAGAGTGTCAGTGGACAGCAATTTTCAGGTCATACTACAGATTTTCAATTGGATTCAAGTCTGGGGTCTGGCTGGGCCATTCCAGAATACTACTTTCTTTTTTCAAGCCATTCCTTGATAATTTTTGGGTCATTGTCCTGCTGGAAAATGAATTTTTGCCCTAAACGCAGATCTCTGGTTGACAGAAACAGGTTCTCCTCAAGGATTTGCCTGTATTTGGCTCCATCCATGTTGCCTGATCTTAGTAGTGTCTGGCTTGTGCCATGTTTTTTTCCATTTTGTTGTTGGTGCTCCTAGGAAGGTTCAAAGCTTTGCCAATCTTTTCATAATCTTCTCCAGCTTTTTTCCACCTAACAACTTCATCTCAAAGTTCAATGGGCAGCTCTTTGGTCATGACAGCAGGACTGATCTGATCTGCTGTTTTAGTTGTGAGACCTCACAAAGTCAGTGATATTTACTGTGCAATTGAACACAGGTGGATTCGAAATGAACACAGGTGTTAACGTATTTAGTGTGATCTCTCAAGATAATTGAATACCTCACCCAATTTAGGTTGTTATAGCAAAGGGAGTGAATACTTATCAATTAAGTAATTTTCAGATTTTTATTTTTAATATAATTCTGAAGACATCTAAATTCTTTATTTCATTTTAACTTTATAGAGAATTACTTCTACAGGAGTGGAAAAAAATCCCATTAAAATATGCTTTAATCTGACTTTGCCACATGGCTTAACGAGAAATAATCAATGGGGGGTGAATACTTTCTGAAGGCACTGTATATGTGGATAACATGTTTGCAGGAAAGTGTTGAACTTTGAGCAGCTGAAAAAACAATAACAGTTCAGTGGAAAGCTGCCTTCGGCCTCTCTTTTCTGCAAAACATTTGAGCACAGCAGTGCAGTTACTGGAGATGGCGGGCTGTTTTTTTTTTCACTTTTGTTTTAAAATAGACTCGTGTCTTTTTTTGAAACTCCTTTAGGTTTCATTTCATTAGGTGCTTAGCACCTGGTGACATTCCTTGTCATTGGGGCAAAAAGTCTGCTGTGAACCATTAGATGATCAACGGTACTACTCTGATAACAGTAAAACTCTGCCCTGCAGTGTTATTGCTTGGTGTCTGCCTGACCTCTCGCTGAGATGCTACAGCATTTCGAAGCATTTCGTGAGAGTGATAGCTAATCGGCATGCTTGTCCAGTGGCGGGGGACTGTGCAGGTGTCGGGCTACACCTGGCTGATGAGGACAGTGTGTTTGAAGTCTGGACCGCTGGAGCTATCTGATTTGTGCGCCTGGAGGATAGCGTGCAGGCGATGAGCCTTCAGCTTCTAGTAGCGCCGTAAACAAAGCAATCTGTTCCCAGGCAACGAAGGAACACTGTGCTCACTTTCTAGCACCCGGTACAAAAATACCCACACAAACAAATTCAGATCACATTGGTTAGCCACAGAATCACACACTCAGAGCAAAAACAGGGACAAGAAGTACAGTATAATATAATGCCAGTAGCTGAATTAGCAGTAAAAAAGATCATTTTACTTTTTAATGGGCAGTATGGTTGAAAACTTGCTGATCTCTCTCAATAGTTCTCATTAAACAGCAAATTATGTTTATATACAGTACATAGTCCCTGTGTATAGCAGACAAGCTCTAAAGAACCTTGTCAGCCTTTATTCTATCTGCACATGGTACACTGAGGGTCTGTGGGTTTTGAATTTGTCCAGAAAATGGCCGATGTCTGGTTTTCACATCAAAAAAATATCCAGTAACATCTGATCTGACAGTATGAGTGAACATTAACTGCACTCTGCAGTACATTGTTAGCATGGTTTGTTTGGCTCTTTAGCAGCTTCTGGTTCCTTGTACCACTAGGTGGAGTGATGCTATAGAAAGATTGCAGCTGTTTCAGCACCATAAACTGCAGGTGGCTACTGGACAGCTCCCTGGTTTTGGACTGAGATCCACACTACTCATTTTACCCCCGCAGGTTCTGAAACTGTAACATAGCCTTGAATTAACTTTGTTTTAATAAGTCATCAGAAGTGGTCCATGTGGCGTATAGGCACTTCTCACAAGCCCTTGTAGGAAATAGCATCAGTCCTTGAAAGTGGTAACTCCTCAGGATTGAACCGGGCTTACAAAACTTCTTTTTATAAGAAGTACACAGTACATACTATGCATAAAACTGTTTTTGTTTCCTGTGTAAAAGTTTAAATCCAGGGAAAAAAAATGACCCTCTGCAATATCTTTCAGTTATAGTATACAGTATAACTCTTAATACAGCCAGGATTAAAAGTGTCTGCTTTACTCTCCGAGTAAACTGGTGTAGGCTATTTCATGTTGTCCTGTATCAGCAGTTCTGTAGTGCATTCTTGCATCCACATGTATATCTGTGTTATGTGTAACCCTAACATCAACCTGTATAGAAATGGTAATAAAAACAGGCAACATGAATAATAAAGGAATAAGGTATCGTCTCAACCTTACTTTTCATGTGGTTTGTTACACAGTAGGGAAGCCAAAACAATGGATATTCTTCTTCTTGCTTTTCCTAGGATATTGGCATCAACATGCTAGTAGCTGTAATTACTTTATGCTTAAAGTCTCCGTATTCATGAAATCTATCTGACTTCTTATCTGCTGTCATACACTGTAAGATTTACAATGGCTGAGAGAACCCATGGGTGTACTCAGAGCACAGATTTTATACAGCTGCTTGCACAAAATTCCCTATATGATCATGGTTGTTATTAAAATTTTCAACTGGAAGCCTTAATGGAGAGAGAGAGATGACATTATGGTAAAGGGATTCCTTACAGTGTGACACAGGTACCAGCTTGGTAGCACAATCGCTGAGGCACAGATTGCCAAGGCGTTCCATCATTACTCAAGCAGTGAAGACATAGACTAATATCCAGGAGTTAACCGCCTGATCCCCTCCACACCCTTCTCTGTCACACTGCCGCAGTACTGTGTGAATTCCCTGTGCTGTTCGTTCAGTTTTAAATATGCGGCAGAGAAGGTTCAAATCTTTTCCTTTCCGCTAGACAATTGCCATCTGCAGGTTATTACCTAAAGTTGCCTGCTGTTCAAGCACACTTCATTCACCCCTGCCGCTCCTCCTGAGCTGCCCCCCATGCGTCTCCACATTGCTTTTTTGCTGGAGTGAAAATAGGCTCTCGTCTTTAAGAAACCCAACAAAGGAACAGTGTCAGACAGAGATTCTCACTCCAGCCTGTATGCCTTTCAGCTCTGCAGTATTTTCTATTCCAACTTGTATCTTTGGGTGTTTTATCTGAACTGCCGAATATGATTCTTTGTACTCCTCTTTATAAATACCATAACCATAAGTGGAGATCACTGTTGGGGAAAAAATCTGCACATACTGTATGTATGGCTGTGTGAGGCCTGTCGAGAGTGTTGTAGCTTTTACATGTATCAATTAGGCTGCTGGTGTCAATGAAACAGCCCTCCTTCTGATCAAAAACAGCACTTGCTTGCCTGACGCACTCCAGAGCACTGGGGCATACTAACAAAGCTTTTTTTATATTCTAACTGGATTTCAACTCGATTGATGCAAGATTTCTCTTTTCTGTGTGTAGTCTCCTGCTAGATTTGTAACTTCTTATGGATTTTTATAAAGGCTAGAAAAAGTACATTTTGTTCTGGAGCCAGAAGCTTTGCTCTGTAAGCACTCTGTTTATTGAGCCAACAGCATCCACCTGGTCTATATCTGTGCTGTGATTTGTCTTCTGTCTATTTTTAGAGCTGGTGGGTTAAAAATAGACTCGCTGCCACAAAGGCGCTGCTATGAAATCTTGGATTCCTCACATCCCTCATTCCACTACCAAGTACCGGAATCCTCTTTTCTCCAGAGTCTGCCTTGTACTGTGCCATTCTCTAGCTCCTGTTTCACTGCAACGTGTAACTGTATCCGACGCTTTAATGACAGGAAGATGGGAAAATGTGCAAATGTGGAAATGGTTATTTTTATACACTGCAGCTCAATGAACCCAATCCACAAGGTGCAATTGCTCCATCACATGCCAAGGTTTAAATGCTGAGATTAAGTGTTTTGCTGGACAAGATCTCTTTTGCTCTCAGCCAGCTCTAAACTGTCTCACATATGCTGTTATATAAAATTGAAATAATGAGAGAGATGTGTACAATATCAGTTTATTTGTATACGCATACTGCCAACCACAATTTTAGAGAATGGCATTTACCATATGATAACCCATCCTATCCAAAGTAGTAAAAAAAGGCCTAGAGTATGTTACATCCTGTGATTCCAAAGGACTGTAAAGTAGTAGCAGATTACACCTAGTGTGCTGTAGGGGACTGATTGTTGCTGCACATGCCTCTAGTGCTTTGCTGAAGGCAAAAGCAGAACTGGCAAATGTGTCAATTCAGACAGCCTCAAGGGTTTACAGAAAGCCCTTGGTGGATAGGAAAAAGCACCCTCAAGAAGCACGATTTAGATCATAAGAAGTTTACTCATCTTTTTTGAGGCAGTGAAGCCTCAACTAATGTTGAAGGAGTCCTTATGTCTCCATAAACATACAGTATGTGAGCATGTACTGTAGTCGATTGCTGTAACACATCACAGCTGAAATCACTTTAGGGAGAGGACTAATCTGCTGCTTGGGGTATTACCTAATTTTTAGGAAAGTCTGCATAGAATTGATTCAGACACCTAAGTGTTCACGGATGAAAGATTTTAATTTATTTACATGGATATTCACATTTCTGAGATATTCCAAGATGCTTCCCTGTATTCATCCATGTATTTTTCAGCTTTACCTGTACAAGGTGGTTTGGCTCAGGGGATGTGCAGAGGTCCCTTGTGTTGTCTGCAGCAGAGTATATACTGTCACTTTGATGAATGTCTTCTCTCTCAGCATGGGATATTTATTTTATCATCAACCCAATTCACGCCACGTTAGGGGTGACACACTGCGCCCAGTTCCACACCCCCATGCTGCAGGAAAGCATTTGGCACAAGTTTTTGTAAAATAGCTGCTCACAGGCAGCTGTATGCCACATTGTGGGTCTTTTGCTACAGTGTATGCTGGCACATAGAAATGAGCAGCCAGCTTCCATGAGCAAGCATGAGAAAGTAGACAGCTTTAGCAAATCATTAATCCTGCATAACGTATTGGTAATCCTGAGAATGGTAAACAGTGTACTGACATTTTACACGTAATGTGGATGCCAACACAGCAATATGCTAATTAGTCAACAAGTTATTTTACATCAATAACTAGTGAACTCATTTTAGCCTGTTTAAGAGTTGAATGGCTGCCCATGCATCTAATAGTCTTTTCCCCTCTTGTTGTTCCTTAAAAGCTCCAGTTGTTTAGCTCTTCTTGCTAAACAGAATAAAACAGAACAAAATTGAGTAATAGTCACTCAATAGTAAATTGAGTAAGCAGTGATTAGAGAACACACAGGGCAAACAAAATAAGAGAGCACTGATGATTTGTGTGTGCTGGGGGTATGAAACTGAGAAAAAAAAAAACACAAATTCACATTTCTGTGTATTTAATTGTGTATACTCTAAAGTGTCACCTGGCTTGGCTTTGCCCTGATGTTGATCTCTTTGCTGGGCCTGGTGAGACTCTGAGCCCTTGTCCTTACAACTCAGTGCTAGTTGCTATGCATCAAAGCTACAGAGGGAATGGCATCCGGAGTAGCTTAGGAAACAGTTTGGGTGATAGAGCTCTTTTCCTGGTGTGGACCAAGGCCAAGGCTGACAAAGAGTACCCCCCCCTCCAACTTCCTGAGCTGTACGATAGGCACTCCATCCCCACACAACAGCCTGTACGGGGGCTGTAAACAATGACATCATTCACTCTCGCAGGAAGACAAAACATGGTAATGTGTGTGTGTGGCCAATCTTTTCCAAAGAGTAATCTGCTTCACTTCCTGGCAGCAAGACAATCAGATGGAATCTACTTCATTTTTAGAAAACAAAATAGTTAAGAAATAGATTTCCTGCCTCTCAGCCAAGCCAAAATAAAGATAAAAGAATGGAGAATGAAAATCAATCAATAAGCAACAGGACAAGAAAAGGGCCCCCATTTGTGGGACCTTTGTTTGCTTTTAAAACCGTTGTCAGAGATACAAGAGTTGGAATTGGGCTTAGCCTCTGCCGCGGGGAAATAGCTTGGAGAAGAGTGAATAACGGTGAGGGAGAAGTCAAAAGCACTCTGGACATTATAAACAGGCGGCTCAAAGGGCTCCATAGGCGCAGTCTAGAAATTTAGGCATGTAAAAACACTATACTGAGAACAAGCCATTGTACCCATGAAGTTTTGCCATTTTTGTCAGTACACCAAGATCTAGGTGATCCTATCTCAGCCCCCACAACGGTCACTTCTTGCTATTAATTTACTTTATTAGCCATTCACTGTATAAAGCAGAAGTCTTTCCTAGCATTGGTGCAAGAGCTTCTCTTTCCGGGCTCACGTTTGCATTCTCATCTTTATTTGCTTGACTTAATATAAGATAACTGATTTTCTTTTCTATAAAATGTTTAAGATCTGATTGTCAGTTAGCTGTGCTGCTTCCTTTTCTGCATTCTTTCAACATCCTCTTCCGTCCATCTACTTCTATTCTATCATACTTTTGGTATGATCATATGATCATACTATCATACATTTTCCCCTTCTATCCTGCTGGATCCTTCACTCTCTTACTCTCATGTCTCCTGCCTCCAGCAGCTCCCATGGTCTTTTTCCACCACAACCTCCCCTCTCTGCCTCCCTTTACTTTTTACGTTCTTCCCTGTTCTTATCTTACTCCCATCGTCTATCAATATTCCACCAGCAATCCTCAGCAGTATCAGGTGGGACCAGAATCTATTGCCAATATCAAAAGTGATCGCTCTAGTCTAGAGTAATAGCTCTCAGGTTCTGACCTCAAGAGACAATTTAGCAGGTGTTCTAAGTCTGTTTAAATGGCTCTCCCATCTTAAGAAAAGGGCTAAAAAGGTGCAGTTTAGCCTTAATTACACCAGTGTCTCCATTCACCACTGTTACCGAGTACTAGATGATTTAGAGATGTAGGGAAAAAATGAGAAATAGACGAACAGATTTTTTTTATTTTTCCCAAAGCGATTAACTTTGTTATAATGAAACAGTGAGTGTTGTACAAGTCGTTCTTTCCATATGAGATTTTTGGAAATGTTCAGATTATTATAATTGCTGAATATATAACATTTGTCCTTTATCGTTCTGCTCCTGTGCTTTGTGGATTTTCACTAAGCTCCACTACCTATAGTTTCTGGTGCTGGGGAAATGAAATCACTGAAGACCCGGTAAGAGATCACAGCCTCAGCACAGCAAACCCATACATTTTGTATGTAACAAAGAGAGCTGTGCTCCAGGCTGACAGAAAAAAATTCATGAATCAGTAGATACAAAGAGAGAGATGTCAGATGAATTTGGGAACGGGGAGTTCTTTGTGATCACCCATCATTGTCCTTTGTTCCATCCTGTGTTTTTGGTGGACATTTGAAATACCTTGTAATTTATTTAGCCACTGGAAGGCACAAAGAACAAATTGATCTCCAACCAAATAACAAAGATCAAAGGGGCCCTCCAGTTGGGCTCTTTAGGAACCCTCAGTTAAGTCTTTTTTACATCTTGGGTAATTGAGTGGAATGGAGCCCAGCCTCATCAACCTTTCATTCACATGCCAATAGCCACATCAAGAAATTCTTCCTTGATGAACCCAGTGCAGTACAGGAGAAAATAGGAAGATAGGAAAGGTTACAATAAGAGGACCTTTTTTAGCCCATCTTGCTCATGCTAGTAGCTTCATGATCTAAGAATTACTTCAGGCAGTTTCTTAAAGGATTCACCTCTCCCAATGTGGTGAGAAAAGTTTATTCACAATCCCATGACTCGCTGTCCCCTGATCCTTGTATCACGGTTGACTTTGAAGGCTGAATATTTGAATGACTGAATGACGTCTGGGTAGTGTGGTGGTCAGCATTGCTGCCTTGAAGCGTTGGGGCCCTGAGTTCATTTCTGGAGCTGGGGTGCTATCTACTGTATGTGGAATTTGCTTGTTCCTCCTGTGTTAACGTAGGTTTCCTCTGGCTTCTTCAGTTTCCTATCACAGTCCAAAGACATACTGGTAGGCTTCTAGGAAGACTGGCCCTGGTGAGAGTATGTGTGTGTGTGTGCCTGTGTGTGCTTCTGTTCAGGGTGTACCCCATCTTGCACTACTTGCAAGCCAGCTTCAAGATGATCCTAAATTGAATGAAACAGAAACTGGATGGATGAATGAATTCAGTCTTCCCAATTTGTTTTCTGTTCCAGATTTAAAAAAATCAGTTCCCTTAATAAGTCTGATTAAAAAAATTCCTTGAGACCAGAAGTTTCCTTTTCACTGCCTCTGGAGCAGTAATAGTCTTCTTGTAGTGTAGTAATCAGAACAGAATACCGTGAATGCAGTATACTACTGCTTTATATTGATTTCTCTTGACTTAAATTGTTCCCTATATATATAAGTCCACATATTTTCCATAATTTTTCTAATACAAATTTTCTTTGTGCTCATTATCACCCATTTGACATTAAAATTGCACATTCTCGCTCCCTGTATGCAATACCTGTATTTTTTTGTAATACTTGTAGCTGTTGGCATACTGTTTAATACATGTAATGCTCATATGTTGCAGTTTTAAAGAAATAAAACATGTATAATCTTAATATTGGAGCCAAGATGTGCTGACTGCACACACCAGCTTGCTGCTCAACTCACTGAACTTCATAGTCTTGCCTTGTTATTATGAGCTAAGCTGAAATGGTAACATTCTACTGATACCATGTACTAATTTCTGCAACTACAACTTCAGTATTACACTGGCTGTCCTTCACAGACAAAAATCTGAACAGCTAATTCAGCCTCTGTTCACATTTCAGAACTTGCTAGGGTTTCCTTGTAATACTGAAAACAAAGGTACGAAACACGTATCCCATTTTTCCTGTCAAACAGGAGCACAGAGTGTGCCAGCCTGTGATTTCTGTCTCATCTGTGTTTTAACACAAACAGGAGTCTGGACAGGGTGTTCTTCTCTAGCAGCTGAACAAGAATTACAGTACCATCTCTGAATAAAAAACTGTGGTATCGCTCAATTTAATGCTCTTAATTTGAGATTGATTTCAGAAAAAAAGCAGATCAAGTGTTTCCTGTTGTTGATTTTTCTTCCTTCATTCTAGAAAGCAATATCCTTAAACCCCTGCCCCCACCTCCCCATTTCCTCCTACCATAAGTATATAAATAATTGACAAAGGGCTAGACTGGATGTCTTTAATAATTAATGAGAAATGGCCCTTCAGCTCTGATGGTGTTGACAAGAGTCCAGGACCGATAGATGGCCATGCTGGCTATCCAGCCCACCCCCCACCCTTCTGATGCTGTGCCCCATCCTTGCTCTGCATTATTCTGGGTGAATTGGCAGTGTTCGTATGCATGTGCCTTAGCATTTTTCATAATGAACACGGGCTATTTGTTTTAACAGAGCTCATTCAGAAAGTGAAGATCTGCTAGTGTTTGATGTTAACTGCTAGTTGTTTGAGATGTTAACTATAATTGATATGATAGGACCACATTCATAAACATGTTTTGTTTGTGCTAGTATGTTCTTTGCATAGCCAATGCCCTCCAAGGAATTGTAGCTGTACATTTTTCCACTAATATTTTCCATTGAAATGGTCTGAATTGTTTACAGGTTGCCCCCAGAATATCTTGGGAAGGCAGTTGAGGAAGGAATTAGACATCTGGGAAGAGTGTGGACTGACAGCTGCTGCACTGATGGCCTCCCTCTCCAGGGAGGAGGGCACATACGCAGTCTGGGCCAGCCCGCACAGGGCTCTTAGCTCTGCCACATGGGGCATCCATTTGGCTCAACCAGCAGTCTGGCAGGAGACCTGTTCAATAATTTAACAAGCAATGAGCACGCGGTTTCCTCTTTATGCTTAATTCCTCTTTCCTTTTTTCTTCCTTCCTCCCATTTTTTCTATTTCCTCTCTCTCCCCGAGTCTGTCTCTAAAGAGCAAACTTGTATGAACTGCAGTAATGCTTCCTGCTGCTACTAGATCTTAACAGACAATGACGAATGTCTCCCACTGCAGGGATTAAGTGTATGCGAGGCAAGAACAAACTCTTTCTGATTTTGTTTTTAAAGTGGTATCCTAGAGAGAGGGTTTCCAACTTATATATTTCAAAAAGGGCTATATAAAGCACAGGAAGTCTGATGACAGATGTCCCAGTACCTTATCTGCTTTTTGAGATACTGTTGATTTGAAAAGCTGGCATAGAAATGCCAGAGTAAAATGATCTAAAATCACTGTCAGACCTTCTCAATACATGAGACAGTATCGCAGAGGTTTGGAACAACCCTCTGTTCTTTTTATTGTAGCACTGTCTATGTAAAATGAAAGTCTCCATAAAAAAACATTTCAACAGTTCTAGTCACTAGCTGCTCTAAAACCAAGTACATTGAGGCTATGCACAGTAAGAACAGCAGCAACAGGTAACAGTACCTTGCGGTACCTGACGGAGCAAATTGTAGTAGGATTGCATCTGATTTACCTGATGCTTCTCTTAAAATTAAATATGATTAGTACGGACTGTTTCTCACAGTCTACAGTATAACCACCATTCTTGTAAGGCTTGATGCTTTTCACCATGAATGTGGAGCTAGGCCGCTATGCCTTAAGAGTGGGTCAACCTACATGGGGCACATATATAAGTATACAGTAGGCGCGCACACACACATTCTCAAAGAGTGCTCTATATTTTTAAAATCCATTATTTCAAAAGGTACAGGGCAGGGTGTGTGGAGAGGACTCCTGCAGATAGACAGTAATTTCATGCTTGACAGACCCTGCAGCAGGGATCTCTCAGAGCCTCTCCTTCCTTAATTGACTTTTGTCTTGGGCCTCTTACTGTTGTGGATTAAAGCGGTGCTATCTGTGGGACAGAACTGCATGGGTCATTATTTCCTGACCCAAAATTATGCATAGATGTTTTTTTAATTAATATATTTGCCAAATCACTCCATGCCTTGAATAACAGGAAGCCCTTTTGCGACGTGACATTTTGCTGTAAATTATGCTAAATCTGCAGGATGCCGCTGAAAGTGACATTAAAGTCGCTTTGTCTTCAGGAAGACGGGTAAAAAAACAACAACCTGTAGGAGAGCCTCTTAAATCCTGTTATATTTAATAGATAAAACACCCTCGCTACGAAACACTTTCATAACGCTCCTTGTAACAGAAAATTAACAGAAAATTACGAGTCCTACAATAATGTGTGCATGTTATTCAGTATTGTACAGTATCTGCATGTACAGATGAAATACATTTTGATGTTTTCCTTTCAAAGCTTGGGTTTGACGACCAATGACGCCACAATGGGACGTGTTCATACGTGACTTGCGTGTGCTGCAAACATCACGTGATCAAATACGCAAGCTGTAGCGAAAAATAAAAGAGGTCAGACCCAGGACTGTGCAGAAATATACAACAAGAGAGTTATTTCCAGAGGGCCTACACTGGGTTGTGCTGCAAATATCCCCTCTCCCCAGAATCTCTCAAGGCAGCTGAGCACCTTTTGAAAACTGACCTTTAAGAACAAAGACTGTGATTAATTGGTTTGCAAGTCTTTTAGAATTCCTCTTGGTTTTTAATGGTGTTTGCACGTGAATGTCAAAGCAATCAGCTCAGGGGCGCACGTGCATCCCATTTCTCGGCATGCTATCAAAATGCCGACTTTTTGATTATGAAGCTGCATAAAACAAAAGCATGTTGCATATTTAATGCATCCCGTACAAGGAAACTCACAGGGCATGCACAACACCTTGCTCGCAAGCTGAGTGTTCTGTTCAGGTCTTTATAGACTACAGTACCTCCCAGACCCCCCATATGTAGGTATGAAATAATTACCACTTGCCTGACCGTTTGATTTTGGCAGATAAAAATATATAAAATATATAATATATACAAATATTTATAGATGTGATTTGCACATTTTGTTTTTGCTGGCGATCTTGCCAGCAAGCGGGTGATCAGCAAGGTTACTTGTTTGACTAGAGACAAGGACACGTTTGGGTAAGAAGCATTAATTGCAAGAAAATTAGCTTTACAAGCAGTATTGACAACAGCCAAAATAAAACAACGACAAATTTAAAATTCAAAGATTTTTTTAGATCAGTTTTTAAATGCTGTCTCTCGGTAACTAAGCAAATGTATTGATTAAATTGGCATTGCCTTTTGTGTGTTTATTCTCCTCTATCAAGCAGAGATTTCAGAAACTCTTAAAATTCTCCAGTGATTAGGGACACAAGGGGTCTGCCCAGAGGTCACATTCCAGAAGGTCACTGCTGGCCGAGGTCTCCCCAATAGCCACTGATTCTACCAATCCCAGCAAGAGGGGTTAGAGGTCACAACAACCAATTTGCTAGAGAAGAAAGTCAAAGATGACATTTCAGAAGAAATCCTGTTTCTATAGCCATTAGTTTTTAGCACAGAGTCCAGTATGAGGTAAATTCAAAAGAGGCAAAGAGTTAGAACACAAAAACAAGGCTTTCTCTTTGAAAGGTGGTTTTAAGAAATTATGCCTTTAAATTTGTTCTGAATTTAAAATTAATTTGGAGAGTAGAAGCAAGCATGGGAATAGTTTAATGAAGGATCAGATGATGTTTGTTCCTTTTTTTAAAAAAAATCATGCAATTTAACCAGAAAAAATAAATTGTTTTAGATGTTGCTTTTTAAAATGTAAATGGATGCTGTGGAAATGGCAAAAAAAAAATATTTTTTCAAATATGACTATGAAGGCTGTGATTCCTCCATACCCTGTCAGGGTCCCTGAAGTGTCCCCCCTCACCCCCTTCATAGTGCATTTCCCAGGGACATCATTAACAGAGTAACGTGAGGTGTCCCTGAGCCTTTAATGTTGTGAATTATAGTGGGAATATGGGGAGAAACTCATTTTTTATTGATAAAATTGGTCCCGTTGGTATTGTTGTAGGAAATGATCTATTTGTGCTGTAATCTGTCAAACAGAGATTAGTTGGATGATCCATACCTTATTGACTTAGGTGCGACTGTGATTCATAAAAATTTAACTCATTTGTTTCAAAGGCTGATTATTAAATAAATGTGTGTTGTTAAAGCACTCTGGATTGACAAAATGGATATTTCTGAAGCATTACTCCATCACATGTACAATAAGACTTTTTGACTCCGTTAATTTTACTCCCCACCACTCTTCGTGTTTGAAAGATTAGATATATGTATTGTTTTTTATGTGACTGATGGCTGTGTTAAAGTGGCTTGCTCAGTCATCTAATCTCTAAATTCATTCACCAAGTATCTCCTGCTGTGATCATTTTTGGTGTAATACAGTGTTATACTGTAGCTAGTAGTACCCACCTGCTAATTTGGGCCACTTTAGGTGGAGCTAGGTTTCTCAGTATCAGTATTCCTGTTCACAGTTCATGTTGTTCATGCAGTGATGCCAGTAAGAGCCATGTCCTATCACTAATTGGCACTAACTGTCCTGTAAAGCATCATGGAGCCTACCGGGAGTGGGCAGTGTGTGTCAGAGGAGTCCAAGGACAGTGGCCGTAGGCTTCCTGTGAGCTCAGGGTTAAGTTGGCAACTGTTTGACGATTCTCAATTTTGAGTAGAACATAGAAACATGAACATAGATAGTGAACAATGCATGCTAGTGCTTGAAGCAGTCCCCGGCAAACAACAAGGCACAATCAAATAACAAGTGAGAGCCAGATAAAGAGAAGCAGACTGCAGTGGAAACAGGCTGGTGGCAGAATGGATACTGGTGGAAAGTAAGCACATCTAGTGCCCTGTGTGTAACCAGCCACCAGAGAATCATGGCAGTGACAGATCAGGGACTGAGGACAGCTCCACTATCTGCAGGTCTTTCCCAAGAAGGGCTGGAGTGTGCAATCCAGAGGAAGACAGATACGAATTCTAATGGTGTTTAGGTACTGTATGGTGTAAATTCTCCAAAGAAAGATAAACATGCAGAGTCTCCTTTTTTATTGTTTGCATTTTTATCCAAGGGAATTTTCGGCCATTCATAAAACATACCCAGCATCTTGCCACTCCTAAAAAGTCTGTTATCAAACAAGAAAATACTGTACCTGTACAGCAGAAAATGGAACTGGGAGATCAATACTTGGAGGTTTCCTGCTGGTGTGTACCTTATCTTGCTACTGCATGTAACTTCACCTTTTTCCAAGGCTTTCCACAGTGTCTGACTGTCAATCTGAAAGTTATAAGGTCTGCAAGAAAGCTTGTGATCCTTTAGTTTTAAGGGCAGGGTATCACTCAGGTTGATAAACTAATGGGGCAGCCACTGGTGGGGAAGAAAAATAAATAAATAATGAGCACAAATAATGCAGCAGGTTTAATGGCAGAGAACGCAAAGTGAATCCTTCTTTTCCTTTCGCTCCCATCCCAGCTCACTCTCTGTAGCTCATCTCTTATTAATCCCGAAGCCACGCTCCCGAGATGCAATAAGGCTGCTTTTCCTTTTCCCCGCAGAAGGGTGATAATAGCCAGATCCTGAATGGAAATAACCCTGCCAACCATTTCAGATGTCATTGACTGTGCTTGTTTAATTGGTGCTCAGATGAAACATTATTAGCTTATGAATTCAGAGGAAATAATTATTTGTCAGCTTATGTTGGTTTCTCCTGCTGACATGTGGGTGGCAGCGCACAGCGGGGCCCTTCACGAGAGAACCAAACAATCGCCTGCTTCTCTGACACAGCTGGGGTGGCAGTGATTCTGAGACGCGTCTTTAATGAATTCTGGCCTTCGTCTATCCAATCTGGGGCAAGACAGCACAGCTCAATTAGTTGAAAGAGCTCTTGGGTTTTTTCTCCTCATACGAAACAGTTACTGAAATAGTAATAGCCCAACAAATTAAAACAAGACATGCAATTAGCTTTGTCTCGTTAAAGCAAAATAACTGCCGCCATACAATTGCAGGGATTATCTCCCTAACAGTTATATTACATTATTCTTCCCTTTAGGGTTCTATGCTTCAACACAATCTTTAATACCTAATATTGGTTTACAAGACTAGGTTCAGAATTTAGGGCATTCCCTTAGAAGCAGTTGTTGGCAGAAACAAGCAAGTAAATTGCATATACTGTACAGTGCAGTCCATCCAAAAAACACCGTAGAGTCCAGCACCTTGTATCAGTGTTTCTCAACCTTTGCCATTTCACAGCACACTTAACGTACATAAATTGAAAAAAAGTGGGGTACACTGCCCCCCTCCCACAAAAACATCACCAGCCCAAGCACATTATTATTAATATTATAACAATTTATTTCAATGTTTAATCTGGGGTTCCCTTGAAGTGAAGGATGAGTGCCTTATCCTGGTAGGAACTGATGATGGTGAGACATGGAGCATGTGCTCAGTCGCTCTCCGGCTCGGATTCCCACGTGTCTCAGAGCATGCCCTCAGTCTCGTGTGTATACATCGAACATGCAGCCTGTCACTTTATTTACAAACCTGATACATACAATGTTTTTTTTCTCATATGTGACTTTCTCAAAATATCTGTGGCACACCCTCCTAATACCTTAAGGCACACCGCAGTGCCTTGGTTAAACAGTTGATTACAAAACAGCATTTCTCACCAAACACATCTCATGTTGTTCATCAGCAATAACACAGTGCACCCAAAACCAATGTATGTACAGTCCATTGTATATTCTTATGAAGAAAGCACTTTTAAAAATAACCTAATTTTATGTTTTTGGTACTATTCTTGTGCAAACTGTATTTTCTCATAGTGAGGTGAGTCAAAGGTTACAGGGGAGATATTGGTAGGGGAAGTAATAGGCTATTTAACTTCACAGTACTCACCTGCTTCATAGAAGAGCATCCATTTTAGCTACACAGTAAGGAGAAAATGCATGCATGGTGCACATCATGAATCAGAGGACACAAGTGGGCCAGCAGTGCACTACACAGCAGGTCAGGATGAGAAATGAGAAGGAGCTTCATCAGTGGAATTGAGGTGGAACATTAGGATGTTCAAAGTGAGCAAGATTTGCCAGCAGCCATATCACCCTGAAACTCACAAATGGCAACCCACTGAAGCTAAGCAGAGTACACGGATCGGAGACCTCCTGAGAAAAACTAGGGTTGCTGCTGAAGAGGTATTAGTGGGGCCAGTAGGGGATGTTCACCCTGCGGTCTGTGTGGCTCCTACTGTTCCAGTATAGTGATACGAACACTATACTATAAAAGGGTGCAGTCCTTCAGATAAGACGTAAAACCGATGTCCTGATTCTCTGTGGTCATTAAAAATCCCAGGGTGTTTCTCAAAAAGAGGAGGGGTGTTACCCTGGCCTCCTGGCCAAATTTCCTCTTGGCTTTTACCAATCATGGCCTCCCAATGATCCCCATCTTATGAACTGGCTTCATTATTCTGTTTTCCTCCCAACAAATAGGTGATGTGTGACTGCTGTTGCATCATCCAAGTGGGTGCTGCACATTGGTGGTGGTGGAGGAGAATCCCCACTACCTGTAATGGAGTGGAGTGTCCAGAAAAGCGCTAAGTGTAAGGAATTATTTTTGTTAATTAGATCAAAATGGAAGCAACAGACTGTGCTATTGCTGTTTCTTCATCTCTGCAGAAAGTGCATTTATTCATGTTGGCTCTTATTGCAAAGTGTATGCTTGTTACTGTCAGACCCAGTGATATGCATTTATGATTTTAATGTTCATGGTAGTTATGTGTAGCTTTTCTAAATGAAAAGTAGTTTTGTTGTGTCCTCTGCAGGGGTTGCATCAGTTAATTAATTGACTGAATGTATAGAAAAGAAACTAGATGTATTTGTAACTCATTTTTGCATGAGTGCAACAGGGTACACTGAATACTAGGGATTTAAGCTTGACACTTTTAACATGGTGTTGACTGGAATTGCCAGTCTGCCAGTCTCAATAGTACAGTAACTGTACTATCTGAGTGAGTCTGAGACTTGGTATATCATGTCATGTTCAAAGTCTTCAAGAGGATTTAGTAATTCAGAGGAAATAATTTGTCATCTTGTCGACGTTAATCTTATGGGTATATTCAGAATTAACACTGAAATGCCATTTTGCTTCAGGACACTAGAGGAAACTAAGGTTTAATAGTGAGAACAGGACATGGGAATCTAGAATAAGATACACAACCATGTTGTTGAAGTCAGCACCCTAGCTTTCTTCAACAAGTAAATAGAATGTGTAACAATAGTAATGTTATTGGTGTCATATATCTTGTGGGCCGTTTTATTTGGTTATTGAAGCCCAGCACATATTTCTAATACATTAAAATGGGGGCAACGGTTCAATCAAATAATTCAAGACTTAGACTGTGTTAGTTTTGACAACATGCTTTGGTATCTGCTTCCTATTTTAGAGCTGGTAAATGGGAGGTGAAAGAGGTCTGGGCCTAAATGGAGCCCTCAATTAGCAGCTGGCATCTTGGAAAGCTGAGGTAAACAAGAACTTCTTTTCTCTTCCTATTGCTACCAGTGAAAGAAGAGCATAGCAATACCGAGGCATAAGAGTTAAGGGCATAACATTGCCTTGACAGTGAAATTCAGGATTAAATCATGATTAAATTCATGATTAAATATGGAGAGATCTACTAGTTCTTGTATCTTCAGTCCCTGCAAAATTACTTGTCCTACAGATTTCTTTGTGCATTTCAGTAAGAGCTCTTTCACAAAGCTGGAGGTCTTTGTTAGCTATAAAGATTTACTGGATTGTGGTTTTTAATTTGTGTTATCAGAAAGGTGAATAGTATTGTTAATAATGCCACATTTGGGGGAAATGTCTGTTTGAATGGGACAAATTTACCCATCAAGGAACACAGAAGTTTGGTTAAGTAGCCCAAAAGAGTATATCACTTGAGTATAAGTTTAATATATATATACTGAGAATATTATTTGAATTTTAATGTCTCTCCATTTATGTACAGTAGTTGCTATACAGTATTGATGCCCTGAGTTATATTTTCCACTCAAATGATTGGAAGGTTGCTTTGATTCTTTGGAGACAATCTGATCCCTAACCCTAAACTACCCAAACCCTGATGGCATGGTTGTGTTCTAATACAGAAATTTAATTTAGGAAAAGTGATTGTTCAATGTTATCTTCAAGTTGTTTTTTTCTTGCCTTTTGACCATGCAACCCTCCCACAGTACAATCTGTTGAGACCACTTCCGAGCAGTTTCCAAAAATGAAACAGTCCGCCATCAAAAAGTCTAAAATGGCCTCCATTTATTTAAATAATAGTTGCTGCAACAAAAAATAACAACAGAGCCACGTTCCTCTTTCAGCTCCCAACTGAAAACTGACTCACAAGCTTATCCTCTGCCTTTAATTAAAGAGGGTTCTCCCCTTTTAAACACCCACAACACTCTTAAAGAACCCCTCTACATAACAGTCACATTCACCTCAATAAAAACACAAACATTAAAACAAACATCCATTACCAAAGTCAATTATATTTCACATTTCCCTGAACAATATTTGAATTCCTTATTGAAACATGGGGGTTATTATTTTAAAACACTAGTGTTCAAAAATGGATGGGAAGACCAGCTCCCCTCCAGTCCACAAGAGGGCACAATGGAAAACATGCCGGTGGCCATCTGGTTATTGCTTCAAAGGCTTTAAATCAGGCCCTGCCCCTGAATGTGGTTTTGACTGGTAAACCAAAATGAGGTGAAGTAGCTGCAGCCAACAAATAACCAATAAACCATTCACAAAAAGGTAAGAATTATATTTACTTCAAAATTATAATGTAGGGGAGCAGGCCCATCACATGCCTATATGGCTCTATAACCTGCATTGCTCTAAATTGGAATGTTGACTTAATTGCCCTAAAAGCAAAAGATTGAAAGAAATGGCATCAGCTTTTCAAACTGTTGCATTTGTTATTTAATACACTGGAATTTTAACAGATACAGCTACAATGTATTGGCTAGTCCTGACCCTTAACCTATTAAACCCTGAAACCATGCAAATTGAGGACACCATTCAACATGAACTTTCTAATGACAGGATACTTGTCAAAAAATAATATTGCACCATAGGTCACACATTTTCTTTGGGTTGGCAAGATTATTGAGTGTTTTAAAGTTAATATATTGTTGCCCTGAGGTATATTTTCAGCTCAAATGAGTGGAAGGTTGCATTGATTCTTTGGAAACAATCTGAACCCTAACCTACCCAAACACTTAGCTGAGGTTAGGGTTAGGAGTATTGGAAAACATTGAGGATGTTTGATGGCATGGTTGTGTTCTAGGCCAGAAAGGAAATTTAGAAACAGTCATATTTCAATGCTATCTTGATATTTTTTTTCTTGCCTATATGGCTCTATACCCTGCATTGCCCTAAATGGGAATGTTGACTTAATTGCCCTAAAAGGAAAAGGTTGTAAGAAAGGGCTTCAGCTTTTCAAACTATTGCATTTGGCATTTAATGCACTGGCATTTTAATAGTCACAGCTACAATGTATTGGCTATTCCTGACTCTTAAGAGTCAGGAATAGCCAATACATTGTAGCTGTAACATTGAAATATGACTGTTCCTAAATTTCCTTTCTGGCCTAAAACACAACCATGCCATCAAACATCCTCAATGTTTTCTAATAATCCTAACCATAACCCCAGCTAAGGGTAATGGGTAGGTTAGGGTTCAGATTGTTTCCAAAGAATCTATGTAACCTTCCACTCATTCGAGTCGAAAATATACCTCAGGGCAACAATATATTAGCTTTAAAACACTCAATAATCTTGCCAAACCAAAGAAAATGTATGAATTGTGCTACAATTTTATATTTTGACAAAACTCCTGTCAATCGAAATTTTGTGATGAATGGTGTTCTCAATGAGCATGGTTTCAGGGTTAAATAGGTTAACCTGTTTAACCCTGAAACCATGCTTATTGAGAACACCATTCAACACGACATTTCTAATGACAAGATACTTGTCAAAAAATAAAATTGTACCACAGGTCATACATTTTCTTTGGTTTGGCAAGATTGTTGAGTGTTTTAAAGCTAATATATGTTACTGTATATATATACAAGTTGTGTTTGGCATTTAATGCACTGGCATTTTAACAGATACAGTTACAATCTATTGGCTATTCCTGAATCTTAACCTGCAGTGAGATGGACGCATCTTATAATTTTGAATTTTACCCTTATACATTGATCTTACAGTATATCTAAAAAATATTTTTGTTTCACCATCAAGCGATTTGTATTTGTTATGTATTTGTATGTGTTAAATGTGGTCATATATTATACAATGCACACTATAATATATGTTTTATCTGGATCATTACATAATGTACATACATTTAATAATATTGGAACATATTTAATATCAATATTAATATTAATCCTGGTCAGCTCAGAGATTTCAAGATAATTGGTTATTGAATTAACCAAACATATAAGGATACATTTACTTGAAGTAGATTTCAGAGTGGGATTGTATTTGGTTATGTTTTTCTTTAAGGCAATAACTGGATTATGTTAGCAACCTATTGACATCACCAAAATCTGTAATTATTTGAGATGCTTAGCCAAGTCTTTGGTGCAATTTTTTAATTTTTATATTTTTTATTTTTTATTCAGCATGTAAAATGTTTGCCAGTCTAAGGTTTTCTACCATTTTTTCCAGATGAACTCCTTGGTTGCACTTGCTGTATGTTTGAGGTTATTGTAATGAAGCACAGCCCAATGAGTGGATGCATTTTCTTCTGCATAATGAGGCATTTTTTCAGAAACTTCAGAATTTATTCTGATTCTTCCATCCTTAGTTACCTGACCAATAAAAATGTTTGAACTAGTTCCACTTACGATGCTATTTTACGATTTAAAACCAACCTAACCCTGCCAGGTGCTTCTTATAAGATATACATTGCACATATATGTTTTATGTATGTGCTGTACTGTATATATTTGTCCTGTGGATAAGTTGTGTGTACAGTGACAGGCAGAGCACTGAATCTGTTGCTGCATGATGCTGAATTCCTTGAAATCCACAACCAACCATATAATAATAACTGCACAGAGAATGATCAAGGCAGGGAATTATTCTGGAAGATACTCCTGTCAGAGTCTGTCGTTGTCAGCTGGCTCCTGTCTGCCCACGTCAGAGGGTGTCAGTGTGTCAGAGAAAGAGGGACTGACTGGGCTCGCCTGCGTCATGGAGATCAAGCTGTGATCTGTGTGCCTGACGGTCGTGCCCAGTGACAATTCAATCTGCGCTTCTCAGAGAATGCCACTTGAGTCTCATTTGGAGACGGCTGGGGTGCAGTGTGCTGTAAATTTCATTTTCCGGCTAGTGACAGCTGATTCTCTCAATGTGTCCTTTTTGTGCTAAGAGCAGTTAAGCACTTAACTGCTTAAGGCTATTTCAGCACTAGAGTCCCTTGGTATTTGGTATGGAAGGTGCTTTCACAGGGCAGCAGGCATCAGGCTGAAGAACACAGCCTGATCTCTCATCAACTCAACTGTCCTCAGTCAATTTGTGTCACTCCCAGCTGTGGCAAATGCTGTCTTAGCACTCATAATGGGAGATAGAACTGTGCAGGAAGTTTGCATTATAACCTTCTTGAAAGGAATTTTGCTTTCATAAAATCAAAAGCACAGGATGACAATGACTAGGACACTTTGTGCAGCTTAAAATTTGAATAGGAAGTCCACATTTTCCTGTTTTTTTTCTGTACTGTCTTTCAGGACCCAAAACACGTGCTGGTTGAGAGTGTTTTGTTCTGTTTGTGCTCAGTTTTTTTTGACTCCCTAGCATGATGGAGTAGATGTCTCAGTGTGGAAAGAACACCTTGTTTATTTTGGAATCATACACTGGCAAATTGCTCGAGAGGGAGTTATGCTTTCTGGTGCTCCTTTTGCTTTAAACAAAGGTAGAAATAAATGCTAAGATGGATTTTCTGAAAAGATCAACAGTTCTTATCTGTGGGGATAAAATGGTTCATTCCCGGCATAGTTTCTATAAGAGGGAGTTTCGGGAAAATGTCTTCAATGGGATACTGTTTTAGCGACTGCATGGGAATATTTCATGTGCTCAAAGTAGTTGCCAGTGTTTGGGACAGTTGGCTATTTGATGTGTATTGCAATTTAGGCCATTTGTTAGCAAATGTTAGTCTGTGAAAGTGCTTTAGCATTTGAAAAACCCCTTAAAACTATTGTGGCAATGTGGGGCCAAAAACATCATAAATGAGAATGACTGAAGGAAACAAATTCAATTCAATTCATGGTACGGTATAAATAGTTGTGAAGTACAAATGTTAAAACTGTTCTCTCTGCAATTCAAAAACCCTGTAGTGTAAGACATTCATCGACTGATTAATCAACACAATATCTGTGCATATAATGCTTTGTCATCAATTTAGCTGATGTCTTTATCCAAGGCAAACAAATGTACATATAATAATAAATACATCAATAATGATAATAACCTAGTGATTTATAAGTATAATAAATATTGAATGTTCCAGGAACAGTAATGTTAATCAGAATATATGAAATACAGATTGACGCAGTGGTGTGGAGTTTAACACTGCAGCCTTCCTGCTCTTGGGTCCTGAGATTGATTCCAGACTGGGGTTCCTTGTGTGAATTTTGCAAGTTCTCAATGTGGCTCTGTAGATTCGACCTGGGCAATCAGATTTTTACAACAATCCAAATGCATGCTGTGTAGTTAATTTGTCGTGTCTAAAGACCTGTTCCCTGTGCCTATGTGTCCAGTGATCGATTGGCATCCCAGCCAGGGTGTATCCCGCCCTTTTCTGTCTGTCTGCCAGGCTGGGCATATGTGAGGTAGTTTATGTTTTCCACTTGTTTTCTGTGTGCACTGTGGCTGGCAGTGCTTGATTTTTTTAAACTTGTTTTGAAGGTTGCGTGCTTGTTTTGATCAGTTACATAATGACATTAACAAAGCTTTCTTTCACTGTGGTCTTTTTATGTACTTAAATTGAGAAGATCTTTAACAGATCTTTTGTATTAATTTTGATTTGATGCATAGCCCCCACAGAGGTGAAATGAACTTGCGCATTGTAGGATTTTGCTTATAGTGCTTCGGAAATGTTCAAATACTTTTTATTTAACAAACAAATACCTGTAGTTCAGAATTTCCAAATATAAAATGCAAATAAAAACATACTGCACTTGAGACACTCACATTTCTCTCTCCATCTCCAAAACCACATGCAACACAGAAAATTAGGTCATCACACCATTGTTGTAACTTCTGTTGCTGCTAGTCAGGAAGCCCTTTCAGTGTATGGAATGTTCTTACACTGTTCTTACACGCTTGTAAAAGCAAGCCAGTCAACACTTTCCACTTGTGTCTAGTGCAGAGTGCCAGTAATGGCCTTTGATCTCACAGACCAGGGTTACAGATTATCAGGTACTGCGTAGGCACTTTGCTGACTTTAGTAGATGGACAGTGACCCCTCTCAAGTTTTTGCTCTTCTGTTTTTAATTCCAGAACAAACATACCCCTTCCAAATGTCAGTGTTTATTTCCATGTCATGCCTCAAGATACACTGCTCTGTACGTTCTCTCTTCAATCGATTTATATTTTATAACTACTAGATATGGAAGCTGGTTACAACTGCAGAACCCTGAATTGTTGCAGGATAATGCAGAGCAGCTGCTGTACGGTGCTGTAGAAAGATAAGCAGGATCTGAGGAAAAGTCCTCTTTATTCTCTGTTATGAGCTCTTTGATCTCCTGCAGTGGCTCAAGCATGTGAGAGGGGGTGTGAGGCAATGTGGCTTGGACAGCTGTGTGGAACAGTTCTATGTTGTGTTCTTAGCCTAGTCAGAACAGTATGAAGCTCCATGCTGCTTTATGAGCAAGGGAACCTTGAGAGGGATTTTTACAAGACCAGCCTGATGAGAAACACCCCTTTATGCCACGTATGTCTTCTGAATCCTTAATATTCCTCCAAAGCAGGTTTGCAGGCATGACTGTTTTTGAACTGATATGACCCACAAAACAGACTGTGTATCATTCTTATACTGTACCTTACACAATAGACCACAGTGCTTTTAACTTCATTTCTCTAAGTACTTCACATCGATCCCTTTTCTGCATGTGCAATAGTATTGGAGCAGAGATCTCATGGCACCTTGGCAGCAATGCTTTGCAAGACAATATCTAGCTCAGCAGAGGCATTTAATTAGGAAGCAAAGGTTCCTGTACATATACAGAAAGTACTGTTTGGAAATTGTAATTGTCTGACTTTATATTCAAGAAGTTTTGACAATGGCTTTATGGTACATAAAATAATTACTTCATAGGTCTCACATTTTCCAGTTCT
Source organism: Lepisosteus oculatus (assembly GCF_040954835.1). NCBI lineage: Eukaryota > Metazoa > Chordata > Actinopteri > Semionotiformes > Lepisosteidae > Lepisosteus > Lepisosteus oculatus. The sequence continues at coordinate 35,088,344 of NC_090700.1, forward strand.
TTCATCTCACACTTTGAACCACGTATTTGTAAAGAAGAGAGACTGCTTCTTCATTCCTCAAGCATTTTTTTAAATGTGCTTCTAGGAAAAAATATTTTAAAGCAATAGAAGGTGTGTGACTGTAATACGCATGTTCATATTAAACTACATCTATATATTTCAAACACTTTCATTTCTGCTGCATGAAATATAATAGATTTTATGTACTGTAAACCTAATCTAAGCATTGTCCATTATTAGCATGTGTTTTTTAAAAAAATAAACTATAAATTGCAAACTGTAAATAAGAGCCTACCAAAAACAAATGGATGTGGCAATAAATGTAGCAATATCTGATAGCAGGAAGTGTCTCCAGAAACATTCATTCAGAGAAATGAGGTTTAAAAACAAAACTCACCAGTCAGGGGAAACCGTTTCCATTGACAGGAATGAGGAAGGACTTGAGCTGGTTACTGGAAAGGCCGTAGCTGCTTCTCGGAATCTGGAACTTCAGAGATTACACAAAAATGCAATTAAGTTCCGAACCCTGAGCAGAAGTGTAACAGTGAAAGTGAAAGTTACAAAACTTTCACTACTGCAGGCCCCTATGATTTTGCACCAAAACATGAGCACTAAAGAAAACCATGAAATACAATAGAAATCAATTGTCAAGAGTGCAAGTATAGAATTGCTTTCTCTTCATGAAGTTTCCTTAGCATTCCAAAAAGACCCACCAGTGTCAGTCACTTGTAAGCTTGTTAATACCTGCCCATGTCATATCTAATCAAGCCAACATTGAGAGCAAGCTTTCAAATCAAGGTTTAATTTAGCAATCTTAGATTAAGCTTGACTTCAACGGTAAATAAATTAAATTATCCAGTTAATTTCAATGTTATTGAGCATATATTGAAGGAAGTATAAGAGGGTCCTGGGGCTGACTCTGAGCAATCTGAGAAGAGATCTCTGTGATCTTCTCCCCTACATTGGCTACATTGTGCTCTGTTTGAAATCCAGGGATCGCCTCCGTTCCTCAGTCCTTTTTGGGACTTGAATGGATCGGTTTGTCTTGGAGATGATACATGTGGCATTTGCACCATCTTACTGACAGCGTTCGTTTAACTGAATTTCCCCTTTTTTCTATACAGTTTAATGCCAAGCACTTATAATGTTAGGCGCAGAAATATGCAGCACATAAGAAGTCAATTATGAATTAAAAGCCATCCTCTCTGCATCAACACAGAGCTCTGGCACCTCCAGTCTGGTATTAAATATGACTGGCCAAGCAGTCCACACTGAGCTGCTGTGAGCACTTCAGGCAAGAGCTGCTACGCTAATGTTTTTGTAGTAATCTGGTTCACCTGTAGGGGGCGCTGTGTATTGCATAATCGAGATCAGGCCATTAGGGCAGTCTCTTGCTGATAGGAATGCTCCTCACTCATCCCTTGCACAGAGGATATTAAAAGAGGTATAAGCTCACTGAGCTCTTTTTTTTTAGTTACTCATATGTTTCCCTATATGTATAAAAATACAAGATGTGACATTATATGAAAATGTGCTGCATATTAGAAGGAGTGACCCAATGTAAATAATTTGAACAGGTACTAAAATGGAAGACAGTTCATTTTACAGTATATATCTATACACCTTCACAAATATGCTAGGCAGATCTGTTTTAAAATAACATACCCCTGACAATCTTGTTTAAACAAGACTTAGCTGCCCTTGCCTATAGCTGTGCTGCCTTGCAGCAGCTATAGTGCATCAGCAGCTTCAAACCAGTTTCCCCATGATTGAGGCTCCTCGGTGCACTGTAGACATGTCCTGACTGAATTCCTGTCATTAGATATCCCCCATTCAGGGCGAGAGTGATTTGCAGTTACTGGTGTTTTGCATGTGGTTTAATGAAAAAAAAATAGTTTGATCTAAATTTTATTAATATTTCACCTTGACAGTTATGTTATAATTGACTTATTTAGTTCACACTTTGTAACATACAGTGTGTAACAGCTAAGAGCAGGGAGCCTGCACTTATCACAGTAAGATTCAAAATCTGGAAATTTCTGGTAGGGCGGTGATCTGAGAATCGGAGTCAGACTTCTCAAATTTTTAGTCACAAAGAATGCAAGGAAAGATCAGACACCTCACTGTCTTTCTTTAAGAGGGTTAATCTCCTGGGTATTTTTCACTATGTACAGTACTGTGCCTACATTTGTGTGGTGCTCAAGGCCAGACCTTTCTGTGCATATACTTCTTTAGTTCAAATACTTGTGTTTATATGCACTTTGTACTTATTATTCATTTGTTTGATCATTTAATCGAGAAAGATTTAATTGTATCAATTTACTGTTTATACTGAAGCTGGTATAGCTCATTTATTTACTAAAACAGTCTGAGCAAAGTACAGTGCTAAAGAATACAACAGCAATGCCACACATTTTACACAGTTCCCTGGTTTTGAGTCCTGTGTCCTGACCCCTCCTCCACATTGTTGCTTCTTGAACATTTTATAGAATATTTCTCAGTGGTTTGTAAAACCCATCCCTCTCAACTGAAAATTAAAGGAGGAGAGAGGGGGTGGGAGCTAGACAAGGAGAATTACAGACTGGTGTAAAAAGCCTGGGGAAATTTTCACTTAATTTCCAGAGCTGTTTTCCACTGAGGGTGTCCCACAGCTACTCATCCAGATGGCATCTGAGTGAAATGTAATAACCTGACACTTTAAATCACAGAGGACACTTAACTCAGTTTATGCATGAGGCTGTGATGTTTTTCCCATAGAAATGGCTGTGCATGCTTGAGCATTTATTCCTAGCTAATTGCACTTCTGAAAAGACATACTGTAGTATCAGTGCCAGCATGTGCGATAAATAATTCTGATCAAACAAATCTTGAAACATGAAGGATACTTAGTTTATTTTTCTTAAGGCATGTTCACTGATGCTAACACATTTTTGATTTGAACATGATTTTGCCTTTCTGTTGGGAAAATGTTACTATTCATGTCATCTTGATTTCTTGAACCCTTTCACATTTATTTTTGCCCTTTGAGCTCTAGTTCTGTTGATTCTGTCTGGCCACGGTACAGTTTGTTCAGTTGTAAACCATTTTCTGTGGATTAGCATGATAATAGCAAACCAAAGAGTGGTCATTTCAGCATGAAAAAAATGGTAAAATCGTAGTAAAGCACAGAGAGGTAGGGTAAAGCAAGTTATGAGCTATGCTGAAGAGAGTAAATGCATTGTTTGACCTGTGAAATTGTATTCATTTATCATATAGACATCTCTCTCTCTCCCTGGAAAACAGTTCATTCTTTAACAGAAAAAGACATTTGGAATAATAATGTAATTTGTTAAATATTGCTGACAGTGGATTTACCAAGGGCTTAATCTTCTCAGAATAATTGCAAAACTCAGTGTGACTGTTGTCTTTACGATTTAACTGTTCAAGTGGTTTAATCATCTCAGACGATCTGCCTTAAAATAAGTGCAGCATAATATTATGAAACAAGCATAATTCTATAGAAAGCGGCACTGACCAGTTCTTTCACATATTCAGCAGACTGGAAAGAAATCTTTATCCTTCAGGAAGCCATAGAAGAGAGGGTATATGACAAATATCCATACAACTAAAAAGTTTAGTAAAGGAATTACTACTGATAAATGCTGCTGAAAACACCCCAGAGGTCTTGGCATTTTTTGATATTCAGGTGCTACCTAAATGAAGACTCAAACTCATATATCAGGCAATTGCTGCACACAGACCTTTACATACGTTTTCTAGTTTTTAGAAGTATCTATGTAGGTAGTAAAAGATTTAACATTGAAAAGGCAAGTCAACATTTCTTGTTTTTAGTAAATTGTTGATGTTGGCTCAGATGTTTACTAATCGTTTTTTTCTTTATTTTACCCATACTTGAATCTTTTGTTTATTTTCGAGTGTATCTGTATAACCGCACTCTGCATTTTTTTACTATATGATTTCCAACTAGGATCTTGTTGCAGTCATCCTTAAGGTCTTGAAAGAATATTCAGCTTGTTCATGTAATTGTCATGTGAGATGTCTGCTATGAGTGTGCACAGATTTAGTAAGGAGGCGCAAACTCCATGTACTGTAAATGTACAAGATACACTTTCTTTAGCTGCGCGTAAATATTTTTGATAATCTTTCAAAATCACACAGAAACTCATGGTCTCCATAAGATCACTGTCAATATAATGTTACTGAGGAAATCCCAAGTAAATATGGTCCTGTGACTGAGAAGCTCAGTTGTCATGGCCAACCTCATTTCTAAACGTACCTGGACCAGTAAGTGACATGGTCAGCAGTGCCATATCCCTTCTTTGGAGTTAGGGAGCATTGCATTGCATTCGTCTGAGCTGGCTTGAGATGTTCCAACCATTTTGATTGAAAATCACATTGTCATAGGCAATCGGGCAAAATCACTTCTTGCCACATTTGCAGGTGTGAGGGAAATCTTATGTCAAATGGATAAATGCAAATATATATTGCCCGGTCACTTGCTGACTGCATTTGACACAAGATAGTTACTGGAGCCAGTCATGGAATAAGGTGAAGATAGGTGAAGTCTGGAATTGTCTGTGCATTCTTAGATCACACAAATTCATGAAGAATTACATGTTTTTTAAGGATCTGAACAGGGCAGTGCAGTGGCTCTGTGGCTAAGGTTCTGAGCCTGTGGCTGGAAGGTTGCCGGTTTGTATCCTGCAGCCGGCAGAGGAATCCTACTCTGTTGGGCCCCTGAGCAGTTGTATAAATGGCTGACCTGTGCTCTGACCCCAAGCTTCTCTCCCTGTCTGTGTGTCTCATGGAGAGTAAGTTGGGCTATGCAAAAAGACAAATTCCTAATACAAGAAATTGTATATAGCCAATAAATGGATCTTTTCAAATGTAGATCTTTGTGATTATATCATAATCTAGCCAGGACACATTTCAATAGCATACTGGTTAACTAAGACCCCATTCTCCCGAACTGGCAAAGAAAAAAAGATAAGACTTGGAAAAACCTAGAAACTGAGTTAGACTAGTTCCACAGCTGATAAGGCCATTGTGTTCATTTTGTCACTGCAGAACATCAGCAGTGGGAGAGCTCTCACAAAGGGACACCACTGGAGCTGTGAACAGTAAGTGATGGACAGAAAGAAGCCTGATGTATCATCTGGCAGCTGGAACAAGTTCTGTATTCTGTGCCATCTGCACTTAAGCCAGGGTCTGCCCAGCCTTGACCGCTGTTTTGTGTGAAATGCCCTAACAGACCTGTGAAAGACCTGTGTGGGTCTAATAAAACCCAATCTTTTGGGGCTTAGACCTTAGGCTGTGAATTGAAACAGTGTCATTTTCTAGAATGGCGTGGCAAAGCTACGGATCAGATTTAGCACTGGGTAAATATTAGCAATAATTGGTTAGACAACTAAGGATTCCTAGCTGCCCTCACCAGTGTAAAAGGGATGTGGGCTGTGCTAAACATCAAGCCAGACAGAGGTGAAATAACATTGCTCAAGGACATGTAGCCTAATAGATGGCGATGTCATGCATTACAGGGCTCCTCCACAGAGACATGCGAAAACTGTTATGGCACCATAACCAGAAATTAGTAGCACTGATGTCATCTTCTCGGCCATTCGGCTGAGTACAAGTGATGAAGAAGGAAATATCCGCGCCGTGGAAGGGCACTGTGTCACTTCTCATTAGTGGGTGCGAGTGGTCCCTTGATAGGTTTTGGAGAGTCTGTGTGATTCTGTTGATGAGACAGCGTCCTCTAATTCCCATAGCGACCAAGAAGGAGAGGGAGGGAATACAAAAGCCTTCATTCAGAGCATGTTTAAAAAACCCTGCTGTATGTTTGCCTAAGAGTCAAGGTCCTGTTGACCTTGTTTCTCTGCTCTACCTTCTAAATTATTAGAAAAGTCTAGCATTAGTTATAACATACATCAAAATGACCATTTAAACAAAGTAGAAATCCATTATTTTCAATTAAAAACAGTTGTTTTTATTTTAAGAGACCTGCAACTAAATACCTATACTGGAGAAAAACTTATGAAAATAACCTAAAGGTTTCTACAGAAATGTTGCAATTCTTTGTGTATTTAAGCAAATATGTTCCTTTCTATAAATAGAAATGTAGGTCATCTATAAGTTATTTTTGTAAAGTTAATAGGTGGCATTCTCCTTTTGCCTATTTCTTTGTCCAGTTAGGTGACAAACAAAGCTTTTGTTGAATTATTAACCAACCTGTCCTTGCTGTATTGCTCTCCCTCACTCTCCATCTCTCTCTCCCTGTCATTTCCAATGTCTTTGACATGGACTACAGCCAAGCGACTGTGTAATGCAGTCCTCTCCAGTACCCCAGCATTGCCAGACACTTCTGATCTTACAGGTTGGGACTGAAAGACGGAATGTCTGCAGTACAAAAAAAGTCTTTCAGCTGAACCCATTGACAGTAAAAAAAAAACTGAAGTTTTGAAAAGAGAGTGCATTCTTATTGGCAGGAGAATGCCTGTAATTGCTTATCCACATCTCTGCAGGTAACTGAAACGACAGATTGGATGGCTGCTTTGCTGCATTACAAAAAGTGTACTGGGGGGATTCATTTTTTTAATTACAGTCTGTAATAAAGCTAATCAAAGTTCTCATTAAAAGGAATTCTGCTATCACAATATTCCGGAAATCCAAAATATAAGATAATGTGCCCCCAGTACACTCAACTGTACTCTTACATTTAGGAAAAATAAAAGGCAACAATGGATTATTTTTTAATAATGTTGCTCCATACTGTACTTCACCAGATTTATTTCTTGTTGAATTTGCCTTTACCTTAAGGAAGGGCTGTTTTATGCCTCTACCTGGAATCCTTTCAGGGATGCTTGCCAGTGCTCCCCTTTTAAAAACATGAATCCTTACTAGGAAAACCACTTTCTTCAGGCCAATTTTGGAAGAAGTGTTAGTGGAACCAGTGGTTTATGTAGATGCTTATACCCTATTATAGTGACGGGGACACTATACTGTAAAAGGTGCTGTCATTCAGATAAGATGTAAAACCAAGGTTCTGACTCCCTGTGGTCATTAAAAATCCCAGGGCGTTTCTTGAAGAGAGTAGGGGTGTCACCTCGGCACCCTGGTCAAATTTCCCCCTGGCCTTTACCATTCATGGCCTCCTAAGAATCCCCATCTATGAACTGGCTTCATCATTCTGTTCTCTTCCCCACTGATGGCTGGTGTTTTGGGAGTGTACTGGCGCACTATGGCTGCTTTGCCAGGTGGATGCTGCACATTAGTGGTGGTGGAGGGGTGTCCCTATTACCTGTACAGCACTTTGAGTCGAGTGTCCAGAAAAGCGCTGTGTATGTGAAAATATTATTATTAAGGTGCTACTTTGACAATCTATGTGTCTGCCCAGGGCCTGTAGTGCCTGGGAGGCCTGTTGTGTTCAAACACAACGGGGTGCATCTGATATCAGCTTGGCACTAAGCCCCTACTCTTCTCCATGGAGGCGCAGTTCATTGATCCCCACCTCTCTCTGAAGGAAAAGCCTTCGCCGCACTGCTAACCTCTCTTCTAAAAAAAAAGATTGTCTGTCTGAAGCTAATCAGCTTATAAAGCTATAGAGGCCACTTCAGAGTCTTTGCCAGCTCTCCAGTGCCAGCCTCCCTGGACAAACATGATGGCGGACTGCCTGGGCCGTGTTTCACAAAAATGTCCTCTGCGTCAAATAATCTATTTGTTTTGATGAAATGACTTTGAGGTATTTTGCAGAATGCAATTTAATGCTATCTTGAATTGTTTCACCTGAACAACATGCAGGCACCTAGCTGCAGGTGATCCTCATGTGACCAGCTTGGTGCAAGACGCCTGACATGCTGACGTAACAAAGGACATTTGCTGCATGAGTACACCGAGCTTCAGGGAAACTGTGTGACTTCTTACGGTGCGTTAATGTTTGTGCACATGGCCTCATGTGAACGATGACTTGTCTGATTGAATGCTTGATAGTGTGGGTGCGTGATTTTGAGTAATTCCATTGCAGTGCGTGGGTCAGGTGATCCGTTACATTGTAAATAGTTGAAAAAAAGTTAAATAGGGTTACTCTTCTGACATCAAGCTCTAGTAAATGGTTTCCAAGGTAACGGCGCCAGCAGCCGGCTCAGCAGCAGAGTGAAGCTGAGGCTCGCTGGCTGGCAGCCAACACCTTGCAGTGCAGAGAAGCACCTCCGGGGAACGGAGAGCGCCTAAAAATATCCACACTAACGCTGCGCTTGCTGAGTACCTGTGATCACGCAGGCAAACACACACATGCGCAAGCCAGGATGCTGCAGGTTGGGTTCATCTGAGGACAGTGCAGAGACAGGGATGGGCCGGCAGTGGTCAGGAGTCTGGGAGGAAAATCAGACCTGCGTTTTGCCTGAAATACGGGTTAGTATACAATGGAGCACAGAGCCCTGCTTTAATAAGCAAACAGCCTTGAGAGGGCATTTAGTGCGACACAACACGAAGCCCCAAAGCGGCGACACTGCAATGTCTGTGCAGTTTGGCCTTGTGAATCAAATAAACTCGTGGGCAGAATCTCAGGCACAACACAGGTCTTTATACCGGGATATAGAAGCATGGAAAAATGACACATTACATTAGAAAATGATATGAATAATGAAAAGATATTTGTTTAGATTTTAATACGGACGAGCTCTCCATTAATCCTCCTCCCACCCAGCTTATTAGAACCAGGATCTAAATGGCTTTTTTCCTGGTGATTCATAGAAATGGGATGGAGTTAATTACCAGTTGTAGTTGTACTCTCTTTTGTTGGCAGTCCCACTGGGTACTGCAAGCAGCACATGCAGCATGAAAACCATGCATTCAAATAGCAGGCACAGTTAAATAAGTGAAAGGTCTATGAGTTGAAGAGTGTATCTCCTTGGAGGGTGTCGATGATGGAAGGCCACTCCAGATTCTCATTCACCGCTCTCTCAATTGTTCTGCAGACTGATAACACCTCTCTCTCTTAGGAAGTTCATAAAGGCCTCTGTAATGGATGCCGGGAACAGTGGCTTTTCAACTTCATGCCTTTGACCCTGAACACTTGGGCTCCTTACTCCCTGAAGATGATCGTGTTCTTGTTACATGGATGCTTTCAAGTTCTTCCCTCCCTTAAAATCTCAGAGACGAGAAGCCTCACATCTCACTTCCATTGGCTTCAATGTGCATGACCATTGACCTTAGAGGTGGATGGGCTGGATGGGAATCTGAGTTGCTTGAGTGCCATTTTAAGCCTGGGCTAGTATTTCAAGGTGATCCTGTCACCCATAAGGCTGTTGAGTCTTTTACAGATGTTGAGTGGCAAGGGAAGAGAGAAATGGTACTGCTGGAGAAGCTGCCCTATAGATATATATATTGAAGTCATGGCTATATAATAAGCTGGGGATGACATTATTTGTCTGCATTGTGTAGTACTCCCCAACAAATAAACATAACTCTACATAACATTTATCTTGTTCAGTTTTACCTATCTTCTTTCTCTTTAATAAGTAAACATCATAGTCGCGGGGTCTCTCTAACGAGTGCTGAAAGCTGTGATGGCATGCGCTGGCAGCAAAGATGTAAAGGTTAATTCTGTGCTGAAGGTTAGAAAAAAAAAGCAAAATGTGTTGTATTTCACCCAAACCCCGCATTTTTATTCTTTCTACTTTTCAGTGTGAAGTTAACCTTTGTCTCTCAAATGCCTTTTGGGCTGTTAGCTTGAAAATTCTTTTTGGCAGTTTTGGGAAGGTGTGGATCAAGGGAATTATTTTGCTTTTGCTTTCAAAAATGTGAACAAACTGCTTTTCAAAGCCCCAGCAGAAAATGTTGCGTGATTCCAGCTCTTGTAAAAGCTTAAAGATTGACTTAATATCATCACTTCCTGTTTTGGTAATTTCGTGACCTGGAGTCATTTGCTTACTGTTGGTTAATTTATTGATGCATTGGTTAGAAATTCACAGCCTGAACCTTCGTCCCTATTGCAAAACATACACTGAGGACTCCAACCCCGTTCCATGTGCCCCTCATTAATGTGATTTATCTCTGCAATGTGAGCTCATCCATGTGGCCATGCCCACTCAGAGGCAAGGATCACTTGAAGAGAGACGTGAAGGTGATGAAAGACAGTCAAATATTAGTTGTATCTGATGCCGTGGCTGTGATGAGAAAAGGTTGAGTAGGAGGGTAAAAAAGAAAAAGGTGGAATAAACTGTTTCAATGCATTTTTAGACAGTGTCATCATTCCACAACAGTACGCTATCAGCAACGTGGCGCGGAGTTGGGACGAATAGTTCACAAGACCACTACTGGACCACAAAGCTTGTAGTTGCAAGGGCTGCCTACAGGGGGCACTAGGATTCCTTTTGAGACTTGGTCATGATAAGACCTGCATAGCAAGTATTAAAAAAGCAGCAGTCACACAGTCTGCTTGCAGAATTCACCTATCCTGTCCTCTTTTATCACAGAGAAAAATTCTGATGATGATGCCTAAAAATCATTGGAAAACATTGTGGGGTCTGTGGATTACTCATGAAATTCGTGACTCAGTAAGGTTATGCTGACCTATCCTATCAGTTGGAGAGTGTATTTGCGTGTATATGTTGGGGGGGGGGGGGCGGTGTGCTGGCAGGGAGATTCTGGAACAAATAGTCATCGTCATTTGACATTTATTTTCATAGCATACACTGGCTGGAGAAATCTGTACGGATCTTAAATCAACCATGCTCCTGTTCTTCAGCTTCAAAACGTTTACATTGCTATGCTATACCTTGCTAAGCTTGTACTTTACTATGCCTAATCTTGTGGGGTGCTCCTCAGCTATTTATAACTGCATGGGATTTCACAAAGCCTTATAAGGATTCCACTGTTTCCCAGATGGGTGCTGCTGCTTCTTTGTCAGTTTGCACTCACACACAGCAATTTAGAGCAAATGTGTGTGAATTCTGTCAAGCGTCCCTGTCAGTTCACTGTAGGCAGGCCCCAATTTAATTGCAATCACATGTCCAGCTGGCATAGTTTGCTTTTTTCTCTTGAATCAATGAAAGTTAAAGTGTAGTTCATGATGCCCCTTTAACAGCTTACATCAGGTCAGTTCTAGTGGGGTCATGATAGCCCAGGGCAATGTTGAAAACAAAGTTTAAACTAGTAACATGTTCACTCTTCAATGCTTACACCTCAGCGCTAGAAGCATTAAACATAAAATGTAAGAACTCGTTGCTACTACATTAACAGCGTATGCCATTGTATGAATAACCGAAACAAGGCTAAGGAAGGATGATGACTTCCTTCAATGGATACACATTGTTTTCAGAATGATAGGCAGAATAGAAGGGGTAGTGGGACAGGACTGTAAATCTAAAATAACCTGCAACTTAGAGAACTAAAGCTAGAAGGAGCAGGCATTTTAGAATCTACATAGGTTAAACATACTGTAGCTGTGTACAATAGAATGCTTAATGTAGACATGGTTGCAAGTATCTTATTATATAATGAGCTCAGGATCTGTGTTGCAAAGGTGATATTAAGAGATTTCACACAGAAACTGAGAGATTGTGATGAATAATACAAAAGCTGAAATTGGAAATATGGTTAAAAATGGTTTATGAGGGCTTCTTAACCCAATTTGTGAAGGTACCTACAAGGGAAGATACTCTTATTGACCTGATCTTTTCATACACTAAGGATATAATAAGGGGAATAAATGTGATGGAACCACTGGGAAATTGTGACCATGATATGGTTGCTTTTGATGCATAGTTTCAATTTCTCAACCTTCCATCTAACATTAGGGTTTATAATTTTAGAAAAGCTGATGTTGAAGGAACCAAGCAGAGCTTACAAGAGGTGAAATAAGAGCAGGTGTGTTCAGAATCAGTAGAAGGATGGTTATACCTCAAAAACAGAATGTTAAATGCTCAAAACATGTTAATCTGTAAATAAAAAATTAGGAAAAGTATCAGAGGATACCACGGTAACGTTAAGAAGGGTATACTTTCAGCTGAGACTGAAGAAACACTCAGCCTATGGTCCCTGAGCAGGCTTGTCAATATGAAGTGGTGCATGAAACAAATGTTTTCCATATTTCTTTCTCTCTTAACTATTAGGCCTGCCTGGCTCTACACTGTAGAGATTGTAACAGTTACCAAATAACAAACATGGAGAATCTGACTTATTGTAATCAGAAAAGATTCATAAGAAACCAAAAAAAAATATTTAAAGTAACCATCAGGTCATGCTGCCTCACTCATTGTATCTATATCAGATGAATTCAATCTGTTTTTTGGTTCCTTCTAACTGCTGTTTTATCTCTTCATGCTCTCTGTTGGGAGTCTCCTAGAATCCATTCAGGCCCAGCTATTCATTCCTGAAGCGGCTGCGCACTGTGAACATCTGTGTAAAGGAAATTAGTCAGAAATTCCACAAATACAGACCAAGGAAATAGTCCAAGGTGTATTGTAACTGTGTGCAGCTCCCACTGTATGGTTTTAAACCCTAAACATGACCCAGATTCTCGCCACCCTCCTGTAGCCTCAGTTTCCTTTGAGAACTACTTCCACTAACAGTAATCGCTCCTGACTGGTATTCTTTTCAGTGAGTGGCAGTGTGGGGGCCCGGTGGGGTCCGAGCGACCCTTGGGACCATGGGAAGCTGCCTGATGCCCATCTCTGAATGAGGCCCCAGGCGCCTTTGATCTCTCTCTGAGAGGTCTGGATCCCCCCAGTGAAGGAATGCTGCCGGCAACAATGTCCCGCCCACCCGTCAGGCTTTTCCTACAAGGCATTGTGGGTGGGATTCAAAAGGGTCAGAGCCTAGGAAATGAACTAGGAAGTTTTCTCAAGAGTTTAGCTTTTAGTGTTTACCGGGATCTCTTTATACGACTTGAGGGGGCCTCTGCCCTGCCACTGTGGATTTATTTCAGCAGAACAAAGTCTGGAGCAGTCTTTTAAAAGCAAATAAAAGGAAGACAGGGGGACACTTGTCTTTATTTGCTGCCTGAATACTTATTAACTGCTATTAGAGCTTTCCAATATTGTGAGTTATCTTTTCAAACAGTGTTTTAGTGTAAGTATTGGCAAATATGTTGGATAGAAAGATGTGGAATGGAAAAGATTTTAAAGCAATCAGTTCTGTTTCCAGTTTTATTTTTGCTAATTGCATGTACTGCTATTTTGAGGAACTGAATATAATAAGGGTTGACAGGTTAAAAACACCATTAGTTGTTTTCTTTCGACAACGTGATTTTAAATATTAACATACAGTACCATTGAAACATTATTTTACTCATAAGTCCTTTGTTTATTCTCTATGCGTTACACAGAATTCATTTTATGTGGTCCAGTATGTGCATGATAATGCCTCTGACCCTTTATGAAAATTGGAAACCTCTGAAAATTTGCGAAAAGGGGGGATGATTAACAACAAATTTAACATCCTGCCGTCCTTCCAATCCATTTACAGCTCCTGTCACAGCTGTAAAGAGCTACGACATTTGGAATTAAAATCTTTACATGCAAATGCAGAAACATGGGCCCTGCATCTAGTGACTTATAGCTTCTATTGGCAGTATATCACCTTGCATTAAAAGGGGGGAAAAAAGAGCACTGTGAGTTCATATTGGCTTCCAGCGCCTTGGAACTGATTAATGGGGAAGAGACAGATTTGCATCTCCTTGAAGCCAGGCCCTTCGTTTCTCCATGAGCAGGCGTTGGCAGGATGGGAAAAAGCTGGCGATACACAGCAGTTTTGGATTATTTACCTCCCTATCAGGGGGCATTTTGGTGACGATCCAACGTGAGCCAGTTCACATGAATACAAAGACACAGCGAGAGAAAGGAGGTGGGTAGGTGGGGGTGGGGTGTGGTGAGAGTGAAGGGAAATAGAGGAGAGAAAGGGAAGGAGAGAATTAATCTTAAATGCCTGTCTTTCTGACTTCATTTTTTTTAATCCCCAAAGCCTTTGAATTGAGGTACCATTTAGGATGAGCTTTTTGATAGCAGGGGTTTTTGAGCACATAATTGACCTTTTTCCCCCACAAAACAGGATCGACAAGTTTTTTTGGGGGTATGTTCCATCTCCACTTGGAACTGGTACTGTAGCGGTTTAGAATGGAGCCATTCATCTTCTGCTGCAAGCCCTTGTCAATGATTGGAGGCTTGACTTGCCCAAAGCTGTCATCACTGCAAGCCTGCAGGCCTCTGTTTCACCAAAGGCCAAGATCACTCCGGGTGACTTGAACTTATCCAGAACTGTCAGCTTCTTAGCCAAATGTGTGCTGCTGCTTATGGTGTCCTGGTCTGTCAAATACCCAGACTGCCTTGGCAGTGCTCTACTGATTATTTGATGCTGCCTAGTGAAACCCAGCCCCAATCATCTAATCACAAGTCCTGAAGCAACAGTATCTGAGCTATAGAACTCATGCCTCCAGAGACCCGTAACTGAACTAAGCTTTATGTGCTTCTGCTCAGTGCATTAATCTTCAAAAAGGACATTTTCAATGCACCTGAACACGTATGTCCAGTAAAGCCTGTGTATAGGAAAATGCAGAACCAATTTAGATTTTACAGATGAAGCGGTGAAAATTTGTGTTACAGGTATATGTACAGATGCTCTTTTTATAAAAAAAATAACGTAGAAATGTCCTTGCATGTCAGCCCTCTGCAGTCACTGGCAGGTTATGAGCAGCAGATATTTCTGGGAGGTGTCGTAAGGAGAGAAAATCATTTGCCATGTTAAAGCCGCTTATTTTAATTTGGCTTTGTTTCAGTATGATTGCGGTCCCTTTCTCCCCCCACATGCATCACGTCTCAGGGTACTAGCATGCTCCGAACGCTGCTTACCCTCATTAGAAAAGGAATATATCCTCCTCCGGTTTCATTGACAATGACAGATGCTTGACTAATTTTCTCTGATGCTATTAAATAAAAACCAGGACATTGACTCCAATTAGATTTTCTTAGAAGAAAAGCAGATAGTTCAGAACAGACTTGTTTTGCTGCCGCATCCGTTTTATCCTCCTGGCTGGCACATTACAGACTTATTGAATTAATGCCATTAGTGACCCAGGAATGGGAGCTGCAATAAACACCTGCAGATGGTACCTGCAATGTCTGGCAATGGCAGCAGCAGTATTAAGAGCAGGAGGAAAACATAAGAAAGGGCATGAGCAAAAGGAGGTCATTCGGCTTATTCAGTTGCTAGAAGCAAATTGACCTAAAGATTTTTTACAGCTGCTTTTTGAAGGAAAAACATTAAATTGGCTTTGACCACATGGTCGGGTAGCTTGTTCCAAGCTCCCGCAACCTTTTGTGTAAAGCAGCACCTCCTGTTCACAGTTTCAAATGTGATTCCACATAGGTTCCACTTGTGCCCTCTGTTTCAGATTTTGCTGCAGGTTCTAAAGAAGCCCGATGGCCTTGTCAAGGCCTTTAAGCATTATGAATAGCTAAATCAGATCCCTGTATGGTCTTCTTTGTGTGACACCCCTTTCCTGGTGCGTATGTTGATGGCTTTTTTTCATGCTCTCATATAATGTAGTATTACCTTCCCCTTCCCCTCCACGCACTGTGTTGTGTTGTTGCGTGGATGCTTGTGTTGTGTTTTTCATTTCTGTTCAGCCTGGGTCATCAAGGAAGTAACGGATGCAAATTCTTCTGTAACCGGGACACACCTCTTGGGCCGTGTTTCCCCGGATTTCAAGCCCTGGAGACTGGTTCTTTCTGAACTCCCTGGACTCGTAGCGCTTGCTCTGTCTCGTCCGCAGCGGGCTCTCAGGGGGCAGCCTGAAGAGAAAGTTCCCATGGGTCCTCCTCTTGGGATTCCCGCCACTTCACCCCGTCAATCCTGTTTCACGGCCAGTGGCTCTCAATAGCTGAAGGGAGGAGGGGGCTCAGCTGAGGGGCTGCTGGCCTATGGCTCTTCTTCACTGGTTGGGCTCCTTCACTATTGTAAGGGGAGGGGGATGGGGGTGGGAGCTAAAATCACTAGACAGTGAGACGTGAATGAATTTTGGTCACACAAAAGCAAATGGATGCTTTTTTATGCATATACTGTAGTTGGATGGGGTCAAGGGCTATCTGAATGTCTGTAAGCACTTTGATTACTTGACAGTGCAGGGGGAATGACAGGAGGGAGATCCAAGATCCCATGAGTATGAAATGTTCTGTCTCTGAATTTTAATCTGACCCCCCCTTTACTTGGTTCTTATGCAACAGTACAGTGAGCTAAAGAGCAGTGCATTGCGTGCAAGACTGTCCACGCTCCACTATTGCAAGTCTATTTATAGGCTTCGGTGAAGTACGGAACATTGCTCATTTGCCCTTACAGCAACTCTGTTTTTAAGTATTTTCTTTTTAGAACATATACAATACTTTTAAATGTTTAAAAGTTGTATTTGTTCCATCTCTTATAGGAGTTGCATCGAAATTATCAGTAGTACAGTATGTGATCATGTCAGTGTTACCTAAAAACAGTTTTATTTCCTTCTGCAGAAGTAATAATTATCAGTAACTACAATGTAGTACAAGGTAGTAATTACATTAAGAGACAAATACCAAGAGCTTCTATTGAGGTAATGATTCATGGCAGGCTGGGGCTTGCCAGATGGGGTCTTCCTATCTTGGATTAATGAAATTCCTTTTAACTCTAGAGCAGGGATGCCCAGTGCTTGTCCTGGAGGGTCAGTGTATTTGCACATTTTCAAGGTTTCTTTAAAGTGGACCCTGCCTGAAGAGTAGCAAATGATATTGAATTCTTCCAGTTTAGGCAGTAACCAGCTTGTTCAGCTCATTAACAGCTGAATTGGAATGAAAACTTGCTGACACACTAGCCCTCCTGGATCAGGACTAGACACCCATGCTCTTGAGAGTTTCAGTGAATGAAATAGCTGAGAAGATGCATTGAATTAGTGAAGGAACCTTACATAGATCTGAGCCTTGTGCACCAGAGGAGACACTTGCCACTGATCTTTTAGAGATCCAAGTGGCTTCAACCTTAGCATTGTCAAATCATAGCATCCCTTTTACAATTGGAAACCAGAGTGCCATACTTGTGGTTATTGTGATGGTTTATGAATTTGCACGTGAGGATCAGGTACACACTGTGGATTATACTAGATCTGTAGGCAGAAAGGCATCATTGATGCCCAATGATACTAAACTCAACTAGCCTAGGAAAATTGTCATCTGACATGAACATCGAATTAATACACGCTTAATAAAACAATGAAGCGATAAGTAAGAGAGCTGAGTACTCTCCTTCTGCCCACATATTTTTTCACTGGCGTTTTCAATGTGTGCCATCTCCCCCTCCCCCTGACCATGTGATCACAGTGATCGCTTTGTTGTTTTTCATCCTGTTCTCTCCCACCTCCAAGGTCTATTACTGAGAGACTGAATGGCAGTGCGTTAACAGATCCTGAAATGTTAATTAGTGAGTGACTAACTCATCGCTTCCCGCCACATAACAGCTGATGATTAAACCCCAGCGAGGAGGCACAAATCAGCTCATCAGAGGGCAGAAAGATGAATATTTCCTGGAACAGTGTCTGATTTTTCAGGATCTGGGAATGAGTCAGTGTTCTTTTAACAAGGAGTGTGGTATTACTGTCTCAACTAGACCACTTTGGCACAGAAGATGCCACATGTTCTGATAACAGAGTCAGACAGTTCAAGTGCATAAATATATCTTTATTTACAGCAGTGACTGACTCAAGCCGTTCTTAGTCATTGTGGCTTGTCCTAGTACCTAATAAACATGAAGCTTTTTAAATCTTATGATGTTTTATGTATTTCCCTTCTGGGGATCAGCAAGCATCTTAGTGTGCAAAGTGTGGAGACGTCTGCTTATCACATGACATCATCCTACAGTAGGTCATTTGCTAACAAACAGCATTGTCATGGTGCCATACTTCAGTATGACTGTCTTCACTGCTGTGGTCAGTCACATGTAGAACTTGTGAAAGAAAGACATCCACAAAAAATGTCAGGGGACCAAACTGGAAGAAAGAAAACTATCTACAAAATTACAGCAACAGCAAAACCTAACAGGAGGTTTACCATTCTGACTCCTGTTTTTAGGGTCCCAGGAACAAAGTTTTTTTGCAGCAGTGACTGACTCAAGCTGTTCTTAGTCATTGTGGCTTGTCCTAGTACCTAATAAACATGAAGCTTTTTAAATCTTATGATGTTTTACAGTATGTATTTCCCTTCTGGGGATCAGCAAGCATCTTAGTCTGCAAAGTGTGGAGACGTCTGCTTATCACATGACATCATCCTACAGTAGGTCATTTGCTAACAAACAGCATTGTCATAGTGCCATACTTCAGTATGACTGTCTTCACTGCTGTGGTCAGTCACATGTAGAACTTGTGAAAGAAAGACAGCCACAAAAAATGTCAGGGGACCAAACTGGAAGAAAGAAAACTATCTACAAAATTACAGCAACAGCAAAACCTAGCAACAGATTTACCATTCTGACTCTGGTTTTGAAGGTCCCAGGAACAAAGTTTTATTCCTCTCAAAATCTCCAGCCCTGCTCCTGGAAAGCCCTAGTCCAGCAGGTGTAACCATTAAAGTATGGATTTTGAAAGACAACTTCATTGCAGTCAAATTAAGGTGATTGCTTTAATTTAATACATTAGACATTATTTGGAGTAGAAATTGCCCTCAATGATCAGAGGTAACCAAGTCTTGCCATTCTTTATGAGAGCTATGAGACTGGATCAGGACTTTTCAGGTTTAAAGTTGGCGAAAGCTTCTCTACATAAGGGTTTCCCTAATACTGAGGAACTATAGGACTTAAAATGCTAAAACTAATAGTCCTGTTAAAAGTCTATTATACTACATACAGTACACTTTACTATGCTAAATGTCACAGGACACCTCCAATACAGTATATATCCAGAGGTGCCTATTTACCTTGGTACTCATAACTAATCCAAAATGATGTGGGAGCTGCTGTCAGTGTCTCTTTGCCTCTGTTCCATGCACGGCTTGATGACCGATTTGGTCCCAGTAGGATTTTTGTATTTTGGGCATTTTAAATGTTGAAAAGCAACATCTGTCTGTGGAGTCATACTGTAAATTTAACATTTGCATTCCTTAGTACATATTTCAGTGTTAAAAAACTGTGCCCTTGATGTGTTGGGGGCAGCAGAAGCTGTTTCTCCAGGGAGTGGGAAGACAGGGTGGTCTTCCTTTCCTTGACCTGGTATCCCATTGAGCCTCTGTTAGCACTTTTTGATCCTGCAAAAGAATGGCCATATCCTGGGCATCAATCACAAATATGTCCATATGTTAGAGGCCTGAAAGGAAGGAGCCTTCTCATTTAAAATAATGGGTTAGGGAGGATCATCATGTAAACATGAGGCTACTAAGTCAAGGTATTTCATCCAAATTGAAAGAATTTTATTTTGCTGTTGCCTGTATTGAATGGGAGGTGGTTGTCAGATTTTTTTTTTACTAACTCCCAGAGGTGCTCATCAAGTTAGGGGCACGAAGAAAGAAAGGAATAGATAAAAGCTTCCTGTGTTGCTCTTAAGTGGAGTAGATGGAGGCCATGTGACTGGAAGAAATATCAGAGGCAGGCTGGGAAGCACAGGGAGTCGTTTCCCTGAGTGATTGTTGCCAGCAATTAAGCAACGTGATGCAAGTTCCCCATGAAAGAAGTGGAAGGTGGGCTGGGGGGGGGGAAGGGGGAGTGGGGGAGATGCGAAATGGTGTGCATGCTTGATGTGAAAGCCTTCGGTCCAATTTTAATCACGGCCAGAAGAAACTCGTCTGTATTCATTTCACTGTTAACTTTCCCGTCCGTGGCTTCCCATCATGCAGATCAGACCAGGAGCAGTCCCAGCTGCAGGCCTGCACGCGAGAATGAAACGTGGCCACGAGAATGTATTCCAATTGCCGCAACCACAGGGAAGGTGGCCCAGAGTCCTTTCATGTGCAATATGTCGCATGGCTGCAAATTTTTATCTTTAATTATTAATACAACCCTCTTTAAGTAGCAGAGCAGCAAACAAATCACTATGCATCTACCAATGGCAGTAGAGCAAACTGAGCTCTAATCTTTCATTCATCTTTTTATCTTCCACTAATCGGATTTTCTTTAATGAGCAGAGGGTGGAAGGGGAGTAGCTGCCTGGTTGTGGCAAAGGATTAGTTCTGTGTTCTCTTCCAGAAGAGATGGGATTGTTGTAGTGCTGTTGGGGGTAGGGATCTGACTATCGTGAGTGAGAATTTCTCTTTACAGTATGAACAGGAGGAAAGAACGATTTGAGGAAGTGTTTGCTGGTTTTATATTTTTTGTGGTTCATTCTGAAGAACTTTGCTGGGTTGACTTTATCAGTGCACATTTATGTTTGCCTATGTTGTGCAATGTGACCAAAAACACAGTTATACATATACCAAGAAGGTGATTGATAATATTGTGGAATACAGAAAATGCTATAGCTAAATCCTTACAAATGAATTAATAATCATAATCAAAATTATTGTGTTAGTAATAACTGGAAAATTATTGTTGCTTATAAAACATAATTACACTGTGTAATGTTTCTCATTTGATGTGTATGTGAGGCCATAGTTGACATTATAGGCTATGATATTCCATTCAGTCTTTTAGAATAGCACCATGGAGGGTTAAACAAATTAATATTGCATTACTTTTTATTTAGTTTTTAATTGATATATTTTAACCCCTTCCTCACATGCAGCGTGTGAGATTTCTCCAGCAGAAGCAATCTAAGATCTTCTTAAATCTTGACTTTCATGCAAGCGATTAAAAACAAAAAGATTCTGTTCACATACAGTACATAACAAATGAAAAGGACAGAGGCCATTTTTCTTGTTAAACCAGAAGCTCTTTTCTGCTTTCCGTTTTTTTCCCGAATAGATATTCTGTCTTAGTTTGTTACATGTTGCAACTTTATAGCTGTGTCTCCAGCAATGATATGAGAAATAAACTTGCCCGGAAGTTAACTGCTCACTGCATGTCTGTAGCTCAGTGCAAGGACATGAGCTGCTTGCTGAGGCGCTTTTGTCTTCCGGATCATGTAACCTGCCCTTGCACTACGTGACACTGAGTACTGGCTGCTCCTTCACGGATGGAGTCTCCTTGTAGCAACACCCAGGGAGACGGGACTAAACTTCCTCTGGAGCGTCAGTCAGTGCTTTTGCGTAAAGTGCTCCTCCCTCAGGCAAACCCAGCTTTTCAGAGGAACCGGAGAAAACAATACTGTATGTGCGCAAGACATGCTGTGGTCTAAC
Source organism: Lepisosteus oculatus (assembly GCF_040954835.1). Classification (NCBI taxonomy): domain Eukaryota; kingdom Metazoa; phylum Chordata; class Actinopteri; order Semionotiformes; family Lepisosteidae; genus Lepisosteus; species Lepisosteus oculatus. The sequence continues at coordinate 35,109,613 of NC_090700.1, forward strand.
CAAACAATGGGCAATGAAACAAAGGACTTTGATAAGGTCTTTGCTGTGTCCCTGACACAGTGCTGTGCAATGTGTTCAATGTGACTAAGGGCTGTGTTATTGCCCTTGTTGAATGGCCTGTGTGGCCTAGCATTGTGCATTTCGATAACGTTTTTTGTTGTAAATATTTAAATGTGTTCTGTGATAAATGTGTGTTTAATGTGTTACCTGTTGTGGATCCACAGACTCGTCTTATGCTGTCTGTTTTGACATCTTGGATCAGGTTATTCAGCCAGTAGCCTTGCCCTGTGAAATGGGGTTCACCAGTAAGTCAGGTGGGACAGGGGGTGAGGCTAAGAGTATTAAGCCTGGCCTAACTGGGGGGACCAAGAGAGTGTTTTTTCTTATCGTTGTTTGAGTCATCCTCCAGTAAAGTTTTGCACTCAGCTAACTTTATATTTTGGTGTCCTGCCTTCTTCTGTGACCTGGCTGGCCACAGGTGGCCACAGGTGGTTTGTGGCCATGTCACAGTCTGGCTCATATCACTCTTACAGTACCACATCCTTAACCATGTTCTCAGACACCTGTACAGACTGGCACGAATGCATTCTCTCCAGCAATAATCATGCATACCTCGTACACACATGCCAAAATAAACCACAAGTCCCAAACACCAACTTTCTTGCGTGTACAAAAATTACTTTGAAGTCCTAATGTAACTGCAGAGGCATGAGCAGAATCTGTGCATTTAGGCAGTCTCCACATATGTCATAACTTGAAAAGACAAGATGTCCTTCCAAGCACATTCTTGTAAATTGTTCCTGACACCTACACTGGAGGTCACGTCCTGCCTGGTTTAGGTAGTTCTGCTACAGTGGAAGTGATCTCTGGATTTTCCTGGAACTTCCATTGACCGTATGGCAGCTGCATTAATCTCGTTCACGAGGCTTGGTCTTTGGGTGCTCATCTTGTTTAATGTGGCTCAGACAGAGGTGAACCGCTACTGGAAATTCAGTTGCACGTAAGACAGAGGATACTGCTGTGGAGCCACAGCTCTCAGAAAGACATGTGGGACATGTTTCCCATTATCTTTTCAGGTTGTGGGAAAATAAAATGATAGGTTAGGGAAAACCCGGAAAAGCAATTGTTAGGAAAACAAATGAAAATATGATAGGAATTGTCTCTTTTTAGTGTTCTTGGTTTTGGAACAGTTTTAACAGTTTAGCATAGAAAAGGTACAGTATCTTGGGAAAAATTCAGCACATTAAAGTTCATTTAAAAAAATGTGTTGAAATTTACCGAGTTTATTTCAGTTGTCTAATTGGTGATGAAAATATGATAAAGTTTGAAAGAAAATAAAATAAAGTTTTTTATGCAATTAGAGGTCTTATGAGAATAATGTATACAAGTTGACTTGCAGTAAGAAAGGTTACAGATGTTAAGATACTATTTCACAGTTTTCCAGCCCTTCTGGTTAAGTGCTACCTTGTTCTGAGTCCATGTGCATTTATCCACGCAAAAGGTATAAACAAGTGTACTGTAGGTCAGAGCCTGCAGCATTCGGAACTCAAGATGGATCTAAACCATTTACAAAGTGAGTCTTATTTTCATAACTGCAAATAGAATCCTTGTTAGGCTGGGTCTGTAAGAGACCCAGTCACAGATCTGTAGCTCTGTGTTTAAAATGCCAAACTGGCCCAGCCTGGATCTGTGCCTTCAGAGCTATACAGTGAGAAGTTTATTTACCTTTGACATGCTCTATAAAGAGTGGTTTCAATCTTAAAAGCATTCTGGAAGGGGGACTAAAAATACAGTGAGATCTAGGCGTGAGGGACACACTGACGATGACATATTGCTACAGCTTTGTAGCAGTGTCTGTTATGTTCCCATTTAGCTGTTAGTGAATTTTCACACATCAAAATCAGTATCTTGGACCTAATAAGTCCATTCAGATTTATTGTAAAAGTAAAAAACCAGGCTCATTTCCTTAATTGCCCAGCTGAAGCACACATTGCCCCAAGGTTTTCTATGGACTTTAGTTTTCTTGCTTGTCTCCTTATTAGAAAAGGACGTACTGTTTATTCTGTTACACGTTTGGACTCAAAACAGGATGTGACAGCTGGCTATGGGAGCAAAGGTGTCTGCAACGAAACCCCAAGGCTTTCACGAGGGTTTTCAAAGGTTTTTGGCACCTGAGCCAAACTTGCTCCCTTTTCTTGTGACAGCAACAAGAAACAAAGTTCAAGGTGATTTTTTTCCCTCACTGCAGCACTGTTTTAAGACTGCTTTCTGGCTTTTGACAAAACACTGCAAGATTGTCTCTATGGTGCACCCAAATCCCCCAAGGACCAAATCCCCAGCCCAGCCTCTGCCACTTTGAACTTAGGCTTATGGCAGTACCCTGATGTTGCACGAATTAGCTGACCACAGCTAATTCTTACAACATCATAGGGGTTTCCTTGACTTGCCACCCACCAGAGACCCTTGGGTCCTACAGGACTGGCTTACTTTAAAAAAGCAAATCCTTAATTTCCCTAAATCTCAGTAAGCAAGTATTTCTTCCGTCCAGTAATCCTAAGGACACTCTCCTTCCCCATAGTCAAGAAATGTGTTCTTCCTGTACCCTTCCTGCCCTGCAGACCCCACAACTTCAGACAGATACCTTTTACAGGGGGTGTGAGTGCCCATTCTCCAAGTGCTGTAAAGGGGTGTTTCTTCATAGTGGCTGAGATTCCCAATTGGGCAGGTACAATACAAAAAAGTATTTGTTGTTTCAACATTACAAAACTCCATTATGGGCAGAAGCAATGGTTTGAGGGTTGTTTTTGTTGACACTCTAGAGAGAGGTACTGTAGGTAGTTTCAGATTTTGGCAAGGTTATGTTAAGCGATGGGATACAGTCATTGTCACTGGCTACCAGTTCTCAGTAAAGAGGGAGAGACGCTGTCACACGCCTGCTGTGTGTACAGATGCAAATTAGTGCAAATCTAACTGCACAGCACGTCATCTCTGAATAACATGCAGTTCTCCCATAATGGAACGAGATGTGCGCTGAATGAGGTGGGATCGACTTCATTAGATTGACATTTTTCGATGTTACCTTAACAGAATGTCATAATGGATGAATGTGAACAGGCTCAGATACTTTGTTAGAGAAAAATACCAACACTGTCCTATCGCACGGTGAAAGGCATAATGTACAGCTGTGCAAGAAAATTGCAATGCTTTCATTATTTTCACTATTGCTCTGGGTTGAGCTGCTAACTTCAGTAACCTCATTTATCGCTGATGACCATTGTAGATGTACGGCATGCGCAAAGTTTGGGTTGCTTTAATTTTTAACAACATAAATGTTTCAAACTGGAGGAGGCCAGTCAGCCTCTCTAGCTCATTTGGTAGTTAGTAGCTAAATGATCTGAGGGTCTCATCCAGCTGGTTCTTTAATGAATCCAGTGTATCAGCTGCAGAAAATTTCTCTGGCAAACTTGTGCCAGACCCCCACAATCCTTTGTGTAAACAGTGGCTAAATTCCCAAGCTCAGTTTTAAATGCTTTTCTTCCTATTTCCCATTTTGTGTTGTCAGGTTTGTGTTCTTCTGGTAAGATATAGACAAAATGTAATACAACATATTTATTAGCTTTTCACTGGGCTAATGCTTGCCTTTCCCCATAGAGATTGTATTACTGTATATAATAGCTCAGCCTTGTAAGACAAGGCAGCAAGGGGTTACTTATCTGTCTGGATAAAGATCCTTGCTGATACACTTTTATGCTCTGTGTCTGCGTGCATATGGGTTTGGGGAGGAGGGGGGACTTCAGGAAGAACTCCAGCCAGTCAATCTAATTTTGAGTCATTGATTTTGTGCTGCACAGAGAGGAGGACATGCTGACGCGGTGTCTCCTTTGAGCAATAGTGGGCCGAGAGGAATACTGATGAGGCCGAGAGGGAGGTGGGAATGCGCCGCAGACACCGGCTGTCTCGGAACGTGAGTGGCGGAGGGCTGGGTCGGGTGGCAGTGCCCAGAGCACGTGTCTAATCGGCTAATTACAGCCGGCAACCCCTGTGTGATGTCTCATAGCCAGGAGGATGGATTCTCCAGGTTAAAGGGCCTTCTGCCTGCCTATCTGTGGTAATCACCCCCCTCCCCCCTCCCCCCTCCCCATCTGCCAGGCATTAATTGCTCATGTTAATGAGAAAGCTGGGTCTGTGCAGTGCTGGAGTGGCTGGTCCAGGGAGACGCGGATGATGGCAGGTTCTGTAGCCGACTTCCAGTATGAAAAGTTCACCCAGCCGCTACTAATGCCTGAAGAGATTGTTGAAGGGAGGTGGCACGCATATTGAAACAGAGCAGCGTGACTTTCTCCTTTCCTGCGAATGTGCTCAGCTCGCAGAAGGCTCACAAATTCAGGAAGGAAAACCAGTAAAGTGCTGAACTTGAAATGAAAAATAAGAATCCTGTGTCATCCAGGGTTAAAATTGGCATGATTACAGTTTAAAGCACAGTTTTTATATTATATTATCTAGATACATGTTAAGGTCACTTTCTTACTCTAATCCCTGGCTTTAACACATCTATAAATAAAACATCCATATGATACTGTATATCCCAGTTTTGTATGACATGTAGATGCTAGGTCACCTTACCCTACTCCACCATGGCAAACGTACTGGCAATTTACTTCCTGAGAGGATATGTATTAGCCAGCTGTGACCAGGATCTCTGAAGTGGTGGCATATTTCACGAAGGAAGCATAAGCTGGCCAAGGTACAGTATCCTTGTCTTGCTGTTCCAGCAGGGACACCAGGAGTGTTCTGAGCAGCAGTAAGCTTGCAAATTTTTCATTTCATCAATGAGAGCTGCATCTACCCTCGCTTATGGTGGACCTGTAGGCTGGCGGTGGAAGAAGAAGGGACCTGATGAATGTTGCAGAGCATGAGATCACACCGTGCCAATGTATGGACCGAAGTGGACATAAAATTGATTGGAAGAGCCTACAAAATGTAATTCGTAAATATTGAATTAAAAGGACCTTTTCCAGATTATTGGCCCTAAGCTTATTTCTGATCATGTTTTGTCATGTGAAAATTAATTTGATAGTGAGTCAAAAACAGCTTTACATCAATTCTGGAGCAAAGAAATACAATCTGCAAATGTTGATGAAGAATGTGGTAAATTTCATGAGACTTCCCAAGATAATTAGTTTCTTACATTTCTTCATGCAATGTGCAGATTCATTTGTACAAATTCTTGAAAACATTTGTTTTAATTTTAACTGTATAACCTCCCTTAAAAAAACACCCCCTATAATAAAATAAATGCTTTGTGCAGCTCTTTTGCTGTGTCTTTAGTGCTTGGGGGATTGGTCTGGTGGTGGAGATTTACAGATCATAAAGAAGTACAATATCAGTATTGATCGTCTAACTAAAGCAAAAATTATCTGCATGCTTATAGTTCTCCTGGGCTGCCACATCCTCAGTGCACGCACACACATATGATCACATCTACACATACACATACTCAGTATACACATACATTTGCACAATGTTTGATCACAAAACAGACATGCTCAGTATACACGCACGTATGCGTATATTGTTTTATACACATGGGTTTTTCCAAGACACGTGTATGCACAGTATTTCTTGATCACTAAAAAAATCATTAAAAGGTTGTGTAACAAATATAAAAGAAAATAAATGTTGGTCTTTCTGCCTTAAATATTTCAAGCTTCTTTTATCTGGTTCTTTGAAGATTTCCATTAACTAATGGTGATAATGTAGCTGCTGATATCCACCAATTACATATTTTAACATTTTATATTTTAGCACTCATTTATGGTTCTAGGGCAGTGCCTCTACTGCGTTGTTGTTCTTTCTTTGTCAGAGTTATGGCCTGGATTAGTTTCTACGGATTTTATGTTGTAAGTTGCCTGGATGTACAGTATATCCTTATTATGGTTTAAGATTTCTCTTTAAACAGATATGGAAATGTCAGAGTGAATCATGTTTATCCTATTGGGCTGGTTTCTGAAAGTTGTAATCCTGTGGAAACAATCCTGTTTGTATTGGAAAGATAAATAAAAGAGCCCATCTAATGTCTTAGAGCCTTTCAGCATTTTATATTAATATCTCCACAGCTGTTTTTTTTCCATTCAAAGATTTTTTATCAATACTATCCTCCAATAGTTTTTAGAAGTTGTACTTATGTGAACAGGAAGACAATAAGAAGTCTTGTCATGTCTATCATCATTACTAGCCCCTGGAGCCAGGTGTTATCACAGGATTTTCAAGCCTGTCTAATAGCAATATTCTTGACCAGATGTGGGAGGGCTTAAAAAAAATAAACCAGTTGAAATTCATAAAGCATTTCTGTGAGATCTATCATCTGCCTTGTCATTAATTATAATTGCATCTGAAAGCTCCAAAAATTAAACCTGGAGTCAGAACTTGAGAGCTGGTATTATTTGGCAAAGACACGTAGATCACAGCTAAGGCTGCACCTTCTCCATTCTATCTATGCAGATTGAAAATGCACAGTGCTGTCTTGTACATCTCTGACATGGGATGGTTAATTAATCCTGCATCTTTAATTAAAGAAAAGTGGTAGTAAATGTAAGATTGAGGCTCGGAGGGTTAAAACACTATGATCATAATGTTTGAATGCCTCTCAGTAGCAACCTGTGGACAATTGCCTTAACTTCACATTTCCATTTACATTGTGTGTAGGCTTCTGAGTGCAAGCTTGATAAAGTTTTATGGCTTATGCCTTTTATTTTGGTTTGCTGTTGTCTACTATCAAGTGATTTATTTTACTAACTTTTACTAACAAAATGCAACATGTTGCAAAGTGCAAATAAAAAAAACATAATTCCCTCCCACCCCACACAAAAGACCAATTCCACTCTCCACTCTCCACTCTCCAGTTCCACTCAGTGCTGCTGTTCTCCAGGATTCTGCCTACTTGGTCTACTAAACTGTGGTCCAACAGCTACAGCAGAGCCCCCTTGCAACAAGGTTTGGTTGTGCCAGCAGCAGCACTCCAAGCCTCTGCCAGCCCCCACTGGCACCATTGATTCCCACAGTCGCAATCCTCCCATCGGTGATCTCAAGACAGGCCAGGAGGCCTTGACGCCAGGAGAGGGGATGTGGAGCAGTCAGACCACCCAGCCAGATCTCTTCCTGCTGCTGTCGGAGGCCCAGGCCCAGGGGACCGGCCCCTAGTAACAGTACAGGTGGACAGGGATGATCCCTCTTGAGGATAATGCACAAACGAGAGGAGACTTCTTCCTAGAACATGACCACTATCAGTGGCACCTGCAGTGTGTGAGGAGGTGCCCACAGGGGACTCAGAACCAGCTTCAAGTGCTTCCCTCTACGAGGGGTCAGGTGCACTCTGTGAACTTCAAGTTGAGTGTTGAACTTAAGGAAATTTAAGTGGATCAATGGTTTTGGAGTTTTGGAAGCAAAGTTTTTATAACCTCAAATATTGTTCCATGACATACTGTACAATAGTTAAATCTGTGACATTTAAGTCCCTTTTCCAGGTTGAAACTGCTGCTAAGGGTTTACTTCATGCCTACGATAAAAATAAGCAAAAACTGAAGAAGCCAATATCTTTCATTAGCTCCTGAGGCCAAACGGATTATGCTTTTTGTGCAAAACCAGCTTCGCCACCCAGAACTATAAGCACACAATGCGTGACAACTAAATCAGTATGAACTAGTTGTTTTCATTTTCTGATCTGAATGTGCGTTTCAGGCTGTGGTGATACTGAAACTTCACATCTTAAACAAATAACAGGTTGCAACTACAGGGAACCCTGATAGAATTATTGGTAGTTTTGTGACACTTTGTAGTTTGAATAAAATAAGCTTCTTAAAAGTGTCTAGTACTGTATGTGTTGACTTACATTTTCTGGTGGATAACCTTGTGACTTAAAACTGTGTGTCTGCTGAGTTTATAACAAGAAGGCCCTTGTTGCTGGCAGTAACACAGGGCTTGTAAGTGGTCATTTCTGGCAGAATCATGTGTTCTATTTCTGCTTGAATGGGAGAGAGATTCAGTAGGTGGTCCTGTTGGCTTTTCTTTACATTATGCAAAGAAATGGCAATGAGCTTACCCCTTCATTACTGTCCACTTTACATCATCACTTTAAACAATAAGACCGACTGGGTCAGGATGATGGGGTGGCCTATGACTAATTCAGTTCAGCTCCTTTTTTAAAACCGCTACATCATTTAAAGGCAGTAGCTATGAGACATGGGAAATTAACTTCCCTGATTAGAGGTTAATGGAAATCACTAATCATGGGAGCTGGTAGGAATGGCTATTGCAGAGCTGTGCAGGTGTAGACAGAGTCATTTGTCTCTGTTCGAGGAGACGACAGGGATCTGCGCTCCGTGAGGTTTGGGCTGCTGCCATCAGAGTGTTTACAGAGCCAGGGAGTTGAGCAGCACTTCAGACAACCAAAAAAGGAAAGGGTGTTCAAAGCGTTCCAGCTCGAAATTCTGAAGGCTCCAGGGATGGAGAATCAGATTGAGAGAATTTCGAACGTTAGTGAAATTCCTTCTAGGAAGGGTCTTTATATGGAGCAGAAAAGGAGTGATCTGCTGGCCAAAGATCTTTTCACAGGAACAAGATGAACATGTGACAAAGGCAATTATCTAAACAACTGGCCTGCTGTCCTTCTATTGTCTGCTGATTTAAATTATAGAAATTCTATTGTATTATTATAAATATACAGAATATAAAAACTAGCATTGATTCAGACACTATAATTCCGTGTTCTGAGTCCCTGGGAATAAAAATAATGGGTAGATAAATGTTATTTTCTGAAGGGAACACAAATACAGTATGTATTCTTGATGTACAGTAAATGAAAACTAAATATAATAAGTTGCTGCATGAGAAGCAGTAATGATGCTTCAATCGATATCTTCCATTGATTGTAAAAATATTTTTATGCCATTGCTTAAAATAGTCGCACCAATGACCCTTTTCCCCTTTAATCCTCTAAACAGAGCTTCCCTGTTCAAGGGTCTCTAAAATGTCGGCAAAGGATCCCAGAGGAAATGATCACAAGTGTGGCAATGAGAAGTCAGTGACTCTGTCACATGGTTTTGTCAAAGCACTGTGGTGTCCACATGTAGGAAACTCCTATTCCTGGGAGGCTTCACATTCCACAGTCACATTCCACCAAGACTGATCTTTTTTTTTGTGCCTGTTTTTACTGGTGTTTGTCAACCTCCTCAACTGAGTGTGTCAGCCTTGGTCCAGCATTGGAGCCAGTAACAACCGAGCACTAAGCAAACTACTAAGGTTATAATTAAACCTTTGCCTTTCAAATTTCAAGTGAATTTAGTTTTACTTTTATTTGTCTCCCTTGTATTTATAAGACTATATTACACTAGTGGATTACGGTCTTATATTGCATTATATATTACATCAGTAATAAGGTTATAGGTGTTAAAAAGTAGACTAGAAGAGAATTGGACAAAGATATATTTCTCAAATACAGTAACAAAGTTTATTCTTAAACCATGTCCTTTGTTTGCATTCTGTTTCTGGAACTGCATTTTGACAGACTTTTCAAAGGTTCAAAACCAGGGCTTCTGGATTTAACTGCGACAGTAAGTGTGTCTGCATATCTGTCTTCTTAGCATATTTCACATCTCAGCCAGGAGAGAAGGAGTTCCAGGAAAACACTCTGTGTTTACAGAAGCACTTGCATGTCACAGCCAAAGATATTGGTTACTCCTCAGTGGACTCAATGAATTCTTTCACTTTTTGGTTGTTTCTCAGGAAGTCTACAGATAAAAACCACCTTGAAAAAAAGCGGTGTAACTTGATAACTTAATAACATAATGACGAGGTAATGCAGGTCTATGAACCGAAACTCAACTTAAAATACGAAACTATAATGCCAGAATTTAGTTCCTGTGATATCAAGGTGGGACATGTCTTGGAGACACCCGGGAAAGTGATCTCTTTTTCCAGAGAAGATCTTATGTAGGAGTAAAAGGAAAGTCAAGTAGTGTTTGGAGAAGAACTGGAAGAAAACTGTTATCCATGCCAGTCCCAGTCAGGAAGAGTCTAGCTAACATCCCACATACAATATCCTCCCAGGTAGTCTGTTGACCACAGATGCTCATTGTGTGTATCACAGGTGTTTTTCTGGTGATGATTAGCAAAAAGCCAATGCTGCTATTTGCATGTTCTGTTTTAAAAGATAGCTGTGGCATCTGGTAAGAAAGTTACAAAGCCTGAAGATTTATCCCAGATGTTTTCTTTTCATGCTTGTCCTTAAAAGTGCTTTTCATTGTCATCTTAAGGCTTTTATACTTGAATCCCTTTATTTGCCGTTAATTAACAGGGTGAGTCAGCTGAAGGTAGCCACTTGCAGAGTGTATAAGTAATCGCCTGCAGTAGACATGTGAATAACAGAAGATGATGACTCCTTGAATTTGTAAGGATATGGGTGGGTGATAATGGTAGTGCAGTTCTATTATCTGTGAACTTAAAGTTCTGTATCATAATACAAGCAATAGTTGTTTTTTTATATTTATATAAATAGCTACTTCCATCTGGTTCATACTCTATCATGTACAGTATATACACGAACTCTATATATGTATCTGGCCTTGTTTCATTTTTCTACTCTACTGTATATCCTTTGTATGAAAGTCCCACACGAGGATTCTTTGGGTGAATACTCTTTGGGTGGTCTGGATTCTGTACACTGGTGGTTTTAACAACAAAGTTTGTTTCACACGTCTGTAAATAATACTCCATCTTCAATAGCTATAAAGATAACATAGCATTTGGCAGTAATCACTTAGGCTACGGAGGAGATTTCCATAAACCAGAAAACAGAACAAGAAAGTAATTTCCTGTAGTTGGGACCAATGTGGTCAAAACCCTTTTTTTTTCTTTTCAAAAGACTTGCATGAAACAAAAGCGCTATTGAATTCTCAAGACAGGTCTGAGCAGGGGCGGGACTGTACAAGACATTTCTCTTTGCCCTGCTATTATTCATTTTCGGCAGTATTACCCGTTTTCCTGACACTAGGTCTTCTGTTCACATCAGTGAGGTCACTGCTGTTTAGCTTTCCCAGCTCTCACACCTGCCTGAGCCTCGCAGCAGACAGATTACAGGCAGCTAGTTAACAGCCAACATAGATCCTCACTTCCATTTATTACTGTGTGTCATGACTTAAATATGCACTGCCTCTGGCCAGCAGGTAATCTCAGGCACTCAGAAATTACCCAAAAAACTCAAAGATCAAGGGCCCCGTGGAGAGTTGAAAGCCGTTTGTCTGTAGTCTGAAGTGTACGAAGCCAGTGGTGGAAGAGCATGGAACTCCTTCCATCAATTTGCTGGTGTCATTTAACCTCATCCACTCCATTGTAGGCCCATCTGACTAAGAGTGTTATTTCCCTAATAACACTACACTAAAAACAACATTTTTAAAAATCCTTTCTCACAATATCACAAATGCAAGTGATCTCCATTTTCCTCTTAGCACAACCGTCATTTTATTTTTACAACCAAGAAAAAATATTTAGTAATTAAAAAAAATCGATAGTATAATGCCGACAACAACACTCCAGATAGAAACTGCACAACAAGGGCATTATAAATATTTTAACCAGCAAAATCCAAACACAACACTACAATCCATATACCACAACAAAAAGGACAACCTAATCTTTTAAGCAGTGACTTTTGCACAGTAAAACTTTCCCGTGGAAATCCATGTGAAAAATACAGTAAAAAACTGAAAGGACCCCATGTGTTTTCAAACCGACTGGGCTACTGTTAGTACAGTCTAATGGACGATTATTATAACTAATGTCTTTGATTTTGCAGTGTTTGAAAGTGAGCTAGTCTGGACACATTTAATGTTGAATGAACTGCAAAATCATGTTTGAAATGTGTCCAGGCTGATTAGTCATGTGTTGTTGTGAGCCATTCCAAAATGTGTAGAGGTTTTTTTAGCATGGCTTTTACTGTAGATTTTTTTTTCAGTTGAATGAGAAGTAACTAGAAAGTGACTTATACTAATTATTTGCAGAGCAGAAGCTATCCGTATGTTTTAGGCTTGAATGATTAAAATAAAATGCAAAGATTGAAATAAATGCACACAAAACACAAACCTGGATTTCATCTGAAGAGTGGGGTGGAGGGCAGAGGTTTATACGCATGTTAGCAGCAGTGAGAGTGGACTGTAATGGTTGTTGATTGGTGAATAATACATGAGTTACAACAAAATCAGCTGATGACACTGAAGCATTTATGAATATTCTACATCTATAACAACTAAAATGCTTACTGTATGTCAACTCTTTTAGCTTTCTTGCACTGCCTACCTGGGGATTTCACAATCAGAATCTAAATACTGTTGATCACATCACCTTTAAGGGCTGAACAGTCTGGCTCATGACTGCATCAGTGCACTGTTTACCCCCAATTCCCCTACACTCCACCTCTGGTCTTCTTTTGTTTCCCATTAAGAAGCTCCAAACACTGGGAGATGCCAGGGAAGTGTGATTTCTGTCCTGACGCTCTTAGACTGTGTAATGATCTCCTATCGCATTTCAGATCTTGCAAGTTAGTACTCTCAAAACATCAGAACATAAAAAATTAGTTATTAAAGAAAGAAGACTTGCTTTTATACTCTAGACTTTCATTCTAGTTATATTAGTTTGTTGCTTTTCTTGTACAGTGCCTTGAGGTAATGCACCATGAAAGGTGCTATATAAAATATATATATAAATGTTTACCATTATTACATTTTGTGCAGATGTCATATCAGGACTTAAAAGCTTAGTAGTGCCTTCAGAGTCTAGGCAACAGGGAGATCTGAAACTAGTAATCCTGTTACTATGATCTGTGATTGCTACAGTAGGTACAAAAGGGCTAAAGGACAAGTCCACAACGATTCTGAGACAAAGTGGACTGTGCATGTTCTGCTGGAACTTATAGGAGAATAAAATATATTCTAAGAAGATGCAGCAAGCCCCAAATATGGAACTGTCTGGTAGTTTGCTTTGTCTGAAATAGGACTCTGAAATGTATTCCAAGAGCGTATACCGTTGGGTTTGTGGAACTCTAGTTTCACTTGGCATAATACCGATTCCTTTATCTTAATAAAAGGCAGTATTCTGATGGCAGTGATTACATTTATATGTTTGGAAAACACAAAAATGTGTCTGTTATAAGAAATACTATTTCTGATATATATGACATTGAGAATTGTAGTTGTGTGAGGAATGATTTTAATAACATCATCAAAGCATTGCTTCTCTGGGGGTTGCCATTCTGATACATGCAAAAATAGATGCTAAGGCAGATCCAAATGGCCATTTTAATATTGTTTCTGGGCAATTACTTCAAATCCCAGTGCTTTTAATGTTTATGAGGCCAGCTGGGATGATGGAAGTTTTTATGAAGGCACCATTATCATCACTTCCTAATTTGAACTCCCATTATTTGATTGTTGGAGGTAATTTTAACTGTGGGATGAATCCTAGATTAGACAAGTGCTCTCCAACTTCCTTTTCAGGGGCCCTGTCTGTCTATGAATTTCAATGGTTGTGTAGGTTTTTGCTTCCAAATGCCAGGCAGTTCTCTCTTTTTGATTCAGTTGATCATTTCAACTCCTAAATTGATTTTCGTAGATAAAAAAATCTTCCAATACCGCTTAAATCAATTGAATTTTTAGTAATTGTCATTTCCGATCACACTCCCTTGCCTCTCAACCTCTATTTTTACCTTGATAAGCCTATTTGGAAGTTGTGGAAGTCTAACTATTGTACTTAAAAAATAAAAATTCAGAACTCATTTGTAATTCAAATTCTCCTTTCTTAGAGACCTGCACCTGACAGTACCTGTTTACCCAGAATATGTAAGCTGTTCTGGAATGCTGTTCTTTGGGGTCAGATCATTTTCTTCCTGCTTCTACTTTCTTAAGCATCATAGAACTAACAAGCAAGCACTTATTGAAAATAAATTAAGAATATAGATTGCCCCCTTCAGGAATGACATAAGGAATTGTTGGCAGCACAGACTTGGTTTGATCTTTTTTCTACAATTGTGACTGGGAGACTACCACTCCAGTCTCAGTGATCCTCTATGTAAAGATAAGGCAAACAGTCTTCTCTCTCATCAGCTTAGAAGAAAGGAAGCCTCCCTTCTCATGACTGGAGTATGCAGGTCCTTCGGGAGTCTTACAGTTAATCCATTTGGGATAGATGAAGTGTTTGCTTCCTTTTATACCAAGCTGTACAGTTCACAGTTCCCCTGCTGATAACTCACATTTGTGGGAGTTTTTTCATCATCTTGTCTTTCCAACAATTGATTCAACAGTCAACTGGAAGCCAGAACAGCCTTTGAAGTTGAATGAACTACTTTCTGCAGTTAGGTTGATGCAAAATAAGAAGGCGCTATTCAAACGGTTCCCATTCAAAAGGGAAATTTATTACCTATGCAGTAGTTATTTTGCCAATCTTCTTCTTTGTGGTCTAGGAGAGTAATTTGGTACAAGTTTCTAACCCTGACCCTCTGTGGCAAGCTTCTCCTTTACTGTCACTTTAAAAAGATAAGCAGCCTACTGACTATGGTTCTTATTATCCAATCTTTTGCCTCATCTCTGGTGTAAAAGTGCTGGCTAAGGTGCTTGCTCATCATTTAGAAACCCTACTTCTAACAATAATCTTGCCCTATAGCTGAGATTATTCACAGCCCTCAATCTTTTTCTATTTTCATAGACTTTTTGTTTAATAGAATTTAGTCGCCCTCGACCTCTGCTGAAAAGGCTTCTGATAGAATAGACCGGGACTATTTATTCTTTGCATTTTTGAAGTTTGGTCTAGGAGATTATTTTCTTATTGGATTTATCTTTTGTATATTCCACCACCCTATCTTTAGATGAATATGGAACGACTGGTGGTTTTAAAGCTGTCTTCTGGTACACATCAGCTGTGCTCTCCGGCTCCTTGTTTGTATTGGCAATTGAACCCCTTTCTATTGGCTTGAGGAATGAGTAGGAGTGTAGAGTATTGTTTTTATATGAAGATGATCTCTTACTGTACTTCTCCACCCAGGTGATCTGTATTCCAGCTACTTTGCCTATATCTGGGGATTTTGACTACTTCTCTGGGTATAAATTCAACAGATGAATGCTTTTCTAATTAATAGTGCTGGAAGACTGACTCAAGTTACATCAAGCACATTCGGGCTTCACAGGCTTGAGAATATTAAACGCGGCTCTCTCCCCTTTGCTCAAAAAAGGTCTTAACCAAAATGGACATCCTGAGGTAGTATATTCCTTAGTTAGCAGATTGTGATCTGTGAAAATGAGGATTTTTCTGAGCATTTCTGTATAAATTCCCATTAATACCTGGCTTTGGTCCAATTCATTTCTGATTTCTTTAACCAACGAATTCATCTCATCGAACAAAATCCCACATATCTGAAAATAAAATGAAATGAAAAAATAAATAAATGAAAAAGAAATCGGATAGTGGTCTTAAGGATTTAATCTTCATTTCTTCTTAATTTTATGTATTATAATTGGCCTGCTAATATTGAAGATATATACAGTATACCAATATCTTGTTTTGGATTCATTGTTCAGTGGGAGTCTGAAGTGCAAATAGATGCACTCTACTCAGATCACCTAGCTCCTGAAAACCAAATGACCAAGGTGTGCCTAATGGCCTCCTGTCATTTGCAAACCTTCTTATGTGCTTAAATTGTCTCTGAATTGTCCGTGTGAAAGCACAATCTGTTATGGACAAGCGTGCCATCCAGGAAGTAGTCCCAAATAACACCCTGTCCTGCCGGGATAGATTCCAGGTTAATGTTCCCATTACCAGCAATGAGCTGCTTTTTGATATTGAATGCAAAATGTTAAAATGGCTTGCCATAGTGTACAGCCCCCAGTCTGTGACAGACAGCCGAGAAGAAGCTTTTCCTCTGAAGTCGGACCTCCAAAGCTCTTTGATGAATAATACACCAGGAAGGATAGAGCAAGGCTGCCAGTGTTAACCTGATCTGTACCTTGGAAAGACATAACAGGAGTCTAGTTCATTAGCAAAAAGCCCACAGCCCTAGTTGGTTTAAAGGTTTTCCATTTCCCAGAGTGTGAGGAGCTCCTGTAATGTAACACATATAATGGGTACATAATCAGACTCTATGAGAAGCGACATTAATAAGGCAGCGTAATAGCTGTTTAATGGGCTACAACATGCGTTGATAAAACGCACCCACCCCTGAAATAAAAATATTTAGCTTGAATCCACCAATTGAATTACCATTATATAAATACATAATAAGTACCAGGACAAAAAGAGTAAATAAAAATCACCCAGCTGATAATGTATTCAGTTTTAATTTGACACTTCCTGTTTGTGTATGTGTGTATTAGAGTGCAGCAGAGTGACAGCTGCATTTTGCTTATGCTGGAGTAAAGTGCAGAGCCTCTGAATTGATTTAGCTGGGGAGCAGGAATGAACCCTTTTTAACTGTATAGTAATCTTTGATTTAATTTGCTAAATGCTTCAAGAACAAACAGTTGCGAATGCAGTCTGTAACACACTGCAGCTCCGTGGTGAGCTAAATAGAGCCCAAGCGATAGTGTGGCATTGAAGCTTACTGTAAATAACTCAGTGACTACAGGGTGACAGAATGAGAGCCTCCCTTGTGGAGCATACTGTATGTAAAAGAGCCTTTCTTGTGATGCATTTGGAGTATAGCTGCCCTGTAGTGATTCCATCAGAGACACCTCCACTCTGTTAAGCCTAACTGTACTAATAAGAGTGGCCAATATTACTCTTTTTTCATCCATTTTTAAATAAATTTAGAATCTCCGATTGTTTCACTTACTGAATATCCACCAGATTTCGGAATAGCTGTCTGTGGCTTGCTGGCACAATTTCTGAGACTGCATGCATGAATGAATGAGGCAGTGGAGGCAGACTCCTCTGTCCTACCCACAGGACACGGGTAGGCACCACAGCCCTGTACCTGAGGTTCAGTGCCAGGAGGAGGGGAGAACACACATTGACAGAACCACATGGCTGCAGTTCCCGCTGTGTCACTGAGGGTCCTGGGAGTGGGGAAATTCAGGTCATAGTCAGCAAGTAACATGACCCAGTCTCTAACCTGTGATCACAGAGCTCCGTCTGTGCTCCCGCCAGCTCCTGAACTGCTCAAGCCACTACAGAAACCCCTCTAGTCCCTTCTGTCATCTGTCTTGCTTGCCCCCCTCCCCCAGCCCTTCTCCTGTCAGGTCCAATAAGGTCCATGATGAACAGTGAGGCCTAGCCATGCTGACTGACAGTTGTACATTAAGGTACGGCCTTCGTTTAGCACAAACCTCTCATCTCTGAATAAATGATGATGGCTCTAAAACCCACACTCATCCATTGCTGTCACAAGCATTTAAGGGTAGAAGAACTATCAATGAGTTAAAGAAGGTAAAGGACATTGCAGCTTGAAATGAATGGCTCTTCCTCTGTAGCTAAATCATTTTTCCTCTCAACCCCTTCCCCCTTCTGCTTTCTGCCTGTACACGTTCACAACACACTGCACAAACGGCACACACATTAGGTGTTGCTGTCATTGTGGGAAATTCCTCCAGACTTTTGTGACTTTTTAATTCAAGTTTGCTAAGTAAAGGAGCCCTTAGACCAGATAAAAAAATAGAAAAAGCCCAAAATACGTTTAGGATCGTGGTCTCAGCAGTTCATTTAAAAAATGTCTTGCTGTAGAGAGAGCTGTTCTCATCTAAGCACATATGACCTTTCCCAGGACTTACATACCTCTGTCATTCACAGGAGAATGCTCCACAGCAAAAATGTTGTGTTTTAACCTTTGCTTGCTCTTTTGCGGCTCGTGCTAACACAGCTCCCCACTCTGTACCCTTTGTGGTGCTGGTCAGGGGGATTTTTAAAGGCATGTGAAATAGGTTTATGAAATAAGGTAGACCTTTGCAAATGCTAGTAGGGGTGCTACATCATGTATAGTGTAAGTATGGAATGTGTATTTAAGAACATTGAATAACCATTAGGATATTGACTGGCAATTTGTTTTCTCTTTCTTGTGCTGTACTAATGTATTGAATACATTTCTTTTTTTATCAAAGGGCCATACACTATATGCTTTTGGAACAATTAATCTGATACCAAAAACAATTCATAATACAGCACCCATAAATAGCACTGTACTAATTTGTAGACACTCACCTTAATTCCGGCAATTATAAAAAGAATACTGCATTTTCATTAAGATAAATTGTTAATGTTGACAGGTGAGGTCACATTGTTTACAATGAGTCATTACAGACGAGAAATGTGGCTACATGGGCTGAAATGCAGATAGGGAGAAATAAGATGATAATCTTTTAGCACCTATGCCCATTCATGTGAAATTTAAAACCCCAAATGGTCTTATAGAAGCTTAAAGAGTTCACCTGCTGATGTTTTATCTTGCCATGTTATAGAGAAAAACAATTAGTCCTCTGCTCCCACTCAGAATCTCATGAAGTGTAAAGCCACTCTGTTTTGGAGAGGAAAAAACCATCAAAGACTGAGAAATTGGCAAAAGCTGATATATATATATATCGAAATCTCACTGAAATGCCTTATCAAGAGGACTAAAAATTGTTATGGCAAGGATGGGGGTGTGTAGAGATTGGGATCTGAACTCTATGCTTCTTCTCCCCCTCTGCTGTTCCTGAGCTCTCATGTCCTCTGTCTCCCCCTCTACTGACTGGAGACCATGGGATCCAGTTATCTCTCACTCAGGGCCCTACTCTTTCCTTTAATGCTCATTTTTAACTGTGTGGAGAAGGAGGCGAGTTGGAAGGTTTGCTGTCCCTCCATTTTAGATGCCGCAGTGCCCTGTTGCATTAAAATGAGCAGCCTTACCATCGAGGCAGTGCTGTTGCAATGACACCCCACTCCCCTGTAGCCTGGCCATGCACAGCCTGGGGAGTGCAGAAGACAGACTTCTTTTCATGAAGTAATCCACTAAAAAAATCAACTTTATGTTCTCTGCATTTAGTAGTGATGCGATGTGAAGTCGGATGACAAGTTTGTTGTGTGAATTGTGAGATGTTTTTGTTCTGGTTTCAGGCATTAATTGTGGCCTTGAGGTAATATTGATAAGGTAATAAAAGTCCATTTCTATAAGCTCAGCTATCTCCTCAGACTTTTTCCACATCTCTGGTTCTACTCTGTTTGCTGTGTCTTTACATGGTAAGGAATACAGTGACATCCGAAATGTCTTTGTGTCTTTACAGTATGTCTTCTTTCTTGTAGCTTTAATCCCCTTGAATCCGGAGGGTTTATGGGTTAGAGAATGATGCTATGTACAGCCTGGAGTGCCTCACACTCTCAGACTCTGGTTCTTTTTAACTTAAAAGCTTGGAGAGTTGACTGATCTAACACTGAATTAGACCCAGCATAGAGTCCCAGTAGATCTCTCTGTGCAGAAAAACTGTTAAAACCCAGAGATATCCTTTTATCAGTCTGTACTTGTAATCATTTCATGGATGCAGCAAAATTAGATTGGCATTATTGTTTAAGACACTTCACTGTTTTATTTCATCCACATGCCACAAGCATGTAAGTGACAAGAATAAATGAAAAAACGTGATGTCACTGTGGTGCATTAGTTAGCATTGCTATCTCACAGCTCTGTTGCACTGGGATTAATTCTGGACCTGGAGTGTGATCTCCATGGAGTTTGTATGTTCACCATTTGTTCATGTGGGTTTCTTCCAGTTGCTCCTGTGTTCTTCCATAGTCCCAAAATGTGCTGGTAGGTTAATTTGATTCAGGGAAAATTGGCCCTGGTGTTAGTTCTTTCAAATTATTGGAGCATAAGAAATTGGTTACAAATGAGAGAAGGCTTGTTTTAGTTAGTGCATACTTGCTTCTGTTGTACAGTGCCTTGAGGTGATGCACCATGAAAAGTACTATACAGTATACAATGTTTACTATTATTAAGCTTAGTACTGCCTTCAATGTTTAGGTAACAGGGAGATTTAAAACTAGTAATCCTGTTACTATGATCTGTGATGCTGAATACAAAAGGGCTGAAGGAAAAGTTCCTCAGTTCCACAATTAGGAAGAGGAAGATGAAGTGGGGCCATACATGTGCTGTAGTAACTGAAAAGAGACGGAAATATGAAGCTCTGTCTAGTTAAAAAGAGACATTTTCACAAAGATGATTTGTAAGGAGGGGATTCACAATGACACAGTAGTTCGTATTGCTGCCACAGAGCTAGGACCCTGAGTTCAGTTCCGGACCTGTTGTGCTATCTGAGTGGAGTTTGTATGTTCTCCCAATGAGTTTTCGTCAAATGCTCTGGTTTCCTCTCACAGTCCAATAACATATTGGTAGGACTTGGCTTCCAGGAAAATTGTCCCTGGTGTGCCTGTTTGTGTTTGTCAGCCTGCCCTGCGATTAACAGGTGTACTGTTCAAGGTTTACCCTGCCTTGTGTCTGTTGCTCTCCTGTGAGCCTGAATTGGAAGAAGTGCTTAGAAAATGGATGGATACAAAAACAGAAACCATTGCATTTATGCAGTTTCAAAGCAATGTGTGGATTTGTATCTCTGTGTTGTGCAGAATCTTGTAACCATCTACTTAAGCTAATACAGTAACTACAACCCAATGATATGATGTGCTACAAGTTTGAGGTGAAGTAGTAGAATCCCATATGGCCTGATGGTGGCTGAAGCACAAGAACACAAAACGGTTACCAATGAGAGGAGACCATTCTGCCCACCTAGACAAATTGATAGCTAGTAGCTAACTGACCCAAGCATCTCATCCTGCAGGCAACTTATTGAAAGATGTGAAGCTATCACCTTCATCAACGTGACTGGTCAACTTGTTGTATACTCTCACAACCCATTGTCTAAAGAGGTGCCTCCTTGCCAAGGTTTTGTGCTTTGCCTTAATTACCACCTGGTTCATGTTTCACTGTATTAGTTGATTCTGAAGATGTCCGCTGGGTTGACTTTGAGGATTTTGAAGGCGTACATGAGGTTCCCTTATCATCTCCATAAGCACCCAGAACTTGTATGTTTGTTACATGGGGTCTGTCCATTCGGGGCTACTCTTCACAGTGAGGCATTAACACAGGGGGATCCATAATTCATCAGAGAATAACGTTTGCAGGGGAGAAGCCCCCTCTGTCTTCTGATGTGCTTTTAATTTGATGACAGGTCTGAAGCGACTCTCTTCAGCAGTAAGAAATGTAAGTGCTGTTAACAGTGATCTGTCTCAGGATACTTACTCTGAAAAAGAATCAGGGTTAACCCTTAATGGCTGAACCTGGGGAGCAACCAGGGATTCAAAGATTGACCAGATGCTTTCTGTTTGTTATACATTTGTTCCCAGTGTCATTCCAGCCCTAGTGTGAGCAGCTGGTAAGGTTTTTTTCTTGCACTCTTTCAAAGGTAACTCATTTTAGTGAACATCAGTTACCATCAGCAACCTGATTAAGGTCAGTGAGTTGCAATGCTCATTGAAAGGGTTTGTGTCAGTAGAGCTCAATATGATCGTAGCATTGATATTAACTAAAGTAAAAAAAAATCAGTCCTTTTTTACAGCTAAGAAAACAAGGCTGTGTGAGCTTAATTTATAATTATACTGACGAGCTTTGTAAAGGAACATTAAAGGATCCATACCCAAGATCATTAAAACATTAAAGATTTGAGCATATTTGATTTGAAACCATTTATTTTGCTGTATTCTTAAACTTGAATCAACTCTTCAAACCCATTTTTTGACATAGTCCTTTGCATTTCACTTTCCAAAATGCAACTTTAAAACCCAACCGTGTAAGAACATGTTGCTGAGGGATGGCACAGAGCTGGGTCACTATTTTACCTCGTTAACCCCCTCCTACCCTGCCTTCATCTTTTTTTTTCTTGATAAATGAGGCACAAATTGTGAGCTGGACCTCCTCAGCTTCCCTATTCTTCCTCCAAATCTTCTGCTGTCGCTTCTGCAATAAATAGTGCTCTGTAAATGTGGCCAGCTGAAACATTTAATTTCCCAGCAAGGATGAAAGGCTGACGTGTTTATTAGACAAATACATTTGCTGTCTGTATCAGTGCTCCCGCTGAAACTAAGCAGTTCCATTTCAATAATGGTAACCTTCATCTAATGAATGTTAGGGACATTTTTCTTCATTTCAAAATTAAATGCATCTTTATAAGTGCATCTCATCACCTCTTGGTTTCATTGCATTCTGGCTGTTTTGTGCAGAGTCAGACCTGAGCATAATGGAAGGCCATTATGCATTTGTAATTATTCACTGTGTAGTATCTGCATACTGTATTCAGTAATTGTGATTTATTATCAAATGAACTCAAGTCACTAGGCTCACATTTAAATATAGATGTGTCTCTCTGCCACATTGTAATTGCACAAGCCACATGATCTTTATAGTACAAGTACCTAAATTGAAATTTGCGTCTTATAGAGAGGTGCTTGGGGATTTCAGCCCAGGTGAGTTATACGTGTTTAGCTTAAGATGACAATATGGGTCCTTGTTCACCATGACTCTTAAAAATGAGGAGATAAAGAAAATTGGTCCTTAAGCTAAAATAAATTAAGCAGCTGTTTGAGTCTTTTACACCTTTTTACAGTAAAAATGTACTTCACAAATGAATTATTTGTCTGGTACAATTTCTAAGCAGCCATGGTGCATTTGGCAATGAGTAATGGTTGTTTTGTATGTTATGGAATTCTTCGTAATGGAATTTTGAAAAAACTGCTGCCCGGCCGCTCAGTGTCCCCATGAACATGGAGGCACGGGCTCCTCCTGGCTGAGATCAGTGAGGTCCAGGTGTGAGTCTGATAGCGGACACACAGAGGCTGATTGGCCCTCATTCTACACAGCTTACCCACAGGGGTACAGTGCTATTCAGTGGAAACAGCTCATAATCAAGGTCCCAAGCTAAGCAGGTTTTAATCTTCCTCAGCAGAGCATAACCAATTTGCATCTGTTTTTCTGTCCCAGTCCCCCTGTACATGCTAAATTGCACCTTTTTCATAGAGGATGGCTCTGGGAAAGCCTCATCTGGGATGTGTGTTTCTCCTCACCGCCTTCCTGAGAGCTTCAGCTCACTGTGGGGATAGTGTTCGTCCTGAGTACTTAACAACTAACTGCATAGCATCTCACATCATCCAAGAAACAAAAAGAACAGCACTTGGATTTTGCAGCCCTTTAGCTTTTAAGAAGCTGTGGGTTTCTATATGGAAGCAGAGGGTTTCTAGACAAAGATGCAGGTTGATTTTCTGGATTCCTTGGAGACCTTGCAGTCATTGTGAATATATTTTAATGTGTTTTGTTGTTTGGGGGAAGTAGACTATAAAAGCCTTGGTAGCACACAGCCCAATTTCAGCTCTTTTCAAGCTTTTGTGTGGAGGAGCTGCCACATAAGTTCTTGCCATTGTTATATTCTCTTCATTCTTTCTTTTGGAAGCAGCATTTTCAGAACTACCTAATTTATTCAGAAATGCACTTAACTGCATAACTTTTTACAGTGTGATTGAGACCACATGGCCTACACTAGCCAGGCACAGATTATAGTCTATTACAGAGCTGTATAGCTATGTATGTGTGACAGAAACCTATTGGGCTATATAATAGTTTAAATATGGTAGAGCAGGATACCGATGTCAATTTTGTAGACATTGTGCTCCTTGCTATAGCAAAATCTAAGACAATGCACACATTCCACACAAAATCGAGGGTAGGAACTGTATTGTTGAAGTGCATAGTGAACACACTACATCATATACTGTTCCCCAAATCACCTTTTCACATGGATCTTTTCAAACATTTAGACAACAGCAACACTCTAGCTTTGTCCCTGAAGATTTGCTATAAGTCCTAACCTTCTACTAGTAGAAGCATGCTGCATAAAACCCTTTAAGAATTAAAATTTAGTTTGACTTTTGCCTTAATTGGGGTACTGACTCCAACAAGTAAATGAGTATCATTTGGTATAATATTGGTCTTGAGTTCTAGTAACTGTAGAACACCTCATCATTAAAGGTGTTTCAGTAGTTCAAAAGAGATGGAATGATAGAAATAATTACATTGTATTTTAATTATCTTGAAATCTTGACTGATGGAATGACAGTAAGGCAGTAAGGAGGACACCAACCCCACTAGATATAATGAACCGATGAGCAAAAGAGCAAGGGATTAACACTTAGCTGTGCAAAAAGTAGACAAGATCAAAGTTGTTACTCTCCAGTACTTTCATTGAAAAGTCCTTTAAGAAGCTCTGCACAACATCCTTAAGGAAACCTTCAGGATAAATCACATATGTTTTGTGCATTTGGTCACAGACTCTCAGCTGGTGCTACAGCTGGGGCATTGGAGCAGACCAAGAGCTGCTGATGAGACCTGTACCTCGAACTTTCATTTCTGCCACACTTTCTCTCCTCCCTCAAATCGCCGTAGGATGCCAGGTTTATAACTACTTTAAGAACTTCTGTTTTATCCTTCTTTTTATAAGCATCTGACCAGCCATGATCTGATTTCCATGTTTAGTATCATTTTGCTCCACAAAATATATTTTCATGCTCATGGAAGTGTTACAGGAGAGGTGTCATGGGCTGCAAGCGCACGCCTTGGATTCAGATCAAAGCCTGTCATACTGGCCCCAGAAGAACCTCAGTTTTTCTCATTTGATGAACTTTTCAAAACAAATTTTTGAGAGCTCAAGGGTGCCTCACCATGGCTTTCAAAGAAGAGCGCTGGAGGCCAAAGCTCTAAAGTAGGGAGATAAAAAGAAAAGGGCAGGGAGAGTCCATCAGGGGCTGTTTTCTCTTGTCCCATTACAATTTGCGACTTGCTCTCCCTCTTGTTATTGCTCATAAAGAGAGACGTTTTAATAAAGTTAAATGGACTTTGAAATTGCCTGTGGGTTGCCAGGAATGAATTCCCATTTTCATTTTTACATTTTATTACACATTAATATAAAGGGGGAGTATTGAAATGAATGTATGGATGGAAGATGGAAGTTTGATATTTGTTAAAAATTACTCAGTCCTGAGATGAGCTTAATTATAAAAGATAACAGAACAGCTCCACAAGTCATGGAATACAGAGTGTGACCACGTGGTGTCTTGTTTTCTGTGATTTGGTGGTTAGAGATTTAATATGTGAAATTTTAAATTCATATTTACAATTGTAGTGAGTTCTGACATAAATATCTGAGCAATACCGGGGCTGTCAATATTAAGGTTGCTTTTACAAACTAAATTCTTCACTTCAGGTGTGCGTGCCCTCTAAAACTCTTAAAACTCTAAAACCCTCTAAAAAAGATAACATTTTAGATCCATAGAAAAAGGTTTATCCACAGAAAGGTTTATCCACATAAACAAGCCTGAAATTTGCAAAACCAATGCCCACATTTTTTCCTGATACGAGCAATTGCCTTAAATTTTTAAAAAATGTGCAAAAAAATAGATTTTCAACACTTGTTTCCCCTATGAGTTTTCTTATTCCTGGTCTACAAGGTTCTCCTTTCCAACACTAGTTATTATTCGGTGGACTGCAAAGAGGAAGACGGTGATTAACGAGACAAAGCAATAACGGAGGCCTTATTATTCTTCCAGAAACCCATTAAGAAAATTACGAGAGTGTCGTAAGGTGAACAGTGGCCTACATGACCTACGGCTGTTTGAGACTGAGGTCGGGATGTCATGGCCAGTGACGCTCATGTCATGAGGATGCCACGATGGCACTGCTCCCCTGGAGTTTCCTGTCACCAAGCATTGCCCCAGCCGACACTGACAGGGAGCCTGATTGTCAGTTTGTCTGACACAGGCCGAGTGGAGCATGTGAAGTGGGACACCCTGGTGAGAACCCTGGGGCAGGGATGAGGGGAGTTTTTGTGTGTGTTTGTTAGAGTTGGCGGTGGCTGAGGGGGGTGGGGGGGAGGGGAGGAATGAGATAAATAAAGCAGCTCCGGCATCAGTTTCGTTCCCTGCCTCAAGACAGTTTTGAATTCTCAATGAATACTTGTGGAATGAATGCCTCATGAATCCATTCACGAAACTCACACTAGTTGTGGTTTTAAGAAACTTAGTGGTTAAAGCTATAAGGCTGTACGTTTGATCCTCTCAAAATCACCTCTTATCATCTCGAATGGGCCAAGGACCTGCAGAATGAGGGTGTTTGTTAGCCATATTCGTATTTGGCTACGATTTGGCAAGCACTTCCTTTATTTACAACAGCTAGAAACTCCATGTAGGATCAATGGACAAAGTTGTGCTTGATTTGTTGGCCCGTGATGCTTCTTCTTTATTGTTAGGTATTTGAAAATACAGACATCTCTAACAAAGATACAATTCATAAGAATAAAAGCAAAGGATTGAACTGTCTTTTGGAATGTTTTTGAATGACATACAGCAATTTGATCGATATTTATAAATACACTTACCCTCTATTACTATTACATCAAATGTGATCATTCTATAAACTATTGATTTTTCTCAGTTTCTTGCCCTGCACTGAAAGTGCAAAACGTATTTTAAGAGTGTTTCACTCCACATTCACATGTTTCTCAATGACTGTATGGAACCACTTGAAATGGGCTTTCGGTTTTAATTTGCCACCAAACATTTTCTTCAGGTGGGGAACTGAAAGTAGAGTTTGCAGAGTCGTTTTTTTTCTTCTGATTTTAGAAGTGTTATTTATCCCATGAGACAAAAATGTAAAGCAAGCAAAACAGTAGGAAGGCACACAAGCCTTATTTTTGCTCAGTCCTAAAGGATTCCTCCACTGTGTGTGCACTGCATGTGTGCTGGGAAATCACTTTCCCCCTGTTACACAAGGCCAGTCTTCACCCTCTGGAAAGGTACCTTGCAGGAGCCATCAGGGCTCACTGTAATTGGGTTTGACAGAGCCACAGATTAAGTGGGGTCATCTGTCTCTAATAAGACCACACAATCTGCTCCTTTAACATTTTCCCCCAAACTGTCAGTGTGAGGTACAGGGTCCTGTCTGTGCTCTGTCTGTGATATCAGGCACACAGAGAGGAACCGCAATTAAAGAATGGGGAACTGCTCCGCTGCGCACTGACAGACCTCTGCTGGGAAGAGAAGCAGACAGATCTCTCTTCCACTGCATTTTGAAGACACCCTTGCAATAAATGATGGTCATCTAGTGAGCACAAGTGGTGCCAAGGTAGATAAGAGGATTAGAACGTTAGAAAGACTTGAGATGCGACCTGACTGCTCAGGCCATCAGTGCTTGTCGTTTTCAACATAGTCAGGGGGTCCATTTTCAAATGATTGTGGAATACTGGTATCTGTATCAAAATGTTGCCTCACACCTGCATCGGCGCTACGGTATGTTACACATGCATTTTAGCTCATTAATTCAAGAGCCTGTTATAGCAGTGATGCCACCCCCTCAAAACCTGGACTGTGTAAAACTTTTGCACACGGGACCCAGTTGTTTGGTCCCAGAGTCTAGGGAGTAGAGCAATATGATCTGAGCCTGTGATCGAATCTGGTCAGGGAGCATGGGCAGAGGGGTTCTCATCACACTCTGATAGTTCAAATGCTCCCTTCTTGCCTGTGTTGAAAGCAAGTTTAGTAGCTGGTGGTGAAAGACAGGTGTGTGCTATGTATAATGATCACCTCATACACGCCTTTGCCATTTGTATAGCTTTTTAAATGGAACCTGCACTTTCTCCACAATGCTGGAAAAATGTCAGGACTAAATTCAAGTCACTACACAAAGCCAACTAGAAACAAAAGAATGGTCTTACAAGACAAGTGGATCATTGATCATTGAACCACTACCTGAAAAGTCTGCATGCTGATTTGGTGATGAAACTGCAAGACCAGGCAGTTGCGTTAAAGGAAATGTGTGGAATTAAGTAGGTGACCAATTAAAGAAAATCAGTTTAAACATCTACCAAACAAATCAGAAAATGAAACACATTTATTTAAAACATAGACCAAAAGAATAACAAGAAAAATACCACTCCATGCATTGACTACTGATCTCTGTGCTTACACTGAAGGTCTGATAGACCTTGAAAGGAGATTTTCTACTGCTAAGATATCAAAATGCAGCTCATGGTGTTAGTGTGAAGTATTCACTACACCTCCAAAACGATAATGAGAACAAAAAAGAGAGGGTAAGTGTATTTATAGATTAAGTGAGGGATGCAGTAGAACACAAAGTGTGTGATATTACTAAACAGCAGTTTTGCTTGTTTGAATTACATCTGGGACTATTTTAGTGAATAGGAAATATTGTGAACAACACATGACTTGATATTTGAGTCTTCTGTGTAGCTTTATGCGTTTCCTCAATGTGTGGAAGGGATAAAAGGAGGAGAACAAAGCTGGAACTAAATTCACATCTAAAATAACTTTGCCTTTTTTTTTTTCTTCTTTGGTTTTCCCTTAATACCCTCTTTCTTGTGTGAGAAAATCACACGAAGGCACATTTTGCATTGGTGCCAGATTCACCAACAAGCGTCTCACTGACATTAGCATGGAAAGCTGCTTCTTGGTCAATCATATTTTGATTTGATTTCCAGCGTGGCATATACCATGATATTTTGCTGATTTAGCTGCTGTGCATTTCAGAAATCCATCGTAAAGACTGAGGCATTTAAAATGAGCTTTCAGCATCCCAAGGCCCCTTTCAATTGTGTTCCTGGTGGTACAGTGTGTTTCACATTATGTTGTTTCTATATCACCTGTGAAGGAAATAGAAATGCATTTTAATCTAATGAAAGCATCACCTACAATTACATTGTTTTCCTAATAGCCAAGCACCCTCTTGGGCATTCAGCACACTTTTCTCTATGTCAGGCTTTAAGCATCATGGCGTGATCTGGGATAATTGGCTAGAATGTTGATAATTCTGCATGAAGTGTTACACATCATCTGAACATTTAACATCTGAATGGTTTCTGAATGCTGCTTCATTTCAGCTGTTGGTTTAATGGGTACATGCGTGCACTCTATTATTTGGTGAAAATCTACAGTATACTGTAAAGATATATTTATACTTTGCAGTTTTTTTTCTTTGAAACAGGGAAATTAATGCATTTATTCATTTTTAAGGTAAAATGTACTTGGAAATTGAAAATATTGAAAGAAACTTCCCATTCTTCATATCTGTGAAATGCATAAAGATAAAAATGCAAAGCTGCTGGAAATTTTGAGATCAAAGGAAATGCATAATTTCTAATGAGAACAAGAAAGCTTTCAAATGGGAGAAGCTCATTTGACCCATCTTGTTCATGTGGTTTATTAATTCCTAAGTCAAACTTGAATTGCATCCTGCCATTTCTAGTAAGTGTCCAGAGTCTGGGTTTCAACCACCTGCCTGGGAACTAGAACTACACACTACACACATCAACTTTAAGTGTAAGGGTACATTTCTTTTCTCGTTGCTCTCCTAAATGAATTCCCTTTTATTTTCCAATTGTAAACTCAAGCTGTTGTATCATTACTAAGTTTGAAATATATACATACTGTAGTATCAATCCATGAGACTCCCTTAGGATTTCATGTTATTGAATCAAATTTACTATCAATTATTTTTGTTATAGATCAAAGATATTTAAGTTCTTATACAGTACCTGTCCATATCTATCTCCTTAGATGAGAAAACGTTATTTCTGACTCCCCTTTAAACTCTTTCTAAGGCTATACTATCTATAACTTTTTGTGATGTGATGACCTAGGACCACACTAAATAAGGTCTTTCTAGGCCATCATAAAGTTTGTGCATAACTTCTGCAGTGACCTATGGTTTTGGCATTTTATTCGTTATGCTTCTAGCACTGTGGCATTAACATTTAAAAATGAATGCGTTCTTTGTTTATAGTGTAATATCTAATTTTCATGTTGATCCTATCTAACTGTTGTGTTATCTTAGTCGTACGAGCTGTTCTACTGTTATCACACACATCAGGCGGTAATGAGATAGATCTGAGTACTTTAAAAGCTTTCATTGTGAAAGATGGATGAACAGTGAAAAATGAAAATGCACGGCAATTGGGGAAGCATCTTGCCAGATGCAGACGTACAACAATGAACCATTTTAGAACAATTTTAAAACAACTTGGCAAAGGGCAAAATCAGTGGTTTTCTCTGAGTCCTGCCAGGTGAACAATTACAAAAACTATTCTGTTAGCATAAAACATAGATAAGGTCAAGGGGTGCAAGAAGGCTTCAGCTTCTGCAAGAGCTGAAAAGCTTCTATATGGTCGACTCAGAAGGTTTGACTGCTATGTCTTTGTGCACAGCATTGTTTTGGCAAAAAAAAGTACTTTATGCACACACTGGATAAATACAAGTATGCTAAACCTCTTGCAGAAGATGATTGAAACCAGAAAGAAGAGGCCTGTGACTTTTCAAAAGGCGGTAACGGAAGTCACTTCATGGAGTGAAGTCTGGCCAAACCACATTGTGTGGACTGGCATGGATGAAGTGAGGTGCAGAACAGGCTAGACTGGCTCTGTTTGAAGTATCTCGATGCTCATTGTTTGAGGCACAACTGAGGAGACCACAGCGATGAGGGACTAATGTGTACTCAGTGGTCATAATGCTGTACTGCAAACTGTAATGTAACCACAAGAGAGAAATAATGCGCTTAGCTTGCTGATACTCAAATCCGGTTTGTGGTGCACAATAATCTGGATCCTTTTTCGGCTTTTTTGTTTCATTTTTGTCTTGCTCTGACTCTTTAACTATTCCTCTCACCTCAGATGAACTCTGCGTGGAGAGGCGCTACGTGCATCTCAGTTCAGAGTGGTGAACATTTCCTTTTGCTACAGCCTCTTTGTAAAACAGTGTTCAAAGCTTTAGTCTCTTAGTGTGCAGTACATATTAGTTGAATGTAGGCATGTTTTAAGAATAAGAATTATGAGAAATTTGCTTGGTCTATACTATTTCTTTTTCATATTATTAAAACATGGGACCCTGGTTCTAGTCATGAAATCTTCAAGTTATTAAAATATTGGAAAATGGTTGGTTCTAATTAAACAATTCAGCTTGGACAAATTTAACCGCTTTCTCTAGGTATTAAATACCACTACTGATTCCTCAACCGATTCTATGGTACCAGGTCATACATAAAAATTGTCCTATTATAACATAAAATATAAGTGGTTATATTATCAATCAAAAATACCCTATTACACTTGTTGTATCTGTGGGAGTACAGGAGTCTGCACTGTTTGGGACTCTACAGTATTTGATTTTACATGCATCGTACAAACATTGCTTGTACTCAGTCCTGCACATTGCAATAATACACTTTTATTGTTTGGAAGTATGACTGTCAATGCCAACTAGTTGAGCTGCAGAATAAAGAATAATGCTAAGTACATTATATTTATTTTTCCTTCTAAATTCCCATTACTTAATACTACATCCCATCAGTTGTTTCTTTAAAAAAAATTAAAATACAGCTGAATATGATGTTGATCATAGTAATAAAATTCACATCTGTGACTTTGATTCTGATAGCTGCTTGTCTTGCATTTTTAACAGTATCGTCAGTGCCAACAGCGGAATGTTTTTGCCAAAATTAACATAACATTCATTCCACAGAAAATTTGAATGGAAAATGGATGCTGAAATCCTTCAGGGCTGATCAGAAGATGAAAAAAGGAAACTCTAGGTACTGTAGATTTTCTTTCATTGCTTCAGAGAAGCTGTTCAGTAAAAAGAGCAGAGATTTATCTGATGTCTTTGCGGGTACAGTAGGGCAACTTCCAAGTCAGTTAGCTGCGTCACAAGAATTGTTCTCTTCAGCAGAGGCTGTGCTTGCGTCATCAAGCCCCCATGTGCCTGCAAGGACCCTGGCCTTTCACCGTGATGCAGGCCGGTTTTATAACTGTTCCGAAGCTCTTCTCTTTTGTGCTCACCCCCTCCCCTCTCCCTGTGCTGTAAATAGGCAAGGCTGTTGCTCCTGGTTGCCCCCCCCCACCTCCTTTGTTTCTGCTCAGGCCACAGACATCACGCGCTCTGACGCCAACCTCATCCCGCTGCTCCCTGCAGCTGTGATTCATCTCGCAGCCCTGCCAGCTATTTCTTTCTTTCTGCATCTTTCCTACTCCCCCCTCCCTTTTAAATTGGGGGATTTTATTCCTTCATCCGAGAGCCGTTAGCAGAGCTCGAGTGTGTCTAACAGACCTGGCTGCTCGTTGCTTTGTGTGTGGGACTGACTCATGGAATTAGAAAGCCAACACTGTGAGAGTCCAGGCAGATTTAACAAAAAAGGCACTGTTTTGAGGACACCACCAGGAGACGGATAACAATGATTGCATTTCGTTTTCCCTGTCTGCTGTTTCTATAGTTGCAGAGACCCCAGATCCCCAAACCCTTTGCGTTCTGTTCTTTTCACATGGAGGGCATTTTTGGTTCAGCCCTTTCTCTGTCCCTGAAATGTGTTTGAGGCACATTTCACAGTTTCTGCTGGACATATTCTGACCTCACTAAAGATAATGCTGAGACTGGACAAGCTTAATGCTTATGAATCTCTTCTCCTATGCCCTGGTAACTTGAAATACTATCTTGTGTGAATGTTGCAGAGTGCTGTACTTAAGGGATTTTATATTTGTAGTCATCTGTGTTCATGTGTGCATATAATAAATATTGGCAACAGCTTATGGAATTCAGAATAAATTAAGTCACTACTTCTGCAATTGTGTGTAGTAGTTACAGTAGTAACAGTAGTAGTATTGAGCAGATTGGATGCAACAGGATTGTTGCTGAAAGCCCCTAAAAACTCCTTTGGGAGATATATACTCCCAAAGTGGATGCTGCACATTGGTGTTGGTGGAGGGGAGTCCCCATTACCTGTAAAGCGCTTTGAGTGGAGTGTCCAGAAAAGTGCTATATAAGTGTAAGCAATTATTATTATTATTATTATTATTATTATTATACTCTAGGAGCACAGTATTGACCATCCCACACAGGTCCTCAGCCTTCGACTTCATGCATGACAACAGTTCTCCCTTTCTACAGGCATCCTTCACCCCGTCTCTCCTTTTGTGTTTTGTTCTCACTGCGTGATGTGTAGGTTACCCCTTTTTACTCCATAAAAATCCTGAGGCCGTGTTTGCAGGGACTGTGTGGTAACCAGCTGCGCCTGTGATTCCCACCCTTGGTGAACTAGGCTCTTAATTGCGTGCTGTATGGCAGACCCACTCAGCGTCACTCCTTGTTGAAGGCCTTTTTTTTTAATCGCTGACTGCGGAGCTGCAGTGTTCTGCACCTTCAGGCTGATTGGCTCATTTGTCCCCTCACCACAGGTATCCCTGAAATTGTTAGTAGCTAGATGGGCAGCCAAGATGCAGCTGAGCACCACTTGAGGTGCCCCCCTTTAATTGGCAAATCAGGGAAACAAGCAACAGGGGACATGAGGAATTTTATAGTATGCAATATACAATATTGTACGTACATTATTGCATTGTAAACACTTGGAGTATCAAGTAAATATTCAGGCTGTTTTAGTCTCAGCTGCAGATCTAAATTGTAATTAAAATAGAATTAAGGATGTGAATTCTATGTACTGTAGATTTATGTGCCTGTGCCGCATGGAAGTTGTAGTGCTTATACAGTAAATGTAGTTGTGGAGAGGGGTAAAAAGATCCCAGCAGTTACCCAAGGGGATGTCATGTGTTTGATTCATCAGGTCAAGTGCTCCAGGATTTACAATACAGGATGTTCCTTTATGTTTAAAATGTTTTGCATTTTTGTTGGGGGTTTCTGACTCTCATTTGTTTGAATCATTAATGAGGCTAGCATGCAATATTGAAAGCTTCCTGTGTAGATGGAGCTGGGGATCGCCTTGTGTCCCTGGAGTTCATGCTAAATCTGCAATGTCTGCCCCCTGTGCGTGCTTCATGGGCTGACACCTGACATTCTGACCCCTGCTAACCTCTGCTTCTGAGAGAGTGCTCGGAGCTGCACACCCATTATTGAGCTCCTTTCTCTGTACTAGCACTTAAATCCAAACACCAGCATGATTTCTAATTTAATGTTCTGGGAGACTACAGCCATCATCAGTTTTCCTTCCATGACATGGGTGTCTTCTATAACCCACAAGAATTTCCTTTTGTTGCCCCAGTTTTTGAGCCTGAGCTTGAAATTTACATTTGGCGGCCAGTGCCCGCATATATCGCTGGCCAAAATATTAGTTATCCCCAGTCACCTCTCAGTGGCTGGCTTGGGAACTATGCTACAGATATCCATCACCTTATTTGGAGGAACAGTGCCCGGATCTCAAAGAGCTACAAACTCAATTACCATCATCACCACCTGAGCTGAAGAATAAAGTGGAATTGGCAGCACATTTTCTTGCATACATGCCCCACAAAGGAAAATATATAATTTCTCCCATAAAGACACAGCACATGCGTCACTGGGAATTCCTAATAATTTGGTCTATGAGTATACAATTTGCAGTGGACACAGAAAGCCTGTTGCAGAGTGTATCGCACTGGTTGCTTCAATATGGTTATGAAAGCCTGTTGCCATTGCACACCAATATGAGCTGATGATGAACTCCGGGGTCAGAAGGCAGGGTCACCAGTGTCAGTGCATTCATTGAGGACATCCCCAGGAACCCCCCCCCTTCCCCTCTGCACATTTCTCCATCTGTTCTGCTGGGAAATTATATCGATTTTTGATACCTCGTTGGCCACATCTTAAAACGAGTGACTGTTTGTTCAGAATCAATTATCTGTGAATTAACATCTTTTCCACTGAACTTCTTTTGTGCTGTGGTGAAGTGGTGAAGTAAGCGATCAGGGCGAGTTAGTGTGCAATGATTAGAGTTGAAGCCAAAGACTAGAGTTAGACATCGCCTCATTGTTTATTAATATGTGTTCACAGCTCAGGTACACATTTTGGATGGTACTGAGTTCATTTTTTTTCACTATATGAGATGGTCTTATGCTGTTTACATTTTCTGATTCTCAGTCTCCATATCTGCAGTATTGGGTAGTGTATTTATTGAACTCCATTGCAGCATTCATAAAGTCCAACATAAAAGAATTAAATGTTTACTTGAAAGGTAAGACAATTAAAGTGTTTGGGTCTTTACACTGCTCATTAGTAATAACAGTAACAGATATAGCTGTAATAATAAAAAGAAAAGGCCATTCAGCCCATCAGAGCTTAGTGCTTTCCTATACACAAACTAATTCTATCAGTGTTAAGTTTAGCTTTAAAAAATCCCAGCCTGCCTTCTCATGTGATCTTCTAATCTGTTCAGTGCCTTGATATCCTTTTGTGCAAGAGATCTTAATAATCATAATGAGAATAGCATGGTGTAGCGCAGGAGGTTGGCTGGCATAGCCTCCAGCTATGCCATAACTATCCAAGCCCCATCTTTGAAAAAAAAAATCAATGGTAAGAAGAATAATGTTTTAAAACGCGTGCATTTTACCTGATCAGTTGGCCCTTCATCAGTTAAATAATGAAAAATTAATGCCAGCATTCCCTTGCAAATCTTTTTTTTAAAAAGACCGGAGTAGTGCACCTCCTTTAAAATTAATCAGGCGTTGGGGGCTACAGTCATGAAACTGATGCCGTAATGACTGCAAATCTTTTATGGCCATTACAAAGTGCTGCTGTTCTGACAGACTGCAAAGTGCATTGGAGATGCAGACAGCGCAGTGCGGCAAATGCTTGCAGTCGACTCCAGACTGGTCCCGGTGTAAATTGAGATCGCCTGTCAGAAGGCAGGCAGCTCCAGCTGTAAATCTTGTCATTGTCCCCACCACCACCACTATCACCCCCTCCCTGACCAGTACTGTGGGCCAACAGCAGGCTACTGTCTGGCTCCTCCGTAACTTCCCTGTCTCCGGCAGCTGAAAGGGGGGAAAAAGGAAACTGAATTTAAGACTTGAAGGAGTCTAAAAATGTAAACAGAGTGTGTCACAAAAGAGCCCCCTTTCAGAAAGTGTTGTAAACATGGCCTGCTGGTTTTAAGCCTAGTGATCTTTTGGGGCTATGGGCCAGGGCGTAGTCAGTATTCAGGATTCACCCCTGTGTCTGTGTGCTGGGGAGGTTAGGGGTTGGAATGCCTGAATCACTCTGCTTGAAGAACAGATGTGCAACTGAGAAGAGCTCAAGATTCAGGCAGCTGTTTCCATCTGCACTGGACTGAGGAGAATCACTTGTTGGGTTTCTTCTGTTTCGGTCGTCATTATTGTAATTAGAAAGCTTCGAAAAAGAACCACAGTCTGAAGCAGCGTGCAGTCAGTAGAACATTTTTTATTTTTGTATTAACATGATAAAATATGCCTTAAGTATCAGGTAACTACCTGTGTGCCAAACGTTTGTTTCACATTTTAAATTTTTACCTTGTCTTTTTTTTACTTGGGACTGCCAGTGTTTTCTTTAACTATTCACCCACTCAATTTGGAACTGCTAGTACGTAAAGACTCAGCTTTTTCGGTTCTTACTCCTGTGAACCGCTCAGGAAAAAGGAGGGCCAACAGACCCTAATCGGTCACCCCCACTGGTCAGAGTCATTTACCTGTTGTCACACTGAAGGCTCCAGGGTGCCTTACGTGGGCGTTATTGCAGATTGGTGGCACTGTGCATCTCTCACTGACATCCCTGTAAGTCTGCAAGTTCTCAGAAAGTTGCATGAATTGCCGTTTCAACAAAATGCAGAGGGGACCCTGTTCAGGGCAAACCCACCCTTGAACTGGCCACACTCTGCCGCCTTCTGGCGAATCCTGGACAGAATCTGTGAGCACCACATGACCTGGGACATTGGGTTTTATTAGATTTCTGAATTATTAGCAAGTCGCTAACTGTGCAGTAACCAAGTAAGCAAGA
This sequence comes from Lepisosteus oculatus, assembly GCF_040954835.1. Lineage (NCBI taxonomy): Eukaryota > Metazoa > Chordata > Actinopteri > Semionotiformes > Lepisosteidae > Lepisosteus > Lepisosteus oculatus. The sequence continues at coordinate 35,146,480 of NC_090700.1, forward strand.
TGGGGCAAACAACATCCTTTCATGTTTAACATTCCTTACTGTTAATATCATAAGGAAACCTTAAATTCCTTTGAAATGTATGTCAGGACTGTATACAAGATTTGCAGGGCTTAACTGAGCTGTGGTCAGTGAGGCCAAGTTAATGAACGATAATGAATGATAAGACTCCAGAGGAAATCTGAAGGGCTGACACGAGCAAAGCTTCCCAGCCTCCATGGATAGGCTAGAAAATCAATACAGCACTGAGCGGGGACACGGTGTACCAGCACAAAGACATAAGCGATGCGAAGAAAATGATTATCAGTGGCGGCTTTCTGAGGTCCAGAAAACATGTTGTAGCTGTTCACGTCAAGGATAGACTTACTGCTAAGGCAGAAAATTACAGTCGTATAACCAGAGGACATCAGGACCTGATCCGCTGTCTCAGTGATGCGGCCCAGAGAATTAAGTCCTGTCACTCAGCTCGTCCATGTGTTTGTCGACACCGACTTTAGCCTTCAACAGCTTTTATGCAGGAATTCCCCGTGTGAACCATATTCACTGTCAATTAATTGAAATCGGAGGAGACGGCCTCGGCAACTTCAACCAGATGACTCGGCAGGGAAATTTTAAAAGGTTGCTGCACTCAATCCCAGAAATGAACCTCCTTGCTCTGCCCCTTTCCAGCAAATTCCATCTGCATCTCTGACACCAGATGAATTAAACTGCCAGCGCGGACACTGCTCAGAGCCCTTTGCTGCTCCTTGGAAATTTTATAAGCCTATTAAAAATCAATTTTATGGTCACTCTCTCTCTCCCCGACAGTCTTTGTGTTCCAGTCTATTAAAATAAAACATCAGTCGGGTGAGGGGAGGGTAGTTTGACATGCAGGGATGATACAGCCTCATAGGTCTGGCTCCCTCTCTGCATCCTCTCTGCCACACCCCTGACAGAAGCGTTCTGATATGATTAGAAATGGTCGCACCTGCAACACAGTACCACATTAATCTTTCCTTCGCTTCAGCCATCAGGGAGCAGAGGGGGACCCAGACAGCCACAGTGGAACTAAAAACATGAAAAAGGACACAAATGGAAGAAAGGCCATTCCACCCCTCTAGCCCATTTGGTAGTTCGCAGCAAATTGATCCAGGCCTCTCATCTAGCCCCCTCAAAAAAGAAGGCAAATTTTCAGCTACAGCAGGTCACTTGTCCTGCCATAACCAGCCTTACCACGGACATAGGACAACAGCAGAACATCTGGGCATAAAGCACATTAGGGCATAAAAGCCAAACTATCTGATCATGTAGTTTGGCTTTTAGCATCAAGCAGTGCAGAAGGAAGGGTTTTAAATCTGTTTTTAATAAACAAACAAATCATGGAAAAATCTGGTAGCTCTATCTCCTCCTTTAAGAAAGCCGCCGTACTCAATTTAATATGAAGGGCTTGTTTGTGAAAATTGGTTCATTTGTGCACTTACTCCTACTGTCTTTCAAGAATGGATTTTGGCATTACAGTATCGTTGTAGACACGCATTGTCATTGAGCTTCATGTCTTAGGATCTTTTGATGAAGTTCAGGATCAATAGGATATCCTTCTAACAACCAGATGAACACAAAAGGCTTAATGGCCTCCTCTCATTTGCAGCCTCTTTTGTGCCTTTATGCTCTCCAGCTAAATGCACAGTAATGGACATCTTCTCTAAACAAACAGCCCCTTTCAGAGCACTGAGAGGGAAAGACCTGTGTGTGTTTAATGTGTATTGAAGGCTGATCAGTCAATATTGGTACAGTCTGGGGGGTTATCAATGGAGACAGTGCAGTGTTAATGTGGGAAGGGTTAAAATAAAACTGCCTGAAGCATTTGCTTAGGTTTTGTTGGCTTGTGCTGAAAGCAATTAGTGGTGGTACCGTTGTCAGTAATAATTCAGGTCTTAAAATTAGAATATCAAAGCTATTGTGTTCAAAAGCTTTTACAGTGTTTTTTTTCTTTCCCTGAAAACAAAAGACATTAGAATACATTTGTAGCTGCTACTGTGGATCACAAAGAAAGAGAGAGGATTTGCATGTTACTCGAAGGATCGGGGTTGGCCGGGTGGGCTTTCGAGAGATGGCGGCTTTCTTCTGTTTCTATTGAGATGAAGGATTGTAGTGATCGGAGAGTGGACAGAGATCAGGCGTGGGGAAAATAATACAACACCGAGCACAATGGATATTTTATTTATTGAGGGACTGGGGGGAAAATGGATTGAAAGACTCTTAAAGCTCCTAAGCAGGGGTAGCATTGTGGGTAAACCTGCCATGGGGTTTCATTTTTATGTCTTTAATTCGTGTCAGAAACAAGACCCAGGGGTTAAAAACAACAATGATAATAAACTGACAGGAGACAGGGAGGCTCTAGAATCCCCCCTAACAGCACATACACATCCCTCAGCTAAACTGTGATTGATGGAAAACTTTTACCAAAATGGCCCAGCCTCTGGTCCCTCACTTCTTCTATTCATCATTCAACAGTAAAGTGTCTCAGAAATGTGACATTTATGGTATGATAATTCCTCTCTCATAGAATTTTATGCTAACCTAATGTGATTTCTTGTCCCTGTCATAGGTTTTTTTTTTAACACAGAAGTGATTTTCATTTATGTGCGAACATTGAAATGCATGAAAAAAAACATTGTAGGTACATGATATTCTTGCATGGAATTTATTCCAAATTGCTCAGATCACCTAGAGTAATCTCTCACTGTCAAAAGGATTTATTTTTGTTTGCTTGTAGTCCTGTTATTCTTAAAGAGGCTCCTGAGCGTGAAACACTACAACAAACTGTAGGGTAGGAGTAGGGCTGCAGTCCTGTTGATAAATGCCATTTAGACCAATTAAGTCATCATTAGTTACAATTAAACGATTAAGTGATTACCATTTGAGGTGGAATGAAAGTTAGCTTGTCCATAGCTCTCCAAGATTTGAATCAAGTAGCTGTGCTTTAAGCTGGGTTGCTGCCCAGGATATGGATCTACAGACCCATCTCACAGAGTCTGACAAGAACCAGGGCATCTGTATGCCAGTTTGGTCAACACTATTTCAAAAGCTCTAAATCTCATCCTAACTCAGTCTCTGCCCCACAGGTTTTATAGGCAGCAGAAATTACTGGGAAATTGTAATTAAAACCAAGTTTATTAGAACTTAAGAAATATTTAAGGGTCGGTTGCTAATTGATCCAGAGTCATTATCTAACAGTTTCTTGAATGTTTGTGGAACTTTTGGAAATAAAGACATGCCTCCTATTCACAGATTTAAAGGTCCTTCCACATTGTAATTAAAAGATTAAGAGCTCGGGTAGAAAATCCAAAGACCCTGTAGCTCTGAACACGAGTGTGAATAACTGTTCTCAATAAAATTGTCTGAGAATAAGGTATGAGGCCTTGATGGCAATCGAGGAGTGATGATAAAGTTGCATTAGATGGATGTACACAAGACGCACATGCAATCAAATGCACACAAAAATGCTCCTCTCACCTGATTCCAAAAGCCTGTGTCAGGTCCGCCAACAAACAGGTGTGTGGAAGAAGGAAAAAGGACACCATCAACACATTTTAAATTACTGCCATGCACAGATGAAATGTAAATGTATGTAAATGGATCATTCAGCTCCATGTGTAATTGTTGAGCCATACTGACTAGTATCTTGTGCTGTCTGGTAAGGTTCTGTGTTCTTCTCTCCATTCATGTTATTCAGGGTGGGTGTACTGTTTTGTATCATATCATTAGTTTCGTCTAACCGAGTAGATGGAGCTCAGGATATAAAAGTTGTGTACATCTGAGTTGGAGCTGATAATGGAGGAGAGTCATTTGGCATGAGTTACAACATAAATGTTTTGCTGAAGGAGTGAACTGTTTTGTTTTTTGTTCCATTGCTTTCTCTTCCCTACACTGTATCTCTCTTTACCTCATGACTGGACTGTTTTTGATGTTTGTTTTTGTGAATAGGGTTGCAGGTTGTCAAGTATGCAGCAATGTCACACATATTGACAGACAGAGCCAGAAATCACAAAAGCATTGTGGAGAAAATTAGAAATATGCTCATCAATCCATATCTTTTGATGACAATTCAGGATTATTTTCAGAAATGGACACCTTTTGATCTTAAGGCAACAAAAATCGGTCTAACTTAGTATAGCACTCCCAACAAGACAAAGCTTTGCTGGTGCTGATTGCATTTAACACTTGATGTGTTTTCAGGCACACTTTTGGTGTTAAGAATCCAAGTGTCACGCAAACATATTCTTACTGATGTGTTTACGTACAAGCAGACTTTAATATTCCTCAGTCAGCGATAACAAGCAGAGAGCAATTATCTTGAATACCGCCCTCCAGTATGCACAGCGAAAATGAACTTACATTACAGGAGGTAGGGTCATATAAGGTGAGCCCAGTTTGATATGGAAAAACTCCCTTCTTTTTATATCTATGGTTGTAATGCAAATAAGGGAAATAGCTACATATGCTGACTCTGTTCGACAATTAGTGGTTAAAATTTAGTGTATGGCACTCTGATTTAAAACATTTTGCTACTGTGATTGTCTGGAAACATCTATGTCTTTCATTAATGGATATTAATAGAAAATTTCATGTTCTTGCTCTGGTGCCTTTGATTATTATGCTGATGTATCATGGCTTTGTAGAAACTGAAAAAAAGTGAACCACTTTCCAGACCCTCATTCTAGTCTCTTCTTTCATTTAACAACAATGGCTCACCAGTGAACAAAACAGACATGCAGTACAGGCAGTGGCAAGTGATACCATTACAATGTCTACCAAAACTAATATTCCACTAACAAGACCTCAGGTATCTTTGTACTTCACATATTTTATGGTGTGCATACACAATACTGCTTGCATACAGAATAAGTTGTCTTATTTATAAGGAGTCCAAGTGTAAATGTACTGATTGTTGAGCTTATGATAAGGAAGGGAATGTGTAAATCTTTGGGATGAGTCTGTTTTAGTCTCGCCTCACACAGATATTCTATTGCAGCTACAGCATGTCAGCTGGGTACAGTTGGGTAGACAATACTAATGGGATGAGGACATTCTCTGCTGAGGTGTCAACTTTCCCCAATGAGAAATGTTTGCTCTTTTAGCCACATTTTGGTATTAGAACTCTTTGCAGTCTACCCTAAATGCCTCAGAACCAGAAGAGCATTTTTAAGGAAATATTTTTGCATGAGAGGCTGCTGTAGCAGTATGCAGAATACGATAAGTGTGACCTTTACAGAGTCTAATATATCAATTTTCATTAACCCAGCTCATGCAGAGCTGTTACAATATGCTCAGACACCCAGGGGTATAGGGTTTAGGAGCCCCGCTCAGTGAATATTTGCTGAATTGAGTTATTGAGGAGAGAAGACCGTCTTTCGAAGGTTATGGACAATGTTTTCTCACATACCACATTAATGAGAATTGTGTATAGAATTTCCCTGTCCTCCTAAGAAATTCTCTTCTTATGAGCTCATCTTAGAAAAATGTTCACTTTTCTGTGTTCTTAATAGATCACATGCTAAATAAAGGCAGCGGAATTTCAAAGGAGTTGTCCCTGTCTGGTTTTCATCAAGAGGTTGTGACGGCCTTAGCTACTTGTGATTACAGACAAAGTGGTCTCATTATTTTTCAAAGCCTTGTTTAAATTTAATCCACTATTGGTTTATATGAGGTTGTTTCAAAAAGTAAAGGCAATTCCTAAAAAATGAGTGACCTGTTTTTCCGTTGACTGCATCACTTTTCTAAGTAACCCCACTGTTCTACAACAAGCCGTCCATGGCAGTGTCCTTGTAGAAGCTTTTTGGTTGCAGTGCAAGTCTATATTTCAAGTCTTTGACCTTAGAATCCATCTGTAACAGGACACCAGTGCGACACTGTGCAGTGTCCTGGTAAATATTATTTGGTTACCTCTTAATGAGCTGATCAAAAAATATTTTATGAAACAGCCTCCTATCATTACTCTTCTTTTTCGACTACAGCCCTCTGTCCAAGAATAGACCTGCTACTGTTTAAAGATGCTTTCCAATAATGGCTGTCTACTCCAGAGATCCACCAGATAAAGGAAAGGCAGCTGTTGGAATTTAAATTGCCAGCAGTGGCTTCTGGTGTGTGTTGGTTTCACACAGTGAAACAGTGCGGAAGTACAGTATATGCAAGATGAGCCTAAAATGAGAAAACCAATGTATGGTCCTGGAACTAGAACAAACCTATTCACAGGCTAAACATAGTCTCAAACCTTAAACTTGAGAGGCAATTAAAAAATGCTGTCCCATGTTTTTTTTTATCTATAGTCAAGCCTTTGTCAGATTTTAGGATTTATTTCAAAATTTGGTGCAGTTTCTGTGTATAAAAGACTCTTGGAGCTGTGTGATGTGCTGTGCTCAGCAGGGCTGCAGTAATTGGTTATAGGGGGTAATTGTAGGAAGGGTCTGAGCCCATCTATAATGTAGCATGACAGGAAGTGCAGGGTGCCTGAGCGTGTGGCGTGACTGATGGTATCTTAGGCCATTATCCTGTGACTGGGCGGACTGAGAACTCAGCCTCTTTGCTGATGAGCATGTGGCTCCCCAGGGGAGAAGCATCCAAGATAGAAGTTAAGATGTCCCACCCCTGGAGAGTGGGGGAACCTTTCTCCTTCCAAATGTTTTGCCAGATGAAGACAGATCTCTTACGCTTTCTGTTTTTGAATCCACAAGACATAGTGTCTTTTCAACCCTGTTCCATTTAAAATACTAGATTCTGCTTTTACATTAAGCTGCTTTACATTTAACTTTTAAACTCAGATGTGCATCACTGCTTATAGTAAAGTGATGTTTTCAGGAGGATTTATTATTTTAGGTTTGCAGTGGCATCTTCAGCAAGTTACTAACCTTTTTAATGCTCTGTCATTAGGATGAGATGCCTGGTTTAAGCTGTAGATGTACCCTCAACATAAACACACACATCAGAGACACACAAAGACAAAAAAATAGGAATTCATCTCATTCATTTAGGGTTTGTGTTATCACTTTCACTTATTTTTTAATATCATAAATGCTTGTTGTTTGCTGTTACTCAATACATTGTTCCCTCAGTATTGCTGTAAATCACTTTGGATAAATGCATTGCCAAACAGCTAATGGACTAACTATAACAATGAAAGCCGTGGAGTTTTTTAGAGTGTCTAGACGCCCATCCTCAGGTTCATGTGTTTTTCAAATAGATGTGTCAAAAACCTATGAAGAGATAAGGATTGTCCTTGACTGCCATTGCTGATTGGGCTAGACTTGGACAGAAATCTGTGTATTCCTTAGTAATAGATGTTTTTAATAGTGTTTCCAGATATACCATGAACATTATCTGAAAACTGTATCCAAGTGGAGTTCAACCCACAATTTCACAGTCTGCAGTTTTTTTTTCAGATGAAATAGAATGCTTACTCAAGATGAATTAATATTGCATGTGGGGTTTTACATGAGCGAGCGATTACTTACATGGAATACCCCCAGGAAATCTTAAACTAAGCAAACATATTCTGGCATCAGGTATATATGACATTTCTGGAATTTATCATCCTCGTGCCTTCCTGTCAACTCCTCTTTTTCTCTGTCTCATTTGCTGCAAGTACTTTGCATTGCCTATGATTGCCTGAGCGGTACCATCTCGACCCCCTTCGTCCTGATCAGGAGAGCTGCTGCCACTGCTCGCTAATGTTTCCGGCAGGAGCAAATAATTTATAACTGGCTCACAGTTACAAATGGGCTTTTTAAAAGCTTTCCCTGAAACGTAGCTTAACAGCAGTAATGATCTCTAAAGGCATGTGTCTTATCTTGGTTTAGCAGCATCTGAAGTGAAACCAGCCAACAGCCTTGCCTTAAGCCTAAGCTGGTAATCAAGTGCTCATTGCCTCTCAGGACACTATGCACTCAAAAAACATAGTCAATGCTGCCATTTGACTTCAGAATTAAGGTGACCAACCTCAGAAACCTAAGGTGACCAGTTTCTCAGCCACAGTTCCTCAGTGATTTTCTAAAATGCATAGCCATATCTTTTTTTTAAACAGAGATTTCAGTCATTAAATTAGTTCATGTGACAGGGCGATTAAAAGTATAGTGAGAAGAACCTTACCTGGCTGAAAAAATGGCAATCTGTCTGTAAGGTCAACGCTGATTGGACCTCTTCATGAGGAATGAGTCTGGGAGCTGCTGCAAGGGTGAAGATACGGTTTGAGAAATCTACACAAAGGGGTGTTCAGGAGGTGAGATATTTATTCATAGGATAGGTGGGGTGCGATTAAAGTTAGGCCTCCTATCTGTTTTAAAACTGAGGTGAAAAGATTTGACGGGTTAGTTTTAAATGTCATCCAGAAATAACTAATCCTAAAAGGCTACTGGATACAATGAACAACCCATTAAAGAGTTTGTTTCACTCTGCAGTGCTCAGTGTTAATCTGCTTGAACAGTCCTGTGTGGGTGCTCCACTGTTGTGTTACAGTTTTATTGCAGGAATAATGCTTCTCAATGGAATCAGTTTAAAATACTACATGAGAGAAAGAAATCTGTATTTAATCTGTTATGTTAGGAAAAAATCTAGGCACGTTCTATGCTGATGAATCAGTATGATGGACTAAAATACAGTAGTGCTTGATTTTATTTTCAATAGATGTCCACCATCAAACCTGAAAAAAGCATTATTTCTGCCTCTGTGATCTTTTTTTCTCCTTACAAGATTTGTTCTCTGTGGCATATTGAAGTTCAATTTTCACCCGTTATTCCTAGCAAGGGTTGCTTTTCGAATGAGACAATTAACAGTTTGCCTGTTTTGACACATTTTCCAGGATTTTCTGTTACAGAGATTTGATTTCACACACGCAACATCAAAACCACAGAAGCACTGTGGGGCTTGGAGGAATGTGCATGTTAAAAGTGCAAAAAGCTCTCTGATAAAATTCTCTGCTATTCACTCACTCCCGTTGGTGAGTGATAAAGGAAACCCCGATGTTGAATTAGTTCTTTATGTACCATCAAAAGGAAACAGAAAACCTAATTTTATTTGAGAAAGTGAGCCTTCCAGTTAGCCTATTAGACAGTCAATACCAGGATTCCATTAAAACCACAGGAAAATCCCTCATGTTCCTCCTACAAGTGTGATGCGTATTTGTTTTGTAACATGGAAAACCCATTTGTGAATTTGATTATTTTTACTTTAGTTTTACTTCCTCCTCCATTGTGAAGTTTCCTCTGCCAGTTTACCGAAAGTGATTCCTTAAAATAGCCAGACCTTTATTTATAATCTGATGACCTCGGGGGCCTGCTGTGGGGACACTTCCGCAGGACGAAGAAAGGCTTTTCTGACACCGGAGTCTGTGCTTCACGGGCGCTGGCGCTTCCTCTCGGAGAGCGGCACAGCTTTGGAGGGTCCGGAAAACAGAGGAGCCGTGCTGCAAGCCGACAGACTGGCGATGGGCTTCCTCCCTCTCTCTTGACAGTCGGCGAGCATCCTCAAGGGTTTATGTAGCACAGACACAAACCGTATCAAAACAGGGAAATGGGACTAGGGTTTCCTGTGTTCATTGGAGATGCCGTCACACTGCTCAGAGGTTTCATAGTGTTTGGCGTTGTCATCATCTCATGGGATTTTTTCTTGTTGCAAAAAGCAGGAAGAGTGAGGAGTGCAATAAAGCAAGCTTTGCCATAAATATTGACTGTTACGTCATATTGCCGTGACTGCCTGGCATAGTGCAGAAGTGATGAAGCGACAGGACATTCATGCTACTATTGTTTCAGATTGGGAATGCCGGGGCTGGGCAGACACAGAGGTACGACAGACATGGAGCCGTTGCTAGAATTAAAATTCAATGCTTCGTTGTGAGGCAATGTCAACAACTGATAAAATACACTTCACCTAGGTTACTTTTAAATAAACATCCCACAGAATAGGGATAGACGGATCTAGAGCTCAAGGGCCTGAGTCCTATAGGTTTTTACAGGTACTTTGCAATGAGGAACTAACTGATAAAGACCTAAATAAGCAGGTGATTTGGTTTATTATCCAATTATTTAATTAAGCAATTAAGATGGAGGAATGACAGTTAAAGGGGCCTTCAGGGTCTTAGAGAATAGAGTTGCCCATTCCTGCCATAGAAAGTAATGACTGAGCAGATGTTCAGAACAGGCCTGAGTCAAATAATTACTTGGAGTGCAGAAGAGGTATGAAAAACAAAAATGTAATATAATAAATGAACTATTTTTGTTCTTTTGGAATCATCACTTCCTTCTTATTTTATTTTAAATCGCAGGTTGGTTTTAAACTTGGCTTTACAGTGACTCCTTCCTGTAATGTATATGGAGAATAGGGGGCCAAAGGCACCTTCTACCTGCTCGTGAGCCTGAGCTAATCGACGTTAGAAACACTGCAGGCTCTGCAGTGTGTTGCAGTAAAATTAGTACTGGTTGAAGGAGGAGTGTCACTGAGGTGACTGGAAGCTTGGAAGAGCCTAATGCCATATTGATGTTTAATAAGGGCTCTGGGCTGCTGAAGGCCACCTAACTCTGGTTCTGCTTATCCTGTGCACTGGTGTTTGAGGAATCCCAGTTACAACTGGCTAAAGACATGGCCTGGATTTTAGGATCCTCTAATTGAGTGTCTGGACTGTTTGAGCCCACAGCCCATTTCTTAACATTTCGCAGTTGTATTGGTTTCACTTCTATTCACAAGGAAAAGATGAGGGAATGGCCTGATGACAACAGCAGCTAAACCTTTAAACTTTGTCAGCCCCAGAAATGCCTTGTGCATTGTCATTCCGCAGCCATGACATACTGTAATAGTTCAACATTGTGGTATCCCAGGATTCTCTCATTTTGTTTTGAAAATGTTTGCTTACCACGAAAAACGAAAGCTCTAGCTAAAAAGCGCAACAAGCCAAAAATAGCATGTCCTCCGCACACTACAGTAGCTTATTTCACTACAAGAAATGCCGAAACTCGGGCTGAAAAAAGTACAGTTGAGTGCTGGTCTATTTTTAGTAGTGTTTGGCAGGCCTTCAGTACAGGGCAGGTCTATATATAGAGATAGGGAGTGCTGCAGTAGTCTGCGGCGTGGAGACACATTGGCTGTCTCTATTGAGGGCTGGGACCGTTCCGGTCTCTATTGTGATGTGATGACGGTCCATCTTCAACATCTACCCTGCTTGGGTACTTGGGCCTTGGGCCAGAAACATTCTTTCAACCTGCCCTCATTGTTTTAGAGACTTACAGTAAATTACGGCACATATCCTCTCGGGTTTCATATTGTAATTGCACAGGAGGCATGTTCTGAAAGGTTCAGGTCTGTCACCCCATAGGGTTTCTTTTAAAAAGTTAGCTTTAATGGTTGACTCTTTTGCCTCTGTGCATCCCACCCAGCACTCCCAGAGGGCACCTGTATCTCCACCCACCCCCCCCCCCCCTTTCGGAAATTCTAAATTAACATTTTTTAAATAGTGGCAGCTCACAGGTCCAGCAGCTATCACACAATCAGCAAAGACACGCACCCTGTCACTCAACAATGTAGAAAATCAGGATCAGTGTGCCAGAGCTGTCAGAACTGCTAGACTGATGACGTTTAAAAGTCTGCATCTGTTGCTCTGGCAACCTGCTGTAATCATTCGGAAAACCATATTTCATATCTACATCAAAAATCTTTAAAAACAAGTTGCCTCATGAAACATGAATTTCTAATATATTTTTTTTAGCACAGAAGAATCTAAGGTTTCATTTTTATACTTACTTGGCAAGAGCTCTATGAATAATTACTAATAAATTGTAAGCTTTTATGTGCTTGCAAAATGGATTTCAGTCTCTGTGCTTTGCAGAAGGAGAGACATTCTTTTTAAAGAAAATAGTTTTTCAAGAGAAAATTGTTTCTCATCAATATCCCGACATGTTTTTTAGAAGTACAGCTGAAATGTGAAAGCACTTACTGTAATTTGTACACAAACCTCTGGTGCATGCCTGGTTTGTGTCTTTGGTGGTTAGTATGCTTCAAGCCAAGTTTAAGTGAAAGCTCTAAGAGACATTGGCATCAAAAGCTTAACCAGGACTTGACCAATCCTTTAACAATTGAAGGTGCCATAATGCTCAAGTGTCATGATTCAATCATTTTTCAATATGCTGCTGGGCAGTTTTGAAAGCAACTTCTAAATGTAAACCCACACCCATTACTTCAAACATATTTGCTCATCCTCAAAGGACCAAACCACGTCATAGAATGTGACCTTGTCATAAAAGTCCATTCAGTGTTCAAGGAAACATTACAGAGAGCAAGCACAGAAACCCCTTATTACAGACCTTGTAGTTCAGATCTGTACTTGTTTTCTTTGTTGAACATGTATCCTTTTTAAATGGCTGTGTAATTAGATTGGTTGCCTCTGCCAAGGGTCACAAGGGCAGATTTTGTGACGCAGTTTGGTCCTTTATAGAAGAACAAATATTTTGCCTTGAAAAAGACAGGTGCCTGCTTACGTTTATAAATCACTCACAATTGTCCCCCAGAATGCATATTTTTAGATGATCAAATGAAATTAAATCATTAGCAGATCCTAAAAAAGAAAATCCTAAAATAAGAAAATGTATTAAATTGATAGGAGAACATAAAAATATTTTAAAGATACTAGCCAAACACATAATGAAATAAAATGACCACTGGCATCCTTTTGCTGATTCTTCAGTTCTTTAAAATACTGATGACTGCCTATTGTCTTTTCATCTCTCTGATAGCTGTCAGTGTTGCTGTGACATGGACATTTCTGTCTGTCATGATGAGTAGTAATATACTGTATATTGCACATACATGGATTAAGGCTGCTCCTTACAGTTTGCTGTGCTTTGAGAGCACTAAATAACTGTATTTTGCAAAATCACAAGGTTCTTAGCAGAATAGGCATCCACTGTAAGCTGTAATGAAAGGTCACAGCTCTTTACATACACAATATGCATTCGCTTTGCTGTTGCAGTCCATAGTGAGCTTCTTCCTTTACCATATGGATTTCACTGTGCTTTACTACACTTGTCTGCTTTACCCATGTTATAACAAGAGCTAAAACTCTGGTATAGTGTGAAAAATCCATCCAAATTCAATGTACAGACATTTAATGTTACCAGAAAAAAGAGGCCACTTGGCACATCTTCCTCTTTGCTTGCTAGAAACTCATTGTTCAAAGGATCTCATCCAGCCATTATTTGAAAGATCACAGGGAACCTGCTATAGCAGCTTAGCTTAGCTTTTTCCTTTCACCCACGCCTCTTTGTAGTGGCCATGTGCTTCCTGTTTTCTGTCCTGAGAGCACATCATTTTTATGTCTATTTGAAATTCCCATGAGGAGTTTAGCAGTATATTGCAGGATTTTGAATACTATTATAGTGTTCTTTAGTACTCCAGTTTATAAAAAAACAATGGAAGTACAGTATCTTCATTTCTTCTGTGAATCACGTTCTGATACATATGTGCTTTAGCATTGTCACTATTCTGTGAACTGATCCCAGAACAGCACTGTCTTTCTTTACATGTGGTGACCATAAGCATGCACAAAGCTGTAAAAGACATCATACTAATACATTATGTGGACCTTGTTTAGAATGCTGTGTACAGGTTGGGTGTGCAATGGTTTAGATGAGGACAGTTTAAGGTCTACAGTCCAGCTGAACATTCCACACTAGCATAATATCTCTGTGTGCAGCGTATCTGGGACTTAATAAAAAGGGAACAGAATTCAGAGGTAATGGGAGTGCACAGACTGAAATAAGTTAAATAGCCTAGTTTGTGAGCTTACAAGCATTTACAGACATAGTATTCCAGGAGCCCAATGTTGCTGTTCAGGAAAGAAGAAATCTATACTTACAGGTACCTTTCACAGCACCATAAAAAGCACTTATACTACACTGTCTAGTGACTCTGGAATGTGAAAGCATATTATTGTCCCTAAACCACGAAGCCATCCCTGTGATCTGAGTTTTGCCAACAGCCCTGATATCCTGAGTTTAAAGGCTTAAAAAGTAAATGCATCGTCCCACATTGCCAACAAAGCACTTAAGCCTTATGTCCGTGATATGATTTTACTGCAGTAAGATGCTATGGGGTATGACTGAAATCTAGTCTGTAAAATTGAAAGTTTGAGCAAAAAATAGACAAAGGAAACAGACTGAGTAAACTAAGAGAATAATACTTTAATAGAAAGACATTTTAAAAGTCAATTTCCCTGGGAATAGCCTATACAAGCTACTTTGTGGTTTTTTAAGCTTCAAAGGCATAGACCCAGAAAGACCGTCTTTCACCTGTTATGCATGTACATTTATTTGTAGGATAACAGGTTTTTGGCTTGACTTTGTGTTCAAACATGCAATTCCGGCAGTGTGCCTGATCCAGCGGTGGATTTTGTCACAAAGCATTCTGTGCTTAGCAGCTCCTTTAGTAGTTAAGCACATCAAATAAACTTTAGTCTACCAGCTTAATTGTTCCTCCTCCTGCACTGTGTAATAAAGTAAATAACATGTGAACTACTGCCGCACCATGACACATACACCCTTAATCCATCCACTCCCCACACAAACCCTGTTTTTTTCCAAGGTGTTTTTCTAAATGAATTAGATGTATGATTAATGACCTAGGCTACTTGAATTGGAACACATCAATGAAAAAGATGAAGCAAAAAAATGAAAGCGTAGCATTTAGACCAGCATGAATGAAAAATAACAGTTACTGCAATAACAGTTACAGATGCAGATGCTGTAGGTGTCACAGGCCAGGAGAGGGGCCCGGAGTACTGGACCTCGGATGAGGGAAACTGGCTGGCACTGCGCAGTCCAAATTCCTAGTGGCCAGGGTCAAGGAGCATGGGCTGTACGGGGTGTCAGACTCTCTACTCTGTCTGGATTCCTAGCAGCTGGGATCCTGGAGAAAGGATGCATGGGGTAGCAGACAGACCATCAGATTCCCTTGGCATTCAGGCACACAGACTGGAACTGGAACACAGGGGAAGAGAGTAGGGAAGGCAGGGGCAGGACAGGTAGAGCCACCAGGGTCCGGAGCTGTGCTTAGCAGGCTGTGGACCAAGCAGGATACTCCCAGGCGGGGCGGTCATTCAGAAGGCCTGCCAATCATGGGCTGAACGGGGCCCTTTGGCAGGTCGAGACCAGGCCAGCAAACTACTAAGGCGCACCAAAGACTGGACTGAATTAATTATCTGCTGAGTCTAGGTCTGAAGCGAGGTCTCTGCGTATCTTCTACAATCAGCAGCCTGCAGCCTCTGGACGGCACAGCCACAGGCACAGCTCCCAGGTGGAGCCTGAGAGAACTCGAAACAGGAACAGGAAGAGCTCCACTGGGATCCTGGAAGGTGGCTAAGGAGGTGAATTGTTGTACACATCAGTGCTGGATCGCCGAGGAGAGACAGAGCAGGGTTTAAATATGCCTGAGCACCTGTTTCCGTGAGAATTCTCCCAGCAACCAGGTGCTCTTCATAAGTTGTCCCTTATGACAATAGGGAATCCGGGATCAGGGAAGAGCTGAGGTGCGTCCACCGACCGCTGTAACTGCGACACACCCTGCTGTGATACATCCAAGTGACTGTAACACTAGGTACACAACGTGACAACTATGCAGAAAAATGAATCAAACAATCCAAAGTAGTGCAGTCCTGATGTGAAGTACTGATAAGTTACAGATGCATTTAAAATTATACAGCAAATTAAATTAAGAAATGCCAGGTGTCTGCCACAGAAGAACTAACACTTCTGTAGTGTGATTTCTGTAACCTTGCCGTCTACTGGATTTTAATTAGAAGATAATTTTGCCTTTGTAAATCTAAAGGAATTCAGAAAAAGTAACAAACAAAGACACATCAGAATCCTGATAGAAGATGTTTTTAAATGTCTTGGTAAAAACGTTCATTACTGACAAAACAATTATGTATTTAAAAATTGCTAATTATTTTTGTTATATGACCCAATTTACAGTAGACAACAAACTTGCTGGCTTTGTGTTTTTCATGTCTCGGCTTACAACCAAAACACTGTGAACACACAGGGGAATGAAGAAGTGTCCTCTGACCCTTGTGCCAGTCATCTTACAACACATCCCTGTACTTGTGGTTCAGAGCCTGCTGGAGAAGAGATGTGTCCTTCACTGCCAGCACTGCTAACCTGCAAACTCCCAGGAGGCCCCAAGGATCACTGTGTCACTGAGAATCGAGAGAGCACTGGCAGAATAATCCAACCCTACCCTCACCAAACTAATAGGTGATGGCTCGGTTAGCAAGACGAAGACTTAAACTCATGATAATAGACCTCAGCCTATGCTGGGGCAAGGGCCCAAACCAGTTCAGCCACTCAGGACACCCTGACTTTAACTAACTGGGCATATGTAAGCAATCAAGTTCCATAGGAATCCATTTTATTTTGATTGTTTTAATTGATTTATATCAACAATTTACATACTGAATTTCTGGCAAATTAAACGGAACAGTGATGAGTGTTAAGTGATATTGATATATATATGTATGATATATGCTATATCATATTGATAAAAGGAGCATCCTATAATTTGCACCACATTTGCACATAAATGCAGTCTGGTTTGTCAATTTTCTTGCCTGTACAATGTTGGATGCCTCAGCTAGCGTAAATATGTATAAAAAGTGATGCTTCTTTAAGTGACTGCAAGTAGATCAAGCCTCAGTGCTTTACTCTCCAGCTGATAAAAACATAATTATGGATTTGGGTATAAACTTAGAACCTGACCTTCTGTGTAAGTCTGAGGATGGTGTGTTGCCCCCACTTTACTGACAGCCAGTGCGTCTCTGACCTCGTACCTCAGGAGATATATGAAAGGTCAGTCATCTTCAATGCAGAGAAACAGATCCTCACCCAAAACTAAGTCTTTTTTTATTCAGAACGTTGATCAGCCCCTGGGAAAGGTTTCCTTTGCTATTGCAGACAAAGATTTTTGCTGTTGTTCCTGCAGCCACTATGAATAATTCAGGGCTGGATGCTAAAATGAATTTTTCAACAGTGAGGCAACGACTGATAGGAAAATGCCAGGAGTGAATATCAAATAACTCAGACTGCCTAACCCTGGTCCCGACAAGTGTTGGAAATGTCAGACAAGGTCTCTCCGTTCTTCACCCGCCACTCATTAATAATGAATCCTCATTTTCAAGTTCACTTTTTATTTTTAGATGGTACATATTTTCATTGTTTTTGCAGACATAAAGGTTGCTTGAAGGAGACAATTTGCTTGGTAAATCCCTTGAAGAATGAGGATTACAGGTTACAGAAGGAATTCCATCATTACTGTGCAATTTCAGTGTAAATGACACTGAGGTTTAGAGGAGTTAGGCCCAGATAAATACCAATAAATCACCGGGGCCTGATGGCGTTTTCCCAGTCATACTTAAGAGATTCAGAAGTCATTCATAGACCCCAATGCTTAGATATTTATGCTCTCATTTAGAATGGGAACTGTACCCACAGATTGGAAAATTGTAATTCATAAAATTCTAATCTTAGAAGGAAAAGGCAAGGAAATTCTGCACCAAAAGGTAGAAAGAACAGGATTTCAGATGTTCAGCCTTCTTCAGGTGACACATGAAGTACTGAAAGTGCCTTTACTGGATGGAATTAACTTTTACTTTATCCTTTGCAGCCAAGGCACAGTGCTGACGTGGCTCCCCACTCAAATTCAAATCTTGTCCACCCTCTCTCCAACACATGAATATCTTGTTGCAGCCCTTTGCTCAGCTTTTCTCACATTGCTCCCTCAACCCATCACCCTGGCAGTGCCTCCCTGGCTCATTCTCCATGGTCAGGTTGCTATTTCTACAGCCTGACATGTTATGCCGAATTATCAAAACATAATCCTAAACTTTGGCACTGCATCACGTCACAGGAGTTAATGAATTACTGAACCTCTAACTGGGCACATGTAAGCAATCAAGTTCCATAAGAATTTCATTTTATTTTTATTATTTTAATTGATCTGTATCAACAATTTACATACTGAAATTCTGGTAAACGGAATTGAAATTGATGAGTGCTAAGTGATCCATATTGGCAACAGGAGCATCTAATATATTTGTATGTTAATAGAAACTACTCACTTCACATGAGGTGTGCTGTAGGAAGTTACACAAGAAGGAATCAGTGCTTTTATATACTGTAGATTCTCACTGCCCTCATCAAGACAGTGGGAAAGCAACAAAATGGCAAAAAAGAATGCTTTGTATATAGAAAAAAGTGTGGAATTTGCATCAAGGTAGGGCTATACTCAAACTTTACAGTCTTTATTCAGAATACAGTGCTCAATTTTGATTTCCATACTGCAAAAATCATAAAGCCAAAGAAAGAGTTCACAGAACAGCAACAGGAATGTGTGCTGAATTGCAGGCAAGTGAAAGAAACTAAAGGTATTTGATCTAGAAATTTGAATTTGAAAGGTAATGTTATCTAAGTATCTAAAATCCAAACTTTAAAAACAGACTCAGTGAAATAAGAAACTGGCTGAAAATGGGGAAACCAAAAGGGAATTTTTAGGACAGAGAAATAAATGCTTCCTTATACAAAGAACTGCTTGTGCCTGGAATAGGTTTCCCAGCTAAGTGGTTGAAGCCTTTCAAGAAGTTCTAGATTCACTTAGCTACCAAACCGGCAGGATGGGCCACATACCTACCTCTCATTTATGTGTATGAAATCCTTTGGAAAGAGTAGAGAATCACTTATCATATGTGAGATCATCTACAGAAAAGTGGCAGGAATTTCAATCAATTTCTTTACAGGTCATTGAAAAAAAAAACACTTAAAATATCTCGATGCTGTCTTGGTATTGTCAATGGTTGTGTTTCTAAGCCTAAGGCATTCCTTTGTACGGGCAGGCACTCAAGCACGAATTCAAAAAAAATAACTTTAGAAAACGAACAGAAGAAAATATGATTTCACTTTGAAAGATATAGATCCATGAAACACAGAAATAGAAAAATCAAGCCTTTATTATTTGTCCTTCACTTATCCTTAAAGCTACGTGGTACATCATTTTGGAATACTGCTGGTAAGTGTGTAGGATTACTGTCCCATGGGCAACTGAATATCCATGTAAGATAGGGCAGTGTTTTTTGACAGTCTAATTTTACTGGTACATTTTCACTGGCAGTGATTTATAAACACATATTACATTTGCTGGACAAAATAAATCTCCCAGATTTGTTTTGAAAGACCCTTAAGGTGAGGTATCTCTGAATGCACCGACATCTGCTAACTGCCGATAAAACTTCCACTCAAAGAGTCCCCTGCTATACCATCTTTAACATCTCACAGGATGATCCTCATTCAGAAATAAGAAAAGGAATATTACAGAACAGGAAGGACGGCCTACCTCATCAACACTGCTCTGCATCAGAAATAGACTCTGTTACCTGAAACCATCGGATGTTCAGATCATTGGCTTTCTTCTTCTCATGCCCATGTCAGTTGTTTGTCTTCATCTCAAAACTGAGAACTTCAGAATCTTACATGCACTAAAACATGTGAGAGGAAAAATGCCTCCTGATGTCTCACAAGGCTGTTGGCAGAATGGTTAAGAAAAGAAAGATCTTGGTTAAAATAATAGATACATTTGTAACATATCTGCTTCATTTTCCTTCTGGATGTTTGCACATCTAGCTTTTAGTGTTCTTTTATTTTTGTGCTCTCTTGACCTTTTTTGTGTTTTTTTTTCCACATTTAAAAGGAACTGCTGTATAAATACCCTGATGAATTCACACGGTACTGCACTATTCAAGTGTACTATGCTAAGAGGGAGTTCTTCCAGGAAGGAGTAGGATGAAATATCAACCTTAGTCATGTACAAAAATACAACAAACAAAAAATTCAAAAGAGCTCCTAAAATCTGAGTGTGTTGACCCATGCTTATTTTTCTTCTTTTTATTATTTGTGAGTTTTGGGAGCTAGAAATTCTGTAGTTTGATGAAAAACTATTTTTTTTTAGTTTTTTTTTCTTTTTGAAATGTTTTATCTTTGGTTTGTGGAAATGATAATTTATTAAACTGAAGTACTCTCAGCTTGTCGCTTTGTATCCCAGTAAAGATTTCTTACAATTGGTGAACTGACTGCTCTTTAAATTATTTTCCATTTGCTAAATATAGGGTGCAGAAAGACTGATATCTCAGCTTTTTGAATGGTAGCTTACCTGTTTTGTTTTTTTTAAGTTAAATGCTGCGTTTCTTGTACCTATAATCTGAACTTTTGATAGGCAGATAGACTCGCAAATGGACAGATGAGTCGATAGGTGAAACATAATTCCTTTCGGATGGTTGTGAGGGAATTTGCTAAGACAGAACAGTGGGAGCTGATTTGAAATTGTGACTGTTGTGTCATGTAAAACACACATGCTCACACACATAGTGCACTGCTGAAGTGAATGCTTGAGAGCCTACTTCCTTCTAAAGATATCACCTTGCTCCACTGGAGCTTGTCAATCCAATACTTTGCACTCTGCAATCATGCACCATAAGCACCCTGGCTGCTTCTTTATTGCTTATGCTCACCAGTTCTGGGTACTTGAATAAATTAGCTGGGTGGAAAGATCTGCCATGCTGTCAGCAGATGAAGGTCCTTGAGGGAACAAGATGAAGGCATTGGACAGTGATGGGCTGAAGACGCATTAGCTTTCTGTTCCTTTGCAAACTGTGCATTCCTGAGAGCAACCTGCTGCAAAAGGAGTTTTAAAGGAGGAATTTAATGCTGTGTATGCTTGCAAAACAATTTTGAATTCACAGAGTGTAGAAATATATCATTTTGCTATGACAGGACAACTCGGTAGAATTGCTTTACAATGATTGGATGCAACTTTCTTTTCAGCATTACTTGGCAGCAAAGCTTTCCAGGATTCTTTCATTATATACTGGTACTGTATATTTAGAAACTGATTTTCCCATAACTTTCCCATAACTAGCTGATTAAGTATATGACGTTGTACAGCTCTGGAAGTCTTGGGAATTCCCTGGCAGATATGGAACTGCTGACCCTGTAGAAGGACCCTTCTTAGGAAAAGGTCTGTTTTTCTGGAGTTCTGATTTGCTGTTTGAGTTGCTGTTAAGTGGGATATTAGTATGATCTCTGAATGAGCTGCTGAGCTGAGTTAAAACCACGAGCTGTTCTATACTGCATAGAGAGTTAGACACCACAGTCCAGCTTATATAAGAAAACACTTTGTCAGGAATTAGAACGTGGAAGAATTTGAGTCTATTAAAAGGAAACACCACCTTTCAGTTTTCACTGATAAGCATCCACAAATGTTAAACATAGACACCCACTGCAAGTAGCTTTTATTTCAGCAAATGAGCCCATTATCTCTGTGCTCAAATCATCCAGAATTTAATTTGTTCATTTGTTCACTTCACCTTAGTTGAGTAGCAGTTGTTGCACACAGAACATCCCTTAAATACTCCAAATATCCTAATATCCATTGTGTTACCAGTAAAAATGTTGAAGGAAAAGTCCTTTCAAAATACTCTATTAGTTTGTACTGATTGAATCAGACTGCCTGTGTTTCAGAAATACGTTGTGTGTGATTACGATGGCCAATCATAGTCTCTTTATTCCACTTTATTTAAACTCTGTGAGATTAATCATAGTAAACAAAATAGTTTTAAAGATGAGCTCTACATCATGAGTTTATGAATCTGACTAAACGTGCAATTAGACTGTTATAAATGTTCTGCATGGTTTTCTCAAGGGCACTATTCCATCTCTCTCAGTCATTCAGTTGTAGTACAAATATGAAGTGCCTGTCAGAACTGAAATTCACTCCACAGGACTGGAACTAAGTCCAGCTCTTGAATGTTCTTGCCTTGTTGAGAACAGCCTACAGTTCTATATGGAATACTTGAGTATAGATTGTTGAAATAAAGCTTAAAGGTATAAGCCAGGTCATTCCATAAATTAAAAAAATATATATTTCTGTAAACCAGTAGCAATGTTCTAGAAATGGAATTAGTCCAAAGGTAGGGAGGCAGAATCTGTAGTGGATGATTGTTCAATCAACACTGTCACCTGTGTAACAGGAGGATATTAATTATGTTAATATTATTCATTTTAAAAGTAAGTGAATAATACTAGATTTTCCATGGCTATATGGGCCTAGGACATAGATTTGATATCTTGCTTGTTGGCGGTTGTTTTTGAAAGAAAGTAGAAACTGCAATCCTCTGTGAGCTGAGAATGCAGATGCTTAATTGTGCTCACCTAATTAAAGATGTCATGATGCACTGGAATAGTTTGCAAGATGCTTATCCTGAACTTCCCCCTGTTTGTGATGAGCACCTGAAGTCTCTTGTGCAATCTGTACAGTGGAATTACCGTGTGGGCATTCACTCAATGAAAATGGTAGATTAATTTTACTCAGCGAGGGGTTTTGCATATTAATGTAATCTGTGTTCATGTGTAGATTTTTAGTTCATTTTAGGAAATTATTTCATTGGAGGCTTGCAGTGACATAGTTTTAGTGCGAGAGTTGCTTCCAGATGGCTACATGGCATTCTTAATTGTCTTTTGTTGCAAATAATAATAATAATGATGATAATAATAATTCCTGACATTTGTATAGCACTTTTCTGGACATTCCACTCAAAGCACTTTACAGGTAATGGGGACTCCCCTCCACCACCACCAATGTGCAGCCCCACCTGGATGATGTGACAGCAGCCATAGTGCGCCAGAATGCTCACCACACATCAGCTATCAGTGGGGAGAAGAAGAGAGTGATGAAGCCAGTTCAGAGATGTGGATTATGAGGAGTTTTTAAAGTCGTGCTGTTTTAAACATCAAAAATGTAATTAAGTCATCTAGAAGCCTAAATATCTATCTTTTTGGGTTCCATGATCCCTTATATAACGTGCAACAAATTAGGCAGTAGAGTTTATTCAGAAAAAGTTTTTTTAAAGTTTGAATCTTCTGTTGTTTCCTGTTACCAGCTTCCTCCCCCAACAAACATACAATTTGGAATTGTGATGAAGTCGGTTCACTGTAATCCTTCACATACAGTCCCTGCATTGCAAGGAATATGAATGTGCATTCTTTCCTCTGTGTCATGCTTTGCTCCAGATACCCACCAAGTTCTGCTACAGTACGTTCACTGCAGAGACAGCATACTTTGCTGCCTTGTAAGACCTGGCGATTCTGAGCCTTTAGACTTGAGAGATCGCTGTGTCTGCTGGTTTTCATTCTAGTTGGGCCCCTTAATTACCAGTGCTAATTAATGTCTTTGTTTGTTTGTTCTAGATTTTTTTCTTGACGTCAGCATACAACAACCACCTCAGCACACAGAACCTTATGCTGTGTCTTTTCAAATTGCTAATTAAGAATTCGCTGCCTTATTTCAGACTAATCAGCTCTTAACAGGCCATTAATTTATGATGAACAGACAAAGCAAGGAATGAAAATACATGCTAAAAAAACACCTGTATATTTGTTCTCTCATTCACTTAGATCACTTTAGGTCACCCAGCAGTTATGAAACTTAGAAACCAGCACAAGTCTGATACCACTTACATATCCCACACAAACTTTTAAGACCTTAAGGAAAATTTTAAAAATCCTTTTAGTCTGTATTTAAGAATTTAGCTGGGACAAAACCCAAAAGAGGGTGGTGGCACAGTGGTTAGTATTGCTGCCTCACAGTGCTGGGGTCCTGGGTTTAATTCTGGACCTGGGCTGCTGTCTGTAAGAAGTTTGTATGTATCTCCTTGTGTTTGCATGGGTTTCCTTCAGATGCTCTGTTTCCCTCACACAGTCCAAAGTCGTACTGGTAGGTTAATTGGCTTCTGGAAAAAGAAATAGCCCTGGTGTGAGAGTGTGCATGTTTGTGGCTCCTCTATGACGGACTGTCATCCCATTCAGTCCATATGTTGCATGCTGGGATAGGCCCCAGCTTCCCTACAGCCTACAAGTGGTGAGAATATGGACAGAAAACCCAAAAGAAACAGCTGTTCCCCTTAACTAGGATTGAGAACATGGACATCGTTGTATTAATACTTTTCATCTGTCAGTCCCCTTGTGAAACCATACTTCTGCACCTTGTAGTTCTGACAGGGCACATGCTGTTGCAGACTCCTGGCCAGGTATTTGGTCTAGTTGCATGGTCTATATTACTCATATTATCACCGTGGTAGCTTGTAATGGTGCAGTTCCTTAGGTGTTCGATTTATTTTATTAAGAAGAGAAATACCTGGTAAAGTCTAGTGCCCTCTCCTCTTCTTACTGTTGCAACTATTTCCTGGAAAGTGTATAAATTGGGTTGGTGCGGGGGCAGGGGAAGGAGGTTGGGAGACTGGGTTGGCGGGGGGGGGTTCACAGCAGCTGCTCTTCAGACATAATTACCTCAATTAGCTCTGGGAGCAGCCACCTTGCCAGCATTAGCCTTGTTGTCATGGCAACCACGCTAAGGCCTACACTGGGAGAGTAAGCCTGACTGCTTTATTTAGGCTCAGGGGTTATTAGTTAGTGGTGCTGACCTTGTCTTCAGTTACATTGTTTCAACTTAATTTCCACTTGATGGTAGAATAGCCTGAGCTTTGCTTTTACTGTGGGACTTGAGTACTTAATTGTTTAGCGTTGCTGTCTGCCAAAGGGTAGGTGTGTAACATGATGAGTTGTGGTATCCATGAGTAAGATTGCCAACTGGCTCCACATTAACTGAAACCTTTCAGATGCGCTATATTTTACTAGTGGCCACTAAATTATCCTGAAAATTGAGCATTAATCTTTTTGCTAAATGGGTTTAAATTCCCACAGGCAATATTAAAATAGTCCTATTCAAAATCATAAAAACAAATGTGATCTTGTGTTTTCATTTTTATAATTTACTCATCATTTTGTTGCTGTTCCTCATATTATACATTTGTGATCGCTTCTTTTTGATCAATATATTAACCCTAGTTTGCGCAGGATCTATCTCATAAGAGATTTGGATTAACATTTCTCTTAGATTTCCCTTAGATCTTGTCAATCTGAAGTCATCTGAAGAGGGTGAGTGTTCAGCCTGATGGAATGAATTAAATCTCAGGTTACTGTGTAACTCAGGGCACCCAGAACAACACAAACAAACAGAGATTTAGTCCTCAGGCTTCCTGGAACTATTTATATAATTTATTCATAACACATTTATAATCATTTTAATAAAACAAAAGCTGAATCAATTCAGATTTTTTTTTATTTACATGTTTACTGTAGGAAAATATGATCTTGTTTTTGGAATAAGGAAAATGTTCTTCTAATCAAGCTATGTATCTGTCTATCTGCAGTCTATTTTTGCATTTGTACATTGCTTCTGCTACAATGATGTACCATAGCACATTGCTGAATTATGGGATTAGATGAACAATTAATTGTGTGATGTGCAATTCAGTTTTTTTTCAGGAGCCTGTCAAATCCCTCAGACCAGGGAACGATGCTGGCTATGTAAGTTCAGGCTATTGTGACAACGGAGTTTCCTTGAACCAGGGTCCTCAGCAGCAGACAGTGTTTGCACTGAAAGTGTGAACAGCGATTTACTGGCTTTATTGAACAGCGCTTTTCTTTATTGTAGCCACAGAAGGTGCCTAATTACTAGTGCTAATTAAAAGGCTTGTTAATCCCTTCCTCCACTGTCACCTTATGCCCAGCATAGAGCCACTCTCCAGATGGCAGACTCAGGTGTGTGAGGAGCTGGCCAGGGCTCCAGGCTTATAGCGATTTCCCTGGATTGCAAGCAGATTATAGGGGTTTAGGAGAACATCCACAATCATCCAGAGTGAATACATAATCAGTCTAACCCCGCTGAAGTCTTGGGAAGGGAGTGCTCACCCCCTGCAGCCCTTGATGAAGGTATATAGTACAAGGCATGTGTGCTCGTAAATGTTGAGCTACATTGTCACTGTATGTGCACACTATCTCTTCCCTTTAACATACGACAAGTATGTAACTGTAGGGTTGTATTATACTGGGGTATGTATATACAGAAATATAAATAAATATAAATTCACATAATAACTTTTAAATGCATCTCATCTCATTCCAACCTCTTTGGAAAATGGAAACGTGTTTGTAAAAATACCTATAAAGTATATATGTACGGCACAATGTGTTACATATATGGTGAAACGGAGGGCTTCAGGCTTTAGACAAACATTTGAAGACATAAGATTGAGTTCTGGCTGTAACATTATTCCATCGATGGTAGACATGTTTCGTACAAGACAGATTGAAAGTGACCAGTGGTGCAGTATGGGTTACATGGGAGTCAGATGCTCCTATTTCAGTGATCTACACCAATAGGTGAGCACCCCTTAGCTCCCTTACTCGTGTGCAATTAGTACTGAATGGACTGGAAGGGACTACGGGCTTGTTCAACAAATTAGTTTGTGAAAAGGCTCCCAGGTCAGTGACATTGCTTTCTGTGTGTTGACGTTTGGGCACATCTTGCATGTTCAAATTGGTCAAGAACATGTAATACTGCATCAACCCCTGCTGTGTGGAGAGAACAGCTTTTATTCTTCAAATGACTGTAATTCGGTTTGTGACACCCAGTTGTGCTAGTCATAGCAGATGCTGTACAGACAAGATCCTCAGAATCCGAAGATCACTGCCTTGATACGCACTATTTTTATAAATTTGGAATTGCCAGTTATTTGTTTTAGTTATATACCTACCCAATTAGGAATCGCCAACAGTTCTTATGTCAAAACTTACAGCAATGGCCAGTGTGAGGTTTTCCCACCCGCACATAATTTGAGTCAACCATCTATGGACACACTATAAGCTCCACAGCCACATACAGGAATGTCAGCACTGAGTGCAGGAGAGGAGAGGTCCTCACTGACATAGCTGATGGCAGTGAAAGCAGTTGGAAAGTCTCCTGTTCTCTGTTTTACAGGTTTCCTAGAGAAACCTAAGTGACTGATCCTGATTCTGAGCTCAATATACCTGCTAACCAGGACTGGGTTAATAACAGCTGTACAGGAGCATAGGAAAATGTTGTGGTTTCAAATCCCAGATATTTTCACAGGGTTCTGCGATTTTTCCCTTCAACAAGGTCATCGTGATCATGGGCTGTGTTGTATGACATGAGGTGGTCCCAGGTGCTTCATATTAGTGGGCAACAGCGTAGAAATTTATAAATGTATTTCCAGAGCATGTCCCAGCAGGGCATGTCATCATTCCAGTGTGATTAGATCCAGCACACCGGTATTCCTTTATCTCAGACATATCACCTTTACCTGCAGACATAT
This sequence comes from Lepisosteus oculatus, assembly GCF_040954835.1. NCBI lineage: Eukaryota > Metazoa > Chordata > Actinopteri > Semionotiformes > Lepisosteidae > Lepisosteus > Lepisosteus oculatus. Next base: position 35,173,763 of record NC_090700.1, read on the forward strand.
CACCCTGCAACTCACAACTGCCAACCCGTTGAAGCTCAGCAGGTGTGAGCCTGGTCAGTATCTGTATGAGAGACCACCTGGGAAAAACTAAGGTTGCTACTGGAAGAGGTGTTAGAGGGATTAATAGGGGGCGCTCTCCCTGCAGTCTGTATGTGTTGTAATTCCCCAGTATAGTGATGGGGACACTGTACTGTTAAAAAGTACATGTAAAACTGAGGTCCTGTCTCTCTGTGGTCATTAAAAATCCCAGTGCGCTTCTCAAAAAGAGTAGGGGTTTTATCCTAGCCAAATTTCCCATTGGCCTTTACCACTCATGGACACCTAATAATCTACATCTATGAACTGGCTTCATCACTCTGCTCTCCTCCCCACTGAGAGCTGATGTGTGATGTACTTACTGCCGTTGCATCATCCATGTGGTGCTACACCTTTGTGTAATGGAGGAGAGTCCCCATTACCTGTAGACCACTTTGAGTGGAATGTCTAGAAAAGCGCTATATAAGTGTAAACGATTATTATTATTGATAACAACAATAATAATAATACATGTGCAAATACACAAGCATGTCTTGCCCGATGTGGGTTGCCTCACTTTTTATCACTTCATACATAAGGAGTCCTAACAAACATTTTCTACAGGCGCATCACAGTGTCCCATAAAGTATTAAATCAGGTTAATCAGTTTGGGAGGCCAATTGATAATTAGGGATGAAATTATGTTATACTTTTAACGTTTTTTCTATATGCTTACAGTATATGAGTGCTTCTGCAGTGCACACAGAGCTACGTTTCTTGTTTGCCTAGGGGAGACTAAATTAAAAATACAACTAGGCTTTACGAAATCATTAACCTTCACAGTAATCCTAATTATTACCAAGGTGCCTCAGCTCTGAAAGATCGAGTGAAATTGTTTCTTTATTTCAGTGGGGTTTTAGGATGCAGAACAGCAGCAGGAGCAGAGAACAGACGTCTTTATTATTTTTTTCACTTTCTTTTCTGTGTTCTTTCTCTTTCAATAAAAGCTGAATTAGAAAATTCAAAACAATCATAAATAGAGGGACTTCCATTCTGTAAATTTGCTTAGAAGCAAATAAACAAATAAAATAAACAGCTTCATAATTAAAATGTTTAAAGCTGTGATTTTAATGTCTTTGATCATTGCCCCATTGTAGTCATATTCCCCTCCTAACTGGCATTTACTGTATACTTCACATTGAATTTTGCTTTATTTTTTGCTCTTTTCGGGTCAAAAGCACTAGACAACCTTTAACATGAAAAGAGGTAATGAATTTTTACATGGATTTCTAAATGTGAAAAAGTGTACAGCTTATTTTATTGAGCCCCATGTATCGATAGAGGTGGCAATGTGAATGGTTATGGCTCTGGACTTGTCACTGAGAAGTTGTTTTGAGAGGCTCAGCATTCTGTGTTTTTGAAGTTTTCTTTAGATGTATTGCTAATGAGCTCTCTCAGTGACTTGCCTCTCAGTGACTTAGTCCATTCCAGAACCAGTCGAGTGGGAATGACAGTGTCAGAATCTTTGGAATCTTATCAAGCCTTTTTTGCTTGTGCTGCCTAACAGCTGGGTGGCAGGTCTGCTCAGAGCAAATTTGCACCTTGTTGAGAAACAGAAGAAACTTGAACATCTCTTTTCTTTTGCAGCATCGTTGCCATAAGATCTCAGTCGCCAAGGTGACAAGCGAATCCCCCCCTGAGACAGTCCTTGGTGAGAATCCTCAATCAATAATATCCATTGTCTTATCCTGTGATGGAACTTTTTATGGCATTCAGCAATTATAGTTCAATGTCAGGACCCTAATGAGAATGTCCACAGTTCTCACAAATCCCAAACCAGGTCAAGAACAGATATGTTTTTATTGTTTCTGCTATTCTTTTAATATGGACCTTGCAGCAGTATCAAGAGAAAAAGGAATAGAGGAAATGAAATTAGCTGATAAAACGTCCTTTAAGGGTGCTTTTTATTCCATTATTTCTTTTGTCCTTCTTTTGAGAATGGAGCAAAATAAAAAGCCCAGCTCCTGCCAAGGAGTGGGTGTAAAATCTCTTCAGACACACACACCTCCCCCCCTCACCCCACATACACACACGCACATGCTCTCACACGCTCACGCAGCGTGACGCGACCCACTTCGTCTGGGGTGGCGAGGAAAGCGTGTGTTCCAGTGCCGGAGGAGGAGAGGATGGCTGGACAGAGTCCCAGCTGGTTGAAGGGAGGACCTGTGTTTTGCCGCTCTCTGTCAACCCCACCTGAAGAGTCCTTCCGCTTTGCTGACATGAAGTGATATGGCACAACATGGTTTACGTATGCGAGCTGGCCAACAGGTTCTGGTGGCAAAGCAGGGTGACCCATTCTGCCATCTGCTCCTGGGGAGGTTCCTGGCCACAGTGCCTGGAGGTCTGACGAGAACCGTCTGCCAACAGGCAGACAGATGGTGGAGTGGAGATGAGAATAGAGCAGCCTCGTTAACCACCCTCCCAGAGAGGAGTCCTGTCGAGCTTTCTTAAAATAATCTACAGGTTTCTTTTTTGGAATGTGAATGAGGATTTGTTTTTATCTCCCCTGGTTTGAGCTTGAGAAGAACACTTGTTAATATCGTTTCACTTATCTACTTGTGAAGGCCGTGATTAAATCACAGCCTGCAGATGGACTGTCTTTACAATTTCAGCTGACATGCTTGCCTCGTTTCGACACAGCAACCATTATTGACCAGTCACGGAAACTGTGACCCATGTGGGAACCACCTGCTGTGTTGCTCCGAGTCATGTCCATTCTGTTTCTCTGGTTCTTCATGATAGCTTGAGGACTGTATGATTAAATCAGTACATTACACTCAGATCCTGTTTGTTAAATGGTGTCTTGCATCTCATACCATTTCCCTTTATGGCCTAATAACTGGACACAGAGAAATATTTTGACTGTTTCACACAGGAATATCTCTACTGGTTTAAATCATATGGGTTTTAAATTTAGGTTATATTAATATGAGTCTTGAATGGCTACCTTTTTGGCAATAGTGTTAACATGGAGCAGGTGTTCCTCCATATTTATTGTTTCTAAGAGCATTTGGCAGGAATGTCTACTTTACCTTGCCTTAGAAATCCTTCTTAAGAGTGTTCACCAATCTGCTACTTCTGTTGCTATTTCTGCTAATAATACTCAGCTCTCAATATCTCTTTATGTACAGTGCCTTGCGAAAGTATTCGGCCCCCTTGAACTTTTCAACCTTTTGCCACATTTCAGGCTTCAAACATAAAGATATAAATTTTTTATTTTATGTGAAGAATCACCAACAAGTGGGACACAATTGTGAAGTGGAACGAAATCTATTGGATTTTTGAAACTTTTTTAACTAATAAAAAAATGAAAAGTGGGGCGTGCAAAATTATTCGGCCCCCTTACGTTAATACTTTGTAGAGCCACCTTTTGCTGCAATTACAGCTGCAAGTCGCTTGGGGTATGTCTCTATCAGTTTTGCACATCGAGAGACTGAAATTCTTGCCCATTCTTCCTTGCAAAACAGCTCGAGCTCAGTGAGGTTGGATGGAGAGCGTTTGTGAACAGCAGTTTTCAGCTCTTTCCACAGATTCTCGATTGGATTTAGGTCTGGACTTTGACTTGGCCATTCAAACACCTGGATACGTTTATTTGTGAACCATTCCTTTGTAGATTTTGCTGTATGTTTGGGATCATTGTCTTGTTGGAAGATAAATCTCCGTCCCAGTTTCAGGTCTTTTGCAGACTCCAACAGGTTTTCATCCAGAATGGTCCTGTATTTGGCTGCATCCATCTTCCCCTCAATTTTAACCATCTTCCCTGTCCCTGCTGAAGAAAAGCAGGCCCAAACCATGATGCTGCCACCACCATGTTTGACAGTGGGGATGGTGTGTTGAGGGTGATGAGCTGTGTTGCTTTTACGCCAAACATATCGTTTTGCATTGTGGCCAAAAAGTTCGATTTTGGTTTCATCTGACCAGAGCACCTTCTTCCACATGTTTGGGGTGTCTCCCAGGTGGCTTGTGGCAAACTTTAGACGAGATTTTTTATGGATATCTTTGAGAAATGGCTTTCTTCTTGCCACTCTTCCATAAAGGCCAGATTTGTGCAGTGTAAGACTGATTGTTGTCCTATGGACAGACTCTCCCACCTCAGCTGTAGTTCTCTGCAGTTCATCCAGAGTGATCAAGGGCCTCTTGGCTGCATCTCTGATCAGTCTTCTCCTTGTCTGAGCTGAAAGTTTAGAGGGACGGCCAGGTCTTGGTAGATTTGCAGTGGTCTGATACTCCTTCCATTTCAAGATGATCGCTTGCACAGTGCTCCTTGGGATGTTTGAAGCTTGGGAAATCTTTTTGTATCCAAATCCGGCTTTAAACTTCTCCACAACAGTATTACGGACCTGCCTGGTGTGTTCCTTGGTCTTCATGATGCTCTCTGCGCTTTCAACAGAACCTTGAGACTATCACAGAGCAGGTGCATTTATACAGAGACTTGATTACACACAGGTGGATTCTATTTATCACCATCAGTCATTTAGGACAACATTGGATCATTCAGAGATCCTCGCTGAACTTCTGGGGTGAGTTTGCTGCACTGAAAGTAAAGGGGCCGAATAATTTTGCACGCCCCACTTTTCATTTTTTTATTAGTTAAAAAAGTTTCAAAAATCCAATAGATTTCGTTCCACTTCACAATTGTGTGATTCTTCACATAAAATAAAAAATTTATATCTTTATGTTTGAAGCCTGAAATGTGGCAAAAGGTTGAAAAGTTCAAGGGGGCCGAATACTTTCGCAAGGCACTGTAGATGCTATATTGTTACATACAGACAGTGTCTCCCAAATTCCGACTCATGTGTGAGCTAATGCTGGGGTTTTTGGAGGTCTTTATAAAATAAAATGAATTGGTTTGCAGTGGAGCAAGTTGGCCTGCCTCTGATTGTGTCTCTGGTCAAACATTCCATATACCTTGGTACAAAAAAAAATCTAATTTCCATTGCATGCCATCTCCATAAACTTTAATAACCATTTTAACCAGATACTGTACTGTACTTGCTGACTTGAACAGGATACCTTTTCCCACTCAACTTCAGGTTTACATTTCCATAATAATAATGAATATTACTTTCTTGCTTTAATTTTCTTAGTTCTATAATCCATCTTTCCTAGAATTTCTAAATTCATGTGGAAAAGGTTGTGACCACATTTTAAATTCTCTATTCTGCAGCACAAAAGATCAGTGTGGGAATCTGTTTCGTTTCTGCTCGATTGTTTTGCAATTGCTGCATGTTTGGTTTAATTCTGACACTCCTGTGACTTGACATCCACTTAAGAAAGTCTGGTTTCTCAATATAGATTTCAAGATTTAATTTATACTGATTTCCCCTTACATAGCGAAGATTGCCTTTTGACCCCAAGATTACACACTTCATTACAATGGAATCAAGTGGAGAAATTAATGAAATCCTGGAAAACATGGTATTCCCATTCTACTAATTTATAAATTTGTCCCTTCCTTACAGATAATTCCCTTTTCTTTTTTCCGCATTGGAGAAATAATGGGATCCAGATTCCTGCAGATATTTTAATGAAGATGGTCTGCTCTCATTCTAAGATGTGCAATCTTAGTACAAGCCACCTACCACTTCTATCTTTTTCACTTATGTGTCTGCGTGCCTATGGAATCGACTGGTGTATGAGTTAGTCTTCTCACCTAGAGCATAATCAGCTGTATTTCAGATACTAAGCAAAAGGTTTGGCTTCATCTAGTGCAAGCTATTATCTACTAAATTACTATTGCAAAACCTTATATGGTATATGGAACTGAGCTTAGAATGTTCCAGACGAAGACATTTCCTTGAACAATATTTGAGACAATATAAATTAATGCAACAGTAATCAAAAATCATTAAGAATTTATCCAGTGAAGTGTCGTGGGGAAGTTGGAGCCTATCCTAGCAAGCAACAGGCACAAGGTGAGATACACCCTGGTTGTGACACCAGTCCATCGTAAGACTGACACAGACACAAACATAAACACATTCACGCCAGGGCCAATTTTTTACAGAAGCCAGTTAATCTACTAGCATGTTTTTGGACTTTTGGAAGGAAACCAATGTGAACATAGGGAGAACATACAAACCCCACGCAGATAGTACCCCAAAAACTGAAACTGAACTGAGTGCTAACTGCTGCACCACATTGCTGCTCCATTAATGAATAATTTAAGTATTTAAATATTTTTTACAAAATGTATTTCACCCATATGAAGCTTATCCCTAGCTCCTTGTATATGCTTTATACAGAGATCCTTGTGGGCAGTGTTTTGCCCACATGTTTTGGAAATGGTTTGCCTCTCCATCCACTATTCCAAACTAGGACAACTCCAACTAGCTCCGTTATATGATAGCTCTTGGCCCATCACAGTGTTAGAAAGAGATTTATTGTTTTATTTTGTTTTTGTTGTAATCTGATTTTGAAGAAATAAAATCAGCTGTGATTCTCAAAAAGTCATGCCCATTCTGTTATCATCAAGATAATAGTTCAATATCTATTTTTAATTTGCTGTTAGCAATAATTTTCATGTTTTAATTCCCCTCCAGTTTGGAATCATCCCCTCTAAATAAGCACCTAAACTCCCTGCTGCAACCCCTGAACAAACAAGGCCTTGTGTTTGATTTCCCCTGACCCATCTGCTGTCTTAGCCATTGTCCATTTCATCTGGGGAAAGCTGTACATCTAGCAATTAAAGAGTTAGTGCTGTCCTTAAGAATGGTGAATTTCTAACTGAAGGTACTGCAAAATAATGTCAAATGTAACAATGGCTCCTGATTATGGGTTTTACTACCATTTTAGTAATGTGCAGTAAGTGTGGAAAAATATTCCAAAACAAAATAACAGGGTTGTACTGTAGAGCTAATCTCCCTATATTTACTTCTGTCTAGCAGTTGCACAATTGTTATCCAGAAGAGTCAATTCAAATTGTGCCCTAGGAACTCTGATACTGGTACAAAATTAGAGGATTACTATAGAACACTTTATTAAACCACTGATCTATACAAGGTCTTTATTTAAAAGCATCAACAAGAACTTCCATCTTTTAACACTTGAGAAAAAACTTCCCACTCAAACATCTATTCTCACTTGCTAATCCACTGCTTTCTGGCTAAAGACTTTTTTCCCTCTCATTTATTTACTTTTTTCCTTGAAATAGAGAAGGGTAAATGGTATCATTTCCTGCTTCAGCGTGTCATTAAGTACAATACAATTTCCAGTCAATTTTCCCCTTTGTTCATTCAATTACCCTCACCGACGCTGCAGTGCCTCTCCAGGAACACGGAATCGATGCTGCTCTTTTATTTCAGAGAAAATAATCAAGGGAAAAAAGAAAGAAATGTCTCTTTAACATCCCCCTCAGAAATCCTCTTAGGGCGCAGAGGGATTCACAAGAACAGGTCTCCTTGGAGCCTTCTCTGACAAATCTTTTTTGTTTCATTTTTGAACACAGCTAGCTCTCTATTTCATCGAGGAGAAAAACAGATCTGTATTGGTTCTATGATTTTGCTTCATGGTTAAAGGTGTCAAGCAAATGAATAAATGATGGCAAACTCAGTGTTCTCTATTCCCTCTATTGATCTTAGATTATAAGACTGTGGTGGTCAGGTAAAAAGAAAAGTAGACATCTGTACGTCTATGTGGACAGGAAAAATAACTGCATGTGTAAATTGTGATGCAGGACTGGAAGTGTTATACCAGTTATTGTCAATCAGGAGGTCCTCAGATACCGTCAAGCTGATCTCAAGAAAGTATTCAAAATGTGCTCTGATGATGTTTGTTCATGTGCATACTTATAGCAGTTATTTGTGATAGTTACCTACAACCATTAAATTATGCTCTTGAACTGGGAGGTTCTATGAAACTTGGGTCTTTGAAATGGGTTTCCCCAGCCAGAAAGATTTAAAAAACTATAAGTAGTAGTTAGACTTTAAGCAGCCGTGGTGAGGCAATAAGTCTTTACTTTTATTTTTGTTCAGATTGTGTTTTAATAGAATTAAGTTACCAAAGGCACACAGAAAAATTATACCTATGTGAGAATACAACTGGTAACATGACAAATCTTTAACATACTGGCTTGAAAGACTGTAGAAGAGAGAAAGGACAGATGTTAGGTTAACCAGATGGAAGAGAACAGAGACAAAAAAGGGAAAGAATTAATTGCATTGATCATGGTTAGTGGTCAGTCAAAAGGCAGAGTCATCCTAATATAAGAAAATCTAATGTTTTTCATAGCGCCTTCACAAAAGAGAAGAGAAGAAGCATCCTTCACAAAGCAATGCTCAATATAAAATTAATATAAAATGTCTAAAAAACAGAGATAACATAAACAGATAATAATAGATAATAAAAGAGAGAATTTGCTAAGTGATCGAAATCATAAATGTATTTTCTTTGAGACTCCACAAGACCCATGGTTGACTTATCCAAATTGGAGTCACCCACAGAAGCAGGGAGCACAAGTTTCTGTTCTTAAACCATAAGGCAGGTGAATCACCCTGACCCTCCATTCTCATCCCTCTTGTCATTATTGCCATTAGCTAACCCTTTTTGATCACGGGGACCAGCACTTGAATTGTCAGGGTATTGTTATGATAGATAATTTTGTAGGCTAAAGCAGTGTAGGCAGGGAGAATTCTTATAGCTGTTTGGCTTGTGAAACGAGACAGCATGTTGGGCTGTTTGCCATGTTGAGGGGTGGGTACTTGAGACGGGGGGTTGAGGATCATACAAAATGTTTCCAAAATCAAGAATGGAATTTCATATAGCCATTACAAAGCAATAGCAAAGGTATTCAATCACGACTGAATTACTCATTGTAATTCATTGATGGTGTGAGGTGTTTATTTATTTAAATTGGTCTCATTTTTCCAACATCAGCATTTCAAGTGCAACCTGCAGGTTCCAGACAAGGGAATATTTTTTCAGGCAAATTTCAGAGGGGAGGTTTACCATATTCTCCGAACTGAATATCCTATTCATCTTTAAAGGTTAATGGTTCATAGGTTTATATTATCTTTCTGGGATTATTTGACTCTAGCCTCTTTTAGTACATATCAATATACAAGCTTCTAGGGCCTTGCATGTGCAGCAACCTAGCAAAGCCCATTAAAAGGCTGCCTGATGTGTTCAGGTGGTACAGGAGAAACCATGCCGAGCATAATCAAGTTGACATCTGCCCAATATTTCAGAGCTCTGAGCTTGCAGTTTGTTGTGGAATATTGGATCTTTGTACATGTTGTTACATTAGTTGTGAGTTTTGTTTGGCAGCTGTGGAATTGAATGTGGGACATTGTGGAGTTTTAAACCATTTTTTTTCCTCAATCACTGCACCTTGCACCACACAGGGCAAAGAGATGAGTACCATGGAGAAGCAGTGACACACTTGCAGGCAACCATGCCACAAAGATCAAGTGACCCATGACCGATAAACATTTGATATTCTGTTGTCATTAGTTCTGTATTGAAATGTATTGCATTTTTAGAAATGAAAACCTGTTTCTTACACATTTCAAACCCAGTGTGACCCAGTGACTGCAAACTAAAATACTTGTGCATCATTAACTTAACTTTCTCATTTTCATTGTCACGATCGTTTTTGTGAATAGTCGTGTAGACTGGAAATTACATTTGCATACCTTAAGCCTTGCCATGTCATGGGATCCATCAGAAATGAACATGGACACAGCACTTTTATCTCTGTATAAATAGAATATACCTTTGCAGATGGATTCTTCATCTGGTAGCATTATTTCCTGTATCTGAGGTGCCAGGGTGAGAATGTTTGAACAACTGCCTTGCAATAGATGGAAGAATGCATCATGGGGGGCGTAGGAGTGTGAGAGCCAAACAGAAGGCTTTGAAGGACGCACCATAGATTCTCTGCAGAGACCTCTCCCTCCCCCGGCCAGTAACCTGACCTGTCTTCTTTATTCCGCTCTGTACACCAGAGTCTCTTTTCACTTTGAAACAGAGATGTAGGAGGTTGATTTAAATGTGTTTCTGTCTGTAATGCTCTTTCCATTTCCTTAATGCGTTCTCACAGTTTGGGTAATTGATGGACTCCAGCTTGGCTTATTTATATCCCAAAAGCCAATCATACAAAATGAAAGACCCCCCCCACCCCCCATTTCATATACACTCACATCCCCTCCCCCCTAAATCCCCACCATCCCCCATTATTTACAGAATGCAGTGTGTATCCTTTTTTGGCTCTTCCAATCCCTGCCTCCCCCTCTCACATGTTTTAATTGGACTTTGCATTTAACATTAAGCAGAAGCACTTTAATAATGGCAGAGCCAGCTTACTCAATTTCAATATTCCTGCTGCCTTCTTTAAGAGTCACAGCATGATTTTATATATCTCTGTGTTTTATGAAAATACATTTTGTACCCGTTTGATTATGACAAGTTGCCACATTAGACTGGAGCCTGGAACAGCGTAAAAACAAAATGTCTCAGTGGAGAACAGAATGACCGGTTAAAAATATAGTCTCATGAGTCTCAGTGTATATCAAATAGTACCTCCTCAATTTTAATTGCTGGAATTGCAGTATAAATCAATTGAATTTTATGAGTGCTTTAAAGTGATGGTAATCATCAAATGTGTTGCTAAAGCTCTGCAGAATCCTTGCAGATGTAGGTATAGGCTTTTAACATTGTGGCATATGAAAATCAGATGTCCTGTACAGAATGTGTTGTTCCGTTTGTGCAGCTCACTGGGGTCCAATGCAGGGTATATTTACTGGGAATACAATAAATATTAAAATAAACACATTGCACTATACTTGAGGACTGATCTCAATTTGCTTGCTCGGTAATAGTTTGTAAAAAGACAATTTAGGGGTTGCATGTGACTATTAGTGCTTGTCATTTAACAGAGAACTCTAATTTAACAACATGTTTATATATGTAAGCAAAATACACTAGGGTAATTATGTGCAGTTAAGCATGACCAAATATTATTTATGTCGAGTCAGTCAATATACAATATTAATTGCCTATTAACGCATTCATAGCTATTAATTAATCATTTGGATATGCAAATTGATCAACACAGTCTTCATTGAATGAGCAGTAGTTTCTGGAGCATGTATTATACAGCTGTGCTGGTTCTTAAGGACTTGTGAACCTTAGAAATGGCCTCTGATTAATTCACTTCAGATCTATGCAGTGGCCAGTGATAATAGCTCTATGCCATAACTGCATTTTAATGTTATTGGTATTAATTATTCATTGCTTTCCATGCTTAACTTACTGTAACTTCACAGATCACAATGAACACTTTACACTGGGGAAAAAGGGCAGAAATAGAGCCCCAGTATTGGGATGCTTAATTTAGTGTGAATGGATCATTACAATGGACCCCGATGTAATGAGATACATTAGATGTCGTATAACATTAAACACCTCGGTGCTACAAGAACTACAGAAGAAGTAAAGGTTTTCTATACCCCTGAGAATCTATGTGTAATGCACGCACACTTGAAAGGGAAGCACACACTAGTTAATGACCCTTCCTCTTGCTGTACCTTAAGGCAGAAAGGTTGATGTACTGTTTCACTTTTGTCAGCAAACATTCGATCTGCTTCTGACAGCCAAGAACACTTCCAAGACTCACTCTGCACTGCAAAAACAATGGAGCTTTGACAATAGGATGGCGGCTGCACAATAATGACTCTCCTTAATTGCTTCCATCTTTCTGTCTGCTGCTCTGCAGCTGGGCTGATGCTTGGCAGCTGCAGGGGTTCTGCAGCCTTTTTCCACGTTTTGACACTGAGTACCGACCAAACTGGCAATTGCCAGGTTTCACGCTTTTATGAGGAAACTGCCGGTCTGTCTTCTCTGTAACTGAACAGTAACTATCCTTGCAAATGCGGCACAGGCCGAGAGGAAATCAAAACTCCTAAACTGTCCATGAAATTAGATTCCACACTTAACAGCTAATGAGGATTGTGTGTGCCAAAGCACTCTTGAAAGCAAAGCCACTGTCAAGTGCTGATTTGGGAATTTTTGATTGGCAGGTATGTCAAAGTATTCATTTAACTTGGGCTCCACTCTTAAAAGTAAAACATACAGTGCTTAAGTACATTCTTTTTTGCCTCTAATCATTACTTGTGCTCAACTAATTAACCTGTTTGCATAATATTCAGGGAGTGAATGCTGTTCCTGGAGGACTCCTTGCTACCTCCAGAGTTTAAAATGATGAGATGTGGGTGACAACATATGCATGTTAAGAAATATACTTGTGAGTTAGCAAGTGTATTTGTTAATATGCATGCAGCAGAGACATATTTGGTGATCATAAACAGCACTTCACTTATGCCATGGCTTAGTCAAAATAAGTAGGAATGGTCTTGGAGAAAGCTGATGGCAGGATCATCACAAGACAAGACTTATCTATCTACCATCATTAAATTCCAGGAGGGCTACCAACTGGAAGCGCACTTCAGTGAAGCAGATCCTGTTAACCACATGTAACAAGTCAATGGCTGGATTGCCCTGCTGAGGAGAGACCACTTGAAGAATCTCTAGGTGACTTGGAAGATCCATGAACCTCATTACTTCTAGTTATTAGTTGTAACTTCACGACTCAGTATCACTGCATGCATGACTGCTGCTTGCCATTTCTTATTAGGGTGTCGTGTCACACCAAGTTTGAATCCTTTGTATCAAATTGCAACACCCCTGCCAGAGGCTCTTCGTGCTTACATAGATAAGTCTATGACAGATTTCTTGTAGTTGATAGATACAGTATTTTATGTACCTGATATGATATTAACATCATGCCATAATTTAACAATCTTGTAGGCCAATAACACAGTCCTCTCAAACTTTAATAATAACCTTTAATTTATATAGCACCCTTAAATGTACATCTCAAAGTGCTTTATAGTAGGTATAAGAAAGAAAAAAACAATTATAAGAATAGCAAATTACAGAATAGCATATAAAAAACAAGCAAAAAGAAAAACAATAGCAGATAGATGGTCATTAGAAAATGGAAAAGACTGACACTAAATAAAATCCTTTCTGAAAAGAAAGGTTTTGAGACTCGATTTAAATGCACTCAGAGTAGGTGACCCTCTGATATCTTTGGAAATAATTTCAGAACCTTGGGGTGTAGAGCAAGAAAAGACCCTGTTACTCAAAGAATGTGAGCTTGGGGGACTAAGAAGACCAGACGTACGAAGCTTGCTGGGTGGGGAGTAGACAGTAAGTCTGTAGGTACTGAGGTGCCAAGCCATGCAGAGCGTTATTAGTGATTATAAAGATTTTAAAGTTGACTCAAAAAAAAGAAGCCAGCGCAAGAACTCCAGGACAGCTGTTATATGATTGCTTGCACCCAACCTGGTCAATATTCTGGTTGCCACATACTGAACATATTGGAATTTGCTCAGTGTGGCTTGCAGTAATCACGTTGTCTTCTAGAAACGACAAAAGTGTTGACTTCTGCTTATGCCAAAGACGACATAGGACATATGTCCTAGCCATATTTCTGAGATGGAAGAATGATGTTTTCACAGTATTCTGCACACAAGAGTCAAAAGTCAAACCAGTATTGAATATCAACCCTACATTCTTCAATTTTGATTGAAATTCAAGCACTGTGCCATGCACAGATAAGGTTACTTCATTGGCTTTACTTAGGTGATGGGACGTGTCAAATAACATGACCTCAGTTTCAGTTTAAATCCAGGAAGTTTTGAAGTAATTCAGGTTTTTTATATCAGAAATGCAGTTAGTGAAGAAACAACTACTTCAGTGTCAGGATTTAGTATGAGTAATGACAATTCAGATCATGTGATATTAATAACTGACTAAGTGGGAACATGCAAATGCTGAATAGCAGGGATCCAGTATCAAGCCTTCAGGAACACCAGACTTAAACCGAACTTCAGAACTAAAACCTTCAGATAAACAAAGTGTCAGCAATCAGTAAGATAGGAGTTTAAACAATTTAAGCACAATGTCAGAAACTCTAAACAAAGTCTCAAGACAAGAGAGTAAAAAGTTGATTAACCATGTCAAAAGCAGGTCTAGGAGAATAAGGATTGATAGGGAATCAAAATCTGCTGCCATAAGAAGATCACAAGTAACAAGAGTACAAGGGTACCCTTGTTAGCAAGGGTAGTTTATACGCAGTTTAGTTGTCTGAAACCAGATTGGAATGGTTTGAAGTGTTTTATTTTGCAATTTTGCTATTTTTGCATTTTTTTTGTAGAAACTTAGATAAGGACAAAAGTTGTTTAGGTTGTCCAGAGCCATGTTTATTTTTTTAAGCACTGGTAGAGTTGCATTTTCACATTGTCATCCAGATTGAAAGTAAGACAGTGAAGAGAAAGCAGAATTGGCAAACTGTTCCGGTCACCTGATCGCCAGTTGAGAAAACTTTAATTATTTTTAACAGATTTTAAAAGAGTTGTGAGGTCTGTGAGCATGTTGCATCTAAATTGACATTTTTCAATCTTTCAATAGATTGCTATTTACATTTATTTAGAAAACCCTTTGTTTTGTCTGTTCAAATATTTCCACAATTAATTTTTTAATATATGCAATATTATATGTTTAATAGTTCATATTGGCAGAGACCAATTTTGATCTTGGAAATGTGATTTCTAAGCAACATATTAATGTATGGTAGGTCCAATCAGTTATACATGCACTGCACTGAAAAAAAGCAAATAAAAAGATTTTATTTCCAGATATCTCAGACAAAAACCTTCTGCAGCAGTTGGGAAATAGTCAACCACAGTGTGTTGCTGTATCCATTAACTAGACACAGGTTCATCAGTGAGCGGTAGGTTATACCACAATGCATGACACAGGGTCTGACGCAGATGTTCACGTTAACGGGTGATATTACAATCCTTGGGAACATCTTTTGTAGAAATAGTCCACAGTTGCACTATTCTTAGTGGGTGTCTCTGGGTGGGAAACCCAATGTAAACCTTTAGAGGTAAGATGCAAAATAGGTCATGAGGTCATGGTGGGGAGTATTCATGTTGGAAAGAGGAAAGGTTTTTTTTTCTTTTGCTGGCTTGTAGGTCTGCTCTTGTTATTTCAAATGGTGGCTGCTGTCTTGAAAAGTGATTAAAGGAATGCACACTGCCAAGCTGGCAACCAAATAGTGGCTCATACCGATCATCTCTTTGGTGGGTGGAATGATTTGTCCTGTGCATCTCTGCATTGCTGATTGCATTAAGGGCCAACCCCATGCAACCTTGCACTTTTGCACAAGCTGTTTAAGGGGATTTGGAATAATTGAGGGAGGGGCAGCGTGAGGATGACGAATGCCAACTGGGGGTGGAGGATGATGTTATTCGTTTCTTTTTCTTGCTGACACTCATCATAAACCAGGAGTCTCCGTTTCTCATCCCTCCCCGCCCCCACCTTCTCGTGTGGTGGCGGGATCACGCTTCACTAATCAGTAATATCCGCAACTCCCCCGCGATTAGAAACGCCGCCGCAGCTCTATCTATCAAGCGCCATGTCGTAAAAGATCAGCAAATAAGAGCATCGTTCGCCGGCGGTGTCAGCACGACTCGTTCTGTGCTCAGTGATTGATATCGCCACATCACTTTTATGCTGGATTAGCAAAAAAGGAAAACCAGGTGCCAGCCAGATGGTAGCGATTTTCATTAACACCCCCACCCTAACACCTCCAGCCACTCCAGGTGCTTGGGATGAGGAGCCCCTGTGACTTATGCTGGCCTGATGGTCAAACAGGACAGTGACCGCCGAGGTGAGAGAGCTGCCTGGCTCTGTCATTGGAGCTCTTCCATCTGTGGCATATTCCCAGCTGATCCTGAAGCACAATCATTTAAAATGTGCTTCAACCCCTTTGAGATTGCTATGTCACATATGAAAGGCTTTATGAATACAAAATTAATTATTTCACTCAGGTGTGTAAATATTTGTAAAATGAAGAAGTGCAGTTATCAACTCAACTTCAAATATACATACATATATATATATAGAAAGAGTGTCCAGCCAAACTAAAACATCTCTGATGGGAAACAAGCTAACAGCATGCAATATAATGATTATAAAATGGACTTCAAATACTTATAACTACACACATGCTGTACAGTGTTAGAACCATTCAGAGAGATTCCGGAATGTGAAAGGTTCAGAAGCTGACTTTTCCATGTGTTAGAAACAGAATCTGGAAGTTCCTTTTTTTTCAGCACTTGCCTTCTTTCAATAGAGTAACTGGACATGAGCTCTCACTCTTGCCCTAACCTTAATCTTAGACAAGGGCGTACCATCTGGATTTACTAAAGTTAATCCTCACCTTAATCTACTAACACTAATCTTATGAAAAGTGCTTACCCCAGGACTCACAAGATCACTGATATTATATTATATTATATCATAAATCAATGTGGTTATATGTCTTCAATAGAGAAGTGAAATGCAGACCGGCTCTGAGATTTACCTTGTTTGAACTTGTGTGAGAGTATCCTCTTTCTGTACTCACTGCAAGGATGTGTAATGTGCTTTAATGGGAATTCAAACCGCATTGCCTTTGTATTAGTGCTCTTTTACCTGTCATACTCTCCTATTCCCATGCAGTCTGGACTGCAGTCTGTCTCACACTGCCTTATCTCACTCGTTATTTAAACAGAGATTGTTTTAAGCCCTTTTGTTTTCAACAAGTAAATAGGGATTGGCATATAGAGAAAAAATAGCAATCCTTAAGTTTATTTAACAAATGTAAACAGATGGGGAAAAATCCTTATCAGCAGTGTTTTGAGAGGCACCTAATATGGAAATGTTCAATTGCCTTATTGTGTGATCCACATTTTTACTATTTCAGCTCCCAGAAGGGGTGGCAGTCCACTGGAAGAATAAAGCTATATATTCAGAACAGTGCTTTCACCCTCCATTTTTAACTTTTTGCTGCTTATAGTGGTTTGTTTCAGTAGTATATTTGATGGTGCTTGGGTTCAAAAGCATATATCTTGAAACCCCAGAAAGTATACTCTGCCGTGCAGCTCCTGCAATATAAGAAAGGACATACATTTCTGCGAGGTCTCTGTGGTTAACTTCTGGAATCCTGGTAAGCAACAACAGCAGCAGAATCCCTGGGGTCTCTCTTTGTAACCAGGCTCACAGTTTCCTGGAAATCATGGATCAGATTTTGAGAGATGTCCCTATAAAGCTACTTATGCTGCCGTGTCACGATAATGCCTAGAAATTGCTGTGCATATTTTTTTTCATGGATTACTCACCAAGGTGCTGCTGCCAGTAATCCAGAACAGACACAGTGACTCCATTAAGGTTTTTGTCCAGACAGAAAGACAGAACTAAGCACTGCCAAGGACCGAAGCTGAGTCAGGGCAATACCCTCTTTACAGCTTCAGGGATAGAATTGTGATTTCCTTTTGTAATGGATAAATTTGAACGGGTAATCTGTCATACATTTGCACTATAATTAAATGGTGAACACAACCACAGTGACACAAAAAGCCTGTTATGCTTCTGGGAAACATTTTCATGTATCGAAAGGTTTATGCACTTTAACTAGGTGTCATCTGGAGTTAACATGCCCTTGGCACATGCTTATAAACAGTTAAAGTACAAGTACATTTAATTAGAACTGTTTTTCAACTGTGAATTAATTTTATCTAAGCTATCTAAGCTATTTTGTCAAATACTCAATAGATTAAAAACAACACCCAATTACCAAAGTTAGTATTGGACAAATCAAAGATTTACATTGGAATATAATATATTTTAAGACATAACATACAGATAACATAACCTGATAGTATTTTGAACACGTTTTTCCCAGACAAGCAAAAACACATCATGAAAACCATTAAATGAAAGTCTCAACTTGATTTGTGATGGAATGCAATGTATTGTAGTGTTAGGACGGCTGCCGTTGTGAATATTGTGTGAGATGTCAAGCATTCTTAATTTGCAAGACTAAGCTTCTAATCTTGAAGTGGATAGAACTGTACCGCCACTAAGAACCAGACTATTATCAGTTATGCATTTCCACAGATTGGACATAAAATTACTCATGCTGAATAAAATAAGCTTCAGTGGGGCTCGGAAAAGGACTAAAATCTCAGACTTCAAAGGGGTTTCACAAATTCTAGGATGGAGAAGTAATGTGGTCTTTGAGACCTACTCTATGAACCCAGACACTTCCCTGCCTGGCCCTCAAACCTCAGGTTAAGAACTCCTTCAGAGTGCATCAGTGCTGTTGGAAGTGCAATCACCTCTTCATCAGGATGAACACATTTCCTGTAGGAGCTTTCACCTTGAGGGGTCAGATATCAGCCAGCTAGCGGAAAATCTCCCTGCTGCCGCGTTTTCTCCGAGGAGTGGCTGAGAATTGAATATCCCTGAGCCTGTCTCAGGAGACTCGTCTCTACGGAACAGGACAGCGGAAGGCAGGTTTCTGCTTTGCCCAAGCTGACCCTGAGCAGCTGGGATCGAATTCTGCAGAGCAGGAGAAATTGTTGAGCCATCTGCATCCACCATCCCACAGCACTGACAGCCAGGGGAGCCTGAGAAACAGCTGAGTTCTTGGTCTGACAGCTAAAGAACTAGGCCCGTAGCTAAAAGCATGAATGAAATATCATTACCCATGGGCTGATCATTGTGGTTTCTGAAGGAGTTTTAAAGTTTTTTTTTTTTGTAAACACTGCTCAGTAAGGCGTAATAAAGCCAGGAAATTTAGCTTGCTCTCCTTAAACCAAGCTGTTTGATGTTAACTCTCAAGCTTGCATTATTAATTCTGGCAAACCTGCTCTTGCAATTACCCTGACCTTATGTGGCCTTCCATGTAAAATGGATTAAAAAAATCATTGGCTGTGACTCTTTTAAGGATCATTGTCACAGGCTGTCAGCATAAGAAAACAACATGCGGAACTGTCTTGGTGGCAGCAGCTCAGATGTGCTGTTGTAAGGCTTGTTCCACAGTGTTAATTTAGGTTGGTTGCAGGAAAACACTGTCAAGTATTGTTGTATTTTGCTGTGTTAAAATATTAAAAGAAAGGGAATATTATATATATATATGGAAATAGAACATATTTATGTTTAACTAAATAGAAACATACTTTTCTGTGACTTTGTATTTACATGTTATATATAAAATACTACACATTGATCTGGAAGGGTGCAGCTGGTGGGGTTAAAATCTGCAGAGAATTAAAACAGCTTCCTTGCATGTTAATTTTCAGCTTTAATTCAGTCTCCCAGGGAAACAAAGGAGAATTCAATTTGTGGGCAGCCAGTGGTGTTCTTTCGGCTCGTACCTAATGGTTAATTTAACCCCCCATAAACAAGCACGATGCTGGGCGCAAACCTGCAGACGCCTGATAAGGGGAGGCAAACGGAAATATCCCCTTTCACTCCAAATGTGCGCCTTTGTAGCTTCACTTTAATTCAAGTCAAAGCCTGGCACAGGAAAACCGTATAGAGGCCAGAATAAATTAGGACAGATCTGACGCCAGTGCTGCTAAGTGTTGCATTCCACTTGCCGATAGAACATGCTATTTATTCTCACTTCAGAGCAGAATGGGGTGCCAAATGAAATGCATTTTGTCCACCCACTCCCTACACCCCCCCACCCACACACACCCACACACAGACGCACAAGCGCACACACATACTACACATACGGCAGACCTCTTTCAACACTGCCTGAACGCCTATTCACAGTCTCTTGACAACAGAGCTATCCTTGGTACTGAATTGGAAAAAAAAATCTCTGACCTAAAAGAATGATAAATTCTACAAATCAGAATGAGCTGCTCTTTCCAATTCCCAGAGATCCCCGGTAGTTTATCTGATGGAAGTTCAGCACTGCTGTGCGCTTGCAGCACATTCACAAATGCGCGCACATAGCAGCGCCCACCGGTGCCAGTGACCCCACTTGACTTCGGCTCAGCTCTGAAAACTGTGGCTTGATTGAGTTGTTTTAAATCGCTTAACTGCCCAATATAACTCATAGTAGGCTGGCATATTTCAAAACTGAAGTACCGACGCTGTTTAAAAGCTGCATTACCAAAAACCTTAACACCATTACGGTATCATGGCAAGTGAGATTAGTGGGTACAAGAATAATTAAAGAAACAGGCTTATTTCTTCATTGTAATGCAAAGGGTTACCAATCACATCATTAGCTTCCATAGCAAAGGCTTTCATTCTTGTTGAGAGAAAACCATATTCTAGGTCCTGCTTGGCTCCTCCAGAAGTGGATGAAGTCCAAACGCAACCCTTGTTGTCCCTGTGTTAAAGTGACAATGACTGGATTGGCCATTGGACAGTCCAAGCAAATGCCTGATGGGCTGGTCCACTTTTAGGGTCCACGTATTGTTTTATGGGGACAAATTGCAAATTTCTTCAGACTATATATTAAAATAATTGTATTATCTTCAATTTGTATACTTCATTGTTTATTTAGGCTCTCAGTTAGCATTATCTCCCATATTCAGTCACCCAAATGATCTACCTCACCTGCTCATTTTGATTTGGTCAAGCCCAACTGCCTAATGAAATCACATAGCCAGACCAAGCCAATATGCCACTTTCTCAATCTAACTTACTGCTAGTTTATGAATTGAGGTTGAGATGCAGGTGTTTGGAAAAACGAGTGGTTGGAGATATTTTGTTTCATACACATGCAACAAGGATGTCCAATTCCCTAAAAACTGGTGTTTTTTTGTGCTTAGTTTGCCTTGCTGTGTTCATAACATTGTTAAAATCTAATTATTTTCCATCTACTTTGGGTTTCTGTGTGTTGCACAAGCCATCACAGTTCAAGGTAAAACGTACATGAACAACTGACTAGAAGGGCAGTAAACCCATCCCATTTTCCAATCCAATGTAACTGACTCAGTCAGGTTTTGTTACCATTTATATATATATTTTTCTCTCTGCACATCCATAAACAATAGGCTACATTCTGTTCTTCGGAATACAGGTTTAACTGTAGTCCTGAAACAAAGTGGCTATAAAATTAGTACATCACCATTGACTTGCTTCTGTATACAGGAGGAAAAACTTTGTGTAAAACAAGGAACAGGGTCTGTGACATTTGCCAAGCACTGTTTGAATTTAACAGGTGATCCTTTCTCAGTTTGTTCTGAGTGAAGGCCTATGCTTGGAAAAGCAGGAATGAATATTTGAAATGGAAAAACCAGCATCATATAGCTGTTGAGTCCTTCCTGACATATCAATTTATTAAATTGATAAAATAAGGCTCTATTAAATGATGTTTTAAGAGTCATCTGTCTGACCTGCTGCATTGTGATTATCCAGGACCAGGGTTGGCATAATGCAAACAGCCTTTTGTTAAAGATCAACAAATTATGTAGCTTATCGCTATTTTGTCCTTGTACAGAAGTATATATTAGTGAGAACTCATTGGTCTAAATTGAATTTATTGCTAATATGCAAAAAACTATTTGCTTGAAATACCCATTGATTAAAGGGATCAAGAGTAAATTGATACAGTTCTTCTAATATTTGAATTTATTTTATACAGTATGCATCTTTCCCACAGAAAGCCTTTACACATAATATTTTATACTCGCTCTAACAGGCTGGTGAAATCTTACTGCAAACACCAATTTGTCCACAATTAGTCTTTTGCATAAAAAGCTAGCAAATAAAATTGGATTTTATCATCCTCCCAGGGGGCATTCAATTGTAAAATCCACTAACAGGCTGACAATGCAAGAGTCAGGCCCACAACCTGATTAATTAACATTTCTCTGTTCTACTCTGGAATTTCAATTAGTCCTGCAGAAGGTCTTCTTGGTCCAATGTAGAAGTCAAAATCTTTTCGCATACAATATGTGAATAATGTCACAATCTTCGGGCTTCATTCCTTCCACAAACATACAGTAATCCCTTTTTTGGAAATGCCACAGGTTAATTATACTCTGTCTGGATTATTAACTTGGAGATTAATCTTCAACATCACCTTCAGTACGCCGTCTTTATCACCTAAGCCATTTCTTCATATAAGACAAGACAATGTGTACTTTGAGAATTATGTGATTTTGCAGATGTAGAGTACTGTCTGAATGCACTGCATGCAGGGACCTCATATACAAAATCACAGCACTAAATTCATGCAAGTACTTTCTGTATCCTTGTAAATACGAACCACTTTTTAAAATCAAGTTTTTTTTTCTCTGGGTAATTGGGAGTGAATTCAAGAGACTTCAGACTCTGACTGCAGAACTGAACCTTATTCCAGACAGGCATTCTGGAGTTTAATAAAGAAACCGTACTGTACTCTACGATAGATCAAAAGATTGTATTTTTAAAACACTATAAGCATTTCTTAGGCATTATAATGAAAGCAGGAAAAGGGAGAGATTTGTTGGAAATTGCTGAAGTCAGGTGAAATATGTTCTCTACCACATTTTAGTGCCACAAATGTAATTCCGTGAAGCTCCTGGGAGGCCACATCTGCTCCAGATCGGAGTTAATGTTGTCCCTTCAGGACCCCTGTGCTTCTGTAAAGCTCTGGATGCCCATCGTGTCACCAGTGTGATCAAATCCAGTTGGCACACTTCCTGGCACATTGTGTCAGAGGCTGACATGCAGCATGTGAATGGAATGTTTTGAAATGTAAACTGTATCAGGTTACGAATGCTGTACAGTACATTCACAGCTCTCTGGATTCTGCCATTAACTTGTTAATGGTTAGGTTTTATATTAAACCGTCAAACAAACTTTATGTATTTTTATGTTATATAAGTATACAAAAGAATGTTTCTTTCCTGATTGTTGAAACAGTGTTGCACAATCATATATCCTTTGTTTCGGCTTTCACATGGGAGTTTTTTTAGTAACAACTTTAAATGAGCGGCTAGCTCACTATGACCAAGGGTACACTTTCAGGGTGTACCTTATTGAACCTCTAATTGATATCATATATTTACAAAAGCCGAATAAACTGACACCCGAAGAAGGCTCCACAGCCGAAACATTGTGCTTTCTCTCTTCTCTTTTCAGAACGGAATAAACCTATTACTTGTTCCTTTGCAGCCTACGCATGCTGACACAGCTACCCACCTGAGCTATATAAACTTGCTATTTGTTAACAAAGGTGATTATTAGCAATCTTTAACATTAAACTAAAATCTTCTTGCTCTTATATAGAAATTTCACGTCTGGGTATGATCGTCTTATCTTAGTCCCTGCATGATGCACAAGACTCTTATGTTCCACAACCGAAAGGTGAAAAGGCCCTTGTGAAGCTACTGTGATCATGCTTATTGAAACAAAGAAAAGGGGCTTTGCAGTATTAAGAGTGCTTCAAGTCTGGCTAGGAATCTAGCCTGCGGTCAACTATTAAGAGTGCTTCGAGTCTGGCTAGGAATCTAGCCTGCGGTCACAATGAGAGTCTGCATAGTAAAATAATTTGAAAAAAAAACAACAAACTTTAATTTAGAATTGGTAATTGGAACAATAAATCTCTTGTCAGGGACATGTACAGTACATTACAAAGTATTCTGTATGTTAATGTGATGTAAATGGCTTTAAAGCAGACATTGACTTTTTTGCCTTTGATAGACGTGAAGCAGCATACAGGGATTTTAAGGGCAGATCGACATTTTCCACTTCTCCTCCATGAACAAACTAATCAGATTATTAAAACTTGCTGGAGGATTAAACCCCACAGAATCCAGCTGTTTTTAGTTTTAGATCTGTTTTATTTTATTCTCATGCAACATATTTAGTAGTGAGTGTAGTGTCTATGCTGCCGATGGTTTGAACATATTCTCTACAGAACCAAGAGGAAACAAACTTTTGTTAGTGCTGCGATCTGTAATAATTCAATAACTTTCAAACGATGGCCAGACATTTCTAATTAAATTCAAGGTAATATCAGGGTTAATGTCTTCTGCGTTCAATAGAGATCAGCAGCCTACCTCCAGCCTGGAGCACTTGAAATAAAATCTGCACGCTTCTGCAAACTGCCTGTCGTCTTAAAAGTGTCTCCGATGCAGTTTTCCTTATTCCCTGTTCTCTCATTGATACAGTGACCTTATAAAAATCCCGACATTCTAAATGGCATCTTCCCAGCTGGGTGCAGCACGAGCCCAGGAGGGGGTGAGATACATGAGGAACTGAAGATTAGCTCTGCGTAATTATCGCAGAGAATCCCTAATAAGCCACTGCAGTCACACAAGGAATATTTCGGGAGCCTTGAAGCTGCCACTTAACATTGATCTTAGTATTTATTTTGTGGGATTGGAAAGCATTTGAGACAAAGGAGACTGGTGTTATTTTTTAATAATATTAATGAATAATTATAATAATAATTACTTACACTTATAGTGCTTTTCTGGAAAACCACCACCAATGTGCAGCATCCACCTGGATGATGCAACAACAGCCATAGTCCGCCAGAACACTCACCACACATCAGCATTTTTGTTTTTGAGAGGAGAGGTTGCATGCTTACTTTAAAAGACATGGTTGTGTTTTTATACTAATGGCATGATTGTATACTAATGGTTCTGGAAAAATAAACCCTAGCCCATTTTGCATGAGGAACAAGAGGGAGCCACTGTGCGGATGACCAGCCTATCCTGGAGGGTCCAGCAGTCAGGCAAGGCAGATACAGATACAGATACACACCCTGTGGAATGAGCAGGCTTTGTAAGTTTCAGGTCCAGAGAAACAGAAATGAAGCTGAATGAAGACAAGGAGGAGCCAGTTGAAACTTCCTCATGAAAGCACTGGCAGTGTGGTTAAGGTAGCCAGCGCATGTGTCAGGGACGGAGGTGCCTTCTGTAGCTCTGGCACGGGCTCAACTCTCCGACAGGTGCTCCGATCCCAATGTGTGGCAAGCTTGTGCCAATAGCTGGGAAAATGCAGCTTCTGCTTTCCTTCTTTGTTGCTGCTTTTAAAAAAAAATGGATTCAGCTTTATCAAAACAAGACAGCTTGTTGAAATGTGCAGTTCAAAAGAAGAGCGATGAGGAAGGGGATTACAGAATGTGTTAAGCGTGGCGGAATGAATGGTGCTCTGGCAATGGAAAAACATATGTTGCATTGTGAGAAATGAATGCTGCGTAACAGTGAAAAACATGAGACTTGCCTTAATCCTTACTGGAAACCTATATGCGCATCTGTCTGGTAAACTCCTGTGCAAATGCCTTGAGCAACATCAAAGGTTTTCCATGGTGACAGCACAACTGGCCGAGGGGCTATGATGTACACAAGAATATTACTGCTGGCTTAGCCTAGGTGATTGTGTAGTACTATTGTCTCTGAAGGACTTTTCCTATGCTTTTTTGTGAGGTTTAGAATAAATCAAGTGGCATAGATTTCTTACTTGCTGCAATGGGGTGTACAATTCTGAAGAATCCAGGAATTGAAGATAAACATTGGGCAGCTGTTTGGTAATTTAGTAATGGATACATGAACATCATATGCAATTCAACTGATGGATGCAACACTATCTAACCTACCACTCTGCTAGTGTAGCTGCCTTACATTTCTTCAAGACAATTAGGGTCACATTACTGAAAAGTGTTCTAAATTTACATAGGATACATTTAGCTATAAAGGTACGCTTGCTTTTTCTTTGGCAGTGCACTCAAGACTCCAAACAAATCACCTTAACCTCCTGTTTATTCTATATAACCCCCCCTGTTTTATGTTTTTAACATTTTATTAAAGGATTAAGTTTGAGGTGAGACAGAATAGTAGTGCTAATAATAAATGTCTTATAGTATATTGTGCCCAGAAGTCCTATGGAGGAGTCAGCAGACAGGTTTCAGAACCTCTTACCCTCTTAAGGTATGTCCTGAGGGGAATTATTGTTTTCCCATTAAACTGTATCTCAGGTTAGCAGACAGAGCCATTCCAGTAGCTTCAGCCTCCTGATGGAGCCTGGTCATTATTGTATAGTCCTTCTCATGGCTTTGCCCTGCTTTCTGCTTTGGTTTTCAAACATTTACTGTTGCCTGTGCTGCAGTATGAATGATACTAACATACAGTACGTTATCGTGACCTGCTGCTTAATGACCCATTTAAATTTTGAGGTATTTTTTTATTTTATTATAATTCGCATATTTCTATCATACACTTAGCCCTGTGTTGTCTGTGAAATTGTATGCAAATAAAGCCTGCAGTGGATTCTAACAGCTGTGGGGATGAAGAAAATGGTCCATAATGTAAAACTGTAGACCTTGCTGGGGGCATAATCTCATAAGGAGTGCACGCCAGAGAGCATACTGCTTCAATTACCCTGTGCTTAATCCATTTAAAATCCTGTTATTATTTTTCCAATAGTTCTGCAATTTGTTTCCTGTAATTGTGACTGTTTTATGCTTGTCTCAAATTCTGCACAGCCTCTATTCAGCCTTATCACATTAACCCTGCCCCATTAGGGCTTCTATTCTGCTGTATATGCTGCGTTGGAGCCATTTCTCCACCAATTTATTAGAGTTGTGCAACACATTCCAGCCTTTTGGTCCATGGCAAGGAGACGTTTATATGATTTAAGCCTGCAATTACCATCCGTAGTGTGAACATTATATGTAATAACTGTGGATGAATATGCCGTATGGTGACAGAATGGGTTCTCCAGTGACTGCACCCAGTCTCTTTTGTTTGGAAGCATGCAGTGAAACAGCAATGGTGGCCAGCCCTTTCTGACACTCCCAAGAGATTCAAGCTTGTGCCAACAATTCAAATGCCTGGCTTGAAAAGTAGTGCAGATGTTGCCTTCTTTAACGCATTCATTTTGCAGCCATCCCTCAGTGCAGAAAAATCCACACTCAGTGTTAGACTTTCATGTTGTGTGTCTAGACATTCTGATTTATAACCCTTCACTAAGGGTCTCTGAGTGGCTTAACCAGAAAGGCACTCGCTTGAAATACAGGCCAAGCTCTACAGCATGGATACTGCAGGTCTGAGCTTGGGACTCCCTAAGTGGCACACAGTTGGCAGAGCCTCATTGGAGATTCAGCTCTCCAAAAACATCCATTCCCCAGCACCTACAGGCTAGCAGTGATGTAAATGATGGCTCTTCTCCTCCAATCATTCTTAACCTTCTGTAAGTCTCTGTGGACCTTGTGGAATGCAAAAGTTTCACGTCCTAGTGGAAGAGTGTGTCAGATGAGCTTGTCCCCCTATTCACCAGTGAAGTACCAGCATCTTGTTTTGAGCAGAGGCAAAGAACCAATCGGAGAATCCAGATGGGGAGGTATTGAAAGAAAAATTAAAGTCTCTGCTACCACTGCTTCCACAACCTGACCTTTCAGTTCCTGGACTGCCCCTCCCAGAAGCACCTGGGCATTGAGATCTATCTCACGTGCTTCATGGAGGTTTGCCTGCCTTTGAACAGGTGCTGTGTGGAGGGCTGCTTCAATGGCCACAAGATTCTAGAGACTGAGAACCCAAATACTGACTGGCATTGTGCCAGGATCATTTGCCCAGGAAAGGTGACCCATCCTGTCCCCAAAGAGGGAGGGGGTTGTCGTTGGGCAGAGGTCCTGAGAGGCTGATAGGACGTTTTTTATTCGGGTCACAGTGGGTCTGGGGGACCTGGGGTCAGAAACAGACTGTATCCAGTTTTTTTTGGAAGGGTATAGTGTGACTTTTTAGATGCTTTAGATGCTTATGTTTGTTAATTTGCTTATGTGTTTATGTGAAAGAGCATTATACGTAGTTTGCGCAAACATGAAAAGGAAATAAAATAGATGTATCAGGCAAAAAACAATCTACCACTCAATCAAAAAAAAATTAAACAAAACTTCCCCAAACCTTTGTGTAAGTGCCATACAGTAGCTGTCAATGAAAATCATCAGTCTCTTTTTTGCGAGTAAAGATTGAGTTTTTCTTTCGTCTGTTGCTTTTTACTGTGCATTTTCTTATTGGCTTCACATGTACTGACTGGTCTGAAAGACATTGAGGTTGGTAATCCCTGCTCATAAAATAAATAACAAATCACTCTGTGTGACAATAATAACACTTGAATACCCTCTGAAAACATCTGGAGTGCCATATGGGGTGGGTATGTACATGTGCGTGGTGCTGTAGTGTGAGTAGGATCTGTCTGTGTTAACTTAGCTCTGTGAGGCACTGCTTTCAACTCTGCTACTGGCAAGGGAGGTGGGAGATCCCCTTGTGACTCTTGGTTAAGAGGACTCGCCAGCAATAGTAAGTGCTTATTCCTGCCACATCAAAATTTGTATAAGAGAATTCAACTGAGTCAAAACACAAGATGGTGCATACACAGACAAATGTGTCCTTTTTCATCATTCAATTTGATATAGATGTTTCTGGGTATGGAATGGTTTAAGGAAATTTAACCCACTGCATTATTTTTGAGGACTGTCTGGCAAATATGAAAGATCTGTGCTGGCATTACTGAGAAACCAGGTGTAGAATACTGAAGAACAGAATACACCTCTAACTCCCCAACCCCCAGGCCAACACTTTATCTTTCCCTATATGGATCAAGCAACACCTGATGCAGACAATCAGTCAGATCATCTATCAGACATTCAGCCTCACAGCAGTCTGGTCAAAACTGGTCAGGACCTCTCTTTCGGGTGCACTCATTTTAATGACAGCCCATTAGGGCACTGGTGGAGTGCGGAGTTGTGTGCCCTGTGATGCATGTGTGCCCTGTGATGGGCTGGAGTCCTGTCCAGGGTGTGCCCAGCCTGGGATGTTTCACTTTTCTGGACTAAGGAGTTATTGATAATGGATGGATGTTTGGTCTGGACTTCTAGTTCTAGTAAGATTAAAGCAATATTCTCTTCTGGTTTATTGGGCTTATGTCTTCATTTTTTTGCCGTGTGGTGAGTCGAAGTACGACTGGCAAGGAACACTGTCATCTTCTTTTCAGCCAGCTGTGCTTTTCTACTAAATTAACTGTTCAATTACACATTCAACACGGCTGAATTGTTAAATTCAGAATGGTTGAGAACACAGACCCTTTCTGAAACTGAAAAAGGCGACAAAAGGAAAGCCAGAAAAAAATTGAGAGGAAAAGATAAGCAACCATTAAATGATGAGTGAAATAAGTGCTTTGACTCTGATTTGCATCTTGCCAGACCTGTGGCTGTGAGTGAGCAGTGCCTGAACCTCTAGGTACAAGTGAGAAAACTGCTGTTGCTGTTGTTGAGTTGTAGAAAATAATTTTGGACTTCCTGTGTTCTGGTAGTCCTCTGTGGCATCAGATTTGTATTTATAGTAAAATGTTGTTGCATAATCTGTTTCATAAAAATGCTTACATCCCTGTGCTAAGAGCGTTTGTGTAGTAGTATGTTGAAATGACCTGTATAACTACATGTGCCTCTTTACTGCCCACACAGACTCCAAATACCCATTAATACTCTGAAATACACCCACATGCTCACTACAATACACTACCTTATCTCTCTCCTATAGGAATAAGCTTGGGCCCAGATATTCCTTGATCCACTACTTCTCAGATTCTTCTATAGGCTACTGTTAGGCTTTGTCTTGCAGAGCTAATACACTGCATGTCTTATCATTTCCATTAATTTCTTCGGAAGAATGTCTTGTTTCTCAGCAAAGGTTCATTAATTGCTCCACACAAAAAATGTATTTTTTTGTAACAAATTGGTTTCTCCCGATGTACACATGATTTAGGAAAAAGGCTGATGGAAAGACGATTGCTGATTAGATGCATTGAAATGGCCCTTCTTTCAGTAATGAAAAGTACTATAAAGCTGTGCAAAGGTTCATTTGATTGCAGGTGATTTGCATGTTTATATTTAAATTTGAACTCCATAAGAAGTGTTTCCTGCTTGCTGTGCTTCAGGTGATATCACTGTTGCAGTCTTATTTTACACTAGAAGGCTTATCATACTATGGAGGTGTAGGAATGTCATTTGATTGGAGAAAAATAGGGACTGATCAAATTGATTGGTTAGTGATTCTGTATTATCCTTCTAAAGATCTAATAAGGAAAAAAATATATCATAGAAGCATAGTTAAAGCATGATAAATCCAATTCATTTGAGAAAAAAGCACCTTAGAACAAAGGAAACTATGGTATATGAGGACTTTGGAAGGCATGGGTATGTAGGAAAATATAGGAAACCACTGTAAAAGCTCAAGATTGTTACATATTCTGGCTTTTACAACTACACCTAGTGGGAAAGAGGCATCTCAAACCCTCTCTTGCATGCATCCCGGTTGCTCAGACTGAGGGGCGGAGAGATGATCACACTACTGTCTGATTCACAGCACAGCCACTCTTTACATGCAATAAAACTGATTGATACTGGGCTCTCAATCATCCCCTGTAGAACAAGGGAGCAATGGATGTGTCTGGAGATACCATCACAGGCCATAAACTTGCTCTCCTGTCATTGCAATCCGTCACTATGCAGAGTAAACTGTAATTTGCAAGTAATCAACATGTCTCTGTCTCCAGAGGCCCTCTCAGGTGACTCCATAGCCAGGCATATTTGAGAGGTATGTGGGTTTAGCTGCATTTATTTACCTGCACTTGTTAACAACTATTTTGCAGAACAGTCAAGTCGGTTTTATTTAAAAACCGACTTGACTGGAGGTTAGACTGCTTTTTGGTTTACCTCAGTCATAGTTTAAACACAAACCTAAGTCTGTCGTTCCATTGTAATTAAAGGTTAAGACGGGACTTTCATTAAAATGATTTGGTTAATGTCACCACACAGAAAGCATGGTGCAAGTACTATTTATAAAGAAGACTGGTGGTATGAAGATTTAGACTGTCCATCATTATACCTTAAGAGGTGGACCTCTTGGACTGTGCTGCAGTTCTACAAATCTAAGGCCTATAGATTAATGGACCATAATTAACATTCTCCATGAAGGATTACATCCTGGGCTTTTGGAAGTCAAACTGGCCTGTTGTGCCAGCGCTTTATTTGAAGGGCTGAAAACAACAGTTTATAACAACCTCAGCTGATAGTACTCAAGACTTCCCTGAAAAAGTGTTTGTATATGAGGACCATCTTATTTTTATTAAATCAACATCTAATTAATCATTGTCTCATTGCTGACAGGTTATTGACACTCTGTGAATACCCTACAGTAATAATACAGTATTACAGCTCATTAAATATTTACAGATGGAAATCATAGCCCATCTGAAGAGTTATCCCAATTTGTAGTCATTTTTCTCAAACTTAATTTCACTCCTTTTCACAGGGTGAACTTATGGTGGGAAAACTTTAGAAAACCAGGTTTCAATAGGATACACGAACATGATCAATGTTAAAGCAATAGAACATATTTTATTCAAAAATTTTGCAAATTTTTAAGTATTACTACACTGTTTCTTTAACTTATTCTAGCAGGGTTGTACCCTTGTCAGATTTTCTCTGTCAACAGGGCTCTTCTCTACATCTTACGTCAATTTTCTGAGTGGTCAGTGTGATTCTAGCACACCAGGCTAAAATGATGCCAGTTTAAACACTAATCAAAACTGCAGCTCAACCCTCTGTAGCCTAACATTGTGAATCAAGGCAATATTAAGGTCTAAAGTAGAAAAGCGCAGTGAATGCATGGCAGTGCAAGAAAAATAGAAATAATCAATATATTGTAGAGAAAGCAGGTTAAATTGTAGTAAGAGAAACTCACTTCTCCACACATATACCTTTGTAGGTCTGTGCCTTTTGAGCTATAGAAGTATGCGGGAGACCATCTGAGTTGTGAAGCAGCTTCCTGTGGGGCTGTTGTGACTGTAAGATTGTGGGTGGAGTTTTGCAGGTGATGTTACACTTTCATTACCTTTTAAGCCGGTGATTAGTCTTAGACTTCAATTAAAATTCCTTCTCCCCCCTAACGATAATGTGTCTAGACGAGAGAGAGTCCTTGCAAAACAACCAAATTGATGAAGGCGTTTTTATGGTAAAGTAATCTAGAAAGTATTTTGGTGGGGTCAATGCCTTTTGGGAAGCCAAACAAGGACATATTTTTGTGCATGCATTTTCATCTATTTGGATGGCAGAAATAAAACATTTTTAAAAGTCTCATGCAACTCTACTAAATTAAGCAGAAAAAAGTTTTGGAAAAATACCTGTGGTAAAACAGCCACAAATAGAAAAAAGAGTAAAATCCTTATTTCTATAAGTGAACTCATTCCAGTCACCTAAAACTCTGCATGCATGAGTGTGTGTGCTTGCTGACAAAAAAAGCTTTAAAGCAATTCCAGTCCAACAGCTTTGTTTTATATTATCTTCAATTCAATAACAAGCGGCTGAAACATTACAGTGAAATGTTTGGAAGGGTCCTGCCTGAATCTCATAACAACCTAATGGATGGACTGGCTCCACTCCAGAATCACTCAGCTCAGAGCTCAACCACATTTGTGTGTCTGCTTTCGAAGAACTGAGGAAGTGCTGCACTAACACAGGGGGAAGGGTCACTCAAGGACATGCTGGCACTAAGCGTTTAAAGGCAGATCCTTTCCGAATGGGGTAAATGCCTGTTAGGTGGTGTAATATTACATTAAAGCTATAATAGCTCCTTTCTCTGAGAATTATGAGTGCTTGCAATCTGTTTTTCTGTGGACATGGTTATTGAACACTGTCTGGAAGTCAAACAATCCCGTCCAAGTATCCAGAGGCTTTTCTCTGATGTCCAAAATGATGCATTTGGTGCATTTTGTCTTGGTTTTGCTGCTATAAGTATATCTTATCGGATTATAATTAGCTGCATTAGCAGTGGTAGGCGTAGCACTGAAATGAGCCCCTAAAAGCAATTCCTGAATCTTCAGGGATATCATCAATTTCATGCTCCTTCCTTTTAGCCAGCTTAAGTTGTCGTCATTTAAACAGTCCATCTGAGTCTTCAATCTGAAGATACTTTATTTGGGCATTGTAGGGAGTGTTTACATCTTGTGTGGGATTGGCTGCCTGAATGACTCCCCTTTCCCCTGTTCTTCCTTTCCTTCTCCAGTCCTTTTTCCTCTCCTCTTCTCTCTTCTTCCCAACACTCCCTTTTCCTTTCCTTCTTGCCTTTTGTCTCCTTCCTTTTTCCCTCTTTTCATTTCTGCTTTTTTCCCTTGTTTCACCTTTTCTGTTTTCCCCTCTTTTTCTCTCGTAGAAGTTCCTCCCCTTGTGCCTCCTGCCCTCTCTCCTCTGCTTTTGTCTGCTCCTCTCAGCAAGACTGATGGCCATTGAATCAACAGCTGTTTAATACAGGCCAGCCAAGGCAACTTCAGGACAACCACACTGACCTCCCCATATGCACGCTTGTTTGGAGTCTGAGACAGATAGACCACACTGCTGGCAGAGCAGTGTGGTCTATCCTTTCTTTCCCAAATCATTGGAGTCATTTTACAGTCAAGCAGAAAAGCAGCAAATCACTAGCAGCTGTAGCAAGGTGTCTGGTCTTTTCCATTGCCAAAGACTTCTGAGGAATTCTGAAATGGTTGGGTCCCTATGATATGATAAAAAAAAAATTCCATTATGTGTTTCTATCATCCACAGTTTTAGACTCTCTTAACTTCCAGCTCTGAAAGCATGTTTCCAGCAAAGCCACCATATGAAGTTTTTACAATTTTTCTTGACCACCTGAGGACATTCTCAAAAACTACACACTTTCTGTAACAGGCCCGGAACTTTTTAAGTCACACTTACATACTATCACTTAAGAACATTAAAAAGTTACATTTAGATAAAAGAAGACAGTGTATCAGCATCAACATTATTGCTGGGTTACTTGTTCCAGACTCCCTCAATTCTTTGTATAAAAAGTGTCTCATGTTCTTAGTCTAAATTCCTACCTGTCTTTCTTTTACTTGTGTTTTCTGGTTCGCATTTCAATTTTGATCATCAAGAAAAACATCGGGTTAATTTTGCCTTTGAAGATCTTGAATACTTGACTTATGTCTCCTTTTAGTCTCCTTTGTTCAAAATGGACACTCCTCTAAGTTTGGAAACATGTTTAGCTGCTCTTCTCTACACCAGATTTCAGAGCAGCAATTTCTTATCTGTAACCTGTTGACCAGAATTTGCTCATTATTCTAAATGAGGTCTTACTACTACTAGTGCATTACACAATCTCAACATAATATCCCTCAATTTAAATCCTACTTTCAACTTTGTGTCCCGACATTCTGATTGCCAGTTTTATTGCTTCCTCACAATGTCTAGAAAGTGTGACTGGGTATATCTATAGGGAAAAAAGAGGAGAAAGCAATTCTAATCACAGAATCCATCTCCTTACTAGATGAGGTGAGAGTAACACCAATGAGAGAGAGCCTTGCTTTGAAGGACAGGTTTTGGGCCTTTACATTGAATCCCTGGTGCCCTTGTACTCTTCTGTAGGATTAGAGCACTGTGATGACACAGCATTAAATGCTCCTTTGCCCCTTTCCCTTCAATATTCCACGAGAGTCTAAACTACAGATTCTAATGAAGCCCTCTCCTTCACCCTGTCCTTGTAATAATGTACGCTGTGTCCTGTTGAGCTGATGGATGGCTGCAGAAGAGGTTTTTGCGTCATGATTTCCCACATTGACATAGTCCCTGTATTGACACTCAGAGAATCTCTTTACTCTGAATACAGGCAGCCTAAGCACGTTCACCTTGGAGTGAAGTAAAAGTATCCTTGAGAAATATTATCAGCACCATGACAGCCTTGCACTGCCATGTGGCGTAGATTTTCAAGTTAGGCGGTCATTTCAAACAACTATATTGGCAGAACTGTGTAATGTGGGGCAAATACATTTAGTCCACACAAAGGGTAACATCTGCCCATGAACAGTGTGTGTAGGCACAAGAGGGCACTAATGTCACTAGTGCTTAACAGATAGTATACCTTAGCACCCCCCCCAAGCTTTCAGATGGACACCAGTACTGTAAGACCCTCTGATGTGTACTTTCAGGGCACATGGGAATGCGTTTTCGGTGCTCTTATTTCTGTGCCAAAGTTAATTCCTTTATTGTGCTAGATTCAAGGTACAGTTATTTGAACAGGCCAACTAACTTCATAAGCAACCTATTATAAACTGTATTTACCTTTTAGCAACAATTTTTTTTATGTGATTCATCCCTGTGGTTTGCTCTAACTCAACAGAATGACACAAACAGAGTTATGAAAGAGAAAATTGTGTTCTTGCCATAAAAGCTTATTGATTTCACAAAGTCTTACTTTCTGCAGTTATGTAACAGTAGTTACTTCATTTTCTGGACCGTTTTTTTTGTCAATTATGGACCACCTCCCTCCCACAAAAGCAAACAACAAATTATTTTCATAGGTCTACTGATTGTAGAGTGGGACTCACTGTGGACTGTGCTGTGAATTCTGAAAGGAGAAGAACCAACTGGCTAAGTACTGTACTGGGTACACAAATACAAATGCACAGATCCACCAGAACACGGAGGCATACTGTACACAGCAATACGCAGACACCACTCACACACAGATATGGCCAGCAAGGCAGTCCCTAATGAAATCGGCTGTATTTTCTGACCACTGCATACATTCACACAAACTGGCTTGCTGATACTGTATGTCTCCACATAGGTGCATGTGCAGATGTACTTGCAATCTCACACCGAATCTCTCGCACACACATTGTCAGATATGAACATGTGCTGGTGCGTGCAGCACAGAGTATTGTAGTCTCACACTGTGAAGGAAGACGAGAGACGGAATATTTTTGCATCAAATCCACTCATCTCCAACAAACCGCCAGCTTTTATGCCTATCTTGTTCCTGGTTTTTCCTCCACGTGGATTTGCCAAGATTCGTCTGTGTCTTCCTTCCTTCCTGGCAGTTCCCAAACTCAAGTCGCCTAGCCATCATCCTCTGTGCCACAGCCTCCTGCACCTTTTTCTTTGGCATTGTCACTGCAGTCCTGTCATCTTTAAAGCCAACTCTCCGGGGCAAATAGAGACAGGCCTGACAGAAAGTAAATTCATCTGCAGAAGAGCTTACCCACCCACCCCTTGACAAGCGCCAATATATTAAACTGATGGCAATTGTAAAGTGAAGGGTGGATTCAATCAGGCACTGAGGGCACTAGTGGGGAGGGGATGTAGTGAATGGGAGAGCAGCGTTAGGTGGCTTGTCTGCACTTCCAAATAAATAAGGTTTATATATCCCTATTGCTGCAGCACGGTCCGCTGTGCTGTCTGTCTGGAGCAGAAGCCTCCATCAGTCTGCAAGAGGCGTCATCAGTTTGTTTACTGTACAGGTGCCAAACCTAGCTTCCAAAACAACATTGCTATTAAGAGCCTTAAAAAATGCTCGCCCTGACCGAGCTAGACAGAATGGAATGTGTCTGAAGCAGTATATATAACACTCTTGGTTTCCTCCGCGGTGCGTCAATGGCTGAGATAGAGATTGTTGTTTTTTAGCTGTACGTGTAGCTGTTTTGTCTGTACACTGAACCAGCAGCCTACCTTCCTCACACATATTTCAGGCTCATACCATTTTGAAACGCGCCCTGGTGTGTCTGCCAGCTTGTACACTCCTGTGTTTACTTTTAATTTTGGTTGCATTCTTAATTCTGTAGAATATTGATATTTTTTAACTCTCACAGTTATTTGCTTATATAAATAATAGGGTTGAGACTTAGAGGTTTTTATTATATAGTAAGTATATCACGTTTAACTGTAATGATTGGTTCACTACGTTATTGCAAATATCAAGGCATAATTGAGAGAATGACTATCATTATATTCAGGAGTAAATTGCATTATTGTTAAACATTGCATTACTGCATTTTGCAAATATAACTGCAAGTTATATGTTTTTCTAACTCATGTTTTGATTCTTCATTTTTTATCACAGAGGGCCTATTTATGCAAACTTATAAAACAAGTTTTGTAGTATAGTACATTTTATGACCTTAACCTGCAATAGATGTTAAAGGTTGGTTTACTTGGTTTGCTTGTCATTTTTTCCAACATATAATATAGGATAAATACCTTCTAGAACTGGGGCACATTAAATTATTTTTTATTTTCAGCAATCTTTCTACACTGTAGTCAAAGGCAGACTCCCGATATTTTCCGTGGTTGCTCTGGAAAAGCCAGTTTGTTTGTCAGTGCAGATGTATGTTCAGTTCATATATGTGTAAAAATTTACCATACAATCCCTTTTAATTTTAAAATGTTATTTACATGTCATTACAGTTGCACAGTGCTTGCTCATTGACGTCACAATGTTTTCATTGCATTCCCCCTGTACTTCTCTGTATTAATCTAGGACATTTAGGTTCTGTTTTGTTTCTGAAAGGGGGTGGGGGTATTGAAATTCAAACCTTACAACCACGTGGTACTGACTCCTGGGTTTCCTTCTTCAATGCTTTGAAAGGTTAATCGGTAAAACAAGTGCCAAAGCTTGTTTACATTATTCCAAACTGTCATATCCCATCCATGCCCATAACTTTTCACCAAATCCCCCTCTTGTCTAGGAACAGACTCAGCTTCATTAAGGGCATCGAGCATCACATTCTGGTGCGTGAATACTCCTTGAGAGAAGCCGCCTTAATTTTAGTCACGTTGGCAATACCTTAAGAGGTGGTCAAGTCCATAAGCCAGTGAATTCTCAGGAAAACATTACATTAATTGCTGAAGTTTACAGCTCCCTATTTCCCTCAATGATCATTGTCATGAATACCTTTCTGCTGGTGACCCACATCTGCCCATTCCCATGAAGCAGAGAAAGTAAGATCAGAAACTTATAAGTATAGCAGAGACAATTCCCATCATGTTGGATAAGTGCTTGTGAAGAAAAAGGCCTTGGTTTTAATATAGATTTTAATTCTCCTCTCCATAAGTGCTTGGAGATGCAAGAGCCGCGTGGGAGGAAGGAAACTGCACAGTCGTTCCAGCTTGTCCTGAAACTCGGGGGCAAGCTGGTCTGAGCCAAACCCGCGCTGAACGCACACAGACCTTCGCGCGTAGTGCTGGATTTATGACACGCGGTCTGTAATTTGCGAGTAATTACAAAGTATACATGAGCTGACAGCAACAATACAAAAATACACTCTTAAGGGAGGGAAAGGCTCTTTGCCCCTTGAAGAGAAGAAAC
Organism: Lepisosteus oculatus; assembly: GCF_040954835.1. Taxonomy (NCBI): domain Eukaryota; kingdom Metazoa; phylum Chordata; class Actinopteri; order Semionotiformes; family Lepisosteidae; genus Lepisosteus; species Lepisosteus oculatus. The sequence continues at coordinate 35,211,847 of NC_090700.1, forward strand.
CATTGACTGACGGACAATGGACTGAGGGCTGGGCCATTGTGCCCACATGAAAGTCACTGTAAAAGTTAGACATGAGCCTGATCACAGCAGACACAGCTTCACAGAAAGAATTGTGGGCGTTTGCAACCAGCTCATGAAGTAGAAAATGATTCACTGGGAGCTGTCTTTAAAAGCAGGGGCTCTGCAATCAATAAGATGCCACCAGCAACCAATACAGCAAGATGTGCCAAATGCCCTCCTCCTATATTCTCTTTGATACCTTCTGATTTTACTTTGTTTCTATCAGAACCCAAGTTAAATTCATTGATACATAGAACACTTTGACCCTGCAGTTCAGCTTTGCAGTCTTCACTGGGGAGGTTAGAGAGAGAGACAGGCAAGTTCTTCTTGTGGAAATCTCCAATTGACCCACAAAGGTTCTGTATCATGGTATAAATATTAGCTTTTTTGTATGGATCCATTTGTCAGGCCTTAATATGGTGCACAAGAACAACCACTATTGTGCTTTGTTATGTGTTTTGTGCTTTGTATTATTCCAGACAAATGAACTCAACTTCATGGGTGCTCTCTTGAATATGCCAGGTGTTGCATGTGTAGTGTGATTTTATTTATTGTCTCTCAGGCATCTCCAAGCACTCTGAAGCTGCAAAATGCATATTCAGGCAAAGCAGAAAAAAACAAATGGCTAACATACCAAAGGTCTATAGTGCCTTTCAAGCTGAAGACGGTTACTCCTCTGGTTCACAGCATCTATGATTTTCTGTAGGAACACAGTATACTAAAACCTAACTAAAATTAGTACTTTTTAGGTGACAAATTGACAAATTGAAGGAGAGTGACTTTAAGTAAGGTTGGCTGACAGGATGTAAGGAAAATATTATTAATATTAATAATATTAATATTAATATTATTTTTAAATTTAGAGACAATTCAGAGTGTGTGAATTTTGTATCTTGTTTCCTCTGTTCTTCAGATGAAGCTGTTTGGAAGCTGCACTTAAGACAACTGGAAATATTGAACAACATTTTGCCTTTGTTGACATTGTGCAGGTGGGTCTAATGCTTTCTGGGGGGCTGTCAGTGATGGATAAGAGACCTCCTTTGTTCAGACATATGCCTGCTGTCAAGTGCTTCTGCTTCTGACAGTGATGCTGGTCTGAAGCCGCAGAGAGTCTCTCAGTACATCACATGTTTCTAATTACAAAGTTGTAGAAAGAGGAAAAAAATAAAGGTAATGGTTTCCTGAGAATGTTTTCTTTGGACAGCCTCACCCAGCTGACTGTGTGGTGTTGTCAGCCAAGATCGTTTACAGCCTGTTTTTGCCAAGTTCTTGTATGCAAGATGATTGTGGTTAAGAGCCTACACAAACTCGTGCTCGTGTAATTTAGAGAGTTTCAGATTTCCTGAAACGTAAGCCCTCCTCCACCACACCCCATCTGCCATGGGGCTTGTTGTTTTGCTGTGTGTCGTGCAGGAGAATTAACCTGCTTTGTTAATTGAGCCACAGCTGGGGGGATCAAGACATTCACTGGGGAATGGTTGATTGGGTCTGCTGTTAACCAGCAGCTTTCTTCAAGGAAGAAGGGAATGATAGAAGGGAAAAAAGACAGGGTAAAAATGCCAACAGAACAAAAACATTCCTTCACAAGAAGTTCATTATTCTGAAGTGAAGACCCACCCCTTTAATAAGTCTGTTGAGTAATAATAGCAGTAATGATGTGTTCTTTTCTGACAGGCACCCAGTGTTCCTCCCGAGGTGTGAGCAATTAGCAGGCATCGTGCCTGCCAGAGCAGGAGAGGGAATGGGACAACCCCCTCCACCCTGCATTTCTTATCACAACACATTGTGTTCACCTCCAGCAGGGCACTCTGGGCACCAGCAGGCAGGAGTGAATCCGAACAGAGTGAGTGTCAGATACAGAGGGAGGGGGAGAGAGACAGGACTGCCAGGAAACTAGAAGTAGGAGTTTGGGCACAGTAACTAGTATTTTCTTCTTGTTTTAAAGAGGATTCATTTGACTAACAGTGACTACCCTTGCAAGCTCACAGTCTAGACACACATTTTCATTGTGCATACATCCATTTTGTAATCGCTTTATCCAGTTCAAGGTCACGGGGGAATCTAGAACCTATCTTGGCAAGCAACAGACACAAGGCAGTGGTCACACTGGACGGAACACCAGTCCATCACAGGGCACACACAGACACACAGACTCACACCAGGGCCAGTTTTTCAGAAACCAACTAACCTACCAACATGTCTTTCGACTGTGGAAGGACACTGGAGCACCTGGATGAAACCCATGCAAATAGAGGAGAGAACATACAAACTACACAGATAGCACCTCAGGTCCAGAATTGAACTACTGCACCACCTTGCCACCTGTTTTCATTGTCACCTATACAAATTGCAGTTAATAGCTTTTTCTTACTAGTTAAGTGGATAAACAGAAAGATGCATGTGCTACTGATTGTATATCTCTCCATAAGCCAATAGGAAACTGCAAATAGCCCAGTTGCTGAGAAGTCAAGTGATGTTGTGTTGGATAATACCCCTGAATGCATTTATGCTTTCTAGTAATTACCTTTGAGATTCCAAGAATATCTCTGTTAGTGCTGTCACCTGGTTATGAGGTTGAATTTAGTAAGATGGTGTGGAAAGCAGGCTTAGCAGGTGTTAGATCTTCTACGGTACGATGAATGTAAACAGTATATCACCACATGCTGTGTTGACTCTGGTGGGGATGCATCAGTTTCAAGTTCTCATGTAAATCAGTCAAAATACTATTACACAAGTGCCAGCAGTTATGATGCCCATTCCTGAGAAAAGCAACTGGACCAAAGCTCTCCTTGAGGTCCAAGAGATGAGTTCTCCAAAAGACAGTTCCAAATCTGTAACGTAAAAAAATCCAGAAAACAATGCTGCATTTGTTCAAATTTCTCCCCAAGGTCACATGATGGTGCAGTGGCTAGCATTGCTGCCTCACAGGCACTGGGGGCTCTGGGTTCAATTCTAGACCTGGTGGTGACACTTGTATGGAGCTTCTTCTCTTCATGATCTCATGGGTTTCCTCTGGGTGCTCCAGTTTCCTCCCACAGTCCAAATAAATACTGGTTGGTTAGCTGGCTTCTGGAAAAAAATGGCCCTGGTGTGAGTGTGTGCATGTCTGTTTGGGTCTGTCTGCCTTGCGATGGACAAGCGTTGTGTCCAGGGTGTGTCCTGCTCTGTGCCGGTGGCTTGCCAGGATAGGCACCAGCTTCTCCACAATCCTGAATTGGAAGAACAGGTTAGAAAATGGATGGATGGATTTCTCTCCAGCTCTCATGGCTTGAATGACTTACCAAGTGCTTGGCAATTGACAGGTGTCAAGTGATTGACGGATGGTGGTCCACACTGATTAATAGTGTGAATGAAATTTTTGCTTTCTTAGGTAGTTGTTGTCATGAATAGTACTTGCATGAATAATAAACTGGTATTTTAAAGGTAGTAGCAGTAGGTGCAGAGGTGGTCACAGCAGTATCTGTCCTTATCAGTCACCACATTCTGTATTTTCATTATGTTTCAGTTATGTTCATAAGGTTATAAGCTTTTGTTTTCAGGACCTGAATTCTGAATTAATAATTGATTAATGACAGAAAAGCTCTGCATTTATAGAAACAGTGAATTTGTTGGCTTTAAAACCTTTAGACCTTCTGAGTAAAGGGATATACAGTAATGTAGATGTAGTGTAGTGTGGTAAAGCCTACTCCTTCACTGTTAAACAACAAACCAAAGCCTGATGCCTTCACTTGCGCAATGAATGGTGATCAAAGGCGTTTAGCAGTATTTTTGTACACAGATGCACACAAAAATAGGAAAGTCTCTAAAAACTCTTCCACTCAGTTACTTTGCTTTATCAGAAAGATCTGTTGTTGTTTTGTTTTTTTTACAGACAGCGTGCAGCTCAGGAAATGCACATTGCACGCCTGACAGTATTTCTTTCTTTCATCTGTGTGTGTTTTTGTGTTTTTAAACCTGACTCTTGAGAGCTGATAGCTGTGTTGATTGCAAGCTGATCTCGAGGAGACGCTAGGCAGGAACCTCTGTGAATAATTTCACCCCCAGCTCGTCGTTGTCTTCATTGCAGATTTTATCAGAAGTGGTTAAACAGTTTTTCTCCGCATCTGTAGATGTGTGACCTGCTGAAGAGTGCAGAAGGCAGGAAGCTGAGTCACTAGTTGATCTTAGGATCATTTCAGGTTGTTTGCAGATTTTGCTAAAAAAATCTGCAATTATTTAGTTTATTGCATTAATGTATTAATACATGCAATCTACCAAATTTTACATGGCATACAAACTTTCTAACAATGAGCCCTCTACTGCATATCTGAGAGTGCAAGAGTGTTTTTTTCATTCGTAACATTTTAACTACTTGCAATTCACTGCAATGCATTTCTCCACCACTGAAAACATTGTCAGCCAATGTGCAATTGTACATATGCCAGAACTGTACTACTTTATTTTCTTTTTTAACTCGCTGCAACTGTCTTGTATGATTTCAGATTGTATACAGTATACATGTATTAGCACCTACTGTGAATTAAGGCTACTGAAGTATGAAGACTTATTATATCTTTTAATTTTAATTTCAGTCTCCCTACATCTGAAACAGGGAATGTTTGCTATGATTTACATACCTGACATTTGCAGTGTGAAAAGAAGGCATTGCATAAAAAGAAAAGGATGGTTACAGAGTTGGTTGAGCAAGAGAGTTAATTATTTATTATTGTATTTTATATTCCTGCTATTTTAAATTGACATTTGTTAATCAACTCCAGTAACTGCTATGACCACTACACAAGCAAAGGGAGAATAAGGACTTTGGCAGGCTGTCCCCTGACACATCTTTACAGAGCCTTACAAGAAAGTTAACACTGACTGGGGGACTTGTTCATTTCTCACTGACAGCACTGCGTACTCACAAGCACCCATCTTGTCAAAAGGTCCACTGTTGTTTAATACCAATTATGACAGATTCGATTACCCTTCTCTGGGCAAAGACAAGCATTCCCAAAGCAAGTTGTGCTGCCCTAAGAGTGTGTCACTGCTTAGGTCAGAAATATTTACTCCTGGTTCTGGAGTGCCTTGGATCACCAGGTGTTATAGGCAACTTGGAATTGTCAATGAGCAAAAACCTGGAAGTAGTGGTAATAAACAATTAGCACTAAGGGCACAACCGATTGGCACACTGAAACCCAGAAGATACAGCGGTCGTCCAGGACCAGGATTGGATATCGGTGGCTTAGAGAATCTCAGTCAGTCAGCTAATAACATAGCCCTGGTTTGAGCTGCCAATGTCTGAACTATAGATTCATCTGTGTCCTGTGAATGGAGGCTTGCAGATCAGCTCTAATCTGAAGACACTAAAGCAGTGAGTGTGTGAGCAGGCCTTAATGGGGATGCTTGGGTAAAATGCAATGAACGTCACTGGTACAGATCTATGTGGCCTGTGTATTTGCTGTGCTCATCAAAATGGTTTGTTGGTTTGAGTTAAGGTATTCGGTTCCGCAGTGCAGACACCCCTTATCTGTTAGCAGGTTTTGTTTTGAATTTTGGTTTTGATATTTAATATTGTTATTGTAGATGTGGATCCCCCATAGATAACACCTATCTTAAAAAGGGGCTGAAATGAATGTTTTAGGGAAAGTCCTGCATAACTTTGAGATACCCAGCTTTGCTGTAGTTTAGGCTCATTCAGTCAGTGACCTATTAAAGTGTACAATGTATTATTGCAGCTGTTTTTTTGTATCAAGAATGAAGATCATAGAACAGTTTTCTGCTTAATATTCCCTATATGGATGCCTTAATTAAGGCACCCTAAGTTATGCTAATATTTCTCTTGAGAGCTCTGTGTTGACTAAGTGACCATATTAGTATGGCTGGAAAAAAGTACATCAACACATGAAAGAGTTCATAGTATATTTCTCATATAGGATCATAAAGAAATGTAATAATGAGAATAGGAACAAGTAAAGGTTTATTCTATGCTGAAGAAATTAGAAAAGAAACACAATGTTTCGGCTGTGGAGCCTTCATTGACACCCAAAGAAGGCTTCACAGCTGAAACATTGTGTTTCTTCTCTTTTCAGCATGGAATAAACCTTCACTTGTTCCTTAGCAGCCTACGCATGCTGACGCAGCTCCGTACTTGAACTATATAATGAGTATGGGCCACACTGCCCATCAGTGCTTGTCATCGTCTTGTACATTCAGTGAATCCATGCCAGCACCAAGCATAGACTTGAAGGTTGACAGAATCTCTGCCTTCACTACTGTCACGCCCCACACTCTCCCTCGCAAACGACGTTACATTCCCGGAACCTCTGCTTCCCAATCTCATCCCTGATTGAACCCAGCACATTCTCACATGCATCAGATTCCTCAAATTCTCACTCCCTAACCAATCATCCAATCACACCCCTTTCCTTTCAGTATTTAAACCCCCTTCGCACACCTTCCCACGCTCACTATTGAGAAGCCTATCTTAGTATTCTCCAGTGCGTGTTTCCTAACCTTTTTGACTGATCTCCCGTTACGAATCTTCTGCTTCTGCCTCTTGACCTCGCCTTCTGGATTTTGCCTTTGAATTGTTTGACTATCTCTTGTTACCGGACCCTTTGCCTCCCTTATCGACCCTGCCTTTGGATTTTGTCTTTTGGATTGTCCCTTTGCTACTCTGTGTCCTGTGGGATTCCGGTCACGCATAAGGATCCTCCTATTCCACGTATTGGTTCCCTTGACAGAATAGTGAGCCATATTAAAATGGATCCAGCGGACCAGAGTCAACTTTCTATTCTCCTTGAACACTCCCGGAATCTGGACCTGCTAACTACTGCAGTCCAGCAACTAGCTGACCACTTTGCACTTCCACCGTCTCCCCCACCTGCAGCTCCTGCCCCTGCACCCCCGCTTCAAACACAAACTAATCTTCTACCCCCTCCCCTCCCGGAAAAATTTGATGGCGACTCCTCCAGTTGTCAGGGCTTTGTGACTCAATGTCAGATGGCTTTCCACATCCGTCCAGACTGCTTCCCCACCGATGGAGAAAGAATTGCTTTTATGGTTTCTTGCCTCTCTGGACGAGCTCTGGAATGGGCTGGACATCTCATCTCTCGAAACGCTCCTGAGACTGCTAACTTCCACCTTTTTCAGACAGCTCTACAATCTGCCTTTGGGCAGTTGCACTCTCGCCACCTCATTGTTGCACGCCTCACTTCCCTTACTCAAGGATCTCGCTCTTTTCAGGACTACTCTTCCGAATTCCGTTTTCTGGCTGCTCAACTCGCTTGGGATCACAATGCCCTGATTCACTACTTCCGCCTTGGATTATCTGATGAACTCAAGGATCACGTTGTGCACCTGCCCCTGGACTTCCCATCACTTGACTCCTTCATTTCTCGAGTTTTTGAACTAGAGCTCAGGCTGCAACAGCGAAGGTCGGACAATCGGACCCCTCCCACACCCTCCCAACTGCCTTCCTTCCATAGACTGACCTCCGAGGAAAGAGATTGCCGACGTCGTGAGGGGCGTTGCCTTTACTGCGGTTCCCCTGATCACCTCCGAGCTGCCTGCCCCAGTCGCCCTCCTTGCTCCTATCCACCTGCTGTTATGGCCAGTGTCACTTCTTCCTCTCCCAGATCTGGACTCTTTCTCCCAGCCACCCTGTCATGGACTACTGGACAGACCTCTCTCTCTGCTTTTGTTGATTCGGGCTCCGAAGAGAACTTCCTTGACTCTGGACTCGCTTCGTCCTGGAATATTCCCCGGTTGCCAGTCACCCAGCCCATTCGGCTCCTCACTCTTGATGGCTCCCCCCTCTCCCCTGGTCTGGTGAAGTGGCAGACCCCTCCCCTCACTCTTCGCATCGGCGCCACCCACCAGGAGGTCATTCGGTTCTTTCTCATTCAATCCCCTTCTCACCCATTGGTTCTTGGTTTCCCGTGGTTACGGATTCACAACCCACACATCTCCTGGTCACAAGGGGAACTCACAGCCTGGGGTTCCCATTGCCTTTCGCATTGTTGTCAGCTTCCTCAGAAAGTTTCCGTCTCCTACATATCTCAAGATAACCTCCCCAATATCCCTTCCCAGTACTCGGATCTACACCTAGCCTTCAGTAAACAGAAGGCCCTATCCCTCCCGCCTCATCGCCCATCTGACTGTCCTATAGACCTAATTCCAGGGGTCCTACCCCCTAAGGGCCATGTCTATTCACTCTCCAACGAAGAGACTCAGGCTATGGAAGATTATATCCAGGAGTCCTTGGAATCTGGTTTCATCCGCCCCTCTTCCTCACCTGCCTGCGCCGGTTTCTTCTTTGTTAAAAAGAAAGACGGCTCTCTCAGACCCTGCATTGATTATCGCGGTCTGAATAACATAACTATCAAGAACAGTTATCCCCTCCCTCTGATTTCATCGGCTTTGGAATCACTCCGGGGCGCCACTATTTTTTCTAAACTGGATCTCCGCGGTGCGTATAATTTGATCCGCATTCGGGAGGGTGACGAATGGAAGACGGCATTCATTACTACCCACGGTCATTATGAATACCAAGTAATGCCGTTTGGACTGATTAATGCTCCTGCTGTCTTTCAGGGGTTCATGAATGACATCTTTAGGGATATCTTGCACAAATATGTCCTGGTATACCTGGATGATATTCTGATCTTTTCCCAAAGTCCCCAGGAACATGTCTCTCATGTGCGTGAGGTTCTTCATCGTTTGATTCAGAACAAACTCTACGCCAAATTGGAAAAGTGTACTTTCCATGTTACCAGAATCCACTTCCTTGGCTACATCCTCTCACCCCTGGGCATTGAAATTGACCCTGCCAAGACTGAATCCATACAAAACTGGCCAACCCCCCAGAATTTAAAACAAATTCAACGTTTCCTAGGATTTTCCAATTTTTACCGCCGTTTTATTAGGAATTTCAGCTCTGTCGTCTCCCCCATTACAGCCCTGACCCGAAAAGGTCATGATCAAGGGAAATGGACTCCTGAGGCAGACCAAGCTTTCCTTCATCTCAAGAGACTGTTCACCACAGCCCCCCTCCTCCGTCACCCAGACCCCAACCTTCCATTCATTCTCGAGGTGGATGCCTCAGCCAACGGAGTCGGTGCCATATTATCTCAACGTCATGGAGAGAAGGGTATCCTCCACCCCTGCGCCTTTTTCTCCAAAAAATTGTCCCGGGCCGAGACTAATTATGATGTTGGAGACCGAGAACTACTGGCTATCAAGCTCGCCCTGGAGGAATGGAGACACTGGTTGGAGGGAGCCCTACACCCTTTTACTATTCTTACAGATCATAAGAATCTCTCTTACCTACAAACTGCCAAACGTTTGAATCCACGCCAGGCCCGCTGGTCACTTTTCTTTTCTAGGTTCCATTTTTTTATTACTTATACACCAGGATCCAAGAACATAAAGGCTGACGCCCTATCTCGCCTCCATGATCCTCCTGGCTTTTTGGACCCTCCTGAACCCATTATACCCCCTGAGAGAATTGTGGCTGCTATTAGATGGGACCTGGAGAACCAAATCAAACGTGCACTTCACAACCAAACCGTTCCCCCTCAGTGTCCTCCAGACAGACTCTTTGTTCCGGATACCTTACGCTCCACTGTTCTTCGCTGGGGTCATGACTCACTATTTGCAGGTCACCCCGGTGTCAAACGTTCCTTGGAATTCATCTCTAGACATTTCTGGTGGCCTTCTATGAGGACTGATGTTACTGGGTTCGTGCAGGCCTGTCCCATCTGTGCCATGTCCAAATCCTCCCGTCTCAAGAAGCCCGGTTTACTCCAACCACTCCCAACCCCTAGAAGACCTTGGTCCCACATCTCAGTGGATTTTCTTACAGATCTTCCTGAGAGTCAAGGCAAAACGACCATTATGGTCGTGGTAGATAGATTCTCGAAGTCGGCTCATTTCATTCCTCTTCCTGCCCTCCCATCTGCTCAAGACATGGCTGACCTCTTCATTCTTCATGTCTTCAGACTTCACGGCATTCCTGAGGATATCGTATCAGATCGAGGACCTCAATTCATTTCAAGATTCTGGAGAACTTTTTGCAAATCTCTCGGGACTTCCACATCTCTCACGTCTGGCTATCATCCTGAATCCAATGGACTGACGGAAAGAACCAACCAGGACCTTCTTACTTACCTTCGATCTTACGTCTCTGCTTCTCAAGATGACTGGGTCTCTCTCCTCCCCTGGGCTGAGTATGCTCATAACTCTCTCTCTTCCTCCACCACTGGGATGTCTCCCTTCTATTGCTCCCTGGGATACCAACCCTCTCTTCTCCCGGACTCTATCCCTGATTCGGATATTCCCTGCCTCCAGACGCGCCTCACTTTCCTCAAGAGGATTTGGAGACAAGCCAGATCCGCCCTCCTGAAGACCTCCTTGCGGCAGAAGACCACCGCTGACCGTCATCGACGACCTGTGCCCAGACTACGACGAGGACAGTTTGTCTGGCTGTCTACTAAAAACTTGCCCCTTAGACAGCCTTCACATAAGTTGGGACCCCGTTTTATTGGACCTTTTCGCATCCTCTCCCAGCTCACCCCTGTAACCTATCGTCTTGCTCTTCCTCCAACTCTCAGGGTGCACCCCTCCTTCCACGTCTCTCTCCTGAAACCCTACCACAGATCCCCCCTCTCCCGGCCTCGGCCACCTCCACCCCCACCACGACTCATTGATGGTCTGCCTTCCTACACGGTCAATAAGATCTTGGATGCCCGCTGGCTCCGAGGTCGCCAACAATTTCTAGTCGACTGGGAGGGCTATGGTCCTGAGGAACGTTCCTGGGTCTGGGAGAGAGATATTTTGGATCGCAGCCTCATTGATGACTTTGTTCGTACTCGCTCTCTGAGGTCGTCAGGAGCCGACCCTAAAGGGGGGGGTACTGTCACGCCCCACACTCTCCCTCGCAAACGACGTTACATTCCCGGAACCTCTGCTTCCCAATCTCATCCCTGATTGAACCCAGCACATTCTCACATGCATCAGATTCCTCAAATTCTCACTCCCTAACCAATCATCCAATCACACCCCTTTCCTTTCAGTATTTAAACCCCCTTCGCACACCTTCCCACGCTCACTATTGAGAAGCCTATCTTAGTATTCTCCAGTGCGTGTTTCCTAACCTTTTTGACTGATCTCCCGTTACGAATCTTCTGCTTCTGCCTCTTGACCTCGCCTTCTGGATTTTGCCTTTGAATTGTTTGACTATCTCTTGTTACCGGACCCTTTGCCTCCCTTATCGACCCTGCCTTTGGATTTTGTCTTTTGGATTGTCCCTTTGCTACTCTGTGTCCTGTGGGATTCCGGTCACGCATAAGGATCCTCCTATTCCACGTATTGGTTCCCTTGACAACTACATGTCCTGGTTATGCATTCCATCTAATAACTCTGTAAAAATGTATTTTCTAGTATTACTAATAAGTTGCCTTTTAATGGTGAACTGCAACTCTATTTTCATATACTGTATCAGGGTTAGAAAGAATCATAATTGAGTGCATTTCATACTATAACTAATGCATGGTGTGGTTTCTACATGCATAGCCTCCCTTCACTTATATTCTTCACTCTTTGCTATGTTACCAAGCTTTCTGTTTGCCTATTTTATTGCTTGTGTGTATAAGATGAGTATAATGAATCTATTACAACCTCTGTGCTCTTCTTACCCTTATGTGCTTTTTAATCTGGCACCTCTCATGGTATAATTATGTCCTCTACAGCTCTTAGTCATATGCACAACTTTACATTTACTAGCATTAGATTTAAAAAGCAATATCGTTTCCTAAATCTGAATCCCATCCAAATGTCCCTGAAACGACTTAACTGTTACTGAATTGTCGGCAGCTACATTTATATTTAGTGTTTTGTCTGAACTGCTTGTGACTTGCCACTAATGTGCTTTATATAAACAACTTCAACCAAAGACAAATGCATGAGACCTGTTGCAAAATGACTAAAACACATACACGCAGCTCCACTTTGATGACAAAGAACAGAGGCAGGAAAGGTTTCTGCAAATTTACTTTTGAAAGTAGCAGACTCTTGCTCGTGCCATTTGTTTTTGTTTTCCCTGTCTTCCGAGCGTGCGCTGCAAACACAGCTGCCGAGAGATCAAACGAGCAAGCTGCAGCGTGGTGGCTGCCTTTGAAGATCCCAGCGCTGTATGAAACCAGATTCCGTGCGCGATGCGCCACGGCGCAGCCAGCAGATGTGAAAGTTTTCATTACCTTTAACCACAGACTGAACCGCTGCTACCTGGCTCATCCTGGCAGAAAGGCAGCCCGAGAAACTAGCGGAAGGCAATTTCAGGTGAAGAGTGTTTACATTCTGCACACTCAGACAGGCTCCTCCAAGGCTGAGCCCTGTTTGCAATAACAAGCAATAAACAGGCAAAGGCAGGGAGACTTCAGATGCTCACAATTACTGCTGCTGCATCTCTTACAGTGATGATGATTGCTATTATTGTTGCTAGTAGCAGCCACAGAAACAGTAGCTGCCATTGCAGTAGTAAAAGTTGCATAGGCCTTAGTAAGAGGTGGAGGAACTGCTGAAGCTGCTGCATAGATCCTTGCTGTATTGACATGGCTACGTTTGACGGAGAAATGACAAAACTTAAAAAACACAAAATACGCAATGAAAAGGCGGCAGTCTGGTAGAATGGGAGACAAAAATCGTATATAGTACGCAGTAGCATATATAGTTTCCTGGAAATGGCAAAAAAAGCCATTCTACTGGTCATGGGATTTGTTCGTGTTAATACAGCTGGGTTTGTAATTGTACCTGTAGTGTTTCCATCATGCATCACTGCTCATTAATCATGCTGTCTTCAGATTCTCAGTCCAGTGGATTGCCAATAGAAATGTGAGCGGTTAAGACTGTATCTGTTGCTCCAAAACAAAGAGGATCTGAGAAAGCCAGCCAGCCTAGGCCAAAACGCCCCAAAGACACTAACATCTCCACTAAGACTGTTTTCCGAGGGTATGTGTGTGTATCTGCACTGTAATCTGCTTCCCATAATATTCTGATATAAGCAAACGAAGACCATCCCTTCCCAGGTCCTCCAGGAGTTTACAATAATACAGCTGTTTCTGGAATTTCATTTTTGGCTTTTGACTCTGTTTTTTTTTCTTCATTTTACAGTTCTTGTGTTAACCTTAAGCTACCTCTGTAACATGAACCATATTAATAAAAGCTTTAATGCATTCACCTCTTTCAGTTTCTGAACACAAATATTACACTGTTTCTTGATGGCAACATCTCAAAGTACTTTACAACATCATTTTATAGGTAAGGACAGAGTGCTTTCGCACCCACTGCACTGTTTCAACCTCTTGTCCTATCATATTGTTTCAAAACAGGCATGCAAAGTGGTGAGTGCTAGCAGCACTCCTTTATTCTGACTTCTTCTCTTTCCTTATTCCACTGCTGCTTCTGTTTGTTCTTTTTCTCTACTTCTGTGCCTTTTTGCAACCTGCCACATGTGAAAGGAATGATCAGCGCCTATTAGAGAGTGACCTAACTGCTTGTTCAGGAGAACACAGGAACGTTTTGAGAAAAAAAAAAGTAGAAATAAGAAAAGAGAGGATAAATAAGCAGTGGTGACTCACACAAGCTAAAAGCCGGCCCGAGCAGACTATCAATCAGTGTGAAGGACCAACATCTGCAGCTCTATTTATTTTAATTTTTATTAGAAAATTATCTCACAAGGGAAGAATCCAGGGATAGAAATCAGTGTAGTTTTGTAATAATGTAACAGCTGTCAGTGGTGTTTGATAAAATGGCATATGGCTGAGCAAAAAGCGAAAGGGATTTTTAGCAGTACCATATAGAGAACAAGCACCTGACGAGGGGATCTTCGGTCACCACTGTGATGTGAATTGGTATGGAATGCTGTAAACCCTCCTGGATCCATAGCAACCACTCAAACACAAGTATACACTCTCCCCCATCCTAACTTAATGAGATATCGGGCTCTGTTTTGAGTGCTGCAGATGCACAACCTTGCCTAACCAAACTCTCGTTTCCTTGTAAATGGTCATGTCATACAGCAGGCATTCTGCAATTCTGCAATTAATAAAACTAAAATGTCGCAGCACACACTATAATGCACTAGGATTGAAGAGCACTGGCCAATGCCTACAATGCTTGGTCCAGAGGGTGGTGTAGAGGACTTATACTTAACCCTGGCAGAGCCAGGGGTATAACAATCAGGGTGCAATACTGTGGACACTTCTTAAAAAAACCTGCATCACTGTTTTGAAAACACTGAGGAATATTAAAGATGCCATCTACCTCAGTGTCTCATAAATCCTTTCTTTGAGGGACATTTATCTCCATAAGCAGATCATTTGTTTGCTTTGAAAAGTAAACCTACCAGAAACAGAGCTTCCCACTCCTCAGATAAGCAAGAAAATAAATGTGCTTGCCACACAGTACGTTAGTCAATATGGACTCAGCAGTCCACTTTATGAAATCTGGCCTACTGCAGTGCACTCTAAAAGACAGAAGGTGCTCTCACTTCCTCTCACTATACCGTTTGAGCACACTCAACACTCTTCGTTTACGGCAATGTAAAACATAAATCCTTACTGCACACTTTTATGTAGGAATTTGATTTGTCAACAGACAATTACGGGGTCGACTGGTTGCTTTTAACAGCAAAGTGAACAGACTGTACACGGAGTCACTCACCAGGCCTTTATTGCTCTGGCTTTGAACAGTGAAAGGTATTCATGTGAAAAGTAAACTAACAATGTGTCAGAGAGAGCCAGAACTGTGGCAGCTTGCTTGTGTGCAGGAGCCAGCGACACGCTGAAGTACCACACCCCCACCCATGCCCCAGTGTGGGCAGAGTAATGACACTTTCCTTCCTACCACAGGAATGTAATGTAGCATTGATACTGAGAGAGCGTCTCACAACTCCCAGTCTTTTACAGGCTGCTTGAAGTCCATGTGTTGCACAGTCCTCAGTCAAGAGCTCTTCCTGTTTATCTTCAGCATGTTAACTGTAGCTGACAAATGCCATTTTGCTGTGTGCTTTAATCATCAGTTTAAATCAAGTTCAATTCCTAAGCCTTGTTTTGCAGATGTTGGGATCACTGTTTTTATTCTGTTTGGATTTTTCTGTTTCTGTTTCAGACTTCCTTTTGTACAAACCACCCTACAGCCTGCTGTCTTTCAGATCATTGGATGAATAGCACAATGGTTGTTGTCTGTTTTTTCTCTCTCTGCTTTTAAGAACAGTTCTACCAAATATTACTCAATTTATGATATATAAGAAGCATTTAGCTATGTGAAAATTTTTCAGTAGGTAGACTTGAAATGCTGGAAAAGTGGACAAGATGTCTCATTTGCTCTATCTTGACGTCTATCCGTGGTGTGGTCGGGTGTTCTCTGCCTTTTGCTGCTTTCTCAAGATTGTGTACAGTAGTTACAATAAAGCAGCCTGTTTGCACTGACAC
This sequence comes from Lepisosteus oculatus, assembly GCF_040954835.1. Classification (NCBI taxonomy): domain Eukaryota; kingdom Metazoa; phylum Chordata; class Actinopteri; order Semionotiformes; family Lepisosteidae; genus Lepisosteus; species Lepisosteus oculatus. Next base: position 35,227,377 of record NC_090700.1, read on the forward strand.
AATGGTTCCAACATTTTCATGCCCAAGTAAAAAATAAAGGTTTTTACAAACCTACAAAGGTTTTCACCCATACCAATAATATCAGAATTTGATTAATTTTTCAAATTAACCTTTTTCAAACCTTCGTCTTTGGACTGCACAATGTTATATGTGAATGAGATTAAATGTCAACAAAACCTGTCAAAGGAAAAAGAAAATATATAAATTAAAATTTACTAGGTAGGTAATTATTCACCCCCCTCCCCTCCAAATCAATAGTTCCAGCTTTGTACAGTGGGATGATAGGATGATATAAGCTTGCACAATTTTCTTGGCACAATTTCTTCATTTCCGAGAAGTTCTTTTGGAGACCACTGATGAACTACAATGTTCAAACCTCACCATAATTTTAATTGGTTCCATGACCATTTCAATGTGGCTTTGGACAAGCACTTTGGGTCATTGTCCTTTTAAAATGTGACTTTTTGCCTCAGTTTTAGGTTCTTGCTGAACAGGCAGCTTTTCCTCTAGGATTTGTCTGTACTCTGCACAATCCTTTTTACCCTCAGTTTTGACAAGCATTCTAGCCTCTGTTGGTGAGAGGCATCCCCATAACAATGATGCTGCCACCACAATGCTTGGCAGTTGGGATAGGACCGTGTTGAGTAGGTGATGCGCTCTGTTGGGCTTTCACCAGACATAACACATTACAATTGCATCCCTAAGCACTCCATGCCCGGCTGCTCAGTTTGTATTCACAGTCTGATCTACGTTGTGTCTGGGTGGTGCAATGCACATTCCACTTTTAATGATCACTCACTTTGAATATTTAACTTTCTCCTGATCTGTTCCTTTTTACCACTTGAGTCCTGACTTGTTTCAACAGCTTTTTGCTCTTCATGGTTGGTTTGACATATCACCATGTGAGTTGTGGCTTGAAATTCAATATCTTACAGAAGAAACATACAGAGACAAATGCATTCACTCTGAAATTTTGATGACACACAGACAGATGACATTAAACTAATTACGTGACTTGCACTGATTTTGGGCTACCCTAAGAAGAAAAACATTGTATACTTCTTTAGTTGAGAATCCTCTAATTGCCAAAAAAAATATCTGCATACTATCAACATAGTTTGAAAATACTATGAAAACGCTATGTACAGTTTTAACTTTATCTATATGGAATATATTATGTGGATTCCATATGTAAAGTCTTATTTGAAACCATAATGTCTGCAAACTCAGCTGCCAACAAAATGCAGAAACCTTGCAGGTGATCAGTAATTTTACAAGTTACTGTACAGTATATACCATATGTAATGTCTCCCAAATCATAATGAACAATTAAATGTCACTCACATCCTTAAGTGAAGCAGAGACCTACTATTATAACAATAGAAAAGATCTGAAAAAGAATCACTTTTCTGGACACTCCACTCAAAGCTCCTTACCACCACCAATGTGCAGCATCCTCCTGGCTGATGTGATGGCAGCCATAGTGTGCCAGTCCGCTCACCACACATCAGCTATTAGTGGGGAGGAGAACAGAGTGATGAAGCCAGTTCATAGATGGGGATTATTAGGAGGCCATGATTGGTAAAGGCCAATAGGAAATGTGGCCAGGGTAATACCCTCCTCTTTTTGAAAAATGCCCTGGGACTTTTAATGAACACGGTGTGTCAGGACCTTGGTCTTACATGTCATCCGAAGGACGGCGCCTTTTTACACTATAGTGTTACCATCACTATATTGGGGCATTAGGACCCACACAGACCCCTTCTGGCCCCACTAACACTACTTCCAGCAGCAATCTTAGCTTTCCCAGGAGGTCTCCCATCCAGGTACTGACCAGGCTCACACCTGCTTAGCTTCAGAGGGTTGCCAGTCGTGAGTTGGAGGGTGATATGGCTACTGTTTGTATTTATTAATTCATGCTTCTTTCTCTCTGTCTCTACCTTTATATCTTTCTCTTTATTTTAATGTTATGCCTCTTTCTTATTCTCTCTCGCTCTGCCAGTTTCTGTCTCTCTCTTTTTATCTTGCTGTCCGTCTCTGGCTGTCTCTGTCTTCTCACCAGCCGCCTAAAAGCAGCATTCTTCTGGGTGAGTCACTGCATTCCTTTCATTGTTCCAATGACAAAGTGTTTATAAACATTCCCTGTGTGGGTAAGCCTCCCTCAGAATCTCTGTGCCCCTTCGGCTGCTGTCTGAGCTCAAGGTCTCCTCTCTCCTCCTATTTCCTGACAGTTGAATCTGCCCATTGAGAGACTTCCCATTGTACCGCCATTTTCCATGCCTTGCCTTCCTAGGAAAACACTCATTCTGAGTGGAGAGGGAAGTAACTAGCTGATAAACTGCTGATAAACTGATAAAGCTTTCTTGTAAACAACTTGGCTCCTTGCTTTACTTATCATAAGAGATCAATCAACTTTTTCTTTTTTTTTTCATAAATACTATTTTTTGCAGCTTATGCTTTGGTAAAATTACAGTGAAACATGTTACTTTATACATAAAAATAAAATGCATCATTGTAGAAACACATGATAGATAAAAGAAACACCGCAATAAACTCTCATTTATGGACCTTTTCATTAAGGAGTTTAAAGCATGGAGGGAAAAACATGCTTTGCAATCAATATAACAGGGCATTCTAGTCCTTTCTTCTGATAAACCTTTCTGGAAATGAGACATTGTATACTTGTTTTATTCAACACGCCTGGTACTCTCTTGAGGAATGGCTCTTAGGCTATATCTCCCAAGGTTATGTCATAGAGGCCAGTGACAAGGCCAGTAGAGACCCTTTATCTGCAGAACAGCACCAATTAACACCAAACAACTCTCAGCCTGGCTTCTGCCCAAGGTCACTACAAAGGCCCTAAGACACCTGCAGTATGAGGTCTCCCTATCAAGAAAGGAAAATATTGCTGTGCTCTAACGAGGTAAAAGCAAAGTGAATTGTGGTAAAGAAAAGTGAATCGAGAAATACTAGATGTTAAAGAGTTAAGTGAAAAATAAACCATGTCCTTGTTCCACAGTCTACCCCAGAAATGTGTACTGTGGCAGCTGGGGGCCCTGCATAAAAGAACATTTGACAATACCTGCAACCACTTCCCGAAGACAGGCTAAATTAGTGTAATGTGCCTTTCATTGGTGTAGAAAACAGATTCACAGGATTCAGTGACATCTGTCATCTCCTCAGAGTGACTGTAACTGTTTCCTTGTGTGTAACAGCCAGCTCAATAAGACTTAATGATCTGTTGTTAACCTGGAACTTTCAAAACAATTCCTATTACAAATAATTTATTTTTCGACATTTTACCACTGCATTTTTATGGAGGCGAATACCCCAAAAGACAAAACTTAATTAAAGAAAAATAGAAGAAATTAAAAGAAAAAAGGAGACAACGGAAAAGGGGAGTTTGGGCTATTGAATAAAATGTTTTTGATATGAAAAGCCTGTGTTTGCGAGTAGATATCTTCTCAAGGGCTGGGAAAAGAACACATCTGCAGCACTGTGGAGGCTTCGGTGAAAAAATGGGTCTCGTCTGTATGACAGAAGCAGGAGAAGGTCATCCAGAGGGGACAGGTGGTGTGCAGTGGTGTAATACTTCCTCACAAACAAGCCTGACAGACACGGCTGCCTTGCAGGTTGGGTCTAATAGCGGAGTGGGGGTCTCGCAGTGTAAAGGTCACAGGCCTGGTGGTGATTGCTTTTCCCTTTTTGTCTGAAAGTTGATTTCATTCCAGCTCTGTCCTCCCACCTCCTGCTCCCAGGCCAGTGAGCTGTCGTTTGTCAGTTGTCATTGTGCTGAGGTAATAAAGCGAGCCCAGGGTCTCCTGTACAAGGATAAGGCCTTCGCTCGCGCCAGTCTGACAAAGGGTAGGGGCTGACAACTCATCTAAGACAAGACAAGCATGGTCGCAGTTTCTGAATAGCTGTATAAACCATAATATGACATGCAGCTCCAAAGGAATCATAACTGTTTCTGCCTACTCTTTGCAACTCTATGATCAAATGTTTTGAGACCACAAGAAAGTAATTCCAGCTATGGAATATTTTATATATGATTTCATATATGCACATACACACACACAATGCTCTATATGTCTCCACAGTGACCATATGTCTAGCAAGACTGAATAGCTCATAAGCACTAAGGAAGCCACGAATGTGATTGTTATGGCAGAACAATTCCCAGATCTGTCCTCTGTCTTTCCTCTCCTCCTGTGAGTCATGTGGCTCCCCCAGTCCCATGCCTTAGTTTTTCCGAGAATGTAGCGTCCTGTGCTTTAACGCCATGTGCCACTCGCAGATTAGTTCTGGAGTGCCGGCTCTTGTCAGCTCGTAGATCAGGAACACACAGTCCTTTTCGCTCCACTCTGTCTCTGTGGAGCACTGCCTGTGCTTCACACTCTACAGATCTGCAAAACCCCGATTCATTCTGTCCCTGACAGGTTCTCCGGCTTCATTCAGAGGAAAATGTTTTTATATAGAAATGTATAAGAGAGAAACTGAGACTCCCGAGTTGTTCCCTGCAACTTACAAAGCAATGAAATTACTGCTATCATGAAATTGTTGGAGCTAACTTAACCCAGTAGGTGCTGCCTATCAACACTGCAGGAAAAAAGTTTTAAAACAAACCTTTTAAGGATGACTGTGAAATACCATGGTAAAAGTATGGGCATGTACAGTTTGAAACTCAATGGTGCAAATCAGGCAAAACCACTATAAAGCAAGATATGTTCATTTTATAAACATGGAGAGTTGGTGATTTTCTTCTCCTTGTAAAGATACAGGTTGTAGTACAATATTTAAGATTCAATGTTACAAAATCATGTTACAGAATGATACAGAATTATCAGCCAAATCGGTAATGATGATAAAAAAATATCCTAGCAGTTGATTCCTTTATCCTTTTTTTTTTTAGAAAACGTATTAAAAGTAACAAGATGTGATGTTATTGTGAGCTACAGATCAGATTCCTCCTGCCTAGGAATCATGAGTACAGTGTAGCCATGCTAAACACTAAATGCTGTTTTGTTAATCTTTTTTGTAGTATAGAAATCCAATGACAGGTGTATTTGATGGTTTGTGCTCAACCCTAAGAGTGAAACACACACTTCTGAATAGTCTCAGCAGGCAATGATGCATCCTTTCAGGGAAAAGCAGCGCAATTAAACTGATGAGGGGAGTCAAACTCTTAGGAGTCGCACATCCAATCTGCAAAGGTAAACGGCCTTTGTCAGTGCAATAATTCCACTAAATGAATGCACCTTCTTGTTGACACTTCCTGGCATCGTGTAAAAAGCTACTTGGAGCTGCATCTATTATTCTCTTTTCCCCTGCGCTCATTTGCTCACTCTTCTAGTCAGCTTGTGAGTATTGTAATCCCCTCTACTACTTTGGTCTTTAAATAAGCCATTCACAAAGAATGCCCGACAGTGCTAGAGACAATTATGCAATTTTTTCTTAATTCAGTAAGCACATGTATTATTTATACTTTTGTATTTATACAGCAAGGTAATGATCAGTGCAATGTCAAATGAAATTTAATTAGCCCCCACTTTTTCGGTTTTAAGAGGGAACCTTTACTCCAGTTAGTCCACAGGTTACAGAACCCCTGGACTGCTAGTCCCATTCAGGAACATGGCCGTTAACGGAAAGCAGGAGCTCCTTTTCTGTGCAAATCACCACAAGCATGAGCTTTTGGTTTTCCTTAATGGTTACAGCTCTTTTCCAGGAAAGCTGTTTAAAGTCCCTGTTGCCTCCACCGTCACTGCACATAAAACGTCAGCTTGCGGTGACCTGCCATGCCTGTTTGTCTGATGAATGTGGATTAACGCAGCATCGTGAGACAGCCCATCTCAGTACTCTGTGACAGGTGCAGGCGATTGGCATTTGGAATCAAAAAGCTAGTTTTGGTCACCTGCAAAAGACAGAGAGCTGGAGACAAGAGTCAGTGACAGAGTCTGGCTCCTGTGTGTCCTGAGATATGCTATTTTTAGTGTTTGAGAACATCCCAAAACAGAATCTGAATGCAAAAAAAGTGCAGGAAAATAGAACATTTAATCTGCTGAGGTAGTTGACACACTAATTGTGACATTTAATGTTCCTTGAAAAACTCCTTATGTCCATAAAGCCTTCAACAATGAAAACATGCTTAGCTAGTCAGATTAAGGTATTAAAGTAGCAAACAAAAATAAATACATGCCATTGTGGCCAGCAGTAAGTAAAGTGGCATCTTTCATTTATTAAAAGCAGGTTCTAGTGTCTGAAAAGTCAATTTAATCAAAAACAAAAGTAGGTTGTGTTTGCACTGATCTCTTCAGGATCTCTGATAATTTAACTGGAAATCAAGCAAATTTTAAATGTCTGAATGCCTTGCTGTTCTTGAGAAGTTTCGTTCTGTTGATCTTCTCTAGAACCCTGAGCTCAGCAGGAATCTGTAAAGAGAAAGGTCCCTTTCACAAGGTACTCAACACTCCTGCTGTTCTTGGCTGTGCCCCCTCTCTTGTGTTGTGTAATCTGCCCCTGGGGGTTATTGATATGCAGGAAAAGTGAATTTAGCACTGTGCTGCTCTGCATGGGGACTGCTGTGTCATAATTCTGGGAAACAGAACTGTTAGACTGTCTTTCCAGAATGATGACATTGCAGATGCTGTTCAGTAATGTCTCAAACCTGTTGCATTAAAGACACACACATTGCTAGCACATTTCTCAAATTCTTTGGAAATGTTCTTCCTGCAACTGAATTTTCTCAATTTGGAACCATTTTGGAACCATTGGAACAATTTTAGCCTTTTACAACTTTGGATTTCTTTGCCTTTTTCAATGTGTTATTTAGCTGACAATTGGCCTTTCTTTCATTTGGCATTATGTAAATTTATTCCAAAAATAAAATCTGCATTCCTTATAGAAGAAAATCAACATTTAAAGAAAGACAAATGTTATGTTTTTGCTTATGCCTCTATAAGCGTTTTAAAATACACTAATGGAACCTGTTAAAAATAAATTTATACAATCAAACTATCATTCTGGGAGACTTTTGTTTCTTCAAACACCAAAGTAATCTTGGCTCCACACTCTACTTTAAAGAAATTGTTGGGTGTAAATGAGTAAGGGGTCAGGTACAAAGCCTTCAATGTAAAATAACACACTCTACGAAACTTCAAAGTGATCTTCAGGACATGGGTGTTTACATCCCAAGTGCAATATCTTCGTTCAGGCTGCATTAGCTACCTCTCGGAGTTCTGTTCTAGTTAGGATAGACAGGATGGCTTGAGTGAGTGAGACAGGCTGTTCCCAGAGGCGTTCTCAGAAGGTAATTGAACCTGTCTTTCACAGCCATCGGAAACTACTCTATTGATCAACGCCCGCGTCGCGATGAAGAAATGCTTGCGCTAGCAGAATGAGTTACATGGGTTTATTTTCTTTCTTGAACATTTCCTCCTTTGGGATAGATCAAGGGAAATTTCAGAGTGAGGGATAAATGTTGCTGCTGCCACTGAATCCAGCTGTAAAGGCGGGAATACACTGGCACCCTCTTCGGAGCAAATACATACCTTGAGATGATGGGATCACATGCGAGCTCTGATTCCACAGAGAGCTTGTGTTGTCACGCTGCAATTCAACAATGCACAGCATGCTGAGGCAGAGTTTTGGACAAAGTGGTCTGCGACAAAATCGGGCTCCAGAGCTGAGCAGGGTGATTTTCAAAGGTTTCGAAGGAAAATATACTCCCTGTTTTTCCATAGTGATCAGAAGTGTCTTTATAGCAGGTCCAGTAGGAGGCAAGGAAGGCATGGCATGGAATAAGGAAATGTGTTTTCAGGCAGGAGAACTCATGTTTTCACATTGCATCACTGGCCTTAGGCCCTGCCCTTCAAACAGACTGTGTTCTCTGAACAGCCCATCAAAGCTCAGCATGCCTGATCTGGATATAGGGGTGGTGTCCCGCCACTCCCTTTCATTGATGGAACAAAGGTAGCAGGGGCTGGGGAGGAGAATGGGGTAAATTTAAACACACAGTAAGTTAATTGTACCTGCTACAACAACACTATAATTCATTGGTCATGCCAATAAAGCTCTTTGAATCTGCATTTGATTAATAGCTTGAGGTAGTTTTAAAAATCCCTTCCTTGACACTCATTGGATTAGTTTATGAATTAATATATGAGTGGTAATAAGTGATGTGTGGGAAGGTGCAGTAAGGGCGAATGAGCTTGCATGTCTGTGCTTTTAATAATTTGGTTATTACTGTATATCAGAAGGCAGGCTGAATTTCTGGTTAGAACTGTCATTTTGCTTGTTTTTTTAAATACATTTATAAAAGTTAGCTGTAGTTTATTTGGAGGTAGACAACGTGGATCAAATTTTATAGTGAATTTAAAAGATGTAAAAGTTGTTCTGCTATACATGGGGAGCACATAGATGTTGTGCAAAACCCTTGTAGCATATTGCATTTAAACACAATGTACTTTAAATTATAACACTGTAGAAAATACAAAACAGTATCTAAAAGTCTAAATATCTAAATCTTTAAGAATGTTGTTGCAAAACTGCAATGTGAGACACCCAATGTGAGAAACCCAGTTTCACAAAAACAGCTTAAAGGCTTTGAGTAGCAATTTTAGTGTGCACTTCTCTTTAATGCAACAGGTCTGAGACATTCATTCACCACAGTATGCCCCTCTGCTAGCCTGGCCAGTGAAATTCAGGCTGCCAAAGTTTCACTGAGAAGCTCTAGAAGGAGGCAAAGTGCCCGGTTTGGCAGTGTGGCTGACCAGACCTTCTTGCCAAATGGCCGCCTGGCACTCATCACTTTATTATGTGAAGAAAACGCTTGACTGTGCTAGAGTTTGGAAATCCCAGCCTGAATGGGGGAGGTTACTGGCTGACAGGCAGACACAGTTTTCCAAACTGGACCACACACAATGCACACATTAGGTGCTGCTGTCTTTGTGAGAACTTCCAAATGAATCCTGTTGGATTCCATGTTCATGGCTTCTGAAATCATAAGAAACTCAACCAAGGGGCAGACGCAGACCTGGCGTTGTGGCAGAAATGCATCCCAACTTCCAGTGTTCCACTTCCAGTTGCACACAAAGCACACAGGTTACACAGGTCTGATTGACCCCACACACACCAGGGTCGATATGCAGACTGACACATGCCGAGATACATATTATCTTCATCTTTTATCCTGATTTCATTTCTTTGAAAGGTTTGGCCTGCTGCATGTTCTCCAAATCATCCTCATAATATCACATCCTCATAATAGTGTCACTATGAGCCGTTCAAGATACTGTACATACTTGTGCCTGTGTCCCTCGTGGATGCAAACGTGGATGCGTGCATCTGTGCCTCACAGAGGCTATCAGATTTAGAACATTCTGGTTCTTGCAGCTGCAGTCTGTATGTGCTTATGGAGATGTGTAACCCTTATCCCTCTGTCCTGTGCCAATGTTACATGTGGATGTCCTGAGCGTGCTTTATCTTTGACATTTTCATTGATATTGTCAATCATCTCAAAAGTGCACTGAAAGTGTTTATGACATCTGAAGTGATTCACAATGACTTGGAGGGATATTTTCTTCTCTAGCGTTTGATTACACTCATTATTATTATCATAATTTCAGTGGCACTGTGGACAGGACAGAGACTTTCTTGGTACAAATTTATGGTTGTTTGCCATCTTCTTGCAGTTATTCTGCATGTTCAAAAAAATAAAATGGATGCACACTTTGTACACGAATTCATGGACTTACACTTGAACTCCTTTTTATGTTGCCAGTTTTCACGTGAAAGACTTGGTTTCAGTAGTTGTGATGTGTGAATCCCGAAATTAACTGGATGATATATTTATTGATTGTCGGGAACAAAGTTTCTCTTTGGGGACTACATACATAGAGAGAGAGACTTCTCTAAAAAATATTTTACATAAGTATGTGACACAGCAAAAACAATACAAGTTTAACTGAAACGAAAACAGAACTTAATTCACAGAAATGTTCTGTAGTAGAAGCAGTAAAACCAACCCAGCTTTATGAATGAGTCACAAGACTCAAGAAACTGCCTTATTCATTCCTGCTTCCCTTTCTAATGCACGATTTGCCTTTGTCAGACACTTTTAAAGATATTTCTTCCTCAATGAAAGTGAATGCTCCTTTTGGTTTCCATGCGGAAGTGAAGCCACAGAGGAGCACTGGTGATTCCTTGTTCGTGCAAATCAAATCCTTCGTGACCTTTTGGTAACAAATGCAGAGACAACCACCTTCATTCTGGCAGTGAAACTACCAACCTGCTGTGAGTGCTATTGATCTGCATCTCTGTGAAATAAAATGGAAGAGCCACAATGCAATGGCAGCTTCATCTCTTAGCCCCTGAGTAAAGGCCTGGCTCTGTTTATCAGTATGTGGGACTCTGTGTTGAGGGGCTAAAACAGCTTTCTAGAGTTCTGACTCTGGTAGATCCATAGCAAGAGCAAAAGACAAACTACCTTTGATGCCTAGAGGCATTTGTCAGTTACTTCAACCTTTGTTTTTTAAAAAAGCAACATAAGTTGGCAAGAAAAGGGAAGCCTCTTGATTGTATTGTCGCCAGTATAGCAGGTTGATCTGAAGATCTCATTTGGCTGGAATTTGACAGAAGTCAAGGATTTCTTCTGTTACACCAACAAGGCTCATATAATTCTCACATTTTCCTGATCTCTCTAACAATCATATAGTACTTACTAGGGTTAACCTTTTACACAATTCTCTAGAATATTCTAGATACGTTCCCTTGCAACTATCACTTGGCTACAACACTGGATAGCTCTTTTCACATGACCGTCCCCAGACATAAATGCACTTCTCCTTACATTAATGTCCTGAGGTTGTGTTTCTTTATTGACCCAGTGTGGACTGACACTGGCAATGGCTTTGTGCATTTTGAATACATTAATTGAGTTCTCTTGCAGTTTCTTAGATGTTATACTATAGAGGATTAGTTCATTTAAGATATCTGTGTGAAACTTTCCTTTAATGCCAAGTATTAACCTTGTTCTCCATCCTTGGACAGATTCCAGTACAGTTATGTCCTTTTTGAAGGTCATTTTGGCTACATTATCTGACATGTAGCCGCTAAAATTCTTCACAGCACTCCAAAACAGAGCTTACCAATGCATTGTATAATTTTTACTCTCAGAACCTGAATTACACATCTTCTCTGTGTGGTTAAAGTGTCTTTCTAGTAAATGGAGTAATTTTGAATAGCAGTAGTGGACAGGATTCAATATTCAAATGCTGTCTAAGGCACCACCCCAACACAGAAAGCCTCACAGTAGTAAGGTAATAGTGCACTTAAACCATGACCTGGTTAATCTTAATCAACGTGAGAAAAACATGTGTGTAACAGCATATATACCACATTCCAGTCCATTTAGAGCAAATAGAATTAGGACAGAGAGGGACAGGTAATGGATGGAACTGTGGTTTTCCCACTCGCTTTCCTGCTGGGTGCAAGGCTTGAGATGGAAGACGGTGCTTCTAAAAACCATGTTTGGGTGCTGGACACTTTTTCTCTGTGCAGTGTAAGACAAAGATCAAAGAGACATGGCAGTGCACTCGTGTGCCAGATAACCTCCTGGAAATGTAACTTGGAATGGACAAGAGAGGTGTGCTGTGCTGCAATGTCTTGACTTGCTACACGTCGCATTAATGATGTTTCACTTTTTCTGTGAGCTCCATGCTCAGAAACACACATTACTAAATCATTAACCTCTATGAAAATAAAAAAAAATGTATTATTAAGTATTCTTCACGCAGTGGTAGCCGAGCACGCTGGGATGAGGATACAACTCATTAATTTTCATAACCACTATGGAAATTTCAAGCAGCAATTTTAAAATTTCCAATTATCACGTTCATGTGTCGGGATGGTGGGGGGAGTGTGGGGTCTAATAACACAATGTTGTGATAAAGGCAGATTTTCCCCAGGGCATGCAGTTCGTTTCAGACTGACTGAGGGAACAGCTCATTTAGGTTCGGGTGGCAGGGACAGCAGCACCAGCAGAAAGAATCTCCACTGATTGATGTGTTTTCCCCTCACATGTATATGGCAGGACCATGCTTTAAACTAATTAAGTAGGGTGCAAGCGAGATGAATTAATAATTCATCTCATTTAAATCCTGATTTAACCGGTTTATAGGTGATGGTATAATGCATAGTTGACTGTTCTCCGGTGTTTGCATTAATTCCACGTTTCAAATGCGTGGCACCCAAACATCTACTATTATTGACAAGGTGATATTTCCCTCTGTATACAGGCAAGACTGTATAGTGAAATTCAAATCTTCAGGAAGGCTCAGGAGAAAATGAGAGTGGCATGTCTGTCTCTGATTTTGTGAATTCTTAACCTGCGTTCACTTGTGTTAATTGCAAGGCGACCTTCTCCCCCTTTTCCTTTGATCTTTTGGCAATCCAAAAACGTTACCTGATGGCGTCATCACCACTCCTCCCTTCTAAATGTGATTGATAACTGTGTGGAGGATACTGCAGGTGTGCAGCAGCCACAGCAGCTGAATCTCTGTATACAACTGTGGGGGTACATAAATTGTTCACTCAGCTTGTAGGTTATGTTGAATAAATTACCGTACATACAAAAGAGCAAAGAAATTAGCCTGTTAAAATGTGCCGTCAGGCTGTCTGATAGACGACGAATTTGAATTAACCTGGTACATGTGGGTTTATGTGATTCAGGATTGGCTCACCCATTAGTGGTATGGAGAAAATCAAGCAAAAAAGAAGACACTGTAACCTTGTTGACCCATTTTCAAAGTTCCTGTGTTGTTTCGTTATCTGCAGAATTAACAAGTGTTTAATGGCGAGAATGACCAGAAATCTCTTTTATCTCCATCCTCCCCTCACCAGCTGACACTGAATAAGATAAATCCTGGTTGAATTGAGCCACATAACTACTACATGTGAGGCTCAAACCACACCCTCAGATTCTCTCTCATCTCCCCGTAGTGGGTTGTGAAACTGTAAAGTCTGTTGTTTCAAAACAAAGACACAATGGACGTAGTCAAATATTGCAAAATTAGTTGGTTTCACATTGGTTTCCCATTAGTATGATAATGCAAAACAATGTAAAGTGTAAATTAAGCTGTATTAATTACAAAAAAGACATCCTCAGGCAAGAAGTATTAGGGAAACCCATTAAGGTGATGTCATTAATCACATATTCTCATTAACTTCAATTAAAAGTCAATAGTAATTACCAACCTTACAAAAACAATTATAATAAGAAAATATGAAATTAGAAATATACACATGCTTATATATTAGTATTTAAAGTATATATATGTGGAGATTTTGTGGGGGCTGCAAAGAAACACGTAGGTTAATTCTTCACACCTCTTCAGGTGTGAGGGAGAGAGGCAGAGGGCAGTCGTATTAAGCAAAGGGGTGGGTAAAAAGTGCAAAAGGATCATGTGCGAATGAGCACAGCAGGTGAGAAAGAGTGTCCAAACAAATGGAAATCTGGGAAATTAATGCAAGGAGACGTGTGAAATTTGTAAGTGGATGGAGATGTTTGAAAAAAGCAATTAGTAGATCGTTGAGTGCTGGTGGAAAGTGTGATGCCAGTTTAAGGATAACCTTGGCTTCTGATGTTTTTATTTGAATCCTGGGAGAGTCCTAGAACCATGGAAAAGATTGTTGATTCCTTTTACCAGTGTAAATGGCAGGGGACTTTCTTCAGGAGAAGCAATAAATTAGTTTTTTGAGCAAACAGTATCCTACAGATGATTTTGAAATAGCACAGTGGCCATGTATATATGTACTGCTTGATGTGTATCTCCTGGTTAAGCAATGACTTATCTTGTAACAAAAGCTGCCTGGTGTGGATGGTGCCTGTGGGTGATGAAGCAAACTGTTTCTAGGAACGTGTCAGGCTTGTGTCACTTAGTCCAGCACCCTGGGAATGCTCAGCGATGAGCTGCTAAAGGTGTGCAAGAGAATTTGAAGACACATAGACTGAACCTTTTCGTCATGCTCATTGCATGTTTTATCTCATTTTTTGTATGTCGACATCTTGGTCTACCTGCTCATTTTAATTCCTAATTCCAGAAAAGGCTGCTAGGTTTGTGTTTCTCCAATCCTCCTTCACCAGCCCTCATTCTTCTTTCTTGTATGATGCCAAATTGTTACTTACAGTCATTTTCCCTCCCATGTGCTTCATGTCATGCCCCTGCACTCTCTATTGAAGAAGCTCCAGAAAGTTCACTGATGTGAGTGCACGTGACTTTATGATTTAAGGCCCCAACAACAGATCACTGACACAGATGATTCATGACTTTGTCTGGGCATCCCAGCACCAGTCACAGGAATTAGGCTCTCATTGCGTGGCCCGAAAGGCATCTGTTCACTGGGACTCAGTCAGGCAAATGAGCTTTCACCACAGACTAAAGTACTCACCCAAGAGTGGGCACCAGCTAAATCCAGGGGCCTACATTCTAGGGGTGATTCAGTGAGCTTGGGAACTATACTGGACAGGTGATAACATAGATGTAGACCACAAAGGTGGAATGAAGCAATGATCTGTGCAGAAACACATGACATCATGGTGTCAAAACACAATCCACACCAAACAATGCTATTGCCTCACAACGTATTTGGAAAAGGTGCAGGTTCAGCCTTGTTCTATTTTCACTGTGCTGTGGCAAGTCACAACTCCTCTGGAACAGAAATTAAAAGTGAATCTGCAGAAACTTCACTAATGCTGAGGTTAATGCTGAGCTCAAAGTGTGATTGATACTGCAGGTGTTTCTTTCAGATAAACAGAGAGGCGCTTTGCCCATTGTGCAAAAAGTTTGTTCCAATTTCGATCTTGAGGCTCTTGCTCTTTCTTGTTTCCTCTATGCTGCATACTTTAAAAAGCATGGGAAATGAACATACAAGAGCTCAACTGAATGCACATAACTGATTGCAAACCTTTCTGACAAGCTGTCTCAAACATGATATTTATTTCTGTTCAATGCAGTAATGCTCCTCCTTGCAAACAGATTTTACAGTAATATTAATTCTGAAGTGTCAGATAAAGTGAAAGGGTTTTTTGAAAGGATTCACAAGAAGGTGGTGTTATCTGCTACAGGCAATTTGAACTTTTAATGCCGTTGTTAAATCAAAACCCCTGTTTTCACTGCTTATCTAAGAGCTATCAATAAGTGGGTACAGACTGTGCTGCTGCTTCTACATGGTGAAGCTCTTGTGAGCAGAGGCTGTGTTCTGCCCTCAGGCTGAGATGGGAGATACAGCTTATTTGGGATTTTGGGGTATTTTAGAGCTAAGCGTTTCTCAATATATCTTTGTTTTCTATCCGGATAGGAGCCCAAAGGACTGTAGTGTGTGACATGCAAGCAGTAGCACAATAAACCATTATTAGTTTAAAAGGATGGATCTATTCTATTTACACTTCTCCAGAGGTGATGGATATTGTGAAAAAGCATACAATCCCATATGTGTTTCTAATCTTTCTTCTTTTTGCAGCTAATTTCCAATCTTGATCCCTGTTCCTAGGAAGTAAAGAGTATCGATGTATACTATCTTTCCCACCCAGGACCATTTCCTATTTGAGCAACGTCTTTTGATGGTGAAGTAAATAAAAATAATAATGTATTTCTGTGATTGACAGTATTTTTATTGTTCCTTCCCAGTTTTGACTAGGTCTCTTATTAAAACAATTCAGTCAATTTCAGAGACCATTGCTTAAGATCCTGCAGTTTTCAGGAACAGCTGAAGTACATTGCACTCAGATTCAAACAGGAAAGAGGAGCCCTCTAAAACATATGGCATTTCCTGAATGAGCCTGTAAACAAATCATGACGTTTCTTGGAAATCTATAGGCCGGCTTCTCCTGGAATCCAGGGGGCTACCCTCTATAGACCGAGACACTGTAACTGTTCAATGAGAAAAGAAATTGCTGGCAGGGTCCCCAGATTTCTGCTAGCTCCCTTCATTTGTTCTGCTTCTTATTACATGGTGGTCTGGTCTCGTTGAATATATCATTGAATACAGATCTACCCATAATTACAGTGGCTGTTATCGGATAATGATGGGTAAAAACTCTGTGAGAGGGAGGAAGATATGAGTGTCCCCTAATGAAGAGGCTGGGCGTATATTAGTACACAATAGACCGCTTCTTTTGTGTGTACTGTTTCAAATTCTCCCCAGAAAACACTCCTTCACAGCTACAGACAAATAAGAGTGCCTGTTCTCCATATATGTATATATACTAGTCAAGGAACCTCAGTGGTCAAGTGGATATGGCAAAGAAGAGGGGGTTCCTGGTTCCCAACCTGCTGTGCCACTGACAGTGAGTCACTGAATGTGACTTTGAACAAGATCGAAAATGTTCCCAAGCTCTATCCATTAGAGGAGATGAAAAGCTAAACTTCTGTTATAATGGGCTGTAGAGCTACGGTTCTATGAGGGGCTTTGGATTTAAGCAGCACTATGTATTTACTGGAGGTAATTATAAAATTGTAAGGAAATAATTAGTCAATTTGTTCTTCATAGTGTGGCTTCCTTTGTATTTTATGTTTTGCTTTTCACTCCAACTTGTTTGTAGTTCTGAAGCTGTGGACTCAAAGTTCTGTAATGTCACAGTCTGTAAATATCAAGTCCACTTTTTTGCCATGAGAAGTTATCAGGAAATTTCTTATCAAAAGGAAACTGTAAGGCAGATCTTGTCTTTAATAAAGTGATTCTGAAGCCCCAAATAAAAAATGAATATTGCTAAAAATCAATTTCTCTCCTATGTGTATTCTCTGTGATATTAACCTATTATGGAGGTTGCAAGGGGAACAGTGAATGTGAATGATGTCAGCTTCTAAACATCCAATTCTCAGCATATTAATAATCCAAAACAAGACCAACTATTACAAATTTACAACGAAATGTGGATTTTGGTCTGCAAGGGGATATCCAATATTTTTTAAAATCTTACAAATGCTTAAAGAAGGATCAACGACTAGGATATATATTGAGTCTTAGCCAGGTCTACTGCTTGTTCAATTGAAATGGCTTAGTGTGTTTTTGCCATTAACTAAGGTGCAGTATTTCAGGTGCCCTACTGTTACAGCTACACCTTAAATACTCACAAAGTCTCTCATAGACAAGCATTCTCATACTCAGCCCCTGGGTCTCATTTATCCCATTGCTAACAGGCGGGGAACCTTTCCTGAACCTTAAACATTGATCTTGCAAAATGCCTGCCTGAGTCACAGCAGAGCAATGCACAGATAAACCCACGTGTAATTCCAACATGCTGTCCTGAATCCCTCCACACCCTGCAGCCTCCCCTGCTATCACAGCCAGAGCGTGTTCCAGCACTCCTGTCAGCAGAAAAGCCAACTATGTCTCATCTGAAAAGCGTCTGCTTCTAAATGACATATTTTTTTCAACAAAATAAACATTTTGCTCCCACCCAAATGTTTGGTCTAAAGTCATTACAGAAATATTTGCAGCACATTAACAAAGCCCTGAGTTTTTGGAAAGGGAAGGCAGACCTGCAGTGTTGGAAAAAGTCAACACTTTACGGACCAAGTACTGTATATATTATATAGACTGCATATACTATTTCTATTGTATACATAACATAACTTTATTAGCCCTATACAATTTCTTGCATTAGGAATTCATACCCCATCTTTTTGCATACCCCAGCTTGCTCTCCATGAGACACAGACAGGGAGAGAGAAGCTTGGGGTCAGAGCACAGGGTCAGCCTGCATTGTACAGCACCCCTGGAGCAGTTGGGCCTTGCTCAGGGGCCCAACAGAGTAGGATTCCTCTGCCAGCTGCAGGATTTGAACTGGCAACCTTCTAGCCGCAGGCACAGATCTTTAGCCACAGGGCCACCGCTCTGCCCGAGTATATATAATGTGCTGTGTGTAATAGATTAACAAAAGAACAAGTCATAGGTTTATTCCATGCTGTAAAGAGAAGAAAGGAAAGACAACGTTTCGTCTGTGGAGCCTTCTTCAGGTGTCTTTGGGAGACTTGCCGATGAAGGCTCCACAGCCGAAACGTTGTGTTTCCTTTCTTCTCTTTTCAGCGTGGAATAAACCTATTACTTGTTCCTTTGCAGCCTACACGTCTTGAAGCAGCTACCCACTTGAAATACTATAGATTAATAAAATAATCTATAAAATACAGTATATTATACCCTCACCAGGGTCCATGAAACTGGTTATTTTGTGGGTTTAAAGGGATACCCGGACCACAGGATTCAATGTACAGATTGAGGTTTCTAGTTTAGACATCACAGGCTTGAAGCTGGGATTATGAATGTCATTATATATCCCCATCCCCATAGGATGTGTGGTTAGGATTCTTCATGAAACTGGGGCAGAAGCCCCTAGGAATTGTGGTGCTTTGAATGGGCAAGGGTAACTTCCCCTTTTCACGAGACAGTGACCCCTGTACATGTGGCTCTCAGGTTCCAGAGAGTGTCCATTGTTGATGGGAGTGAGATCACATCACAGCTGCAGCCCATATTGGCTGTTTTAAACCCTGTGGGACAAAGACTGGGAAAAATTGTGGGTGGTGCTGACAAGTGTCTGTATTGGAAGAAAATATGCAGTCCTCACCTTCCCTTAGCAGTACAACCAAATCCCATTTTTGAATTTCTGACTCCTAAGTTGAGAAAATAAAAAAACTGTCATCGGCATTCTCAAATGTAAAAATAAATGATTGGCTCTTTGAGTTGGAAATCAAAGTAGATAAGGACCACTACAGAACCACTGGCAAATTATGCTTTTTATCCAGTAAAAGAACAGGTGTTGGTTCATTCCTTGCTGAAAGGTAAAAAGCGACTCATTACGTTTTGGCTGTGGAGCCTTCTTCAGGTGTGTGTGACAGGTGTAATAACAATAATAATTATAGTAATTGCTTACACTTATACAGTATAGCGCTTTTCTGGACACTCCACTCAAAGCACTTTACAGGTAATGGGGACTCCCCTCCACCACCACCAATGTGCAGCATCCTACCTGGATGATGCAACAGCAGCCATAGTGCGCCAGAACACTCACCACACATCAGCTATCAGTGGGGAGGAGAGCAGAGTAATGTAGCTAATTCATAGAGGGGGATTATTAGGAGGCCATAATTGGTAAGGGCCAATTGGAAATTTGGCCAGGACATCAGGGTTACACCCCTACTCTTTTCGAGAAACACCCTGGGATTTTTAACGATCACAGAGAGTCAGGACCTCGGTTTTACGTCTCATCTGAAGGACGGCGCCTGTTTTACAGTATAGTGTCCCTGTCACTATACTGGGGCATTAGGACCCACATGGACCACAGGGTGAGCGCCCCCTGCTGGCCCCACTAACACCTCTTCCAGCAGCAACCTTAGTTTTTCCTAGGAGGTCTCCCATCCAGGTACTGACCAGGCTCATGCTTAGCTTCAGTGGGTTGCCAGTTGTGAGTTGCAGGGTGATATGGCTGCTGGATACTTCATGCTTTGGAGTCTGCTGATGCAGGTACCTAACTGATGTCTTTTTATGATGTATATTACATCAAATAATCAGATTTAGGCAAAGCGATGACTTTTTCACAGCTCAAAAGATTTGCAATTTGAAGCTACTGCTTTAAAAAGAAGCCAAACAGAAAGGGGCTTTTCAAGTGCACTGCACTGTAATAGTCTTGCAGGACTGTCTATGTGGATGAATCCTGGTATTGTTTTATGCTCTGTGTCCAGTGGTGATGCTGGGTGAGCACAAAGAGCACAATTCTTCAGCTTTTCCTCTTTTTGTTTGCAATTTGTCATCTTTTGATTAACAATTTCTTCACACGGTCATTCAGAGAGATTTTACAGCTGCAACAGCATACATTTATTGCTCAGATTAGGTTTACACTCTCTAACGGCAAACAAATTTTCCTTGTGAAAAAAGACATAATGCAATTTAAGACTATCAATGTTATTCACCACAAGAGTTTGTTTAAGACATCAGATGAAATGATTTACTTATCTTTCTCATATGCGCTGAGAGCTGGCATGTTGCTCTGGCTGCAGAGAGAGCAAAGAAGACACCAACACCAACCCTTGCTCTTCCATACCATCAAACTGTGACTTCATGTTTTTATGTATGTTCATAACATGTGTGCTCTTGACTTAAATTCTATCTTATGAGGGATTTCCATACTCTTGTGCTCATGTCATGACTTGATTGTGCTGACTATTATAAATGAAGAAAACCAAGCTAAACTAAAATAATCCTTTATTAATTAATCAAAGCTGAGAGGAAGAACAATAGGTCCTAAACTACAATAAATCAAAACCTTCCAGGGAAAGTGATATAACTCCCATTGCACAGCAGTTTGGTCCATTTTGGGTTTTGCCGGCAGCAGCCTCTTGTGCACATTGCTCTGATATGCCACATAAGGATCATGGATTCATTGTCACACATCCATCTATGCAAATTTGCTCTAAGTAATGTAACATGCTTGAAAAACCTAGCAGCAGCCGACACCCTTAAGAATCTGCAATTTGCACAACTGAAATGGATTGAATCTGTGTGCAATTGGAGTCTTATCTGTTTGCCTCACTCTCAAGAACAAGAGCCAAATGGATTACAGACTGAGACTGGGTTTGGATGCACAGCTTGTCTTGGCGTGATGTGTGTCCAGGTTTTTCCGAAACCCTCCCTGGATTGCCTTTGATCCACTCCAGATGGCCTCAGATGCTCCCTTTGAGAAGCACACCTCTAGGGCACTGCCAGTTTTCAGCGTGCAGATGTCTTCTGATTGGTACAAGAAAGCAGCTGGAGCACGTGCGATTTTTCAACATTGCTCTCAAGGCTCCAATATGCAGTGTGGGCTGCTTTCTCCCCATATACTCCTGATTCCTGATTTTGAGACGCAGCCCTCCCTCCCGCAGGGGCCTTTGAGAAGACGTGCCCACCCCTGCCACGTCGAACCCCCGAGCGTAATGATCTCCGTCACTCCGTGTCCTCATATGGTACTGCCCTTCATCTGCACAGTTCATTAACTTCATCATTTATTCTGCCACCTTCTGAGGGAGCAAAAACAGGACAGCTTCTTTTTTTTCTACTGAATCGTCTCTCTCTTTTTTTTTCTTTTGTGCAAAGAGTGTGCTGCACAGCTGTTAGAGCGTCCATGATCAAACTGCCTGGAGTTCCCTGCCTAAAATTGAGCTAATTCCTCTGTTTAAGACAAGTGAGGGAAAAGTTACTGATGCCAAAATTAAACCTGATAACTGGACTTGATCCCCCCTCCTCCCAGCTACCTTCCCTGGGTAGTGCTGCAGCAGGGATTAGGATATCTGGTGGAATGCTTAGCCTATTTTTGTACGTGATGTCATTAAGTGGATCTTGAAAGTGCTGCCTGTTAAAAAAGCTTGTGTCCACATGTGGTTCGGGCACTGAAAGGCAGGGAGGGACACTCGCTCACTTTTGCTTTCATTTCACTTCACTAGCAGACTGTGATGATGTGAAACATGTCAATAAAATAGGTCTAACAGCAGTAACACCACAATAACCCTCACTGGGTTGATAGGCTGTGCATTGTACAAAGAATAGTTAACTCTTCTTAAACACTATGCCACTGAGATAATTGCATCCTCATAGATAATTTTTTCTGACATTTTCATTTTATCTGGGATGATATTTCGTTGTTTGGAGGAAATGATTTGAAAAGTCATCGTTCGCACATGTGTCAAAAAACTTTACTGCTATTTCAATTGTATTCTTCAGCCTTCTAGAATGCTCTGCATCTCCTTCTGAATCTGTGTGCAGTGCTTTTCAGGGTATCCCATCATGTCTCTTTGGCATGTTTCTGGGCTGGGTGGAAAGCATACCTGGGACACTATTCTGGTATTCAATGCCAAAATCACAAAGGTTTAAACTGAGCGTGTCTGGGGCAAGTGTATAAGAAGTGCTGGGGTTGAAGAAAGTGGTGGCAGAGAAACCCTCTTCAGCTTACTAGGTCATTTCTAGGTGATTCTAGGCCAACAGAATGGGGACAAAAGACTCAGAAGGTTTCAAATCGGCATTTAGACTCCCTGCTGTTACAGTGGATTGATTTCTGTTTGCAAGCCATACAAATAGCGTGCTAGGTGGAGAGACCTTGATTGATGCGGATCTTAAAGCCTTAAATAATTGTGCCTTACAGATCCTGACACTGGGGGATGCAGGTGTGCAGAGTTGTACCGGTTCCTCAGTGCTGGGAAGTCTCATGGGAAACCATCAGGGCCCCGGGGCAAAATCATACCCTGCTGTGCTGTCTGACCCCCGCTCTGTAAATCATCAGCTCATCAGATCAGCCTGGTCCCCGGTTCACAATTAAGACTCAGGTTGGATCACTTGCATGTACACATTCACATTTGTCTTAATTGAAATCATTAGAGAAATTAAAGACATTTTGATCAAACCCAAATATATTGCAATCGTCTTCAATATGTCTGACTGTGGATAATTAATCCCTCCAGCAGTTTTGAGTCCTTGACCAGAGCTGAAGGAAAGGTAGAAGGGAGATTAACAATGAAGCTGAAGGTAACTTGTTTATTGCATTTGTCTTTAAAACCAAACTCAGGTCAATTTGTTTCTTCTTCTCACGTCTCCTAGTTGACCTACTTGTACAAAGTGAATAGTTTCTGTTCAGCAAAACCCAGTTAAACACATTATTAAGGCGTTTCTCTCAGATTTTGATAAAACAATTGGCTTTTAGATTTATCTTGGTCTCCCAGATTGGGTTGACGCTGACGAAAACGTTCGCACACAGAGACAGTGTAACAAGTTTCTGGTGTAGCAGAGGGCCCTGTATGGTTCTAGTTCTGGGCTTGTAACTGAAAGGGTGTGGGTTCAGTTCCCAGGTGAAATACTGTGGTTGTGCAAGGCCCTTCACTGAGAATCCAATGGCTGCAAATGAAAGTCACTTTGGGTAATTGCTACAGACAAATGAGTAATAATGTCTGAGTGACAGCAATTAAATCCCATCTAATAACCAGGTGTACCTACCACTAAGACCAATAAAAAGGTCTGTCCTAAAAGTCTGGTTTGATATTAAAATTATACCTGACTTTTCTGCTTTTCTGACATTCTGTGCTTATTAAAAAGACACCACGCCAGTGTTTACCTTGTCCAGATATAATATATGGATATATTTGTGTTTTTTTTCAACATTTTTTTCCTTTGAAGAAGCAAACTGTATTTTGCTCAAATAATTTGTTTGTTTTTTCTTCCTTTCTCTGTATGAGCATATTCATTTTTGTGAATACAGCTGCCTATGTGAGTGTGTAGTTATACAGTACACTATTTCACCTTTTCATTTTGTTGGTAATTCCTTTGTGGCACTCCCCTTTTTTTAAGCTTCTTTTTCTTATGTTTGTTTTTAAAAAACAAAATGCCAACAGAAGAGTGATACCTCTGCTATTCAAATGAAGTCAGTACAGGGTGAAGCACAGTAAAAAAGTAGTCACAGGTCTAGGGGGGCAAGTCTGTTGTGTTGTCAGTTTCTGGGCAGGTGTGTGTGTCTCAGGGAAAACAGCAGGTGGAGAGGCGAAGGAGGAAAAGGAACCTGACCGGGAGGTTAGTGGTGTGCTTTGTGGATCTTGTCCAGTCCTGTTGCAGGAGGTGAGAAAGACAGAACAAGGCTGGACACATGGAGAGCACCCAGGAAGATGCCACGTGTATAGTGAGTGTAGCATAAAGAGGTGCACTGATCCCAGTCCAGCAGAGCCTTTATCAACTGCTCCATTTGCATCATCCCATCTGGATTTTTCCTTTTTGCCATTTAGCCCCCCTGAAAGTAGTACACGCTGGAGATAAATGCTAGGCAGGATCTCTTTATCTTTCTCCTCCAGTTCCTGTCGCATTGTAGAGCGTTTTATTTAATGGTGGCATTGTCTTCTTGCACATCAGCGCACGTTTGGCGATCTTCCAGCAGGGGCTTAATGAATCATAACTCAAGCCTGTCATGTTTGCTCAAGTACTGCGTGGAGCTGTGACTCATGTGTAACACACTGTTAGTAAACATTCTGATAATGACTCCCCCCTGCCCTGCACTGTTGACTCTAGGCCACAAAGAAGACTGTTTATTGCCACGCCACTTTCCTGGAAAGGTTGTAAAGCTCTCTGGGGAGGGGTGTGTGCAGTGCTTGTGCCCCTGAGGGTCTTCCAGGTACCTAGAAGGTCTGACAGGGAGGGGGGGAGGGTGCAATTGCAGCAGGCAGAAAGTGAACAGCTGTTGGATGCGCAACATTACCTTAAACTGTGTAATGCCTGGCTGCTGCTGTCACAGCGTGAGGAGACGTCAATAAACCAAGCATCCCTCCCTGCACGCTCATCCCATTGTTAGCTCCTGGGAACCTGCACCCCTGGGCTTTGATGTGCATTTGGACAGATTCATTTCATTACTGTGTTACTCACCTGCCATTTGTGTAAATACAGCGTTTTACCGGGAAAATGATATATTTGGGTTTTTTTTTTATTAATGCCACTGCAGATAAGGAATTAGACAGAGGGAGGAGATGCAGCAGATCCCTGACATGATAAACTTAGCAGCTGTGACACAACACCAAACCAAGGAATGGAGCAGCCACACACACCACAGCCTGGACTGTAGTCATACTACTACAATATAATGGCAGCCCTGTCTATTGTTTCTTCACAGTCTTGCCCCAAGTACTCATTATGTGCAGGAAGCACTGTATATATCAAGGGGGTGAATATATGACAGAAAAACTGGAAAAGTTCATTATTTCAGGGAATGCTATTTTCAAGATGGTCAGTTAGCAGTCTCCAGAAGAGTATGCAAAACTTCCCAAGGTCTATAAAAGGATTAAGCCAGCCCTGATCACCCTAGCAGTTCATTACACCTCCCTTACAAGCATCCATAGTAATGAGATAAAGAGAAATTTGGGAACGTGACGAGAAAGTGAAATAAACACTTTTTTTTCTTTTAGCAGAACAATCCTGACTATTGCACCTACAACAGTAAATACAGCTAACCTTTGCATTAAGATATGACATCCTGCTGACATTGATGTAGGTCTATATTGAAAAAGGTTTCAGCTGCTCATTTTAGACAGCTGTTCATAGGGAGAGGATGTCTCTGTAGGAATATTACAGGATTTCTGTTTTTTTTTTATTCAGAATTGAATGGTTCTCCTGAAGTCTCAGTCTTTAAGGGTTGGGCTATATGATCCAGGCTTGGGTTTATAGTTCATAGTTGTCTAAGCATTGCCAGGGGTAGGCCAGGGCTCTCTCTCAGCAAACATGGTGATCCCTGTGGCCTAGAGGGTACTTGCTTGAACTTGAACTTTATTGCCATATGTAACCGGTACATATACTGGTACAATGGAATTCTTACTTACAGAAAGTCTCTCGATTGTAAATAAAAAAACGTATAATACACAAAGTGCAGACTGTGCATCAAATCAATATACAAACAAACAGTAGACAATGTACAAGTAAACAGTTCTAATGTAAACAAGGCCAGCAGGCATATCACTTTGCAACTCACAACTGGCAACCCACTGAAGCTAAGCAGGTGTGAGCCTGGTCAGTACCTGGATGGGAGACCTCCTGGGAAAAACTAAGTTGCTGCTGGAAGAGGTGTTTATGGGGCCAGAAGGGGGGCGCTCACCCTGTGGTCCATGTGGGTCCTAATGCCCCAGTAGAGTGATGAGGACACTATACTGTAAACAGGTGCCGTCCTTCGGATGAGACGTAAAACCAAAGTCCTGACTCTCTCTGGTCATTATAAATCCCAGGCATTTCTCGAAAAGAGTAGGGGTGTAACCCCAGCATCCTGGCCAAATTTCCCATTTACCAAATCATGGCCTCCTAATAATCCTCATCTATGAACTGGCTTCATTACTCTGCTCTCCTCCCCACTGATAGTTGATGTGTGGTGAGAGTTCTGGTGCGCTATGGCTATAATAATGCAGACAAGTAAACTATGACTGCAGATGTGCAATAAATAAAATTATAATGAGGTAGATGGTGTAGGTGTGGTCCGAGGTGCATGGCCAAATGTGTTCACCAGTCGCACTGCTCGTGGGTAGAAGCTATTGAGGAATCTGATGGTAAGTGTCCATATGCTCTTGTATCTCTTGCCTGAGGGCAGTGGGGTGAAGAGCTCATGCCTGGGTTGGTGACTGTCCTCTGTGATGGCCAGAATTCTACCACAGCAGCGGTCCTCATAGAGCTGTTTAATCTCGGTGACACCACAGCCGATGATCTTCTGGGCCACATTCACCATTCTCTGCAGTCCCTTTCCTTCTCGAGAAGAGGTGTTGCCGTACCACACGGTGGTCCCGTTGGTGAGGACACTCTCGATGGCGCTCTCGAGTAGGTTCTGTGAGAGACATTCTCCCCTTAAAGGCAGAGCCTCAAAGGGAAGCAGGTTAGAAGAGACTGTCTGCTTCTTCCTCATTCTCCCCTATCTGAGGTTGTGGAGGCCATGAGCTGATACTTGATAAACACAAAATTGGTAATTCCAAAACTGGGAGGATATGTCATAAGAATATCAGTGATGCTAATATATATTTTTTAAAAGCATTTTAACATCTGGGCTTTGCTGCTGAGATATATCAGTTTTCTCCCCACTCCCCATTGTTGGTTCCTGGGCAGTGTGTTTCCTGCAGGTGTGTGCATCTCAGAGTAAGCAGCAGGTGGAGGGCTGAAGGAGGAAAGGGAGCCTGACTGGAAGGCTATTGCTCTGCTTTGTGGATCTTGTCTAGTCCTGTTCCAGGAAGTGAGTTCTGGCCTCCCTCTCCAACACGGATATGAATTGCGCAGCAGTTGCAGTCACTATGGTGACGTGTTCTTGTGCCTGCCCAGGGGGTGTAATTCCGTACACCTGGAATATCCCCATCTTGAATGGGAAAGCAAGAGAAGCTCAGGGAGGTGAACTATCAAGGTGCGTCACTTGATTACGCAAAAGGAACTGCTTCCGTCTCAAATTGCTCAAGGCTGTTTGAATAGCAAATAAAACTTGCAGGCTGCCTTTGGATAATGTCATGCCATTAACACAGTATTTCTATGGTTGTTTGTATAGTCAAATTCAAGTCAAGATGACCTTTTCCTCTTTCTCCTAAGAAACAATTTCTTCTGATGTCACTGTGCGATCCCAAAAAAAGCACACAGTATGCTACTACTTTCATGTGCATTATCTGTCCCAATTGTTTTAGCTGTTTTGAGTCACTGTGCTTGTCAATGTGTTTGTTTTATTATTTGACGCTTGGTTAACTTGACTGCCACTGGTGGTTAGAGCTACAGCAGTAATCAAAGTCCTAAATAAGATGTTTATTTTAGAAATCAAAATATCTATCAACGAATGCTGTTATAGTGGATCATGTGTGCTACGGTGGAGCTCTGGGACAATGATGCCCTCACCCTTGACATCGTATTCACAGGACAGCATACTAGAAATACAGAGGGTTCCGTGAGTTGTTTGGTTATTGATTGAGTTAACTCCAGAGTGACTTCTGTGTGAAATGTGTGGAGCTCTGAGATAGGAGTGTGTGATCCATGCAGCAATGTCTTGGAGAGTCTGCAGTGGGTTAAAAGTGGGGGTAAGGCAACAGAGCTCATGATGAAGCTTTTTGCAAGAAAAGATATGTGAAAAAATTGTTTCATTGTCTCCTTCTGAGCCCATATGAATGCTACATTATTAATAAGGTAATTTCATTTTACAGATTATTTTTTAAGAATGTTAAAGTGATACAATTTGTGTTCAACTGTATTGATTGATCGTTAACAGACTTTGATTGTTTTGAGAGCTGTGTATGGAAGTAAATAAATTCCTGGGTTCGTTAGTAAGTCAGCATTAATGCAATTTGTGTTATCTGACATCTGACCCTTAAATTGTTACCAAATGTCTCCTCCACATTGGTTAACATTCCACTCCCAGTGTGACTTAGAACATTGTATAGTAAATAGTAGATTCCAGAGCTGATATTGTATCAACTGTTTATTTGTGTAGCTAGGAGAGCCTGTTATACAACAGAGGGTTCACCCCAGTTCCTCTTTAATTTGATAGTCAGGTGTCAGAGCCCTGCTTTGAGGTGGGGCCAAAAGCTTTTCTTGTTGGGGAAAATCAAGCCATGTGTCATGAACTGATCTTTGAGCTGTTATACAACAGTCCCTTGCAGCTGATTCCACACTGGTTGTCACCAGTGAAGGCAGAGTGGGTTTATTATTATCTTCACTATTCATTAAACCTTTGCATTTTCATTGTTTCTTTCATAATCTCTTTTATCTGAACCTATGCAAAGTCTTAACTTCACAAACATACAGATGCTGACAATGCACTGCAGTGCTTGAAACACCAACAGAACAAAATGCTCTCATGAATTTGTATACTTATTTCAATTTCATATTTAACTCTTGTATCTTCTCTAACTGTAAATGCAATGTTTAAACCACAGATATCGTAGATGGTAAGAATTAGATGGAACACCCTTCATGTTTATAGAGTGTGTTAAGAGCATGCAGCAATTTATGCACTGTGAATTGTAGGTATGAATATGAATTAACTCTCCTCCAATTACAATTTAAACAAATTAGATCATGTTGTATGATATTATGCTAGTGTTTTCCACCATTTACAGAAGCAGTCTAAGCCAAGTGGTCACTCATGGTTTTATCATGGTTATGTGCTAAAAAGCCAGCTGGGAAGTAAAATGAAGCAATGGTCAATAAATGTAAACTGAGAGACAAGATAAGATCACTTTATTGGCAATACACAATTTCTTGTATAAGGAAATTGTCTTTTCACATACCCCAACTTACTCTCCATGAGACACACAGGCAGGGAAAGAGAAGCTTGGGGTCAGAGCACAGAGTCAGCCATTTATACAGCACCCCTGGAGCAGTTGGGGTTAAGGGCCTTGCTCAGGGGCCCAACGGAGTAGGATTTCTCTGCCGGCCACAGGATACGAACCAGCAACCTTCCAGCCACAGGTGCAGATCCTTAGCCACAGAGCCAAGAGTGGAGAAAGTAAAGATTTATTAAAGTAATTCTCCATAGAGGGAAATATCTAGAAGCCCTGCAGGAATGAAAATCTCAAGGAAGGGAGCAATGTGGGCGGAGGAGGTGCAGTGTTTTCTAAGGGAGAGCTCATTGTTGCCACAACTCTTTCCCTCTTTGCTCAGCGGGCTCAGCTGATAACAGATTACTGTATGATTGAACCCAGGTGTGTACTGTAAATTGAAGCCAGGGTGGTCCTAGGACAAGGTGTCAAACTCTAGGTGTCAGACTTTAACTGTACCCCAAGCAGGCCACACATACTTTAAATGATCAAAATGCCCAGCACAACCCTTACATAATACTATTTACATGCCAGCAGCCATATCACCCTGCAACCCACAACTGGCAACCTGCTGAAGCTAAGCAAGTATGAGCCTGGTCAGTACCTGGATGGGAGACCTCCTGGGAAAAACTAAGGTTGCTGCTGGAAGAGGTGTTAGTAGGGCCAGCAGGGGACGCTCACCCTGTGGTCCATGTGGGTCCTAATGCCCCAATGGAGTGATGAGGACACTATACTGTAAACAGGCTCTGTCCTTCGGATGAGATGTAAAACTGAGGTCCTGACTCTCTGTGGTCATTAAAAATCCCAGGACATTTCTCGAAAAGAGGAAGGGTGTAAAATTTCCCATTGGCCCTTAATTGGCCTCCTAATAACCCCCCTAATAATCTCCACCCCACTGATAGCTGATGTGTGGTGAGCGTTCTGGCGTACTATGGCTGCTATTGCATCATCCAAATGGATGCTGCACATTGGTGGAGGGGAGTCCCCATTACCTGCTTTGAGTGTAGTGTCCAGAAAAGTGTAAGCAATTATTATTACATTATTATTTACTTTGGTGGTTATTTTACAGTGACATACTTAAAAATGCAGTTATTAGCCAGTGTGTCTTTATAGATGCCAAAAAGCCACGAAAATGAGGAAACCATTTCCCCTGCCTGGAAAATGTGAAGGGATATAAAAGACTGAAAAACTGAGTGCGTTAAACAAGTTTCCTTTTCTTTGACCTTAGCTATGTTGAACAGTCTACATGTTTTAGACGTTATACTTTTATATCTTGTTAACTGCTGTACCAAGTTAAATGAAATCCTGGCAGATGATTCCAGCTCCAAAAAAAAAAGATATTCTTTACTGTATGTTAAAGTTTTTCATATCCATGCTTTTAACTGCCCTGCCAACAAATGCTTTTGAAGAAACAAAGCCCGCCAGTTTTGGGAGAACCCCATGTTTCTGACCACGTGAATGTCGACAGACATGAGGGAGACAGACGTGAAAGCGAGACATCAATAGTTTGTTTCATCCTCCCTGGCTGAGGAGAGCCATTCAGAAAAGTGGACCTCTTTGCATTCTTTTTTAATACTATCAGTATTTTAGACTGGTTTCTAGGTCAAACCAGAGTGAGATTCAGGCCATTCTAACCCCAGAGAAGCTGAATATCATTACAGCTTTTCAGAGGTTCATGCTGGAAATGACTGAGGTGCCCTTCAGATCTCTAAATGCCACGCTCTGCATCCTAGACATCCAACGAGCATCTTATCTTAGTCTAATTAAAAAACACAGACACACACACGCGCCGGGGAGGAACAAAATGTTCTGTAACATTTACTGTCTGAGGGCTGAAAATGATTTGTCACTTTGAAGAACACTGTCTTTGAATATATTACGTAGGAGTGTCATTTTTAGAGTGAAACATATTTAGCCCCATTTGTGGGGTTTGCAAAATAGTTCAGGAATGGTACAGGCTTTATTAAAATAAAAGGTCCAAGGTACATCCTATACAGGTCTTAGTTCCCCAGTCAGATGTTTAATTTGCTGTGAGATCAGAGAACAGGCACAGGTCACTGGACCTCCTTATATAGAAGAGTTGAGGGCAGGGGAAAGCCAGAAGAAATTCAATTTGAATGTAAGGGGCTTATCAAAAATATTGCCACTGTTGTGATTCATAGTTTTGGATTCAGGAAAAAAAATTAAGACCCTTTTCCCCTCATGTTGGTTCCTTAAATCTCTTCCTGAATTTAATTAATTTATTCTGACAAAAGCATGTCCATCAGAATTAAAATATTAAAATTAAGTTAACACCTTGCAGGGTCCAGGCCAGGAACTGCAGACTTCAAACAAAGGAGTAAACAGCAGATGCAGGACTGAACATCCCTTCCTTTTAATGTGGTGCCGGAAAAAGAAAACAGGAGATATGAATCTGAAAAACATCAGTTGTTCTTCAAGAGCCCAGGTTAGGGCACCATGGAAAAAGCTTCACTCCTCCCAATTCTGATTCTCTCTCACAAATGTGAATTTCTGACTCTTATTGAAAAAACAGATCCAAAATGTACAGTGTACTGTATATGTGAACTCAAAAACTCAAAAGTTGACATATTATTCCTCACTATTCAGCAAAATGAATTCATAATTCATTGTAAAAATTAAAATAAACATAAGGGGATTATCCATCGAGAAACAGCTGGATGGTACCATCAGATCAATAGGCCAGAACCAATTGTAATAGGGTAGATGAGCTAAATGGTAATTCCTCATTTGTAAACTTTCTTTTGTTTTATACAGTTCATATGAAATGTGCAGTTCTTTAAGCTATCTGCTATTTTTTTGTGCTGTGAGTCCCCACAGGAAAACAGGTTTTATCGGAACATTGTGGGACAAGGAAAACATGGGCCGAGAATCTGAACAGAAGCTATGGTGATAAAATTAAAAACAGTTAACAAGCCAATGTGGGTTGATTACTTTTTTATAGAGGCTGTAGATGTCCAGCTGTAAAAGCAGGTGACTTGTTTATACACAAACAAGGACGTTAAGCAGAAATCAGTTTCAGTGACTTGCAAACATGAACCTATTTGCTGTCAACAGAAACTGCTTAGTATTTCAAACTTTTGACCTTTACTCTTGTAAGCAATGATTTGCAAAAATTCAAGTAAAATCTTCCACTATACCATGTGACTAGGTTTGTTATGAACTTGTCTGAACACTCCCTTTCTCTTCCCATGCACATATTCCAACAGCATTTTCACACAGGCAGTTCCTCCGACTATATTTAGAAGGTAGACTGATAAAAAATAGGAATACCAATAGACAGCCGGGGGAAAAAAAGGGGGAGATTGTGTGGATGAGGCATGTGATGTGAGATGTCCAGTGTGAACAAAGCAGACGTTCTATAAATGGAGCCAGAATGTTCTGTCCAGTGTCTGTTGTTGTTTTCTCAGTTATTTTCCAGCTTTCAGTGTGCTCTGGCCTCTGTGTTGCTCCTGCTTTTCAGAATTCACAGGGCATCACTTGTCCTGAGGGAGTTCTGATATAAAAAAAAAATGTTGCACTGTTTCCGTCTGTACTGTCGGTACTCTAGAGTGTAAATGACACAGGGAAAGGTGTGAGAGGCCTCCGTACCTTTGAAACTGAGAAATAGGAGCAGTGATGATACTGGCTTTCAGAAATCGCAGCTCTAGTGTCAGAACTTACAAAGAAAGGAATCCAGGGCATGTGTTACAGTTCGGACAACGCACAATGACTCAGGGATTTCTCAGGTATTGTTTCGCAAGCCTGGATTAGGTTATGTTAATGTATCCTTTAACCTACAAATGCAAAGCATGTGAGAATCTACAATGTCACTCGCATTCGTTATATTGCACCAGTTTAGCTCCTAATCAGAGACGTGAAAAATCGCTACTCTTCGCCCGGTATGATCTTTCCCACAACTTCAGTGTCAAGTCAGGTGTTTTTTTTTTGCAGGATGATGGGAGTGCAAATATTATGGACTGTCTGGCAGCTCTTTAAAACGTATCAGTGTTGCATCTTGTAAGTTAATTGGAGCACAGCTGCATAACTTGCCTACCTAGCATCTGCAGTTCCTTACACACCTGTGACTGAGCTACTGGACTTCTGAAGCTCTGACCCTCTCCACTCAGAATCACCTGGCTGTTGCATTAGTAGCCTTCCTAAAAGGTGGGGAGTTAAATAAGTGGCAGGTGCGAGCTGAAAAAACAGCGGAAACTGTGCAGAAATCAGTGGATCGATAAAAATTGAAGCCTCACAAAAAAGATGGTGATGATGCTGATATACTATGTAATATAATGTATTTGTAAATCAAATTGCAGCTGCAGCAGCAAACATAGAGCAGTGAAGGAAGACATTGTGCACTTGGATTAGACCAGAGTATGCAGTACATTAAGAGAGTAAAAAAAGATAACTCAGGTCAGTAATGTAGTTTGACCATGTCCAGAGATACAGTGCTGGGAATAAAAGTTTATAGGTTGTATTTAGAAAGGGATCACAAGCAGAGAGATACTTTATTCAAGCCAGCAAGGGAGAGAAGGAACTTACCATACTCCTACACACCCTTGGTACACATAAGGTCTTCTTCTCCTGAACCTTATCTCAACTAAATTATGAACACAGCATTCAGAGCCCCTGGAGACAGAGAGCAGCTTCTTCTTAATGAAGGGGCTCCTCTCCCACTCCCTTTGCAATGCACAATATAGCAGATTCAGTAAGTCTTTGGGAAGTGACAGGAAACACGAACACCTAGGGGAAACCCACCTCGACACAGAAAGAACATGAAGACTCACCCACAATGTAGACTCCCCAGCTCGGAATCGGGCTGTGGACTCCAGGGCTGTGAGGCAACAGTGCACGCCACCACACTCCCTTCCCCCTGTTACATGTTTGAGTGTACCAAAAAAATAACATGGGACAAAGGAGGTGGAAAGAGCTAGCTGGAGAATGTTAGGAAGGAGTGCAGATCCATGCATAATCTTTCCATGAAGCCTGTTTCCAACCTAAACAAGATTAAGCATTTGACTTACTTATGATCGCGTGCAAGTGTGTACAGTTATTCAAGCACAACAAATAAGCAAAAGCTCTTTAGAACAAGGAGAAAGTGTACCAATACAGTGTAACAGGTTTGTACTGGGAAACCCACAACGCAGCAGCCACCTGCCCTGTGCAAGCTGTGTTTTCGGCTGAAACAGAACATCATTGCCCTCAGGGTAGGGCAGGAGCTCCATTTCTCGGGAACACAGGTCTGTTCTTTCACTTTTACTGAGCTCCCTGTTGAGCAATGTCAGCCTCGCATGTCATTAGCGGATATGAACAGAAGGCAGCCTTCTGATTACGTAACGCTGTCAGGCTCAGCCACAGCAGCGGAGCTGCGAATGAGGGAGTGAGTTCAGGTACAGCTTCATACTGCCTCCCCAATATGGTTGAGCCCCAGGACTCGTGAAAGAATGTGGAATCTGAAAGGGCTTGACGAACACTTGGCACTGAGAGCTGACCTTTTTCAAACTTTACATCTGCTTGTGACACCTAACAAGAAACTTGGCAAACGCAACGTTTCTGTGGCGTACCTTAGAAGTGCTGTGCTGAAGTCAGAGTTCACCTTTGAAACCTTCTGTCCTCACTGTACCATGACTTTTGCAATGCAATTACATTGAAAATCGTATTTTTTTCTAATTCTACTATGTAAGAACGATGTAAACAATTAGAATTATACAAGACATTATTACTATGCAGTTATAAGTTTAGTCCCAGATTTTTCTGTTATGTAACGTACAAGCAAACATTTAATCTTTGGTCACGTGGAGAAATTGATTCAGTCTGAAACAAGTGAAAATTAAGCAGATTGTATATTTTTCAGATTTACTTCTTTACATGAAGCATGGTAGGTGCCTTGAGCAAGCTTTCTGTCAACATAGCTGAAACACATTCCTACTGGACAATTCTTCAAACAGTTTTATTGGGTTGTGAGATCGATAGGCTTCTAGTAACTAAATAAGCAAGACGGGTGAGCTGTCATCTGTATTATTTCTTATTTTCAATTTCAATGAAATAGGAGTTCTCCAATTCCCAGATTCTAACCATATCACTACACACTCTAGTTGTGTACTGATATATTGACTATGTTCATCTATTCTCAAAGCAATTCTCTTTCTATGTTTTGTATCTCCTCTGTCAATAGAAAAATGTTCTAAGTGAAATGGTCCATGCCATAGATTTAATTCAATTCTTTAATTTCAACATAAACAAACAGACAATGATTGTCCTTTTATTGCCAGTGCATAAATTCTGCATGGCTTCATTTACAAGCGTGCATCAATCCTGATCTGCAATCTGCAAGGACTTTAATACTGTTTGAAGCTCATCTTGAATTTAACCTTTGCTCAAGTTTGAACAACAGCTTTAAAATATATTAAAATATATTAAAAAAGGATTCATCCAATTTGAGTGCACTTTTCATACCTGTGATTCTGAGAATACTGTCAGGTTTAATCATTGAGAACAATTAATTACCCAAAAGGATACCTTGTTACAGAACCCAGAATACAAGGACACCAAGCATACCATCATTAACTTTTCTGCAAAATCCCTCTATGTTTCTATGTTTACTGCGCTATATTATACAATTACTCAATTATCAAAGCAGGAGAAAATAATGAAATGCACAGTGAATGTTAAACATAATTTTTATGTGTAAAGTTATGGCAAAATAAACCCAATGTATTGTATAAGTATATTAAACCTATGTAAGTACTTATTACCACATAAGTATGTTGAAACTGCACGCGTATTGTACATAATTAACACCGTAAGTATTCATTAGAGAAGACATGTTATATTGCACTAGATTGAAATTGTTTTACTTGTAAGGTCTGATTTTTGCTATTAAACCTAATGTCATTTTTAAATTATTCCAGTTTTCAGGACTTCCTTTCAGGTATGTGATATATACAACAATTATTTAAACCTGAGTTAATTCATCTCAGCACATATGCCATTGAAAATCATAAGGATTTCCCCATACAATTCTGCTTGGAACTTCTGCAGGGGAAACTGTTTTTTGTGCAATAAACAAAGGTTTTCAGGTTTTTGGCAATGAAGACACTGATATAATAGCTAAAGTCTAAAAGTTAAAATGTACAATTGGTGGAGCGGTGGCACTGTGGCTGGAAGGTTGCCAGTTCAATTCCTGTGGCCGGCAGAGGAATCTTACTCCATTGGGCCCCTGAGCAAGGCCCTTTACTCCAGCTTTCCAGGGGTGCTGTATAAATGGCTGACCCTGTGCTCTTACCTGAAGCTTCTCTCTCTCTGTCTGTGTGTCTCAAGGAGAGTAAGTTGGGGTATGTGAAAAAGACAAATTCCTGATACAAGAAATTGTATATGTCCAATAATGTGATCTTATCTTATAATTAAGCTTGTCCCTGTCATTTTCAGGACTTGCAGCCATAATACTGTTATTTTTAAAAAAATACTAAAGTAAACAAGCCATTTCATGTGTTGTAATGAGATGCTAGTTCCTTGAGTCAGAGCACAGATCTTGTTTAATTTCTAATGTACCACTGAGAATGCATTCGAACACAGGGTATTTTTGGTTTATGGAATTTGAATGGAATCCTTTGCAGGAAATTCTCATGAAATACATCAGAAATATGTCAGCCCACGTCACTTCATTGGCTGAGCAAAAAAAGAGAAGCAGAAACTGTATCTAATTCCCTCAAGGTACGAAGTCATTCTCAGCATGATATAAAATCATTCCCACGTATGATTTAAATATGCAAACAAAATAATGAATCACACACACACACACAATGCTTATATAGTGGTATAGAGTGTATGAACTATATGATAAATCAACCAATATACAGTCTCTGGTCAAAATATTAGGAACTCTCAGTCAAATCAATAGGGGAAAGCAATACATACTGTATTTGGCAAAAGGAACGCATTACCAACACCTTCCTTGATTAGAACAATTCCCAGAACTTAAACCTATGAAAAACTGGTGGAGCCTCAGGAATGTGTAAGTTTGGTTCCACACAGAGTCACCCTAAGCACAGCTTCATGAGGTCCTGCAGGAACATTGGATAGAATCAGTACAGGGAATCCCTATGAAATGCATGGTATGATCTGTTCAAGCACCTTGTACCCCACACAGATACCCAGCACATTACGCAGTGGCAGTTCATGATGTTTAAACCAGACACAAAATATTTTCTAGTAAATATTAACAGGGATTCTTTAGATCAGATTGAGGGTTTCAAAACAGGGATTTCATTTCATCGCAGCTATGAAAGTGACCTGGCACTGAGCAGAAGTCAGTACAAATGCAGGCACACTCCCAACAATGTGGCCATTCAATTCAAGTGTGCTATCTAAAGCTCGATTTTCTATCACACATTCTGGGCAATTGATTGCTCTTCAATCCAGCACTGTTTTCATTGATCTGATGCACCCACCCACATAAAGAGCTGTGCCAGGCCCCCACTGTGCCCATATGGAAAGTGGCATCAACACTCCTGCAGCAACGTTGGCTCTAGGCAGTGGGGAGAGTGCTCTGCCAGTGGAAGAGCCGTGTGGTCCATGGATTTGCTTCATCCCCAGTCCTGCTGGGAGGTGGGGGCGGGGTGGCAGGGTGGCAGCAGATAGCAGGCTGTTCATCTGCTCCATTTCTGTGTATTTGACTCCATTTGCTGAACTGGGTGGGAGAGAGAGAGCGTGACAACATGTGAAGAAAACGTGTCCATGCTCTTCGGAGATGGATTTGGAGCGCTCTTGATACATGGACATATGGCTATTAAAAATGTATAAATTAAAGTGAGAGTTTGGCATAGGGGGATGGGGGTTGCAGGAGCAGGGGGAAAGGAGCCATTTCTTTTGTGTGTGTTATATGGATCTTGACCGACATGTCCCATGTATTTTCCCAAAACCATTTTCTTCTGCATCGGAACGTGGAAAGTTTACATTGGAGAAAACCAAATGTTGTAACAGCAGAGAAGGCTTCTCTGGGCAGATTTCTAAAGGTTGTGCTGGTGGTACAGGAAGTCCATTTCACAAGGGGTTTCATGTTCTGGCTGCAGAGGGCAGGGGAGAGGATGTGTAAGAGGGATCAGTGGGAGGAGAGGGACAGGGCTTTTTTCAATGATGGGGCTGCACATCAAAAAGCCATCACATGTGCTGCTAATTAGCAGCTTGTTAGCAGAGCCAGGAGGGGCGAAGAGGTCAAGTGGACAAGCGAGAGTGTTCATAACCTGTCCTCAAGGAGCTGCTCAAGTGATGGGTCTGTATCTGAGGCACCACGGTCAGGCAGGGCCTGCATTTCTTGGCGATGGGGTTTCAGAGCAAGAAATCAGGCTCCCCTTGCGTTGCAGTTACAAGCCATTTCCCTTTCCACAGGCCCGGGTCTCTTGCGCAGACTTTGCTGATGAAGCAAAAAATAATGCAT
Source organism: Lepisosteus oculatus (assembly GCF_040954835.1). Classification (NCBI taxonomy): domain Eukaryota; kingdom Metazoa; phylum Chordata; class Actinopteri; order Semionotiformes; family Lepisosteidae; genus Lepisosteus; species Lepisosteus oculatus. The sequence continues at coordinate 35,265,624 of NC_090700.1, forward strand.
TTAATGCTCAACGAGAGCACAGTGATCTGTGATTTCCATCAGTCTCTCATTAAGCACACGCATAATGTTATTTACATTTGAAATAGTGCCCAGATAGGTTTGTTGATCGGTTGAGTAGTATTGTTATGCATTATCAGCAAAAGATATGACTATGCCGTGCTTGAGTAATGAAGATAGTCTGGATGTAATTAGCATGACTAAAAGTGGCCTGTCTGGGAGAGACGTTGCCCAAAGAATAACACATGAGGGACTGTCCATGTTTGAAAGGCAAAGGCAGAGCCTGAAAATGCTAATCAGCCTCTTAACAGAGGTCCCACCCAAAATTACATCTGCTATGCAAAGCCCTTCTGTTAGGCTCTGTATATTGCTACACACTGCCAAATAAACACTAGTCAACATTGATGAGCAGTAAATGGCTTTCCTCAGAAAACATGTGTTTTAAAAATTTAAGCTCTAAGCATTAAATAAAAAAAATAAAATTAAAAAAAAAAATGCATCTGCTTGCTGCGAGTGCAAGAACACAGCATGTAGTTGTGGGGATGCCTAAGGCTGATGTGAACAGTAACCAAAAAGAAAATCACCACAATGAGTCTAGGCGATAGCTTGTCTCAGAAATCCAGGGAGTATTTAAGACAGAAACATGTTCTTTAACCTTTTTCAACGGTAGTACATTTTTTGTTGCAATCCTAAAAAGCCTGACCCCTATTCATGCTGCACACGGTACAGAAGCAGCCATCTCATTCTTTGGCCTAATATTCCAAATTACATTTTTCTTCAATTTAATCACATTTCTTTTGTGCAGGCAATTTTCTGTTCATGTTAACAATGGGCATATCGGGCTCGAAGAGCGCTTAATTGGCATGCACTAAGCCAGAGTGATCTCTATGTGCGTGAAGACACTTTTCCTTTTAATGGTGAATTCTAATAAGGTAGCTTCATGGCTTGTACAGGCTTATAGGGCTGCAGGTCACATATGCTTATAATGCAGTATTGATAACAGGAGCGTGGGGGAGTCCCTTCCCCACCACCATGTACACACAACAGTGCATTGTTTTAATTTGATTTAATAACTTAGCATGTTTTACATGTGACCTTTGACTACTGCTCTGAGAAGGGGGGTTGTGGCTGCATTAACCTCAGACAATCTATGGTCCCTGGAGAGAAGCAGGGTTAACGGTTAACATATATTGATGCTATACATTAATCAATCCCCTTCCTGCACTGTGATAGAAAACACACAGGCACATGTGCGTGGGTACCTCTTTGCATGAACACACACACATGCAGTATGTGTGAACACTTTTCTAGACACAGATAAAGCCACATAAAACTCACAAAAACTGTCAGTCTGTATTTAAGGCATTCTGCTGCTGCAATCTGTTTCCTCGCACATTATTCTCTGCATGAACAATTGAGCGAATGTGTCTGAGCTTTTGTTCATATAGTCGGGCCTTTAAAAGCTAAAAAGTGAACGCTGCACACATCCATGAATGTAGCACACAGAATCTTGCGCACACCAGAGTTACACTCCAAACAATGTCTCCCTTCTTGCCTCGTCAATGCAGTCCCATTGTTAAGGACTGACCCAGAGAGATCAATCAGGGTCACCTCTGGCATTTCTGGTTCTAACAGCTTCCTAAGTGCCTGCTGGAGTGACCCCCCTCACCCCGGAAATCTCAGGACAGCAGCAGGTCAGATCCAGCAGGAGGAGGCCAGCGAGAGCACAGGTGACACAGTATCTCTTGGCCCCCAGCAAAATCCTCCTCAAACCCCTAACCCTGGCTCTTTCAGAAATAGCCGCCGTTTAATTCGACTGGCTGACTTACACACGACAAGAGTGCTATAACCAGACAGGCTACATCGCAATTTTGCTTCTCCGCTCCCCAGAGGATCCCTTGCCTCCACGGCCGACACACATTTTAAGTCAACTCCACATATTCGACGCGGGCAATTCCTTAAGGAGCCAACGCTGGCTATTTGAAAAAGGAGCTGACTGACAAGCTGCCTGGCGTGATTGACTCGCTGCCTAATTAAAGGGAGAGGGGGCAGGGCAGAGGGGCAGCGGGTGGATTGGTGATTGGAACTGCTGAGAGAGCAAAACGAACAGTGCGAGCACTGGAGGAGGGATATATATGTATATGCATATGTAGATATATATAGCCTCCCTGATCCCCATCCCCTGCCCCTTTCCTTGGGTAAACTGAGCTTGCTGGTGCGGGGTAGCTGGGGCTGTGCTGCAGCTGTCTCTGTACACTAATGTAACCACTCCTGAACGCTGGGCTGTGTGACAGCTGTCCGGCACCAGCAACCTGCAGAGGACTGTCATCGCTGCCTGCAAAGAGCCAGGCTTGCAGCAGCTGGTATTTATTTACTTAGTGATGTTTTGTTTTGTTTTTTTTTTGTCGATGATTTTTATTTATTCCTGGAGCAAAATCACTGTCACAATCCTGGATGTCAGTCCTCAAAATCACTTCGATGTAGCTCCAAAAATCCAGTCACAATTGAAATATCACAATAAGAAGAAGAACAGATCTCTTTAGTCATCATCATGTATGATTGCTTAGCTTTTAGCTTTTTGTCTTTTATGAAACAGATATTTTCCTTCATAAATGGTTTACAAATATGAAATTTTTAAAATTCAGAAGAATCTTAAGAATGGTAGCCATCACCTTGAAATATTTGAATCTGTATGAAGACTTTGTTGACCAGAATTGTTTAACAATGCAGAGATCGTGCAGGTTGTTAGAGGAAGTGGGAAGGGGCTGGTTAGCTGGGAGAGTTTCATACTCAGCCCTTCTTAGAGGAGCACAGGGGACGCATCTGATTCAGACTCTGAAATGTTGAACTGCTGATCTTGCATGAGAATTAAAAAATGGCAAATTAGCCATTAGCCTGAAAAATCACTGAGGCTGGTACTACCCTCCACCCTGCCCCAAGCCCTGCCTTCATAGATCTCGTCTCAGAGAAGGCAGGCAGAGGCCAGCTGAGCTGAGCCCCATGCTCATCAGCACACACATTTTCCAAAACAAGCTTCAAATTTCTACCAAGTGTCTAACCTTGTTGAAAGTCACAGGAAAGCACATGTTGTTGTGTGTATGCCAAAGACATTGAAACAAGAAATGTTAGTGTAAAAAAATAAATCCGTAAAGTAAAATGTTCAGTCATCTGCATGTTGATGGCCAGCCTCAAATCTCATTCTGAGAGCACTATGTTATCTTCAGCAGAATATGCAGATGCAGAACTTGAGACATCCTTTTTTATTAAGCAGACACTATATTACTGTTACTCATACTCTGCTGTTACAGCAAATGTGTGTTCTGCCACTCATAAGTATAATATGGAGCATTATAATTTACTGGTATCCTTTTGCTCATTATAACTTTATTTGTCATTGTGGCATTTATATTTCACAAGAAGGCATTGCAGAAAGTAAAAGGCAGTGCAGGAAGACACTCCATGCAGCACGGGGAGTAATGAGCAGAATGATCTTTCTGGGCCCAGTGGAAACCTGGCTTGAACACAGAGAAGGTGGTGGCGGAGGCGGAGGGGGGGACTGCAATACTTGAGTCTTGTGTTTCACCCCCTGACGTCCCAGAGCAGCTCAGGTGTTCGCTGGCCTGCCCATGTCAGGTGCAACTCTGACACCAGCTGTGCCCCATGTGACTGTTTACATAACACAGGACCAGAACAGCCCTCCGGATCATCCGGTCCTTATTCTTGGCTGTGGGAGTTTTCCTCTGAGGGCCAATAAATGATCTCACTTACTAATCCTGTTCAGAGTCGCCAGCTTGACCCAGTAGCGGCAACTTTGCCTTTACAGAATCGCTTATCTCTTATGCAGCATTGTGGTTATCATGTTGGAAGAAGGCGTTTGTCTTGTTGTCTCTTCTCCCTTTTGTTTTCCCTTTTAAAGGTTAAGTTCTTGTGTTACCAAAGCTGGAAAGAGTAATAATACTAATAATAGCACCGTGTTCCATTGGATGTCCTATAATTGAACCTCTCAGGTTATTCATTAAAAGCTTTTGATGCGTCTGCAGTTAAAATTCTCCTCTTTGGTGAAACCCAATCCTGGGCAGGGGTCGTGGCTTTTATTTTCTTACAATGCGACGGGTGTATGAAGTCTGCGAATCATGCCTTATAAATAGCCAGTTGGAGTAATAGCCATGCACCTCTGGACTATATAAATAAAGTGCTGAGGCTGATTAAAGATTAGTAATTGGCCACACATAACAGCGAGGATTTCCAAAACAGCTAAACCCCGCATCTAGCAACACAGGCACATGCCCTGCTGAGCTCATATCTAGTCATCAGCAACTCAGACTGGCAGTGTCTCTTTTCAGCAGTGTGCCAGGGCATCTGGTTTACAAGTCGAACATTCACTTCCAGTTAGTTCCCCTTACATAGATGCACAATGGTATTATGGAAAAATATACTACGGTGCAGTCAAAGGTACAGAAGAAATCACATTGAAAAGCAGAATAAAGCCATTTACTTGTAGTTCACTTCATGCTTCATTTATTTTTAACTACTCTGCTTAGTTTATATTAGTGGAACAGTTAAATTGTTGTGTAGATTTAACTAATCTTTAATAAGTGCAAAGAAAAATGGTATATACAATATTATCTATTTAAGACGTTATCATGCCTGTTCAAGTAGTCAAATATATTAAATATATATTGCACCTTATGAAAAACAAAGTTCTCTCTCTCTGGCCTTTACACCCTTGTTTGTTTAGGTGCTGTGAAATAACTCTGGTCTATTGTATTCAGGCGCTTGTCTGATGTGTGTGATTTATATTGTATTACTATAATCGTGCCTTTCCTCCATCATTTTCTCTGGGAAGAATAAATTTCAAGGTCATTGCAGCAATAAAAAAATCTCGCCATATGTTTGGGCAATGAAAAAAATTAAACGAGAATGGCATGCCATAATTTTAACTTGGTAACGAGAGAGATTAATTAGGATAACAGAGGGTTACAGCCTTCCTTCTGACAGAGGAAGAACTATGAAGCTAATAAAATCTAGATCATGGGAAAAGGATTTATTGCCTCTTTAAATGTAAAAAAAATCTAATAAAATCGACAAAATTGGTAAATAAAACAAAAATCAAATTGCCAGTCGCACGGTGGTGATACTATATATCACAGCCACTTTCTCTCCTCCTGTTCCTGTGAAATGGCAGAGGCTGTTAGGAACCTGGTGAGGTGAGAGGTTTGGTGCCTGGCCCTGGCAGTGTTATCACAGCACACTTCCAGGCTGTGTGTGCCAATTGCGTGCCATCATACTGGGTGGAGATCATTTTCATACGTAGCAGCTGTACTAGCCCAAGATAAGTTGACTCCACTCAAGCAACCTCGTTTTTATCAGACACGACTGTCAGAAAAGACATGGGAGGTGTTCGTCACTGAGTTTTGCATGACGTCAAAGGGTTGGTACACAAAAGCTAACACTTGTTTTATTTTGCAATCACGTATGATTGCTCTATGTTGTTGTAAATGCGTATAAAGAAAATAGCTAATGGTAAAAAGGAGCAAATATATCACATGGAGACTCTCTTTGGTACCTTTATCCAGTGATGCAGACAGTGCATCCCCTTCTGTCTGTGCATCATACGTATTTTTTTTTCAAAGAATTACTTATTGTGTGCCATACAGCAAATATATTCAAAAACAGTTTCTTCCCCCAAGCAGTCCGCATCTTAAACAGCTCAAATTAGCACCTGCACAAGTTAGCACCTGAACTTTAAGGTACTGCACTGTTTGCACTGTGTTCTGTCTTGGCTGTATTATAATGTATATTGTCTACGTTTATTGTCCATGTCTTTTTGTCATTTGTGCCTTTTCTTTCCTCTGATGCTACTGGGTACAGCTGAACGAGTAAGCATTCCAATACACTTGTTGCATATGGCAAATTAAGAAATCTTGAATTTATATGTAATTTTGTTTACAGTGGGTGTTAAAAGTGCAGGATTTTGGCGGTCAGTATTGGGTAGATTTCTAAAAATCACTGTGACATTCAGGTCCTCAGAGCAAGGGAAAAGTCTGTTTTCTGACTGCTTATCTCCGGAATGAAATTTGTTGTTAATAAAAATACATCAGCTATAACAATCTCATACAAGGGAGAGTGCCACTGCCAGTATTTTCAAAATCCAAATTGTAATCATATTTTCAGACTTTGAATTTCATTGTTGATAAACACTAAGATATCTGAAATAAAAAAAGGTTGTGGTAGAAGAAGTCAGACCTACTATTTATACAACAAAGTGACCTTTCATCCTCAAACAGCCAAGAATGATTGGATATTCATGATTCACCAACATTAGTAGATTAAACAACAGTCTTCAATGAATGGATCATCACTGCCTTTGAGATAAAGAAACAATGCTTGTTCCTAAACAACTGCAATGGGTTTATAGGGGCCTAATGACAGGGAGTGTGCTCAGACAGCTGGATACACACAGCCTTCAGGCTGTGAATGAGATGACGCCACTGTGTTGTGTACTCAGACCACAGTCATAACTGCCCTACAACTGTCGCAGATACATCAGAATAGGAAGGAGAGATTAATGGTTGTGAGTGTGCAGGCTTAACTGTGACAAGAAAAAGCATGGCGCAAAGGAAAGTCATGGCAAGGCTAATCCAATGGACAGCAAAGCAAATCAAACACACAGTGCAACAGGCGAAGCTACCACAGTAAAGCCCTCAGCCTGAGTGAGGAGAAACATCAGCAGAGCTGAAGTACATTGCAAGCATTACAGATAACGGGAAAATGTTCTAGATAATGGGTCAGATGGTCAAAAAAGAACATCTGTTTGATTAGCCTGTTGAGTTAGAAGCCATTACACCCTGTGCGAGGTTTCTAAGAGGGTTTTTACCCTTCTGTGCACATAGAGACAGAATGCAGAGATTCAAACATGTAACCTCTCATCCCTAGCCACAATCATTTTATGGAGATTCCCAGTATGGAGCAGAGAAAAACACTGATGTGGCCCCAAAGATGAATTACAGCAAAAAGAGTAGCAAGTGCTCTCTGGGGTTTAAGCTTTATGACTGTTTTTAAAAATCCCATCTGGGCTTTTTTTTTTATAATGAGAACACATGGTACAGGATGAGTATGTGGTAGTGGGGGGGAATCTGCTCTCCCACACTGTTTTGTTATTTCCGTCCTCTGAACAGATCATAAATAAGACAATTGGTAGCAAAAAACAGATAGTTATGAAGTCGTTAGCATGGCTTAATTTCCCTTGGGACTGTTATTGGCTAATGCGAGTGTGACACACGGCTCTTGGGAAAGTGTGCGCACTGGGGTTCTCTTTTTCTGCAGCTGGGAAAACATACAATCTGCCTGGAATGACTTCAGATACTTACTGTCAATGGAGCAGGGGGGAATCCCAGACATTGCAGAAAGAGACTAAGACCTGGCAACACTGGATAAAAATGTTAATTCTGAAAAAAGTTTATATCCTTTATATTTAGGAGGACTGCTTTACGCAAAAAAAAATATATATTTTATTTGGCGCACAGGTACAGCATACAGGTACTGTCTGACAGATTTCCTCAGCTATTCTAAACAATTCACAGAAAATCTGAACAAAAATATAGATGGATATATCCTTAAAGCTTTGTGACACATGATTAAAATGAAAACAGGTGTCTCATGAGCAGCTCAACTAGTAGAGGAGGTTGAGCTCCCCCAGTTCAGATTGGGGTTCTTCAAGTGAGGGTAGGGTGGGAATCATCCAGCAGAGCTGTCTCGGTTCTCAGAAACACAGAGACCCCAGCGGCCTCCTGGGCACTCGCTGGTTTGCAATCTTGTCAGTGAGGGACACACCTCTCCCCAGATTGACACTGGGTCTTCCTGGATGAGGCTGAGCTTCCTGTGATGTGTTGACCACTTGGCTTCCAGGATGTATCCCGGCCCTTACAGGGTCCGATTCCGAGGACGTGACTGCGAAGAACTCAAGACGAACATCAACATATTGTCAGACGCTTTCTCTTATAGACAGCCCGCTTTCAATCACGTCTAGAGGAACTAGTCGATCTCCAGACTATTCTAGCTGGGAAAGAGCATATCTTTGGTTCTCCTTGACTCAATTATAACCATGTCTTTTTGATTGTCTATACAGATTCATACACAACTCATTTTGTCAGGTTTAACTCAGCACAAATATAGTATGAGCATCTGATATTTTCATTAAATCACATGACTTGAGCTCAGTGTCTTGTAATGCCAAGGAATAATCCTACCTATCTGCTTACATTTTAAAAAGCAATTAGCACTATATACGTGCCCAACAAAATATTGATGTAAGATAGCTTTTCACTGTTCATACATGCATGAGTTTCTTTTGCTATCATCTTTAAAGCTTGCATGGTAATATTTACCTTCCAGAAGTAATTGGTCGAGCACCCCAGTCTTTGAGACCTGGGAGAAAGGCATGCATAGAACATTTTGGAAAAATTTAAACTTGGACCATTTTTGTGTCTTTGAACAGGGCATGCTACTCTGCTAATTTTTTCTGTAGAAAAAAAAAACAACAGACTTTTTTGAAAGTTCGAGGAGAGGTTGAAGAGAGTTCAGCCCAGTTTACAGCTCGCCTCTAGTTCTTCCCTGAAAGGCCTTGTCTTATCAGAGGCAAAGTCATTTATGGAAAAGACTTTGAGAGTAAGTTCCAAGAAAGAGGGCTTAATTCTGTAGAGTTTTGACATCATACTTCTGTAGAACATCCATACATTCTGATAAGCTCTGTGGAATCTGTAGTTAATGGCAACATGACTGGACTGCACCCAGGAGTTAAAATGCTTGCTCATTGCTTATGAGTGAAAACTGAGCAGTCTGTGTCAAGGCATCATTTATTTCGTGAAATAATCCCCTTTTTCATTTTGTGTCTTTTTGTTAATTGCTACCATATGTCTAAACAGGGTATGTAGTTTGTTCCATTTCTACATATTTTATACTGGAGTGGAAAAAATAGCCTAAATGAAATAATAGCAGCTTTAAAAGAAATTATAACTGAAAATACAAAAAAATATGTTTTCTTGGTGGATTTCTGTCTTGTGGTCTTGAGATGTGCTTATTTATTAATTTTTTTCTCTCTGGTCATAATTAAAAAGCAAGTCTAAGGTCTCTATAGTCTTTTTAAGATCTTGGAAGAAAAGCATGGGAAAATGTAGTTCAGAAAATAAGCATGGCAATGAAAATTATACTAAATGACACACCAGGTTGTAAACTTCTCTTTATTTTTTATTTATATCTGTTTTTTTCCCACTACGTTTCCAGATAAAACCTTTGGATTCGTGAAACACAACCCTCTTTTCTCACAATGATGGGATCCTTTTTTGTGTTTATTGTTCAAGCGTTTTTTCCAGTTTTAAATTTTTCTACTGTCTTATTCAATATTGGCCTTGGTATGGCACCTCTGGCACAGGGTACTGATGAAGTTGACGTGCCAGTTCAAACATCCGTGATGAAAACTGCATTCTTGAACAAAGAATTCTTGATGCACGTTGTGCCGTGGGGACACAAGAAATCTATTCCAATCTATCCCAACGATGGCCGTGCCCGTGGGGCTGCCATGTGTGTCCATGATGACCTTCTTGCATGGGAGGAGATGGTATAAAGCAGCAAGAACTTGTTCATTGTCCAAAGTTGTTGTTGTCTATAGAAACGCTTTCTGAGATGAAAGACCTTTAAGGAAAATCAGGTTGCTGCTGCAAGTTGCTGTTGGTGGAACAGTAAGTAGAGTTCTGCTCTCAAGACGACATTTTCCATATCAATGCTCCAGTATAGTGACTGGGAAGCCTGCACTGTAGGCAGCAAGCACCCTTTATATGAGATATTATGTCTTTTCATTGGAATAGGAGTCTTTCCCTGGTGTCCTGACTACAATACACTTTGGACTTGTACAGTCTGAACTCCCTAAGGTTCTTCTTTGATTAATCACCTAAGCAATTTCTGACTTCTCCAACTGATCTGCTGTGCAGGGGGGCTGCTGGCACATAAGCAAATATAAAATTTTTACATTATTAATACATGTATGTTTCCATCGCTCCACAAGCCAAAGGTTTTGTGCTACATTTGTGTGGCCTGGGCAACTGACTTTCTAAGCACCATGAAGTCAGATTGTAACTTCTATCTACTGCTGTTGGTAATACATAGGGCACAGCTCTGCCTGGAGAGCTTCCGTTCAGCTTCTGTTTTAATTAGAAAGGGAACATGTTGTCAGTTTCACAGGAACTGTATCTTGCTGCTGCCTCTTGTCTGTCGGCATCGAGTGCCATCTCCTCTCCGCCCCCCCCATCCGCCCACTCCGAGAACCCGGCCTCCATTCACAACTTCCACAGGCTCCACCGCACAGCCTCTCGCACTTGCACTTCCTCTTCCTCAATGGCTTTTGGGTGTAAAAAGAAGATACCATGACGGATTTTGTGATGTGGGTGGACGTGGAAATGTCACTGCCTTATGTGTTATGGTATTGCATGCTGAGATATTTCTGCGAAAGCCATTTATACATTTCCATCGTACAAAACACTTCGTGCTGTCTAAGAATTAAAAAAAGCATTGCATCCATTCAAGACATTCTTCTAAGAGGTAGAAGGTCAGACCAAGCTGTTGATGATTATTGTGTTATAGTTCATAGCAGCATGTCACTCGCTCTCCTGAAATGCACCATAGATCTTTATTACTGAGGCATGAGCCCCTCTTTCCCTATGGCTCAGGAGATGATTATGGATTTCTCAAAGCAATAATCATGGATCCTGGTCCCCTATTCCATTAAAGGTGCTATGCTATTACTAGATATCTGCAATTGCTTGCAGAGCCCTGTGCTGCCCAGTGAATTTCAAAGCACCAGACACCTCCTGCAGAAATGCTCACATCCCTCTCAATGTGACTCACAAAGCTAAGAAACTAGGTGTATTCATGTATGTGTTTGAATCTGCTAAATTTTGGTGTTTGTTGTTTTTTTTGACAATTGCATTCTTGCTTTATCACATGCATTAATTTTCATATTATACTGCAAGAATCGGTGATCATCTACTGTATATTTCATTTTTTAATAGATCTACTGCTAAATGAAGTGTATGTAAAAGCATAAAGCTATCACATGCTCTTCAGGTTTGGTTTTGATTCATTGATCAGTGTCTTCTGATTTAGATGGGCTTCCCATGAATTTTGTTGAGCTATCCAATGAACTTCAAAGTATCGGGTGATTTAAAAACCTCTTTGGATTAACATTGTCATTTTTAGGAACATATCTAGCATGCTGCCACAGTGCTCATCAGGACAGAATGGATGGATGCCTACTATGTTTATTGGAGCTAAGCTAAAACTACACCATGACACACTGGATCTATTGTACCCTGCACACTGAGCTCATTAGCTCACTGAGCTCATCAGCTTTCCCTAACTCAAACCTGGACAATGCAAGACATTTAGAGCACAATGTTGTGGTTGCAGTTGTTTATTTCTTTAAATTAAGATTTTTCAACCTCATACATAGAGCCTATAAAAAATTATTTCCTTTTCATTACAGAAAGGTAGCTTTCAGTACAGGTGATTAGAAATCTACCCTGATTTGAAGCACATACTTTTAGAGTGAATTTCATTTGGTCCAACTTGGATTGAAAATGGTCTGGATTTAAACAGAAAACAATGACATGGTGTTTGCTGTTTTTTTTTTTCCTCCAGAATCCACAACATGTGTTTCTTTACTATCCTAAATTATAGTCTGATTAATTTTTTAATAACAGACAGCAATGACTTGGAACTATATTGTATGATAATCTAATTAACTTTGAATTTTGAAAAAGAAAGAAAGGTTCACTCCATTATTGGTTAATTTAGTATGTGTTCTCAAATTGGAAGTTTATTACCTTTTAACAATGGCCAATAAATCTCCCACTAATTAAAGACAAGTTTTTTTTTTCCGTATGCAATTAATCAATAATTAAATACATTCGTAGGTCAATTAATTAAATATGATAATGTTGTTTTTTTCTGAAATGAGCTAAAGATAAAGCACTTAGGAAGGTGCTTTGATTTTTAATTTTTGATCTGTAATTAGAGACAAATAAGGCAACAGAAGCAAAGATTGGTTATATGAAAATGAGCACCGACAAAGGATTGTCAATTTTGTTAATCGTTTTCTGTAACCTGGAAATTCAAGTCTTCTGCATAAGTATCTGTCTCAGGCTCTGCTTGATACATACGGTATCTTTCATATATAATGTGTGGTCAGAAAATTTTTTCCTTATACATGCATAACCTCACACTGCTCTCATGGTGCCTGACGATGTGTACTTGAGTAAACATTCATAAGAAACATCTGGATACATCTGGTATATTATGATATTCCTTTGGCCCAACTGTATTAAAGCACAGTGAAGGCAGTTAAAGCCATTGGAAACCTTAGCATAAACCATGGAAAACTTTTCATCATGACAAATTGTAATGGGGAAACACAGCAGTTAAGAGCTTGAACATTTTTTCTTTCAGTATCAAACATGGGAGCTAGGGATAGATGAGGATGTGTATGCATTTCAGAGGACATCTGTGGCTGAAAAAGTCCCTTTCCCCTCGACCTCCAGTAGACTCTTCAAAGCAAGTGATGTAAGTAATGTAATTCTAGGATGTGATTGAGTTGTTTATCTCTGATCCCGGGTTATGACATAATGTCTCTTCCTTTTGCACATGCACTCTATTAGTTTCTTTTCAGTCTTTGCCCTGCTCTCACCTTTGGGCAGGATGTGCCAAGGGGATTCTGAATGCATGAGGGGGAATTCAGGGGAAAGAGACTGCAGTTGTAAAACAGAAAGGGAGAGAGCAGAAAAACAGAAAACACAGCAAAGACAAGTAGGGGAATCCCTGTTCTCTCCAGCTGCTTAAATCACTCTGATGTTTGTAAACAGTTTTCTGTGCTGGCATGGTTAAGGCTCAACCTTTTAGTTTCTCTTTCACACTGTCAAACTTGCGGTACCATGGTTTTCATGGAACATGCCTCTTCAGAAATACAGCTCCTCCACTCTCAATCCATTGCAGGACAGGAGAACAAGCCTTGTAAATCAAATGATGTACAGAAAATCAGGGGCTCCCCATGGACCACAGCCTTTCATTTTAGGCCCATTTGAATAGACTTTGTGCTCGCTCTTTTTATTATTTTAGAAAAACATTTTAAACTGTTATGGATTTTTTTCCCACCAGTGTTGAGCTGAGTGAACGCCAAACCACTGTGTAACTCTCAGTGGTTGTGTTTCGTCATCCTGCTGGTGTACTTTGTAATAGTTCCTTATTTGTTTATTTTCCTTCATATATTCAAATGTAAAAAGGGATGAAGTAAAGATCCACGTGGACTATAGCTCCTTCTGTATGTACTGATTATCTCTTGTGGAAACCTTCTATGTGCCACTGATCTTAAGAATGACAGGTTACGTCTCTTTTCCTGTGCTTGGCAGCCATTACAGTATGTCTCCATGTGCAAGTGTGACAGAGAGCCTCTAATCTTCAGGTGTGGTCTAAACAGCCCATTCAATTCAAATAATCAGGTCATACGTGTCCAACGTACCAATTCAATAAATACCAGTGCAACTCCACACCAAGGCTTGATTTGCAGACTCTCAAAAGCCAAGGCATCTGAGAGAGGAAGGAAAGACTGAGCATTGAAAGTGTGCCTCATACCTCAGGAACTGAAAGAGCCTTGAAGAACCAAACTTAATACTCTCACGCTCTCCCTTTCTCTGCCAGGAAAGAGGATGATTCACACAGAGACACTATTATTGTCCTCTTTCTGAAGACAGACGGAATATTTGTGGCCGGACAGGAATGTGCTTGGTTGGGAGGCACTCAGAGGGAAGAACGAGGCTGTGCGTGGGGTGGTGTTTCGAGCTCATAGCTCCTTCGTGTGCACACTTCCTCCCCCGGCAATGAGCACCAGTTTAGTAATAACCAGGGTGAAGCCTGCAGAAGCAGAACCCTAACATATTAAAAGGAGCAACCACCAAAATATCCAGTTTTGCCACTGGACGTGCAGTGTTATGAAAAGTTAAGATATGGCTTGTGCCAAAAGTGTGGTTTCTATTATGGCTGGGCCTTGTGCACTGAAATAGCAAAGTTTCCAAAGGCAATATTGTACAAGGGCTTTGTGAAGGGTGTTGGAATTAAAGGCTGTGGTTTTACTACACCACTGTGGAAAGACTATGGAAAGATGACATTAGGCACTCCATTGTCGCTCTCGACCTAGACCAGCTTCAAAGTCTCCTGTTTGGAAGGTGACTCTGAAGAGGATAATTATCCCTGTCTCAGCAGATACTTGCATCTAATTAAATCACTTCTCAGAGGACAGTTTGCAGCGGTGTGACCCTTAAACCTGTTAGAGGTGTTAGAGGGATATTACTACAACTACCATGTTGCCCACTTAGTTTAGCTTAGTGAAACTAAGTGGCTAACAGTGGGTGGATGATGGTGTTGATCAGGCATGTTTGGTCAATCTCCATGATCAAATCTCCTTTCTCAAAGACAATGAGCCAGCGAGGGCAGAGAGGCTGATAATCTGTAACAAGCTACAGTATCGGGTTTGCAATTAAGATCTTGTCTCCACAGAAGACTAATCACAGAGACTTTGTGTTGATCTGTTTTCCTTGTGACATGTCTCTCACTCTGAGCTGATCTTGCTGAGGTAAATAGCTTGTGATTTAATGTTTCATGCCACCTGGAAAAGATAAATAATGCCAAATTCTCCCCGGTGACTTCTTTTGTGTGCACGTGAGAAAGTTGTGGCAGTGGCTTGTGGCAGCTGTGTGAGCCAGACAGTCACACAGGAGTTTTATACACACGCACTGTGAAGGCTGCTGCCAGTCGTGTGCTGAAGAAAAGGAATGTTTCCAATCATGTGCTGTGTCAGTGAGGTCCTGTGATGAGGGGGCGGGGGGGAGGGGGCGTCCAGCACAGGTCATAGCCTCATGAGTCCAATCCCTGGCAAAGGCTCTTCAGTCTGTGAGCGTCTCTCACGTGGTCATCACCACTAGAGTGTGAAAGTGAGGCTGAAGTTTGTTTTTCAAAATAACCCTGCTGACACACCCTGCCCAGGTTGAAACTCTATTTATATGTTTAACGGCTGTGAAGAGAAAGACTCAAGGACTGGCAGGGCAGCTTTATAAAGGGGAGATTTTGATAACATGACGATGCACTTCAATAACACAGGAAAGGAGCCAAACTGCATTGCAGTGATTTGTACACCAGTCCAGAGCTGCAAAATTGCACGAGACAGTGATTAATAACTGTAATGTGTTTGACCTTACTTTAGACTAACATCTTCTGTGTGTTTGAGACTGTAAATTTGTTCGTTGGCTGTTCAGTTTGGAAGAATTCCTTACGTTCTCTGACATAAATACATTATATACTAATATTATCCTAAGTACAATAAATTAATTGATTTAAAGAATAAGAATCTGATTTTTGATGTCACAAAGGTGCATTCAGTAGTTCAGCTGTAGCATGTTATGGGAATGTATTAACAGACTGCCGACATTGCTTTTAATAAATGAATTGCTAGAAACTAAGCTGATGCTTTTATCTACACCAATTTACCAGTGGGAGAACTGTGTCAACAATAGCTACTGCAAAGTCACTTATTTGCAGTTTTAATCTCCTCCCAAGGACATAGCACAGAGAGGTTAAATCACATGCTCAGGGTAACGCACAATAAAGTCAAAGTGAGAGTTCGGGCTTGAACCGGGAGCTTTTAATTTAATGACTGGACATGCTGGTATCCTTACGTCTTTCTGTCTGGCTTTTAAACTGCTTTTTAATGTGTTTTTGGCCCTTTATATCATAAAATGAGGTACAAACAAATAAAGGACATTTAGTCCATGCAGCATAATGGTTTTCGAATAGTTGATACATCTGCATCTAGCTATTTCTGGAAGGCAGCCAGAGAGTTAGCTTCTAAAATGCAACTTTTTAGAGTTTGTTCTAGGTTTCAGTGTAAAATCCACATGCATCTTTTAGTTACTATATCCATTGATCTTGAAGAGTTCCCCCGGGTCGACTTTGTCAGTACTGTTGATGATTTTGTATACTCGAATCACAGTTTTGTGTTGATTGTTGCTTGTTGGCATGATGGTTGATAGCACTGGGTACTAGAGTTTCAGTGACCCAAATTGGGGGTATCATTTGTGCACTGGCATGCTTTCTATGTTAATGGTGTCTCTAAATGATCCCTAAGTGCTTGTGTGTATGCTCTGAGATGGACTAGCTTCTCATTCAGTGTAGTGCCACCTTGAGTCCTCTGTCTCCAGAACAGGTTCAAAGTTACTGTAAGACCAACATTTTCCCCAAGAGCACCTAAAGAAGTACAGTGCATTTAGCCATTTCAATGTATCATAGGTAGAATTTATAAACAAGTGCCTTGGGGGCAAGATAGATTAATGAATGCAGAGTAGCTCCTGAGAACCAGCGAGGTTAATCAAGTAGCATACTTTAGCAAATTATTTTATTGGTGCACTTTGTTTTTACAATCTAGCATATTTTCTCCACTACTTCCTGTTTATAACCACTTATTTAAAGAGATTAAGGGCTGAAAGAATGAGGGGAAGCTAACACAAGGCCTTTCTAAAAATGTCTTTGCCTGGTTATGTCACCTTAGGCAGATATTGAAATATTCGGTGAACACACTTAGTGATATCCACTTGGATTAAGTGACTGAGACTGTGGGGAAAACCTATCTTGCACAGCTGACAAAAAAAGATGAGCCATGCTTATACAACAGCTGATGAGGATCATGCCTGGAAAAGTCAGGGAATAAATAGAAGCATCTGAGTGGTTAGTGCAAATGCTCTCACTACTGCAGCTCCCTGAAGGACATACAAACATTTAACTGGTCAAAGAATGTGGTTCTTAATGGCACTTTTCTCAGTGACTTTGAAATACAGCAAAAACCCACCCCCTTGCACTCAGTACAAGCAAAACTTTTGCACATATTTGACTCAACAGGACCTTTAACTTCACAGTATCCTGTATTTCCACCACCTCAAGTTTCTGCACTGTGGACACCAATAAAACAAAACACTGCAATGACGTTTTCTCTGTGTGTTTATTTTTAATTAGTATCTGAGATTCAAAATGGATAAAAACATGATTTACCATAAAACGTTCCTGTTCATTGATGGTAAGTGTGGTTGGCTAAAATAATGTGACCCTTTAGATATAACCAAAATAGTAGCCAAAAACATTGAGGTTAGAACAGCAATTTTATTATTTTGTCCCAGTTGGGAGGTACTGTCATACAGTGGACTCCAGAATGCCCTGATTTTGCACACTTAGTCCACAGATGCCTTCCTTATCAGTCAGTAATAACTACAGTAAGTAAACATTAAACAGATTTTTTATTAACTGCAGTTCAAAGATCCTCATTCCTAGATGCTTTCTGGTAAATCTGATAGGGAAATTCAAAGATCAGCATTCACACTGTGTGTGAATGTAGGAGTGTGAAAACGAGAGCGCGTGAGTGAGCCTTTGGAATGTGTAGAATGTGAGTTTTCATGTGACAGGACTTCGTGTACTTTCAGATTTTCTCCTCTTTGGTTTAATCATTATCCGAGGGTAGTGTGATGTGCCAGCAGATCCTCGACTCTAAACTGGCCTTTCCGACTGGGAATGAACTGATAATGTACAATGAACACATCTTTACTTCAGCCTCTGTGATCATGTAATCAGGAAGGCAAATCCAGTGCCTTTAAGCGGATGTGAACTGGTATTCACCTGAACCAGATCTCTTGACTTACAATTACAATCTGTAATACCCCAACTCCCTAGTCACATTCCTCTGCTTATAAGAACTAACATTATAATTAAAAAATGTTATGATAAAAAATATTCTTTGCCTTTAGGATTTTGTGTAGTTATCTCTGTGACTACATTTGATTGTGGGATTACTGTACTGTACCAGACATATCTATGAACACTGATATACACCTAGTACACTTAGATAAAGTTCTATTTTTTTTGTTCATGCTCGAGAACAGTAAAGTTCATGTTAAAATTACAGCTCAAGCAAAATAAAACTGGAGTTAATGGGCATAAATAGTCACCATTGTAGACATTCATAAACAAGATGCCACTAATGTTGTCAAAACTGTCTCCTCATATTATTATTACAGATCCCTGACTTGGATTAAGTAGCTCACCTTGGGGAAACCCATATTTCTCCACAAAATTTTTCCTTCCATAACCTACTTTTGGCATGGCTGAACCAGGCTTGAGGGCTGCAAAATTGCATTTTGGTTAAAGTTAGACTTTCTCTGCCCCCTTTCATTTGAGCTGCATTTTCTTTTTCACGATCAAAGAATTTGACTCTTTTTTACAATCAAGGAAAAGGCAACTCAAAAAAATCCACCAATCAAATTTAGCAGCGCTATTTTAATCGACAGTGGCAAGAAATTAAGGTTTTTCCCGTTCTCTGTGAGTATTGGTGCACCACTGGCAGGGAAACAAGGGCCGTCGTGTAAATCCTGTGGTGGCGGTGAGCCCCAGGTTCGTGATGTGCTCTGCTCTTTGCAATCTCTAGACTTCGGCATGCCATCCCCTGTGTCCTAATGACAGAGCCTCAGTTGTTAATCCCAGATCTGGCCGGGTCATGCATTTGAGGTTACTGAAAAGAGGCTCTGCTCTGTTAATCCCATTGTTCTTGGATCAAGATCAAATGACTGACTCCGGACTACAAGATCTCCGAGCCGCCACACCCAAGGCTAACCCCATTACCTCCAACACTGCGTCATCAGAGATGAGTGTCCTCACACCCAGCAATGAATTAGAAGGGATGTACCGAAACTTAAATGTGTGCAGTAGCTGACTTATAAATTTAACCTCTTGTCTGTCAAGCAATTCCTATAATCCATATATTTCGAATAATAAAATAATCCTTACAATCATATAATGCTTTTCAGAGCATACCACTCAAAGTGCTTTACAGGTATTGGGATCTCCCAACCATCCCCACCAATGTGTAGCGCCCAACCAAGTGCCTTTGTATGCTTACCACACATCAGCTATCAATGGGAAGGAGAACAGAATATCCCATAGATGAGGATTATTAGGTGGCCATGATTGGGAAAGGCCGGGGGGGGATTAGGCCAGGACACATTGGTGAACACTCCTATTCTTTTTGAGAAATGCTCTTTGATTTTTAATGACCATGCAGAGTCAGGACCTCGGTTTTACATCTCATCCGAAGGACGGCACCTTTTAATACAGTATAGTGTCCATATCACTATACTGGGGCATTAGGACTCACACATACCACAGGGTGAGCACTCCCTACTGGTCCCACTGATAGCTCTTCCAGCAGCAATGTTATTGAGTATGTGCACTATATATTTTAGGCTCCTACAAGTGCCGAAGATCAGAGAATCTTAATTTTTATTCTTTGGAAAAATTGCATGCAGACTTTTCTTTCCTGTTCAAAAGTATGCTTTGAATCTCTCCATTTGTGATTTTCAATAAATTGTTTTTGTGTAAACTACCAGAAAAATAAATTTATCAACTATGAAGGTGAGCTGTTGGATTCAATGTCTAGAACTGTCATATTGCTTGATGAATAATTAGTAACACTGAAAAAGAATTGGAAAGCAGTTTCCTGTATTAAGATATGTAATGAAAGCCATTCAACCCAGGGGTCAATAAACACAACCTATGACCTGACCACGCTCTCTTAATCCCAGGATCTGGAGTAACTCCTACTCCCCGTTTTCAGCCCACTCTGGAGCTCCTCAGGTTTCCTGTCAGTTCAAGAAGACGCAGTGTTGGGCGTTGTTGTTACTTTTAACAAGCAATCCATCGCAATTACGAGTTTCATGTGTAAGAGATTACTTTTTTAAACAAAATTAAATTAGGGGAAATGTTTTTGTAGGTAATAGATCAGTGTAATTGATGGAAACACTTTCCAGTCAGAGATCAAAGAAGAAGGTCCTGGATAATCTCAGGATCTTCTGCGTTTTTTTTTCTTTTCAGCTAATCTCTCCATTTCTTGTTCAGTTCATTGACTCGGTTAGTTGAAATAAACTAATTAATAGCCCCTGGACAATGGTATCCACGACCATGGTTGGAGACTACAGTATTAGACAGTACAGTTATTAATCTATTATAACAATGATAAGAGATCAAACAGAAAACATGATTATCAATTCTACTATACTAGAATGCATTGTAAAATTAAAAGTAATTGACTTGTCGAGCATCAGAAAGGATGTGTGAATTTTAATACTGAAGAACAGTCAAAACTAGAAGAGGAGACTTTGGTGATTTCACACCAAAGGAACCTGTTGAACTCTTGCAGCATGACCCTTAGACAGGTAAGTGACAAAACAGTAAAATACTTAAGACTGCCAAGTTACCCGCTGGTATTTGTTAAACCTTGTATTATGCGTCTTCATTGCAACACTATTTCATTTGAGAGAAGCTTGTGGATATGCAAGGATATATCAAGTCGAAACTAGCACATAAAAGTTGTCTCTTTTATAAAAAACTCTGAAGGAGTTATTACCCCTGCAGACACTGAGTAGGGAGGGCTGGTGGTCAGGAGCTCAGACCACTACCATGGCAAGCAGGCTACATCATCCTGGAGCTGGAGTCTGAAACGCTCATCTCGGATTTGGACATGCTTTTCTGGAATTCCTCATAATTTAAGCACTCAGTTACTCTGATTGACAAGCCGAACATTTTCTTTTTCAGCTGGTGATTTAAAAGAGCATTTTTTTCCACCCTAACTCTCCTTAAACTTTCAGCTTCTGCTTGATTAGACAACAGTTTTTTTTCAAAATCTTCTTTGTACTTTGCATTTGGTTTAGAAGTCACACCTGATTAAAGGTACAGGACTCTTTTAAAAATTTCCGTTGATAACAGCTCTAAATCACATAATTAGACTGCCTGTAAAATTGAGCAGACAGAATGAAAGCCCCCAAAATGCAGCAACCCCAGTAGCTGAATTTACACCCCCTTTCCTAGACCCTCCAGGGAGAGGGATAGGATAAGCAAGAGTTTTTCGAGAAGGGAGCACTGCTATTTAACTGCTGTGCAACATCCTTGCCCTGTTGGGCACTGAAAGCACCATAAAAAAAGGAAGCGGTCTCAGCCTTTCAGTAGCAGGTTATAAGTGCGACAAGTGGGGGCAACTTCCATTCTCTTCTATCCTAGTCAGGTAGAGCCCTGAAGACAGCCTCCACCACCCCTAAGCAGGCCAGCAATGACATGAAAACTGACTTAGCACTGACCTTTTGGAGCACCCTGGCTCTTTCCCACATGGCTTTCCCCTTTGAAGTCGACCCCAAGGCATTTTTCTCATGATCTCCAGGGTCACGACCTCTCAGGACCTCAATGAGCCTGTGGAATGTGGAGCAGGCACCTGAAGAGTCACTTCCCAGAGTATTTCACTGCAGGGCAAAGAGGGGTCCACAACGCCTCTCAGTGTGTCTAATTCCCACTAAAAATATCTTTATTTCTAGCACTTCCTTTTTGGAAGTCTTTCCTGTGCCCTTTCCCCTTAATTTAGAAGCTGGGAGGTCAGGTTCCCAGTATGAGGAGGGAGGAGTAGGTTGAGCAAACTTCCACATCTTCTAGATAAAGAAAAAGCAACTGCAGCCTTGTTCTCATAAGAAGATTTTTTTAAAGAAATAGTCTGTGATGTGACTCATGAAGCATCAAATTTTACATCTATTTCTGTGCCTAAGATAAAAATGGCCATATGTTTTTTTGTCTGAAAGAAATCTCATTGTATTTATGGCACTAATTATCTGCATTATAGTCAACAGCAATTGCAAAGCACTTGCCTGTCAGTTAACGCGTAGAACTGCATGATTAACTGCGCTATTAACAACATACTTTTAATTTATTGTGGTCATGATTTAGGACTATAAATAGCATGTGATATTTTTAATATATTTTTTCTATTTATTTCACATCTTAGTACAATGTTTAAAAAAAACACCAGGGATTTTTTTTGTGTTGATGGGCAGATTGAGTAGATCATGTGTAAACGTTTATGTTTCCACCCAGGCAGTGTGGTTTATTGGTCTCTTGGGTTTCACAGGCCAGGGGCACAGGGTTAACCAAGGAGACTCCAGGTTGAATGAAGGCCATTATTTCCAAGTTAAGCAACCAATTAGGACAAATCGGGAGAAAGAGGAAATCTCTCTCTCAAGAACATCAATATAGTTGCTTAACTTTTGTGAGGTCAGTGACCTATAGATAAAAGAATCGAAATGTCATGGGATGTCCGAGGTTGCTAAAGTCAAGCCATTCTACCCATGTAAATGTATGTCATTCATTCTGCTCCCTTCTCCTTCTGTTTCTATGATCAGTGAGTGGGCTGTCCCCATGCAGGACTTCCTCCATAGCTTCTTATTCTGTCTTGCACTCCCATGATCAGACTAGTTTGCTAGCCTGTCATTCCCCTAGTCAAGTTTCTGTCATGTGGCATGTTTTGGCACAGACTGTGATTTGTGGGAGTGCTGTGAAGCCCCCAGAGCAAAGGCTTGATTCTCTCATCCAGTGAGAATATAGCACATCGCTATACCAGGCCCCCTCTGGTGCTCGGAAGACTCATTGACAAGGTATAGAAATGTCACCCTAAAGCTGCCATTATCAAGCAGTGTCCCTTTAATTTATGCAAGCCTCCACCCCTCTCCAGCTTTCTTCATTTTATCCCAGTAATGTGTTGTGCTGGTCAGACTGTAGCAAAGTTTGTGTTTGTACTGCTGTAGCTTAAAAATACTGTTGCGACTGTGTTGATCATAAACGGTGAGATATGTGAAGTACATGGCTGAAAGAAGAAAAACACCATTAGCAAACGACTTGTAAAGCTTATCGCCTTAAACTATACTTATAAGGCATGCTTTCGTTTTATTTTTGTGACCTAGGTGATGCATGTTGGTTGCATTTATACTTAGGTCTCTAGGCATTAAAAGACAGGCACTCAAACACTGCCGGCAGTGCAGTGTTAAGGGCTCTGGATCCCCAGCTGGAAGGCTGTGTGTGCAAGTCCCTGAAGCCGGCATTGTTGTTGTTGGAGGTAACTCCACGATGGACTCCTGTCCCCTCCAAGGTGGAGTCAGGTGTATTCCGTCTGTCTAGCGTTATAGAAACCAGGATTAACCCAAGCCTGTAGTTCAAATATGTAGTTCATCCTTTTTTGCTTGAAGGGAAAATGATTTTTGTTTCTGTTTTTTCCCACAGAGGAGCAGCAGCTGTACTCAGATGACAGCTGTAGAGCTGATTGGCTGTCATTTTTGACTGATGGGTGGACATGTGCTGCAAGAGAGTGGCGCTAAATGCTCTGCGGTTCTGTGCGAATTGTGAGTGAGTGTGTGAGAGAGAGAGGTGAGGCAGGGCGGGTTAATGTCATCACCTGTGCTGTTTAATAAGATCGTGACAGGATCCTGGGCTCTAGGGGGACGTTAGTGAGGGGTACCCTGGGATGGTTGTCAAGACAGCAAAACATGAAGCCCCACCAGGGAAAACAGGGATCTTCATTAGTAGGGGCAATACAGCACATGAGTGTAAAAGAAAATAATAATCTGCACCGAGCAGCACGGTTTAGTTCTCACAGTGTGTAGGTGCTAATGCGGGATGAGAAAAGACTTCTACCTGTGACACCTCCACCCACTCTCTGATGCTGGCAATGCGGGTGTGGAACAAGACTGAATGAATGAGGCAGCCCAGGACTGGCGGGTCTGAACTCGCCTGGGCTGCAAGAGGTAGCAGGCATAACCGCCCCAGTGATTGAAAAAGCTGCCTGGGAGTTTGCATTTTCCCTTGAAATAGAGTGAGAGAGTGACGAAGAGCTCATTCCCACGCTGTGCTGCAAGATGCTCCTCATATAGGTGTGAGGTGTCACCCGTGCAGTGTAAGTGCATGGTGGCACTTTCCAGGACTGACAGAAGGTGCAGGGGGGGGGGGGGGCTCTTCCTGGGAGGGGAAGCCAGTTTTACAGCATGATCATCAGCAGGCATTGCAGAGAGAAGGCAGGTTGCCTGTTCGGAATGGAGCCTTTTCCCTCTCCAGCTGGCCTAGTGCTTCAATGATATTGATCCAGAAAGCACCCATGTGGGCTCTTACGCAGCCTGCAGCATATCTCTTGGATGCAGGAAAACATGTGATTGTGGGAAAATGTGAATGATCTAGTTTCATTACAGTATTTCCTGTTCTCAGTTATGGGTTCTGCATTCTTACAATTATGGTCATAACATAGATATTGACACAGTAGTCTTTTATTGGAGAGTGGAAGGTGGGATACATGACTATGAGCAGTTCAACACTGACATAGATTTTTTGTCTTATTTTCAAACAAAGCATCAAATGCTGTCTGTGTAATCTTTACAAAAATCTGTAGCAGAACTATTCTGAAGTTCCTCACATAGAGTTCACATTTAATAGACTTTATACCGGATCTTAGGCCTTAATGCTCTATTACCCTTCAACTGTGACTCAGTACAGTTGACATGCAAATCCCTGCCCTTTGTTCAGTCATAAAGCAAAGTCTTATGGTGTGTAATGTGTGAGTTACATTGTGTAATCACTTTTGCATGTAAGTGACTTTCCAACTAACTTCTGGATGTTGGGCTCACCCAGCTAATCTAATCAATCAGAGGAACATAGGGACCTTGAACTATTGACAAGAGGCCTCACTTGCATCCTCTTAGCAACTCTAAGCCATGTGAGCTTTAGAAATTCCGGCAAAGAACATCGTAATCTTGTAACACACCCTGATACAAATTCCGCGATATGTCTCCTACAAAATGGCAGGGGCTTATAATAGAGCTGGAGGCAACGTCAGTGAGAACAACATGATTTAATGGGCATGCCTGCTGCTCAAAGGTCAAGGTGCTGTCAGGCACATGTGCTTCCTGCTGAATGAAATAAGTGCACCTTCTTCTCTCTCCTCCACACTGTCTCCTTTACCAAGATAAGAAAACTATGGGCCTCCAGCCCTCCCTTGCAAACACATTCCTCACTGAACATGCTAACCACGGTTCTGTGTATTAAATAACCCACAGTTAAAGTTAGCCAAGGTGAGCGTAGCTGAGAGAAGCCCAGAATCTCTGAGAAGTGAAGACTTTCTGCTGGTAAAGTGCTGTCAGGTCATGGGAAAAGCAATGTACTGTGATTGTGGTAAACATTAATTAGGGTTACACTGACTTCACTAACAATTCAAAAAAGAGGAGCTTAATCTGAGAAAATCATCCTCTGGCACAGCGGTCTTCCAGCTTCCACAGTATGTCTGTTTGTCTGTCTGTCCTGATTGCTGTAAGTCTTCCCTTTGTGGAGACGTTAATAATAATATTCATGTAGGAATTTTCCATAATGCTAAGGACAGTGTCTCTTTTTTCTCAATCTCCTCAAGTTACTGTATCAAACTTGAAAAGTTTATACTGTGAATAAGGGAAGTTTCTATTAGCAGCCTGGTGGGGTGCTTTAGAATCTCATTATGTTGTTTGTTTCTCAGGAAAATGCAGGTATAAATCTAGCCTGGTGGGAAATGTTTTCAGAGTTTAGCCGACGGTGCTTTGGATTCGCAGGAACAGGGTAGCACTCCTGTGCATTTTGGGATTCAAGCCATCATGTGATTTTTATATAGAAACCTTTGTGCTTTGCATACCAGCTGAGCCACATTTTCTCACGGTCAGGGCTCAACAAGTCCGAGAGCTGGACTGGAGAGGACAGAAGAGGGTCGGGCCTCTCACTGGCATGCCTACGAAACCACAGTTATAAAAAGGCAGTCCTCATCTGCGCTGTCTGACAAGCACCGTCATCTGCCATCAGCCTCTCACCTCTGTTCTTTCGCTCTCCACATCTATCTTGCAATGTCTGGACATTGTGTGACATAAAGCTCTCCAGTTCACAGCATCAGAGTCCAGGACCTTTATAAGGGACTCATAATCAATGCCTTTAGAATAGCATTAACATTACATACATGATATAACATTACATACATGCTCTGCTAAAGTAATCACTAAGATGAGGCTCCACGGCCGAAACGTTGTGTTTTCTTTCTTCTCTTTTCAGTGTGGAATAAACCTATTATTTGTTCCTTTGCAGCCAATGCATGCTGATGCAGCTACCCACCTAAATAATACAATACAAGCTTTTTTCAGAGCTATCACTCTAAATGAGGAGGAAACAAAGTTAAGGAAGACAGTTTTATAAGAAACAATAAATGTTTGTTTTTTTTTAAATTAGAAGCTCAAGTGTTTTTTAGTTGTTGTTTTTTCCTCATAATACTTTGGTATTGTATCGATATTTTTTTCATGTTGTTAATTTTACCCACTTGTTTTATGTTGCTTTAATGGGCTCTGCCATGTTATTAAAAAGCAAATCTATCTGAGGCTGATTTTCAGTGAACAGATGGATACAGCGACAAAGCCAGGCAGCGAATACAGATTTTGATCATGCATCACACCTCTCCCCTTGTCCTGCAGAGAAGCTTTTGCATTTGTTTGCTGTGCGGGCTGCCCCTGTTGTTGTCCTGTGCCATGCACTGTTTGGTGCATCACCTGTTGAATGGCATTGCAAGTCTTAAGTGGTGTCTTCACAGTTGTGGCTTGCCTGTATGTTTGCACATTCAAAGGAGAGTTGGGGGGGTATTAGAGTTTTCAGAGATGCTATTTTTAGATTCGGGGGGATGGGGATGGCCATCCTAAAAAGACAACTGCTGTGCTGCAGGCCCCAGAGGAGCCCTTCTATATCATAGGTATTTCTGATGACGTAAAAAGGTTAAGCCTGGGGAATCACATACAGTACGCTCATGACAGCCTTGCTGGGCTGGGAAGGATGGAGCTGGGGGGAGTGGGAGGCTACAGTGACCCTGTTTCTAATACAGTAGGAAGGGATGACTTAATGGAAGGTCCAGGGTATTTCTGTCACCAGGCCTTTCTGCAAAGGTTGGCATTTCTCATCATTCCTGGACTCGGTAAAGAAGTCCTGCGCAAGAGAGCACTCCGCATTAACCTTGGCCCTTGACATTACATTAAGAGACATTTTGGCCCATACAGGGTTAAACTGTATCTACTAATGTTGCAGCACTGACTCAAATGACTGAATTCCCATGGAAGGACAGAAACATATCCTCTGTAAGATCAGCTATTTTCTAAGCTGAAATGAATTTTGATCGTCGATGTGCAAATGTCAGCACGGACATTTGCACGGTATTTTAATTGGAGGAAAATGGAAAAAATATATATATTTCTACAGGCAAAACACAAAACCCTAACTGACAGTCAGTCCATATCCAGCCTTTTTGTGTTTTTTATTCCTGACTCCTCCAGTTTGCACTGTCTTCAATCAGTTTATCTTACTGGCCCTGGGTTGAGTGCAACGGGTGTTTTTTCTCTTTTTAACCTGTGAATCTCAACACCCCGCACCCGTGGAAGAACCTTGAGCTTTCCCACTGAATCCCCTTCCACTGCTTTCCCTGTGAGCGGACCCCCCTCTCTGCTTCTCCTCTCTAAATATATGTAACAGCTGTGACTAGGAGTCAGCTGTTCTTCAGCATTGCCAGGAACCACAAGCAGCAGCTATTGCCATGTCTGTCCTCAGAAAGCTCGGGCTGCATTCTGATAGAGCTGTCCATGCTATAATAGGCAACTGCTTGCTCACAGCAGTCCCCTTGCCATTTCTGCCTCCTCTCAGATCTCAGAGGGAGCTCTGCGGTGGGCATTTTCTAGAGAGACTTTCTGACATTGAGAGCTAGGTTTCACAAACGCTCAGCATTTTTCTATTTTGACAGAATCAGATTCAAAACAGGACGTGACATTTTTTTTTTACTACTGAAAAATGGAGAGATTTTAATGAGAAACAGGGTACTTTGTTTGCTAGGAGCTCCACCCGACTTCTTCAGAGCTTGGCTGTTCTGATACAGCGTAACTGTCACTCTTCTGGGAGTGTTGAGCTTTGGTGCTCAGAAGAGACAGTCCAGGCCCATGATTTCTTAAAAGCATAAACTGCCTTCTTGCATTTATGATTTGGAAAATATGTCCTTTGCAAATGTTATCTTGAAACAAACTACAGGATCTGTGGGTTCCAACTATTGATGTTTCTATTAACAGACAGTCACATTTGTGAAATATTTCAGTGCACCTGAACATGGTAGATTCTAATGAATAATAATAATAATAATAATAATAATAATAATAATAATAATAATAATAATAAACTTTATTTTATATACCACCTTTAAAGGTGGCTTCTCAAAGTGCTTTACAGAATGACAACAATAAATAAAAAGAACACACAAGATAAAACACAATTACAATACACAGAGGAGACCGTCGATGGTGGTACTTAGTATAGTAGGAGCAGAGGGGTAAAGAATGGAACCAGTTAAGTAAAGGCTCTTCTAAAGAAGAAGGTTTTGAGTCTGGATTTGTAGGAGTTTAGAGAAGGTGACTCTCTGATATCCTTGGGGAAAGAGTTCCAGAGCTTGGGGGAATAACAGGAGAAGGCCTTATCACCCATAGAATGTAGACAGGCTTGGAGGACAGTTAGGAAACCAGAATTAGAAGAGCAAAGGTTGCGAGGTGGGGAGTAGGGTGATAATAATTCACACAGGTACTGAGGTGCCAAACCATGCAGAGCCTTATAAGTGAGCTTGAGGATTTTTAAGTCCACACTGAATTTGACAGGAAGCCAGTGCAAGAACTCCTGGATTGGAGTAATGTGCACTAGACCCAGTCAGAATTCTGGCTGCCAAATTTTGGACATACTGCAGTTTGTTCAATGTAGATTTAGATACCCCAGCAATAGACCATTTTAGTAGTCAGTTCGGGAAAACACAAATGTGTTGATCAGCTTTTCAGCCACAGTTAGTGATAGCACAGGGTGTAGTCTAGTGATATTTCTGAGGTGAATAAAAGATGTTTTGACAATACGCTGAACATGTTGGTCGAATGTTAAGCCAGAACTGAATATCACCCCAGGATTTTTGAATTTAGACTGAAGCTCAAGTACAGAACCATCTACAGGTAGGGTTACAGGACTGGCTTTACAAAGTTGATGGGGGGTGCCAATAAGCATGACTTAAGTTTTGTCACAGTTAAGATGAAGGAAATTTTGAGTCACCCATGTTTTTATGTCAGAGATGCAAGAGAGAATAGAGACAGCCACATCAGTGTCTGGTTTGGTATGGATGTATCTCTGAGTATCATCAGCATAAAAATGAAAGCTGAGGCCATGTGATCTTAAAAGCTGACAAAGTGGAAACATGTAAATACTGAAGAGCAAGGGGCCCAGTATTGAGCCCCGAGGAACACCAGACTTAATAAGACTGATTTCAGACCTATACCCATTAAGAGAGACAAAGTGACATTGATCAGTGAGGTAAGACTTGAACCATTTGAGAGCAGTGTCAGAAACTCCAAACACAGTCTCAAGATGTCATTGTCAACAGTGTCAAAAGCAGCACTGAGATCAAGAAGGATGAGTATAGAAAGAGAACCACAACCAGAAGCTATTAGAAGATCGTTAGTGACTTTGACCAGGGCAGTTTCTGTGTGAAATTGATGGAAGCCAGATTGGAGGGGTTCGAAGAGGTTATTTGCTATGAGATGGTTATGTAACTGAAATGTGACAGCACGTTCTAGAATTTTTGCAAGAAAGGGTAAGTTGGAGATGGGGTGAAAATTGTTTAGATTGCCGAGAGCCATGTTAGGCTTTATTGGCACGGGGGTAATGGCAGCAGTTTTTAGTATTTATAATATTGAAGACAATGAGACAGAGAGAAGAGAAACAGGACTGCAATAA
Organism: Lepisosteus oculatus; assembly: GCF_040954835.1. Classification (NCBI taxonomy): domain Eukaryota; kingdom Metazoa; phylum Chordata; class Actinopteri; order Semionotiformes; family Lepisosteidae; genus Lepisosteus; species Lepisosteus oculatus. The sequence continues at coordinate 35,295,405 of NC_090700.1, forward strand.
AGTGGTGGTAATGGGACCTAAAATAGAAGTGGTGGGTTTCATGTGTGTAACTAGTTTATTGAGAGATGCTGAGTCAAGAAGAGAGAAATTGGAGAGAAGGGAACCAGAAAGTTGGATAAGGAAGGAGGCATGGAAATGATATGCGTAGTGGAGAGAATGTAATGTTGGATGTTGTCGATCTTGGAGGTAATGAAATCTAAGAATGTGTTACAAAGTTGCAATGAGGCAGGTAATGTGGTGGGACAGTTTGGCTTTAGCAAACTGTTGATGGTGGAGAAAAGATGTCTGGGGTTGTTATGGTAATTTTCAATGATGTGAGAGAAGTAGGTGGATCTAGCAGACTCTATTGTAAACTTATATACAGACAAGTAATCTCTCCAAGCCTGATAATGTACATTAAGGCCAGAAATATGCCACCTAAGCTCAAATTCAGGGGAGACTGCCTTCAAAGATTGCAGATGGTCATTGTACCAGGAGGCAGGGCGAGAGAAGGAGATGGTTCGAGTTTTTGTAGGAGCAAAGGTGTCAAGGTGTCAATCTGATTGACTTGTCCTGGTCTATTCAAGGTACTTCAAGACCATGATTGACAGCTAATCGGTAAGAATGCTCATTGATACAACAGTATCCTTTTGGCTCGAATTTCCACAGTATCATGGAGTAGTTATTATAAAAATGACAAAGACACATTTCTGTGGGTGTGGGGCTAGTGATCAGACAAGAAAACAGGCATCGACAATTAACTTGCAGTTGTTGTAATTGTTGTGGTGATTCAAAGACCTAGAATAGATGAGGGAATTTTACATTGCAGGTGTTTTTGGGAATCACATCCATTAGCACAGTAGCAAACAGGAATGGGCATAAATAGACAGGTCCTGTTAGGTGACAAAAGTCTCCTGTATACAGCTACACTACGTGCAAAGTCATGCACTCAATAAGCAGGGAAGACCTGACACCACTTCACATTACGATACTGCTTTATCATCCTTCAGTGGGTGTTTCTTTAATTAGATACAGCATATACATATGGCAGACTTTTTTCACACAACAGCAACATTTGCCGATGATTATTCATCTATGGCATGCTAAGAAAGTTTAGTTTTGTGTGTACTTGGTACTTACAGTGTGTAGAGAACTCACTTACTTAGACACTGCACTTCATTGTAGAATGTTGTATTACTGCACATTTTGTATAATGACACATTAATAAGCACCCAGACTTGGCTGTATACTACAACACTTTGCTGAATGCTTTGTGCAAATAGTGTTGCCTGGCCATGCTGCTCAAAACCATTCCCTTGTGCTTAAAGAGCTTTACTTTCCCACACTGTGACGGCTGCTCTGGGGAGACCACCCTGCTCCATGGCTTCTAAAGGGTGACTGCATCGTCCTGTTGTATTTTTGGCTTGTTCTTGATTGTTTTCCCATGCCTTCTTAAGTTTCTCAGCGAGATGCCTGCCATTGGCTAGCAATGATGCAATACAAGATCAATCAATAAAGCCATCTTTGACTGTCAACAGGTTCACCAAGTTGCAATTCTGCGCTTTCCAAAAGAGCCATGCCAGCTGGCTGCAACACTCACCCCTGGGTGCATGTGGGGTGCACTCTTTCTTCGTCAATACCTCCCCACATTGTGTAGGCTCAATCACTGAGGTGTCCTGTAAATTATGACACATACATATTCTCTCCTTATGCCCCTGCCTACCTCCCCAAGCATCCTCTACTGTCAAACCAGCAGTTTGAAAAGAGCTTCACTGAGACTGTATTGAATCTCCACACCTCTCACATAAACAGCACTGGCTTTGGTTTTAATCACTGCTCTTCCACACAGGCACTTACACACCAAACCATAGTGCCAACTCTCCCTCTGCATTTTAAAATAGAAGAAAGACACCAAAAAATGAACAAATGAAAGAGCAAAATGTTTGGTTTAAGCTTCTTCCCTTCTTCCCTGTATCCTTGTTGAAATAAAACCCAAAACAGCCATAACATGTTTTGAAATAATACCACTTTTATTTTTTGAGCATTTTTGTGAATGACAAAGACCTTAAGAGCATGATTACTGACATGCAACAGCTAACTTTGTCAGGTAACTTGTGCTCCCAAAACATGAGGCAGTACCCCCTTCCTACCCTCCTACAGACAAGGAAAAAGTAACATGCTGTCAGCTCATTTAATAAAGGAAACTTAACAGTGACACAACTGTGGCACATGTGAGTGTATATGAAAGAAAGCACAGGGATTCGCACCACTTGAAGAGAAAGCTAGCTTCCTCTTGGATCCCCCACCATTCTCAGAGAGATAGGACAGTAACTGCTCTAGAAGGCAGCTGAAAACAGAGTCACGAATTCCTCTGTGGTTCCAAAATGTTTAAAGTGCAAATTGCATTGTCTGTTTCTACACTATTCAGCATGATTTGGCTAAAGACCAGAGAAGATGAATTTAAAATGACATTACTTAAAGCAACTTGCAGTGATAATTAATTAACACCAATGCAGTGTTCCATAATCACTGCCATTAACACGTACATTGAGAACACAAAGAATATAAAAAAGGCTAGAGGTGGTCTTTCAGTCCATCTTGCTCAGTTGTAGCTTAGTAGATAACTGAAACTTTGTAGTAAGTGAATCCAAAGCTTATACCTGACATTTTTTTTAAAAGCCCAGAGTGTGGTGGCTTAAACCACCTGTTCCACACTCCCTCAATTCTTTGTTTAAAGAAGTCTTTTCTTTTGTCCATCCCTTTTTTCCTCCAGCAATGACCTCATGTCTGAGACTTTTGTGTTTCCTTTGCTGCTGCTTCTGTTTTTGTCCATACTCCTGTTTTCGTAACCTCTATAAATTTGAATATTTGACTGTGACTGAGAAAAAACCATTAGACCCTGATGATTTATAGGTTTTAAGCCTCCCTAGCTCTTGTATATCCCACAAGTCAGTTAAGCTAAAATGACCCAATACTACTGCAGTTTCTTCTCTAATTTGGGGCATGTTAATAGTGTCCTCTATTGTAAACATCAATGTGAAATATTCACTTAGCATGTTTACTATATCTTTGTCAACTTCTATTATTAATGCCCTATTATCTCATGAACTATTTACTCAGGCTTTTATAGTTCTTTTACTGTTGTAGTACTGAAAAAAAGCATTGCATTACTTTTTTTTGCCTCTCTTGCAAATTTTTTTCTGTCTCTTGGCAATTCTAATGCCTTTTGTTCAGCTGTGCCTGTAACTTGGCAAATTTGTTTTCTATCTTTGAATCTTGGGCTGTTTTAAGCAGTTGGTATAGCAATTTCTTCCTTCTGATTTTTTCTCTCAATTTTACCAGTAAACTATCTAGGCCACATAGTTTGCTCACTAGACATGGGCTTTATTGTTTTAGGGATGAGTTTGAGTTTTGCAAGGTAAGAAAAGTTACTACTGAGAGGAAGCCACTTGGTCCATCTAGCCTACCTTTTAACAATTTGTTTTTAAAGGAGATAGAGGACCGTTGAGGAAGACTCCCAGCTCTTCATACCTGTTTCTTGAAGATCCTGCTCTAACCATGAAGTGAGGAATAAATGATAAGTATTATTTTGCAGAAAGATTTGATACCTGTACCTGTGTCCACCCAATAATAACCAAGGTAGGAACCAGGCATCTAATTTCACAACAGTCCATGTTTGAATGTTACATGTTAAATGTTTGCTGTCAGTTATCTTGGATCTCAGTTTATTAATGGGATAATCATAAAATAATCTAAAGTCATTTGGTGAAAACTGCTGGTAAACAGTTTACATAAATCACGGTCAAACAATGCAGGGGGCAGACCAAACCATATGCATAGATATGCAGTAGCTCCTCCCTCCTGTTTAAATGCCCCGTTCCCCCCAGAATCCCCAAGAGTTTTACAGGTCAAAAAGGGTGGAATTTTGGAAAACTTTTGTTCTTTTTCTGGATTTTCCCATATAATCCTGTTCCCTGTCACTAATGAACACTTTTATCTGTGAGCGAATGGGGTGAACAATGTACAATGCATTTAGGAATCTAATCTAATGGAATAAGTTTGTTCAATTTAGTGTGGATAGAGAAGATTGGGGAAACCCTTTGGCACAGCTGCCATTTCACCCTCATACTCCTGTAAATCATACTAATAGTGACTAGTCGCACAAGATACCGTTAAACGATTAAAACAGCACACCTTTGGGTCGTATCAAACGTAAGGAGGGGCAGCTTAAAGCCGGCCCGCCCTACATCATTCTCTTAATTTCAGTGACATTTTCAAGAACTTGATTGCTATGGAAACTATGCTGAAACGACGGATCAATACTGGAAATGTCCTTCAAATCTTGCAGGCAGGCGTTTTAAAAGCCGTTTTCCGTGGTGCGGGGGTACATTCGTGATGACCAAAATGCCGCCTGCTGCGAGAGATGAATGCTGCCGGTTTGAGAGAAGGGCGTTAACAGCTATTAAATACTAGAGGATTGTATGTGCTTTTACGCTGGTAATCTTGTGATTTCTGAAGACTATTCCCTGGCTATTAAACTATTAAAGACGTTTAGATGCTGCCATTTGAGAGATGGAAACAGATTTCCCTCTTCCAAGTGACCGGGACTATGGAGGGGTTGTTAAAAACCTCTTAGCAACATTTGAAATCCCTCTGCTTGGTATCAACATTAAAACCCCTTCCCGTAACAGTCCAGACCGCCCTTTTCCCTTCAAGAAACTGCAACTGTTCCTCTCGATATCCCCCTCCCCAACGTCCTGAAAACAACGTAAAAAGGAGAGGAGGGGTGGGTCACAGAATTCCTGATCCGACTGCGAAACTTTGTGTCTTTAAATTTTTTTCAGCAGCGACCTCTGTCTACGAATTAATAACAAAAAAGAGAGAGACTACTGATGTTTCTTGTTTTTTTCTCCCAAACCCGATGGGCGGGGACTGCGGTGCCTTTTTATCTCTCATTCCCACATCCTGCGCGACCGAGAAAAAGGCGGGCCACCCAGTTCGAAAGAATGCGTGGAATGCGTCTATCGTCTATAGCAGCAGTCAAAAGACAGATTAGGATCGCCTGTTGGAGCTGTTCGCCCTTCCCAAAAAAAGAAAAAGGTCACAAAGACGATATACTGGATCATTTGCATGTGTGTCTGTGTCTTTTTTGTTGTCTCTATGATTTTTCTCCATACAAAACTGGAAAAAGGAACAGGGCGCCGCAAAACCGTGCCTTAAGTTTTAAAGCGTACGCCCCTTCATTTTTTCACACCATCGCACAGGCGCACCATTTGTCTGCGGGAAGTGCGGGGCGCGGAATGGTGTCTCTTTCTGAAGACCCTTAGCAAAGCCCACCCGAGGTAAAAAAGGGAGCCTTTCTGTGACGGTTGTCTGATAACTCAACGACCCCACTGCACACACACTCCAGCAGCCCCCAGCAACTCAGTAGGTTTACTTGAGGTGATAAAACGTAATTACACTCAATCGCCCTTCAGCGCCTTATTTACATAGGAATGCAGCAGTCGTCTTTTGAAATAAAGCCACTAGTTATATACCGGGTGAACTAGCTTTCGTGCGCGCCTACTTGTCCGCCCTTTTCAAATACGTACATTTGTAATAATTTGATGGCAGTTGTTTTTAATTAATTCAATATTGGATGGAATTCGAGTTGTTTTACCCTTTTTTGCTTTACCGATAACAATACTGCATTAAGTGCAGGTACCGGCGGGGACATTATTAGGGTGTTACTTCCAGTAATTCCTCTTTTTATGAGATTACAGGCATCTAAACGTTTTATAGATTATCCATAAAAAATGTCTACGCGAGCTCAGGTTATTAGATTGATGGGTTGGAGGACAGTGGTGCTTTAGTGCTTATAATTAAGGCTCTATTTTTGCGCCATTAAATTTTTATAAGGGTTACTTTAATTTACAATTTATTTTTTAAAGCGTTGTGGATTTTCCTGCAAACCACAATAACAACCACCCAATAGCAAAAAACTGTCGCTGGCTTCTGCAGGAAAGTCACATGATAAAGGGGCTTCCTCCTTCCTTAATTCGTAGCATCAAGGAGTTCGGATTTTGTGCTCTAAAAAGCCGGTTTCAGATTTTGAAACATGTTAATGCTAACTTTGTTGTGATTTATTTCTTAATCTTATATTTTTATTGCAAGTCATATTTACATAGTACTTTTAGCTGCATTTCCCCCAGTTAATACAGGTATTAATACTAAATCACTGGGATCATGCTGCAATCCTAAACTTCGCAGTAAAACTAAATCCTTTGCTTTTAGTTCCTCGTCCTCTGACTTCCTGCTCTACGCACCTGGAATACGGGGTATCCGGAGCCAACAGACTACAACTGGAAAGATCAGAGTTGTAGAAGCGTGAGCGTGCTTGTCTGAGACTGAGATCGCAATTCGAACTATTCGGTTATTTGGGGTTATCGGTTTTATTTTGCTGCTGAACGTGCATGTGTTTATTCAGCCTGTGCTGCTCATACACTGGCACAGTGACCATGCCTAAACCAATATCGGTAATCAAACGTAGTACTGATAAGTAGTTGCTAAAACTCGCATCCACACGCTAGAGAAACAATGCTGTCTGTTCCGTCTGCATGTCCCGCCAATACGTGTCCCCTTGCAGCAGGGACAGCAGCATCCCCTTTATGATTTGCAGCTTTAGTTTAATGAGGAACAGCAGCAAACACGCTGCTAAACACAACGGACTTTTAAAATATATGCATATATTTGCATCAAAGTAATTTACTTTTACACGCACGCCTGGATGCGTTTGTTACAACGAGGGGTATTTCTGCAGATTATAGAAGGAAAACCCGGGACGTCCCGAACAATACCACCAAAGCTTTAAAAAAAACGTTTTTGGTGCAACGGCATTTTTTTTGTCTGGATTTATATATATATATTCTTTTGGCGCGTTTCGATTCCCGCCACGTCGAGTCTAGCCGGAGCCCATTCTGTTCTCCTTTTTCCCTTTATTTGTACGTATGATTGACGTGCATGTTGAAGAAGGCGCCTGTCGCTGATTGGCCGCAGCAGGTCCAGGGGGCGGAGCAAAGATCTGTGTATCCGCAATAGCCTCTCCCTTTTACTACGGGTATATTAGTCTGTTGCCACCGGATTTCAAACAGTAGTGAAAGCCGGTTGTCGTGGTGGTTACAGCACGGCTGCAACGCATTATCATTATTGTTATTATTATTACTATTTATTTTGGGTTGCTTTCTAATTTATATTTTTTTTGCTGCCTTTGGATTTTTGTACTTGAATTTCCACTGGACTTTTTTTGTTTTGGTGGAGATTATAAAAAAGCGAATCAAGGACGGCTCCTCCTCGCTTTGATGAAAAGGGATATCTTGTGCATTTGTTCCCGCAACGTGGACCCCTGAGCCCAGTCGCTTCACACGCGAGCAAGGAGAAAAGACCCCCCGACGTGCGGCTACTCGTGATATTTCTTGAACCGAAGACCCTGCTGGAATTTAAGTAATGCTGCTGTCCAAGTTGAACACCTTTGCTCACATCTCCACCGTGGATATGCCGGCGAAAATCCAGCTACAACAAGGTTAGCAAATTAAAGTACGGATATCCATTTTCTCAAGCCTGAGGATGCCGACTTCATGCGTGGTCAGAGTGTAACTCGGCGTCACTCTAAGCAAAAGCGGGACGACCACGAACCGGCATATAACACAACTGCAACACTAAAATCCAAATCAAAGGATTTAAATCCATGTTTTGTGTTTTATTTTAACAGTGAAGGAACGAGAGCCGTTCGAGAAAGTGTACCAGGTCGGCTCAGTGTTGGGAAGCGGCGGTTTCGGGACTGTCTATGCTGGTCTAAGGATTGCTGACGGAGCGCCGGTAGGTTTTTAAATTATGCATTAGGTTTTTTCACATTAAAGATAATATTGTACGTATTTTTGCATATATGCGTCCAAGGTTTCTAATTATAATAAAAAATAACCCGGGAATACATCTTTGAAATAGAGTATTAAACCGAGATACTAATAGACTGAATTCTTATTTACAGGTTGCTATCAAGCATGTGGCGAAGGACCGGGTGTCCGAATGGGGTGAACTGGTAAGGAGAAAATGTTTTTTTAACCGGAATATGAGTATTTCACATTTTATAAATATGTCTGGAAAATATAACTATAACTAAAACTGTCGTTTTGTGTCCTTTTTGCAGCCAAATGGTTCCCGGGTGCCCATGGAAGTTTTGCTGTTGAAAAAGGTGGGAACCGGTTTTCGGGGTGTCATCAAGATGTTGGACTGGTACGAACGGCCGGACAGTTTTATTATCGTCATGGAGCGACCCGAGCACGTCAAGGACCTCTTTGACTTCATCACCGAAAAGGGAGCCCTGCCCGAGGAGCTGGCGAGGAACTTTTTCCGGCAGGTTTTGGAAGCGGTCCGGCACTGCAACAACTGCGGCGTCGTGCACCGCGACATCAAGGACGAGAATATCCTCATCGACCTGCGGACCGGCGAGATGAAGCTGATCGATTTCGGGTCGGGGGCGCTCCTGAAGGACACCGTCTACACCGATTTCGACGGTAAGCAGCTGGGTTTCACCTTTCAGAATTATTTTGTTCAAAAAGCCCGACTCGATGGGGATGCCGTGGCTGCCGTGTGCCCGCGAAGCTAAGACCGTAACAGTAGACAGTCATTTTATTTTTTTCTCTTTTTGGGCTAGTTTATGGGTTGCGAATGGTTCCGAGGCTGTTTTTATTGCGATCTTGAAGTGTAGCATCTCACGAGAGAGCCGGGGTTTGTTTATATTTTACGAGGCGAGGAAACCCTGTGACCGTTCACGCTGCGCGGCCGTTGTCAGTACTGCCGCTGGGGGGCGCTGTCCCGTTGCCATGGCGCAGTGTTTATGTCGGAGTTTCAGGCCGGGTGGCTTATGCTTGGGTATCGGGTCATGGGGACGCGTTGCCGGTCTGTTTTCAAAACAAAAGACCCAGCTCCACCCCGCCCACCTACCCACCCCACCCTTAAAAAACCCCGAGTGGGGTTTTTTGTTTCTTTGTTTTTAGAATCAAATGCTTAGCTTTTTGACGCTACGTTTCCCGTTGGACAGTGGTTAGGGGATTAATGATTCATTAACGAAATACCGCACAAACACTGTGGGATAGAATTCCCCGCTTAATACCTGTTAATTCCGAAATTGGAGTGTTTTGAAATCGGAGATCTTAGTGAGGTATCAGGCGCCCGGCTTCGGTGTCGAGGAGGGGGTTTAAGGTTTCTTTTTTTACCGGGTGATTGGCAGTGCGACTGAACAAGACACTGCCTGAACCGGGGACAACAGCACTGTCTTGTATGTGCGCAAATCTTCATTTTTTCTGCGTGTATGTTTGTAAAAAAATAAAAGACGTTGGAATTACTTTCTCTTCAATCAGAACCTGCGTTTTAGATGTATTCAGAGGTTGTACTTCAACGTCTCTGTTGCCCCGTTTTAAAATACGTCACGACCGAGCCTTCACAAACGAAACAGAAAAGCCTTTGTTTATTTTGACTGGTCTAGCCGCCCTCCGAAGAGCGCCAAGTTTCCTGTATGAGAGTGCTGGCTGGTTGGCTGCGGCCGTTGCTCGGCTGTGTTTTGGTTGTAGCGCCACCGCTCGGAGGGAAGCGGCGCCTTTTACAACTCAAAGTTTGTAAACAACGTCACATGGCAACCCGGTCTCCCACACGCTCTCGAGCTCGGGACTCCGCCAACCCGCTTCCGCCGGAGCGCGCGCGGGGTTTGTGTTTGCGGCGGCTGTGTTATCTGGCTCGCAGCTATGAACAGATCCGGCTTATGCATTTCAACTGAAGTTTTAATGACTGTTCTGTCTTTTTTTTTTAAATAGGTACTCGAGTGTACAGTCCTCCAGAATGGATCAAGTACCACAGATACCACGGCAGATCAGCGACGGTGTGGTCGTTGGGGGTCTTGCTGTACGACATGGTCTGTGGGGACATTCCCTTTGAACAGGACGAAGAGATCTTGAGGGCACAGGTGCTCTTCAGGAGGAGAATCTCAGCAGGTGAGCCCCTTTTTATTGAACACACAGGTCTTCAGCCTCGCTTTAGGTCAAATGCTAGAAAAAGATAACCATTCGATATCGCACCAGAATTTTTTTAAAAAAAAGTTTTAGGCTATAGAGGGGTGTTGGGGGGAAAATTCTAGAAAGTTATAATTTTGACAGTGTGCTGGCAAGTGAGTAACGCCGTCGTGTGCCCTCTCTCTTGTGCCCCTGCAGAATGTCAGCAGCTCATCAAGCTGTGCCTGTCTCTGCGGCCCTCGGAGCGCCCGTCCTTTGAGGATATCATCAACCACCCGTGGATGCAGGGCGCCTCCGTGCCCGCGGACTCCACCGAGATCAGACTGCACAGCCTGACCCACGAGCCCACGTCCTTCACTGCCAGCGATTAACCAATAATCACAGTTTTGACAAAACAAAAGAGACTCTACTATTTAGTAATAGGCGGCATATTTATATAATACTGTAGTCAAAGACGTGGCGGGGAGGAAGACGCTTGCCGGAACCGAGCAAGTTTGGACGGTGCTGGGGGAGGCCTTAGGAGCCGAGGGGAAACACCTGCCCGCCCCCTGCTCACCTGTACGGGAGGACCATTCGCGAGAGAACCGACCACCCGCGCCTCTGTCGACACGGTGAGGAGGGGAGGCCACCCGGCCGCCCCCCTCCCTCGTTCCTCCTCAACCAGACTGATCTTTTTTTGAGTCTATGCACCGCATAGCTGTTTACTACGGCTGCTTTCGGATTCCAGAGCGCCGCGGCGGGCTCTGGGCGTCGATCCTTACTGTACCACAAGGGCATACATCCGATGAAGTTAAAACCACAAAGGACCAGGGACTGTTCCGGTAGTACTGTAACCCACCTGACCACCTACTAATAGCCACAGCTACTACAGAACGAACATGCACTTCAGCGCAGTGCGTGTGGGGGGGGGGAAGATAGAGAAGCCTGACATTGAAAACAAATCATTAAAGAGTGCCTTCTATGCGAGTTCGATCGTCAAGGACTGTGAAAAATACTTGAAATTGTTATACCGCTTTGTTCCTTAACTGGACTTTTTTGCTTCCGTCTCTTGCTCATTTGGCAGGCCCCCCGTTGTCTGGGTGTCTGCACCCCTCTGTACTCCCATTATCAATCGCAACCGGGTGACCTCATCAACCTCTGTGCAAACTCCAAGCTGACAAGACTGACCTCAGTTTACTCTCCTTTTCACATTTCTAGCCTCATCTGATCGCCCTGAAGCCATGGCACGCTGGGACAAAGTCATAAATGCACAAGCAATGCAACCACAATAACAAAAAACTACACTTTTTTTTTTGTTTGTAAATTTCTGTATATATGTACATTTATTTTGGCTTTCAATTCCACTATGGAGCAGTTGTATAAAGTTTTTTTTATTTATTTGTGTGATTTTTTTTTTTCCAACAGGATTTGTGGGATTATTTATTTATTTATGCAGAAGATTGTCTTCTGCACACGTTTTCATTCCACAATGAATTTGAAGGGCCCACAGATTGTTTTTAATATTTTTTTTTACCATATTTATGGTTTGAAATGTAAAATTCAGTTTGTTTTTGAACAATTTGACTTTATGTGCGCATGTAAATACCTTTCCGGGCACTGGTTTTCAATGCATGGTGTACTGAATGTGTACTGAACAGGTAAAAGAGAAACAGTTCGGTTTTGTTTACCTAATTAATATCTTTTTTAAAAATGTCTGCCGTGCATTTGTATGGGTCGAAAGTATCCCGATGAGTTTTTTCTTTTTTTTTGTACATATTTGTCTTTACACTAGCAGTTGCATGAATGCAGCTTGGATTTTTTTGTCCTTTGAATTAGAATTGTAAATTATACTAGAATAAAAATTATTTTTATACAATTTCAATAAATATTTTTTTTGGCCTTACCTTTTTGACTCCTCTCTCATTTGATTGCGATCTTGTAGTTTCTTGTGTTTTATGTACTATTAATACTGAATTATGATTAAACTTTATGGAAAGATAAAATCACAAGTTGAGACCAACTTGTCACCCTGCACTGATGCTTAAATTTGCCAGAAGTGATGGAAGTTGTTAATTCACCAGTATAAAAATATATTGAGCTTTTTTGCATTGCTGGTATACAGAGTGTGGCCTTTAATTAAACTAATTGGCAACCTTAAGCCACACAACATAACTCAAATTAAAACACAAGCTCTGTAATCAGCTTAGGTAGTTCGTGTCACATGAGTTTGAAAGGCTTTTTGCCAGATCCCTCTCAAGGGCTCATGGTGAACATTAATGCAATTTATTATGTAAGCAAGTTTTGAACTGAAAATGGTTAATCACATAACTGAAAATAGCTCAAAATAACAAAGGAATGTAATCCAACCTCTAAAAATTTAGTTCAAACAGTCAATTTACTTTAGTCTGAAGTCCTAATGGAAATAAAGCCACAATAGAGAAGGAAGAAGAAAACCGAACTCGCATACGTAAATGCAGTAAGAACTTTTGTTTCTAGTAAAGCCCATTGTGGCCACTAATCTTCATGGTAATCATCTTTAGGTAGGCAGTATAGTATCGTTTGCTGAAAGAGACCATTTTAATTGAGAAGGGGGAGGAAAGAAAACTAGACAATTACCATATGCTGAAGCGCAGAAGTAGTCTGTAGTGCTACAGACTGAGCTGATGTCTCTCTTTAAATCCAGTTATCAAAACTTTGATTATGCTCTTATCTGCTTATCTGGATAAACATGTACAAGTTTAATCAAAGAAGATTAAAGTACTGGAGGCACGGGCTTTGTTGGCGTAATCCTCATGTCTCTAACAACTGGGTGCACTGCTTCTTACCTGCAGTTGTCACAAAGGGTCTCTTGTGTATTAATCATCGGTGTGCTCAAAGCAGGAGGACTTCCTGCACCAGCATCAAACAGAATTCAGTCATATCCAGGGCCTAAAAATGTGATCAGGTTCTTAAGTAACAGCTATCGAGGTCACAGTTAATGGCACCCACGGTGAACCGTGTTCTCGACTCCGTATTTGCTAAGCACGTTGAACAATGTCACCATTTCGTCCACAGCATGCGTTCTGCTCAAACCCTTCAGGACAGGGTGGAGGATTTCGGAACGGAGCTTCGGGGGCCTCCCCAGTGGCTCAGCAGGTAAGCGCTCATGCCGAAACATCGCAATTTCAAGCTTGGGACACGCCATGAGTTACCCGTGACCAGAATTTCCCAAACGGCGGTCCACAGTTGGCTCAGCTTTCTCTGGGGTAAAGAGGATATGAGTCAAAAAAACTCTGCTCTGAGCAAAACAGTGACCCTTGGTCCTTTATATTTGCAGAGATGTCAGTAAGGTACACATCTCTCATCAGTATCGGACTTCCTATATACCTCTATGGAGCCTGCAGGAGGTCAGATGAATGACTAGATGGGTGGGCGTGTCGTAGGTCAGAGAAGAGTGTGGAAGTATTCCAGTGTACAGAGTAGAGATCTGGGGTGGCCCTGCTACTCAGCAGCTACTGAGTAGAGCTGGAGCAGGTGCGATTTCAGACCTATCCACAAGCTGACATCTTGATCTGGGTACCGGTGCACAAAGAGAATGCAAGAGGAGACGCTGAGATTGAAGAAGGGGGTTGGATGAGGACACAGGCAGCTCCGTGCGGGGTCAGAGTAGAGGGTCTTAGATAAAGCAGAAGTGGCTCTGCCATTTCCCATCTGTGACGCATCTATTCAGCTTGTTGGTAGAGCGGGGAAATGAAACCGAGAGGAGCTTTGTTATTCAAGATCAGAAGGTGATTGACTGATTGAGGCCTGTGCAGGATCCACCCTGCTCACGAATTTGTCATGATGTGCCATGAAAACCTCCGACTCCCACCACGTCCACTTACAGGCTTTACTGTGAATTGGGAAAGGGACGTGCTATACCACTGATCCTTAAAGTGGGGGATCTACTGTATATCACACCAATATAGATGCCCAGGTGCAAAGCCCTCCTCGTGGTGCTACAAGAGCCTGGCTATGGCTCCTGCCCCAGTGCAAAGAGGAAGAGTAATGCAGGACAGAGCTCAGGTCCTCTTCTTGTCCATCCAACAGATCCTAAGTTGTTCTGGTGAGCACTTCAAGCAAACAATATCCTATTAGGTTTAGACATCAAGGCTCCTTGTATTTTCTCTTTCCATAGAACCACAAACTAAACCCTTAGTTTTTTTTCCCTTCCATGTGGAGCATTTGCTTCTAGTGGTTATGGACATGCTGGTTCTTACTGCTGCCACCCAAACTCTTTGCTTGTCTGGGGTGTCGGTGGACTTGTCTCCTCCTGGCTGTTTCGCTTCTATTCAATCCTCCTCCCGCAATCTCCTGCAGTCCAGGACACACAAAGCAGCCGGGGGGGCTGACCGGACTAAAGTCTCTGTAATCCTCTTCTTCAGACTATTACAGGCAGGAGCGCCTGCATCGGACAGGTAAAAAAAAAACAAAAACTGGCGCTTGTTTCTTGTCTGCTTTTGCTTTCTACACTAACACCACAGAGAACCATGGCTGCACCTCTAGAGTCACTTTCAACTCAACCTTGCATGAAAGGATGTCTGTTGGGTAACGTTTGACGGTTTAAACTGGAATTCCATTGTACTCTAGAGCAACCTTTTTTGTCAGCTGAACCTCTTCAACCTAAATTATTTGCCTCAAGTGCCCCCTTGAGATTTTAACTAAATCAAAACTTTCAATAAATGAAGATAAATGCTACAGCAACCGTCTTAACATGTTTCTTTTCACTTTGTGAAATATTAATATTGTAGTAAAGCATGATAAAGAACATATAATATTTACTATTTAAATTTACTATTTAAATTGACATTGACGTTTCCATCACAATCTCATGAACCCCCTGCAGTACCGTCACAAACCCCGGGTTGGGAACCCCTGCTCTAGAGTGACATTTTTCAATTGCTTTACTCCATGGCTAAACACAGGAACAGGGTTAGGATATCACTGAGGGTATGACCATGTTCAGCTAGTTGAAGTTAATTGAAGGGGTTGCCATTAGTGAGCTAGGCTTACCAGCTCAAGCCCTGGCTCTTCAAAAGGAAAAATAGAACTTCTGGGTCCTGTTCTGAACTGTGGTGGTATTCCTGTGGGTGAAAAACAGCAGCATGGTCGTGAATTTAAGCAAAGGGTCACCTGTATGAAAACAGAACAAGTTGTATCTGCCTAACATCGTCACCCTCTCCCTTGCTCCACCTTTTGACCCACAAAGGTGTAGTACACCACATTTCCATCGGGTCAAAGCACTGCTGTATGTTCTTTATCATGCTTTACTACAATTGCAGACTTATATATTGGCACCTTGCATAAAATCAGGTTATTCACCAATTCACTAAGAGTGGCCTCTATCAGTTGTGAAACTATATTTACTCTCAGTGAGGTACCATCTAGATTTTTTTCTTTAAGGTGCCTTGGATTGAAAGGCTTTCTATGAAAGCTTTTAATTATGAGAAAACAATAGGATTTTAAAACTGCTACTAGTCAGAGTTGGGTGTTTTCTAACTAGCAAATAAGTTTGCCATGTATTGCATTTGTGCTACACAAATTGCAATACCAAAATAACAACATGAAATGCTCATCACTACTCATTAAATGCTCCAGTGGCTGACAGACACCATATGGAAACACTTCATATGATAATACTCATCATATGAACTATTAGTATCTGATTACTAACATAATTTTGAAAATGACAATGTTTTAAATACATTTACTGCAGTATTAAACTAGCATTTCATCTCTGTTCCTTTTCACTTCTGAAGATGGAATCTGGGAAATTCTTACAATGAAATGAAATAAGAAGAACCTTATTTAAGAAAATTCTTAGGAAAGATGTAAAGAAAATAAATACTTTGTTTCGGGAGGAACATTTTTAGGAAGTGTACTCCACTGTATATAAAACATGCACTAAAAATACTGGTGAGAGAGAACATGTTAAGTGTTTTGTATACTGTGTAAAGGTGTGTGGTTCTTGTAAAACACGTGGCTGAGGACTGTTATGATAAATACCTGATGTAGCACAGGGAAAGGGCTCAGTACTGAGAAGAGTGCCTTAGATGAGGTTAGGTTGACACATGGCAGTATAGATCTTTTCACAGTTTGACACTTTTCAACAGCAGTCTCAAGTCCATTTCCTAGATGTTTTATTTTTTCAAACTGAGCAGTCAATGAAACACTTAACCTATTTGTTTTTTGGACACGTATAGGATTTTTCTTAAGGTAGAGGTGCCTATTAAACAACAGTAAGACTAGTTAGACACATTACCACATGGCAGTTAATTAAATAAGTAGATTGACTATGAGAGCTCAGGAAGAAGAAGCTGGAGTTGGTGATCGGTTTTTAGGTTTTCTTTTCTGGTATAACTACCAGAATCAGAGGAGAATGTAGAAGGAGAAACAAAATAAGGGAGAGGGCTATCTCTCACTCAACAGTAGGAAAGGGTCACCTTTCTAAACCTGTAGAGCAAGTTATACTGGATCTTCATCTCAACATTCAAGACCATTTACTACTACTAATCTATTACTGACTCTTTTCCCCAAAGTAGCTTATATTTGCACCCATTTATACAGCTGGGTAGCTTACTGTTACAATTCAGGTGAAGCACCATGCCCAACTGTATAACTGCAGTGTCTCACCTGGGATTTGAACCCAGAACCCTCCAGTTATTAATGCAGAACACTGAGACTCTCTGCCTCATTGACTTTGGTTAAAAGCCCCTGATAAAGCTGACAGCACCACTCCCTGACTGGTGCAGTTTATGAGACAGGACTCAGTTGACCAAAAAGATATGCAAATTTTAGTTTCTAGTAATAGGTGTCACGCAGAGGGTAAGATAATCTTTATAGGAGGTGTCTGAATTCGTGGAATTGGAGAAAATACTTAGAATATTATTTGAATACTGTGGCTTTTGGCATTTGAATGGGTTGTTTAACTTTTGGAGTCTTGAGAGCTTTCTTTATTTTATTCATCTTTATCTCATCTTCACCATTCTATAACTAAATGATTGGGTTTTTTTTGCAGTGTGGCTCTGGGATGAGTCAAGTTTTTTATTTGGAATCATTTGCCTCTTGCACTTTTCCTGTTTCTTAGAAGAGCTATGCGGTGATGTTAATAAAACAGTAACAAAACACTTCTATGCAAGGGGAGGGTTTTAAATTCTGTGTTGGCATCATTTCATTTTACTTTAGATTTTTCGTCATTTTTTTCTTTTTTTAATATTGCAAATAATGTAGGTATTGCTCAATTCCTTCAGTTGTTTTTTTTTCTGAACTGGAATGACAGAACATTTTTCTGTCTGGTCCAATGAACACTTATCTCCTTAATGCTGGTAGCAGTAGCTGTATCATTCTAGGACTACTGTATTGTGTTGGAAGATCTGTCTCTTTAAGAAGTCTTCCATCCTTTTCTCCCAATCAGGCCTGGATCCAGTTCACCTGGGTTGTCAGCTGTTTCTACCCCCCACTCCAAGACAGCAGGCCTGACCAGGTAGGAAATCTGTGTTTTATATCCATTGGCCTACAATCAAAAAAGCGTTTGTCATAAATTCAATCTTAACAGAATTTTTTCACCATGTTCACATATAACATTAAATTAAAGAAGAATAGATTTTCCGTGCAAAGTGGGAATTACATTATACATCTACTTTGACTAATAGAATTGTCACATTGAAGAAGTGTTGACAACATCAAATTTGCATTAAGCTCTTTATGGACATAGACTGTGGTGTCTTCAGGTTGATCCCACTTTGTAAATGTTTGCTATGCTGTCCTACACAGAGTGTGCTGTGTGTATGTGTGTGATTAACCTGGGATTCAAACAAGGATGTGCTGGTTGTCCTGATGTACAGACATGGTGGAAATAAACGGAGGTTTTAATTCATGTTCCTCGAAGTCCATTGTCTCGTTCTTTGTGTTACAGAAAATATGAAACTTTCCACATTGAAGATACTTTTTCTTGTCTAAGCCTCTCACAATACAAATAAACAGAACCTTATTAGGCATAAGGCTTGTAGTTTCTACAGCTTGCTTTCACACAACTCCCTTTAAACCAGAATAACTGCATTGTAATTAATTTGAGAGAAGTGTATTCAACACTGCATGTGTTCTAGTCATACAAATCATTACAATCTTAAAATGCTGCAAGCTTAAAGGCAGCAGTTTCAGATGGATGAACTAATAATATCAGCTGATTACTTTTACAATATGATGGTGATAAAAAAACAAAAATCAAAGATGCAGGAAGGTAAATTAGGCTTTTGGAGAAAAAAGATGCCTTGTTTTGCAAGAAATGAGTTATTGTCGTTTAAACTTGGTCAAGATGGAATTCGCTCAAAATCTCTTTAAAGGGGTGTCACATAATTACAACTAAATGTTGACAACTTCAAGCAGTATGAATAAAAAAAACTGTAGTTGTTCAGCATTCCCTAAACACTCTGTGCCAGTGGTATAAATATAGATCGTGAAAACCATGTTAGCGCTGTGATCTCCAGACTCTGCACCAGGGGGTCGTTGGTTCAAATGCTCTGTGACACGCTACTGTTCTGCTCCTGAGCAATGTACTTCAGTTGCACTGCTGCAGTAAATACGCCGTTGTGTAAAACCGGCAATCGTGTGAATGAGAACTTATTCTTAATTGACATTGTAAAATACAGGGATAAAAATCGCACAATAAAGGTTGCATATGAAAGGGGGCCATTCAGCCTCACTAGCTTGATTGCCAGTAGTTAGTTAAAAAAGCCAAGACATCAGCTTTGGCAACACGTGTGGGTAGCATGCTCCAGACCCCCATCAACACTGTGCATAATAAGCCTCCTGTTTTCAGTTTTAAATGCGCTTCCCTATGTGACTGTTGATTCTAAAGATGTTTATTGAGTTCTCCTGTCTTCAGAACTTAGTGCAGGATATGTCATTCAGCTAGGGAGTGTATCTGTTTTCTAAAGCTGCTTCTCTAAACTGATTCCTGAGATATCTTTTCTTCTCCTGATCACAATTGAGCATATTATTCCCTGATTAACATCCACTCAATTTAACTTTTAAGTATATGTCCTACTAAATCCTATAAATTTTAGTACATGGGTGTGCCAATGACAACTAACCATATACTGCTATCTTTGTGTCTCATCCCTTTTGTGCTTTGTGTTGAACTGTGTGCCTACAGCTTCTTGTGCAGGCTGGGATGAGTTTTGTGTGTGCACGTTTGTGAAGCTCTTCATATCGCAAGCCACGGCATAGTTCATCAACAGAGTTTCCCAGTACTAGGTCTCTTATCTCTTTTCGTGTGTTTGAGAAAGGCAATATCCACCTTGGTTCAGGAGTCACATATTCCTGCAGCTAATAGTTTGCAAACTCAGTTTTAAATAAGAGTCAAATTAGGTTGGCAGTTTTGCATGGTTGGTCATTGACTTTCCTTCCATGAATGGATGATTTGAATGTGGAAACATAACAAAAGGCTGTGCGTAAAAATCTAAAACTATCCCTAGTTGCATTTAGATCTCTAATCACAGAATTGGCAAAACAACCGAATAATAGTTCAGAAATAAGAAAATATTGCTTTAATGTTTTCCGGCTTGCTTATAGGCTTCTGACCTCAGAGTGTGAAGGGTGTATTTGTAAAGTCCCTTACCAAAAACTGAATTTAGCTGCGTGTTTTAAATCATGCATTGAACAGTATGGGAACAGCAAGGTGGTTAGCAATACTGTCTCACAGCTGTCAGACAATGGGATTGAACTGCAATGCATTCTGTGTGGAGTTTGCATGTTTTCCTGTGATCATGTGGGTTTTGTCCAGGTGCTCTTGCTTCCTCCCAACCTCAGAGCGTTGTTAGCTAGGTCAATGTATGTCTCTGAATTGTCCCTGTGTGTCTGTGTGCCCTGCAAGTGACTGATCCTTGGTTCTGTCCGAGGTGTGTTTCCTCCTTATCCTTTGTGCATCAGGGTTAGTCTCCTTGTTGCTACAATCCTTATTAGGAATGAAAGATTTTTGATCACCAAGGCTAAAATACCTAGAAATATCTAAGAATCAAGAAATATCTTCTAAATATCTTGAACTACACGAGCAAATACAACCATGTTGTTGGAGTTGTTCATTATTTCTCTTTTCATTAAGAAAAAATGTTTTTCTTTTTATTTCTGAAGGCAGTGGGGGCCCCTCAGGTTGGAGGTCTTGAAGCAAAGGTTGCTGCTGGACTAGTGGGCTGAGCTTCACGCAGCCCCTCTGTGCAATGCTTCAGGCTGCCATCTACGTAACAGGACTACCGTTCTTGTTTTCTTCTCAAATGCAGCTGCCTTAGGGAACCTGGGTTGCCCTACCGGTACAGGTGTGTGCTCAGAGAGCAGGCTGAGCACTGTGGCCTAGACATTATGATTTTGAGTACCAGTCACAGTCACATAGCTGACTGTGACTGGAATTTTTCAAACTCATAATAGAGCTGGGATTAAACCCAGGGTTTTATCAGCACCTGGGAAAGCAGCGACTCTTGAAATTACCCATGTGCCCCTGGGCTGGAAGTGATGTCAATGAGAGATGTGACCAATCAAATCTAACTTTCCTGTAGGATCACATAGAGCTTGCAGTAAAGATGACTAGCAGGTCAGGGCAGGTCATAGCAGCAGGTTTGAAATAATGTTTGTTTGCCGTTTTGCATTTCATACAGACTTTGATGCACAAGGTCTTTCCTAAACAAAAAAGCCACTAGATTTGCCTTTGTGTAGGGATTACTGAGAATCAAATTAGTTTAAAAATGACAAAAATAAAAGTGTTTGCAGTGTAATCTGATTTTGTAATTTGATGTATTATCATTAACAACAACTGTTCAACCCTATTGTTCTACCTATTTCTGTCTGGTTCAATGTTTTGACCTGAAAGACAGCACTTGGTCATAGTTACCTTAACCAGGTCAGGAGCTTGTCTATCATCAGGGCCTTGCCCTGTTACAGGGGAGAGATTGTTAAAATGGCTTTAATAGATTTCAAGTTTGATGAAAGAAATATTCCCTGTGCTTCCCTGTGCTACATCTGCAGGGATCTGTTTAATTAATTTATTGTTCTGAATTTAAGAGTTGACTCTTGCTTTCACTCAAGCCACATATCTACTGTATACAAGTATGGAACTTGTGCTAAAGGAGACAAAACTGTGTCTGATTAAAGGAGAAACAAAATGGAAAGAACTGGTGATACAATGTGAGAGATTGGAAGAAACATGAGGAATAAGATGTCTCTGAGGCCTCGTTTGCGTCGCCGATTAAGATTAATTCATTCTAAAGCAGGACGTTCATCATGCATGCGTGCAATTCAAATAACAGATCAGATTAGAAAATCATGACGCTGTGCTGCATTCGAATCGTAAATTCACTGGATTGTTCAGGGCTTACCTAGACAAAGCAAACTGCTGATCAGATTCCTTTTAATAATGTATACAAAAACGCAGATGACAGCAATCATCCAAATTAAGATTTATTCACTTTAAATACAGAATCATTTCATCCTCTTATTAATACAAGAGCATACTCCTTTATATTTTCAAAAGACTGTGCTAATTAGTCCCTGTTTTTTTTCTCCTTGGAACCCAGTAATGTACTCAGATAATTCAAATCACTTGATAATTGTATTCATTGTGTCATGAGAATATTCCACAATTATTCAAATTAAAGGCCATTAGTGTAGGCTTAGAGGGAGGTGGGGTTGGGGTATTAGAATAAACCTGTGGAATTAACCGTATTACACAGTGGAAGCCAGCTAAATGAAGTGCACCTCTGCACCTTGCAAGACTGACCATATTTGGGCTTGCACAAGGAAAGATACGATAGGTTGTGTCACAACATGCCGGGTTAGTACTTTTACTTAGCTGACAGTTCTCTGTATTACAGAACCCTGGATTTCAAAGTACCTACTGGAACAGCTGCTGAACTGTCCAGTTGTCCAGCAGCACTTCCACACCTTTGTTAGAGTCATCAGTCTTTCTTCAGAATCACCTGTGTCAGGCTCCACACCAACCACAGGGGCAAGTTCCCACATACTGAGGTGTTTGTGTGTGCTGGGTGGGGGTGCTGTCATTTGGCACTGTCCAGTTGTTTCTGGGGTTAGGGCTGTTCATACTGTTTTACACAGAACTAAATTCAAAAGTTCAACCCGGGGAACACATGTGCTAAAGACCATCTCTTTTTGCTTTAGGGTTCCATGGGTTCAAGGGCATTGAGCAAAGCAGCTGAACACACTGATGGCATTTCTCTAGCTAAAAGAATCCAATTTAATAAGTCAGATATTCCTCACTTAAGGCATTTCATGTTAGCAAAGGCTTAGCTGGAGTGTTGTAAAGTATATACTGGAGTGCGCTTCCTTGTCATTCCACTTCCAGGGGTCTTATGGTTATTTGTCTGAATAATTTGATTGAATGGGTCAGCAGCATTCTGCTGGGCTCAGATGGCTGAGTGTACTGAATGAAAAATGTAATACATTGCCAAGAATTTGAAAGGATGCTATAAATTATTGCAGCTTTGCAGTGCATACACCCAAAGCACAGAGTTTCACTGTAGATAGGGATGGCAACACCTTTAGTTAGGCTCTGTTCACCTTATAGACAGCAGTTTAACAGTGTAAACTTGTTAATTATGCACACTGTGTAATTAATTAATGTGCTGATAAAAATTGCATGAAGGGTCTGCTTTCATGTTGTGCCTCTGTAACGTGTCCGTTAGCCAGGCTGATTCATTTCTGCAAGAATCTCTGAACTAGTGGCACAGACAGCTCACCACAGACCTGCTCTACTGTGCAAAATGAGAATGCTGGCAGTCTTGCATTTGGAGCATCTTCAAACTGTTAAAAACCACAGGTGCATTTTGCTTCCCACTGTTAAGGTTTCTCTTTGAACCCTGTTTTTCTGACCAACGTTTTGTTTATTTTACTGACTTGTGCTGAATTTGTGGTGTTCTGAACACAACAAGGGAGCAACCCTTGTTGTACCCTCCTGTAAAAGTTCACAGAAGGGTACAGAAGTGACCGATCAAGATGAAGTAAAGCGCAGAGAGGACGCTGGGCTGAAAGCTATCAAAAGAAACAAGACAGGGACAGAAAGAAATCAGCTGTGGGAACTAAATCGAATGCCGAGGGCTTTAAAAAATATTACAAAGCAAAATAGCAGTAAAGTGTCTTGGATGTAAACTGTGTCTTTCTTAGAAGTTGGGAAGAACTTTTCAATGATTACTGTAAACAGGTGTTCACAAATGAATAATGTGCCACAGGTTAAATGACAATCATGCTCAGTTCTAAATGAGAAGAACCTCACATGGGGTATATTGTTGGCATTCTATACTGTAAAAGCCTATGTGAAGTACTCCTTTAGGATGTTTTGTATCATTAATCATTAAAGAAGGATATATATATAGGGAAACAGTCTGAATTTGTTGATAATTGTGCAATTAATCATTTGTTGAAATAATTTATAAATGGAGTTTGGAACTCCTCAGCCATAGCATAACCTGGACTTTATATAAGGTATTTGAGTAGGAATCTTCATCAGTGTGCATAGGTTGCAAAAGAGAAAGGTTCATTCTTGTTGAAAGCTAATGGAAAGAAACACTACATTGTGGCTGTGAAGCCTTCTCCAGGAGCAAGGGAGAGAGGAAAAGTCACTTATTCCCTCATACCTGAATAAAGCACCACAGCAAAAATGTTTCTTTTCTTTACCTTTCAGCATGGAATGTATCTTTGCCTGCTCTTTTACAAGATTTTATGTTATGCAGACATCTGATATAAATTCACCTTCCCCTGTCTGCTTATCATTAATTGAGACTTTTAAGAGATGTATAGACAGCAGTAGGAGAGCCACGACTTCATAAATAAGTTGAGAAGAAAATCCACAGATTGTTTTGGCTAACTTTCTCCAGCTTCCGTGAAATATTTCTGCAACCAAAGTCCAAGTGCTGTTGAAAACTACAGTACCTAATCGGGGAAAGGGGGGCAGTTTAAAGTGATTACAACAGAAACCAGGGGACACCCTGGATATGCTTACTCTAGATCCCGCCGGTCGAGACATGCCCTTTCTGCACCAAATCATGTTGTTATCAACAGCAAGGCCATCAGCTTTCATTGTGCGTGTAGTAGCCGTGTTTCGGCACGTAAGACGTGTCTTAGGAGCTGTCTGCTGGTACCACAGAACAGGATCACTCTTGACAAAGCATTTCTTTTCCCCACTTATCAGATCAGCCCTGGGCTCTTCACCACACGTTGCTGTCAATATGGGATTCAGCCGCAGGCTAATAAAATACTACTGCATGCTATTAGCATATTGTTTTGACGTTGGTGTGCAAGAGACTGTGCTGCCTGGGTAATATTTGACATGAAGTCCCCAAGGGCACAACATTAACATTATATCCTGTTTTTAAGGGCGGAAGAAAGAAGGAAAATTAAATGCAGAGTTTTCTCTCAATATAGCACTTCCTCCTCTGTGTGTAGATCCTGCTTGGAGCCCCATCTAGTCACTACCTGTGTTTCCCTTCAAACTCTCTGCAGCACCTCTCTGCAGCTTTAAGACAAGGTGTGAATGATTTGGTGTGGTTTGCTTGCTGATTGACCCATGGGACCAAGGCTAGCCGAGGGGACAGTAAACAAAGTCACACACGATCAGATCATGTCTCGCTGCTGGGTGCCGAGGCCCTGTGCCAGCTACACATTGCATCTCTGTGCAGAAATCGCGCATCTTCTGCAGGCACGCGCCAATGGAAAGCTCACGTGTGACACAGCTCCTGAGGGTCAAAAGCTGCTGATCTGTTACTGGCAATCTGAAAGGATTTCCTTTTCTTACTCATGTGCTTACGCTGTACATAAACCCCCACCCCCCAAAAAACACAGGGTTTTTTTGTGCAAAATTTCTTGGCAGTATTTCTGTCCACATTTAAGTTACATATTGAACTTCTCCCCCTGACTGTCTACATTGGAACCTGGGTGTTGCACACAACTTTAACAGGGCCTGCATTTCTTATCATCAAATCATATCATCCTATGGAGAAATGTGCTAACTCACCTGTCTGAACAGGGAGCTATGGGGTTAATTAGGTTTTTAACTAGCATTAATGAACTGGTAATGTATCACTGAAAAAAAAAAACAACATCTTTTCAGTCATTTGTGCGTGACGGGGGTGTGTATGTGGGTTTTGGTACTATGATAAGGCTGTGAATGACAGAGCCAGGCTGCGTCTGGCTGACTGATGGACTGCTTATTGATTAAGGGGGGGATGTAAAAGTGCTTATTATAGTGCTATTTGTGCTGACTCTGTGTCTACACTGAAATTGCAAAGATAGCAAGTTTATTGATTATGTTTAAGATTATTGAGGAAGACTGGGTTGTGCTTTTCAAAATGTTTATGTTGTAGATTTGCAACACTACAGTTCTGGATGTTAATGCTGCATACGTGCTTTAAAACTAGCTTTTAATTCTAAAAGAAAATGTCAGTAACTTGTGCTTAAACATGCTAAGAAACTTGATTACATAATTGAGGCCAAGTGAGGAGAAGTCCTGTTTTTCTTCTGTTTTGCTTAGACACTGTTGAGAAGGCCTTTAACGATTTGATCTCCTTTTTTAAACCAATAACAGTCATAGGCTCTTATTAGATCTATCGTTGTTATTTCTTACTATTTGATTTTAAAGCCAAAGAATGTTTCATGACGGCCTGCTGCTCCTTCTAATGAAAAATTGCATTTAAGGTTTGGTACTGGAAGTTCAATTGTTTGGGTGAACATTATGACTAAATATATGATAGATTGCCCCTGTGTTCACTGTTTTGTTTCCAGTACTATAACCCAAACTGTTGGATGGATTCAAGATCTGACAGTTCTGTAAGAAACCTCCTTTGGAACTGCAGTCCCAGATGCTTTTGTCAGAATTTTAACTGAATTCAACAGAATCTGAAACCATATCTAGATTGTCATGTCCCTTCTATGGACTAAGAGTAAATATAACCTCCTTTGACCTCCACTCCTTTCCTTTTGTCTCCCTTCTGAGGCCAGGAAAAAGAAACAGAAACCAGAGCAGGTGCAGAATATGTGGCAAAACAGGGTTATAGATAGCAAACACATGCTTCAGTAGGCTTTTTGAAAACACTAAAACTGACAACCAAAATTCCGGATGGTAATGTCACACATATTTCATTTTCTGGAATCTCTGAAGGTTTTTCCTTGCTCTTCTGGTTTTGTTCAAGCGAGCGTGACTTTGTTTTAAAAGATATTTCTTCTAAGAGAAATGTGTTTTAGCTAGAGAGGTATAGTGACATGCTGGTTAGAACTGCAGTCTCACAGTGCTTGTTTTCTTTTTTTGTTTTTGGACCGGGGTGCCATCTGTGTGGAATTTGCCATGAGGTCTGGTTTAAACCCATATGATATTATGCCCCGACAGTTCAGAATTCACGATTCTTGGCTACCTTTAGGACCGCCCGCATGCGCATGAGGAGTTTCACACTACCCAGACCCGGTATGGAAGGCTCTTTCAGCCACCATCAACTAATTAGCAATCTGCCCAGTATTTAACCTCGCCACTGCCTTCCTGCTGTGTTATTCAAGCAGACTTGACTCATGTCGCTTGCTCACGCCAAGGATTACTGAAAGCTTGAGAACCAGCTATGCCTGCTCTTCCTGTGTCAGATCCAGCTCAAAGAATATTCCCTTGTGTCTTGATCTTGCCAGTCCTGTTTCTCCCCTTCAACACCAGTGCAGTGGCTGTCCTGTCTCTCTGGATCATCACCTGCTTCTCCATTACTTCTGTCAGCATAACCTTGGTTCCCTTTGTCACCCCACGCCTGCACCTCACTCAGATACCTCTGGCAGGCCTTGGTCATCTCCTTGGCCAAGCAACCCATTTCTTTACCACTGCACCTTGCAGATGGATCCCCCTTTTTTCCCCTCAGCCAGCAGCAGGCCATTCAACACAGTAACACATGATTCATATGTTAATCGCTATCTAAATGTATCTGTGTTGTGATGGGATGGATGTATTGGCGTCTCACCCCTTGTAGTGCTGCACCTGGATGACATACTTTAGGTTGCCTCCTATATGTAAAGCACTTTGGGATGCTTTAGGACTGAATTTGTTATACAGATGCAAGAAATTAATCAATTAGAGTGTAGGAAAATGTAATAGATTTCATTTTTATGTAAAACGAAGATGAGTCAACGTGCAATTTAATTCATTAATAAATACATTAGCAATACTTTTAACAGTGCACTTGTCATCATCCCAAACAGGGCCTGATGGTGATAGCTCTGAGTAATAAAAGAATGCAGGACCTCTGCCCTCAGTGAGCACCGTGCTGAGAGCAATGGGGAATCATGTCACAGGTGAGGAAAGGCAGTTTAAGAAAGAATTTCAAATCACAAGGAATTTGCCTGTGGATTCCTGTAATACCTTTTTTTTGGTGTGGATTGTATTATATCCAGCACCCAGAAAAAAAGTGTGACATTGTGAAAGGATGGAAGAGTCAGCTGAAAGAGTTAAAGCTGCTCATGTAGCTAACTGTATCCTGATACAATGCCAAGGGCTGTAATAAGAGGAAAAGGTACAAGGAGCATAGACATAGTAAGGAAAAAAACTTCAGAAACAGAGATCTGGACCATTGTGGGGAAAGTCTGAAACGTTTTTTCCAATCTGAAACTCTTAACCAATTTAATCTTGGACGAATTAATGTGACATATTATATGAAGCTCCACATGTGGCTCAGATTGAAGAGGTGTGAGTATGGAATATCTGGAAAGTTCATATCGCATATACACAAAGCAAAGAGCAGCTCGGTGATTTCAATAAAAATTAAAGAAATCGCACGCTTGCCGTCAGACTGAAGCTGAATAGAATGAATGCAGGATTTTGGGGATAGCAGGGCAAAAGGGGTCATGAACAAATCTATGAGCCTGCAAATAATGAGAAT
This sequence comes from Lepisosteus oculatus, assembly GCF_040954835.1. Classification (NCBI taxonomy): domain Eukaryota; kingdom Metazoa; phylum Chordata; class Actinopteri; order Semionotiformes; family Lepisosteidae; genus Lepisosteus; species Lepisosteus oculatus. Next base: position 35,323,324 of record NC_090700.1, read on the forward strand.
TTTTTCTTTTTAACGGTTCTATGTTCTTCTTGGAGCTGGGAGAGGAGAGTGAAGCTACAATCTGGTATTCTGTGTCAGAGATGCAACATTGGGTCATCTGTTAATTGTGGGAAATGGTGATTGTCACATACAGTATGGGGCAAAGCATAGTGTCCAGATCTTGAGGGAGGAGGGCCGTGTTTCAGAAGCAGAGAGGAGTGTAAGAGAGCAACAAGAGCGAAGGACTGACATCTGTGTCGAGTAAGGTCCAGTCACCAAGCTATGAGAATGCAACCCTATACAACATTGTGATTGTATGTTATGTAACTTAATGTATGTTTTACACAAAAGACAACTGAAAATAGAGGAGACAAAGAACACTGCAATGGTGCTTATTATTCCAAATACAAGAGTTTTTTTTTTAAATGCAATTAATAGCAGTAGTGAAATGCATCAAAAAAAGCTAACGGAACCCGGGGAAAGGGGCATTTATAACTTTAAACTCCGTAATGGAAACGGCACTTCTCTGTTGGAATCTCTGGTATCACTTACAGACTGGTTTTCTGGTTTTATGCCATCACTGTTGTTCCTTATTTTAAAACCACACATTTCATTAACAGAGAATGTCTCATCTTAAGTACGCAACAAAATATCCTTATCTGAAGGAAAAAATCTTCTAAAGCTTCTATATACCACAGTGTGGTTTTTCAGTTTGTTTGTGCTTTTTATTTTTTTAGATGTTTATTTTTTATTTTTTGATGTGCATGACGGTAATGTGTTATCAATGAGGGAACAGTCGCCAGCGCTAATTCCTGCAATGTTGTTATCAGTGGTAGACATCAGAAAAGATTTCATTTCACTTCTCTTACGGCAAAAGAGCACTCCAGCTTCCCTATAAGGCTTGGAGAAAACAGAACTAAAATGTCCCTCCTGCTTACCAGCAAAGGGAAACTGACATTATGTTGACAAAGGATTTTACAAAGGTTTTACAGCTAATCTAAATTCGCTGCTTGTGTGTTTTATTTTAACTCAAGTGCCCTGATAGCGGCTCTTGCTTTTTCTGCTCTTAATTCTAGAAGCCTGGGACAAAGGGCTTGCAGTAGTTGATGAAGCACCCAGAACACCAAGATAAAACAACTGTAAAACAACAGCAGCCAGCACAAAACAGAGCAGGCACTAACACATCAGTGAGTTCCTCCGAGCATTGTTCATTATGCAGTCTGTGCGGAAATCACATAATTACTGTAAGGCAGCAAAAGTATTGCAAATGTAGTCCAAATATTGAAAATTGTAATTTTTTTTCTAAATATGACAAGGATCTGACTTTGGTATGGTCAAATATGGATCAAGTGTTTTCTATAAATATTTGTGTAGTAGTGATTGATTTTGTGTAACTGAATCAGAAGGATGGTTATATGTAATGTGTGTGTCTAGTAAGAGTGCACCAATGACACACCTCTGCTACACAACAAGGTACTCTGGGACAGGCAAACAACTCCATGCTGTAAAGGAGCGTACTGATTAACGCTGCTGGGAAGCGTGTATGAGTGAGAGGCCGCGCCAAAACGTGTGTCCACGACTGAGGGAACGGGAGCGCGAGTGTAGCAATGTGCAAGTGTGCGTAGGATTGAAGGTTTCGTTGAATAATTTCCAACCTCAAAGGGGCATCCTTAGGGAAATACACTACGAGAGCAGCACTGGAAAATCCCAGCTCCGTGCATTCCTGTACAACCCACTGCAATCTGCCCAGTGCATAATAACCCTTCAGCACTGAGCTTCACTAAATAAATTAGCTATGCTGTGGAGAAAATATATTAGAGCTCTGTCTAAGCTGTACAGGCATTAACATACAGTTGTTATTAATTCAGTACAGTAGTATATAATAATTCCTTTTATTTTTCTAGAGCTTTTCATCCCAAAGGGTTACAAAGAGCTCTGCATGTAAAAGCGAACCTGTTTCATTTTTCACTGAAGGCATTATACACCAGTGATTCCACTGCACAACTGTAAGTAGCCCAGAATGTAAAACTCATGGCATAATTCAGCCAAGACATTTGAGGTAATATTCCTATTCTTATAAGCAAAGAATATAACAGGACCTTGGTTGAGCATATCCCAGGGACTGAGTTGGTCAACATGTTGGGGTCTTGGTTCAGAAAAGCTGCTCAAGAGGGAAGACCAGCACCTGCTGTACCAGAAAATAATATTAGTGATGAAAGCTGTAAATAAAATATTGCAATTATCTGTTTATTGGCTGATTGAAATGGTGGATAATTATATTTGGGAAAGAGGAAGAGTAGCTGCGTTAGGTGCACTGCGGACAGTGGTCTGCCTTCCACGGGACGGGGGAAAGAAGTGCCTTTCTAGGGCAAAGTGAGCTCATTGCAACCAGGAGCGTTGCTGGAATTGATTGGTCTCTGCTGCTCAACACCGAGTTCAGCTGTTTCAGGAAGTGCAAAGTTCAGTTCACAAGCTGAACTGGGTACTCTGAGCTGACAGGACTGGCGGCTGAAGGAGTGGGTGGGGGGGTCACTGAGGATGGAACTCAACTATTCCATGTGTATATGAGGTGCAGATTCTTGTACGTCTTGCACTTTGGCCAGAAGATTCTTGCAGTCCTACTATGAGTGTGTTTGCAGAAATAGATGTACCGGTTACATAATGTTGAATACTTATACTGGCAGTCTTCATAGTGGTAGAGTGTGGATGATCTTACGAAAACACTACCAAGAAGGAAAGAGCCACTGACTGATATGGTAATTTATTGATATTGATACAGTAATGGCAGTAATTATTTTTCATTCAGAAGTAAAATTATTTAATTTGTTTTAATGAATGAATAATTCATTTGTTTTTCCTTCATCCAAAGAATTGTATACAAAATCAAAAAGGTAACAAAGCGAAACTGTTAATACAATTACAGAAGCAAGTTCCCCCAGATTAAAAAATGCAAGGCTCTAAATTTCAGTGTAAAGAACATAACAGGGCACCAAATTTGATAACTAATAAATCGAAAGGTAAAGATTACACAGGTGTGCCTACCCTGGAAGACATTGAGCTTTACAAGAAGCAGGAGAAGGAAAGAAACAACAATTACACAACCAGCAGACACAGAGAGGAGTGTATGAGAGGGAGGGTAAAGAGAAAAGAAAGGTCTTGAGAGAGACAGGGAAGAGTGAGGGAACATAATAAAATAAAAAAGAGACTAGGCAGCCCTCATTACCATGTACTGGCTAGTCCTAGATTTATGCATGCCTCTCATCTTGTTTACTTCTGAAAGCTGTTGTCAGTCTTTCTGGCTATGAAGGAAATTCACACTCCACTGCACAGAGGTCATGGTTCCTCAGGCGTGAAGAAAAATTCCAGTGAACTGTATCCCTTTGTTTTTCTTGTCATCAAGTGGATATTAAGTCTTTACACGAGTCAATGGTCTGAGTGTGTCTTTCCATTCTAAGTAGGATTTCAGCGTTGGTATCAACTAGGACTTTAGGTTAGCTTCATCCGAACACTCCCATCAAGAGTCTGGGATCTTCAGAACCATGGAAGGTGCTGCAGTTCGACAGGAGTTTTATTTTCCAGGCTGCTGAGTGTCTAAACCAATAATGGAGCACACCTGGACATAGGCTGAGCTCTATGATCCAAACATTATGGGTTGGAGTGCCAGCAGGATTCCTTAAGGAAAAATGCACAGTTGGCTGAACAGTGCTGAGGACAAAGTTGGAATTAATTGACCTGGGCTCTCTTGGCTCACAGTGACACGGTGACCCCTACAACCCCCTTGCAGTAGGCAAGGGACCAGCTGGGGCTGAAGGGAGCCGAACCTCCTGTATGGGGCTCTGTCTCCTGGGGCATGTTCAAACTCGAAGGTGGGCGGGTTGAGTCTGCCTACACTTCATCATTCTCCCCTGTGAGTGCCTGCAAGGAACACAGTCAAAAAAAAAACCTGATGATTTCCAGATTGGGTAGGAATGTGCCAAAATATAATAAGAATTTCATTTTCTTCTCTGTTTTGAATGTTAATTTTACAGCCCATATGAAATGTTTTAAGAAAAGGACAAGAAAGCACTTAGCCAGAGGACAGTCAGCAACATCCAGACTTACACCGGCCACACACCACCTAGGCAACAGCACCCTAGAGATCAGTTAGCGAGCATTTGCTGTGACTTCTTTCCTGCACCACACGTCCATGGCATTTTGTTTACTTGTTGTTTTTTAAAGGTATTATTAATTAGATAACAGATGCTGTTCATGGGCTTCCTGATTTAAATTCCTCCCAGCTTGTTGGTTTGTGTTTGAAGCTCAGTGGTTTTACAGATGCTTAGCGATCCTTGTCAGCTACCAGTATTATTCAGTCTTTAGGAAACGCTTGTTTTAGTATTTCTTACTTTTTTAGCATGTGCATATTTTTATGAACTATTCTTTCTGCAGGGACTGACAGCTGCATTAGGTCATTATTTCACTTCCAGAGCCCCTGACCACTGTCTCATCCATCCATTTTCTAACCATTTTATCCAATACAGAGTCACGGGGCGTGCCAGCCTATCACAGGGCACACAGACAAAGACACTCACATCCGGGCCAATTTTCCCAGAAGCCAGTTAACTTACCAGTATGTTTTTGAAATGTGGGAGGAAAGCAGAGCACCTAGAGGAAACCTACATGAACACGGGGAGAATATCAAAACTCTATGCACAAGCACCCCAGAATCGAACCCAGGCCCTAGTACTGCGAGGCAGCAATCCTAACCACTGTACCACCATGCTGCCCTCCACTGCCTCATACTGCCATCTACTATAATAAAAGGAACATTAATGCAATGCTGTGACCTCATGCTTTTAATAGAACTTGATTGTAACACTCTCTGAAAGACACCTGCTTGAACCTCCTTAAGCAAGTTTCAGCAATGGTACAGAAAGTACAGAACACTGGTGCAAAGATAGAATTCAGCATTAAAAAGGAGAAGAATGTAGATACCGTTTACTCACATTTAATTGCGCAATTGAAAGCATCAATCTGGACTTCAAGTTTCATTTGTTTTTTGCTGCTTCCATCACCAAAGACATTTGATATCAGTGCTACACATTTAACACCCGAGCTCCTGCACTGATCAAGGTGAACAGATGTACGAAGGGTGATAAGCTACAGACCACTGTGAAGACAGGTGTTTGGGACTGTTCTATTTAGTCGGGCTCTTAAACAAAGACAGCATGGATGTTCCTGGTTAAAGAGTCAATTTAACAGACAATGTGATAAAAAGCTGCTCCGTTTAAGCACAGTTACATTAAATTACATTTAATCACATGGAAACCAACAGAGCAAATCCTAAGGTAATGCAAAAGGGTTAAAACGAGTACTGGATTAATATTCTTTGTAATAGGAGGTAGGGGGTGAGATGAGTTTTCTGCAAACAATGCAAGGCACAGAGGACTGAGTTGTTTCATGCCTTACGTCAGTGAGAGAATATGGGCTTCACAGATTAAAGACAGAAGTTGTTCATTATCAACCAGAGACGGAGATGAAATAGTATTTACTCTCATCTGGTGGGCATGCTGTGCTGCTGGCTTCCTCTCATATTAAGCTCTCCCAGTATGGGGTCTGTAGAATTGTGAAAGGGCTCCAGGATAAGGTTCTTTAAAAGCCCGTGATCCGCAAAGCTCTGGATTCATGGAAGCTCCTTGAGGCTTTGCACTGCCCAGGCTGTTGTAATTTAAATTATGTTCTGCTGGCGTGGTGTGCTTTTTCTGTGTGTGATTTAGATTGCTTTAGTGAGATGAATTTCTCTGAGTGTTGTAACAGTGTTCTGGTTTTTAAGACGATCAGTAAAAACATTTTTTCATACAGCTATTTAACATGTCACCAAATCAATTTCCACTTTTTCTCCCCTTAAAGGGTTAATTCCCTTTGAAAAAGAGATAGATGTAGTAAAGCCTTTCTTTCTCCATATTTGCAGCATTTCCTCTTTCCTCATCTCTCAGTACTTTTTTTGCAATTCTTTCTCTGACCTGAGCTTATCAGTCTTTCACGGCAAGGCCTTGCACAACCTGAAATTCTTCCCGTAACGCAGCACAAGAATGGCATGATTCCCTCCCTCCTTCCCTCCTTAAACAGATGATGAACTTCCAGAGACCCAGAGGCCAAAAGGAGAGGCAAGAGAGAATGTAGGACATCATCACGTGGGATGTTCAGAAGGCTTTGTTTTCTGCCAGGTTTGGTGACCAGGGAATCCAAAGCAAATCAACCAAAGGTCTTCAATTTAAGCATCAAACTCAAGTCGTTGTCTCGTGCGTCTCCTTCTAAAATAACAGGCAAGAACATTATTCTGGAGCTTTCAGAATAAACGGCCGTGTGATTTATTTTTGTTTTTTCATCCCTGGTTAGCTGACAGGCCCCCTTTATGTGAGCACAGTAATTGTAGCCTGCTTTCTGTTCTCCAAGAACCCTCTGTTCTCTGTGTGCTCCCTCCTGCTTCAGCAGTGCAGCGTGTTCTTCTAAATTAGGGGAGTGTCTGAACATTGTGCAGACCTCCAAATACAGCCTCTCTGAGCTCCGATACCTGACTGTCCCGGTGTTCCAGGAGTTTGTTAACAATGAAAAGCTCTCTTTTTAAAGTGCTGTAAAAAGTATTCCCACAGCCTCACATTACCAGCTATAACAATGCAGGGACTGAGTTAAGTGCTCCTCTGTGGCCCATGATGTCAGACCTCCTCAGCAGAAAATTAGTTTCGGCTTTAGTGATTCCCACCTTTTGTTAATCCTTCAAACAGGGAAACTTCAAAAGCTTCTTGCTCATGTTCAGAATTCGCCCTCGGCTGCCAAAATTAAGGAGTTACAAGAAAGTCAAGGCAACTTGGCCCATCTTCCTGATTTGGCTGGGAGTATCTTCATGATCCAGGATCAGCCCGTTTTCTTTAAGGACTGAATGGAGTTGGCTTCAACCGTTGATTCTGTATAAAGATGTCTCCCATTTTCTGACTGGAATCATGTCCATAATTTCTGTCTGTACTCTTGAGTCTTCATATCATGAATGACTTTGGAAGATGCACCCTGGATTGACTTGGTCAATTCCATCTGAAATGCTTGGAAGATATTAACCGAGTCAGTAAGAACCCCAATAAAGTTCTTCAGAACCATACCGCCTCTTGCTAGAATTCTGTCTCCACTATTTATGTTTACTCAGAGAAAACAGGAACTTGGAATATCAGATTTTCATATTAGCTGAATTCATATACAGAAGAATATGTTTAATGTATTAAACAACCAGAAAAAAAGCACTAGAATGTCTTGTACAAAAAGAACAATTTATTTTCTTCTTGTATCCTGGCTGTACAAAATAAGACATGTTTACAACAGTATTGCTTTCTTTGTACAAGCTGAGAGAATTTCAGGTAATGCTTGTAAAAAGTTCAGGTGTTAACAGGAGACAAGGATATCTCATAAAGAAAGCCTGGGACAAGAAATGCATAACTAATATTGGAGCCCTGCTCTATGTCCCATTGGCCTAAGCAACATGATTTCCTTGTCTGGTTCCCATGCTCTGGAGATGACAGAGAGCCCAGGACTCGTCTTTCCGAGTTCTCACTCTTCCCCTCACTCTTTTGTTTTTTCATTATTTCCTCTGAAAATTACTCTCTCTTTCTCCTTGTACACCTTTACTCTGCTTTTTTCTATTTGAGTCTCTTTCCTTCTCTCTCTCGCTGCCCTCCATCATCTTCAGTTTCTCTGCCTTGCTCCATCTCTGCAGCTGTGGAATGAAGAATCGCTCTTCCTCCGTCCCTCCGTCTCCAGATATACGGACCTGTGACCATCTCTTTCCTTCCCTCTTTAGTCCGCCGTTACAACTCTCTAGATTGCTAAGCCTGTCTCTCATCCCCCTCTGTTTCTCACTAAATGATCTTTTGATCCTGATCAGAAATAAACAGGGGCGGACAACCTGCTGCATCGTCACACAGATAGTTGTGTCTGACAGGCGCATCTCTACTGTTGTGGATGAAACGTTGTGAGAATAGTGTTTGCAGCTCTTACTCCCTGTTGCCGTCATGATCAATTCTCCTAACCTGGCTCTGTTCTGGACACACACATGACATGCAGCAGTCTGGAGCTGCCCATTTACTGTCTGCGACAGAGGTGAGGGGAGCTCTGCTGGCAGTCCCTAATGAGGCATGAACTTGGCCTCATTACTGAGACACAGCAAGTAATTATCCAGCGCTTTACCTGCACTCTCTTTTCCTTCTTTTATGGCTCATGACAGATTGTTCTTGACAAGAATCTTTTCTGCACCTTTTCAGAATCTGGCAATATACAGGATTTCAATTTGAATGGACTCCTACTATGATACAAAGCCACAGTAGGCCTACTGTATACCTACTGTTAGTTTCCAAAAATCATTACTATGCAGATGACCTGGGATCTGGTACAACAGTATTGCCTTGGATAGGCTGTATTTTTTAGTTTTTGCACATCATTTTTCAGTCTGATTATATAAATTCAAATTTATTTCATATGCAAAGTGCACTTTATGCAACAATTATTTTGTGTTTTGACTTTAATTAATGTATTTGTAGATACTAACTTGCAATTCCCAAATCAAATTACATTTCAGGATGAAAACAATATTAATGCAAACAACATTTGATATAAACTTTGTCCCTCGGAAGGCATTGCATTGCATTGAGAGAATGAGTCACTGGCTTTGCACAGAGGTTAAAGACAAGCCAGATTGCCTGCACACTCCATGCTTCATCTGGAATGAGTGGAATCTCTCTGAATTCCTGACTCATTCCTCAGAGTTTAACAAGCCCTTATTTCCTCCTCTCTTTTGATAAAACTTGCTGGCATTCCTGTCTTGTGATCCTGTGCATTCCTCAGCAGGCCCGCCCTGACTAGAAAATAAGAAGGCTGAAGTTTGCATTCTTGCTTAAAATTTTGCTGAACACTTTGAGATGGCTCTGATAATGAAAAAGTGCTCGATAAAGTAAATGGGATCGATTGATTGAGGGGCAGCTGGATTATGGATTGTGTAAACTGGTCAGGAATCACGTACTGGCTGCAAAGTCAACAGAGCTCTCGGAAAGCAGTGACCATTGTTTTTTTCATTTGATATCTGTTTAGTTCTTCCATAAATCACCAACAGCATTAGAGCTCATCAGCAGGTGTATCTCCTTCTCTGAAGGTGGACCTCATGTTAGGTTCTAGACTGGCATTCACCTCTGCCAGGCACTGAGGAAGAGAGGGCTTATATTCCTCTTGTGATATGACTCATTTATTCTTTATGTCAGAGTTCAGACAGTTTTTGTTATTTGTCCCATATAGCAGCCTCAAGCCTACAAACAGCCCACTGACACAGACAGGCACAGAGCATGCTTGTGAGTAAGCAGACTGGTCACTGTGTGTCAGTGTGTTAGGGTGGGGTCAGAACTATTGAATTCTGTTCCCGGCAGTCACACTCCTGAGGCTGAAAAGTCCTTCATTTAAAATGGTTGCAGAACATTGCCAAGTAATTAACTTTCAGTTCTAAACAATATTTTGTTTGCATTATATCTATATGTTTGTTGTTATCAATAATGCATTAGCCAGTGGTGGAATTATTAAGTCAAGACTCTCAATCGCTACTGAGGACAGTTGACTATGACAGCAACAGCACCGCATGTCTGAATTATTTAGAAACTGCATTGTCACACACTACATGCCCTCCAGGTGTTTGCTAAATGCTCAGTTCATTAGTTTGGTCAAATTCTAATAAGGAAGACATGAGACAATGAAGGTAAAGGGACAGTGTACTTGAGGCAATAACAGTCCTGGCCAAAGGTGGGAGCTGTCACAACCCCCCCCCCCACCCCTCCCAGTTTCGAGGAATGAACCAGGGAGCTGCTGCAAGGGTGCAGTTGGAGTGGAGAGAGGGGGGGGGGGCAGGAAAGTTACGCACAGAGCTGTGGCAACTCAGAGTATTTTTTACAGATAAGAGTGGAGGTGTGAGATCAAAATTTTATCCTCCTTCCAAAGGTCTGTGAAACAACACCATCAGTTGATAAAAGCTGTGGGAAACATTCTGGTGCAATATTCAAAATGTGTGTGAGTCTGCACTGTTACATGGGCTGGTATTTACTTGCATTTCTTCTTCAGTCCTCTTCTATTTTGTGTCTTTTTTCCACCCATTTAATTACTCTTTCCTCCTCCATCTTAAGTATTCTTTCTTTCTCTTTGACTTTCCAAATCCTTTTTCCTGTTCTCTTGCAATCTCTTTTTATTTATTTGTCTTCTGCCTTGCCTGTGTTTGCCCACAGGAAACGTGTGGAAAACCTCAGTCTTATGTCTTTGTCTTATCAGTTTTTCCAATGAACTGCAAACTTTTTTTGTCCTGTATAAAACTGAGTAACAAGATAAATAAGATGATGGAAACAAGGAGTGGTACTTCATCCATGTTTCTGCCTGCTTGGGCTAATTTTTGCCAGTAAGACAGCGTGAACAGCCAGTCACATGGCACTGGAGCCTGATGATGTCACAGCATGAAGGTAGCTAGGGCTGCACAATGGGGGCAATGGGTTAGCACCACCACTAAGTTTAAAGTCACAGAAGATGACACTACAGTTGCCTTTTCTGGAATTTATAGATCCTCTTTCTAAAAAAAAATGCATTCTCTGGTATTTAATAATTGTCTGTATTTAAAAACATGTATGTTAGTTCAAGGAAATGTGTGCACATTTTTTCAGATTATGTTACGTTTTCAAATGCAATGGAACAATTGGAATGATTATTTCCGAGTCGTTCTGTTTCCAAAACCCCTTACTTGATTGGCTGTGTGATATCATTACAACTTTGCGAGAATCCGCAGGACACAGGGAATTAGAAGTTTAGAACTGAATCAAATGGAAGATGAACGCCCACAGTAGGAAGACACAGGACGTACTGTCGAAGAGTACCTGATTGAGATCGGAGAGTCTTCACCCTGCCTAGATACAGGCAGGGTGAAGACTCTGATCTCAATCAAGTCTTTGTGGAATAATACCCCAGTCCTCCCTCTCCATACCTACTTAGATCCAGGAATTTATCTTCATCAGCACGGCTTTTGTTAATTTTCCTTATTAATTTTTTTGTGATTAAGTCAGGAAATAATCTCTCCCTCCTTCTGTCTCTTGTTGCCTCTCCAGGTGTCTTCATTCAGACGCCCACGCTGCACTCAGTGATTCATGGGTAGCTGACATTGCAGAGTGGCAGCGTCATTCCCCAAAACCTCTTACTCCTGTGTCTTATCTTAGAGATTCACAGAGCCAGGACCCACACAAGCTGCCCACAGTGCAGAAGATATGTGAGATGAAACAGTGCCAGCCTGACACTGTAGGCTTCCAGATAGCCCTCCTCCCCAAACTCCATTCCCCTGAAGCTTCCCTGGGTGTCCTGTTTAGACAATACTGAAATCTGACACCTGTGCACTGGAGCCAAAACGCTTGCCTTCAAATTGTTCCATTGCTGCAGTTTCCCACATCTCCCTGTAATTCATGTTTAATTGATCCGTATTGGATTTGGTTAATTATTTAAGGAGATCAGCGGTAAAGTGAGCAGGACACATCTTAATAACAACCTCGCTAAGCGATTTGGGCTTTTTAGAATCTGCATGGAAGGCTAATGACTAGGGTTAAGTCTTTGGCCAAGACTATGTGTCCTTTCCAGCATTACCCTTTGATAAAGAATTTTGCACTGCTAGGTTGTCATTTTTTATAGATTTGCATCTTTAAATTTTGACAACTACTTGAACAAAGTCTGGAGCAAATTATATCCCAGAGCAAAAAATTGTGCAGTTTGTGCTGGTCTTCTCCAATACATGTGTGACAAGTGCGCTTTACCTCAGAACCTGAATTTGGCACTCAGGGAAATTCTGTCTTCTTTCATTTTTGTTGCTTTGGTACTACTAGCTATACAGCCCCTTCTTGCATTACTGTAATGCTGTGATGTTTCCTGAGTTGAATCTAGCACACTACGTCACCACTATCTCGATTTAATGCAACCTCCATCCTTCTATTTTTAGTTTTGAAAATCGTGCTCAGAAATAAAAAAAAATAGATTTTTGTAACAAATCTTGTATTTTACTACATCTTTGGATGAACACACCCCAATTCCCCACCCAGCTCTCCAGGCAGACCACAAGAAGCAGTAGGCCCTTCCCTTTGTTCTGATTTGGTCTGAATTCCAGTAAAGTGCTAGCAAACTTCTTACTTCACTTTCCAGAAACTCACCGCAGAAACACACCAGCGATAAGTGTGATATCTTCTCAATGGAAATATGTAACACTACCCTTTTTCTACTTCTCCTTTCTGCAAATTTGAACCTGACCCAGCTTTCCTCTTTCGGAGTGTCATTGTGGTTTCTTGTTTGTAGAGCTGAGCTGTCTCTCTTTCTCACTGCGCAAGGCTTTGCTATGGGCTTGTGTCTAGTTTGTCCTCAGGGACTCGACGACAAGCCAATCGATCAAGCCCAGTCACCAAACAGTCTGTCTGTGTCGTAGAGCATTTTCTCACTGTGAGCTCCACCTCAAATGTTGTGTTTCTTGCCTGTATTAGATACTGTGTTAGTCCCACTAGTACAGGTAAACTCAAGTGTATTGGCATTTCCAATCCTGAGCTAGGAGAAAAGTACCATTGATTACAGAAAAGTACCATTGTACCACTGAGAAATGGTGATTTGGTAACTATTATTCTTGAAAACATTTCTAATAATCTGACATAGGGCATTTTGAGTGTGAAGATACATTGTATGAAATATAATCAGGTACTATGATCACCAGCAAGTGCAATAAAAAAATAAGTCACAGAAGGTGTAATAAACTGTATGAACAGGATACTATTCAGTCTTTTAAATTCAAGCAGAACTTTTAAGGGACTGAAGGTGTCTTAAAGTAGCTTAAATCCTTGGCTTCTTGCAAAGCCAGCATGGAGTTTTATGAGAATAGAAGACACAAGTGGAACCTAAATGGAAGAATGGAGAATAGGAGGCATTATGTTTAGTCAAGGAATGATGGAAGTCTATAACAAGCTACCCAGCTACAATGTTCAAGTTGATTTTCTGCCTTCCTTTAAGAAACAGCTGGATAAGGTCCTCACTTAATTTAGCTACTATGAAACAAACAAGATTGATGGGCTGAATGACCTCCTTGTGTTTGTAAACTTGCATTGTGCATTGTTTCTGTAATTTATGTCCTAATCCATGAGGAATGAATGTGGAACCTTGCTCCAGATGCTTGAGTTAAGAAATTAGTCTCATTGCAGTCTATTTTTTACAAAGTGTTGTTGCCCTGCCCCTCTACCATCTTTCTATGGAGGTGAAACTAGGATATTCTGATTTACTTTAGGAGTGCCAAACCTTTGTATACTTCAAGTGTAAGATGAAAAGGAATGGCTCTGAAAGTGCTTTTTTAAGGCCTGTACAGCATGGTTCTTTGAAGTGTCTTGGCATGAAGAGCTGTGGGTAATTCAAAATCTGTATCTTATTGTGCTTTTTTAACTCAGCACTTATATGAGTTTTAAATGTTGGATCGCCTTATCGCACTACAGCTGTTGACTTATGTAATGCTGGAATAAGTGCTTTCAGCTTCAAAACCGGAAGACAGCCAAGCTGGTCTTTCCCTGACTTTCCCTGAATAAAAGCACTCCTCTGCTGGGTGAACACTGTTCTTGTGGCGGTCCTGTGAGAGAAAGCAGTGGGTATTGTTGACGATATGGCAATCGTGTGATTTCAAATATTGGGTTTTTGGCCAGGAAGTGAGCCCATGTGGTGATGTGGTCACATGATTGCCCTGTGGTCTCCCTGGATGTTGCCAAGGCATTCCAACATTTTACTGTGGTGAAAACAGACTGCTTTGTTTCCCACTGCCTCAGCCTCCTGTTCCCTGGCTTTGTTATCAGCAAGGGGTGTGTCACTTCAGGTGTGCCGTGTCCAGGGGGCTGTGTCAGTGGGGGTGTTCACTGAGGTTTGTGTTGTGATTAGGTATGTCTCTTTATAGTAATCAAAGCTTCTTTTCTGCACAGTCTCAGTGGTGATCCCCCCATGGACTATGGTTACTGCTTTATATTCTCCATCTCTGGCTACCAGCCACACAATGTGCTCATGCTGAAATTCCCTTCTGGGCCTGAGGTTGTTTCAGGTGGAGAACATGTTTATTATTAGTATAATTCTTCTGTTTCTGATTCGCCTGCAAAAAAAAAAGAAAAAGCTCGTGGCAGGATGCCTGTCAGGACTGAAAACAAGAACAGCCTATTAATTTCGGATTTCCTTCTCCTGTGCTTATGTGTGCAGCACAGTTCAGAAAGAAGGATGTTGGCAGAGCCCTAAACTGCACACCCCCCCCACCCTACCCCGCTTCTGTCCTGACATGACCTACAGGCAAGCAGTGCTCACAGTCAACATCCTCCTTGTCTCTGAGAGTTCAGCAGGGCAGCAGAACTGTCAGACGCAGGACATTATCTGATATCTACAAAAGACTACACGCGCTGCCAAATTGTTATTTATTGGTTCCAGTCATCTTGCCCCTCTCTCCATCATTTACATGGCTAACTAATTCCTCATTTCTCGTATCAGCAGCTGTGATGAGCTAGAAGCCGCTGCTCTTCACTGGTGGGTGAAATGAGTCCTCTCCTGTCGATAAGGTGCTTTGCGATGAAAGATGTTGTGTACAGATTAGAAATTGATTGAGTTCTAAATGAAGAAAGCTTTGCTTTGAGAAGACAAATGTAATGTATTGAGAAAGCTTTGGTCCATTGGTGATGATGCCTTGACAGTGCTAGCAATGCCTTTTTTGTGTACTAGTGGTCTTAAAATTGAGGGGTAGCGGAAGGCACTTCTTTGCACACATAATTGAAACACAACAACAGTGCAGTTAAAAGGTGATTCCTTGGATCTTCTGAGAAACAGCATGATGGAGGAGTGGTGACCACAATAACAAATGGTTAAGGTGAGAAACTTCTGAAATTGAAGAACTGTAGATGGTACTGAGAAATCAGTTCTTTCGAGGGTTTGGCACACTGATGTGCTAGTTAGAGCTGCTTCCTAACATTTTCCACTGGCACTCTGGCTTGTCTCCCATTGTCCAGAATTGTATAAGCAGGTATGACTGGGTTCTGTGTGTATTGAGATTGGAGATTGGTGCACATGTGAAAAGTGAGGTTTCCCATCAAAGACACTTTAGTTAGCATTGGCCAATATGTGACCATGGCTGCATCATGAACAAGATAGTTCTCTTTATTATAAATTCTGCATGCTTTTCAGCATGTACGTGAAAGTGCGTTAGAGGTTTTAAAGTTCCTTTCAAATTCATGAAGGATAGCTCTTCCATCCAATGGAAGGAGCACCACCTACTCATCCCCCAACACCTCCTCCCAGGAAGTCTCCCATCCCAGGCTCTGTACTGACCAGGCCTAGGTTGCATTAGGTGGCAGTGCTGCTAGTATAAACTCACACAGTACAATAAGAATCAGAGTTTTGTTTTGTGACATCGGGACTGACATTTTAGCTATAGTGAGAATAATGCAGTTAGAGATACAGTATAATATTGTAATGTTTTTTGATCTTATTGAGGAGTTACAATCTTTATCTGTTTAAGTTAAAGATATATATGACCTTAATGACCCAGGATACTTGCAAGAACAAATGTGGGAGAATTAAAAAAATGTTCTTTAACCTCAATGGGCATGCTTTAGGTAGAACAGGTCAGAGACATGTGCTGTCATTGTAATGCTACAGACTTTAGATGAATGCAACTGATCAATTGTTTTGGGGGCTGATCTCCGGGTCATCCTGCCTTAGGCTGCCCTCTTGCCACTGCTCTATACGGAACTCAAAATGACACACAGAGGAGAAGATGAGGAGCCACCCCCCAAAAAATCTGGGGCAGAGATCTGTGCCACGGGCGCTTGCCTCGCGTTGTCACTTAAGCTCTAATGATACTGTAGCAGGGAAAAGGGCAAATCAGGAAACAACCCTTGTTGCTGCCAAGAAAGAATCGATACCCCTGATTACATCGAGTCTGCTGGGAACCCTGGGCAGTCTTTCAGTTATCACAACACACACTGACTATGTGTTTTCCGTGTTTATCCTGGGCTGCTCTGTATACTTGGAATGATAGCTATCTGTCAGCTATAATAATAATGATAATAATGATGAGGATGATGCAGTGAGGGACTCACTTTTCATAGCAGCTTGATCTATTCCAAGCTATGGGAGCTGTAGTCTGTTATTATTAAACCAGCACCGGGTGCTTGATAAAATAGTTTTAAGCTGGTTGATTTATTCTGATTTACCAAAGAATGGCATGTGGAGTTCAAGCAACACTGCTCTTATGTCTCAGTCGTACAATTTACATGAGAGCCTGCAGATCATGTAACGTGAAAAGGATGCAGCTGCTGTGCAGTGAGAGTCTTCTACTGTATATCTGAATGATTTATTTATGAATTACTGTATAAGCTATGATAATAGTTGTAAAAGTAGAGTAACTGATTCATAGTCATTCATTTTGATCAACTTAAGAATCCCTGCCCAATTTTTGAATTGTGCATAAATGGAAAGGAGTCCAAAAGCAGATGATTGGACATTGGTCAGAGTGGGTGTCAATGAGTACAATGTGTTCTTTGACTTTGCTGTCTTTTTGCAACCATGTGGGTCTTTGCCCAGTCTAATCTGCAATAAAGTCCATGCAAGATCTCCTCTGACTTCTGTTTTCCTGCAAATCACGTGAGGATGAACCTATTTCCCAGTTTCTGTGTGCTGACAGCTTGCACTTGGCCCCCAAGTCCACAGAGCATCAGTGATTGAGTAAGTGGTGAGGAGGTGGAGGCTGGTCTTGTGACTGCAGGCCTGCGGCTTTGTCGAGTGTGGAGACTGGGAGAGAATAACAGGAAGTCACTTCCGCAAGGTCAGTGCTCTCCAGCAAAAACAGGAATGTTGTAACTCGGAGGAGCAAAACAATAACAGCTATGATATTAGTCACCTTCATGACAGCAAAGCAGAAAAGCTTTGGAGCAGGAAGGCTTTGAAATGTCAGAAAAACAACATGAAAAGCACATTTTGTCGTCTTAGTTTTCCAACTTAGCACATTCATAAAAAAATAATTGATTCCAAACCTATGAGATTAACACCCCAACCAAGGACCTCATCTGAAGTCGGTACCTTCTACAGCACCAGAATTCCTGCTGTGAATTAGAAGTGTAATTAATACTGTGCTCCAATCTGGTGATCCTGAAGCCACCTCACTTGTCATAATGCCTTACTAGAACAGCAGCACTATTTACACAGTAGCAATGTGATTTGCCTCTCTTGTCCCAGTACTGAATGGGCTTAGCCTTGCTTAGCTTCTGAGATGTTATGAGTTCACACATTAAGGTGGTATCAATATGGCACATTCCCATGTTGTGATAGCCCATATTATTTTCCAGATAAACTCCACCAACAGGTAATTTTTCAAAACTGCACTAAAGTTAAAAGAGCTTTGCTGCCATGTGCCAAATTCCTGCCATTGAATGTTTGCAATTGTTTTGAGAAATTGGCAACAGGCATTGCTTTAAAGAACAGTTTTGAGCATCCCTTTGGGAGATTCCAGATTCCAGTCCTCTATCGTGGTACCATGGAACTTGCAAAAAAAAATCAGAGAGCTTGAGGTGAAACTCCTAGAGTTTCTACAGTGGTAACCACAGCTTGCCTTATTCTAGATCCTTCATGTTACAATTTATAATGGTAACTACCACAAGCCAAGTAGTTAGCGCATTCACTGTTTGTGAATCTGTGTCCACAAGTCCACAAAAACTAAAATATAAATGCCCAGCTCTAAAACAGTAAGAAACAATTAGTTTATTATAAATCATTTGGAATTTATAACCTACACCTATAGGTCTTTGTATATTAATAGCAAATTTATTATTTTAGTTATTTCAGCTGTGCACGAGAGTAAGGTGAGAACTCATAGGCAACATGGAGTTAGGGCCTCTGCCTCATTGCTCTTGGGTTCTGGGTTCGATTCTGATCTGGGGCACCTCCTGTGTGGAGTCAGCATCCCTATGTTCATGTGAGTTTCCTCTTTAGGTGCCCTATGTTCCTCCTACTGTCCAAAGACATGCTGGATAGATTAACAGGTATCTCTAATTTGTGCTCTTGTGTGTGTGATCTGCAATGGATTGGCATGGTGTTCTGATTTTGTCCAGTCAAATTATTGGATTTGGTGGTTGTGATTTGAATTTTATGTGGCTCTACATGGTATTATGGCATGGGTAAATTCAAACTACTTAGATCATTTGAATCATATTGTAGCAATGATATCAAATAGTTAAAAAATGTACCATGTTTTAAAAAGGAAGGGCTTCAGTCAATCACGACCAGATGGGTGGCTCAGCTGTTGTTGAAGTCCAAAGAAGCAGACTGTGTGTGTTTTTCATTACCCACTGTTTTCTACCTATCCTGTTTGTCTTTGTCTCGCTCTCTTCCATCAGGCTGCTGGATCAGCTACAGTTATGAAGGCAGAGGCCCTCCAGTTCAAAACAAAGTTAATGTGGAAACTAGACCCTGTTTGTCACAACACTGAAAGCACAGCGAAAACAGCCCAGGGAACAACTTCCCTCCCCACCTGGCAATTCAGTAGTCTAGGTTCTCCATTTATCACTGAGGTCCAGCTATTTGCCATGGTCACTAATTTTCTCTACTTCTGTGCTGCTAGGAAACTGGGGGTTTTCCACCAACCTGTAAGCTTTTAAGAATATAAGATATGTTACAAACAAGAAGAGACCATTTGGCCCATCGAGATTGTTTGGGAAATTTTGCGCCATAGAACCTGTCTCTCTGCTGACCAGTGTTCAGAGATAATTTAGCTAGATACTTGATTTAATTTGTGCAATTTTAGCTCTGTTCTCTGAATGTGGACCTACTAGTGTCAATTTTTTAATGTCGCCCTGGTTAAGTACTCTGACTATTGTTATCCAAAATGTGCTTATGCTGTTAATACTGATGTTTTATCAGGCTAATTAAAAACTTTTCTGTGAAGTGAACCATTGCATTCGAAAGTAATTGAAACTTCAGATTTAATGTTTTGTGGTTATAGTACATAATCAGCACCTACTACTTTACAGCTAAAACTGTATCGGCTCAATATACAGACCTCTGCTTTCTTATAATATACAGTTTTAACATGAGGGTCATATGCACAGTGGTTAAATCCAACCAGATCAGACACAAACTCACTCACTCACTCTTGTTATTTGACCTTGCAGGGCCTGATGCAGATGCTCATGCAAAAGGTATAAATTTGTCCAGTGGGCTTAGAGGGATCTTGGGAAAACCAGATAATTGTACAGTGCCTAGGAGATCTCCATTTTAGTTTGGCACTGCTACTATTTAAGCACTATATATACAGTAGGAAAACATGATCGTAACCATTTACAAATGTGATTAAAACTATTAAAACTCTTAACACAAGTCTAGTCAAGTGCTATTTTAATTCCAGTGCTCTAGATGACCAGCAAGACTCTGGACACTGTTCAGAAAATCTCCCACCTGATGCTATCTTATTATTTCAGCTCGAATTGCAGGCTTTGTAAATATATAAACATGTACCTGCAGAGCTGCCAGTCACTTATTTGCTGGAGTTCACTAGGAGCAGGGAACACACAACACAGCCAGGCCATCAAAGCATCTACGTCCGCGTCGCAGGCTGATCATCAACTGGATCTTTGGCTTTGAAGGGGCCGCTGGCTGCTGTCTTTGTCTCTTGGAGTTATCGGGCTTGGCTGTTGAACACACAGCTCGGAGAAATGACACAGGAGCTTGAAGGCCAGATGAGTCAGGTTTTCATTTTGATAACCCAAGGTGCCCACTCTTCAGACCCCCAGATGAAAGCAAAGTATATTGATCCCCGGCCACTTGACGGGAACTAAATTGCAAACTGACATCAATCATTAACTTGCCCATTATTTATTCGTCATGGAAACAGATGTCATCGACATAGTAAAAGACATGAATTTGTTTTTTACCCCACTTAAGTGTTGTAAATGTAATATAGAACTGTGTCTTCTATCATGCTTTCCATTCTGTACCTCTCTACCCTTTAGAGATGTATATAATGCACTGTAATCAGAGCTCTTATATTTCATATTATCATGGGTGATGCTGATTAAAAAAACCTTTTCTCAGATGGCTATTAATGTTTTCTGATATTGATGTCTAGAGATGACACAATTAGTTTTAACTGTATTTTAAAGAGAGGTAAAATAAACAGAAAATGTAGAACACAAATCATGGGGAGTCTGTGGTGTCCTAATTTAGACATAGAGAAAAAGCTTTTGGAGGGCAGTGAAAGTGAACAGAAAGGAAGAACATGTGACAGAGATGGGGTGTTCTAGCCATGAAGCAAGGGAATTCATTAGGCCGCTGAGAAATGCACATTCATCTGTTTCTGTCATCAAGCGCAGGCACTCCATTAATATATCTGTTGACTTGAAAAAAAGAAAAGGGATTTCCAGTGGTGGAAAGATAGAAAACAACCATGGGAATTTTAAGGGAGGGGTTCCCAACAGACGTCTGTTCACATAGTCCCTGTGATCTGGGCTTGTACCCACAGTTTTCTAGGCTGGGGAACACAGGCCTGCTAACACCGCGTTGTTCAGTACACCCATCATTAATAACCAGCTCCCCAGCGCCCATGAAGGAATTCCTAGCAACACAGTATTTTACTCTGAATGTCATTTGTTCAAACATCCCTCACACTGTAATCAGTCACTGCCTGAATTTACATGAGTTCATTTGAATGTTATTTTTAAAATATCTTATTTTAATCTAATTTTCCCGAATGAGGGTTTATACAGCAATGCCACTTGTACAGCACTGACAGTGATTTTGGCAGAATCTGACGGCTAGGCTAAGCTTCTTAAAAACAAGTGTTAATCTTGTAGCATCCATTGCCCGTGATAACCGTTGTGTGTGAGTGGCACAGTTTACAACTTCATACAGTTCCTCTTTTCATTCATAAACCTAGGGAGAGAGTGACCTACTTTGTTGCTGGAATGACCCAGTTCCCTACCCTACATTATTTGGATTGTGTGGCTGTCTGACTCAAAGCCGGAATCACTGGCATAAGAGACCTAAAAGTGGGCCAGAGCGCAAGACTTACATAAATGTTCTGTATTCGTCACCTGCACACTGAATTTGGACTTGGAAGAGGATGTGCAAGAGGTGGTGAAGTTGTTACAATTTCCTTCCCCTCAGAAGTGCCAGTTCTATGTGTGTCAAAGAAAACAAAACTCCCATTGCGTCTCCAAATTAAGTTGGAATGTCACTTAGGAATTTTGTCATCGTGACCTTTTTGTTGCAGCTCCACGAACTGTTACAGGTAGCCATTTGGTTATCATCCAGAGCAATGTCCACAGACCAGGCAGTGAACTGAGCCGTGCTAAGAGCTATTGCTGCAGAGCCACAGGGGTTTTGCAGCTCATCCAAAGTGTGGACCACAAGGAAGTTGTGTAACCTTCCCAGAGTCAGCGACAGAACTGGGACTTGAACCAGGAGCCTCCTTGTGGAACAGCATTTTTCATGAACTCTTCTCCGGCATTATTAACAGTCTTAGCCTCTGGCAGCCATTGACAGAGCAAGTGCCAGTAAAGAGGTGATTTGCAGAATTGATCCCTATTGCTGGTGTGGCTCCTGGCTTTCCTCACCATGGCATTGCATTAGTCGTGCAGTGCAGTTGCTAGGGTAACGTGTGAGCATTGCCCTAGGGAACTCTTTTGTAGTTTGCACAGCTTTTGTGTCTTTTGTCAGGTCTCTATAAACTGTCAGTTTTGGGGCTGGGAAAAAAAAATCCCTTAATCCAGACATTTTATTAAGCATAGTTCAAATTAAGTGACAAAGCTGTGGGTCTTGAGGATCTTAGGTATGACAATGTACCTCATTGGTCAAACAGATCATCTTTGGGCTTTTGGCATAAGGGATACTTTGAGGGGAAAAGCTCTACAACTGGATTTCGCAGGGTATTTTGTGAGGTGAATTCATTTAGTCAAAGGAAGATGTATAAACTAACATGCATACAGTCTTTCCTTCTCTTTGCAGTTTTCATTGGCTATCTGTCTTCACTCATGTTCTTGTCCTTGACCGCTCCCTGCATTGCTTCTGTCTCTGCTTCCTAATCTCTCCTTGTCCCCCCTCTCCTCCTCTTCTGCTGATCACTTGGTTTTCAGCTTTCTTTCCTCTCCTGCCCTAGAAGCATCAGCACCACATTCTAGAGAGCTCATGACCTGCCTGCTCAGGTGCCATCTCTGTGATTCATCTCGATGTTTGCTATGACATTTTTACCTTTTATTGTTACACTATGACGTTGGTTTTTTTTGTAGATTTTGTAGTCTACACTGCTTTTTATACTTCTTTAGTTGTTAACTGTTCAGGACTTGGTTAGAACACAAGTTTCTCTGAGCAACTACATCAGTTCAACAGTCATCATTTATCATCCACTTGACACGTACAGTACCAGAGTGCATCCAGTTAAGTGATGCATTTATTAAAAAACAACAGAATAAGGGAATACAACATTCCAGGGAGCTGGCTGGAAGAAGTGTCAATAAAAAAGAGACTCCAGGTAAATCTGGGAGGTATGTGTTGTTTGAGTAAAACATTCGAATCCATTACACAATACTTCAACACCCCTAGTTTGCAGAGACTCACCTAAGAGTGTTCCTGTGTTTAAATGGGAGGGTGGGAGGTGGGGTGGGCTTCAGTCTGTGGTATTGCAGCTCCACAGCTATCTTTTGTTAGTGTGATTTGGGGGTTTCGTTCTTTTCAGGGAGGAAGTGGGTTGCTTCAGAGAACCACCTCAATGTAAGGGAGGAGGAGGCAGCAGGAGTTATTAGCACAAGAAACCACTCAAGAGCTGGTCCCAGATCAATGGCTCAGCAGCAGTGGCTGTGTGTCTGTGTGCACTGGGGGAGAGTCAGCCTCATTAATCTTTTTGAAGAAACATTAGATGCTTTAAGTGGCTCTTAAAAATGTTCTTTTGTGTCTCCAAGCTCTTCTTTGTTTGATCTCGGCTGGACGGTGGGTGGGGGGTGGGGGGGGGGGAGACCTCAAATAGTGGTTTCTTACTGTCTTGTTGCCTGAAGGAACAGTTACAGCTGCTGTGTTGATTGACGAAAATGTGAAGTAAAAAATAAAATGTGTCCGAGAACAGAGACACCAGAATGAAAGGTAGTTGAAAGCTTAACGATGACTTTGTTAATGAGGATGGGGTGACTCTGGAATGAACTTGCCTTATAAAATAGGGCTGTTAGGCCTTACCTCACAGTTACCATGAGAAATACCTACTGGCCCTATCATGGTGCTGAATGATGCTGCAGGGTGGATCTTAACAATTATACAATTAACTGCACACAGCCATACTGGGAAAACACCATGTTCATAACAACATATGGCATCATGCTAGATTTCCTACTCTTTATTGAAAAATAAAAATACACAATCCTAGTGTTAATAATTTAAAAAAAGGCTTAAAATGCATCAGCCTCCTGAAGAACTGGAACAACACTTTATAGCTTTATTGTACTGTTTCCTGATTATAAAAAAGAAGCTAAGAATAGTAGTAAATGTTTTATGAGCATGTGCCAAAGAGTCTCCGAATGAAGCAGAAGACTTCCTTGTGTGTGTGTGTCCGACACTCTCTGCTTGCATCTCTGAGGAGGCTGGATAAAAACGAGAGCTAAATTTGAATTATTTTGAAATGGAATTCA
Source organism: Lepisosteus oculatus (assembly GCF_040954835.1). Lineage (NCBI taxonomy): Eukaryota > Metazoa > Chordata > Actinopteri > Semionotiformes > Lepisosteidae > Lepisosteus > Lepisosteus oculatus. The sequence goes on from NC_090700.1 coordinate 35,347,035, forward strand.
AATTCTAGGCTTTTATGGCTGAACAGTTTGCACTGGCACTAGAGGAAAGCACTTCCCACACTTAGTGGTGCACACGGATCACACAAGGAGAAGGGGAAGAGCGTTTTTTTACTCTGTCTCTCAGTGGGCTGTGATTTCATTTCCATCACTCCAGACAAGCCTGCAATGAAGAAAAAATGCCCTCATAAAAGAACATGGGTTAGCTTTCCAAAGCTAACACTGTGTGTGTCCCTGGATTAAGAGTGACACAACCGGCCTGCCAAAAACAGCATTTCCAGGCTTTCCCTTGCTGTGCCGACAGGGCAAATAATGTTAAAACTTTTGCCTAATAAACTCCAGCTCAGGACCGTTCTCTTGTATCAATAACTTGTTCAATGTAAACTGTCAGCAGTGAATCAGAACACAGACCAAACTCACCCAATGGGACAAACAGGAATAGTCATCAAGCCATTTGGCAAGAACTGGAATACTGATTTGTTAGCTGCAGTACTTGAATAATCTCTTTCAGCCTGCACCTTATTCATGTTGTAAATACACAGTGGCACGCATAAGGTTGCCCCTTGGAAAGGGTATCATAGCACTTTTACAGCATCTTCCAATGTTTATACAGTTCATTAGCATAAAGTATTATAGTTTATTTTAGTTTTTCACTGTTAAACATGATTATACTTTGCTGTACTGTGCTTTGTTTTTGTTTAAGAAAGTGTATTGCAGTGAAATAGAGAGGAATTAGTCTATTAGTCTACCCAACCCAGCATAATGATCAATCTGGAGTGAGACAGCTCCATTGCATGGTTGCCTCAGTGAATTCAACAGCCTAACAGACAAGCACTGGGCAAGCATTTGACGGGTAGGTTTTTCTTTTTTTACAATCAGCTGTGTTTCTTTCTGTAATTGTAACAATGCCACTCAGGACCCCACTGTCAACTTGACTTAGCACCGGATAGTTGTGGGTTCAGCTTGTGTGTAAGGTACTTTGCCCAGATTGCTTCGCTTAAATGCCCAGTTGTAGGAATAGGCAGATATATACTGGTTGTCTCTCTGTATAAAAGATAAGTTAAGATCACTTTATTAGTCATAAACAATTTCTTGCATTAGGAATTTGTCTTTTCGCATACCCCAGCTTGCTCTCCATGAGACACACAGACACACAGATAGGGAGAGAGAAGCCTGGGGTCAGAGCACAGGGTCAGCTATTCATACAGCGCCCCAGGAGCAGTTGGGGCTAAGAGCCTTGCTCAGGGGCCCAACAGAGTAAGATTCCGCTGCCAGCCATGAGATTTGAACCTGCAACGTTCTGACCATGAGCTGCAATCAACTCAAATAAATAATAACAACAATGCACGGGTGACAATGAACCATTTTATCTTTGTGATTTATATATACATTTAATTTTGATGAGCTTTAAATGATAAAAAGAAAGTGCAATCAGTTTTTGACCTCAGAGAAATTAAATCAGGGCTCTCCTCTGTTAATGGTGCAACATCTGAGTAATTTGTTACTGGTAGGTCAGACAGAGTTCATGGTTTCAAATCCAAGAGTCTCTGATATCACTTCTACAGAGACACCACGTCAGAAAGGAAAATATTAAGTGTAATACAATTAGATGATTGGGACGACAGCTGCATGACGAGACACTACACCACAAAATCCCCAAATGTTACTTATTTTCCTGTTTCTCTTTTCCAAGGCTGTCATCTTGGTAGTTCCTCATTCTGTCTGCTTCTCACCTTCCCTGCCTTCCTCCCTGTCTTCCTGCGGGCTCTCTGTCTCTCTGAGAAAAGAACGCCTGCCTTGAACGCTGTGCTTCAGACATCCTTCGGTTTCTTTCTTCGTCTTTCAACAAGCAGGCCTCAGCCCTGCCTGGAGTGGCCTGGGGTCTGAATTGGGCGAGTCGCTTGTGCCCCTCCTCCAGCAGTTTCAATTCTCTGAGACAGATATCCAGCAGGAAGTCTGGAAGCAGTGTAGGAGTGTGGTTCTGTGGACTCGTTTGTAAAAAATGTATTGTCCTAATTGTGCACTGTTACCAAACATTTGTCTGTGTTTTATTCCAATTTGCTTGTTGTTACTAAACTTTCCACTAGCTTTGCCATGTTTATGTTGCGTGATTGCTAATATTATAATATGATAACTTACCTTAGTCATCAATTACAAGGATGTTATAACTAGTCTTTTAAATGTTTACTTAATAAATCCTGGTTTTATTCTAGTCTAGTCTGCCTTATTTTACTCTTACGTCTGCAGGGCCTTCTTAGCCTCAAGACTTATTTACCACACCACTGCACGGTGCATGCGACATCGCCATGGATACTAGGTTTGTAAGAGCCCATGAAAAAACGTCAGTGACCTTTCTATGATGGCACATATCCTCACTCTGTCAGCCACAAAGCTTGGGGCAAGTGAAGGCCACAGCTGTTCAACAAGAGAGGAGATGGAGGACGCCAGGGACAAGGTGACAAGGTTTATAACATACGTATCACTCTCAGAGATACAGATTCCTGATTGGTCAAACACAACTGTGGGATTATCCAATTAAGATAGGGTAAGGCAGAGGTGACATGTCTGCTTTTTTCAACTGAATATTCCAGGTCTTCATAGAGATCCAATCTTCCACTAAATCAAGGAAAGAAAGTCGACACAACCTCTTGTTGTGGTACTACTTCCGTGGGTCTTGTTTTGTAAACATTTTTGGACAATTTCAGTGCTCCACTTCTAGAAAGAGACAACATTGATGCAAAAATTAGAAATGAAATTTTTATGTTTTCGAAATGAATTTGAGTATATCAGCTGGATGTTTTAGAGAGGAAGAAAGGGCACAAGGTTTTGAGAATTCCCCCAATAAGTACTAAACCTCCAGAGATTTTGTTTTGTATTTAGTTGGATTGATGAGGATTTGGTACTCTGTAACTGCTTGTCTTCTGTGATACCAGATTGACAAGCAATGCAGCACTATAAGTTCCTAACCTATGGCTCATATTGTTTTTCAACAAGAATTTGTTTCTTTTTTAGCAGCTGCTGAAAATATCACCATGAAAATATCAAAATGACTTACTGATAGGCCAGTGCCAAGTCTCTGCCTGATGCCCAGGTTACAAGATCTGTGTGTTCTACGTTTTAAAGACAGTTCTTTAACAAGCAAAAAGCGAACAGCAGACCAAAGCTGTACACCTCAAGAAGGTGACTATGAATAGCTGTGGATCTGAAAGATAAAGTCACCTGAGAATTATTTATTACGAAGAACAAATATTTTAGATGTTTAAACATTGCTGCTGGACTGTGGTCCTCCACACCCTTGTTTTGTACTGCCATGTTCACGATCAACATAACATCCAGCAATGCAGTCAAGCATACAGCTCGCTTTTATAAGCCTTTGTCAGGTGAGCTTTGTTAAGCAAGGCTTTTTAGATGCATAGTGACAGGAGAGCACGGATTTCTATTCTTCAGAGTATTGTCATTATTTTTTTCTGTTAAATCTCTAACTACACTTAGCTTTTCAGCCTGTTTGCATTCCCCGGAGAGACTGTTTAATGTAAAGTTTTAACGACCCCAGCCCCCACTCCACCTAAGGGACCACTCTCGTTCAAACCTGTTTTTCTCCCTCAGATGGAAGGGGTGGAGGGATTTATGTAAAAGTAAGAGGTCATTCTGCTGTAAATCTCTGCCACTATGGGAAAAGAATGTTTTGGATTACATTTTGAGAACCTTTCCAAAAAGATTGAAATTTATTGAATGATTGAAATTCCAGTGTGACCTTTTTGATAGAGAAATTCAAAGGAAGCATTTTATTTTACTTCAGATGTCTTAATAGCTAAACTGACATTCTAGATGGATCACTAGTTAGTTCTCTTCCCTCCAGATGAGATTTTTCCAAGCAGAATCCCAGTATGGTGACTGGGGTCACTGTTATAGATCAGGGGGTGCTGTTCATTGGATGACATGTTAATTTGAAATCCCAAATTATTAAAAATCCATAGGCACTGTAAGAGAAGAGGTCTTGAAAATATTATAATTATTATTGCTGCTCTTACAGCTACAGCCTGGTTGGAATTATATGATAGATTATGTGGATATACAGACAGAGTTCCCTCTGATTGTGCTGTACCTCCCAGTGGACAGACAGTATTCCCATTGCCTGTGCTGTACCTCACTATGGATATACAGACAGAATGCCCACTGCCTGTGCTGTACCTCTCTATGGAGATACAGACAGAATTCTCATTGCCTGTCCAGTACCTCTCTGTGGATATACAGACAGAATTCCCATTGCCTGTGCTGTACCTCCCTATGGATAAACAGATAGAATTTCCATTGTCTGTGCTGCATCTCCCTGATAGATAGGCAGAATGGATATTGTCTGCATTGTATCTCCCTGTAGATAGACAGACAGAATTCCCGTTGCCTGTATTGTGCCTGCTTTGTAGATACATGAACCAAGCCCCTGTCACCTGTAGCGGATTTGGTTTGGAAGGACAGAGGTGGCAGCAGACTGGCTCTAGGTTGCACAGAATCCCCATTTTACTGTGTTGTACCACCTTAATGGATAAACACACAAAAAAATCTCATTTATTGTATGTTGTTCCTTTTCTGGAGGCAGAAAGTTTTGGATGAAAAGCTAAATATCTTACAAGGTACAGCTTTGGGGGTTATTTTGGAGTGATATTGTTTTATAAAAACAAGGAAGTTACTATGAATGCAACCATTATTTTTTTCTGTTTCACAATGCAAGAAAATTATTTTGAATGTGAAAATTGGTAATTAGTAGGTAGGTGTACCAATCTCTAATTGCCTGTCAATGGCTAGTCTATGGATAGGAAGGAAGTGCTATGAACTCAACTGATTTTCAGTTTCAAGGATTCAATATAAAGTAAAAAGGAACTTCTTCCACAGAGCTGCTCCTGTAATGCTGCTGAGTGTTATTTGTGCTAGACATAGCCTGCTGATAATCAATACCACAAGAGGAACCTTAACAGGCCAGACGTTTGAAAATTCATCATGCTCATATATGGCCATATCTTCCTGAAAAAGATGAGTCTCATGGCCTTGCATGCTGCTCTAGGCCAGACTACACTGTTATGGTGCGTGACTGAGCAGAGGAAGTTAGTTCTGGTTCTCTCTCCGAGACACATCTTTCAGCATTTATTAAGAAGTACCACATATCTGCATCACTTCCTAGGTGGACCACACTTAATGTTTGTCAAAAGAGCAGATCTCTTGGCTGTCCCTTAGCCAAAAAAACAGTCCATTTTAAGACTTCTGTTATGACAGAATTGTTTCAACAGCCTGTACAGATCTTTGAGCAATAGTTTGTCGGACATCAGTTTTATGATTTACTCCTTTTACTACTAGGCTTTCCTCTACCTTCTCCTGTTTAGATATGGTTACTCCTGCTGTTTCACCACATTGGAATTACCCAGGTAATCTTGGACTTTTTCTTAGTGATCAAAAAATCTAAAGATAGTTTTCAGTAGACTATGTGGCTTTCCTTCCAGCAGGAAAAAAACAGGTTTTCTGAGATCTGAATAGAACTTGTTTCTCATATTCTATTCAAATTGCCAGTGTGTCATTACAATTTTTAGTGCTATGCTCCCCTTTGTTGCATGTCTAAAGTGTTCCCTACACTGTGTGATGTGCGCGTAATGCATTAGGTAAATTACTAGACCTCAAGATATGTTACACCTGCATGAGTTTAAATTGTTTTTATAATACCATGAATTTTCTTTTGGCAGCCCCCATAAGACTTCTTGGGCACAAAAGAAAACAGCAAATAGTCAACAAAATAATTTTTATTCCTTCATTCCAGTTTTAATTTTCTTCTCTCAGATTTCCATGCTGCAGAACAAATCACAGCTCTAGAAGCGACGTCACAGGTGGCTGTTGACCACAGAGCTGTTCATCCATAAGAACAGTGGTGTCCTGTCACAGGACAGAACACTCATTAGGGAAATGAAAAACAGCCAGGCTGTCTCCTGTTCAGGGCTGAGAGACACCCGGTCCCCAGCACTAGTGTTCATGTTTGCCTCCAAACAAAACACAGAGTTTCCGTATCAACACTAAGCCCGCATTCCCAACATTTTTTCACTGAGTTTTCTTTCAATTCACTTTTTGTCTTCACCCTGTTGCTGTTTTTATTTTGCTTCTGTTCCCCCACCCCCCATATTCCAGGAAAACAGAGACGACTTTGCCAAACACAAGTACTTACAGCACATCAAGGTTCTTGTTCATGTGATCACTTATTATTACGGATGACAACAGTAGGAAGCAGGATTTGTTGCGAAATGTTTCCCCAAAAACATGTCTCGGCAAACTGCTTTTCCGAAAGACAACAGACAGATATTTGTTGCTTGACAACAAATGTCACGCCGGTGCTATGAATTTTGTTAACAAACAAGGCTGTTCATTGTTCTGCTAAATAAAAGCACTTCCATGTACTGTATAAAATATGTTTTTCTGATAATCAGACTATTTTATAGAGTCACGGTTTCTTCTGCAGACTGAAACAGGATTGAGCACTCATCTTTGTTAACTGACCCCTGGCTTATGAAAATAAACACAAGTGTAACTGTCCAGTTTCTCGTGATGTTTGTGTCCCTGGAGCATAAATATTGTTTCAGCATAACCGTTTGATGCAGGCCCTGTGTGACACCCAAGTTTGACCTGATGGACACAGACATGCGAGTTGTTTCTTCACTGCCTGCTTAAAGTTTAGCTGCTACTGTTTTATCCATGGGTCATGGCCACTCACTGTAATATACTGGTATTTATCAGCATCTTTATTTGTGTGGCCTAACTAATCTTTTCCTGGTGAGTCAGTGAGTACATGAACATACTGCTAGACACCAACACTTACTCACAGTTGGAGTGGGAACTGCGTCGTGTTTATTTTAGCTCTGTTTTTCTTTAAATTGTTATGCTGAAAGTGAAAAGTGGAGGAAATCCCAGTCTGCTTGTTACTGAATGTCTTGTGACAATGTGGGGATTTTTTAAATAGAATTATTACGCTTCGTTTTATTATTGGCAGCACCACACAAGGAATTTCCACTGGTTGTTAATGAAAGAAGAGAGGAGAGGTAGTTTTCTTGTTTTAGTAATTCATTGCGCGTTGTTTTCGGCAGCACCAGGTGGCGATGATCTGTTCTCTACTTGTTTTTTTGTGGTACCTTTTAATTTCGCTACATCACTTGTTCCGGGCACTCTCCGCCCCCAGCCTGTCTCAGCAGCCGAGGCCCGACACGTCGGAGAAGATCCAACTGCTGTGTATTGCTGACGTCCGGTGGACTAATGAAAAATTGCAGCTTCAGACTGCTAACCTTTCCCCTAGATTAATTTCCAGCAGTAACCAAGGACGGTTAAAGCCGGTTTAACTCTTTATTTACTTCGAGTAGTCTCGTCCTTTTATCTCGCATGGCAACCTCCAAAACTATTTGTTTACGTTTTTCTTTGGTCAATAACTGCGTCACTTTGTCTATAAAGAATTTGGTGCGCACACAACACAATCGTGAATGCAACGGAAGAAAAATGTACACCCACGCCTATTTCCATTTGCTGAATTATTAAGCGAAATGCGTTTTTATTATAAATGCACGTGACTGCACATCAGGTTAAGGTTACTGACCGTGGAATCATGCTATTTAGTGGCACGTAGGATTGCTAATGAAGTAATTTAGAATATATTAGATATTTTTCAGTTCTTTTATCCGTATATACTGTATATATAGATACCTAAATATTCTAAAGCAATTGTGAGTCGCTGGGACAGCTCTGAATCTCATCAGGCCCGTGTTTGGTTACTCCGTCTGTGTGACCACTTAGTAAGCCATGCATTGATAGGCCGAAGAGGGTCTGAGGTGCGTCGCTTGAGTCATGAGAGCATGTCTGGAGCGGGTTGCCGGGTTCTAGGCTGAGTCAGTGGGCTGAGCCGGCCAGATTGTATCCACGAGTCTGTTTTTACATCTGTTTGTGTTACTAACAACAGCAACAACAAACGTGCCTTTTAGGATATACATAAAAATAGTAATATTAAATTGAAATATTAAGCGTTTATGTTTATGTGTTTTGTTTATAGTTTTAGAATGCAGTAAATCCTCCGTTTTGGTAGCGCGCTGAGAAATAGCGTACTACATGTTTTTTTCAGTAGTGTGCGGACGCCCTCTTGTGGTTATCTTGTGGTCACGTCCGCCAACAGCCAGCGTGACTCTTGTGGCTGTCCTAAAGCCACAAGCGTTTTAGTGCGTGACTCTTGTGGCTGTCCTAAAGCAGAGTTCAAATTTACCGATCAGCTAACATTTCCTAATTCGGCTGAAGCTGTTAAACCGAAACTTTTGTGGTGTTTCTTTGTATAAACCAATGAGGATTTCACCTTTCTAAGGGCTCCTTTCACAGAATCATTAAAAAAATAGGAATCCCAAGTTTAAATATAAAATGAAATGGATATGTAATTATTTTATCTAATGCTATTATTCGCTATTAATGAACCTGAAGACCCAGGAGATGTCTAGCCCGGCTGGAATAAAACCCAGAAGGCATAATGTGCCTCCAGCGCTGGAGGAGCCACTGTTCTGAGCCACACATTGCTTTGTGCTGCCCTCTGTTGGACTGTCACAGCTCTGCTCTGTTTGACATACAGTAATCTGTCGAGACTCAGGGTACTCTCCAGCTGTGCACTAAACTCTGTTGTACTCCATTGACGTGTGTTGACCTTTAATAACCCATGATGTGCTGACGAGAGCCCTTCTGCCGCTCTGAAACCATAGACAATAGTGGTGATACTGGATTTATAATTTTGGCCACTGGCATGACTGCAAATCAGGATGCAAAAGCCTTTGTGCAACCTGATTCTAAACTTTTTATACTATTATTACATTAGCAACCTCTCCTTGGCATATTTATTTTTGTGGGGCAATAAGTATTAAAACAAAATTTAGGATTGCCCCAAAATTAAATGAAATACAACTATATCTCCAAATAAAAATGACTTATTCTCAAAAGAAATTATGCACACATTGGGACACAAATTCATGCAGAATTAAGACCAACTACAATTTAAGTGGCTAAAAATGAAGTAGGTAAAAGACCTCAGCCCTGTTGAGGCATCGTTCATGTCCTGAGCGATGGCTCCTTAGTATAAGAACTAAAACTTGAAGAACAGTTGTTGACCTAAGGTGTGATTAGGTTCTTCCTTTAGTTACTTACCGGTGTTATTTTTGATTGACGTCACTAAGCAGGCTAACGTCAGTGAAGCCTTGTCTGTGGTTTGAGATAAAAGAACACAATTCCTTTTTTCTTACGTTACCAAACAGCTTTACTTGAATCAAGCCTTTGTGTTTCTTTAATCCTGTACTTTCTGCTTCCTTTTTGGCTCTGAAGAACGATGTTCTGTTTATCAATTTATGCATTCACGAGTATAACCTCCATACTTCAGAGAACAGCTTGAGCCCCCCTCACAGAGTGTCAGGGCAAAGTGTCTCGCGATGGCAAACTCTGTGGAGGATCCACATCTTGAACCGGAACACTAGTGTGGTCATCCCAGACTCTAATGGAGTTCTTCACTGTCCTGTATTCTAGATTAGCCTGACAAGATCCTGGTTTGGAAGATGGAAGAGTTCTGTGCTATCCCAGACACTGGTGCAGTCTCTTTGCTGTGGCTGAGATCACTTGTGTCTGCTCAGTGGTAGTCAATAAATATGTGATGCCCCTGGACTCCGGATTCAATAATTCAGTCTGTTACAATGGCCACATCAATGATACTGCACCATAAGTTGAAATGTAAGGTACAGTTGGGAGTCAAGAAATGAATATTTATATTGCTGCTAAAAAGAGATTAAACCAGATGCACAAAAAAGGTTTCCTGCATTGCCTTCTTAGTTTCAAAAAGACCCTGTTGTAGGTGTATTGTTGGCATGACATTTAGTAAAAATGCAACTCTCATTTTCTTGTTTTTCTTGTTTAGGCTCCACAAGAGCCTTATTAAAAACGTACTTGTTCAGCGGCTCTATTGACGACTCTTATTGCTATACAGGTGCACTTGAGAATGAACACTTAAACAATAAAGAGTTCTTTGATTTTAGTCCAACTGCTTAAATTCCAGTCACCTAAAACAGGCGAGCTCTCAATCTGCAAAGCAGAGCTTACATTGAGACAGCTCAGGCATCTTGGTAAAGTTTTGCAGGTTGAAAGATTTGGTAAGGCGGATTCTAATTGCTAATCGCATTACATTATTCAAAAGCTGGAAGAAGTTACAAGAAAGGCCTAATCAGACACTTAATGGCTTCTTTGACCCCAGTAATTAAGAACTCATTTTATAATGAAAGCCCAAAGATGTAGTCATCCTTCAGGAACATGTGCAGGGGTCTTTGGTTTAAACAAGACCAGTGGTTCACTGGTCCAGTGATGAAGGAAAAGGCTAACAGGTTAACTTAATGCATCTGCAGCCATAACCACAGGCAGGGACGTACATACTCTATAATAATATTCTGATGCAGGCTACAAAAGAATACGCACATTTCTAATTCTGGGTGATGAGATTGTATAGGAGCTTCTTCCCAACACTTGGGGTTGAGAAATCAAGGTACCACAAATGCATGGATTTGTTTCTGACTTTGCATCAGTAGGTGTTTGTCTACTTTTACAAATTTAGTAACTGTGTGGTATAAAACAATTTTGATCCTAGTGCTGTATGTGAGAAGACCTGAGATGAGAGAAGGTAGCTGCATGCCGGCGTGTGGAGTTCCTCTCCATGCTTGGCAGGGAAGGAAAAAGCAAAGAGTTTTTGTCTAAATTGCAGTTGCTCGCTGTCTGCGGCTCGGTGCCTCACTTGGGAAGAGCAATGTCTGTTTTTCTGGCTCTGAGCTGTCCAGGGAGATTCCTTGACATTTTGGTGAAATTCTGAGTTGTGATTTCTCCAGACGCCAGGCTTAATCTTTTCACTCTGTCAGCGTGCAGCAGCCTGACAGCCGTCTGTTCCTGAGAATACGGTGGCATTTCAGGTTTGGAGACTCAGTTGCTGTGACACCCCGATTTCAAATACCTTTCTCACTGCTCTGGAGGTTTATTTACTTGTTTATTTGGCTGGGTTGAGCTGCAGGAGTTCAAATTCACAGCTGGCTGGTCTTATAGGGAGACTGACAGTTTGCTTGAAACTGCCCTGGCCTGCACCTCGGTAGACAGCAGCACAGTTTGCATTTACACAGTACTTTCTTTTTCAATTAGGATGCTGAAGTGCTTTTCAAAGGGTAAGTTTCCACATGTGTCCTCTTTTTACGCAAGATCTCTAGTTTTTACCAAAGAGCACTGACCCTGGTCCTTATTGTGTTCTCATGAATAGATTCTCTTGACTCCTACTTTTCTCCAAATGTCATTTTAATGAGATGGAGGCAAGAGATTAAAAAAAAAAAACAGTTTTGCTTATGAGCACTTTTTAAGAAACTCAAAGCATTTACCCAAGTATAGCACCACATACAGCAGGTTGGCACACTGTTTTCGAAGAAGAGATCCACAAGCTCTTGATTCCTTACACAGAATAACAAACACAAAAGAATATGAGCGGGAAAAACACTACTTCATACTGTTCAATATCTAAGAGGAGATATGACAATGCTGTCATGTTTAAGTGCCTTAGGTTTCTGAATAATTTTGACTGTGGTTTCTCTGCCTGGCTTTCAAAAGTTATTGACATGAGGAATATGTGCTAATTGTAAATAGTGATTCAGCCAAAGTACTTCACAGTTCAGCTCTTTATGGACATTTATTACCTGGGCAATAAAGATGCTATGAAATATTAATAAAAATATGTAGCTTATTAAAATATAAAATGGATATTTATTACTACATTTTATGTGTTTTCCATAAGCTTTACTTTATTTCTAAAACTCTGGTTGGTGACTGCTACCAAATGCTATTACATATGTAATACATGCATTTTAATAAAACATAGGGTATTGGTGTCATTTAATATGTGCCTAACTAGGCTTTATACAGAAGATGGACATTGTGTGTTAGGAACTAGTTTGGTATTCACAAAGAACCAACATATGACCTAGAGGTGACTAAAAGAAAGGGTTATTTCATCATGATTTCTCAAAAACAAAGTATATCTGCATGAAAATGTCCCCTTATTTGTCATTTTAGTTAATTATTCAGTATAATTATTCAATTATAAAAAAGATAACTAAAAGCTATGAACACCACCTTAATGGGGAGATGCTGATTAGAATGAGATTACCATTAACTGGCTGCTAGACATAATACCTCAGTGTCTGCTCCTTAGTTTTGCTAAAGAATGTAAACCAAATGACAGGCCCAGGCTCTATCAAAAGTAGTTAATATACTCTTGTGGCCACTAAGAGAAAATAAATAGGGTATTAGAACATATGTTTTAGGTCCTACCCTTGCACCCCTTGGGTCTCCCCAGAAGTCCCTCCTGCTGTCATTTCAGGGAACACAAATATGGCAGTGCAAGACAGCAGACAGAACCTTAACTCTAATGTGTGAGTTTTTGCTGCTGATTTTGTGCTTTATCCAGCAAGAGGTAGGATTGTTCACAACATGTGCACCTTTCCACTTTCTCCAGAGTAAAGTCAAGCAGAGAATGTAACAGTTTCCAGTGACTGCTGTTTCTGAACATGTAGTTTAGGATACTGCACAATATTAATTCTGAAAGAACAGGCCAATCTATTTGTCTCACAAAGAAAAAGTTTGCAGCAGTCAGAGAGAGCAGGTAGCATTCCAAGGGGATATTTTCAACATCTAATATAATTGTTCTCTCCGACGTGAGGTAATTAAAACATACCGTTGGATTTTCATCCTGGGGTTACCTAGAGCCCTTGTGTATAAAATTTGTGATCAATCCAATTTCGATCAAACTGTTCCTCTTTCACTTTACAGTGTGCTTCTGGACCTCTAAGTCAAAGTTCAGACATGTGGAAAAATAGTCAAGCAAACAAGAATTGATATTTACTTTAAATGTTAACTCGGGTCTTGGTGGAATATGGCCACTAACCCATATCACATCAAGCTGATGAATAGCAAATAAACTCGAAATGTTAGAATGTTTAAGTGTTAGAATACAAAAAAAAGTTAGATAATGCAATGAAGTTTATATTATAAAATAATATTTTTTATAAATACATGTTTAATAAATTATTTTCTGTTGTTCATACAGTATACATTGGGAACTCAGTTAAGTTTCTTTTAGACAGGAGCTTTGAAGATTCTGCTGGGAGGATTTCTACTAATAGCAGAGCTTCTTACATTTGAATAGCAGGATGTTGTGTCCTTTTTTGAACCATGTTGTTGTGTTTTTTAAGAAAGATGGAAAATATAATAAATATATAATATAATAAATAATATAATATAATATAATAAATAATATAATAAATCTCACCCAATTAGTTAACAGAAATAAATATTACACAGACAAGATGACTAAAATCCTCTTCAAAGAGATTAACTACTTTCACCAATGGATTGAAATTCAAGATATGTATTTTCAAGGCGTTCGAAGATTTTCCAGGATTTTTCAAAATTACAACAGTTAGCCTTTTACACTCTACACATTTTAGATTACTGGTCTCTGTGTTCATATTGTGACAGGCTGAGGTAGGCGACGGTGGAGTTAAGAAAGTTTCAAACTGAGGGATTCCTCGCTCAGGAACTATCTCTGGATGCTCCAATCAGGTTTTTTTGATGATCACGAAGAACGGACTCTCACCTGGTACAAACTTCTGTCTGTTTCTGTCTCCTCGCTCTCATGTGATCTGATCTTTTTTTCTCTTTTCTCCCCTCTTTCCTTCTCCTGATCTGATCTTATATGGTCTGTTTTCTGGACTGTTGACTGACATTTAATCATTTACCCAGAACTTAATTAGCTTAGGTAAACTTTAGTATTGTTCTGATCACAGACTCTGGACCCTCTACATCTCAGCAAACATCCCCTCTCTGCTGCTAGTGGGTGCATTTTAGAATGGGGAGATATATACTAATAAAATTAGTTTAGTGCGTCGTATATGAATGAATCTGGTTTTTATATAATATTTGTCAAAATGGTTCTTATGATAAATAGCATCTAAAGTGAATGCATGCTATTGTCATTTTATTGCAGCATTAGACTTCTGTATGAATATGGTTTTTGATGCAAATGAGTGTCATTTTAAAAATTCCACCAGGTGCGTTTTCCTTTGAAACATCCTCCTGTAAATTAGCATAGTGTATATTATTCCAAACGTGTGCAGTGCAAGCTTCTTCTTCTTAAACTAACACTGATAACCAGCGAGGAGTTCTGTTCATTAGGGGATGGATACTGATGAGTACAGAAATGAAAAGAAGCAAAACAAGGGAGGTTTGGCCATTAAGTTTTTTTTAATTCCAATGGAATTACCTTTGGCACAGTCTGAAAATCCAAACAGATATTATGCAGCCACAAGTCAAGAATGCGACATGGTTGATAATCATCAAATGGTCTGGCCCACAGTGCAAAACAAGGACTTAAATGCAGCTCTGTTTCTGCACTAGCGAGCGTCTGGCCGGGATGAGTTTCAGATGTTTGTAGGTCTGCCAGTGAGCACTCAGTCTCCACGAGGCAGTCCTGGCATGTTTTACTGCCTGGGTGTGGGTGTGCAGGGGGGAACTGGCATGCCTGTGGCAGTGTGGTTGTATTGAACACTGCAAGTCGAATCACTGACTCAGTGAGTCAAACAAAGTAGTTGCCACCCTGCTAACCTCGTCTCGAGAAACATGCTGGCAGCTGCTTTGACCTGCAGCAGGTTGAATGTTACAGTGTTTGTGTGAAGCTGTGAAGGAAGAGGTCTTCTTCAAATTCCTAAAGTGATTAGAACACATATCTGGTTTGCATTGTATTGATTGGAACCTCAATCATATATCTGTCTTTCTCTCTCCCTCTCTCTCACTTACTCCTTCTCTTTCCTCACTCGAATCTAACTAACCTGAGACAGATGACCATTAAAATCGACTTGTGACGTTAGACTGGAATGACAGGATGTAGATGCTTGTCTTGCTTTTGCTCCTTGAAGTCAGCACGATGTGTTCCAGATATGAAATAGTATGCCAGTATTGTATGCCCATGGATGTACACACATTTTTGTTTACAAACAAAAATGTAACCGGTGTCTATTTCTAGCCTTACAGTATAGCCTCGCAACAATAAAACAATAAAAACAAAGCCTTAACATGCACAAGCACATATTGACACACAAGTATATTATGTTACATACATGAGCAAACTGCCTGGACTGAAACTTTCAGACTGCCTGGTTTTTGGAGGATTTTTGTTTTCTGTCCCAGTGTTGATAACAGATCAAGAAAAAAGGGGTTGTGTCCTCTGTCTGGCCTCTAACCTCAAGTGACAGTAACTTGAAGGAGTTGTGCAGCCTGGGCTGTCACCAGACAAGAAGACTGTAGACTCAGCACCCTGTCTGCACCTAATTTACTTCCCCCTCTAATTAGAGAAGCTTCACCTACATCCATTACTTATTTACAATGCACACAACTCCCATTAAAGGGAGAAAAAATAATTAAAATGATTAAACAAGGGCTGTCAGCCTTGGTGGTAAATAATAGAGCCATGCTAGGTCTCGGTTAAAAGAGATTTACAGGAGAGGGTTCCAGCTGAGATAGAGTGCCTGATGAATTACATTAATTAATGAGCTGCACAATTAAGAGCAGTTGAGAGCTAGGGCACCATGCAGGAGCAAAGCGAATGCCACTTTGTGTTCCAATGTGCTTATTAATCGCTTAAGGTTCCCACTTGTGGAACCCTTCCTCATCCTTAATGAGGCTTCACTCTTCCCAGTGCTGTTTTAAAACTGAAGGAGAAATGCTGATGCTCTCCCAGTTCTATTCTTTCACCTCAACCCCCGATGAAGATCTGAGATCTGTGTGTCTAAGGTCACAGACGCTTGTTTACAGACAACATATTAAGCAAATCATATTTTTATGTTCAGTCAAGATGCGCACAGGTAATAGCTTTGCACAATTGGCTCCTCAGCCAAGGAAAGGCATGAGCAGGGTAAAACTAAACTGTCACACATGAAATTTAAATATCGCGTAAAGCACAAAATGCAAATCACCCAGCTGCTCCCATCTAATACGGACTGGAGAGTTTGTCCACTGACCTTTGCTCTACATGTGAAGGGGCAGCTGAACTGGACAGCTGTAATTCCTTCATTATTTTGCATTAGAAGACAAAAAAAATAAACAGGACCATCTGTGCACAATATGTATATGTCAAGCGTGTTTTTACATTTCCACGGACACTGGTTTAAGTTGATATTCTGGCCTTTCTCTGAGCTCTAAGTATTTTTCCCTGGCACTGAGCCCCTAGATTTAAGACTGGGCCAGGAGTGTAGTTTTATCCATTATGAAGCCCCTGATGTCCTGGTTTGACATACCTCCTAATCTGGTGCCTTAAAAGTTATTCTAGGCTGAAAGAATAATTTCACCCCTTTAAAATAAATATATATATATTTTTAATCCTTGAGATTTTCTTGAAATATGACAATCATGCTCAGAAGGCTTGTTATCTGCAGATGGAAGAGAGGTGTGAGAATCTGGCACAGGGCAAAATTAATCTTACTCCTGAGTGCCTGACAACCAAAATAGATTGATGAATTACTCTACAGCCCCTTTCCAGACTACTGTCTCAGATAAACCTTAGCAAGCTTAGTTCCTGACATCAGAATAGTTTGGGGGGAAAACAGCAGCCTGAACCTGTGAGAATTCCATTCTCTCTGCTACTCCTGTCGGTATTTCCATGGCCTTGGTCTGAACAAGCTATTGCTCAGCCAAGTGGAAGAGAGAGTCCAAACTCAAGATTATCATAGGCTTAGCAGCTACTCTGTATTCTTCCTGTGCAAAGGCTTTGCACTGTGGGCTTGACAAAAATTATAATTATATTTTGAGTCCATGGCTCAAGTCGATAGATTGATTTTTTTGTCTTGAAACGATAGGGTTGTTTCTTACTCAGATGGAAAGTAGAAACTACTCAAGCATCCCTACAAAATGATCAGAAAATCCAACTTTTTCCTTGGCTGGTAGCTCATTCTCTCAGTTGCATCTTTGTCTATTGCAAGTCTGTTCACTTAAAGGGTTTTTGAGAAGTCTGTAGATAATGAATTGCACAGCAAGGTAAAAAGTGCCTTATACACAGGAGAGGTATAACTTCATCCACCACTGAAGTGCAGCACCTAGATGATTAACAAGCAACATCCATTATGCATGAAGGGCGCCACTACACAGTAGATCAGGTTGAGAAAATGTCTTCAACAAATGTGTTTTTTAAACTCTACCTCAGATGGTTGTCGTACTCCAATCTCACCCACTTCCACTCTCCTAGAAAAACCTCTCCTCCTGAGTACCTATTTGCACATCTTTTTGCATCTCTTTGTACTCTGTGTTTACTCTTGCCAGAGACAGACCAAACCTGCCAATTCAGCATTTCCAACTTTTATCTTCTGTCTTCCCTTCTCACCGTTATGTCCCATCTCCCTCCTTCATTCATTCAGACGAAGGAAAATGGGCGAAGCAAGCTAGGCCACTTAATTCAGTACTTCTGATTCGATTCTGCCATACAGAGTTTTTTCTGAGTTTCTGAGTGAGTTTTTTCTGGGGCTTATTTGATCTCTTTTTGGGTTCTGCCAGCCTTTTCCCGAAGGTACGGGAAAAAGAACTTTCAGTACATTTTCCCAATAAACTTTGTTGCCTAGTTGTATTAATTAAGGTTTGACCAAACTACTGAATGTAATTAGGGCGGAACTCTTATGTACATTGTTTTAGGAGTTTTCCATCCCAGTAATTGTGAGGCCCAACTTTGCCTAACTTCTGAGATTTGATGAGGCCAAACAAGAAGATGTTAATGACGCTGTCTAGAAATTGGGCTGTGGGAGAGGTAAATTGTTACATGACGACTTGTGTTTGCTTTCTATCCAGATATATGGTAGAAACCAAGATACATGTGGAGAGAAGCTTCTTCAATAGAAAAGGATCACTCAAGGATGAGATCCAAAAAGTAAAAAATGCAAATAAATGTCACTGAATCTATAAACAAATCAGACAGATGATATAATATTTTTATGAGCAGTAGCCAAAAGCTGTTGGAGCTCTGCTTTATGATCTAAGTCATGTCACAGCAACTGAGAAACGGAAAAAGGAACAATGTCAGTAAGGATAGTTTCTCAAGTTTTGCCTATCTTGCAGATTAATCAAGTTTACTGACACTGGCCATTTATATTCCATTTCTGTTTAAGTGGTATTGTTCCCAATTGTGGTATTTGAAGGTATTGGTGGCGAGTTAAAAACAGAAAGTGTCATTTAAAATAGAACATATTCCTTCCAAAATGCTGATCTGTCTATCTTTGGTAAAAACCTTTAAAAAAAATACAGAACAGAAATATGGCAGGACATAGTTGCTATAGTAACAGTGCAGGTGAACTTAATGCAGAATGAAATCTGTTGCAAATGTGCACAGTGGATATTTATATATTTTTAGACTTCAGAGTATTAGTACAAATAAAAGGTGAAGCAAAGACATAATGCTGAAAGCCCTGCAAGCAAAAGAGACATACCTGTGCTTATATTTCACTCAGCTTTAAAACTGATAATGTAGCTAGTCACATCTCCTGTCTTTATAACAGAAGTAAACAGTCATTTAGGCTGTGCTTTGAAATTAAACAATTAAACAGAGTTTTAAATTAAAGTCCAGTAGGAGGTCAAAGCCTAAGCTTGCCCATTTCAGTTTAGCTACATATAAATATCATATGAAATATGTTTCTAGCTTGTGTATTTTGCATCTCTCCCTCCACCCCAACTTCGCTCATGGAGCGATTCCCAGGGTTAACTCCTCTAGTCTTATATACAGTACATTGTTTTTGGAGTTTTCTCCTGACACCTGCCAGGCTCAACCTTGATTAACTTGTGAGATCTGATGAAATCACACAACAGGGTGATAATGCTGCTGTCTAGAAAGTGTGCTGTGGGAGAGATGAAATGCAACGTGGTGACTTGTGTTTGCTCTCTATCCCAACATGTGGAAGAATGGGAGCACTCCTGTCAGCCTCATCTTCGTGGACAGGTGGCCATTCTCTTAGGCAGGCAATGCAAATAAGCAAATAAAGCAACCTAATTCAAATTATGCCTCCACTCTACCTTACCTTGGGAGTTACCAGAGTTAGTCTCTAATTTCAAGTTATGAAATTGGGCTGAGAGTGCCAGAAGTGAGTGTTGCACATTCTGCAAGGTATCAAGACCAGGCTAAGGAAGGTGCTGTATGTTTCTCATGCTGCTTGTGCCATTCAATACTGCTCACGGTTTTGCAGCGTAAGGCTTTTTAAGCCAGGAGAGTTTAGACTAGAGAAAGCTAGCTTACACTTCGAATTTATGAATGTGTGCCCTCAGCCCAATTTTGAGTTTACATCGTATCTTGATTCATGGCTTTATTGGTGTTTTAAACAGCCTGATACTAATATCACTGGACCATATGGTAATTTCTCACTCCCTACTGATCTTCTCCACGTTGGCCCACTTCAGAAGAAGAATGGATCCTTTCTTTCTCTTTATCTTCCCTTTTTTTCTCAAAACCCGTACTCTTTCCCTCAGGGTTTTCGCGTTGTCTCACGCAAGACTCTCCCTTCAATCATGCTTAATCTTTTACACTTCAGTTCCTTCTACGAAATGGGATTTATAACAAAGGTTTGGGAGGAAAGTTATATCCTAATCTGGCACACCTCCGCTTGCAACCGGGACTTTCTTTTGTATCTCTGGCATCCCCGCACCTCCCCATACATCCCTGCAGCAGACTTCCTGGCTCAATCCCCTCAATAAGTCGGAGGGGGTCTGGGCAGCTTATCCTTTCAGATATGCTACCATTCCCTCAGCTAGGCAAGTCGCACCAAATACTCTCTATACATTTTCTCTGTCTCATTCATTAAGATGTAACCAAACTACAAAAGTACTTCTAATACTAGGTAAATGAGTATCCATTACTACTTACTCAGTGTAACCTAGCACACACAGAGTACTATCAAACTATTCTCCATAACAGTACAGCATTCTCACTTTCCATCTCACACACACGGTAGGTCACTGACTCTAGTTCTCTTTTACCTCTACCTGACCAAGCCACACTTTCCTTCTCCAGTCAACCTTGATCCAACAAGCCACTCAGTTCACTTGGCGTTACCACCAATCTTGGCAGACAAACTACCACACAACCAGCCCACCCCATACCTGCGACACCCCTCAGTACATCACCCTTTCCTATATCTTGTCAAGCTGCCACGTATTTTTAAAAGCCTCTTAATTGTTATCTGAAGTGAGGCTAATTCCACTGGAGCCTACCCTAGCAGGAAAACAAAATTGAAGAAGCTAAAACCACTGTGATTGATGAGCAAATAGTCTATAACAAATTCATTACAGATTATCAAAACAAAAAACAACATTAAAAACATTAACAGAACACACGATATTTGCATTTCAATTCATATAAGGCATAAATACTTTTTTCTGTGTTTAAGTGATAATGAGTCAGCTGTGTATTGACTGCAGACATGTACTATAAAATGTACCTAGAGTCAGATCAATCATAGTTCTACAGTGCATTTAATGATGGGTTCTGATTCATTCATTACCTGGGTGTGTGCTTTATTGGGGTAATTGCTGAAAAGCACAGTGATTGGAGAGCTCATTGCTCCCAGGGGTCACAGCACAGCTCTCTCTCTGCACCTGAGGGAATGCTGCAGAGAGAGCACTCAGCCAGGCAATTGATTGTCTGAAGGCCTTGAGAAGGCCTTGAAAATAAACCAGAGAGAGAGCACACTCCTTTCGCTTAACTAGGTAAGGGCAGGCAGGGCTTATTACTAGGCTACAAGCATTGCCTTCATGTGAGAAAATATTGCAGTTGAATGTCATCCCCAGGCTCTTCACTTCAGCACGCAAGCGCAACACAGTCATCAGTACAGGAGGAACCAGAGGACACTATGTGTAAGTGTATTTAAGGTTCAGAAAAGGAGGCACTTCTTTACAGGAAAAGTTTCGTAAAAGTATGTTTCTGGTCCAAGTTACTCTGCCATGGAGTTGAAGCTGATTTCAACAAACAGATGAGGTCCTTGGATTAAGTAGCTGCTGATAAACCAAAAGAGCTAAATAGGCTGAATAACTTCCACTGTTTTTATTAAGAAGTGTAGTTTCCATCTGAGGTCAATAGTTTTTTTGTGTTGCACTACACTCACAGTTTCTCCCTTTTGCTCCTCTGACTCAGGAGTTCCTAGATTTAGCATTGAGTCAAGAAGAACACGTGTGTTTCTTTACGTTATAGACAGCTATATATAAATTGATATAAAGTTTTTACAGCTGCGTAAAACAGCTATATGCATAAACAGCTATAAACTGTTATCTATAAACAGCTATAAATAAACAGAAGACTTTTTAATGCTTATCAACAGTTAATGATAAAAAACAAGAAAACCTCTTTTATCCTGGCCCCTGGAGATCAAAGTTGCTATAAAGACCTTTCCATTAATTCTTTAATTGTGGCACAACTGACATTAAAAAGAACAAAAAGAAGATTGCCAGTGATAGCCCGTTCAACATATGTATGTTTCTTGGTTGCTGAAAGTTAATTGTTCAGAGAAACTCATCAGCCATTTCTTAAAAGATCCCTGGGCATCAGATTCAACATTTTGACTGGGTAAATTGTTCCAGACTCCGATAACCCTTTGTGGAAAGAAGCGCCTTCTGGTCACAAATTTTAAAACATTTAATCCCAGCTTCCACTTGTGTCCTCTAGGCCCTGTCTGGATGCTGACACAGTAGCAATGAACTTCAGACAGTCACACATTAAGTCTAAAGGTTTTAGAATATAGGCTTCTTGATTCCCTACATAATGCAGTGTTACAGAGTGGAAATAGTATTTTTTAAGAATGGCAGGTTTCCGACACCTTTGTATGTATGTAAAATGACAAAGCCTCCCCACCTCCAAGAGGAGAATCAGTATGCAGCCCTTCCTGTCTGTAGATCAGTGTCATGGAGGCTGAGGAGCTGTCTGCTGCAGTATGACACACTCTGCTTGCTGTCTCAGCACTTGCCTGCCTGCCACTCTGAAGGGCTTTAAGATCAAACATGACACACACACAAACAAAACAAACAAACCACAAACATACACAAACAATGGGAGAATGACTCAGAACATTCAGTAGAACGAAGAGGACATTTCTTGACAGCAAAAAATTGGGCTACTTCCACCCTTCTGAAACAGCATATTTGTGCATGAATGGGATACATATTTATAGCATTTACCCAATTCCTTCAACATACGTAAAAGTAATATAGTAGCAGTAGAATCATTCTTTCTTCTATTAGAGGCTATTTGCTCCCCATGTTGGTGTTTGAGGTGCTGACTCACTTTGGTGTTCTGACTCACTGACTGGCCAGCATGAGAATGCTTCATTTCATTCTTCAAGCCCTTCAAATACTATTAAGGCAGCTATACTGTAGATTTGGGTTTGGGGTGAATTTTGGAATTGGGATGAGGGTACCCATCTTGTCTCACACCCCTCCGGTTTAGACTCAGTTTCAGCCTGTGGTAACTTCTGAAGTTGGCATATTTTTCCCATGGCAACATGGGCTTCCTCCAGGTGCTATGGTGACTCCATGTGCTGACTAGATGACTTGGTGTGTTCAAAGTGTGTGTGTGTACAAGGAACCGATGCACTCTACAGGATGTAGCCCTACTCTGTGTGCTATAGTTCTGTAATAGGCTCCAGGTTGCATATGGATGGCGTGATGAATTTGAGTGTGAAACACTGTTTTCGCTTTGCACATGTAGGGAACTTGATTTCGTTTACATTTTTTGCACTTCTGTTTTTGCAGTTGTGCATAGTTGATTTTTGTTATAAATAAAAGCCAGTGTTTCAGAATAATGTCTTCTGTTCTCCAATCCTGTCAAACCCATGGGAGCCAACAAATATATCTGTGGTGTTTTGGCTTCTGGTCAGTCTAGAATTTGTTTAAGCTGAATAGTATGTAACATTGTTTCATAGTTAATAAGGGTTTAAAATGTGGGTCACATTTTAGCAAAAATGTCTTCAGTAGTACCAGAACACATAATCTGCCATTTTTAAAAAGCAGATGATCAGGACGCCAAAGGAAGCTAATGAGTCAACTCCAGGAAGCTGTAGTCTTTCAAGATTATTTTGTGTGTGATACACTGCACATTCACAAATTCAACCTCAATCAGAGGGAATAATAATTATAGATAAGTATAATTTTAAAGACGTGTTGAAACCCGATATAAACAGCACACAGTCCAGGCAAGCTGTATCATTCTTTCATTAGTACACCCATATGCTGTACCATGGCATTGAAGAAGAGATCAGGTTAGCCTAAATTGAACCTGAGCTACGTTGTAATAGGAATGATCTGGTTTACCATTTTGGCCACCACGTCTGTATTTGACTGATCCTCTGTGTTTTATTTTTTGGTTTGACATCAGTTCTTTTCAGAACCCCATTAGAAGAAGTTTAAAGAGCCAATAGCTCCAGATGGCAGTTTGGGCATTACAATCCATTGTAATTGCCAGCACCCTATTCAAACATAAGTTACATTGTTATTTTAGAATTTTGCTGTTTTGTCCTGCAAAGCGCATTAAGCTGCTCCAAAGAGCCTGTAAATAAGAATGTTGACTTGTATCCAATTTTCAGTTGACATATGTCCTGACACAGCCTCAGAAAACCATAGCACAGGGATTACGCTGCTGGGGAAGGAGACGTGGAGTTCCCATTATTCTTCCCTGTAGCTTTCAAGCCTGATATCCATACCGAAGCTTTGCTGGGCTCAACAGCCTCGCTGGGCTCAACAGCCTCAACAACAGAAACAGACCTACATCCCTCCTGGGACAGAAGTTACATCATTTGAAAAAAAGAAAACATGAGTTATACAAGCGTACCAAAACCTGGATTATATCAGAATTTTGACCCTCTTGCCAATCTATAATTCTAAAAGTTCTGCTTGGTCATGAGTTTCTGTTTGTCGTCGATTCCTATTAATTTAGGTGGCTGATGATGATGTAAGCAACTTACAGAGGCTACAATTATTTTTGTTTGAACATGTTTGTAACGCTTTATACAGCGGGGTTTGTGAAGGTAGTTTGGTTATTAAAGTATCTTGCTCTGGGGTATACTAATAATATATACTATAATATATATAACTGAAAATAGCATAATAATAACATTAATTCCTTACATCTGGAAAGGGCTTTTTATTCTAAAGGATCTCAAAGTGCTTTATGTAAAAGACGGGACCCAGTGTATCTATCACTGAAGTGCAGCCCCCATCTGGGTAATGCACAGCAACACAGCTAAACAGAAGGTCAGGTAGAGAAGTTATTAAGTTAAGGTGTCCTGAGTTACAGAAATTAAGGGGTAAAGTTAGCTTTAGGTAGGAGTGGTTGTGCAGGCCTAGAGTGGAATTCAGGAAGGACACAGGAGTTCACTCCTCTGGTTTGGGTTTTGATACAGAAGGAAGAACATCACCAACTGGCTCACCAACAAAATGTACAACAGCAACTTGATATTCTATCCCAGTACTGTCCAGGCTCAGCTTTGCTTAGCTTCTGGCAAGATCAATCAACACTGTATTTGCTGCAGGTGAGATGAGTAGGAAGCCCTTTTTGTACATACCTTATGTTTTCCGTTTCAATGAACTGTACTTACACTCACTGGTGAAAAATACTAGAAATAAGGAGACAGACTTTCATCATTTTCCCTGACAGGTTGAAATGCAGACAAAACATGCAAATTTACGAATTGTTACAAATAAGACAGGGCCATATGGTCCGTTTAACCCATTCAGTAGTTAACAGTTAATTGATCTAAGGATCACATCTAGTCATTTCATGAAAGAAGCCAGGGTGTAGGCTTCAGCATCATGGCTGGGTAGCTTGTTCCATACTACCCAAACCTTCTGGGTAAAGATGTGTCTCCTGGTCTCAGTTTTCTAAATACACTTCCATATAGATTCCCCTTGTTCCCTTTGGTTCATTTTCACCATTAACTCTGAATCGCCTCATCCCAACCGACGTTGGCTGAAGGCAATTCTATCACAGCAGTGGGATTCTGCATAGGGATGGAAGTGTACTTTTGTCCTGCAGAAAAAGAGACCTTCAGTTTATTGAATGTGGGTACCTCATATTTTTCCCAGTTAGTGTTTGGTTTTGTGCGTCTTTTACAAATGGAGATAACATCCTCGAAATGTGAAAGTAGGAGAGAGGCAGCAAATGATCAGGTCATTAAAATCGTCTTTGAGTTAATGTGAAAGTTAATGTTGAATGTCTGACCCAAGGGGACCCTTCATTGTTACACAGTGAGACCAAGAAAGAGCAAAAGACGTCGAGAGGCAGCGAGCTAGAATTAAATAGTAAGACTCTATTTCAGAGAAGGGCGCTCGTGACTCGTCTGTGTGGCTGAAAGCCCAGTAAAAGGTGAGAGCAGCTACGCAGGAACCCGTTAAGCTGTCATCTGCAGTGATTTACTCTTTAAAGCTCATATATCACCAGGGGCTCAGACACTAACACCAATAAGAGCAGGATATAGACTCTCATGGCCTGTCCCTCTGGAGCTGTCAAGTGGCCGTGACTGCCGAGCAATGCACTGTAAACCCCTGTTCGTGTAGTCATCCTCAGTAAGAGAGTCATTTCTGAGTTTTTGTTGTAGTTTGGTTCTTCGATGCCTACTATGAAATGTAAACCGATTCGTATTCATACAGAGACTCTGCCACACACATACACATCTCTCTGGGGCTTTCTGTGAAGAAAAAAAAAACAGTCTGATAAGCTGGACCATTAGTATCATGCATTAATTTTGCCTGATGGGTTTTGTACATTTTTTGTACATGTAAAAGGGTTCTGGACCCAGTGATAGAAAGTCATTATTTCATGCCTGAAGTGCTATAACCCAGTTATCGTTCATTGCTCTTTAAACCAAAAAAAATTCTTTCATGCATTTTGAGCAAACACATTTTACCAGTTTGCACGTTAGAAACACAAAAGAAGAAAGATCCAGAGGAGACAACAGCGAACAGAAGGAAACCAAGGAGGGTAGTTGAGAAATAGTAAGAAAATGATGCAGCCAAAAACAAGTAGTAGGAGGTGGGTCAGAAACCTCAAGCTGTCAAAATATAAGATTATGGCTACCATGTAAAAACAAATTTATCATTGGTCTCAGTACGAGTGTCCTTGAAAAAAGGTATTTTATCACAAACATCTGTTATGGGTATGAATGTTGATTGCCTCTTTCTCCAATCACAAGCCACAGGAGGTGAAGCTGTTTTATGACTTGTCATTCTGTTTTTTTTTTGCAGTTATGCAGTCAAAGTTAGCAGCCATCTACACCTGTGTTGCCATTATTAGAGTTCATCAGGGTGACACAGCTGATAACATAAAGTTTCATCTTCAATAGCAGTGTGATTGGGTGAAGGGCTCATTAATATTCATATCCATAATTCATTGCAACTGCTTCTCTTACCTCCCACCCTAGTCTGGAGGGTTTTCCACTGTCTTTATTCTGATCTCCAGGCCCAAGCTTTCTAATTCTGAGTTTTAAAGAATGCCGGTTCTTAAACAGTGATACATCATCCATTTCTAGGGTCTGAAAATGAATCTAAAAACTTCTTATCAGCGGCTCATTGTATCAATTAAGGCTCTGAGAGCCGAAGCTGGAGAGCAGAGGTTTAACACACAGGCAGGTTTTATTCTGCAGAGAGTTTTGCTCTGCCTGTTCTTAAGTGTCTTTCACCACTGGAGCCACACAAGATATGCGAGGCTGCCAGCCCCTAACAGCTTATTATGTTCAAATTTCTCAGAATCATAACTGCTGAATGTGTGCATATCCCCCGAGTACCAATTTACTTTTCACTTTGTCACATCTGGATAATATTTATTATTCACTCACAGAATCAAAAACGTCAAAAAAAAAATCAAACCCAGTTTAGGAGCAACGTTTTTCGAAAAAATTCAATTATACAGTCACAGTTAAGGGAGCGGAAACTGTAATTAATCTCTTCCGACACATTGTCTAGCTCGTTAACGCCGGGTGATGTTCTGCACATTGTTAAAAAAAAAAGCTGTAAGCCCATGTTAATTCTGTAAGTTAAAAAAAATCAAATGAAGTAATAAAGTAAGAACTTTTTTTCCTATCTAGTTGTTAATTCAACGTTTGGTAGGATGTCGGACTAGATCGCAAGTTAGTTGTCATAAATAGTGAATGGGAAAAGAACAATTTAATGGGAGCAAGAGGAGCCGCAGCAGCTAATGAGAAAACATCAAAGGCAGTTTCCAAGAGAAGTCAGTTTAACTTTACTGTATTTCAGGGGAACCTCTACGAAACCAACAATTTTCTTGCTGGTATGAAAACCAGCCCTGACTGACTTAAGAAATCGTGGGATTGAAGACCTTGATAGATTAAAATGGAAATGCTTTTCTGCTGCAGGTTCCAAAAAGAAGCCCACACAGGGTGATTGTTACTGTATGCTAGAATTCCCTGACTTTTTTTTTTCTCAGGCAGGCAGTGTGTGGGCCAACCGTATCATCAGACATGGAGGCTTAGGGCTTTGTTAATACTTAAAAGGTTGCATTTGGTGCAGTCATAAACCTTGGCAGGCCTCTGGTTAGATCGTCTTCGATCTAACCAGAGTTTCTCCCTTCAAGGATATGAAGCTCGTTCCCTGCCCTTATTGATGGAAGCTTCCCTGGAACGAGGCTGCCGTGGGAGGTGTAGGCCGACCTGCTCTGGGTTCCGCACTGCTGGTGCCCTCGGAGCCTCAGACAGCCATGGGAGCAGTGACAGGTGCAGGCGAGCCCATTACTCCTCACTGTGCTGCCAGCACTGCTGAGCTCGGCGTTCAAGGCTAATTCGACATAATTTACCTCTGGCGCTCAATACATAGCAATGAGGAGCCTAAGGTGCAGAGGACCTCGTGTGGCCACTTCAGACATCCATAGCAAAGGTATTCCACGGCTCAGGCTTCAATACCATTATTGCTAATGGACAAACAGCAAGTTCACTACGATTCATAGCCTGCACTTTTATACGAGGAGCTATTAAACATCCTATTCCGTCCGCACACAAGACTACAGATGTGTTCTTGAAAACTGTATTTGATGATACCGAGATCAAGGTCCCACTTTGATGTGGAGAAGTGGCTCTGTAGGTAGCTACAGTGCAAGTACATTTGTCATGCAGGGTTCAATCCAGAAAGGTTAAAAAAGAGGAAGGTCACAATGGGGGCACTACATTTCCTTATACTGGAAGTGGACCACTGCAAAGTCTTCAGAAAATTGCAGGGCCTATTAAAAGTCCGCTCCTTGCACAACTACTCTACCATGCAATGGAAGTTTGGCATGTTTTAATTTCCTCATCCATGCAGTGTCTCAGACACAGACAACTGAGTTCACAGTTCAGAGGTCAGAGCTCTGAGTCAGAGTGTAAAAAGAGGAGACACCAGAAGAAGCAATATTTAATATTTTTTAAGTTATTTTAGTTATTTTGTATTTAGAAATTGGGTACAAGAGCCGTTATCATAACATTTTTTGTCTTTTAAAGTAAAGTGTACTTTTTGTTGAAAGTATTAAAAAAATAGATGTAGAAAAAGGTCAGAACTATTACTAGGAGCACTTACGATAAAGGTATAATGTAAATGATGTGTTTGATTCTTCACAGTTTCCTGGTGTTGTTTGCTTCTGTGGGGTGCAGGGTCTCTGTGCTTTGGGTAGCGTTTTTCAGAGGCAGCTGTATGTGAAACCTGAATACACACAAAAGAGGATAGAAATAAAACATGTTTAGTAATGAAAGGATGAACAGTGGACAGCTTACATTCTGGCATAAAATAAATGTATTCTAACCACAGCTGTATGTGAGAAGATAAACTCTAATATTCCGACTTCATTTCCCTTTGTGGGGACATCCTAGCTTCACTGAAGATGTTATTATTACCAAGCGTTTGAAGCTATGGGTGATTAATTTTTCATTTTCTCTCACCAGACGCACACATCCATACAAATGAAAGCTAAAATACTTTTTGCTTTGTTTTTCATTATGACTCAGATCTTCAAAGGTGCACTTTCCCTAGTTTAATTACACACAACCCCTAACCCCCTCCCCCTCGTTCGCTTTGCCTCTCTATCTCTCTCCTTCTCTCTTTATCCCACGGTATCCCTTTCCTTTCCTTCCTCCGTATCTATCCTGCTCTTCTTCCCTTACATTCTCCCATCACACCCTCTCCCTTCACTTTTGATTCTCTCCCCCTCCCTTCCTCTTCCTCCCTCTTTCTGTCCCTCTCTCCTGTCTCTCATCCTTCCATCCTCTTCTTGTTTCTCTCTCCCTTTGCTGCTCCCCCTCTCTCTTCCTTTCTCGCCCTGTCTCTTTGTGTCACCCCCGCCATCTCTGCTTCCCTATCCCAGATTGGCACCTTACTCTCTCACAAATACTAGCTGACGGGGCTTTCAACACATGATCTGAAGCCCTTCAGAAAGGAAGCGCACAAGATGAAGGATTCGTTGTCTGTGTTCAGAACACCATCACCCCAGTGTACCTTAAATGAACTTCACTTAGTGCAAATACTAAGTCACACTGAAATAATAATAATAATAATAATAATAATAATAATTGCTTACACTTATATAGTGCTTTTCTGAACACTCCACTCAAAGCACTTTTACAGGTAATGGGGACTCCCCTCCACCACCACCAATGTGCAGCATCCTACCTGGATGATGCGACGGCAGCCATAGTGCGCCAGAACGCTCACCACACATCAGCTATCAGTGGGGTGGAGAGTAGAGTAATGTAGCCAATTCATAGAGGGGTATTATTAGGAGGCCATGATTGGTAAGGGCCAATGGGAAATTTGGCCAGAACACCGGGATTTTTAATGACCACAGAGATTGGTTTTACGTCTCATCCGAAGGACGGCGCCTGTTTACAGTATAGTGTCCCCATCACTACACTGGGGCATTAGGATCCACATGGACCACAAGGTGAGCGCCCCCTGCTGGCCCCACTAACACCTCTTCCAGCAGCAACCTTAGTTTTTCCCAGGAGGTCTCCCATCTAGGTACTGACCAGGCTCACACCTGCTTAGCTTCAGTGGGTTGCCAGTTGTGAGTTGCAGGGTGATATGGTTGCTGGCAGAAATGCTGTAGTGTTTTGAAGCAACACTGCCCAGTCATATTAAAAGCTACTTCTAATTCTTTCTCCTAAAAGGAAATCAACATAATGATGTGGTAAATGGTCATATAAATCTTTCAAAATACTAATTTAAGAATCCCTAGAGCCAGTATAAACATTTTTATTTTTTGATTATTAGCTGTTTTTCCTTTTTCCTAAAAGGGCCATTAGATTAACAAGGCTGAATTTGCTCTATGAATCTGGCTGTTTTCATAAACTGTGACATAACTCTGCCTAGCTGGTATAGAGGAGAGCAGGCTAACTATCTGCCAGGGAATTATACTGAAAATAACTGACTGTTGGGCCTACTGAGGATGTTTTAAAGTGAGTTGTATCGATTGCTCCCAGCTTCTCTCTGCAAAATGAAATGGCAGATTGCTCTCTTCTTGTTCCATAGTCCACTGTGGATTCACTATCTCACCTTTGCAATCCGAATGTCACAGGCACTCACAACCTCATGTCAGTGGACCAGTGGAGCTGTGCTGGAGCGGTGAGATTGAGGGGACTGAGCGCGTGTCACTCCCACGGTTTTCTCAAGACTCTTCGTATTACTTGGGTATGGGGACGTTTTTTTTGGTGCAGTGGTTTTGATGCACTGCACTATGTTGTCCCACTGCACACATTGTAGCAGCATCATGACTTGGGTCAGAGAAACTGATGCTGGCTAGTTGCTGAGGTAACTGTGGTGCTTAGGAAGGGTTCCTGGAATATAGGATGTTATGGTAATGTCACCAGTCTGGATTCATAAGGCACTCAAATCTCTTGATCTTGATCTCTTGAACGATATAGAAACACAAAGGTTACTAGTGAGAGGAGATCTTTCAGGGCACCTACTGTAGCTTGTTTGGTAGCTAGTCGCTGATAAATCCAAGGACCTCATCTAGCTATTTCCTGAAGGATTCCAGGGCATCAGACTCCTATACCTGAGAGTCATGATGGGGATGGCCAGTTACATTGCTGTGAATTCCAACTGGGTTTAGTTTATAAACAGAAGGGAGCAGAGTCCCGTTGGAAGAACGAGCATCCATACTCTCAGTGCCTCAGCATCGTTGAAGTAACCTTCTGCACTTCAGAAAAGGGCAGATCCAGGCTCCTGGAGCAGATCCCTGCAGGAATGCTCTGCTATGTGCTGATTAGCAGATTAGTGCTTTAATTCTGCGATTAATGTGTGTCTTACAGAGAATCAGCGAAGCGGAGGCTGCGACTCTAGCTGCTGTCTTGGCCAGTGTGAGGAACTGGAGCAGCACTGTCAGACTCCTTTGTTCCAGGGCTATTCTTGACTTTAATCCAAATGCTTCCTCGTCTATAAGCTCTTTCGTTAGGGATCTTGGTTTGTGACTTTTTAATGTGTGCTTTTAGTTTTCATAGGTTACAGACAGCTAGATGTCTGCTTAACTGTTGGTAATTTTCCTTCTTTTGGGGTCTCAGCTGCTAATAAACGTGACTGTTTGTATTTGAAACTTGATATTTAGCCCACCCAGTTATTACACAACTGTTTATTTTTTTTAAAATCTGATTTCACAATATTAGTAGGAAGGGTAGACAAATCTTGTCACTGGCTTGAGAAAGTAATTTTTAGATTTCCATCTGTTCTTATTTAAGTAGTTCGGGTGGGTAGCTGCATCAGCTGCAAAGGAACAAGTGATAGGTTTATTCCACGCTGAAAAGAGAAGAAAGAAAACAATGTTTCGGCTGTGGAGCCTTCTTCGGGTGTGTTTCTGACACTTGAAGAAGGCTCCACAGCCAAAACGTTGTTGTTTTTTTCTTTTCAGTATGGAATAAACCTATGAAATAAACCTATTACTTTTTCTTATTTACGTTTAGTAGAGTAGAGTGAACTGCAGTGTACAAATAAATGATAAATTAATATTTGTATGTTGTACTCAAGGTTTAAATTATTAAAAAAATATTTGTTTAACAATTTTTGAAAAAAAGTATTTAGCTGTCTACCTTTATCTTTTATCTTCATCAGGCTGTTAGGATTCTGGAATCCTTCTTCATCCTGTTTAATGTTTTTATTCCAGTACAGATGGTACAGCCTTGATATTGTATCAAAAGTGCCAAATCCCTCAAAGCACGGATATATATCCCATAGCTCTTCTTTGTAAAACAAAGACTGAAAGGTGTTTTGTACAAGTTAGAGTGGGGAGATGTGTTGGCATACATGCTGCTGTGGAACAAGTAGAGGTTTATTCCATGCCTCGTGCGTTACTCTTTTCACTGATGAAGGTAAATTACAGGCACGAAAAAGAAATGACCAGTTCCTGATAATCACCACTAGATGGAGCCAAAAGGACTAGAATGCAAAAAGTGCCATGGTCTGAGGAGTCCAAACCGTGTTAACACAGGGGAATGTGACCTAATAGCATATGTAAGTTAGTACAAATGTAAACTACTGAGAAGACAAAAGCTGCAAGTTGCCAAGTTAACTGTATAAAATACAGCATGAGTTCCCAAACCTGGTCCTCAACACAGACCTCTACAGTCTCTCATTTTTTGTTCCAGAAGATTTCTTAGGGGCAGGACAATTGAATTTAATTTTCTGTTACATGCATATTTTAATTATGGCTTTCAAACCTTAAAAGATGAAGGGAATTTGTGACTGATATCAATATTGTGCCACTTTCTGAATATCTGGG
Organism: Lepisosteus oculatus; assembly: GCF_040954835.1. Taxonomy (NCBI): domain Eukaryota; kingdom Metazoa; phylum Chordata; class Actinopteri; order Semionotiformes; family Lepisosteidae; genus Lepisosteus; species Lepisosteus oculatus. The sequence goes on from NC_090700.1 coordinate 35,379,895, forward strand.
GTTCTCTGCCTCCAGTGTTGCCTGAAACACAGCCAATTGGACACCAACAGAAGGGGAAAAAAGCTAATTATGGGGGAGTTTGGTATGTTATCATTCCCATCTGTCTGTTCAAGATGAACTATTCACTCATTGAGAACTTATTGTCACTTATTAAACAGCATGAACTGTGCATTTTGTATGCCGAAGCTGTTGGAACAATTACTCTGGAAGTCAGGTATTTTTTAAATCAAGAGTGCAGAAACTGGTAAACAAAAGACTAAACAACCAAGTGTATCAGTCAGAGGAATGAATTAGCATCAGTGATTAACAGCTCAGCTGGAATGAAAACCAGCAGGCACAGGAGTCCCCCCGGACTGGGGCTGGAAACCACTGAGATACAGAATGTAGAAACTAATTTCAGATCCAATTTCTAAACATTCCTTCAGACTGCAACACTTTATCATTCTAATTGCTGAAACCCCTTGTTTCTTCGGTTTTGTTAGTATCCCGTCAACATCTACACACCTGTGAATATCACTTCCTTTCATCGATCAGTAGTTGCCCGCACCTCACTGATTAGTAGCAACATTTAGTTTAAAAAATAAAAACACTGTGTAAGGTGAAGTGAACACTCACATTTTGATGGAGCTTTTTTTCCTGATGCATATTCTCTATAAAACATATATTAACTGGACCTTGTGTTTTTTAAGATTTCACTGGCACGCACCCCAGAGACTGAACTTTCCATTGCTTGTGGAGAGTGGAGACTGTCCACATTAGGTTACTTTACAGAATGGGAGACTGTAATTATCAAGTGTGATGATACAGTATTATTTATTATAATGATTTAAATCATCATCAATATCTTTGTTTTGTGAAGTATCCTCATCCAACAAGCTTCACAATTGTAGAAACCTTGCTTCTTCTCAGCTGTCAAAACTGGTGCTCTTATGTTTCTTCCATCTCAAACACACCACCTACAGTATGTTTCCTAGATGCTGCAAGACATATTGCAAGAATTTCATATTTGTACAAACCCAGCTGCTTTAAATATTTAGATGCCACCAACCTACACTCACAGAGCTTTGCATCTTGTGTTCATTTATAGCTGTTTAGATCATATTTCGCAGAGACTGTTATCCAAGATAAAAACTTTTATAACAACCTTCTCACAGTGCAAAACCCTTATATAAAGCAGGGGTGGGCAATACTGGTCCTGGAGGACTTGTGTGCCTTCAGGTTTTCACTCCAACTTAAATCTTAACAAGTTCCATCGGCTCATTATTGACTTAATGGAACCAATTTACAGCTTCTCCCAGCTCTTCAGGTTATGGTGATTTGAAGAGACCTAGAAAATCTGCAGAAACAGTGGCCCTCCACTGGGATTCCCCATCCCTGATAAAGAGGGGGCTCTGGAAGTTACCTGTCCAATTCAAACTGTAAGCAAAAACAGTAAAAACTGCACAATGTAAAGGAATTCAGAAAAACTACCAATGGAAATACAAACAACATGCTCTCATTGACAGTGACAAAGAATATTTTCCTGTGCCCTATGATCTTTCACACATGCCCCCAAACAGTGATTATAATGAGCCCTCTGATATGCACTGTGTTCTGTACTGCTATATAAATTGTCTCACTAACTGTGTGACTATACTTAAGTACTATACTCCTTGTTTGCGTGATAGTTCACCACTGGCAGTTTAGACATTATTGCATTGGTGGTCTTTTGTATGTTTAAAAATTCTTTCCATTTAGATAAAGGTTAGGAGCCGTGAAGAATGCCCCCGCGAGATTAGTAAATTAGATCAATAAATGTTTGAATAAATCACTGCTACAGGTTTATTGTAACCACAAAATGTCAGTGTGCCTGGTTCCTCTTTGGCGCAGTGGATCAATAGGTGCATGAAATATAGGGATTATCCTGTTTTACCTTTCATATCCCTAAGCGTTTCATTGTGCCTCGACAGCATAAAAAAGACCCCCCGAGCGCCTCTAATTCTTGATTAAATAGAAAGTAGTTAATGCAGACTGTCGCTTCTATGCTGCAGGTGCCTCTCTATTATAATCTCCTTAATAATCCACCATCTTAATAGCGTTTTGTTCAAGGTCAAGCATCTGTCACAATGGGTTTGAAAAGCATTTGAAGAGAAAGTCAAAGAACGACTTGTCTTTCGCTCGTGCCACAAGGAGCTGCAGAAAAACTGAAGACTAAGGGAAGCATAGAAGTGGTTGTTCTGCAGCGATGGCCTTAGCTTGAGCAGCAAGCTGAATCACAAGCGAAAATCATCTGCGCCGTAATGGAGCTGCTTAACAAATGAAGATTGGTACTGTGCGCATGCCACTTGTTTAAACTCTAAAGGTAATGATCCCCCCTGGGAGCAGCCAAACCACCTGCTGTTTAATATATAGAATTTGATTCTCTGTATTTTTACCAAACTCTTCATCGCTAGGTGCAGGGACTGTAGTTTGATTGCTCTGAATTCTTTAGGAGGGAGGTCTGCAGATCGCTGCTTTCTCTTAAACGTCAGGCTTTGCTGTATTGCTCTGTGCTTGGTACTCCCTGCTTTCTAGTCCTGCACAGGAGAGTGACACCCTTTGCACTCCCTCAGCAAGATGCCTGCAGCAGCCCCTCCTGACCCACATCTCGACACCAACAAAAGGCACCAGGACAACACCTAGTCCTTTAGTTGCAGTCTGTCCTGAAATTATGACAAAAACTGACATTTCAAAGAGAATGCAGTTTGGGTATTCTAATGATTTTTCATGCCGTGTCCTAAGTGACTTAAGTTTTATCCAGATTAAAAAGCAGAGAATATTATAAATATTTGGCCTTTTGGACTGAAATGATTTAGTTTGTCCCATTCCCTCAATTTAGGCTTCACATAACTTCCCCAGAATGCAGTGCCAGTCTGCTGGGGAGGAAAAGCTCTGGGAAGTGAATCACAGAAGCACAATTAGCAGTTCTCACATCTCAGTTTTCTGGTCCTTGTTTTGTGTTTGTACCACATGGTGTGGTGCTGTTGTTATTTTCTCCGATTTGTTTTACTTACTCAGTATGGCAGGGAAAGAATCCAGTTTCTGAAAATAGATCTTAAGGCTAACAGGGAGGAAATTAAAAGTCATTTATGAATTGCCAGGTTAAAAGTGCAGTGCTCCTGCTGGAGTCCTCTGAGCAGTTTCTAAGCACTAACATTCTTTTCAGAACAATTAATAATGTGCAGGAGATCACTTTGGGAACATGAAGACCTGGATATCTGATGTACCCAAGACTGCTACAAATACAGTGGCCTTTTTTGTTATGAATAAGAACCATATAAGAAAAACAGAGCACTCAGTCTATCTACCGTATTCTTCTATCAGTCTATCTTATTTATATTTTCCTTCATCTTATATAATTCATACTTAAATCTTATTCATACATTATATCACTGTATCAAGCCTATGTTTGAAAAAATCTTCTCACTTCTGCTTTCACAAGATGGCTTTGTAATCTTTCATAATGATAATAATAATAATTAATAATTGCTTGCACTTATATAGTGCTTTTCTGGACACACCACTCAAAGTGCTTTACAGATAATGGGGACTCCCCTCCACCACCACCAATGTGCAGCATCCACCTGGATGATGCGACGGCAGCCATAGTGCGCCAGAACACTCACCACACATCAGCTATCAGTGGGGAGAAGAGCAGAGTAATGAAGCCAATTCAGAGATGGGGATTATTAGGAGGCCATGAGTCATTAGTGTTGATGATTCTGTTTAGGCTTGCTGGCATCAGTTTTTTTAAGTCATGTTTCTGCATTCTTTGCTATAGACTACTAGGATGTCCTTTTTGCTCGGTGCTGTGCTTTGACCATCGATGCTTTCAAAAGACTACACTGTTGAATGACTGTCACAGCTTCCCTACACTGGATCTTGGCCCCCACCTGACCTCTTTAGATCTTCGAACAATTTATCACGAGGTCTGACGAAGGGTTTGACCGTAGCTCAGACACATCTATCAACCAGCAGGTGAGCTGTTGCAATCCAGGAGATTCAAAACCTAAGGAGTTTGTGAAGATAAGGGATGCAGTTCAGATGGACTCTTGATTCAGATAGGCCTGGCCAGACTGGGTCACGATAAAGAAGACTAGCTTGTACTGGGAGACAGAGGCTTGCCACTCTCAGCTCAACTGAGGTACTTAGGTCACTGGTGCGTTGCTGCTAGGGATCAATAGTGTGTATGGCGGCAAATTAAGCTTTCTGCAGCTGCTCTAGGCAGAGGAGAGAAAGGTTATGCCCTGAAATAGGAGATTGTGTATTGCACTGAGTTACAGAGCTTGTTGCCTGGGAAGACTTTATTAACCTTATGACTGCTCACAGGAAAGCAATTATAGCTCATTACAGCAGGTGTAAGGAAATAATCCCAGCTGTTTGTTACTCTCTTTGCTGTTTTTCTTTCTCTTTTAAACTGCCAAGTAAAGCACATCACACAGAAGTGCTAAATATCAGAAAGCACAAGAAATCAATGGGTTTTTCTTTAGCAGTACGGGAGCTGACAGCTTCCCAATAGTCGTCTCCTACTTGTTGATTTTTTTTCTAAGGTTTTTAAGTTTATATTTTATGTTTTATTCATGCAACAGTGGGCTTTGTATGGTTATGGTTGGAAAGTGTTTGGTTTTTGGTACAACGATTCAGGGAAATATTCAGGGTAAGGAATAGTCCCCTATCACTTGGAAATGCAGGAACCTGACTTAAGAAACTTAATTAAAAACTGCTGTACTTACTCGGCCTGCTGCAACTGTGACCCTCACCAGGAAAAGTGGAGTGAAAAAAAGATGGATGGAAGGGAACTGCTGTAAACTCTCACAGGTAAAATGAATGTGTAGAGAAACATGTAAATTTATCCAACTCCATGGCATTTCGAGCCATTTCAGGCATTACAGACTTTCTGCTCAAGCTTTGTCTGCTCTGTTTTTGTTCCAACTGTCCTTTTTACATCTACTGATGGGTGTACTGCTCTATTCTGCTGCTTTCTTGCACTACAGCATGTCCACTACAGGTTTTTTGCTCAGTCTTAACTAGGGTGATTCATTTCCGGCCCTGAAGTGCCAGTGTGTCTGCAGATTTTGGTGGTTTCTAATTCGGCAGCAGCTGAAAACCTGGGAGACGTTGGTAAATTGGTCTGATTAAGTCAATAACTGAATGATTCAGGTCATTAAGAGCAGAGTTAGAATAAATACCTTCAGACACACTGGCTTTTCAGAATTACTGAATGTTTGGATCTAGTCTGCTGAATGTTTTATTTTACTTCTTGATTTCAGATTGTATTTAAAATCTATTTTATTTTTAATTGCAGCCCTTTTAAGTCACTTTGGGTTCAGGTTGTGGCCTCTTCAATCAAACAACCAATCCAGCTATAAATCATTTTACAAGCCGAAATCTGCTGCCTTTCTGTGGCTTCAGAACAATTTGCACAAAAGTCTGTTGTTAAGGCCTGAAATAAATGGCCCTACTTTGCCACAGTTGCATTTGTTTCCTCATGGGTTTGTGTGGGTGTATCTTTCTCTCCCTGAGTGTATGTGTGTGAGGTTGTGTGTGCGCTTATGAAGGCTTGTTCCTGTTCGCGTCTCCTCTTTCTTTGCCCTATAAATCTCCCTGTATGTGGGAAAAAACATGTGCATGGTTTCCCAATCACTGGCACATCATTAGTTGAACTACTACTACAACTGAGTAGAACTTTTTAAAATTTTTTTTTACTCTGAAAATGCTGCAGTTTTCAATTGATGTAGAAAAGTCTATATATGGTTTTTAAACTTTTTACGGTTGCAGAGATGAATAAATGTGAAGTTAAAATAAGTAAATTGATTGCATCTTTAAATTAAATAAAGAAATCTGTGCTGGAACAAAAACTGAAGTAATTCCTGCATTGTTGACCCTGCCTTTGCTGGCAAATACTGGAGCTATGCTGTAGTTCCCCAGTTCCTTCAGCTGTGATAGGTAGAGCTGTGTGCATCTATAAAGTCAACAGATATCCAGATGTGTCCTGTTAGGAAACATTGTTGCTCAACCGAGGTGAACACAGGTGAACAGATAAGAAGAGGGACTTTTTTTCTGAAGACGTTCAGTTGAAATGTTAAACTAATACAGTCGCTTCCAGCTGTTCAATAATTTAACTTCTTGTTCTTTCTCTCCTGTGGTTTCATCTCTTTATAAAAAATGCATGGTGGTATAAAAACTGTATTTCAGAATGCTGCCAGAACTTTTTAGGGGCTCTGATATTGCTCTCAGCAGCTGTCATCTGTCAGGTTAAACATCACTCTAAATTCTGTCTAATCACATTTTAGCTAGAGCTGTGTCGACTTTATTTGATTCCAATGTTGTGACTCTCCTTTGCCTGTTTATATCAATTTCTGTCTGTGATTTAGCACACACATTTCATTCAGTGACTTCACTTCTTTGTATGACTGTCCTTATTATGCTTTTTCTGTATGTATAATGTTAAGCATCATGCTGTCATCATGATTTTTACACGAGGAAATCCTGAGCAAAAGGACATTTATAAGCACATTCCTTCTTTAGTGTCAAACATTGGATGACAGCATAATATATGGTTTTATTACTTTCTTCTCTGTGTTAAATATGCCACCACTGTTGTTTTCTTTCACTCTAATCCGAAATTGCAGATTGGTAATTAGAGTGGCTCAAAGTTCCTCCTCTTGCGGATGAGAAGAACAAGGATGCCTCGCGCTCAGTGAATTCACTGTGGGTGTCAGGCGGAGCAGCAGTGCAGCTCTCCCTGAGAATTCTGTTAGTTCAGAGGAGCCCAGCGCGGCTCGGAGCTACTGGCCATACCCTATGTAAGCTGAGCTTCCTCAGCCTGGCACAGCAGGGCTCAGTTGTTTGTGGATGGTCACAGTGGCCAATGGTACATTACAGACCATGCACCAAGTACATCATGGGTTATGTAATTCCCGACATTACATACTGTCGAGACTGTATAGGGCTCAACAGGTGCTTTTACTTAAAGGTTCCCTTTGTGTTCACAGGGATAATTGCTTGCACTCTGGTATCCCCCCACCTCTTTGTAGGTTAGGTTAGATGGACAGGAAGCTGGCCTTTTTCTGAGGGACACTGTCCCTGTACAAGCAGTGTGGGCCTTCAGACTCCAGAGAACTAAAATCGAATGAGCACAATGATGGTTAGAATGACCTCCTTTTGTTTGTAGAGTTCTGTTATCCTGATTTTATCCCTGATTTTATTGATTGAAACGGAGATAAATAAAGTGCATTGCATTTGATATTTCTGTAATACCATGGCTCAGACAAGTGGTAGTCATACAAAAAAATCAGTTTTGTTCACCTCAGTGATCATAAAGACATGATGGTCTAAACACAGAGAGAGGATCAGAGTAGTAGGTATAACCTGAGCCCTTTGGATCAATAAGCTGTTCCTTCAGAGCACAGCCTAATGATTCTGCCCCAGTGGCATGGCTCGCACCCATACTGCTCTTAAGAAATAATTACATTTCTTCTTTTATCTTCAGAGAGTAGCTTTTGCTTTGGTTTGTTCACCCCACTCTCAAATTCATGTTCATTAATCCAGCTGAGGAGGGCTGAGAGCAGCACACTGGAGTGCCACTCACTGCATTTTCTCCATCTGTCGTTTGAATCACCAGGGCAAGGCACCTGTGCAACCCATAATGATCTCTGGGGATGTTGTGTCATGACTTTACACTGACAGTGTCTCTACTGGCTGTTGAACCTTGGTTCTTTTAGATGCACTGAGATCATGAGTGCCACTGGGATTGGATGAATCGATGAATCCACTTCTTTCCTCAGTACCTTCACTGGTATGGATAAGATTATAAGAAGGGCGATGACACAAAAACGGGACAGTCTTCCCATTCTGCTCATACCTCATTGGTAACGTCAGGTTATTTCCTGGATCCCCAGCAATCTGCTTCAACACTGCACCTGGGAAACTTGTTCCAGATGTCCATAACCCCTTGTGTGCCTCCTGTTTCCAGTCCTCAGTGCAAATCTTCTTAATTCCCCTGAGTCCTACTTTTTGTAGTTGTTTTAGAGTAGTACTCTGGGTTGACTTTGTAATTGACTTTACAAATTAGAGGGTCAGAAAACAAATAAAAATGTATATACCACATAGAAGCTGTCTTAGCTGCAGAGTAAAAATATTCAGTTTCTTTTTTTCTGGGTATTTCTTTCGTCTGAATTCAGAGGAGGTAATGTAGTCTTGTAAAACTGAGCAAATTTGCATACACCATTCAAGTTGAAGTCTTACTCATACATCCTACAATCTTTACATAAATTCCATTGATTCCCTTCTACAGTTTTCACTGTATATCTTCAGATTTTGTTGGCTCTTCCTTATCACGTTGTGTCGATGAAAAGACTGACAAGTGCCAAAATTACCGAAATGGTAATGAAAAAAGTCCTGTTTGTGGTACAGGGAGCTGTAATGCAGAGGGTATGTTTCTGGTGTGAGAGGTGATGCTTATCTGGCTCTAGTTCCTCAGTCGCTTCAGCTGTGACATGTACTACTGTGTGCATCTATAAAGCCACCATATGTCCACATGTATCTGGTCAGGAAACAGTTAATATTTGCAGGTTAATTTTGCATGGCAGGAGAAGTGCAGTCATGCTGAGCAGCTCTAGCCTGCGACTGGATCACAGCTCTGCTGGACTGAATAAAGCCAGAGATGCTAGCGTGTTAGATTAAAACTGGATGCTTCCTTAGGGGAAAGACGCACTTTAAGAGAATTTCATACCCATGAAATATTTAACGACTTGTGCATTTCATATTGTAGCAAGTATAGACATGTTTAATATATACAGGTTTTCAACAAACATTAGCATGCAGTTAACATTAGCATATGATTGTTGTACTTCCATACTAATTGTTATAATCATTTATCAACGATTCAGCACAGTCTCTCCAGGAAGTACAGTATTTTAAGATTCCAAAGATTCAACACTGCCAAAAGCATAAGAAAAACAATTCAAATGGAATTACTAACCTGTTCTGCTGCAAATAAAAATGGTATATAATACATTTCAAGCCATTGTCCTGGAGATCTGCAATGTCTTCTAGATTTCATACAGCTGGGTTCTGGATAACTCTAAATGTTGGACCAGGTAGTTGCTTAATTACAACATTCTTCCAGATCTTTGCTTACTGGCCTTCTGAAGTTGCCTGTAAAACATGTAGGACAAGGGTCTCCAGGACCCTTGGTGTGTCAAGTAGGTAGGCATTGACACTAGAGGATCAGAGCTTATACTGGTTTCTTGACCTCTTCCCAAACTTGTCTTTAGAAACTGCATAACACTGCTTAATCCTACTAAGTGTCACAGCAACCTAGAGCTAATCCCAGAAGCATCGGCAACAAGGTGGGACCTAACCACAGTCAGAATACCAGTCCATCACAGACACACATTTTTAAACACACAGCTAACCTAACCAGTATGTGGAAGGTGGGAGAAAATTGGATCACCTAGATAACAGCCATTTGAACATAGAGAGAATCTGGGCCCAAAGAGCTGGGATGCTCAGAAATGTGATCCTTTCACATTTCAAAGTAAACAGACAGCTAGTATCTCAGATATGAACTGGGGATGCTCGCAAAGAATGAAACTTGCCCATTGTCTTGCTACAAATTGTTAAATCCTTGGCTTACAGGACTTAATCAGTGCTCAGTTAGAGTTTGGCAGTCCCTTCAGTATGTCTAGCATCTCATTTACTAAAAAAAAGCTATAACCATGTTAATGTTATTCAAATATTGCAATGGCTGACCTAGATTGTTAAAAAGTAAAAGTAAGTGTCATTAAGTTTCCCCTTTTCTTCCCCTTTATTTCGCACCATACTTTGCAGTTGTACTGAAAACAGGGGGTTAAAGACCTTTGCAATCATAATGATTGTTTTTAATAGGTGTTCATTAGATTAAATGCACAATGTGTTTTTACTTTCTCTTTTTTGTATACTCCAGTGTACTAATTAAAGTAAATCAAGCCTTGAAAATTATTTGGCAATTACCCGAGAAAAATGTTTTCAAATGATACAGGTAAGGATCTGTGGCACATTTGCTCTGGTAATGGTTTAAAAATGATGACCACATGCAGGGGCGCACACAGCGCAAAAACGAGCTTGGCCACTCTCTCTGACACTTCACTGCAGCTGTACTTCATTGGACCAGCTATTCAAATCAGCATGGCTTGGGCTGCACACAAAGAAGAGACTCCCTATTGCATAGCACTTTGGTCAATACCAGCCTGTGCAACCTGCAGGGTCTTGTGCAGAGCATCCTGTTAAAGCAGAAAAGATGTTTTTAATGTTTAGCCAAATGGACCTTGTTTAATTATAACAGTAAACAATGCAAATTTGCTCTAGGGAGAAAGAGTTTTCAAAAGCATTTTCCTGGAGTGCAGATGAAGTTCCATGGCCTAGAAAAGACTAATCTGAGCATGGGTCATGTCTGCTGCTGACAGTGACCAGGATTCCTGAAATCGGCACTAACTCTCCTGTCAGGCACTGTGGAGCTCGCTACATCACATGACCAAAGACTCTGCTGGTGGGCAAGTCAGAGGACCGTGTCCAAGTGTCTCTCCAGAAAACATACTGAAGACATTTCCAGAGAGCAGAGTTATAAAACATCTAGCAATTCTAAAAGGGTAGAGCAAATAGCAATAAGAAAGTAAAGAATACAAAAAAAACTTCTTTGCATTAAATTACATGCACTCTTTGAACTGAAAAATTCAACGGAGACAAAAATTACATGGAAAACATTTGTCTAGACTTTCTGAGCAAGAGTGCAGGTCTTGCAGATGTCAGTGTGAACAGTACTGGCTGTCGGATAGAGCTGGCAGGACCACAATGCCAGCTCATATCTTCCACCTCCAAGGCTCTTCAATGTGACCCAGAGGCTCTTGTTGTGAAGGGCTGCTTCTTTCCATGAAGGATAACAGGTTTGTTTATCATCCACACACTCACCCTGAATACTCTCTGAACTGAGCAGCAGAGTCTCACTAATTACTTGTTTTCACCGCAGCCTCAACATCTTCACATCAGATGTCAGTGTTTTCTGCATGAATGCTGGGAAGTGATGTTACTGGTACTTTAGGAAATCTGGAAGGAAAAAAAAGAACCAGTTTCTTAAGCTTTACCCAGAATTTAAAACTATTTCCACCTTCAAAAAAAGTATTGGAACAAAATTACACCTCTAGACAAAAAACATACGTATTTACAAAAGTAAGAACAGCAACTAAAATTACAACCAATCTCATTAGACACTACATTAGGCCCTAATGAAATATGTCTACTACTAGTAAACAACTATTTTGTGTCTTTTAATCACTCAAAAGGTAGTGGAAGAAGATGAAGTGTACCAGGATGGCATGGTGGCACAGTAGTCAGCACTGCTGCCTCGCAGTGCAGGGGCCCTGGGTTCAGCTCCAGACCTGCAGTTATATCTGTATGGAGTTTGTATGATGTTCTTGTCATGTTCGAGTGGGTTTTCGCTGGGTGATTTGGTTTCCTCTCAAAGCCCCAAAACATAGTGGTAGACTAATAGGTTTCTGGGAAAATCGGCCTTAGTGAGTGTGTGCGTTTATGTCTATGTGTGCCACATAATGGACTGGCGTCCTGTCCAGGGTACATCCTGTCTTGTACCCGTTGCTTGCTGGGATAGGCTCCAGGTTCCCCACGACCCTGAATTGGATGAAGCGGTTACTTAGAAAATGGATGGATGGATGAAGTGCACCTACAAGAGTTGTGGTTTTACTGTTTCTGTCCTCACAGTGAGAGGCAGTCCTCAATGTATTTGGCTGACCTGGATGATGCTTGGCATACAAAAGTTAAAGTATATTAACCAGTGTAGGATTTTTCTGTTGGCCCTCTTCTGCTTTTTCCATTGAGGCACCTGAAGAAACATTCAGAAGCATTGTGATTTAGTATTGTATGAAACAAAATGTCAATACTGATGGAAACTCCTGACGTCTCCTGAGTTCCTGATACAAAACGTATAGAGTTTAGATGTCCACAAAGCTGCCTTTTATCTCTATGTCATATTCTGTATACACAGGAGGCCAAAAAGGAACAAAACAAGACCTTATCTCATTACCTTTGTGGAAATCTAATATTTATTTGTCTATTTATTTTTTTTTTTGAGTTTACTGCCTTCCTTTTGTTTCTTTCTGTTTACATGTTTTTCCTTGGAAAAAAGCTTACAACCTTTACTCATGAGAGAGATGTCTCTTGTGACAAGAAACTAGATCAGAAAACAAGTTTCTTCTAGCGAAAGAAACACGTTCATCATTATTGCCTGGAATGGCTTTACCCATCAAATATTGTATTTCCTTTTCTCCTTTGCCTTCCTTTACTGTTTATTTCCTAATCTTTCTCTTCATTTTTTCCCCTCCCTCCCGGTGACCATTTCTTGTCGATATTGGTCGGTGATATTGATACTGGGACATATTGCCATATTGATCAGTGGGCTCCTGGTGGAGTTGACAGTCATTATTAGACCTTTCCAGAGGCACTGGGAGCCCCCAGGAGAGGTAGCATGTGTGGCAGAGAAGATGGAGTGCTTGCCGTCGCCCCCTCTTGTGTCTGAGTTAATATGCACCACCTTGTGGAGTGCTCACTCCCGCAAGCATTAATCTTGTCAGAGTCAGGAGGCAGCTAACGGCATTTGGATTAAAAATTAAGAGGAATGTTTAAGTAAAAAAATCCCTAGGTGTTAGCCAAAGGAAGCTAAGGCTCATGAATAATGTAATTTTAAACTTCGTTCTCTGATCTTTAAAAAAAAACAACAAGAGTTTGTAGGCCTTGCAAAACTTTTTTTTTCTACAACCAGGACCAGGGTTGGTATTTGTATATATTTATACGTGTACAAGGATTAAAAGTCCTCTGGCCTTTGGTTTATTGAGGGAAATGTTTTTTAGACTGACTCAGGCATTACTTTAGCACACCCCAGACTCTCTGGAAAAATAAGCGACCAAAATAGAAAATAAAACCTACTCTGGAATGTGGTAGAAGAATTGTGATGCATAGAAAATCTTTGAAGCTGTATTGTAAAGCATGGCATTAATCTCAGCAACGACAAAAACACTGTACGCTTCTCAGTGTAAGTTGCCATGATAAAAGAATTTGGTATTTTCTGTCTTATTTTGTTGCTCTTTTTTATTAATCCAGTGGATTCAGAGCTGCCCAGGCTTTAGCAAGGTAGCTAGATTAACCCGCTATGTTTATTTTTTTTCGATAGCTTAGGGGTATCTTATAAATTCGGAATTGAATGTGTTTTTTTAAATAAGGAGTCACAAGGGTGAAAGAAGGGGACAGGAGATTAGATTACAGAAAAAAGAACGTGCAGTATAAGGTACCTCTTGCTTTGCATACTTACACATTTTTATAAAAGAAAAGTTTCTTGTGGTCTAAGGAATTTCCCGCAGTGTCTTATATCGGCAGAGCTCTAAAAGACTTCAGGTTGGTTTTTGCGTCAATAGCAGAATGCAACCACTATTCACTACAGGACCCTTAAAGAGTTTAAGAAGACACTCTAAGCATAAAATATATTAATTATGATAGTCAGTGATTGTGAGGATTGGAGCTATTGAAAGCAGAACACTGTGCAGAGATATTATTTTTCTTGGATACCCCTTTTATTCTTTTCATTGTTTTTAGTGAATAATGTGAATGTGAAGTTTACATGGTGGGCTTCACTTCATTTTGGAGGAGGAAGGAAGAAACCATACAGGGTTGCCTCTGGCCAAGCTACACACCTGAAATTAGGTGATGAATGATTTAGTAAAGGTGTGGTCTGATGCAGTGGTGATGTTTTTTTGTTAGAAGGATCAGGATAAACTTGCATTGTTTGTAATCACTCAGTCCTGCCTATCAGAACTTGCCACTGTCAGGAATTCCTGCAGTCACTCAGTGTGTCCTGCTGAATTTTTGCTAGTCCCCAGACATACTTACATGTTGTATACACAGTCCTAATGAGGTAGAGGTGAGCAAGTAGTTCAGGACTCGCATACTGTACATACAGTATGCACGGCCTCGGCAGGCTAGAGTACTCAGTGCTGAGCTCAGTGCAGGGAGGTGGATAGCGCAGATAGCAACATACTGGTGAGCGCTCTGTGAGAAGTGCAATACTGGGAGATTGAAGGGCTGTGAAGGGGGAGCTGGGATGTGCATTTCATCATAACAGTAACTGGCGAAGGAGATGTGTCACATTGCAAAGCTTTCCATTTGTTTAAATACACATAAAATAAAAAAACATATTAATACAAGTGGGGAAAATGCAATATTGTTTGGAGTCACTCTTATCCCTTGTTGCAGTGAGAAAATGTGCACACAAATTCATTGCAGAGATTAGACTGGGAACACAGCAGTATGGGGATTATTTTGTAGATTCAGAAGAAAAGACTGGAGTTAACTCAGTACACCACTGTCAGCCTTCTTCACTGCAGACTCCTATCCAGTTGCATGAGGTCAGTGTCAGTGAACCTGCAAGGGAAAAAATGAATATGGCTTTTAATGTTTACTGAGTGTGAGTACACGGATCCTTGCTAGTTTTAAAAACAAATAAAACTAGAAAAGAACACCTTTGACGTTTATAATGTAGTTTAAGAGCAAACGGTTGCTATAATTTATGGGAATGTGAATATTATTTGTGTTTCATAATGCTGAAAAGCTGAACCATCTAATAATTTTGCCTCTTGTGTCAAAATTAGTAGCTATGGACAACTGTTTAATGCTCAGCAGCAGGACCTTGTTATTTCTCACCAGTGAAATGGATATATATAGTGTATCTTACAAGGAACACCTTTCAGGTTAATGGTGTGTTTTAGGAGCAAGCAGTCTGTAGCCATCGATCTCTGTGCGTACAGAGTGTGTAGACCCTACAGGTGTGTAATTCTTTCTGTCGGATATGCTGAGCTTTTAGTTCTATTAGTTCCCTTCAGAGCCCGTGTTGGAGAGTCCTTCAGCGGGTAATGGATGTTCCCCTAATGAGCAAGCTTTCCTTTCGCACAGCCTCTTTCTCCCATGGCTCTGATCTGCCTCCATTGTGTTCTCCCTCAGATCCCGCCTCCTGCCCTTTCAGCTCATGGGGCTGACTTAGAAACCCAACATCCTCTGCGAGGCTTTCTGTTTCTGGGGCTTCTCGTGTCATGCTCATTCCAAGCAGCACAGGAGCTTTGCATTTCTGTTGTCTGATTGAATAAAGCCCATTATCAGAACTGTGATGTCTTCCTACCAGGTGACACAGAATGAGTTTCTGTTTAATTTAATTGCTTAAGTGTTTCTTTAGAAAAATGACCCGTATTTAACCCCCAGTAATTGGTTCTTCTTCTTGTGTGCGGCTCGATAAATAACATTTCCTTCGTTAAGGTTTTGTGGACAGTTTACAGCTACTAGCCTTCTCTCCTTCCCTCTCTTTCCAGAGAAAGAGACTCAGTTGAACATTCATGTTGCTGTTTGAGGGTTAATTGCCTAGCTTTGCTGAGGTACAATATTGATATTAATTTGGATAATACAGTAAAGGAAAAACGTTTTATTTTGTTTTCATTTTAGTGCTTTGCTTGTCCAATACACTGGTTCAATTCAATTGCACAAGGTTGTGGGTGCCCCTGTAATAAAATCACATTATCCATAATCCATTCTTTATGGATCACTCATTTCTGGAGTCAGTGACAGTGTTCACCCCCAAACTGTAATGAGGTACATGGAGGAGCCTGGCCAGGAACAGCCACCCACCCACACACCCACAGTCTTACAGTTTCATTTGTTTTCTGACTTCCCTCCATAATAAGGAAAGCATTTGTTTAAGTCATGTCTTGCAGGAAAAAAAGGAAGTACACAAACTATAACTGTAATATTAGTATGTATAAGTTCAGGTGGGGAGCTGCGTCAGCATGCATAGTCTGCAAAGGAACAAGCAATAGGTTTATTCCATGCTGAAAAGAGAAGAGAGAAAGCACAGTGTTTCAGCAAAGATTAAATCGCACAGAACAAAAGCTGGGAGTTGGGGGGGGGGGGAGGCAGAGATACCTGGACGGCATCCTGTTCCTCTGTCGGCCTCGTTTGCTGTGTCTCTTGCGGAGAGTGCCCAGCTGTCTATGTTGGGGAGGCCGAAGGGAGACTGGGAGACCGCTTCAGGGGACATGTTGGTGCTATGAAGATAAAAGATTTCTCCGAGCCCATAGTTTCTCATTTCACCTCAGACGGCCATGATCACACTGATCTCTCTGTCTCTGTTCTCAAAGAAGGGTTTCTCAACTCCCATAGTGGAAAGACAACAGAAACTAAACTCATCCTGAACCTAGGTTCGCACCTTCCCCCTTCTCTCAATGACCAACCTATTTTCGTGTAATCTTCTCGATTCTCATGCAGGTTTTGACTTCACACCGTTCTTCACCCTTCTCCACTTTGCACTTCCTGAGTGACCTCTCTGCCTCCTCCCCTCTCCCCCTTTGCTGTCAGCCCTGTCTTTCTCACGCCTGAAGAAGGCTTCACAGCTGAAACGTTTTTTCGTGTTTTCTCTCTTCTGTTTTCAGCATGGAATAAATAAATCACTTTTTCCTTAATATATACGGTATAATTAAAACTTGTTAATATCACAAATCCAGATGTTCAAGTCTAATTATTATATTATTTATACCATAATATATAATTTATTTTATTTGTATGTTATAAAAGTAATATTCATTGTAATTAATTATTATTAATTTATGATAATTATCATTATTCTAATTACTGTTATATTTCAAACCATATTTCCGTAACTTATCAGTATCAGGGCTGTGAGGCAGCTCTGCTCTAGATTTGTTGCCTAGGAGAAATAGCTTCTTTGTACACCTGGGAACTTTAATATCCTGTTGTACTGAATGTTCCACATCCAGTTTTTTTTTTACTCTGTTCTGAATGCCAGTCGCAGTCTGATTAATATCACTGTTCTCCAGGTGAGAGGCCAAGAATAGTGCTAATCAGGTTCTCTGAAAGTACAGCCTGAATTTTTTAACATTCTTAAGTACCACCTCCTGCAAACTGATGGATGTGTGGCATGGAGAGGGAGAGAAAGAGAGAGAAAATGAGACTGAGCAGGGACTGCTACTGTGAGATGAAACCATTGAAATTCTGAAAGCGCTTTTCTGGAAATAAATTGTGCCACAAAAATAAAACGAATATCTGTTAAATTAAAAGAAAATAAACAAATTGTAGGATATGATTCAAAATATCAGAAAAAAACCTTTCCCCTTAGCATGTGTTTGTTGTTTTTGCTATGTGTGACACAATGTTGGAACAGGATCCAGGACCTGTAAAGAAAATATGGTGGTGTTTATGTGTCTTTATTTTTATTTTTTCCACATGAAACCCTTTGTGTTTTACATTAAGTTAATTACAGAATAATTTATTTTGAACTGTAATTTTCCCTGGATATAATTAACACATTCACAAGGATTAAATAACTAATTTAAAATGACCCGGATTTGCGGCTGCATCTGCAGATCATATTAAGTTTTGATATAAATTACATTAAGCCATATGTGTATCAAATTAATTTTGTTTGATGCTTTTGGTAATCCTGATAGTCTCTGGGCTCTGCTGGAGAGTTTCTGTGTCAGACTTAAAGCACATCATGTGTAAGTGTGGAATTCATTATGGTCCCTAAAATCTTGAAGATTTCTGCAGTCTTTGAAGCAAATGTGAGGGGAAAGTGAGGTAGAATGTGAGGGTAAAGTTTCAGTATTACTGGAACAGGCTTTTCTGTATTCCTCTTTTTCCTTTATCTTTCTTCTCTCCCAGAGTGCACTGCTCCTCCTCATGAGAAGTGTCGTCTCCAGGACAGTGTGTAGCAGACCCAGAGGAGTGCAGAGCGCAGAACGTGTCGGAAACCAGGTTCTGTCTCCAGTGGAAGAAACAATTTCTCCAGCCTTGCCTCAAACGGATTAATGTGTCTGAGGAATGTGTCAGAGATGGAGGGTCTCAACACTGTGAACACTCCACATCACACTATCCTCCAAGTACCTAGTCATATGAATAGGCTACCTAGGGAATAGGGAGAAATTGACAAATTGTACATTACCTTTAATCTAGCTGCTCAAAGCATTTCCATGCAGGTGCAGTGGCTAACAGTCCCATTTCCTCTTTCCCCTACTGTTTAGGAGGCTTTTTTATTTCTCCACAGTATTTGTTAACCCTTGAAAGTGCAGAGACGGCTAAGAGTTTGAAATATGAATCTTTCATATATTATTCCATGGATCCTTTTGCATACTATTCTAAATTTTCTGCCAAGTGTAAGGACCACCAACAAGATGGTTTCCTTCCTTCATAGAAAGGTCTTTCATCTATGTCCTGTCTTTATCTGCTGTAGAGAAGCTACTGGGAGTTGAATGTTGAAGAAAGTTTACTTTCAGAAAATTATCCGTTACTGCACAAGTTACATGTGTTTTGAGGAATAAGTGTTTGAAATTAAGAATTTTGAGACAAATTATTTAAACATAGCATCAGTTACAGTGACCTATGCAGTAGGTGTATAGTTACTATGTAAAGGTGTAACTCTTATTCTTATATTTCAGAATCTTTATCCATAGTGACTTGCTAAAGTATTCACCCCTTCCCACTAATGTCCCATTTTGTTGAATTACAAACAATGTAGTTTTGAATAAGTCTCATCCATGTTAGCACTCTGGAAATGTGCAATTTTATCCCTTTATCCTTCCAAACTTTTTGCCAACCATTAACAGTTGAGGGACAGCCATTTTCTGATCTTGCTACACAATTTCTAATGGATTCAAATGAGGATTTAACCTCACAACTCAAGGACATTCTATTTTTGTCATGTTCGTAACCCCTCCTCTTAAGGACGCTCCAGTCCTACCTAGTGTGTTACTCATCCACCGCATCTGCTCCTTGTTCCAGCCTCCTTCCTGTCCCCCTTAAAAGCCAGACACTCACTCAGTTCGGGGCTCTGCATCTGATTCACATATCGTGTGAGCCCGGGACCTGGCTCCGTTATGTTTTTAAGTTTCGGATCCTGTTTCCGTTCCCCCCGTCGGTTCCGACCCAGTTCCTGTTTTTAACCTGTCTGTTCTCGGATGGACCGCCCGGCTTTGGACTTTGCCTGTCTTTGGATTCCCCCTTTGGATTACCTCTGGATTGTTTGCCCTGGACTCAACCCCCTGGACACCTGCACACTTTGGACACGCCCCCCCCCGTATACATTCCCAAATCCTGCATGGCTTTTTTCTAGTGTTTCCTCACTACCCCGGATTGTGTTGTCCGCATAGGGTCTGGAAAGAACTGTTCGTTTCAATTTTCCCAATGTACTGTACCTTTGGCCTTCTGTTTCCAGTCATTCTTCTGATGAAAAGTGAATTTTCATTGGAGTTTTAGGTCTTTAGCAAACCGAAACAGGTTTTCCTCTAATATTTGTCTTTAATTTGTACCATCCATTTTCCTTTCAGTCTTGTCAAGCACCTTAGTCTCTGATTATGAGGAATTTAGAATTTCCCGATAACATAATACTACCTCAACTATCTTAAAACTACCTTAATACTACGCTTAACAGGAACTATAGTATTGTCTGTGTGATGCACTGTATTGAGGTTGTGCCAGATTTTAATTTAAACCATAATGACCTGACCTTTTGCCATATTTGATCACTTGAATTCTAAGTTTCAAATTCCATTCAGGATTTAAGAAGGTTTTCTGTAAGTACATACAGCCCAGTTTTTTGGACATTTTCCCCCATCTCAGCCAGTTTGAAGCTACAGTTTGGAGGGAAAAGCTGTGTGATTAAAAATATTAACTTTAAAACTGTGGGTTTTTTTATACATAGTTTTCTATTACAAAAGAGGACATCTTTGGAAGAAGGTGAATGCAAGACACAGAGCATACAGAAAGCCAGTGCAAGGACTCCAGGATAGGAGTAATGTGACCACTTGCACAATACCTGGTCAGGATTCTGGCTGCCGAATTTTGGACATTCTGCAGTTTGTTCAATGTAGAGTTAGATACCCTAATTACAGTAGTCAATTTGGGGGAACACAAATGTGTTGATCAGATTTTCAGCCACAGTTAGTGATAACATAGGGCTTAGTCTAGTTATATTTCTGAGGTGGAAAAAAAAGATGTTTTGACAGTATGCTGCACATGGGGGTCGATGTTCACAAATTACAACCCCCCCTCCTGAGTGATTTCACCTAAGATCAGGACGGCCTCCTAAAAGTGGAAATTATTTTTTATAAGTAATGTTCTCACATTACGGTTTTACCAACATTCCGATTTTGCCTTGTCCTTTCTGCACTGTGCCTTGGGACATTTTTTAATATGAATGGCGCTTTATGAAATAAAGATTATTATGATGTAATGTCTTCAGCTCAACATGAATCTGTGGGAATTCACATTTTACATTATACCTGCACTATGACTACGGTTGGTTTAACATTACTGGGCTATTGCAATACAAGACACAGCACTTTCATTTTGAAGTACATGTGTGATTCCGAGTCTGTCTTCTAGAAGACAGGCTAAAGAGCAGTGCTGAGTGGTTCAGATCCTCAAAAGGATTCAGGACAAGACTTACATATTCCTGAAAGACTAGGGTAAATTTATATAGTCATAAATAATGGATTAGAGTTACTGATGAACAAGATGTTAGGAGATAACTAAGGCTGGTTTTAACAGGAATTTGTTCTCAAGTGCCACAGTGTTGTCTAATTTTCATTCCACCTTTTATGTTAATTCAGGGCAGTGTAGCATAGTGTAGTATGTGAGTCTTTGGGCGTGTTACTGGTGGGTTGTGGGTTCAGGTACCTGCTGCAGACACTGCTGTTGTGCCTTGAGTGACGTACCTCACCCCAGTTGCTTCAGTCCACACAGCTGTGTAAATGGGGACTGGCATTGGTGCAATGAAACATTGAGGGTGGTTCAAATGGAATTACTTGCCTACATTTTATCTCAATTATTTAATTTAACACTTCAAATAATAATGAAATAATATCTCACTTAGCTGTTTTTTTTATTTTTTGGAAATTGAAAATTACCCATATACCCTGCGGGACTGTGGCCCCAAATACATGTACATGAGTTTACCACCCCTGGGTGACACTCACTCCTGGTCTTGCAGAGTGATAGGCCTGTCTGGTATTTCATTCTACCTCATGAGCTCCCGATGAACTAATTAATTGCTTAATTGATCTTAATTACAACTGCACCCAAGCCTTTTAGAAGGCATGAGTTGGTAGGTTTCCTATAAATCCTGCATGAAGCTTAATAAACCTACAGGGCTCTGTGGACACCCTGGACCAGTTGTAAGAAGCACTGTGTTACACCAATTACATTGATGGGTGTTATAGATTATTGTTCCCGAGATGCCAAGCATTCTTATTCTCTTTATTATTGCTTAGAATGTAACGCACTACTCTTTACAGAGGTAGTAGTCATGCCATGTTCTTCTAAAGTCAAGAAGTGAAGTGTGACTGGTTAAGACAAGCACAGGAGCCAAATTACAAGAGTCCTTGTTACAGGGGGCTGGTTTTGTATACGCAGAGTGAATACCAAAAAGAAACCCAGCAGTTCCCCTTGTGGCAGGACAGTTAGTAGCAATGCAATGTATGTATTTATGTAGGTACTGGGAAACAGATGAAGGGGTATCTTTTCTCCTCCTCTGGTTCTCTGGTTTCTTTTGCCTCAGAAGGAGGAGGAATCAAAGAGGTGGCTGAAGATAACACGTGCTTGAGATTTTGGGAGAGAGGATCTCCAGGGAGGCTATTAACTACTCTGGCCTCTGGCCTTCTCTTAAATGGGAGTGTGCTGGCTTCTGCAGTGTCAGGAAGTGTGTGGACGCTGTACTTTGGCCTGTATGATCATTGACAGTGCAAAAGCCAAGAAAATCTGAAAGCGCCGAGATAGAGAAAAGCATCTTTCTCATCTTACATTTAGTGCTTTTCAAAAGTTGTTGGACTGATTGGAGAAGTGGATGAATCAGAGGTTATTTTTTTACTTCTTAATTTTAGTATAACTTGTGTGACCTGGCAGTTTCTTTTTTACCTTTAAGACTCGAAGAGAATGTAAAATCTTGTGTGTGGGAGAAAATAAGTTATTAATTTAATTTCTTATATCAAAAAGAAACACAAATGACCATGACCCTTCAGAAAAAAACAGAAAAGAAACAAGTTACTATAGTGTTAAACCACAATAAAGGAGCTTGAACAAATGCACTTTAATATCGAAACTGGGAGGAGTTCCTTTGCTTTTCAGAGTGACTGGAGGTGTCAGATGACTGAGCAATTGTCCCAGCAGTGAGAACTGTTCTCGTGCTGTTCAGTCACTTCATCACCAGTACAGGCACCCTTCTAGCCTAATCAAGGACATAGGAAGCTTTTCACTCCACGGCAGGGCACACACTCACACCAGGGCCAATTTTCTCAGAAGTCAATTAACGTACCAGCAATGGCATTTCTAGGAAGAAATGAGAGCTTTCCATGCGAACATGGGGAAAACATACAAACTCATTGCAGATTGCAGTCCAGGAATTGAACCCCTGTCCCCAGCACTACGAGGCCGCAATGCAAACCACTGCATGATGATACTGCCCTTTCTTCTCATTTGGTACATTCTGTCGTGACCTCTGGACTAGCAGGAGAGGTAAGGAATGAGGAATGTGCACAACTTTCCCCTGAATGTGCATTTTTTTAATGTTTTCTGTGTTTTGTGCCACAAGTCTTGCAGGATTAGTGTGGATTGGAGGTAAACTAGGCTGGTTGTAAACTGAGATAGGAATATTTTGGTTGATTCAATCACACTCATCCCTAAAGGGGCTTGGTCAATGTATGGTTCTCCATGGGGATTCCTGATCCCATTCAGCTATCAGCCTATATTCAGACCTGCTTTATGTTTGCTATTATGACAAACCTTTTCTGACACACACATATAAAATCTAACTTTAAAATCAAAACCAGATATTGATTCAAGGTCTTTTAAAATTAATGAGGGCTATCTACTAAAAGTGCGAGTTTGATGTTTAATCTGTGCTGTATGCCTTCTGCTTTGTCGCTGTGTTCACTTCATAAGCATCTTTGACAGCAGGCACAATGGGCTATACAGACAAAAAGCTATTCGTCAATATTAAGAGAAATGCTTCTCAACATGTTTGCAGCTGTTTGTGAGCAGTCAGAAAGAGGCTTCAGGAAATGAAAAGCTGTTTTTGAAGAAAAAACTCATGTTGGAAATGTTTCATTATAATAGTGGAGCCCTTTAAGTCTTGTAAGTGCAACATTAATGTCTGGCAGAGTTTAAGAAAAACAAAATGGCTAAGCTAATAGTTTTTTTTATTGTCATGAGCCATTAAGCTATTTTGACAGAGATCACCGGGTGAGTTAGTGTAAAAGGTTTACAAATGTCTAAATTCTTATTCAGATGGAGCTACTTTTTGATGCAGTAGGAGCTCAACTGACAATAGGAATTTGATGACTTTGATTTGAGATACTTTCTCTTCACCCCATTCTTCAAAACAGAACTCATGGAGCTTGGTGCATATAGGGATAGAGAAGCTGGATGTCTCCAACATGTGTAGGTGTTCCATAAAATCTTACTCACTTATGTGTTACTCAGCTATACTCAAACAGTAGCTGATATCTTTCTAAATGAGGATAGAACAGTTACACTAAAATATTATCTGACAGTTAGTCTTAGGTCCCTACATTCAGTTCATTTGTCATATGCGCAAGTGCAATTATATACTTTATTTGCATATATACTCTAATACAAAAAAAACACTAAACTTAAACACAGAACAGCAGCAGCAACAACAACACAGTTAAATAACATGCAATTTAAATAAAAGTCAGCACCAGCCGTGTGCAAAAAAATATTCAGTCTCATATCTGCAAATTCTACCTTAGTATAATCACAAATAAAGGAGTGCTAGCAGGTATTTGAAACTCCAATGGAAACTTTAAAAGTTTTCTGTTTTTCTTTCAACCTCTGATCCACACTATTTGTATTAACTCACTTTTTAAATAAGACTCAGCGGTTTTTAACTATGTGGGACTGAAAAGCCTTGTACAACCTATACCGTACGACTCTGACCCTCAGAAAAGGAGTTGCTATAGGACAGTTCTATTCCATGACATTCTGAGTCTTTCTAGGCCTGTTGCGTTATTATGGTAATCGTGGTCCTGGGGCTTATTGAGGCTTTTTCTTCTTGCTCCAACTGCTCCAACTGAGCTCTTAATAACAGGATAACTAATCTCAGTTTTCAGTTTGGGGCATGTTTTAAACAAGCTTTTGGTTCTTAAAAGTTCAAATGTGGGGAGTGGGTTGGATCCCACTCTGTCTGATTTCCTAAGTTTCAAAATTCTCTTCAGCAGCAGGTGAGCAATCTATAAATATTGCGCTTTCATTAGTTTACCATAAGAGGCTGGTGTAGTCCCTGTAATCTTTGTAAATAGTCTCACATTGGGTGATAAATTGGATAATTGATTAGTTTGGTTGTGAAGGCTGATCCTGCACATTTCACATGGATGTAATTATTAATAATGACTAATATTATATCAATATTGGGCTATTATTTGATATAAAAAGGGTGTCCACGGTACTTGATTTGTTTTTTTGGCTTGCCTTAAAGAGGCAGAAAATAAACTTCCCGAACCATTGTGGGTTTTTGTGTGTGCTGGCCTCTGGGACTATACTGGGTAGGGTGATTCAGGCGTGTTACCTGAAATATAACCAACTAAATTTTTGAAGAGGGAAAAAGGTCATTCAGAACTGCATTCATCATTATTTGATAACCTATTAAGACTTTTGTTACACAAATCAGTTTGGTATCCTTAATATGTTACAAGCTGTACCCATTCAGAAGCCAAAGTATCCTTCAAACTCATGATTAAATTAAGGAGCAATTTAACTATTAGTCTAAAGATGCAAACCCACCAATTAAGACTTGATTCGATGCATAACAGGTGTCTCTCAAGAAAAAGATTGGTAATCCCTATTTTCGGATTTCTAATGCTAGTATCCTTGTATCCAAGTTTACTGGTGTATCCCTCCAGCTGGAGACCCTTTAATTAAGCTAATAATTTGCTTAATTACAGCTTTTGCATTTTCAGCTCTTGAAAAGTTGTGAAATTCATAATAATTACTCAGTTTAATATTTATCTTTGAATAACAGTTTGAGAGCCAAGCACAATCAAAGAGTTCAAAATAATAAAACTGTTCATACAATTAAGGTTTCTGTTACATTAATAGAATTAATAGAACTCTGCTGAAACACAAGCAAACCACAAAGCTAACACTTGAGTCAAAACCTTCTAAGGTTTCCTGATTCTGCTGTGCAAAGCTTTAATTATTTACACTCAGATTTTTTAAATTAATTTCAACTTCTAAAAACTTGTGGATTTCAAGCTCTTTATGAATTACAATCGCCAGTATGGATGATCCATCAATTTCAATGATTGAACAATGAAATATCTAGAATTAACTGATTATGAGCTCTCTTAACAGTTGAACAGAGTAAACTGCAGCTCGAACAAAAAGCAGATATGGGGTGGTTTCTAGCTCGCAGGATTGTTACGCAACAATCCAAGCTCTACTCAAGGTACCAAGGTGCCGGGGTGACTCTGAAACTTTGTGCAAGAAGAGAAGTCTCTCAGATATGTATCTTGCTATTTCTTGCCTTAACCCATTTTGTATTATCAGTAATTTAAATATTTCTTAAGCCTTCTGAAAATGATTTCTGCTTCACTTAGCAGTAAGCCAGGGTGAACAAGGCTTTTATTATCTGAGCTGATGATCGCATTCTGGCTGAGGACCAGATCCTCTTTCAATGCCGAGAGAATTCTCATTAAAACAAAAACACGAAAAAAACAGTGCATAAATAAACACATAAAAGAGTGAATAGTAAGTTGTACCGTTACATCTTGTACTGTATCTCAACATTATAGTTAAGTTTCAGCATGCACAGTTAATGCAGTTAAGTAGCACTGTTATATGAAAATTGGTTTCCCAACCTGCATGTGTTTTTCCTTTTATGGAAATCCAATTAATTCATCTTCTTTTCTTTTACTCTAAAACTTAGTAAAAACTTTTTTTTCTTTGCATAAGAGATTGAGATACGTTTTAGAATATTCTTTTCAAATAAAACTGCATGTGTCTTTATGATTTCATCAGGAAACAAATTATTCTTCCCAAGTTTAGTTTATAGTTTTGGTTAAATATGCCCAAGATTGTCTCCCATATGGCCTTCTGTTAAGTTTTGTTTGATCAGTTTTGTGAGTAGGAATTAAATATTTTGGGATGCACATTAAAGTGCTTTTACAGTAAAAAAGGCGGATTTTAACATCTGTGATGCGAGGAAACAATTACTGCTGTCTGCAGGATGGAATACAATTTGTAGGATTTTATTTCCTTCAGTGATTTTCATACCAAGTTCAGCAAATGTTTTTATGGGGATTATCTTTCAAGATCTTGTCTTAACATCTGCGATGGGGCATTCTCTCCTACTTTTATTGCTGTGCTATAAGTTACAATGCTTTACAACTGCATGCAGTTGTTTTGGCCTTGCTCTAAGCAGTAAACTTTGAAAAGTAATGCAGGGTTTTACTAGAGGGAAGCCCTGTTAAAGTGTCCTTTTAATAAGACTGCTTAATGCACTGCAGTGTCTACTGGAGCCTCTGCTGTTGGGCTGAAAGGTACAGGGAAAGCACCACTTTATTGAAATGACAATGAACTTTAGGATAAGAGCTTTGTGATTTATGGACAGAGTAGTTGGAAATTTTCAGTGAGCGTGAAGAAAAAACGAGCAAAAAATCCACCAATATCTCAGTGAATTATTGTGATTCATAAAGTCTCCAATGCCTTGTATTTTTACATTTCTGCATCATGAGACACAGGGGCATGAATGAGTTATGGTGTTGTGATAATTCTAGCCAGTGGTGAATTTTATTAGCCATTCTGCATCTGTTGTTGTTTGGCAGTTTGGCATTCAGTCTATACAATCTATACTCAATACCAGCCATAGGTCAGAACTAGCAGTGTAAGGAGATGAGGTGCCTAACTCATGCTGATCAGATATCAAACCCTGGAGAGGAACGTGATAGTGATTACCTAAAGTAGGTGTGCAATGGACAGCTCAGTAGTTCTGAAAGCTGTTATCTCTCACCCAGTCAGTGGACATGTGTCTTACACTTCCTGCTGGAAAGAAGGGATCAGATAATCATGCACAGGCAGGCTTTCCAGGGTCTCCAGAGGCACACCAAGGTCTGCCCCCTTGTAGACTTGCCCACACAAATTTCCCAAACCATGGAAAAACACCAACCCATAGAGCAAGGTGTCCTAAAAGACGGCAGCCATCTCCAGTAATTCAGTAGTACAATGATAGTATCACTCCCATTGCACAGTGGTTTGATCTGTTTCAGGTCTTTATAACGTTTCCTGAATGCCAACCAATGCCACGTAATGGAGTAGTATCCATTACATTATGTTCACATAGGCAGACAAATGGTTAACATATTTGCTTCTCTGCTTCAAAAATGTAATTTTGAAAAGGCTCTGTAAGATTGAAAACTCAAATGGATCCACTTGGTGTGCAATAGGGATCTTAATTCTGTGTTAGCAGAGTGACAAATATGACATAAGAACCAATTGTTGTCCTCCCCTCTTGTGATGTTCTAATACTCCCAACTCCGATTCTTATTTTCCTGTTTTTATATATTGTCTTTTTTGTGCTATTAATTGAACTAGAGTTGGCTATAATGCACACGGTATTTCTTGCTAAGTAATAACAAATGTCTTCTGACCTGTAATAGAAAGAAAAAATCTTATCACGCAATAGACTACTTGAAATTTATGACCAGAATATGGAATTTACATAATGCAATGTGAATATTATTTTAATATTCATTTTGTCTCTCTCTCTCTTGCCTCCGGGATGAGATTGTTTCGGGGTTATTAACATTTATGGCTCTCCATCTGCAGTCCAGCACAGGGACGAATACATGGCTGTTCGTGATGGTGATAATAATGATAATAATATTAATAGTGTGCAGGCCCCCTTGCATTGCTGTGCTGCTATGCGTTGCCTCTCCTTGATTCAGTGCGGCTCTGCTGGAGCTCAGCCCCATCTGTAAATCAGTCATTCCACCTCCATCATTAAGCTGCTCTTTTTCCGCCTGTTATTCGTTATGAAACAATTAGAGGGCAGTGTTGCATGTCGCACAGGGGGTGATAGGGAGGTATGGGTGCAGGTTGTTCTGTCCCAGCTACTCATGTCAAGACCAGGACCGAAAGCTGTTGGTCTGGGGGGAATTCTGGGAAAAGAGGCTTTAGACAGCAGGAAGTTCTTGGCTGAAACAGAGCTCCAGAGGGCTTACGCAAGGACCAGGCTCAATTTTTCACCACGGATTGACTCTTTCTGATCCCCGAATCTATGCTGACCAGCCCCTACTGGGACCTTACAGACAGAGTCAGCAAGGCATAGCTTTGTGGGTGAATTCAATATTTTTTTCTTACGTTGTTTTGTTTTTAGCTTTAGCAGTCCTTGAATACAAAGAGCCTTAGGGAGCTTAAAGCAGTTTCTCAATGGTTGAGAAATGACTTTAAAAGATTCTGGACAGAGCACCAGCCATCTCTTACCTTTCTGTCTGGTCTCCCCTACTTAAACTGTGGGTTGTCTTTCTGCTTTTAAGTCATCGATTCACTTTAACTTCCTGTTCAAAAAAACAAATCGCTTAGCCGGTTCTTGGATTGTAAGGTTAATCATTCACTTGAGTGACCCGTATAATTTCATGTATAAATTCATAGTAGAAAAACTCAGAGTAAAGGTTTCCATTAACTGGTAAATTCTCATCAGAGATGGTTTCAAATGACATTTGCATTAAGTGTTTGAATTTAAAATTGAAAATGAAATATGTTATAAAGTAAATATTTTTTCAAAGTTGCTGTATTTTAAACATGAGCCATTTTCTTTCATTTGTTGCTTAATTAAAATTAAAATTAATTAACTGAGACATGAAGATTTTTTTCAAATGCAGCTGATATTTTAAGTACCTGAAACATTTTCTGTTGTAAACAGTTTATCACTGGAAATAGCAATATGTGTTTGCAGACAATGCTTTGCTCCTAAAAAAGAACACCAGACAACGCATTGTCTGTCCTCACCTATTGTTGGGATTGTGTGCTGTTGACAGAGATTGTTAGCTGGTTACTGTGATGTAGAAATTCTTGTGACATTAGTCGACAGATTCTCTGCATCGAGTCAGCAGGAGGTGAGATATTACAAGTGTAAAAGTATCTCACTTTAGAATGAATTCAAAAGTGGGAATAATTAAAAAAATAACATCAATAACATTAACGGTAATAAAATAAAATTTTAATGAAATTCCTAATTAAAATAATACATATTTTGGCACGGATCTCAGACGCTTTTAGGAAGGCAAGTTAAAGGGCACATTTAATGTTAATCAGTGCTGAATGAAATTACATGCCCTGAGGTAGGTCTTTACATTTTGATTGGATTCTTACTGCTCATAATATGCATGACGCTTCAAATTAAGATTAAATTAATTAAAAAAGTGTTATCATTTAGTTCATCATGCCATTGTTATAGCAAGTTCCCTGCAAATTCAAATGGTGCACCTGGAAGTACTAGAGGGAAAAGAAAGACTTTGTGTAGCAGCATTGGAGACCATGTTCGCTGACAACATGTACATCGCTGTATTAATATTATAAAAAAGAAAGCTGGGGATTAAACACATATTTATGCTTGCACAAGCATACACGTTACCAAAAGCAGTGTTTTTTGTCCACCACTCCATTGAATCTGGACTCTCTGTGATCTCTGAGTCTTATAATTTACTTATACAATAGAGTGAAACTGACATTTCTGAGAGGCATTTTTGCCTTAAGATGACAGATCGAAAAACTGAAATTCTTTGGTCTTAAAAAAGTGACATCGTTGAAGGGACTTGCTCCAGGGATTTAACAGCGTCAACCCAATGGAGTTTTTCAGGAAATCTCAATTGGAAACTAAAGGGGAAGTTTGTTTAAATCTGTGAACAGGATGTGTCTTCACACAAAGGGTTGTGGGAGTCACATCTACACCTCTATGTTGTTGAAGTTGGACGAGATGGCTAGTAGTAACCAAATGGCCAGCATGGGGCATTTTTTGTTCTTGTGCATAATGGGTTTGTGACTACGATTTGGATATTTTTCATGTTCAGAAAGTTTTGTATGAGGGAAACAGATGGGGTGAACATGCTTAACAAAGATCAAGGTCAAAAGCTGCCAGTAAACAATTGTTTCAGTAAGGGCATTGCTAACTTGGTTTATTGTGTTAACAGAAAATGAATGAGGGCCTTACCTGGATATTACTCTTTAAAGGAGGGAATCCCTCAATCTCTATGATTTTCAGGTTATTGCTAATGGGAGGGGTGCAATTTCTTGTGAAAAACACAGACAGGCTGAAGACTTAAGTAGTTTAAGTAGCTTAGCCAACTTGGAAGCAAAGTCAAGCTTACCTGAAGGAATAGATAATGCTTATAATGTATGTTGTAGGCTGCACCAGTACAACGGATCAATCATAAAGCCTGTCTTATCCATACAAGATAAGACAGATAAGATATGTCCAAAATTCGGCAGCCAGCATCCTGACCAGGTCCAGTGCAAGTCATCACATTACTCCTATCCTGGAGTCCTTGCAGTGGCTTCCTGTCAAATTCCATTCCTATATGGCTTGACACCTCAGTACCTGTCTGAACTATTATCGCCTTCCTCCCCGCCTCACTCTAATTCTGGTCTCCTAACTGTCCCCCAAGCCCGTCTACATTGTATGGGTGATAGGGCCTTCTCCTGTTACGCCCCCAAGCTCTGGAACTCTCTGACTAAGGATATCTGAGAGTCACCTTCGCTAAACTCCTTCAAATCCAGACTCAAAAACTTCTTTTTAGAAGAGCCTTTACTTAACTGGTTCCATTCTTTACCCCTCTACTTCTACTTTTCTCTGTATATTGTAATTGTGTTTTATCTTGTGTGTTCTTTTTATTTATTGTTGTTGTCATTCTGTAAAGTGCTTTGAGAAGCCACCTTTAAAGGCGCTATATAAAATAAAGTTGTTTATTATTATTATTATTATTATTATTATTATTAGCAGTGCACTCTATACAAAGTAAAAAATGCACACAGCAAAGTGTAGCACAGTAGTAGAGCCCTTACTGCTTGTTAGTTTGTAGTAATGCAGGGAAGACTTTCATTCTGGGGAAAAATGGGCTAAGTAAGTAAATATGTGTCTTTGCGATGGTGTGTGTGCAGAGCGGCTCAGCGCGTCCTCCCTGCTGTGCTTCCTGTCTCATCTCGCCGGGGGGTGGTACGCCGCGCGGGCCGTGCCTCCAATGGGCGCCTTTCACATTGGCGATAATTAATAGAGCGCTGACCTTCAGCTCTAATTGCACGTCACCCAGCGCCGCCGGCAGTCTGAGATGCGCAGCGGAATTAGTCATTAACTTGATAACTTCCAGATTCTTCCTGGCAGTGCTCAGGTGTTTAGCTTGTTAATGAGAAGTGCAGATCACTGGCCAGCAGCCAGGGTGGCAGCCTCTCTCCCTTCTCTCCTGCTCTCTCTATCCTATTGCTTTCTTTCACTTTTGTGAACGGAGAGGAAGGGACCCCTTGGGCCAGACTTTTGACATTAGTTTTAATTACACTGAAGAGTAAAGTAGAGACGAACTCCCCAGCTGTGTTCATTACCTCTCAAAGTCCAGTTTCTCTGCTGAAAGTGCTCCAGAAAAAATAAGCTGGTTACTGATTTGCAAAATACCTTTTAAAAATACTTTTCCAAGTGATTAATTTCACAGAAAAGCATTAATTATTCAAAGTTTATTCTTGACAAGTTGGGTGCTGTTTATTATTATTAATGTGCTGACCTAAAATGCACCCTTTTATAATCAAACCATTTTAAAATTAAGTCAGGAAAGACCTACTGTAATGGGAAGGACAGAAAGAAAGTTCTGAACCATTTCCAGGGTTAGCCATTTCCAGGGCTAAACAACTGGACAATAACCTGAGGCCCCAATACATGTAAAGAGTATATACAATACAGCTGCCTAAGACAACCTATTTAGATTGTATAATCATGAAATGCAGATTTTTTGACTGCTACATATATACACCTATTAAAATTGCACTATAAAAGTGCTCTGTGATCCATAGGTAAAGGACTGATTGTCCTCATTTGGGGCTAAAGAGCAGAGGCTGTTCACCAGCCAGAGCTATTAATTACACGGATTAAAAAATGCTAAAACCCTTGTTGATGGATTAGTCTAAAGCAAAAGTGCAATTAACAGGAGCAGCCTTAGAAGCAGGCAGATCTTGACTGGTCTTGCAGCACTTTCACTCCAACAGAATTAATGGGAGCCTTTGTCCTGATCATCTGTATGATGTCCATGAACGAGCTACCCAGATATAAATGCTTGTGTGAGCTCTGAGTCGTGCTCGGAGTTGTGTAACATCTGTGTTAAGTATTAACGCTACTCATTCTAATGTAGCAGGGCTTAATATAAAAATAGCCAGCAGCCATATCACCCTACAACTCACAACTGGCAACCCACTGAAGCTAAGCAGTGGATGGGAGACCTCCTGGGAAAAACTAAGGTTGTTGCTGGAAGAGGTGTTAGTTAGGCCAGCAGGGGGCGCTCACACTGCGGCCTATGTGGGTCCTAATGCCCCAGTATAGTGATGGGGACACTATACTGTAAACAGGCGCCATCCTTCGGATGAGACGTAAAACCAAGGTCCTGACTCTCTGTGGTCATTAAAAATCCCAGGACGTTTCTCGAAAAGAGTAGGGGTGTAACCCCGGCGTCCTGGCCAAATTTCCCATTGGCCCTTACCAATCATGCCCTCCTAATAATCCCCATCTATGAATTGGCTTCATTACTCTGTTCTCCTCCCCACTGATAGCTGATGTGTGGTGAGCATTCTGGTGCACTATGGCTGCCATCGCATCATCCAGGTGGATGCTGCACATTGGTGGTGGTGGAGGGGAGTCCCCATTACCTGTAAAGCGCTTTGAGTGGAGTGTCCAGAAAAGCGCTATATAAGTGTAAGCAATTATTATTATTATTATTAATTGCAGCCAACCAACACTTATGTACTGTAGTCAAAATCATCTGGCAGTATCGTGTACTGTATCTTTAGTTGGTAATGTAGTGTTTGGGCACCATGTAACTCACACCACAGCAGGGAGGGATGGATGAAGCAGGGATGCATGATTTAACTGCACTGTACAGGCAGGGGACATCCAACACACTGCCCTTAAATGTTGCCTTCAGTCCTTTGACCTTGGGTGCCTTTTGCCTCAGGCAAGACAGGGGCTGGGAGATCACCTCCTGCCCCAAATCTAGGCCCCCTTTCTCTTCTCAGGAGACCTGGCTTTCCCACTGCTTTTCACCAGATCGAAATATCCCAACCAGTTAAATATTTATCTCACGTTCCTCCTGTTTCCCTCTTGTTGTTATTTCCGTGTCTGCCTCACTGCTCTTGGTTTCCCTTGGTTTCATACCCAGTTTTTCATTCAGTTACTTTCACAGTGCCCTCAGATTTTGTGTTTTTAGAAGTGCTTTGACACAAACCTGGGCATTTATTTGACATTGCCATTAGAGCACTGTCAGGGCCACTGTCATTAGGTTATCGCTTGTACACCAAAGACAAAATGAGATGGGAAGCTAAAGAAAGAGATTG
The DNA here is from genome assembly GCF_040954835.1 of Lepisosteus oculatus. Taxonomy (NCBI): domain Eukaryota; kingdom Metazoa; phylum Chordata; class Actinopteri; order Semionotiformes; family Lepisosteidae; genus Lepisosteus; species Lepisosteus oculatus. Next base: position 35,413,609 of record NC_090700.1, read on the forward strand.
AGAGCCATTAAAACAAAAATACTTATGAATAAGTGCATAGATGCGTGTTTGAAAGTTGCACATCTGTGAACCCAGGGAATTTGAATCCAAGCCTTGATGACAAACACTAACACCTGCGGCTGAAACACAGTCTGACAATTCATTTGCAAGGCCATTTCGTGCTTTTGCTCTGTGCTAGTATTCAAAGAAGAGGTGGCAAATGTTTTTTCTGCCCTCAGACAATTTGTTTCATCAGGATATTTTTCTTTCCTCACTTAGTGATTGCAGTTGAAATGAGCACCAGCACTGATATATCTTTAATCCTTTCCTTAGTACTGTGCAAAAAAAATCTTCTTCCACTATCCCATCCTGTCCACTTCTGTCCTGTAGACAGATGGAAGTGAAAGGTGCTATCCTGTAGATAAACTGGCCTTCTTGATATTGCTCTGCTGTCTTTTCTGTGCTTCTTTCCAGAAAGAATAGTTTTCAGATCAGCTCAGCTGTCCTGATGTTGTCTTAATTTAACTGTTTGGATTCCTCTCAGCTTGTTTCCTTCAGAACTACAAAACTGTTCTGCCACCTGGAACTGCTTTGTGGCACTGGCATTTGGAATCAAAAGGTTCTGTGAAACTAAATATTCTGCCTACTTTAGTTTGGGAGAGGATGTGGCCAATTTTGTAATTCATAATTTCTGTGCAACTGATGAATTTGCATTAGACTAATCAACTGCAAACTGCTCAGTTTAGACCAGGCTATCTTGACTGTACTCATCTAATTTGTTTATGTTATGAAGGTATGTAAAACCTTCTACAGATAACACCGCTAATAAGACGGAACATATTTCCTTAAATGGCGACCGATGATATGCCTCAAAGCAGTGTTCGTCTGGCTGCAGTGCACTGTGGGATTAATGTTTCCTGTTTTAAGTTTTATTATTTTTAATTTTCTTCAGCTATGTACATCACTAGTGACGCATCAAAAGTTTAAAAATACTTTGTAATAAGCCTGTCTAAAATAATACTTGTTGAGCCTGGCAATCATTCTACACGGAATGAAGGGCAGAGTTGAGCACTGAAATGCACCACAGCAAGACAAATCAGCTTTGTGAAGGATTCATGTTAAGACAGCTAATGCTGTGATCTTATCAGGACTTTGCATGTAAGGCACAACACACTGTCAGTGCAGATAAATCCCTCATGGCCACTGTCTGAGTGTTTGCCAATTTTAATCTAGTATGCAACATTTGAAAACATTGTTGACCATTTGAAAAACAGCAGGGCACTACTCAGGAATTGGTTCAGCTCTTCTCGAGCTAGGGAAAAATATAACTTGTTTCTTTCATACAAGTCTGAGAGATTCCTCTGTAGAAGTAATGGAATATTGTGTCTGGAATGATTTTTTTTGCTGTAATGCATTGAAATACACAAGTAATTGTGAGGTCCTGAGTGGATGATTTCAAGTTAGAATTGGACTTTATACCCACGTGAGTTCTTATTCCAAGTTTTCTGACATCTTTCCATGTTCTAGGTTATTTAGAGTGTGACCCACATGTTGAAGGAGCAGGGTGCACATGCTGGCACAGCTTTCTATGAAGATCCCAGGAGTTGATGTTACACACTTAACTAGAGCATTCCATCTCTTTGCAGCACTGGAACCAATCTCTAGCTGTGTTCATTCACAGTTGGAGATCTATACAAGCCATAAAACACAACTAGACACATTAGGAAATCTCAAACAGTTGTCTTGTTCTTTGTGTATTTTTTGCTTTTGCTTTGAAATGCAAAATCTTAAATTTAGTGTAGTGCCCCACAGCTTAGATTGCCTACAGAGCAATCAGGTTTTGAACTACACAAATTCTTCCATGTCCAAAGGAGGACAGACTGGCCTCTGGAGAAGAGATGCAGAAGTGATCAAGGAAGATGTCTAAAGAGGTTCTGCTGAAGTGAAGTGGGGAACAAGAGAGGAGAGAGTGAAACATAGGAGCAAATGCAAAGGACAACTTTGTCTACTTCAGGATAATAGTCTGCTAAACTATGTGTACTGGTTGGCTGCCTCTCCTCCGAGCCTTTAGAATACAAATTGCTTCAATATTAACTTTTGTACTGAAATTACAGTGAACAGCCCATAAGACTTTGCTTGAATCATCAGAACAGAAGTGCTTGTTAACAAAGGAGTTGACTGGACTACTGTCAGAAAAAGCTTGCAATTGTTATAAACTCTGCATGTGCTGTAGGCAAAAGGAGCCTACCTAAAGGAACTTCACAGCGATGGATATGTTAACAAACTAAATTATCTTACCTCTAGCACAGACTTAACTATGAAAAATTCTTCAACACACAGAGACACAAACAGGAAAAACACTACCTCACTCGCATTAAGGAAGTAAAAAAAAATCTAAAATGCTTACAATATAGTGGAGACTGCGAAGTGCTTCTACTTCTAGCAGAATCTTGGCAGAGCCCGGGCTATGTTAGGAGAGGACAAGAACAGTCATTACAACAACAGAAATGGTCTCATTATCGACCTGGCAACCCCTGCCGTGACACCGCCTCGCACCTCCTCCTACTTCTCCCTCTTTTTCCTGCTGTTCGGGCAGTTTATACTCCTGCTCCCCCCCCCCCCCACCACCACCTCGCTCCATCAGGGCTGAAGTAGCTGTTATTAATTCTCTGGGGATTAAGGAACGGCATAGGTTTCCCACTGTGGCCTGCACAGATAATCTGTGTGAGCCCCGGTAAAAGATTATTCCCTCAAACTGATTGTTGTCTCTGGCGTGTGATAAATTCATCAGCTCTGCACACACGCTGGCACGCTCGTTTTCCCTGGAGGAGCCTGAATCCCGCTCGAGACATTGGGCAGGAGAGTGTACGTGTTCAGGGAGGTGGTAGAGAGAGAGAGACGGATTTGGAAAATGCTGAATTTGTCTTGCATGTACCTTATGGTGATGGTATGGGAGGCAGAAGTAACAAAAAGTGCTGCAGTTTTCAAGGGTCAATTAAAACACAGCTATCCAATATTGACATGCAACAATCAAAAATCCAAAAGATGATAAATTGTGCAAGAAAAAAAATGAAAATTGACAGTTAAACAATGAATCCAAGTGTGTTAGTTATAAGGTTTTTGGTCTGACTGTAAATTGATTTGCCCTGTCCATGAGGAAAGTGTGAGTAATTCCCCTTTTCTTCTATTGAGGAAGACTATGCTCACCTGAACCCTACCCACTTCAATTAAAGTAGCCAGTACTTGTCTATTTCCCATATTAAAGTGTTTTCAGCCTCATTCATTTCCATTGAAGATATTGGCTCTTGTCCATGCTCCATGTCAATGTCCATCAAAGGAGCTGGGGATCATGCCCCATGCCAATGTGTTCTCCTGCTAAGCCTCACAGCGTGGTCTTAATCACAATTCTGTCTTTCCTTGTGTGTCAACTTTATCTGTGTCACAATGCAATATCAGGAGTAGAATATATCCTAAGAGAAGTTTATATTGAATTTTTCAGTTTGAGGAGGCATTTTATAACCTCTCCTTTGCTGTAGCTCCTTCTCTGGCACTGTGGCCATACACTCTAAGCAAGAGGCAGATGGCCAGTTAAGTGCACATATCGCAAGACACTTGCACAGCCTGCCTCTCTCTCGGGGGCCTCCAGTGCTGTCAATGAGAGCCATGCCACTCCTGTCACAGCCGGCTCTCCTGTGTAGGTATTGGATGACTTGCACTATGACACATGGCGGATCATCTGAGTTGATTAAGAGCTGTCAATTCCAGATTGGGGAGCATTATAATTGCGGTAATTGATGTTTTTTTATAGGCCCTATTTTTAATCTGTTGCAGCGTAGCCAAGTACCAATCCTTGCACTTTCCAAACCTTTGGTATAAATGTCAGCTTTTTCGTAGAACTGTGTCAGTCCCTGTACACTGCACAAGGCCAGTCTTTCAGACACCACTGTGGTTGTCAGCTGTCTTGTGGTGCTGCGGCCGAATTACTACTGCGTTAAAGCTGCATTGGCAGCACGGTGCATGCTAGATACACAGCAGTTTTGCTATATGTATACAGCTGTAAATAAATTATTGAGATATGCATACTGAGCTGGGATCCATTTGAGCAGTGTTGTGTTAAAAGCAAGAGGCGTGTTGTTGGTTGCTGGGTCAGGTAGAGGTGTTACTGTACAGCCCTTTGGCATCATTAGTATGTAGTGAAAAGGGCATCTTAAATGTTAACTTCTTATTATGCATGAGGAAACAACAAAAGGAAGTGGCTGCCTTTCAGAAGCATGTATCAGAGGAGCAGGTACATACAGAGAGGAAATAAAGCCACATAGATCTCATTTCAGCTTTTTCAATAAGAATTGTGTGAATACCTCATGAAGTTCTGATTTCTTCTGAAGTTTTTGCAGTGCAAACAGATTTGGTTGTGAAATATATGGCTTGTCACTAGTAGTCATGGGGTTTAATTAAATAGGAATTTCTTTTCAAATAAGAGTTGCCAATCTTCAAAAACACAAGGGCTCTTGAGCTTTTATTGGTCTAATGTGAAAATATACAGTAGCCAGTAGTGCTTCCTGGATTTAATACAGAAGAATTTTAATAACTTTATCAGATGCTGACAGCACTTTGCTGAATGGGTCCATTTTAGAGCCCTTTTCCCTTTGCAAAGATTTGTATCTGGGGAAATTCTGACAAGATAAATTGAATTAACTAAAGGAAAGGCGGACTGACTCCAGTTTAATTTTTAATTTGATTCTTTTATCGTTTTTAGTTCTTTTTTTCTCTGCCCCCATCATACAGTTCAGAATCTGTGTTTAATTTTAAAGTGTTAAAACCTGTCATCTTCATTCTGGTCCATTTATAGTTCTGTATGGATTTTTTGAGATTGTGAGGGTGATTGCGTTTTCTTTTCAGTACCAGTCTAGTGTTTCTTATCGCATCCGGGGAAGTGTTTGTATATTGTATTCTATTATTGCTCTTTGAAAGGACCACATCTCAGTCTTGGATTGCTTACAAATAGAATCTTGTGCCAGAATTTGATTCACCCAGTCTTAATTAACAGGTAATCACTGGGTATTTTAAAGCAGGTATTGAGTTTTAGCAGTAAATTTAAGTCTTAATGTGCAGTCTTTGTGCAATGCCATGTTTGACTTTAGAAGCATTTAAAGGCTGCATTGTTAGACCTTGCAATGGAACAGAAGGACCTAGCCTTGCTTTTTTGAAAGAAAATCCAGAAAGATGCATGTTCTGTATTTGGGCTGCTCCCTGTGGCTTAAGTTTTTTTTTCTTTTGCAAAACATCCCTTTCACTTCTATTTCCAGCTTCTATTATGTTGTGGTTCCAGACAGAAGCTGATTTTTTTTACGGCGGTGGTTACCCTAGCTCTTGACGGATCTTTATGAAAAAATAAAAAGGTGGCCAGTTAGATTGGAGTGATGGTACTCGTGTCCTCTGTGTCTGAGTCCCTGGTGCAGGCCCACGCAAAATCTTTTCACAATGTAAGTAACACTGTGCAGCAGTCACTGTTTCACACATTCCCTCCTGTGCAGCAAATAAATACTGTAGGACTCTCAAGTAAATCAAATATACATCACATTGTGCTGCAATACAAAATGCTGAAGAAAAAAGAGCAGATCTGAAGAGCACAGCAGAAACAGCCAGATCAGCTGGTATTTGTTTTTACTGTGCAGATTTTCTTTTGTTCTGCCAGAGCATCAGCGAATAGGGATTCAGTGTCAGCGATCAATAGCCCCCGCTGTGTCATCCAGGAACTGCTCATCAGGATAAGAGCGAGCTCACCGTTCGAGTGTCTTTGGAAGGAGCTCAAAATCCGATAATGCCCCTGGCTGCCGCTGCTGGGGACGGGCACACAAGTTGTTTCTCTCTTGTTAAACCCAATAAGGATCAGAAGGTTGGGAGGCAGGGGCCACACACAGCTGTTCGGAGTCTTTTGTGTTGCTGTGCAGGGTGGTAGAGTAAGCAGGCTCTTCTCCTCTATCTATTGGGTGCCATCCAATGTCCTTTCCACCTTCCTGCCTGCAAGCATTTTTATTTTTCACCTAATAGCAGACCATTCAACATGCCTGTGATGCAGAACCGCCTTCAAGCACACTTTGATCACCTTGCTTTTATTTCTTTTTAATACAGTATACACTGTATTAATTTGAATATATACCTTTCTTTTCTGTTTTTATCGCTTGCTCATGAAACACTTTAAGATGATGTATCATGAAAGGCCCTATGCCACTGCTAGTTTAATTTGGTAATGCTTTTAAGCTTAGATTGTCTGATTCTCAGGTGGAACATAATATGTGATGACTTTTCAACAGTAGTTATAATATCGTTTTCTGGTGATAAGTGTTGGAAGTGTTGTTAAATTAGTCTATAAACATAAATAGTCCCCGATTAGAGTTAGAAAAAATCGAATGCATTTTATCCTGATAAAAATTATTTAAGGTGAGACTAGGTTGGCTTCTACCTAGTTCTAGTTAATCCTACTGCATTTGATGCAATGTGATATAAAGTTCAAAACACCTTATTAAACATAAAAAACAGCAAATAAACAGCTGTAAACTTTTAATGAAGCCTACATTTAAAACGAAGTCTTACCCTAGATCTAGCTCCACAGCTACTACAAATACTTTTTCCAGTTTACATTGTAAAAGCTTCTAAGCGGGGATTGTCTGTCCCACTGGTGGGACAGGTAGTGTACCTGCACCTGTCCCTTATACAAGTATGGGAATTGTTAGTTTTTGATGACTCAGGTTCTTGAATGCAATTCTCAATTACGGCATTCCAATATTACAACTGTGATTTGAAATTGTCGGCTCATCACAAACTCACTTTCAGTTTTTGTTAAAAATATTTTTTATATTCCTTCAGTTTGGAATCACCGCTGTTTTTCTTTGTATCTCAGCTCACGGCAACAAATCCTGCCAGGCACAGTCAGAATGAACATGAACAGACAGGTTCTTCTTGACCTCCCATTTAATCATTCATCTTTTAACACACTCCAAGCTCTGCAGCAGTGCTTATGAGACTTAGCATTGATTAGTGGAGAGTCCCTAACTGACATCACCAAGCCTGCAGGTATGCACAATGTTGCAGGAGAACTGAAAATCGTGTCCCAAACCCTAATGATTTGTAATACAAAATTTCTATTTGGCAATGCCACAGTATGACTTGCACATGGTGTTTCATGGTAGTGGTTGTGAATCACATCTTGCATAATGTGTGTAAAACACATCAACAGCACACAGCTGATTTAGGATTTTTTTAAAGCAGTTACAACGCTGAATCTGAATGTGTGAATGAATTGCACCCTTCCAGTAACATTGTAAAAACCTGGCTAACATGTTTAAGATAAGATATAACTTTATGTCTTGCATCTGTGCTGTATCTTGGTGCTCAGTACATACGTTGAGGTGGCAGTATGAGGCTGAAATGCTTTCCTTTGCTTTGGTTGTTTTGAATCAGAGTGCATATTCTCTGCCCTTTTTGATTGCCACCTCCTGTTTAATTGTTCTCTCACAAAACATATTAAATCCTAAGAGTAGAGCGGGGGCTAATTAGATGGTTTATTTATCATTCAGCCAATTAAACACGAGAGAACAAGAAATTCATTATATTTCTGTAAAGCGCCCCTTTTGTCAGTAGTGCTCAGCCTGATATCAAAGCAGCTTTGAGTTAATCCACCCCCCTCCACAAGTCCAAACAGCTGAAGATGTGGGGGTGTGGAGGAGTATATTTTTCAGAACAGTGTTGGTGATCGGCCCAAGTCCAAGGCCGGAAGTGACTGATTGAACAGGCTCATCTTCAGATTCTCAGGTGTGGATTTTTCTGGGCAGAAAGGATGAAGTTATGTTTACCTGAGACGCCTATTGCAAATATTTATGCGAGTAGTTCTGAAGGGCTTTCCAGTGCTAATGTGAAATATTTTTCCCATAATTTATTGCTTCTAATAAACACGTTCAATGCTTTTAAGCAACAGCTCTTGCACTCCACAGTTATTTACAAAAGACAGTTAGGAGACAGTGTGCTCTGGAGGTTACCATGCTTTTGCTGCATAGGAAACTACTTTGTGTCCTTTTTATATTCAGTGTTTATTCACTCTATTTAACACTGCTAATTTCACTTTCACTCCTCTATTGCTTGTAAGATCCTTTAAAGTGTTCTCATCAGCTTTCCCAAAATATGGTTTGAGTGAAATTGGAATAAAAGACCTGTTATGGATTGTATGTTCTCAGCATTCTTTTTAAATCCCATTTACAGTATGTGCCTCTCGGTGCTCTCAGAAGCACTGGCAGCGTCTCACCTCTTCCTCTCTCTTTTTATGTTATACAAAGCTGCTAATGTGTCTGATTAGAGTCGCACATTTAAAAGTTTCTGTCTCTCACGTGAATTAAACTCTGCTCTCGCCTCTTCTGCACATATTAACCCCACAGCAGGAGCCCTATGTGCTGTGTAAGCAGGAAGGAGGAAGGTGCTGATTTGCACTAGGAGCAAGGTTAAGAGTTTCACATACTGGTGCTGAAGATAGAGGCTGACAAGGGAAAGAAAGGCATTGCTTACAAGGTTTAAGGGACTGGGAAATTAGCTACAGAATATTCTTGACAGTCCTCTTCATGCAGCTAAGCAGAAGGAAAAGAATGTTCTTTTCGCTACATCTGTATGTGCGTGCAAAGGCTTAAAGAATGGCTTTCATTTGATACATCCTTTAATGAACAATTTATAATCATATAATCCCTTTCTCATTCCTTTGATTGTCTCCTGCCACTCAACACTGAGGTCTAAACATAATGAGGCCCAAAAGACTTGTGACACTGATTATATGTATTTAAAACCAAGATGTCGAAGAAAACCATAGAAAAGTGATAACTCCTCACATTGCTACCCTTTCACTTTCCCATGAGTGTACTAGAGCAACAATATAGTCAGTGTAATGCTCACCATTGCCATTTCAGGGGCAAAGCAGAATTTAATGGTAAATAAAACACCCCATCTCAGGTCTCATCTGGCCCATGGAAGATGGCAATTTAGTTTCTCAGCTATTAATATCATACTCTAAAATGGCCTCCAAACATGCTGGTCATTTTAATACTGATGATCTTAAGCAGGGCCTTCCAGTTCTTGTCCTGTGGACACCTATGTGATTGTGTTCCACCTGTGCACTCAATTAAATAATTGAACCCTTATTAGACCTAATAAAAGGTTTAGCTTCTTCAGTTCCTAAACAGTTATTGGTCACCATTGACTTTCACATTTCTTCAGTAACTTTAAAAGCTCCAGCCCTTGAGTACAAAAATAAAAACACTTGCAAATGACCTAACCAAGCGACTATTTGGTTCAGGTAAAGATTTACTGAAGTAAGGAGCTTGTGTTGTAATGAAAACCAGCATAGGTGTGGGTCCTCAAGATTGGAAACCACTGGTCTAAAGTCACAAAGGCACATGCTGCTGGTATATGGTTTATTTCAGTCTGAAAGTGACTACACAGATGGATCTGCCATACTGGTTTGTGACGGGCCTGGCCTGGTGTGATGATCATCTGGCTTATAGAACGAGTCCCCTCGCAACTTGCACCAATAGCAGCTGGGCAATTTTTATTAATCAAGCAACATGGTGGTATCATTCACTGTTCTTGCATTAATTTAACTCATTTTGGCAATTTTAGCTCAAATTCAAATATCAGATGGTGAACACCTGGCATTTTTATGAAATCTTGTGACTTCAGCACACTGTTTTGTTAACCCAAGGGACAATGCTTCAGTTAAACCTCTGTTTTACTAAATTCACTGTTTAAAATGTACATTATAAGACCTTTTTCCTTCAGGAATTGTTGTTGCATACCTGGTACAGGAGAGGTTCTAGCCAGTAGCTTTTTGCAGGTGCTGTAACGTGCAGGGTAATTTATGTCTCTGATATCCTGCCAAAGATACACTACAGTTTTTCTCCAGCATGTGCTATGATGCCTTTGAACCTGTAACAGTTGAGTAATTGTATCATGAAGCACATGCATTTCACTAAAGTGTTTTCTGTATATATGGCATATCATCCTATATACAGTGATTAATGGCTGCCAAAGAGGGGCTGGGTTTTAAGTTGCCCAATCTGTGCCCATCAGGGTTGAATTATGACTCCTGCTGGCTCAATAGTAGGTCATTAGTGCTTTCTTGTTTTTCTGCTTTTTTAATCTTTCCTGAAAATGGAAGAAACAGGTACATGATTAGTAGCTGTTTGGCAAACATTGTTTTCCGTACTTAAGATTTATTGGTTTCAGGATAATTGCATTACTCCAACAACTCTGTGCATATTTTGCCTTTATTTATATGTGTGTAATATCCAGAGAATTTTTTTATGTGTGAAATATGTTTGAAAAACCAACAAACAAAAGAAATGCATATAGTTCTCTTTCTTCCTCCTTTTTTCTGATCTACAATTAGTTTGACCTATTGTGGCTCCTCAGATGAAATAAGTGGCTCATTAGTGGATCTTCTACATGTGGGCACTGACTTGCTGTGTTTAAGCTGGGTAAAAAAAGAATACATAAACTAGAAAAAAAGAAACTGTTAATAATGTATTTCTGCAGCATTAATTTGGTTGAAAAAATGTGTTAAGCCGGAAAGAAAATGGCCTTATTTCAGAGTTTAAATGCTTATTAAGCTGATAATACAGCAAAATGAAAGGAGCTGCCAGAGAAGAGCATTTTATGTCTGTTTGAAAGTTAAAAACTTTTTAATATCTATTTCAGTTGTCAGAGCGCATCACTGAAAGGATTGGAGTTCTAAGTATTCTCAAAGGATTTTCATAGGGGAAACATCAGGACTGAAACCTTTCAGTATTCACTTGTACAGCTTGTTGATGTTAATGATGTTATGAAGTGAATCTAGATATAATGGGTAACACCTTGTTAGAGTCAACATTTCCAGTTTGCCGAGATGTAAGGGTAAATGATTAAGTGTCAATTAACAGTCCAGGAAGAGGGGATAAAACAAGGAGCAAGTGTCAAGAGGGGGAAGGAAGAGAAGAGGAAGACAAGAGACGAAAGAGGGAAAGCGAAAGTTCCTTGTTTCGAGTTAATCTCGTGCTGTTCATGCTCTAAGATATCATTTAAGAATTTAAGTAACATAAAATCAGAAATTACAGATAAAATCAGTTACAGCATTAAAAGTGAAGTGGATAATTCAACACAGAGCAAGTAAAGTCAAGTATTCCCCTTAGCTGTGTTTTAAAATGATCACTGACTTGGAATAAGGAATCAACATGGGTAAAAAGGTTTCACTGTCTTGAAGCATAGAAAGAAATTCATTTTTACAGGACTTCGACATCCTCAGCATTTCTCTCTGCTTTCTGTTTAGGCACAGAGCACCCTTAGGCCCACACACTTTAGGAGTAGTCATGCCTTTCCAGAATAGTATGTTATTAATAGGAGTGGCAAAAAGACAGGGTTTTATTTTGGAAACATGGCTAGTGAACTTGCATTTGAAATCCGCACTAAATGTTTGACCTGTTTTGTCTTAATTTAGCAATTAGGCACCTGAAAGACACATACTTCTCTGTAAATAGATGAGTGGATTTGTACTGAGCGTGAAGAACCAAAAACAGACAAAAATGCAGTCACATACAGATATCAAATGAAATCATTCAGAAGATAAACAGGGTATTAATTTTGCTCTAATGAAGAATATTATCTTAGAGCATGCTGTAGAGGAGCTAGAATCATGTTCATTGCGCTTTTACATGGTGCTGGTGAAAGAAAGGTATTTCAAATCAATTGTTAGTCTACCGAGAGCTCCTATCTCCACAACCAAAATAGATAAACAGAGGTGATGTGCTTAAGAGCCTGTTTCAGTGCTGATTTCAAAGACAGAAGACTGACACAATTTTCAGAGAGACAGTCCTGGGTCATCTGCTGGTGGGGGTGGTGTTATTCTGATGTCTGCTTTCCTGGGACTAAATGTAAAAGTGAATGCTCATATGGAGCATTTAACCTGCCAGATTTCATCCTGCAGAGAACTTTAAATACATCAAGTATGCTGACAGTAAAAGAAGTCCATGGCTTGGGACCCTTAAATTGTGTGCATCTGCAGTATATTATATTTTCAAAGTCAATGTTTTTGCTTTTCATCTTTTCTAACAGAATACTTTAAGAAATCCTTTATTTAGTTGTGCTGTCGGACAAGAACTCTATCTTTGTGAATAATTCCTCAGCACCACAGTAAAATGAGTTTCAGAATACCATATTATTGCATTTACTGCAGCATGTGTGAAGAATAATCATCATCATCATCATTTGACATTTAGAGCTAGGTACAGCACGTAAAGGACCAGCCTGAACTGAACAGAGTCTACAGGAGGGATTGTAAACATGGAAGGTACAGAGATGTATGATGGAGGCAGATTATTTAAAGCCTTAAATATGACTTTATAGGCAAGCAATGTAGAGACTTAATGTAATCACAGAAACTATATTGTTCCTCTAGTAGACAGATTTACTTTAAAAGCTACAAGTTTATAAACTATCCTTCACTTAGAAAACACTAATGTAAGGATGTAGCTCAAAACTGGTTCTCTTAATGTCTTATTATATATAATTGTAGGTTGGTCAGTCAAGTAGAAGCATGAGGACATCTAACCCAATGCTAAAGAACTGCAGAATTGAATGAAACTAAGGTCATTTTTTTCATTTTAACAGCTTCTGTCCTGTGTGGTCTTTTACAAAAGAATTAGGATGGAGCTGAGATTGCGTGGCTGACTTGGCAGGGCAGTCTTCTGCCTGTGATTTACGAATTGACTAGGTGAAGGCCTGGAGCGTTTGGTAAACTAGGAAGATCAGTGAGCACTACTGCTTCTCCTGTCTTTCCATTTTTAAACTCCACTTTAAAAATGAGGGTGGGTGGTGTTGAGGGGGTCCTTGTAATTTTTCCACTTTAGAGACTTGATCACTGTGTTCCAGGCAGATCAACCTACACTTTTTAAGAGCCTGAACACTAAGCTATTGTAAGATGCAAAGGAACAAGTAATAGGTTTATTCCATGCTGAAAAAAAGAAGAGAGAAAAACACAATGTTTCGGCCGTGGAGAGAAGGGGGAAGGTGTTTCTTAGTTCACCTCTGATGGCCACGACCACTCTAATCTCTCCGTCTGTGTTCTCAAAGATGATTTTCCGAACTCATACATCAGAAAGACCACCGAAATCAAACTTATCCTGCAGCTAGGATCACACCTTCCCCCTTCTCTTAACGACAGACTACTATTCTACTAAATTTTCTCCATTCATTGGAAGTTTCATTTCACACCTTTCTACACCTATCCTGACTTCACACCTCTTGATTGGCCTCTCTTTCTGTCCCCTGCTCCCGCCTCTAACCCCTCCTCCCTCCTAGCCTTTGTTCTCCCGCTACTTTACCTTTGCCTACTGCCTTGTCTCTCTCACACCTGAAGAAGGCTCCACGGCCGAAACGTTGTGTTTTTTCTCTCTTCTTTTTTTCAGCATGGAATAAACCTATTACTTGTTCCTTTGCAGCCTATGCATGTTGACGCAGCTACCCACATGAACTGCTACTGTAAGATGCCATGTATTCCCTTTATTTAATGGTATCCAAGTGCCTAAAACGTTTTAGATGCTCAGTTCTGAAATCCGTCAGTTTTTTACCACTCAATGACCTCAACCTCATCCAAATTTCTACCCCTTAAATTTTGGAACGCAGCACAACTATTAAGCCCTAAATATTTCAGTTTAACCAATTTGTTATCCATTAAATTTAATGTGAGTCTTATTTGAAGTCTTTAAATATAAATCTTAGAAAACTATTAATCTTTGGTCTCTGAAATTGAAAAAAGACAAATCCTTTCCCTAAGGCATGGAACCCAAGATTAATCTTTTATATACTACATGCAGATTTTTTACGTGTAGAATTTTTATCCATTATCTAGTTTTCTTTACATTAATATCGATGCTCTGGACAGCTAAATAAAGACTATTGGCACTGTGTTAAATATATTTTTTATCTCCATCACTGTGTTGTCTGTGAGGGGGAGTGGGAGAATTGAAAAAATATCCTATTTAGAAGAGTTTTTTACCAGTAGCTAATTGAGATGTTGTTGTTGCTGCAGCTGATGGAAAAAGGGGTGATCATGCATGACTGCCTGTAACAGTTTCATAGCATTTTAACTGCATAGTAATTTGCTCAAACAAACCACATTCTGCAGTTCTTCTGTTAGAGATGCGTTATTTGCTCTCTTCGTGTTATGTATACTTCCTTTTCTCCCTAACTTTCTAAAGTCACCCACTTTTCCACTGATTGCTGTCGAAAGTTGATGGGCATAGATTTTCTCTGATCATCAGGAGGTTGTTTAGTTTAACAGTTATGTTACAGTATAAGTGTATAGTACTTTGATGAACAGAATATGATTTCCTATTAATTAAAGTAGATTGATATATAAAATCAAGCTGAGTACCCGTTTACACACCCAGAGCAAATTAATTTTTGTATTCCAAACATAATTTTTTCAAAATAACAAAAGGCTTTCTCATTTGTTATACCCCTTTGCTCCCCTGGCTTTTCTACATTTTACAGTCATATCTGAACTACAGAGGATGAAAGTAATTTTACCAAAATCGTGGCCCTTAATCTCTTACAACATTCCACCATTTTGAGAATCTAGATACCTTATTTCAGTGTAGTAAAAGACTAATTACACTGAGATTCAAAGGGAATGACTTTGTACAGTATGCAATGTTAATTCTATCCTGGGTATGGATTCTAATTAGCTGTTGCAGCATCACAACACTTGGGAGATGGAATCATCTTATTACTTAACAGTGGTGTAGTGATACAGCAAAAGTAAATTATTATAATTCACTGAGACTGTATGGACTTATATAGCCCTGAATGGTGCTCTCTGTAAGAATCTATTCATTCGATGACATTTGACTATGCACGTGTTCATTCATTCATTTGCAGAGCAGGTACAGCAAAGCCAATTGGACACCTATTTGTTTGTGTGGTCTACTTATAACACAACCATTTTTTCCTATCTTTAGCTGGCCAAACTAATTTGTTACTCATGAAAAACCATTGAAACTCCTCTACAATGGCAATTAAGAATCTAGCTGTTTGGTAACTACATGAACTTGAGAGCTCATTACAAATTGCCTTAATTAAATCCTACACTGTACTTAGCAATTAATGAATGGTTACATGTTAATTAAAGGAGGATTAAAATAAGGGGCTTTTCAAAATGTCGCTCTAAGCTGAAGTACCCGTGTAGTAATCTCTGCAGAATCCATCTGACAGCAGCAAACTGAACAACCTTCCAAGAAAAATACTTTCTTTCGTCAAAATGTTCCATCTTCCTCTTTACTTTGTTCGAGAGATGATGGGGTGTTTAAAAAAGACAGGACCTTGCGATAGCTAAGAAAATAGTATTGACATTTTAGTGATTTCTTATTTATTTTAAATAACACACATTTGCATTTATTCATTTGACAGGCACTTTTATCCAAAGGAAAATACAATTACCTCCAGGCAAGATGCAAAGGGAGCATAAAACAAAAGCACAAAAAACAGTAAGAGCAGTGTTAATTTAGTGCTAGGATGTTACACATCGCTAAAAAGTCTCAGTGCTGCTTGACAGACAGAAGTAGTAACATACAGTAAGGGCATAGTAAGTGGGGCTTATGAAGTGTGCCTCAGGGGTTAGTTATATTCCACATTGTCGGCATGATTCAGTGGCATGACCTGGGAAATGTTTGTTACACCTGAATCCCACTCTATACTGTGAATATTTCCCTATGCACAGGAAAGCAATCAGGCTGCACTAAAGATATTGGAAAATGACACCTTTATTTTTCAGTACAGTGGACACTGCATGTAGTATAGACTACGTTGAAACCCATTCCCCTAATAGCTTCACTGCTTGTATTCACATGTGAACATACTGTTACAAATGGAGGGTTGCATAAAAGATACATAAGAGGACATGACCAAGCAGATTAGTCAGTAAGTAAAATAAATAATCTTAGCCCCCGATTTTCCCAAGAAAATACCCAAGGTGTAGGTATGATTAGAGGCACACTTTGTTCTCTGCCACATCTTTGGTGAAAAGAGTATTAATTCAGGCATACATGATTAAATAAATGTTTATTAAAAAATGACAACAAATGCTCTAAACACAACATAAACATAGAACACACGTTACGCTATGTATAAGTTTACTAACAAGGCGTTCAAGAGGCCTGATATCTTAACCACCCAGAAAAACCCTAGTGTTACCATGTATTCAAACCTGTACTGCCTATAAAGGCCAGAATAAAATAAAGCTGCCTTCTAAACTAAATAGTAAATCTCTAAACTTGGATGCCACCACATAAATGGAAACTTATCATCCTATTCTAAAATATACACCCATGGGGGAGAGGCCGTTGTTACCTGAGGGATTCTTCTCTCAAGAAATCAGAGTTTCCTAAAAAAGCACAGAGTAGTGATCTCACTTAGCAAGATTCAAATATTTAGTTCTGATCTGGTCTTTATGGATGATCTGGAAAAGGACTTCTCGCCTGACACACACTCTGTGTTCTGTGCCCTCCTGTCTTCTCTCTTGTTCTGCACCCCTCTCTTCGCTCTGTTGAGTCCTGTTCTGATCTCTCTTGTTCTGTCTTTTATCTTACACTTTAGGCACTCTCAATCATTTACCCAGAATTTAATTAAGGTAAACCAGGGTGTCTCACATCCAGCACCACTAAGTAAACATCCTCTGGTTTGAAGTTCTAAGAAGTGGAAGTGTTAAGACTACAGTATATATTCAGCTCCCATAGCATGTAACATTACAGTACCTCTCTCCAAGTCAGGTATAGATCCTGCTGCCGGAAATTCCAAATTATTGAGAAACCTTGAGAAGTCATCATTCAAAGTCTGTAAAAGAGACCTCTTTGATTTTTTAAAACATTTTGTCTTTCTATTTTTCAATTTATCCCCACCCAGTTTGGAACTATAAATTATTTTATAATAATAAATATATTTTATTATTATATGGCCAGCAGCCATATCACCCTGCAACTCACAACTAGCAACCCACTGATGCTAAGCAGGTATGAGCCTGGTCAATACCTGGATGGGAGACCTCCAGGGATAAACTAAGGTTGCTGCTGGAAGAGGTGTTAGTGGGGCCAGCAGGGGGCGCTCACCCTGCGGTCCATGTGGGTCAACAGGTGCTGTTCTTCAGATGAGACGTAAAACCAAGGTCCAGACTCTCTGTGGTCATTAAAAATCCCAGGGCGTTTCTCGAAAAGGTGTAGCCCAGGCCAAATTTCCCATTGGCCCTTACTAATCATGGCCTCCTCCCCACTGACAGCTGATGTGTTGCGAGCGTTCTGGCGCACTATGGCTGCCATCGCATCATCCAGGTGGATGCTGCACATTGGTGGTGGTGGAGGGGAGTCCTTATTACCTGTAAAGCAATTTGAGTGGAGTGTCCAGAAAAGCGCTATATAAGTGTAAGCAATTATTATTATTATTATTATTATTTCTTAACATATCAGGCCTTCATCAGAACATTATTTGGTAGTAATGATATGAATTGCAATTTGAGGAACTTAGTTCTTACCTGTTTCTTACCTGGGAAGACAACATGTCAACCATCTGTGCAAAGCTACGGTGTGATGAGCTATAGGCAGCATTTACCTTTGGCGCAGGGAGGACAGCAAGGTGTTTGCCACTTCTACTCCATCCTCATAACATTTCAACATTGATTTAAAAATCCGTGTATGACTGGCATCCCATCCACGGTGCAGTCTTGCCTTGTGCAATATTCCAGGAATACAGGCCTCTGTAATAATGGGTGTATGGATGAATTAAAAACCAATTCATTTGATTATACTGTAGTTTTCCAGAGACTGAAAAAGCAAAAACACCAGTTTTTCTGCATTATGCCTTTTTTATGTTGTCTATTAGCTCTGAGCTTAAAGTCTTATATTATTCCAATACGGGTAATGCATTTAAAAACAGGATAGAAACATAAAAGAAACCAAATTAAAACATAAATCAGAAACCCCTGTTAAATGGTCTGAGAGAACCCTTGGCTCACATATACTTCCTCTCTCACATCCACAGAGACAAAAATTAGAGAAGGCTAAAGGAGATTTATGACTTTCATGGGCTGGGTTGCAGTAAAATCCTGACGCCGTTTATGGGAGACATAAAATAAGAATGAAAGATGGAAGGAGGGGGAGAGGCACAGGCAGAAGGAGAAAGGCAGGAGCGAGCAGAGAAAAAAAAAACTTTGACTTTTTAACAATGTTAAAATATCCAAACAGATATAACCCCCAAAAATTGGATAACGGAAACAAAAACAGCAGTTGAGGTGGCAGTAGAAAAAACAGATTACATCAGATTCTGTCCTATCCAGCCATTCTCCAGAACTGCTCTGATGTACCCAGGTCCATGCGGAGGGAGTGCTACATAAAGAATAAACCCGCATTCTGGATTTCACAAAGTCTGGAACTCTTCAGTCGAATTCTATAAAATGTGACTCCAAAACTTAGGTGGATATTGCTTCCCCACAATTTTTTTTTGCCAGCTGACACTTTGTTACCTTTATTGTATATAGCTCCTATAATATATGGCACATTATCCCATCGAGCTGGCTTGTGGTTGCCAACTGTACAGCACCCTGAGGATGAATGCAGTAGAGGGGAGGTCAGAGGGGAAGATACTGAAGACTCTGTTTTTGCACCCAGCAGGAGTAATCTAGGGCAGCTAACTGAAAGAGAGGAAAGTGGATCTGATGGAGAAAATATGAGGGAGAATCAGGGAAAATAAGGCAGAAAGGAGGGAGTGGGAAGGGGAAAATGAAGGAAAAAGAAAGAGAGGCAGAGGAACTGAGAGAGCAAAAAGAGGTCCTTTCTTTTTTCCAGTGAGCTGTTTTGTCCTGATGATGACACCCTCAGTAGAGTGCAGCCTCTGCAGCTCACTAGGTATAATAAATGGAAGCACATTAGTTTTATATTAATGAGAGATTGCAGAAAAATACTCCCTAGCAACTTTTTTTTTTCCCTTCCTTGCCGCTAATGCGCTCAGGTGTTTGCAGTCCCAGTTGTGAAATACAAATGGATGTTCCCTTCCGTACGCAATTACTCACTTAGAAAGATAAAGTTCTAATAATATTGCGACTTTAGCTACTGACTTCAGATTAAATATATGGCTGCAAGCAGCCAAATTAGTTTAGTTTGCAAGCAGCAGCAAAAAAAGAAAAAGGGGGGGAAAGAATTCAGTTTGTATACAGGACATTTTAGCTGGAAATATCCCGTATTGTAAGTAAATGTTATTCAGACATTGCCAGTGTAATGGGTCTTATGGTGCGTAGGATGAAACTGTGACATCAAGGCCTGTCTTATTGTATGTTATTGTCCCATAAGCTACATTAGCATCAGGCTTACTGATCATATGCATGGCATTAATCAACATAAGAAATTAAGGAAAGTAACAAATGAGAGGAGGTCATTCGGTCTATCGAATGCTTGGATGATACATGCCTATGGACCCAACAATCTTGTTCAATCAGTTCTTGAATGATCTTAAGGAATGTGCTTCTGCAAAGCATTTCTTTCAAATTATGGATAAACCTTGAGAATGTCATGTACCTCCGGTTTTCAGATCTGAAACGAGATCCCTCTTACCATCGCAGGGAAGTTGTTAAGGCTGCTGTGGAGCATATTACATTATGTAGCAGGTAACAAAAAGGCACTGTTAGGAGGATTTCATTTATAAGGTAGGTCTGTCAAATGACAGATCTGATAAACTTAAACTCAGCTGGGCAATGGACTGGTCTTTTGTCACAATGGTTTTGGATCTTCAGTGGTTTGATTTGAGCTTTGTAGGATTTCAACCATCAAAGGTGTGGCTGGAGTGGAAGTTTGAATCCATGGCTTCCTGTTCTTGGTAAGTTCAAGGGAACACTGTTAGCTGGTTTTCATTCAAATCTCCAGTGCAAATTAATGATTTAATTGATCTAATTGCCTGTTTAGGCTTATTCAACTTGTTTTTTCAGTCAGTGTTGCGTGACACAAAGAAGTGACTTCTTTTACTATTTCTAACAACTTCAGCACACAGAACCTTACACTTTCTGTCCTCAACTTGTTTTCTGTTTTTTCTCACTCAACTTCTCCTCCTAGTCAAAGTTTGCCCAGTTTTTCTTCTGCAAGAGCTCTAAGGTGTGACATTTCAGGAAACCCTCCGGAATGGCCTCAGTTCTGAAGCCCTGAAATGGTTGAGGGTTGACACCAATTGCAAATCCCATTTAACTTTTAAAGAGCTGAATGCAAATTCATAATTATGCCCACAATAACTGAAATCTATTAGCCTGTGATTAAATAACACAGCTGGAGCAAAAACAAGAAGAGAGAGTGTTCCTCCAGGACCAGGGTTGGGAACCACTATTCTGGGTGTTCCCCGTGTCACTAACCCTTCCCTTAGGGGCTGCCAACATATGAGGCTGTCCCACAGTGGACTGAGACGCATCAGTGTAGAGTGTAGCCCCCTCCCCCCTTCTTTCCTAATCCATGGAGTGCTTGTCTTGAATACACCACTGGGATTCACACTTCATAAGCTCCCCAGCTCTGGAATCTGGCCATGCAGCTCCCCGACAGTAGAGTGCTAATGATCTGGAATCATTTGGTATAGTTGTGGTCGGGACATGAGCACAGTTTGTATCTGATTGATTGTGTTACGGTCCTGTTATTTCTTCATTGTAAAGTGTTTTTCCACCTTCTGTCTGATCAACCATTCATTTTTTAATAATCAGCTAGCTTGATTTCTATCCACTGCACTTTCTATGTGAAGCTGATTATTTGCTTTATATTCTTACAAAATCTAAATGAAATAGGCATGGACCTAATTTATATCTTTACTTGTAAAGACTGGTTAACATTTCAGTTAATTTGCTTTATATCAGTTATATAATTGAATGGTAGATGGTATATAATAGTACATAAAAATGGCTACAATGGCTCCATTAACTACATTGGCTGAATGGCCTCCTCTTATGTTCTAATGATTGAAGCTGCAGTGCAGAGTAGCAATTAGGTCTCTGGATGTGTACCTGGGAGGTGGTGGGTTCATATCCCAGCTGGTGGCGTATCATAGAGCAAAGTACTTAACTCAGATTGCTCCAGTAGAATGTCCAGGTGCCAAAAATGTGTACAAATGTAAGTTGATTTGAAAAAAGTGATAACCAAAACTGCTCTCATGAAAGGTTGATCTTCTTATATTCTTCATTCTCTCCCTGTTGTCAGTTTTAACATTACAGTAATTTAATTATTAATGTTTTCTTTGGATAGTGGTGGAGGCAAAAAGTGACTAATCTCATTAAACATCATTAAGCTTGCAGGATTTTCATTGCTGCATTGTTATAACCTCAATTTTCATAAAATCTCCCACTTAATTGTCTGCACAGGAAATAAAGTGAAATTGAAAAGGAATTATTTCAGCTTCAAGATCACATTATGCAGTGAAACATCCAGTGGGCTTTACTGCACTGTTTGTGGATGCATGCAGAAAACAAAGTAACAACAAGCAGCCAGAGAGTTGTGGTAATTAGAGCAAATTTACATTTCAAACTAGTGTGGGATATAGTAAGAGTTACGCACTGCATAACACTAAGTAAAGCTGAGCAATTGTGGGTAGAATAATAAAGTCCTCGGGTTGGTATAACAGGCCTGGACGTACTGAAGGCTCAGGGCGAGGGAAGCAGTGAGCTCTCAGCAGCCTGCTCAGGGAATACTAATTGGGGAATTATCTTCAAACGTAATGAGCCAGAACTTTCTTAGGGTTAGATTGTAGCAGCTTTTTGTCAGATTTGTCTCTTAATTTCCGCCTTTTTGTTTCCTTGTTTTGTTTTTTTTTCTTCATTGGCATTTGATTTGGTTTTCTTTCCTCTTTAGTGAGAGAGTAAATCAGAACGTTTAATACAAAGCTAAAGACAGACAATTAGTATGGGTAATTTTTATTTTTATTAATAGTATATGTTGATAATTACTTGGATTACCTCATTTCTTCCATTTGCTTTCTCCAGGGAAGCCCAGTTTGCTTCTTTTTTAACATAACGACTCTGAAAGGCCAAATTTATGAAAAGGTCAACAAGAATTGTCACCCAGACTTTACTGTCCAACAACTGGTGATTTTACCGTATGAGTAAGGAATAGGTTTACCAACTCTGCAATACCAAGTAATTAAAGCGTTATTTCCAGGATCAAATTTCAGCAATTCAAGCAAACATTTGTCTGACCAAACACCCCAAAACTCACTTGTCCCCCGCCAGCATCCAAAAGCCTGAAAAGGTTCACTCTGAATTTTGGACAGACTGCATCCTCCCTTTTTACACCAGATGCTGAAAACTGGTTTTGGCTTTCCAGATTTTTAGATTCAAGGCGAAAGAGAAAACAATTTGATTCAAACTCATTGGAGGGTGGTTGGAAATAGCCTGAATTGGCCACTAATGAATTGGGATGCTATTTTGACACACAGGTAAAGGCAAATAGGAATCTGTAAATACTAGGCTCAATCAATCTGTTTTTATTTCATAACATCATATTTCATTGTGCTTTACAGAGATATAAGAGGAGAAGTAAATGCAAGTATAGTGAACATGATCAAGTAGTCACTAAGTTCCAGAAATAAACTACATTAAGCTCACAAATCATAGCTGAAGAGCTCATTAAAAAGCACTTTGAACTTCAAGCATTTGGAGGAGTTGATCAATTTGCAATAGGCTGAAACTTTCTTAAAGGAGAGCAGGGGGGAGTCACAAAAGTCCCCATCTTGGCACTTTCCTACCAGATAAAAGAGCCAATCAGGACCACGGTGATTATCCTCTTATCAATCCACCGATAAGCGCCTTGGACAAATGCAGAACCATAATCTCAGCTTTTAGAAATGCAGGTGAAAATGCAGATTTCAGTTTTCAATTCAAGTGTTTCTCAAACAACAAGCATTCATTTGTGGCTAAATTTCAGATCTAATTCTCTTCAATCATGCTCTGGCACGCGGCAGGAGATTTTTTGCAGCAGCTACGTTTGATTAATCAAAACATGAGAATCGCTTTCTGAAGAAGAGAAAAGTAATTTTCATGAGAGCCAGGCGATTCTCGTTTCCATGCCTACACTAATATTCACCAGAACAACAGTATATAGAAATCCTTGCACAAACTTTGGCTTCTTCCGCCTTTAGCTGCCCCCAGCCAGCCAGCTCCTGCAAAACCATTTGATCTCCTGCTTTTTTAGAAGAGCTTTTCTTCCTGGTCATTTCTGTGCTCTTGGGAGCCAGTATTTCTCTGGTCCCACAATGATTTGTTCTTCTTGCTGCATCTCTGACTCATTGTCATTCTAAACTGATTTGTGTGTGTTTTATTACTTTATTTATCTTCTCAACCCCCTAGGTTTTGAAACTGTCAATGTAAAAATGTCAGTGATATTTCTGGAGATTCTTCTAAGTCTCAATTTTCCCACTATCTTTGTATAGCCTTATTGTAGCAGTTGAACTATTACAAATGGGTCTGATATAGTTAGTGGAAGTTTTCTTCATGTCTGGATACTTCTAAACCTCTTTTACCAGTAGTACTGTATGCACAGTCATATGCTTTCTCATACACATCTATCTATCCTGTATAAACCAAAATGGGTAGTTTCAATTCTTGTGGGTTGGAAAAAATACAGACAGGTTTTACAACAGTTTTTCTAGCTAGTGAGTGAGGAGGATTATAGACAGTCTATCCTAAGTAAGCTTATATGTAAATATACCTTTATTTAATCGTATGGAATTAATCAATTTCCATTAAATTCATGTGACGTTTACACTGTTATGTGCTTTTTTATACTGGAGATAATTTTGTTACAGAGATAGTTCTACGGAAGACTGAGATGCCTTGGGACCTTCTACACAGTGGTGTGCTGCCCACGGTCATTAACTGGGACTCTAACAAAAACACTATCGCATTAAATACAGTGTGAGAGTGCTATTTAGTATTTAAAACATGCAGACTAAAGCAGTCTAATCAATCCCTTTAGCAAGGAAAGTGATCGTGTTTCATTAGGTGACCAATAAAAATAAACTGCAGTGGGGTGAGATTAGTACAGTGTTTGTTGATAGCACTACATTAGCTATAATAAAATGATATTCTGCATGCATTATACACATTTGAAAAACATACATAATTACTATTTTCTCCTGAAGTTGAATGTTTAGTGGGTGTGCAACACTGATTGCAATTTATTTCTTATTTCAATAAAAATGCATGTTTGGATGCATGTTCTCCGAATGAAGCACACCTCTAACAAGCACAAAAGCTATTTTTATTTTAATCAGAGGTTTTTATTTTCTTTTTAAAGACAATACATTAATGGGAGAGTAGCTGTAACTCTGCTTTGAAATTTTATAAATTTAACACTCTTGGGGTGTTACATACAAAATCAAATATGTCAAAATCTTATGAAACTGGTACTGTAAGTAGCTTGTACAGTATATGAAACAAGCTGCATTATTTATTTGTATTAAACTGTGGTGTGAATGCTTATATGCGAAATATTAGAAGGTACAGTAAACTGTAAAAGTTTTCTATTTTTTGGTATGATAAAATCAGGCACTCGACATATTTTGACATGGTTTGCTTTCTTATCAATATAGTCTACAAGTCTTTTAATGGGGGCAGCTTATTAATTCATTTCAATGCTTGAGTTTTAATGGGATTCAGTGCATGCAGGGGGCTCCCAAGGAGTCATAATCTAAACGACAGGGAGGACTGATTGCTCAGCTTCTTCTCCCCATCTGTGGACTGCTGTGGTGTATGATATTTCAGTCCTGAGGCGCTGCAATGTAGTCCAGTTCTGTTAACAGTTCTTTCTGCTAACAAGGACTCAGACCTTTTTAGTGGCTTGAATGGAGAAAAGAGATGTTTTGTTTAAGTCCCAGTCCTGCAAGGGTTGTAGTGATGCTCTATTTCAGTGGCTTTTAAGACATTAGAAGACATTATTCAGATGTCTGCCAGGTTGGAGGGCTAAGTTAAGTCCCCATCGGATCTAATCTATATGTCGTATGGGTCTCCAGATCTGATCAGTCAAAAACATTAGACGTCCATGTGCTCACATAGTAAATTGGAAAAGGCGTGCAAAGTTCTTGTGCTGACAGTGGAAAGCATCGATGCTGATAAAGTTGTGAAAAAAGTACGGTATTATACATCTGCTTTAAATCTAGTTCCCTTTGAATTGTTTCCCCTGTGAGACCTGAAAAGGCTCCCCATTTGTGTTCTAAGTAGCTCAGGATTGCAGGAGGAGAAACTAGGTACTTTGTCTGGTACAGCCTGAGCTTCAGTGACCTTGGAAAAATCACTTTCTGTCCAAAATTGGTTTGTGCCAGTGAGTAATGAACTGAAAGTGCAGAGGGGGAGCAGCATCCCAACTCACAGGAGAAGCTGATGAAGATCTGATATGAATAGAGGGTGGATATGGGTTACAGAGGGCTGAATATTCAACTAGCTGTGGCCTAGTGAATTCTAGCCAGGGGCCATAAACACTGGCCTGAGTGAATCTCAGCTTTCTGAACTTCTTCATTTTACTAGAATGCCAATAAAGAAAAAAAGGGAGGTAAATAAAAGAAAGGTTCTCATTTAATGAACTGTAACCTGTTTTCTTTCCTGGAGCTTTATTGTTTCTAATTGAACAGTGTTTAAACCCACATAGCCGTGGCTTGTTCTCACTGAGTTGGCGTGGTGTTGCAGAAACAGAACCGTGTGTTAGATGAGCAAGACCATGGTTGCTGTCTTCCTCTGCCCTTCACTCTCTGCCCTCTGCCCTCTTGTGTCCTGAAACCTCATTGCGAAAGCCCTGCTTTCCTGTTTGTAAATTTGCACTTCCTCCAGATCCCACTCCTGTTGTCCTCCAAGTTACTAAGTAAACACAATGTGCTCAAATCTGAGCACTTATTAGGGTAGGCATGGTAACAGCTGTCCTTCGAAATAATTATAAGACTTTTCTCCAGAATTTGCGTCTCATGTTTAGATCCAACACGGCCGTGGAAAAATAAAATCTGCACATTATATTCTGAATGTACGGAATGCTGTGCCTGTACTAAAGTGCTCATGGATTAGAGCTCCTGGAATTTCTTAATTTGCTTTTGTAGCTTTTCTTTTCCTTTTTTTGTGTGTTTGTTTTTCAAAGCAGGAGGGAATGCTCTTTTACATCACAAATTCTGCTTTGTTATACTTTAGATACAACTAAAAAGAATTCTCTTTAAGAAATGTAAACAGTGCTAATTGCTGCACTACATTGCTAATGGACACTCCAGCAGAATTATATTTTGCGGTTGTAGTAAACATTCAAAGCATTTTTGTTGTACAGCACTTTGTACATCCTGCCAGGCTATCAGAGCCATGGAACATTAAATAATTTCTCTGAAATCTTTTTAAGCAGTATAGCCTTTGCATGACCGAACGTAATATTGCAGTTCTATTTGGTTAGACCCTCATACAAACACAATCCTGCAGTTTTGCCATGTTCTGTGATGTTTTTATGGCATATCTTCCCAACTGCTAGCACTGCAGTGGAGGACCTATACACATTGCCCACCTGTCAGTTGGGTCTTTTAACTGTTACACTCCTAGGCAGAACATAACCATATGGGAATCTTGGAACAGGGCTGTAGCCCAAACAACCCTGGTGTTATGAAATCACTTTCTGTCTCTGCTCTCTGGTTCATCAGGGCCTTTGTCTTTTTCCCTCCTTTTTTTGTTGCAATCTTACGTTTCAAGGGATCCTACAGCGTGAACCAATAGCTAAAATTCTTCCATCCATCCAAGAGCTCTCCCATCTTTTCCCAAAGAAGCAAACTGGGACTGAAGTATTCACTTAGAGAGCAAACTGTAACCCCTTCATACTTTTAGAATTAATCTGTTCCCTAACAGCTAGGAAATGCCTTCATAATAAAACCATACTGGATTTAGCAAACACTAAATCGACAGGTGAGTACTGAGCCTCCCTTACTCACTTCAGCACTGACTTAAAAACTGGTCTTCTCTGAGAGACCTTCTGATTTTAGTAAACTTTCTGCAGTAAAACCCAATTGAAACCAGCTCCATCTTATCTCCCTATTGCAATCACTTATAAATGCAAAGGAACAAGCAAAGGTTTATTCCATGCTGAAAAGAAAAGAGACGACATTTCGTGTTCCTTTGCAGCCTGCACATGCTGACGCAGCAACCTACTTGAACTGAACCACATATGAATGCCTGTACTGTTTTCTCTGTAAATTGTCCTCAAAACTGACAAGTAGAGCTCAGAGAGAAAGCTTCTCCATTACAAGGAGATAGCTGATAAACACTTGATGTTCACTTCGGTCTCTGCTGGGCAATGTTTGTAACAGCCCATTAGGTTCCTTGTGCTTGGCTGTGTATCAGCCAAGCCCTCCTCCACTTGCCTTGCATGGCTAATGAAAGTGGAAAAACTAAGACGGGGTTTAAAAGAGAGCAGGCCATTCAGCGTATTTTAGTCTAGTTACCTTATTAAGCAGCATGGTAAGTTGATTGAAAAATATGCCTCAGCGCCATTCTGAGAAGAAGGAATGCCACCTATTTTCACCCTTGAACACACAAGTCCTCCGGTATGCAGCCCCATCTAAACCTGAGCAATTTCTTGGCCAATGAAGTCCCTCTCCAAGTCACAGGGCTTGGTTGTGAAGCAGATCTTGAGCCTGAGTGATGGACATCTTCAAGCAGCTGGCACTCTGGCAGCTGCCCCAACTGGCTGGGCAGCAGCAGGATACCAGCTCGGGGTGGTATACACGTGAACAGTAAGCTCTCACTTTTAGGAAATGTGCTGTGAACTGTGGGACTATAAGGACCACCTTTGATCACTTCCTATCCACTAGTGCTTCTGTGGTCTGACATGATGGTGGTGCAGATATAACAGGATAACAGTGAAGGTGACTGGTGACTGTTTTAAAGTGGAAAGCAGAAAGACTTTCAAATGAATGGAATATACTACACAAGTACACAACAATAAAAGTTTTTAAAAAATAAAAAAATAATAAGTCAGAATAAATCATTGCAAATGCCGTACTTTTTTCCTTTATAATTAAAGGAAAAGCCTTAAGGACACAGATTGTTTGTTTGGGTTTTTTTCCAGAAGCCTGCTTAACAGCAGAGTTCAACTCACTGTTCTTAGGATCCCCGGCACGCTGAAATTTAAAAGAAGGAACAAAGCCTGTAAGCTCCTGTGTTTGCGCTAACTGACTAATTTCAGAATCCATCCATAATGTAGCAGCCCATTTTGCAGCACAGCAGCAGATCTGTATATCTGGGGTTTGTTTATTTCTTTTCTTTTCAAAGACCTTGCTGGCTGTGATTGCAGTGTTCCCACGGGTTCATGATTCAGATGCCCTGTGTGGCAGCAGACATTTCCCCTGCCTGCTTCTCTTTTATTCTTTCTTTTGCCTAATGCCTTATGTGCTCCTGCTGTCCCATACGGTAAGGGTAGTTTCATAAGAGCTATGATGTAGTTAATCCAATCAATCCTTTTATAGCTTCTTTCTGATTTTTTTAATTAAACTAACTACCTAGGATTGTAACACAATTACACTAAACCTTATAGCTGTTTCAGTTTGGAATGCTCCTTGATTGCTATTTCCTTTCTCTCTGGTTCCCTGGAGAGTGCTCTTGCTACATCCTAGCCTTTTAGAATGCCACACCTTTGCTTTACTTTTACTTTACTTTTACTTAGCCACTGAAGTTGTTTGAGCCTGGTCAGTACCTGGATGGGAGACCTTCGGGGAAAAACTAAGGTTGTTGCTGGAAGAGGTGTTAGTGGGGCCAGCAGGGGGCGCTCACCCTGCAGTCCATGTGGGTCCTAATGCCCCAGTATAGTGACGGGGACACTATACTGTAAACAGGCGCCATCCTTCGGATGAGATATAAAACCGAGGTCCTGACTCTCTGGTCATTAAAAATCCCAGGGCGTTTCTTGAAAAGAGTAGGGGTGTAACCCCTGCCTCCTGGCCAAATTTCCCATTGGCCCTTACCAATCATGGCCTCCTAATAATCCCCATCTATGAATTGGCTTCATTACTCTCCTCTCCTCCCCTCTGATAGCTGATGTGTGGTGAGCATTCTGGCGCACTATGGCTGCCGTCGCATCATCCAGGTGGATGCTGCACAATGGTGGTGGTGGAGGGGAGTCCCCATTACCTGTAAAGTGATATGAGTGGAGTGTCCAGAAAAGCGCTATATAAGTGTAAGCAATTATTATTATTATTATTATTATTATTATTATTATTATTATTATTATTATTATTATTATTTTGACAGCTGGGACTCATGGAGAAAGATTGTCTAGAAGTCTAGAGCAGATCTCTCCCATGATCTAGAGTTGCTGACCAAATGAGAGGGCTCACCTGTGATCTAGAGCGACAAACCAAATGAGAAGGCTCACCTGTGATCAAGAGCGATGAACCAAATGAGAGGGCTCACCTGTGATCTAGAGCGACGAACCAAATGAGAGGGCTCACCTGTGATCTAGAGCGACGAACCAAATGAGAGGGCTCACCTGTGATCTAGAGCGACAAACCAAGTGAGAGGGCTCACCTGTGATCTAGAGCGACAAACCAAGTGAGAGGGCTCACCTGTGATCTAGAGCGACAAACCAAATGAGAGGGCTGACCTGTGGTCTGGAGTGACGAACCAAATGAGAAGCCTCACTTGTGATCTGGCGCAATGAACCCACTGAGAGGGATCTCCAGTCATCTGGAGTGGTAGCCCAAATGAGAGGGGTTTCCTGTGATCTGGAGTGGTGGACCAGATGTGGGGGCTGTCCCATGATCTGGAACCAGAGATTTAAAGGAACTGAAGTGGAGAAAAAGTGAGACCAGATGAGAGAGTTCTCCCATGATCCCACTTTGAATAGGCACCAGGTGTCCTCTGGCCAGAGTGAGCTTGGACTCTCTTTGTTCTTAATCAAAAAAGGTGGCAAACCACCTGTACTTCTTTACATTTTGTTCGTTTCATGATATCTAAGTGGTGAAAAAAATAAATTCCTTCTGTCATATGCTCAGGGTTTTAAGGGAGTTCCATCTTAGGGAGCCTGCAGGAAATTAGTCAAGAAACCTGGGCATTACAGTTCAAGCAACTCAGAAGAGCTCAACAGTATGAGCGTCAAATGTACTGTATTTCTTTTCATTATCTAGCAGACTCTTTTATCTAAGGCGACTTACAGGAGAGCTGCTGCAGAGTCTTACAATAGGACCTCTCTTTTATGCCTCTTCCAAAAGGATGGAGCACAAGGAGATTAATTACCTTGCACAGGATGGTATGCCATGAGTCAGTGGCTTGAACTGCTAACCTCCTGCTAACAAGGCCTTTGCTTAATCACCAGACTACCAGAACTGCAAATACATTTTTAAATCATTAAAATCTTTCTAGAAGGTTTCTTAAAATTAGTTGTTTTTTTTATTTCAAAGGTTTGTTGAGTGAACACAGCTCCCGAGCCAATCACCCTGCGAATACTGAAAGAGTAGGTTTCTGTCCATGTGACTACTGCACAGCAGTTTCTCAGTAAACTACAGTGTTCTCCACTGGGAATTAGAGGAGTGCTGTACTGACAATAATCTAAAAAATTCAGAACAAGAGAGTGCTGCTTGAAGGAAGAGATATTTTACCCCCCGCGCATTCTGTGATTATTTTCCTTTACACTTCACTGCAAAAGAGTAATTTTCTCAATGCAATTTTACAGTAAATTAATGTGCGAGCTCATTTTCTGTTTGTGAATTTAAGCGTTTTATTATACATATAGCATTCCACAAGACTGCAGAAACAGACATAAATTATGTTTGTACATACCCAACCATTTTGCTGCACATACTGCTGTATTGTTTTCATTTGAGATAAACTTGCCCATTTTTCCCAGCAAAGCACACTGAATAGTTGCTTTACTGTATGACACTTCTCAATTGTCTTGAGAACCTTGACTGTGTTTTCATCAAAACGCCGCTCCCAAGTGGCAGGACTAGTAAAGACCACTGCTTAGAGCACAGGTTGAACTCTCTCGTCCAGAGATCGATTAGCTTGACTAATCGACAGGGACTTTGGTTGACTGTAGTCGGTATTTCTCTAAGTGTGGTTCACAACATGCTCTTTGCTTTCAGGGTTGTTCAAGTTAGATGTAAGTCATGGATTCCTTGATTTGTTGTTCAGAGGTGAGCCCGGTGACACCTGTGACTTTTCAGCCTTTTGGAAGGGGCTGTGTCACTCACCTTTCAGAGACCTGAGCTGTGTTGAAGGTGTAGGCTGCTGAGAGTGAGCAAGGAAAACAATGGTAAGATGGCACACATTTGGAAAGTTCCTCATGTTTGCTTCTCTCCTGCTGGTAGTAGCCTTATAGAAGTGAGAGGAGTTTATGAAGAACTGCTGCATGCAAATTAGGGGAATAGGAGGGCATAGAAAGCAAGATTATTGGTAATTTTGTATTGAATTGTTCTTACCTTTCTGAGGGCTTTTTGCAGTAGCAGAGCCAAAGGACAGGTTTTCATATTACAGTTCATGATTAAGAGAGCACCAGGAATATTTAATAGAATATTGTTGTCAAAGAAATTGGGCATATTTTTCATTGCACTACATCTGTTATGTCAGTGTATGCATGTGTATATATGTGTGGGGGTAGGTGGGCAGATGGTTTTATGTTCCAAGCTTTAAATTGAAAATTAAGGGAAGATTAAAAAGACATAAAGAAAGAAAAACAGTCCTTTGTAAGAGCTGTCATGTAGATTTAGGCTATATAGTAGCTATCCATGTATCCATTTCTTTTGATCTTCTGAATAACAAATGGCATTTAACTTAAAACCGCGGTGCAGCTGTGCTCAAGAAAATGAGCTTTGCAGGCAGCATAAAGAAATGTTTACAGTTTAATTAGTCTGTTGCATTATTTAAAGAATAACTGCCTGTAGACATTTATGTTTTTGTGGAATAAAAACGACAAAACAAACAAAAAAAAACAAACACCAAAAAGTCCCCCATGGCACCCAAAGCGCATTAACCCACTTCACTATCAAGCCCCCAATTAATGAATAACCTTCATTTTTGCTGCTCGGCCTTATTGTGGAACAAATATGAACTCATTTCCATCCTGTCCCCTGACTTCCTCTTATCCCCAGAGCCCAGCGATGCATTGTACAGGGGAAAAATTAGTCTTGACATGTTTAATTGTGTACATTCGAAAAGAAATTATTTAACCAGGCCTGCAGTGACTGTGGAACTGAGTAGCTCATTCTGTTTTTTTTTTTCTCGTTTGAGTTTTCAACATGTGTTGCCACTTTGAAAATATAAAATTATCATGTTTCGCTCTTTCAGGGATAGGGGCAATCATTACTGAGAAGTCCAAAGTCAGTATCTTCCCCTCTGTGCCTTACGGTACCATTGTTAACAAAAGGCCAAACTCTCAGGCTCAGCTCATTTTGCAATCAAAAAGGCAATGTGTATGTACTGAGTTCTGCCCTTGCCAGGATTTGATCTTGGCCACTCAGGGGAAACAATAACTTCAGAGTCACACGACTCTGTTCCTCAGACAGAGAAATCATCTGACAGTCCCAGAGAATGGTTCTTCTGCCTTGGGAGAAGACAGTGCTGCATGGAATCCAAGGTGGTGGTGTCAACTTCTGTAACAAGCTCTGTACTGTATGATTAGACGTTATTTTGCCTTTTAGTTAAAGCATTTGAAATACTAAATAATGACAGGCACTAGATACAGAAGCACAGAGAGTGATCTGAGCAGCAAGTGCTACCCAGTGAATACTAGTGGCTGAAAACCAGAAAGTGAGCTTACAGAGGAGTTAGAGGTTCTCTGACAAAAAGACATTCAGCATGAGCAGAAACAGTGGATAGGTGGGATTAAAATACCTGGAAAGATGGTATAACATCTGAAGATGGAGATTTTGTTAATTACAGGAATTAACCATTAAATAGGAAAACTCCCCATGTTTGCATGGGTTTCCTCCAGGTGATCTAGTTACCTTCTATAGCTCAAAGCTATACTGGTAGATTAATTGGCTTCTGAGAAAATTGGCCTGGTGTGAGAATGTGTGTGTTTGTCTATGTGTGCCCTGCGAGGGCTGGCATCTCATCCCAGGAGGCATCCTTGCCTTGTTCTGGTGCTTGCTGGGATAGGCCCAAGCTCCCCCACAAGGCTGTATTAAATAAAGTGGTAAGAAAGTGGAGTTTGATTGCTTCTTCTGTGGAGCTAACATATATGTAGTTTTAGGTTTCTCTATGCCAAGTGCTATCACAGACTAAAAGATTTCAATTGTTGGAAATTTGCTTTCAGCTCTTAAAATGCTGCATTTAAAATTGGTATCAATGTGTCAATATCTGAGTGTCAGAACATACCTCATTTGGGTACATCATCAAAATGTAACCAAGGGGACTTCAGCAGAAGGAAAAAAAACAATCATTGTGGTAGAATTGGATATACTGTAATTTTACACCTGCATCTGTTTGTCATAAATTGATCACCTAATAAGAGCCTTTTAATGAGAAATAAGGGAACAAACTAAACACATTGAGGAGAGGCTTAGTTTTAAACTAAGGTCTGAACACAGAAACAGTTAAAGCCATGAATTAGCACCAGTGATTAACTGCTCAGGTGGAACGGAAACTTACAGACGCTGGCATCCCTCAGGACTGAGGTTGGAAACTACTGAGCTAGGCTATAGCTCATATCCTGATCCATCGCCTGGCTGGTGCTGCTCTGTTTTGAGTGTTTTCAAAAATATTACTGTAATAACGTTATAATCGTATTCTTTATTCATTAAATTATTGCCTTCTCAAAGGCAATTTCAGTTATTCTGATTCTATAAAACATCTATGATTGAACCCACAGACGTCAGAGCGACGGATTCCATTTTTTACGTCTTCATTAAATAAGCGCAAGTTCAATAATCACACACCAGTAAGCATAATAAATAATGGATCGGAAAGTACTGCAGAAAACTGAAGGCTAGAAAAAAAGTCTGTATTGTGTCTGTGTAATCTGTCGGAGCATATTGACAGGCAGGTCAGTCGGGTTTATGGATTTAAACAAAGCCTAAAATGGGAATACATATTATTAGCAGGAAGTCATTTTATTTTTATAGTCAATATTATTAATTTATATCTTTCTATTATAATTTGGAATTCATATTTGTTGGCATTTCAGAGTTTTTTCACAGAGCATTCACCTGACCAGTAGGTTAATAAAACCTTAGTGGTTGTGATTATACAAAGCAATATGCTATTAAGCCTGTACCTTTTAGTTTCTTCTAATTTAAATGCCATACAGTGCCATGGCAATACAATATCTCTTCCTCATTCTCCTTTCATTTAAATGTGCACTTGTGGTGGTTTCCCATGTTGCTTTTTTGTGGTTTGTTCATTGCAATTGGGATCATTCTTGTGAGGCATTTGGATTTTTCTGATGCAGTTGGGCTATCCTAACCTGTCAGTTTTTAATATATCTTATCATCAGAGGTCACTATTTGCATGAGATACACCTATTTTCTATTTTTTTTATTCTTGCAATGCCCAAAATTTCATTCATTTAGGTGGAATTCAGTTTCTAGGACCATTGCTCTCTGTGCTTGTAATACTTCTGTCTTACATGGGACTTTAACAACAGCTGACCTGCCACTAGAGGCAGTCAAAGGTCTCTTTCATTCACAATTAGTAACACTAGGTGATATTAGTTAATAACACTATTAGTAATGGGTTAAAAATGGACACAATAGCATGGTAATGATGGGTGGATTTGTCAAATAAAGAGTGCTGGTTAGTGGTTGGATGTTTGTATTTCCATAGCACAACAATATGATGGGTTTAATGTGCATTATATTCAGATCTCTGGACCTACCTTTTTCAAGAGTAGGTTCTGTCTCAACATTTTGTCCTAAGGACTGTTACTAAATGTTTCACTATCGGTTTTACTATTCTCTTCATTTTGCTATATGATAAGAAGAATAGTTCTAAAGAAGAACCTGTCTTTTTGCCTCAAAAGAACCAACACATTTGCACTTTCTGGTAGCTTGGATTCAAGCCTTATGTACCGTAGAGACTGATACAGATTTTCAAGCAGAGGGTGATATTTGTGTAATAC
Organism: Lepisosteus oculatus; assembly: GCF_040954835.1. Lineage (NCBI taxonomy): Eukaryota > Metazoa > Chordata > Actinopteri > Semionotiformes > Lepisosteidae > Lepisosteus > Lepisosteus oculatus. The sequence continues at coordinate 35,448,723 of NC_090700.1, forward strand.
TACTTGCTTTGAAATGTTTTAAGAACAGCGGATGATTCCACACTGTGAAGGAGTGTTTCCTTAAGGTTAGGTACTCAATAATTGTATCTCGGTGCTAAAACCTTCATGAAATGCATTCATCGGCTATCGCTATAGCCGATGAAGATAGTCTTTCATGATTGCAAATGTAAGTGATAAGTTATCAGTATGGGCACACTTTCTGGTAGATATTGTTTTTTGGAAGGTATCTGATCATGCATACTGCACAGTCTGATCCTTGTGCTCTCTCTGCTATACTCCTGTCTTGCTTGTACACTCTGATAACTTTTGGGTTTCAAACTGCTGAGCTCCTTCCTGCTCCATACTCCTAAAGATTGCCCAACCAAACACCAGACTAAGCCTAATGTGGAAAGACTAGATGTGTCAATCAGTGTCAAACAAGTGATGAATTAAATTGACAGCTCTCCAGTGGCCAGCCCTGCAGTGACAGTACACAGTGCAGTACAGAGCCTGCTGTGTGTGCAGGGTGGATGTGTGCTAGAAGGCTTGAACTGAAACACATTGTGAAATAACTAATGTGTTGCAGGAGGGGAGAAAAAGTCAACTTTTTCTCATTTCTGCTCTAAAAAGAAAATTTTATTAAAAATGTGCAGGATGTGTCGAGTTATTTCAGGCTTAGTTAAGCACTGACAGACACTTCATTTGGAGCGTTTAATATGTGGTATTAGTAAATTGTTTTTGACAGCGTGCTGAGAAATGGCTCCAGATGTCACCTCTATGAATCTGGGGTTTAATGAAAATGAAATACCTAAATGAATTCTAGGAGGTGAGGAGGTCAGCTGCAGTGAGTGTGGCTGGTGGTGAGTTCAGGTTGGTTCTCCGCTGTCCTCCCTGAAGCAGCATATGAATCCTGCACGGTTTTCCTGTGTATGCAAGCTTGAGTTAAGAATAAAGGTGAAGCTGAGCCTGAGGGATTCAGATAGCAAGTAGACTCAGAATGGTACTGAAAATCTATCTACTCCTATATTGTGTAACATACAATTGAGGAGAAAAAGGCAGAAAACTGCAAACAAATGTATTTGATGTTAATACACAATAATGTTTAGATTTTATGGCAGTCTGTGCCTGAAGCTTCCAGGCTAAGGATCAACTGTCTTACCACAAGGACAAGGCAGCCATACCTCCAATATGGAGTGAGCCAACAAGCTTCTGAATGACAGAATGATGTAATGATGCAAAGCGAGAAAAAGTGGGAAAATAATTATCTCCTTTTCCACAGAATCAAAATTTAGTCAGCAGCATGACTTGTAGGCTTCTCCCATTTCTAACCATTTGCCAATCCACTTATCTATTTGTGGTTTTGGGTGTGTGACATAAGAACCTTTATGGACAATTGTTACATTAGTGTTTTTGTGTAATTCTTGAATTAGTTCTCTTACTTGTTTTATTAAATTTTGATTGTATTGTAAATCATAATTTGTAAAATTCTTCTCTTCTTTTTCTCAGTCAAATCCAGAGTTCATCATCTGAAAATGATGAGCAGTCCAGTACAAAAAAGTGTGAATTTTAAAACCAGGGTAGTTAAGCTCAGGTTTTACAATAAAGTATTTGAGATCTCAGTTAGAATGCAGTCTCAAGTTTTAGTTTCTATGCTATAAATAGGATCGTATTGCCTCAGAGTTTAAATGACAAAAATGATTCCTGGTTTCAGGTGATTGTCATGCATGGATGGGTTAAAGAAGATAAATCAGTCTAGAACAGAGGTTATCTAGAGGAGATTTTATCCAGGTCCGTAAAACATAAGGGGTATAGATACTGTAGGTTCAACCCAGTAAAATACTTCACTCTCAGCAGTGCAATAAGGACTTGGAATCACTGAAAACTAAAAGAGAATTCATTTAGAATGGAAAAGAAGATATTCTTCTTCATGCAGAGTTTTGAATCTGAAACAGGTTTCCTGGGTATGTGGAATGCAAATAACTAAAGTATAAGAAACAATATAAACTAACAAGCAATATTTCTGGAAATTGAGTTTGTGAACACTTTTGCCTTACAGAACACTACTACAGTTTATCAATTAATAGATCCTGTAAAAAATAGGTATCACAAGAATAAACTTTGTTTGAGACCCACATTCTGGACTCTTTAACAAAACAGCTGTATCCAATTTTATAATTGCACATCTACTAACCTACCAAATGAGCAAGATAGCTCGAATGGCTTCTTCTAATTTGCAATTTTAAGTTCAAATGAAAAAATGAAAATTTAATGAACTAATAAGTCATTGCATTGGAAGCTTTTCAAGGTTTTAATCAATTTGATAGATGAGCATTTTAAGTTTATATAATTTAACAATTAAAAGGAATCCTTAAACAGAGCTTAAAACAAAAAAGTTCTAGTTACTGTATGGGGATCCTAGGATATATAGACACCTTCAGCATCCTGGTCTCCTAGAAAGCCCAATCTAGCTAGGCACCATAGTTTTAGGTTCTGGTTTATACTGTACTCAGACAGCTTCACCTGGTCAGTTCCCCAGTTTATTTAGGATCAGTTACAATAGTGTGTGAGTAGGTAAACGCAAAAGGACTGTTTCAGAATTATAGGATCCATGTCATGTGAAGTTGACAAAATGTTTGTCATTATATGTCAGGACATGATGTAGGTATTAAAATTTTTAAAGACACTGACAAAGTCAACCCAACAAAACTCTTCAGAATAAACAGTGAACCAGAGGACATGAGTATAAATTACATGGAAACATATTAACAAATAAGAGTAGGTGACAAAAAGTTTTGGGAGTCTAGAATAAGTCTCCCCATTGAAGGAGTCTTTCAAGAATCAGATAGATGAAATCTTTGGATCAAGTACATTGGCTCAAGCCAAATGGCCTGCTCTCTTGTGTAACTGTTTTTAACATCAGTTACTCTAGTTATGCAATTTTGTAAAGGATTTTCTGACATTACGTTTATGGAACTCCAGTAAGAACATGGTCAGTTCAACAGAAGAGTATTATAGTCCAACTTAATCCCATTAATGGGATTACAACAATGTATCCTCTGGACACAGCACAGACATGCATCTTTAGTTTGGCTGTCTTTAACAGAAACTGCAATCGCAAAACAGATATACAATAGTTCCTCCACCACAGATGAAGCTTATTTATTGCAGAGAGCATTCAGATGCAAGATGAGATTTGATGAAAAGCACACAGACTGAGAACCCCAAAGGTCACATTCAGAAGAATAGAGTTTCAGCCTGAGACCAAGCATCAAGAAGGTCACTCCATTAATCACATCCAAGCTTCTCCCTCTATCTAATGATTAAGATAGCATCATTGATTGAAAGCAATAATTAATTCACAGGACTTTATGTGAAACTTGCTAAGGACATGTTTAATTTATTTTTAATTACACATTAACTTATGCCACTTGACTTCAGGGCATATATGGGAAACACATCCCATTCTCAGTAAATTCTTGCTTTACCCTTCCAAAATTGCTAGCATACTGGTCATAGTAGATATGCAATTTTTCAATCATGGCACAAAATACAATACATAAGGTTTTAAAAATGCAAAACCTTGAAGCAAAATGTAGACAGACAGTAGATAAGGTGATACAGGATTTCTATTTTTAAACTAAAGAGTTGTAAGTTACAAATTACATATTCAGTTACAATAATAGTCAGCAGTGCTCTGAGTAAAAAAAAACACAAAGTCTTATATTTTTGTAGCTGCTTCCTCTTGGTTATGGATCGCAGGCCGTTTATGATAAAAGGAGATGAAACTAATTGAGAGGAACACAGGAACAATGACTATGATTTTTTCACTATTTTCAAATGTGAATATAAAGATAGATGGCACAGGGGCACGATTGTTAGTGCTACTGCCTCACAGGTCCGGGTTCCTGGGTTGCATGCCGGCCTCTGCCATCTCTGGGTTAATGGGGAGCTTGCATGCTTTCCTTGTGTCTGTAGGAAATTTCTCTGGGTGCTCCAGTTTCCTCCCTCTTCCCAAACTAGGGCTGGCTGGGTTTGATGGGCCATTCTACTTTGCCTCTTTTTTCGTGGCCCTTTCATGGACTGGCATCCTGCTCAGAAGGAGAGCAGCCATGTGCTCTTCATTTTGCCTAATGCTTCTGGAATGGATCCCAGCTTGCCACACCCCTCAACAGGACAAGCAGCTTAATGATAATGGATGGGTGGAATAAACAGTACTCATAGTTCACTTCAATGTAAAATGTTTTGCTATGTTTAGCAGTAATATTTGCTGTCACAGCGAGTTGTTTGCACAGTGGGTGCCCTCCTAAGGGAGAGGAATAGTCAGTTTTATCTTGAATGTGATCTGAGTTCTGCACAGGGTCAGTGCTGCCTTGTCCAGGAAGGAGGAAGATGAGTGTTTGGTAAAGTGCATACAGTACCTGCTTCTAGTTTCCCAGCATAAAGTGAACAAGACAAAACTAACACTTAGATGGTCTGAAATCTTGGATGGAATAAAAATTCCTAGGAAATGGAAATGTGACCATTACAGGACCTCCAGCTTTGCAGAGTGCATTGAGGGAATGCACAAATAGTTTTGAGGTTGTTACCCAAGTTCCGGAAAGAGGACAAACCATTATAAACCTAAGGCTAGTCAAAACAGGAGGGATGCATATTGCTTTGCTACAGTGTTAATACTTTTACACCCCTGCCTCTGTATTTTCAAGTTTACTAAATGATATTTATCAACCTTATGGCCAGCATGTCAAAGCTACAATATTATGTTGGACATTTTACCCCTCAAATTACTTAAAACAATGGCTTTTGTTCTGAATCCCCTTGTTTGAGACATTGAAGTCTTCCTCGCTAAATATTCAATGAGGGAAAAGGCCAAAGCAGTAGTTTTGCATGAATGCGCTGAGCCTTTAAGTCCCTCAAGGAAGGTGAAAAAGGTCTTTGGAGATTTATAGACCACCTTTAGAAGCTGAAAACCATATTTATCAGCACTAAGTCACTTTGGCATTGATGAAGTGGCACTAACAACATGCAGAAACGGTGATTAATTTTGGGGAAAATTTCACTCATTCTTATCTATTAGCTGAATCATTACGATTACTTTTCAAAGAGATGAGGGCCAAAGTTTAGGCTGAGAGGGTTAATGTGCTTTTGGAGTTTGTGTGCAGTTTGTGGCCAACTGACAGGTATAAAATCATAACACATTACAGGCCAGTAATAAAGAAAAAATATTGCCTTTGGAAACTGGTTACTTAAATGACACCAGATTACTGTCTTTGCACTGATTTTAAAGCAATAGATATTAATATCACTGATCAATGTAAGATTAAAGATGCATAGCCCATCTCACTCACCTTAAGTCTCTCTTGGCTTTTATCTTTCAATTAAAATGATTTATGGCTCTTATTTTGTGCAAACACCAAGCAGACACACAGGTGCTGGAAAGGACAGCAGTTAATCTTGTTTGTGTGTGTGCATTAACGATAAGTTGTCTATCAGCTGTTGCCTTGTATAGTGTTGTATTAGAACACTTTTTTTAGATCTTCTTTTCTATTATTAATAATTGGATTTGCATAACTACAGCAACATGTTGTAAAAAATCTTCAGGGGGGCAGTTATGCTCTGTGTAGAGAATTGTACACTGTCTAGGACTCAAGAGGGTGATGTTACTGCTGTAACACTGAGCACCGGTATACATGAATAGAAAAGATGGACAGATTCATGGGTTTAAATCAGGCTTTGGAAGTTCCATTGGATTATATTCGCATCAATTTGGTGGGTGCAAATGAGGAAATAATTCACAGACAAAAACACAGCTGAAGATTATTTTGATTTTCGGTTTTGTTTCTAACGTGAATCACTGTGAATCTGCATAATGCATGATGTAACTTTCATTTACAATAGTTACTAGAAAAAGATTCAGGAATGTGTTTATTCTTCTTTACAAAGTGGATTCACAATGTGCTCATGTAACTCAGGGTTGTCTATTAATTGCACAACCTGGTTATCTTTCAGGGTTATAATAGTCCACTGGTATTGTGTTCCGTAGTGAAGCTCAATTGAACTGAGACACCAGTCGTTACAATTATACTGTTTTTCCTGGAACAATTGCATAATCATTTCCCAGGTCGAATACAATGGGCGTATGTAATAAGTAGTTTAAAATCTGTGTAGTCACTGGGTACTTGAATCTTTCATCGTGCACTCTGATGTGATATAGAAATGTTTTCAGAAGGCTTGTAACCATTGTCACTGAACACGCTTTCAGTCATCTCCTGTCCCATAAGCATGACGGTGATATTGCAGCCATACTCCACAAATCACTGTAACATTATCAATGCTGTCTGCACCTCTCTGTGGGTAGGAGAGACCAGGGGAGATGATAGAATAATAATCGTTAAAGCCTGCTTTTATGGCACTAAATGCTCTGATTTAACGCTGTGCTGGGCTTTTTATCCCGTTGATTTAATTTGCTCTGGTACATCTTCCTTGCGGTTTGAGGATCTGAAAGGTAAGCTATAGATGAGGGGCATATATCAGATTTGCATTGCTGTGCAAGGAAAATGATTCAGCCAAGTTAAATATGCAGTGTTGGTTTGTTTGTACTGTGTGTCCGGCTTTAATGTTATTAGCCTGGACTCAGCAGGAAAAGTTCAAGTTTTGGGACAGATGAACAGCAGTCTCCTCTGAAAGATACTGTATACAGATCTGTATGTATTAACACACTGTGACGTGTAGAAAACCTGATCTGTGCTCAAGGTTGTTGTTGAGCTGGAAAAATCTTGCAACTCTGAAGCATGACCAAATTGCTTACTATTTTTTGAGATGTCAGTGACTCACAGCATAGCTGCATTATGTACTGTAACATTCTGAGTAAAACGATGACCTACACAAATGTCTTTGGGCATCAAAATTCTCCTTATAAGAACTAAAGAAATCGAGGCTGTCTGTGCAATATCACTTCATCCCTGCAGTTTGTGTGTGCATCAATAATACAGTATGTGCAATATAATACTTAAATTTGTTTCTAAAACATGTGTTCATTTAACCACCAACTGCATAATGTGGATTTTGTGCTATTTTTTGTTCAGAATTTTGATTCCGTCTTCCTTTAAAAACAGGAAAATTTGTTTTTTCTTTCTATATTTTCTGTCTTTTACACAAGTTAACCAAAAGCCTCAGAACTTGATAAGCAGGCAGTGTATCGTGTAGTGCTCTGCACTTTTCATTCATTATGGTTTGAAGGAGGGAAGTGATGCTATTTGTTGAAAGGATAGTTGTTTTTACGGGGCAGGCCTGCTCCCGCTCACAGGATGTGGGGAAGGGCGGGTAGTGTCACAAATGATCGGCAGACGAATCGGGAGAATGAACCCTGTGCGGCACCTCAGTGGTTAGGAGACAAAGGGAAAAGATCCAGTAGCTTGCAATTCAGGAGAGGGCTAGGTGAGAGATGTGGTCAAGGGTGATTCCGTAGTTCTTATCCAAAAGGGCATAGAAGTGGCTTCCGATCCAGGAGAGGGTTAGGCAAGAGATGTGGTCAAGGGTGATTCCGTAGTTCTTATCCAAAAGGGCGTAGAAGTGGCTTCCGATCCAGGAGAGGGCTAGGCGAGAGATGTGGTCAAGGGTGATTCCGTAGTTCTTATCCAAAAGGGCGTAGAAGTGGCTTCCGATCCAGGAGAGGGGTAGGCGAGAGATGTGGTCAAGGGTGATTCCGTAGTTCTTATCCAAAAGGGCGTAGAAGTGGCTTCCGATCCAGGAGAGGGGTAGGCAAGAGATGTGGTCAAGGGTGATTCCGTAGTTCTTATCCTAAAGGGCTTTGAAGACTTTGAAAGGACGGTGAGGTAGGAGCTCGGAAGTGGCGACCACAACCGGGCAAAGAACAGAGGGTTTTAGAGGGTATAAATATTGTGAGAGGAGGAAGGTGCGCTGACAGGTGGAGTGTCGTGGTTGGTTGATTGACAGGAACGGTATCGTTTGGAAAAAGTGCTCAGGGCTGGAGTGTAATTAGCGTGAGGGCGCTTCTGTGTGGGAATCTGGTTGGATGAGGGCGTGACACGTAATACTCTTTCCTCCTATCTCACAGGCTTTATGAAATGAGCTACCTTTGCCTTTGTGTCTCTCCCACCCTCTCTTTCTCTCCCTCTCTCTATCCTTGTACAGAACGATGTCACAGCCATCCTGGCTAATCAGGGGAGGGAAGTCACTCATTCATGAGTGGCAGAAGAAATTGAGCATCTCCCCTTCAGTTAAATTGCTTGTTTCAGTGCAGTTAAATATTAATTATGTGGTGAAAAGATACTAAGAGCATCATTTAAAAATTTGATTTGATTACACAGAACTGGGGTGATGGAAGGGGTGAGTGAATAACTGCACTTCATTTTAAAGTGCTGATATCTTTTTTTTCTATGCTTCAGCCTGTATGTGAGGATTTTTTTTTAATTCCTTTACATGTTTTAGCTGTGGGGAAAATATATTCCATATAATTATTTTCCTAGCAAGGGGAATATGGCGTTTCTCTCTTTAGCTTTGTTCAGTTTCTCACACTACCTAACAAGCTGTATTCATTTATTTCATTTAAGTATCATTTTGCAGAAAAAAAAATTAACCTCTGTGACTTTTTGGTAATTTGCTAGGAATGAGAACCTACGTCTTACTCTTGCTTAAAAGTAACTATTTTCTTTAAGAATTAGAATTATAACAATAATAGTAATAAGTGAGTTTTAAATTATTTAGGATTGAGACACCTACATAAAGTTTGCTAATTTAAAATCCATTTAGATTCAATGGTTTGTCTAATAACCCATATTTCTGTTGTGAAAATTAGTCATAGAGATCACAATATAAGCGGTTCATTACTGAAATGTCTCCCTCATGCAGTCGTTATCTAAATGTGTTTCAGTAGCAGTTAGTGAGCGATTTGTGTTTAGCACGCTGGCTCACGGTAGCTGAGCACCGTTCGTTTCTAATTGACCATGGGCGTTGATGTCTGTTGATTTTTACTGTTCGCCATGGGGTCCCCACCTCTTGGGAGATGTCAGACTTTGCTTAAGGAAAGAGTGGTGAGCAAGAGATCAGATTTCATTTACTCCCCTTTGGTGTTGCAATTACAGATGATCAAACACATTTGGGTCACCCTTGTGGCAAACCCACAGAAGAAAAATTTTCAGCGGGAAATTTCCAGCAAATTGATTCTTCCTTGGACATTATCAGTCTTTATGTTTTGCCAAATGAGGCTGCTTAATAACTAGAGTAACAAGATACAATCTGTTTCATTCCATCTGCCGTCCATCAAGGGAAACATTTACGGTTAAATATTAATTTCTTCTCTTTGTTTTTCATCTCTTCTCTTTAACTGCGATAAAATTCCTTATCTTTTTTGTTTTTTCTTCCCTTAATTTCATCAAGAGCCGCTAAACAACAGCATGCTTACTGATTAAAGGGAGAAAACAACTAGGCCAGACCAAGCTAAAAACAAAACATAATTAATGCCAACATTTTGTTTCTAGCAATGAAGGTAATTTCATCCTTGTTATTAAATCGAGAGGCAGATTTATTTTCCCATATATTTAATTGCTGTTTTACTGGTCTGTCAAAATATATATATAGAAGGAAATGAACACAAACTTTAATCAACTTGTGTTTTGTAGCTTTTTTCTTTAAAATAATTTAAGAAACTCCTGTTAATTATCCTTCATGTAGGGGAAGAAAGGACAAGGATTTAAGTTCAGCAGAACTCTTGTTGAGATACTGTTTAGAGCTGTTAAAGGGATGCATTAAATTATCCTTTTTTGATACATTATGGTGCTTCTTCACTGGTTATGATGCAGATTACATTTGAAAACATGCAGTGCACCTCATCATGTTCTCATTATGTGTCCTAGTGATGGTGTGCAATGGGCTTTGCATAGCTAACAGGGCTCAGGTCAAAGTGCTGGCACCTATTCAGTGGAAGAGAATAGTTCAGGCCATCAATGAGCCTGAAGGGCAGTGGGACTCAGTTTAAAAATCCTCTTAACTGCAAAGCCTTTGAAGTACTGAAAAAAAGCAACTGATATATTTGGATATTTTTGGCATTGGAGCATAACCTGTTGCTGAATGTGATGTAATAAAAAATATTTAAAACAAAAGCTCAAGGGACTAATAATAGTTCTTCTTCCTGTGTTCATATTCTGTTAGCTTCCTGAAGACCAGCTATAAAAGGATTTTTCCTCTGATGTTTAAAGGATAAAGAGAAAAGACTAGGATATAGAGAAAAGACTTTCAGTGGAACAACAGCTTGATCTCTCCTAAAGACCCACTGTCAGCGAGGATGTTAGGAGCTCCTGGTTGGACCCTATGCAGCGCTGAGACTGTAGGTTGTTGCTAGTGATTGGCCTCCAAATCCCAAAGGGAAAAGGCAAAAAGTCGTAGTCGAGGTAAAAGGAGTAGGTCGGGTATCCAAAAGAGTCAAGTCGAGAGTATCCAAATCCAGAACGAGAAGCGAGGCGAAGTCTAAGCAGGAGAAAACAAGGTCGGGTAGCCAGAAATCAGGTCAAGAGTAGTATATGTGCATAAAAGAAAGCCAAGCGTTATTCTCACTAATGAGCGAGGACTGAGTGGAGTGAGAGGGTATAAATAGGGAAGACCGTGAGGAAAGACAATTGATTAATTAGTGCGCAGATGTTGGTGGTGAGAGGTGCTGGTAGAAATACGGTTTGTGACACCCACTGAGAAATGCTTCCTCAAAACCTGTCTATTTACACAGTAACTTTGACTTTCTCAGCTACTTGCTGTCTTCTTCTATATTGCCCAGTTCTCCTTCCTGATCAATAACAGCAGTTCTCCTATCTTGTGGCCTGGTCTTATTTCAGCTTCAGTAGGTACAGCTGGACCTAGCTGAAGGTCCGGTCAGGTGTAGAATGGAGGTGTAGAATCAGGTGTAGAATGGAGATCACATGGAAAACCAGTTTGCTGCTGTAAATGGTACCTTGTGGTGTGGGATTAGGTCCAACTGATCATGACTCTTTAAGGTGTTCCTGAAAGTGAATGGATCTGAACAACTAGGAAATTAGATAGCTCCTGAAACAGCTAAAAACATAAGAAAGTTTAGAAATGTCTGGTAGTCAATTTTTCCAAGGATCTCATCTGTTTCTTGAAAGAAGCCAAGCTATTGGTATCTACAACATGGTTGAGTACCGTGTTACATATTCTCACAAAACCTTGGATAAAGAAGTACCTCCTGCTTCTGGTTTTCTATGCACCTGATCCACAGAGTACTCAACGTGGGCTGTTCTGTTTGTTTTAAAGCTCATCATTACTTCTGAAATAAGATTTGCACCTTCCCCCAAGTCCAGCCCAGCCCCAGCCTGCCCCCACCCCCCCTTCCATCTGATGAGACTGTGGAGAAGGTGAAGAATTCTTCAGCCTATGTCCTTTTCTAAGGGAGCGATAAGTCACAGTCGGCCAGTAATGACAGAGCGCGAAGATTAAAAACTGTGTAGTCTAATATCAATAAAATCTGATTGATAGAGGCATCAGCACAGAGAGGTGTCATGTTCCATTCTGACAGATATCCCTCTTTACTGCCTCTGTCAATTCAGCAGCTGTCTCCGATCACTGGGCTTCCCACTGCTGGTGTCCTGTCTTATTAGTGCTTTGGTTGGCCACCTCACATCCCTCTTCCATAACCTCTGAGTCCCGGGGTGTCTCTTTCATTCATCCAACTTCCCGGACGCTGCGTCCAAGTCTCCACATACAGCGTCTCTGCACTCTTGGGATTAATAAACATTAACAACAGTCAGTGGTAGGTGATTGATTGCTGCAGATTTTTCAAAGACAAATCCAAAACTTTGCTCCAGCCGTGTAGAGTAGAGGCCAGAAAAGTACCTGACTGAATCATTGTGCCTAAAGCCTAATTGAACTGCAATTATTTTAAATTTCGACAGCTGCTAAGCAAGTACTGAGCTGTCAGGATTATTCTGGCAGAACCAGTGTGTGTAGAGGAGAAAAATGTTGATCAGCCTGTGTAGTGAAAACCTCAGGTTCACAATCACTGATGTGTAACTGATCTAGACTGATTATCAGCTCAATGACAGTGTCTCCCATACACAGCTTTAGAGAGTGTAATGTACTGAAAAATTCAGAACTGCAGCCTTTGGCGCAAGGTTTCAATCTTACATTCTACTGTTATACATCCTAGAACAGAGTGTCCCTTACCTAATTGCTTTACTATGCCTAGTTTAGTACAGCACCTTCCCTGACTTGATTTCACAGATTTTTGCAAAAGTGAACATGGTAGTTTTGAATCTTTTGTTTTACTTCATTATTCGGGCAGGGATAGTAGTTTCATGAGGAATAAGATTTGACATCAGATATCGCTGCACACCTGTTCTGTAGGTCAAAATAAAATCAAAACCAGGACTGAACTAGTAACATCATAAGAAAATTTGCCTTTAGACATTCTCAGATTCTCTGGTTGAGTCTCAGTAGAGGAAAAAACACTTTCTTGCCAGTTAATGTCATTTTGAAGTTACAACATTCTCTTTAACTGAATTGATATGTAAATCAGAAACCTGGAGGGTACATTTGATCATAGTTTAATCTCGACAGAAAAATATTTTTTTGCAGTATGCAAAATCACAGTACTATGAAATATGTGAGTGCTTTTTAGTCTTCCTTCCCCAACTTTAAAACTCTGATTTACATGAGTTGAAAGCTGAAAGGTAGGAATCAGGGAAAACTGTATGTTGAACCTGAGTGCAGCATAGAGGAGATGTCACAAATTCACAGGAGTTTTTGCAAATGTATGTGCAAGTGGAAAATAACTAAAAATATATTTTAAATGGAAAGCAGTGGGACGAGAAGACACCCTACTGTTGGATGTCTTAAAAAGCTTTTAATAGTGTTCCATGAATGATATTTTGTGTTCTGCTAAAACAAAAAGCAATTCTACAACTACAATAATGTGAATCTTCTGCAAAGAGGTACATATACAAATGCAGCAGGGGGTACTTCTGTATGATAAGAAAATCTCATTATTGAAACTCTATGTGAAAAGGGGGGAATAGATGCCTAGATAATTTATGATGAAATGGCCTCTGTGTGTCTTTGAGGCGAATTACATTCCTTTGAAACCTCAGTTTGGATCAGCCACACAGAATGATCCAAAAATGTCATGAGTGCTGAATTGAGCTATTATGGATACATGAATAAAACCAGGGCAGAATTTTTGTTTGCCAGCTTGTTCATGAGCACTTTCTAGAAAAATCCAATTTCACTTCTGTGAGCAGGAGCACAGATGCATATCTACTGTGGGAATTAATTGCTTTCATTCCATCCCTATGAGAAAATTGCAGAATGACATCAGTTTTCATCAGTCCACTAGAAAACCAAGTTTGCATCATTTGTATTAAGCCAGACAGTTCTGGGGGAGTTCCTTGTTTTAGGACTACAGTATGCCTTGGCTTTAAATTCTGCTGATAGGGTGACACAATAGAATGTCACAAGTGAGGTAGCAATTAAATTCGACATATTGTTGTGTTAAGAGGCATACTACACTTGTTTTTCAACACATTTTGTATTTAGGCAAAATACAAAAGACTAACTCTACTAATTTAACATGACAATTCCCATAAACCTCATGCTCAGCACTTGCCAGAAGACCTGCTCAATATGAGCAAAAGCACAGGTTCATACTTGAATACAACCTGGAACCAGTGAGTAGCTGCCATTTTATATTTACTTTATATTTACTATTTCATTACTGCTTCACCTCTGCTTATTCTTCGTTCTCCATTTTGGAAGCTAATGAATTGCTCCTGTAGTTTACAGTGAAGATGTGATCATATAAATTGTTTTGGTTGTGTGGGCAGATGATTGTCTTGTACTTCAAATCTTTGAGATTTTGAGCCTGGACCTCTGACATGGGTTGTGTCAGTAATAGTGGTCAGGTTATCTGATCAGATACTGTAAGCCGCACTCAGAGGTGAGTGGAGAAACCAATAGTTTGACAACTTGAGGCTGGAACTCTCCAGATGTAGTCGTCCAAGCACTTGTGACCAGCCCTGTACTTAAAAAGTAGACTGCAAAGGAGAATAGGAAATTACACAGACAAGAAAGCAAAGAGAGTGACGTCTGGTCCCACAGACAGTCTCTATCACTTTTAGTCTTCAGTGATTAACCAAAATCTATGAGGTATTGGACACTGAAAGAGTGTAAAGTTAAGGAAAGGAACTGGATTAGTGATATTTGTCCAAATGTTTTTTTAAATCCACCAGCCGAAGTCACTTTTGTTTGAATTTGGATGCCTTTTGTTTAGACACCAAAGACGGTCTCCTTTTAGCTTCAGAATGGAGTATGGGCTTATCTGGGGAAGATACTTTATCTGAGAAAGCAATATTGCTTTTCTAAAATAAAGAGTTGTATCTACTTTGGAGTGTGTTATGATTTTGCAATGTGAGAATGTGTATGTGCAAGGTTGGATACAGTGTTCTGGATTTTAGAAGTGACTCCAGTTATACATTGTAGTATAACTGTGGTGTGTGTTTTGTGTGTAAAGGATATATATTTAAGCTTTTGTTAAAGCTATTGCACATACATATGTATTTTTCACAAACACTAAATGTTGCATGGAAAATTAAATCACAAGATCTTCCACTTTAATCCTTAACTAAGGGGATGTTTTATTATATCACTTTCATAATTTAATTGTACTCAGGCTGATTTTGGGTCTTATTTTATTACTTAACCTCTAGTAATTGTTAGCACTCCCATAACATAATTATTAATCAAAAAATGTCTCTTGGAAGCTTAACCCTCACCAACAACTGGAGATAGCAGCTTAATTCTCCCTCCTCTGTCTTATTCTGATCCATTCCAGATGTAGAACTGCAATATACCCTTTCACCTGTGGATTTACATTAGCCTGTGCTCACTTATTTCAGACCTGTGTTAGTATGAGTCTCCGGCCTTTGTCCTGGAGTCATTATTGTGGTTTGCATTCCAACCAAACACTTCAATCACTTAATTGAAGCAATTATTGGCTTAATTAGTTCAGATTCATGTGTCCATTGGTCATTAATTAAAGATCTGCGTAAAAACGTGAGAACTCTAGAGAACGTCTAGAGTAATTACCTGTGCTTTATAGTATGTTTAATGTGCATGAAGTGAGACTTGATTGGAACTCTACATCAAAACTGTGCTGTCTGTCTCCATGCGCTATTGTTTTAAATTGCTCTAATCAGGTGAAAATGTTTTGGCAGAGAATGAAATCCAACCTTGTAAATGTTTAATTTGTCTTAAACAGTCTGAAATTGCACACCAGATGGACAATAAGCACTCATAAACAGAATAATTATGCTCTATAGAAAGACATAGTTACTGGTATCTCTGACCACTGCGAAAAGAGTAAAGCATTAACCAGCATGCATGTGTTACCATAGTTTATTGACGATAATCAGCTCAGTTTACTGTATATTCTCCAAATGTCTTCAGGTATATAAAGCATTTTTTCACATATATGTAAGGTGTTTTGGATTCTTTGGTTTATGTGTTATTTGTTGCTTCATTTCTTTATTTAGGGTTATGAGGAAACATTTTCCTTAAATGACAAATGTTTTTTGGGGGCTTTCCTTTTCTTTTTA
This sequence comes from Lepisosteus oculatus, assembly GCF_040954835.1. Taxonomy (NCBI): domain Eukaryota; kingdom Metazoa; phylum Chordata; class Actinopteri; order Semionotiformes; family Lepisosteidae; genus Lepisosteus; species Lepisosteus oculatus. Next base: position 35,464,313 of record NC_090700.1, read on the forward strand.
ACCCTGAGTCAACAACATATACAATACCCAAGGAAGTGAGGTACTGTAGGAGAATATACTTTTCCCCTCTTTGTTGTTCTTGCCTTGTAATTCCCCAGCACAGAGCTGCTCAGTGAAGAGCTTTGAGTTTCTGGGAGCTCCTTTTCCTTGTGCCAGATTTAAAATGCCCTTTTAATTTGCTTTATTACAGCACTTCATTTTCATGAATATGTGTTTACAATTGACTTTTTATGAGCTGCCTTATTATTTTACTCCTTTTTGAATTGATGTGATTGTGATGTCTGGTGCTTTGTGGTGGTTCACAACAGGCAGTATAAAGGCACCCATTGTGTTGCACTGCATATAGTTCAGTTGCAAATGAAGTTTGAACTCTTATGAGTCAGACATCTACGTCTCTAAAGTGGACATCCACAGGCTCAAGAAATTGCAGACTGAGACATGATCATTGTTGATGACTACCTACAGCTGGGCTCTGACTGGTGTTTGTGTACTTCTCAGGCATGTGTGATGAATGCAGCTCTCCAGTGCTCCTGCTGGGATTTGAACATGCAAAGCGCCCGATATACTGTAGTGAATAACTCTGCTACGCAAGACCAGGTCTCGTTCTGAGGTAGAATTCTACATCATTAGATTTCATAGGGGTGGCATCACTTATGTACTGTATCCCATTCAGTACATGTGCAAACCTAAAGAGAAAAGCCAACCACAGGGGTGTTGCAGTGTCTTAAAAAAAGGCAGTATACCATCTCCCCCCAGGGCATGGCTAAACGTTTGCTAAACTAGCTTTTTCCATGCTAAACTGCTAACTTATTGTTTTAACGTGTCACACCTACCAACATTTACAGGTTTATAATAGAGCTATACAAGCTATACAGCTATACAATCTGCAGGATATTACTCGTTGGGGCTCAGTTTGGGGTAGTCCTGAGCAATCCGTTTGTTTCATGGAACAGGTGAATAGAAGCAGTCAGATCGAGTGTGACTGGACTGTTCTTTTTGTACACAATTGGTGTGTGGTTTCAAATGTCCTCCATCCTCCCCAGCATGGACATCACAATTTTATCCCACCAACAGTTATATATACACTGTCTCTGGCAGCCTGTGTTTGTGGTTCTGAACAGAATGCTGATGTATGTAACCTACAGATAAGCTTGTATGAATAGCTTTTAACAGTGTTGCATTTAATTAGGACTGAGATGTATGTGAAGCACTTTCATTTCAGTGATTGACTGAATGCCATTAACAGTAGTTATCTGAAAATCAGTTCTGTCAGGCATAAAGCTGCAAGATCATTTAACAAAACCTGAAGAATAAACAAGAAACATTGCATGTGACGTCTCTTAGAAACCTACTGCATATTGTATCATAGTCATATCTGTATGACAGGCATCACTTATCTTTTCCTTCTGTGTCTTTGAGTCAGGTTTTGTGTTATAAACCAGTGATTTCTGAATAGGATACAATTGTCCAATTATCAGGTTGTGTAGAGAACACAATAACATATACAGAACTGTGTATATGTATGGTATTGTGTGGAAGTCTGGGTTATTGCAACAAAGCATAAATCTAATTGTTTAGCACCTTACTATTGTATTATAGCATTGAAATGATTTAACATTGTCAGATAAGCAATTTTAATCAAAAAAGGAAATAAGTTACACATTTTTTAAATTAAATTTTTTTCAATATTTTACTGTCATGCAATGAGTCAGATTTTCAGTGTATAGCTGAAGTACTGTTGCAGTATTCTTTTGGCATTTATGTAAAATATCTTTAATTTAAAAAATCCACAAGTCTCCGGTTTGTTCAGTTTCATTTATTATCTCTCTAATGTGTGCAGCATTAACTCGATTCAAGACTAGACTAGGTTGAGAATATAGATTTCTTGTGCTTTTTGGTCACCAATGTTACTACTGTATATCCTCTGGCAAGGAACTTTACCCTGTATAAATGGATATCAGATCTTAAGGGGATAGCTGAGTACACTTACGTCCTCTTCACACTTAACACATAGAAACCCAGAAAAGATGGAGTTTACAGCTAGGCCTGTTTTAGCACCCCTACACCCACCTTGGTTTCTAAATACTCTTTTACTATGGTAGTGATATAGTTTTGCATCTTCTCTGATTGAAATTAGCTGAACACAGGAAGCGCAGATGTCCGTTTTTCCTCCTGATGGGCAATTGGAAGCAGTTCTTTAAGGTGTATGTTCTGTAGTGCTCCACTCTCTTGCGAAAAGAATTTCTCATCCGCCATGATGAGAAAAGACTTTTCTTTACCTTCTTTCTTTTGTGTTGGTGTTCTACCGTACCTGCTTGAAATGGATGCAGGTTGACAATGAGATCTTTTTCCTATGAATTCATTGCCTGTAAGTGGGCTTTAGGTGAAGCAAAGACATTGTAAAACATATTTTACTGCCAAACAGGCAGCGTGTCTCCTGACAGGATGATCATCAGATATGACTTTCCATATGTCTTCAAGGATCCATCTTTAATATATAGCCGGGCAGAAAGGATTGTAACAAAGTCATGGGAAAACACTGCTGACTCCGCATTTTCCGCATCATTCAAACTTTTGCTCATTCCTCCTCGGCGAGCAGAAAAGTATGGGATCCCTGCTCTGGAACAAAGCAGCTGTCACAGAATGATGAAAAAGGCACAGCTTCTCAAAGCACATTCAATTCTCTTTTGACGGAGATGGAGAGAAAACAAAAAGAAACGGAAAAAGGGAAATCTTTTTTTAAAGTCTGTTTTGTAGTTCCTTATGAGGGAAAACCAGTGAAATATTTCTTTTTTAAAATCCAAGCCCTGAAGAAAAGACATTTAAAAGGACTGATTAAAAGGGCCAACATTTGTGTTTCAGTAAATAACTTTGAGCCCCATCTTTCTTGGGAATTTCTTGTAGATCTGTCACAAGAGAGACCGTGACAGCTGACCTGCAGTATGGGAGTCCATGCATAATGACTCTTTTTTGCCATATTCAAGTGTCTGATTTTTGCTCTGGGCAGTTAATTCCAGGGTAACAGTTGGGTGGACGCACAGAGCCCTGCAAACATTCTTGCAGATTCAAATTTATCAATATTTTTTATCACTAAGCTATGATAGGAGCAGTGTGCAGTAAGGATTACACTGTCAGTTACAACATTCTAGGCTTGGAGTCAGAGAAAATTAAAAATATACAAAAGTTGGATTTTTTTTAATTAAGGAGAGGTGATGGCAGTATTAATATCCCTCTGAATTAAACCATTCTGAATGTCACCATGTGTCATCTCAAGCAAAAGAGCACAGGAAATCAGATAGATTTCAGGAAAAGTCATCAGAGGCAGGAGGACTGCCCTTTTAGATGTCTTAAGCCACCTCTTTCGGACAAAGATGTAAGATGTACTGTAAGTGCCTCGTATTCAACTGCCTTTTTTGGAGAAAACCTAGGGAAATGCATAGACTGGGGAAACTCATAATTTAACCAGTCATATTCAACTGAACTGTATAATTTAGAATAAAAAGAGGAAATGTAGATTTTATTAGCATGGGATCTGGCAGCAATACCCCCTGTGCTGATCTAACTTTAGCAATATCTGCAAACCATTTATTTTTGCAGGCTTAAGGCTAGAACATGGCTTGGCTGACTATTATTAAAATAATAATTCTGCTTCGATTTACACGAAGAAACTCAGTACAATGTCTAAGCAGCAATGCATTAGAGAAAGTGAACATTTGAACTTGTTCTCAATTAAATTTTGGTATCTGCTATTGTACTTTTACTAAGGTCAAATTTATACTGGGAGATTTATTCTGTTGCAAGGCAAATGCAGGAGAATTATGTTGTTTTTTTATTTTAAGTCTTTAACCTCACTACATAACTGGATACCACGGCTACTCTCAGACCTCTAGCCCTAACCTGAGCAACAGACAGAACAAGACTGTCCCCCAAACCCCAAGAAACCCCTCTGTGTGATGTATATCTGTGATACTTACTGTATACCACTATAACAGAGCTAAAACACTTGTCTCCCCTTACATCAGAGCAAAATTAAAATAAGGTACAGTACAAACAATGGAGAGAGGTATCACTTTAAACTGGAATATTTAACAGAAAGTTAGTCATAACATCCAGCAAAAAGAAGTCAAACTTAAGGAAGGAACGCAGCTCAAGCACACACAAACGGAAAATGATTCAGCTAGCTCTGTATGTCACACCTACATGCACAGCTACAAAAAAAGAAACATCACAAAGAATATTAGTGTCCTTAAAAAAGAAAGGGTAAAAGTAAAAAGTGCATCTCTCCATCCATGATGACTCAGGCTTTACAGATGTAATAACTCCTCTGCATCCTTTGCAATGTTCACCAGAATGGAGGACTTCTTTAGGATAAGGATCCTTATTCTTCAGGATAAGACCAGACATCAGCCTCTCTCCACTTCCCCACTCCTGCTGAGCTTTAGGTCCTACATAGATCCCTCTACCACCCACAGTTTGGAAATCAGATAGTAACTCCTTTTTTAATGTTGTAATTGGTAAAGTGGACTGGGGAGGCCCAAATTGTTCTGAGGTTTTACCTGGAGCTAAGAGGTAATATGTGTTGTAGGGAGCCTGAACTAATCCATGGTGTATTGAGGTTTTAGTTTTAATATGACACAATTACACACCATTGTAAAATCAAGCTTGCTTACTATGACAGCTGACCCAATTTCGGCTTGAAAACTGGCAAATCAAGTTTACACACTCAGCATGGAGCTTGGTGTTCTGCACCACAATGTACACCCTCATGCAGAGTGCTAACTATTTCCACCAATGTCTTGTTGGGGATATTGGGGGTCATACATTTGATTTGGCGGGGCTCGATACTTTTGTTTAAAAATCAAATACAATGCATTAGCTATGTTTTGTATACTGCTGATACTGTATAAGAGCACCTAGTGTCTCTGAATTGAGATCCTTTATCACAACTCAGCTTGTAGAAGAATGCTTGCTCTACTGTATTGCCCTTTCCCCTTGTACAGGATGAGAAAGTCTCACCAGCGATTATTTTCAAAATGGAAATAAAATACACATCAAATGGAAAATGATCTGTGATCTAAACATCTTAACAGCATCTTATCTACAGGGTCACTGTCAGAAACAGTTGTCTGTAATCTACTTAAATAGGAGTGTTTTTAAGATTGAATGCTTTGATTGCAGGAAATGAGCAGAACTGCTGCCGTAGTAAGGAATCTAAATTTCCTTTTCCCCATCCATTATCTGCGAAGATATCGCAGCATCTACTTTCACGGTGGTCAAGCCTCCTCCCTTTGAAAATGATTAAGGCATCAATAAACGTCTGGCGGATAAGCTTCTATGCTGGTATCCCAGAAACTGGAAAAGGAAGGTTGTAAATAAAATATAACTGTAAAACAATGGTGTGCACGAAAGGGTAATTAATGACTCCCACATATACAGTTGCTTTTCAATGCAAGGCCTGGCTTAGCTAACGAATCCAACAAGTTTAATTACGAGTCTGCTGTGTTTCAAGTATGATCTCACAAACACAGAATGGATACATACCATTGGAGGGACTTGCTAACAAGCTGAGTCCTGTTGTTGATGGAAAAGGTTAACATTTGCATACAGTGTTTTTCTCCTTTTTTCTTACTTTGTATATAACACCATTTTTTATACTCAGTGTTACGTGTCAGGCTCTGCTTACCTGGTCACGGGCAATGTTTTGCATTCCTGACTAGAAATGATCAGATAGCTGCAGAATAGGAGCAAGGGAGAACGGGAATAAGGTGTTTTTGTGTGATGTTTTCACAGCATTACTTTTTTTTTAATATCCTGTATTTGCTTTGCCCAGCTCTGCCACAGTTTGCTTTTCAGAATGTCTCTGTCCCACAAGAGGCTTTTGCTATGATTTAATTGTACTTGTTTGCATACAATTCTGCTTTTACAATAGTATCCTTTCAGTGAACGTTTTTAAGGGTGAAGACACTTCTGAGTATTAGCACTTCTATTAAACTTCTGTGCAGCATCGATACGGGTTTTGACCCCCCTAGTTGGCGACAAGAGTTTACTGTAAAAGGCTCTAGCTATGGTATTCTGTTTCTCATGAGATGGAGGGCTGGTGTGTTTAACCTCTACCTGATTCACAGTTCTGCTTATGGCTGTAGACCCACTTACAGTGGACTGACACACATTATCTTTAGTGTTACCACACAAGCCATATTTGCAGCACCACACCCAGTCAGACAGACAAAATATATTAGCTCTAGGCCCTGTACAGGCTGTACTTACAATTTTGCTTTTTCAGAATTGCTCAGATTAATTCTTTTGCACTAGGATATGCTCAACTTAAACCTGCCACTGTACAGTACTTGGTGCTTCAGCAATGAATAATTTCTGGCCCCTTTCTCAACACTTTGAGCTAATTGTCTTAAATAAACATTTAATCACAGCCTTTTAGTTTGTAATAAAATGTCAATTACTCAGTTAATGCTCTGCTAATTTGGAATAAACAAATTCTAACATTTAATCATGACTGAAAAAAGCTGGTGCTGTATATACGTGGGTATAAACTGAGGCTCTATGAGCTGAAACCAATGCACGTTTTGTGTAGTCTCACATTTCAAGGGCATTTATCTAGCAATTGAGCATTCAAGTATTATTCAATTGTCTTGTGTAGAGATAGCAGTCTTGTTGATATTTATGTTTTAAACAAGTTGATCACTCTGGATATTAGAGGCTAATGTGTTATCTCAGTGATAAGGTAATGCATGCAGCTTATTAACTGGAATAATCTATAAATTAATATACGTACGAGCCTCTCTCCTAAGAGATCTGTGCCATCTTGGGAAGGTGACAATTCTAGTTGTCAGTTAGCTATTGGGAAGTTTTTTTTTAAAAAAAAACAGGTTTATCAGTTGCACTTTGAAAATAATACATCTTTTCTTCTGTTTTTTCTTATATGTCACTTTTTCCTTTTTTAGATGTTCTTACGCATCTGCTGAGCTTGAAGTGCAGTGTCCAGGATTTTAGTAGGAATTGTATCTGCCTAGTACAGCTAAGACTTTACTGCTTTTAAATCCTTAAACATTGGAGATCTTTACCAAAGTATGATATCTAAATACCACTCAGGTGAAACAAAGATTATCAATTGTGTAATTAGAAGTGGGGTTTAAATCCATAAACATGATTGCGGTTCTTTACAAGGGCAAAATGAACAGCCCACAAGGTTGCTTCTATCTCCATCTATGTGCAACAACAAAATAGAAGCCAGTTAAGATTTTGCTGATATGCCATTCACTCGTGGGGAATGACAAATAGTCATTTTATTATCTTGTATTGACATTATTCAAGTAGCAGCCTTGATATTAGATTTTTTTGCTATTAAATTGCTGCATCATTAAGTTGGATAATGCCATTTTTAAAAAGCTGACAGTCTTGCGTTTTTATTAGTGCCGGTTACCGTTTTGGAATAGTAATCAAACCATATGGAGAGGCCGTATTAATGACTTCTTAGCAGCGCAATGAAATGTGAAGGACAGTATGACAATCCACCAGGCGCTGCAATGCCTAATGAGCTACAGATTTCAAATAGCTCACCAAAGGAAAAAAAATAGTAATTAAAAGCAAAACATGACAAATGATCCCTTGCAGATTCACATTTTCTTGTCTTATTTAATGACACAGAGCAATAAAGTTTGCTTAGCTTGGGTAGCCTCATAGATTTGTTAGTGATGACTGCAGCTTGCAATGGATCATGCTAGTTGTGTACTGCTAGAAGCTTATTCAACGCATCTGAATGGAGAGGCATCAGGATGCTGACAGCATTAAATCATTAGAATTTGGCCTTTTAGTGACATTTATATGCTTTAACAGGCAGAAGCAGCTCACAGGCACTGCACAGATCTTGCTTTTCATAAATGTGCTGTAAAAAATTGGTCTTGTTTGAACTCTGTGTGCTTTCACACAGTTTGTAAAAAGCAATCCTGGCCCCCTCCAACACACACGCACAGATGCAGGCTGGAGTGACCTTGAGGTTTCTGAAATTGCCATTGATTGCTCTTTTGCTTTGGTTTTGATCATGGAGTCCTCAGGCCAGTTTGATTTACTTAGGGAACTCCTGAGCTGTTCTGGAAACAATGTGGTGATGGGGGGGAGTTCACTGACAGAGAAAGTTACAGTAGGAGACGCAAAAGGAGTGCCAGTGTGCAGTATTGGTTAAAGACAGTTGAAGGATATAATAAAGATTGAACTGAAGTTCACTGCACATTGCCCAGTTCTAACTTTATTTATACTGCAGTTGTTCGTACCAGATGTTTTTGAAAGCAAACAAATATATTGGGGATCCAAAGTATTAAAAATAACAGTGCATGTTGCCTATTCCACTGGTGGTTTTAACCTTTTATTTTTAAGATTTTGGGTCATGTAGGGTAGGGATCTCTTTCTTTTGGAGGAAGGGAGATTACTTTTCTCCTTTCTTCTGTCTTCATCGCTGTCAAGGTGGAGTTGACAAGCTTTTCAAGTGGCATTTTGTTTAAATCTTAACCCTGCCAACAGAATCGCTGCCTTGACCTCTATTGTCTTGCTCCCCATTACCTTATCAAATCCTTCAAATTTACAGCCCATCCACGCAGTTTACACCAAATCCCCTTCGTTCTAGAGACAGGTGCAGCAAGATTTGTGAATTGTACTGTATATTCCATTCACTGCTGTCAGGAAAAACACAGAAAACATATATACACATACTTCTGTTTGAAAGCTTGGGTTTTAAGCCATTCAGAAGAAAGCAGCCAGCAGCTCTTTATAATCCTTTAAAATTGATTTTATGCTCAGTGCAAGTTTAGAAAACTTTGAAAGAGATCGATGCCAGATCAATAACAGGAACCAGAGCTGCCTTTTATCGTCTCAGACACTCTGTAGATAACAACAAGAGATTAGATGTTAACAAACATTATGATTACCGGCCTCCTTAGTCCCAGTGCATATTAGGATTACGAAAATTGTAAATTTGCCACAAGGTATATTTCACCCTCTAGTCTCTGAGTCATAGCACAGAAGAGGACGTCCACATACAAACAGCACAAAAACAGCCCTATGTTCCTACCACATGAATATCACTGCAAAATGTTCAAGAGCTTTGTTTAATTTGTTGCAAAATGTCATACACCATGACCTTAACAGATAATTTAAGAGGTGTCTGTTGGATTATTATTGTCATTGTAAAACAACACTGTAGAACAGTCAATATTGTAATCTTGGTTCTTTTATTTTAATGAAATGTGTCCTTCAAGAGAATGAAGCTAGGATCGAATGGGATTCGTGTCTTCAGAACGTCTTTCGGAAGGTGAATTATTCAGATTTGCAGACATTTTAATTGAGTTTCTGTAGGCAGCTGGAAAGCCTGTACAAGTTTGAAAGTCTTCCGGGGTACAAAATGACTTGTAAATGCAATAAATCTACCCACCTATGTACGCATCTGTCATGCAAAATCAAAAATCATTAAGCTGTTATTGCCGTGTGGTGCTGTAAAGATCCCCTCGTAGGAAGATGCAATCGGAATTTTTCTCCTGCCTTAAATCCATAAATAAACACTTGCCAGGAGGCAAGGCTTAGCCTTTTGAATTCAGAGCGCTTTTTGTTTTTGTTGTTGTTGTTGTTTTTCTTCTAATTAAAATGTTTGTAAATCAATAGCTTGCACGGGGACAGTTTTGTTCTCCTCAGACAAATCCAGAGATTATTTATCAATAGAGTGATTAGGAGATCAGGGATTCCATTCCCAGTTGTTCTAACTTATTGGATCACCTTTAAAATAGAAATGTATGTGCTTTACGAGTGTTTTTTTTCCCACCATAAAATAAAGCCGGCTCCATTATTTTTGCTTTCCACTGCGGCTTCTGAAAAAGGGAAGTTACAGAAAACTGCCTAGTAAAGAAATCACACATGAATACATTCAGATATTCAATAAGTACAGTAATGGATTAAACAAAGTATAAAGCTTGATGACATTTCATAAACAGTTGGGATAGAAAGAGGTTTACAAACACAGAAGGAATTATACAGACCACATTGAAAACTGGGAGGAATGGACACACACCTTAGCAGTGATATTTCGAAACAGATGAAAGCCATCACAAGAACGCAGCGGTGGTCTCAATCTATTGATTACAGCAACAATTCTTAAAAATGAAAGACAACCCTCTTCACTGTTTTTATGATAGAGTGATAAAAAGAATATATTTCTGCTGTCATTTTTGTAAAGATAGTATATTTTTTATAAGGGGAATTTTTTTGATCCAAAGAGTTACATGATAACAGTTGTTTTAATCTTTTGTGAAATCTTGTGTGAATGTCTAGCAAGTTACTGTACAAGTCTTTTGCTCAGGTAGTGTAAGTGCTTGAGGATAGGAAATACAATGTATCCCGCATTAAATAGCCTCATATCTTTTGTGCCATATTCTAAAAGTGTGAGGATGTCATCGGCACAATTTGCATTTTAATCACTTGTTGGTTGCAGTTTGTTCAGTTCAGGTGCATAATTATATGATTAAGTAATAGAATGTATGACTTTTGGGAATTAATTAAAAGTAATAACTGAAGCATCATACTGGAGTTAAACATTCTAAAAGGGTCAAGGAACTGATAAGGTCCATGTGCAGTGAATACGATTAAAGATGCAATAAAATTAGAACGCATTACCAGGACATGTGAATTCACAATGTTCTGTGTCTTTTATACCAGGGAGCATATTTTAGACCTTCGGGTATGACCCCTTTGGAGCTGCGCTAAGTGTGAGGTTGGCTTCCTGGAGATCTGAAAAACGCTCACTTGATGTAATGAAAGATTGCCTATTTCCATAGACCTGACCATATGAATATGGTCTAGACATCAAGATAATATTACCACTGCAACACCCAAAATAGCGAACACAAACACCATGGAAACTGGTAGCTTGACCCTGTGTTATACATTTGACTTTACTTTTCATCGTGCACATGAATGGTCAATTGGAAAATCAGCCAATTCTTCTCATTTTTAGGATGCTCGTTTTGACGGTCTTTGATGCAGTAAAAAACAAAGATTAAGGACTGTCACGTAAAAAAAAATAGATGACAGACTTGTTATCAGGTTTTACAGTGATGCATGTGCATTGTAGTGGCACATAATTTTTATGGGCAGCTGAGACTCACCCCAGCCTCACTGGTACTGGAATGAATTATGAAAGGCCATTCTGTGAATGAACTTAGCAGATACATTTTTCAGGTTTTGTGTCCAGTTTATGGGACATCAGTGTGGTGCCTGTCTGGGTATGCTGATCTTCCCAAAACTCAGGTCATATCAGGGGTGCATCCAGTCCCACTTAGCTGTGGGCTTTGCTTCATCTCATCCTTCCCATCAAACTGGAAGCCGATCTTTCGGATTTCAGAGGTTATCACAACAGTGCACCCACCTCTTTCTCCCTTCTTATTCCCCCCTTTGAAAAGGATCATTCAGCAATCTCGCCTGGCCGTCTGCTCTTCTGTGCTGTTTGTTTCATCTGCCCCGCTGACAATGTCATGAACTGGTTAGATAACGGTGCTGAGAGCTGCAGGCATTTCTCTTCTATACTGTGGCCTCTCCCCCCCTCTCTTCCCCTGCATCAGCTCTCAAGCCACTGGTATTACTGATGTCATCCTTCTGTAAGCTCTACCTTTAATTAGTGGATTGCCTAATCAATGTTATTTACTTCTCTTCAATCCATAGCTCTTAGCAATGCCTCAGAAGAAGCTTTCAAAGCTGCTTCTTTTAGTTACATATTGTTTTTTTTTTAATTCAGCTGTTGATTCTACATACCACACTAATATACCTGTTATATAATGCATACTATTACATAAAGAGGTCTATTGACCAAGTCCTTGCATTTTCTAGTCTCTCTTTGCTTTGACAAAAGCATGCTTACCCCAGAGACTGGAAAGCTGACAACATCTTTCTTTCAGCCTTTCTTTTTTTTCCTTCTGCTGCTCTTTTTTCTTTCCTTTGTTCTTTCTTTCATTTCGTTCTTCACTGTTGTTTGCCCTTTCCTTTACCCTCTCTCTTGCTTTGATTTCTCTCCTGCTTTCCTTCATTTTCCCTTTTTCTTTATTTTCTCCTTCTCCATATTTTTTCCTGAGCCATTTAGTCCCTTGTTTGTCCCCACTTTTCTCCCTCTGTTGGTCCTCCGCTGTGCTTGAGTGACGCCCATCAGCCAGTCAGAGAGGATAAAGAGCAGCCCTTGCCTGCCGTTTAGACCAAGGTCACAGTCATTAAATAAAAAGAGGTGTGTGATCTCCGGAGATAGCCGACGCAGCGGAATATATTAACTTCATTCTTAATTGAATATCCGGGCTTCGGGAAAAAGTTTGAAGACAACCCAGGATTTCATTAAAATGAAAATGTTCTCATTTCTCCATCTTGCGCGAGTTATTACTCATGCTGTCAGGTTGCTGGTGGAGCAGGGTGCTATGGCTTAACGTAAATTGCAGTGAAAGATGAAGTTGTAATAATGTTTATTTCATTCCCATCAAGTGTCACATTATTCTTCCCCGAGCTTGTTTAAAAAAAAGTCACACTTGGTGACTCATTTGCCTCCACTCGCCGTTCGCCCTCTCCCTGTTCCATTGGTTGGCAGGGAGCTTACAGGCAGTGGACTGAGACAGGCAGCCAAATGGAAAAACTCCCAGCGGCCCCTGCTCTGTTGCTCTGTGCAATGATGGCACTGAGGGTTCAGATCACAGAATTACTGTGTGCATCTCTCTCACCTCAATTTCTTCATTTATGCTTTGCATTTGTAGATGTTGCTCAGCAGAGGTTTGGGAGAAGGTCTAATTGTAATCTCACACGGCCATTCTCTTACACATAAACATCTCGCCTGCTGATCTCCCACTTGGTGCAAAGCTTTTCTCGCACTCCGCCCTTCAACTTCATCTTCAACCTGGCAGCTGCCTCCCTGGTTCATTCCTCACAAGAGTGGGGCTTTTGACAGCCTTCACCTTTCAGACAGAGCTGTCATTTGCTCAGCCTGCAGAGTTAATGCTAACAACTAAAACCTTGTTGCATTAATTAGAATTCCACCATACTAATGAAATGAGAGTTTTCAGGGCTCCTGGTATGCCGTGGGCGGTTGGTCACCACTCAGTCTTTTAAACATTTCTCTGGATGTTGTGAATTCCAATTCTCTCCTTTAAAATGTCTGATGCTGACAGATGCCATTTCAAATTGATGTAAAATTATTAGGAATAATCAGACAGATATTTTAAGAGAATATTTGGGATGATTAAGAACTGCTTACCAGGTGCCTTCATTTGAGTTCAAGTGATAAATCTCCATGCTGAATAACATGCATGAGTAATAATTGAATGAATGGACAGACAAAAACAAATGGACCAAAGATGACTGAGTGATGCTCCACTTGAACAGGAGTCTCCAGTTCTGCTCCTGGAATAAAGCAGAGCTTTCTGGTTTTCATTGCAGCCAAGTTCTCAATTGATTAATCAAGTCAGTTACTGGATAAGTTAGCCAAGATTAATATGATCTTCAGCCACTGATTTCAGATGCTAATAAGATGTGAAAGATTAGGGCTGATGGGGCAGAGTTGAAGGGCCGTGCTCTAAAGCACTGTGCACAGCAGATGTGTAAGGCCACTCTCAGAGCCCTTTGCTGTAGTGTAGTATGTGCTGCATTTATTCAGTCTCTGAAATAAAATAAAGCTAGAATTCAGAGCCTAACTCATTCTCTCCATTTTCTCACTTCTTCATCCAGTTTACAGTTGCAGGGGAGCCAGAGCATATCCTGGTAAGGAATGGGAGCCAGGCAGGATACACCCTGGATGGGATGCCAGTCCAATGCACTGCATACAAGGACTTGCACTCAGTCACACCAGGGCTAATTTTCCCAGATGCCAATTAACCTACCAGCTGTGTGTCACGATTGTAGTCCCTCCCCCTTAAGGGCGCTCTGGCTCTTCCTTGTTTTGCCTCATTCCCCGCACCTGTTCCTTATTCCAGCCCCTTTTCAGTTCCCCCTTAAAAGCCAGACACTGACACTAATCAGGGCTCTGCATTGGTTTGGCTCTGCCCAGGTCCTGGATGCGTCTGGCTCTGTTATGTTTTTAACTTTCTGTTCCTGTTCCTGTTCCCGTTCCCGACCCGGTTCCCGTTTTTAATCTCCTGTCTTGGATGGATCGCCTGGCCATGGACTTGTGCTTGTTTTTGGATATCTCTTTGGACTCGTCCCTGGATTAGTTTGCCTCGCTACACCTTCCCCGACCACCAGCACTCCTTGGACACGCCCTCCTGTTTTTTATTCCCGTATCCTGCATGACTTTTTCCTAGTGTTTCCTCACTCTACCCCGGATTGTGTCGTCTGCATAGGTTCCGGAAGGAACTCCTTCGCGACACTGTGGGACTCTGGAAGGAAACCGGAGTACCTGGAGGAAACCCACCCGGACACACAAAACTCCATTCACATACAGTAGCTCCCCGGGTCTTGAATTGAACTCAGGGCACCATTACTGCAAGACTGCAATGCTAACCACTGCGCCACTGTAGCACCCTCTCATAGTCAACTTTAAGTGAAAAATTACATAAAATCAAATAAATGCCATGGCGGTTGGGGAAGAGCAGGTGAATGGGGGTGAATTCATTGAGGGACAGCAAAAGTCCATCATATATTATACTGTTTAGTAGCAAAGCAGGGGGCTCCAATCTGAAAAGCACAGATGGGAAAATGCATGCCCAAGCTATCTGGGTCTTTAAGGAGGGTTGAAGATGCTGCATTGTGATTCTCTCTCCTGAGCCCTGCCAGAGTAGCCAGGAGCGCGCACTTGGAAGTTATGAGGTTTCAGCTGGCAGGCATGGGGAGTAGATTTCAACTCTGCGAGGCAGGCACTGTCTTTGGCAGCCTCTCACATGCTCAGTGCAGCACAGACACTCTCTCCTGTGCTCCCTGGAGTGTATCTGATATCCTCCAGCCTGTTTGATTTAACCAAATGAAATGCTCTTTAAAATGCCGTACTGCTTTAGCACTGCAAGAGGCATCACAAACCAAGCTGTCTGCCCGCAGATAAAATAATTTTTCCACTTCACTGATCCTAACAAGCAATATCACTTTTTTATTCTTTTTCTTTCATTCTGTCTTTCATTGCAACTTTTTTAACCATTTGGATCCACATTTATTCATGTATACTTGAATCCACTTTTTTATTATGGAGGGAAAATGCCATCACTGGTTTCTGGGCTGCATTGACATTATTTGTATAGAGCTGCTGACTGCTGGGATACATCATGGGGGGTGGGGCTTATGGCACTGCTGCAATCAAAGCCTTGTTGCATTGGGGTGCCAGTATATACTGTAGCTATCTGAATGTATTTTGGCGTCTTTGGGCAGGTCACCCAAGTGGTATTTTCTTGTATTCTTTAATGTACAATGCAAATGATAAAAATGAATAACAGAAAATGTCTACAAAGTATACAAAGACATATGTCTCTATATATATACTGGTAGGTGTTGAACAACGTAACAAAAATGAATTATGTTTAGGTATGATAAACATTTGTGCTACCTAACAGCAGGAACAAATAACATTGCTTACAATAAGCAAGAGAAGTAGGAATCATTGGAAATCAATCTGAGGAATTTAAGAGGAAATTGACAGGAGAATTTATTCTTTGCAAACCTGCTGTGAATTAATTTATTTCTACCATCTGGTTAGTGCAGGGAGGTTTCTATAATTATTCTTAGCGATTTCTTTTCTTCATTTTTTTTCAGTCACTGGTATAGCTTAATGCCTTCTGTGCAAACGGAATGCCTGTCTTGGGAGTTGCTAACAGCATTCAGCCCATGCTATAAATTTGTCTTTTACTGCTCAGGTTGGCACACATCTTCTCCATAGTGCCTCCTTACTGTCTCTTTTGGAACGTGACAGGGAGATTAAACAATGTTGTCCCATACCTTTTTTAAGTAGCAATGTTCTCAGGAATACGTGATGCTGTCCTTCCAATAGCTGCTTTCTGCCACTGCTTCAGTCCTTCTCACTCTCCAGCAGGGCTAGCATAAGACAGTTTCCATCCTGTGCTGCATATTGGCCACAGAAACTTCTATTAAATTCAACTCTATGGAATTTTTGTGCTACATAAAAAAAGGAAAGGAAAACACAATTCATTAGCGTTTACAATCCACATAAATACATTTTAATTTCCTTGTGAGACATGAGTGGAGTATTATTGGGTGTCCCTGGTCTTAAATGTTATTTACTGTACATGCCTGGATGTTCATTTTTAATGTGTCAGTACAGTTTACAACTGGTAGCATCTTTTCATGCACTCTAGTAATTTTTTATGCCCCATTTAGACCTTCATAATCTAGTGCCACCTGTTCTTTGAAGGTAAAGTAGTAGGATTTTTTGAATGACGTTTTTATCAGTGTTACTCGGTCTTATATAGGCGAAGATGTACAGATCCATAGGTGGTGTATATGGTAGAATCAATTTAAAATCACAAACTGTGAAGTGATTCCCAGCACATCTTTTAAGTGCAATGTTCTTGATAAGAACTGTAATTAGATCTATATAAAGATTTTGCTTTTAGTTTTTTTGCAAGAAATTTCCCAGAGCAAGGATGAGATTAGAATAATACAGAGTTCAGAGGATTAGCAATGTCATTATCTTAGTAAAGGTACTGTGTGTTCATAAAGGTAAAAAACTGGTCAAATACAGGAAAGAAGAGTACTAGAAGCCAATGGAAATGTTATAATGCTGTTTTGGGCACACTCATCAGGCTTTTAACATTCAGCCTTCTCTATTATTTTACAAGCTTCTCAGAGCTTATGGCTCTTGTGTTTCCCTAACAACCTGTTGGATGGATTCTAAATATGGTCCACGTTGCCGTGGCAACAAGAATGACTCAACTGTCTGCTGCCTCCACTCAATAATGATAAAATAAATTGTTGCTCCTAACCAATCAAGCGGGAGGACAGAAAGATTACAAAGGCAACCTCTACTGAGGACAGTGCATAAATGTTAATGTACTTGAGGCACAGAATGAGGGCCTTGTTCCATACAGGAGGCGGATCATAATCTTCTTGTTCCTCTTCTCTAGTGATTAACATCCTATTGAATTCACGATGGCGGTTATTTCTGAGTGGAGAGTGCCTTGCAGAAATAGATCAACTATGTGTGGCAGGAGTGTAAAGTGAGCCAATGTGCTTCATCCATTCCAGATTGGGCCCCTCTTCTATTCACTCTTTCCCGGCTGTTTATCATCCAACTGAAGATCCTTTTCCTGGCTTACAGTACTTCTCTCTAAAGCCCTTTCCCCCTTCCTCTCCGCAGTCCCTCATCTCTCCTTCACCTCCCTCTCATCCTCTCTGCTTCTCATCTGTTGGTTGTTTAGTTGTTCCACCAAATTGCTCATCGGTGTCTTGTGCTGCACAGTCTGGACCTCAGATACCTTGATGCATTGGAGCTGCAGCATCTCTCTCTGCCTTTGAGCATCTTCTCAAGAGACATCTGCTCAGGCTGGATGTTTAGATCCCACTATTCATCCCTTTATTACTTTATTGTCTTCACATAGTAATATAATGATTCACTCATTGAGGGATATTGAACTATTTTTTTCAGATTTATACCTCTCTACATGGCTTTTGCAATAACTTGGAATTGATGATCAATAAATTAATAAATACTTCCGTACAATACCCCGGATGACATAATACTAACACTGTATACACTGAGCTAAACAGATTAGCCCTCTCCAAAATGACACAGAACAATATGGGGGTTGATACTTCAACTGTACTATAGTACATGGATTTAACTGATAGGCTAACTTAGATTTTGATCTGTCTGGCTCTATACTGCCACCAAATATATATTTTTAATGAGCAGCAAAGCTTTCCTCATTTTATATAGGGATAAGATGAATCAAGTTTTAATGAGGAAAAGAGATTAAACTAGAAACAACCCCTAAACCTAAATCTAGTTGTAGGAGCTGGCGGGATTAGGGGTAAGTGTTATGTTTCTACTTCCAGACAGTGAAATACTGTGTATAGTATCTGGGCTCAAGCAGTATTCATGATCATATGTGAAGTCAGCCTTAGGCTTTGTTAGGATTGTTAGGATTGGAGTGAGTTTTTTTACTACTCTTATGAGGTTAGGAACAAACTAAAGTGTAGGTATGATTAAACTTTTAGGGTTAGTTTATATTAACATAATTAAGGTAACAGAAATCTTGCTTTAGTTTTAATGTAAGGGTTTAGGAATTGAGATGGGGTGAAAATTTGGTAAATGGGTTAAGATTAGGAATAGAGTTAGAATCAGGCTCTCTGCTTTGGAGTCAAGTCTGAGGCTGGTTCTGAGATACGGTTTTTTAGTTAAAGATATGGTTTACTATACGGCTGAGTTACCTGTATTTTCTCACATAGAAATTGTTTCACTCCTTTATAGGAGCAAAGGGTAAGGGGATGGCTCTAAGGTTATATGTAGGAGTATGTTTGAAAGGTTTTTATGTCTGCCATAGCCTGGAGATCATTAATGTTAGGGTTAGAATAATTTATTTGGATATATCACATTGTATTATTCATAAGCCTCAAAATCTGTATGTTTGAGGTGTTAGAGAAGATCGTTTTCTCTGGTTACTATGAAATCTGTTTGAAAAAATTCAGTTTCTAAAATGCAAACTTGGCATTGGTCTTACACCAAAGTACTGGATAAGAATGATTGTCTTGTAATCCAGAACAGTAGTGCTTTTGTGCTGACAGCACACTAGTATTGCTTTTTACACAAGATAAACAAGAAATGTCCCTCCCCAGACAATTTCAAACATCACTTCTGCACCCCACTAGTGAAAATATCAGGCTTCTATGCAAATGTCTGTGTCAGGCCCTGTACAACATTTTGTAATATGTTGCTGTGTTTTGTGCTCTCTGTTATGTACTTGATGCATACTGTACTTTCACGTAATATTTCTATTTACATTGGTTATGACTCTGTGGGTTCTGGTATTCCTCTACTGGTTAATAAATACTACTTTATTTACAACAGGTTTATGAAGTCACAAGTCTCCTTATCTTTCCATGTTAGCTTGTCAGATTTGAGAAAGGCCAGCCAGGAGGTTGTGGGTATGAGCATTCAGGGTTGATGGGTGTGTTATGGCTTCAGTGATCTTGATATTCCTACAGGCTGGAATGCCCAAGATTTTGACTGGATCAGAACTAGATTTTTCTAATGTCCCTTTTGCTCTGTTACAGCTACAAAACGTTTTGCTTTCTTTTTTTCCTTTTAGATATTTTGTGCTCTCCTTTGATCATGCCACTAAATGAGGTGATAGCATTGTGACTGTAACACTGTGGCACAAGTATGATTTAAAAACAAATTAAAGGCAATTGCACACATCCTGTTAACAGTAGACAGCATTAAGATTCAGTTTTCTGTGAGTGTAATGATTGTGGCCTAAAGTTGCACATTGTTTCATTTTCAGGCAGTGTTTGACACTCTGATGTGCCTTTGGACTGAGATGCTGCACAGCAAGTTCAGCTCTTTTAACACTCCAGATCACACATACAGCACATACTGTATGGTGATAATTGCTTGGGGTGTGGCTGTTCATTTTACAACCTAAAGACAAAAAACAATGACCAGGCGCTGATCTTGGTGTCTAGGAGCCTTCGGTGTCAAGGAGTCCTTGTAGTGCCAAGTTACAAACCCCGAACCAAAAAACACACCAGTGTAATTACAAAGACCAATGGCTGGAGCCGTGTAGTCTCCTTGAGCTCTTTGACTGCATTTTAATTGGGAGCTATACCACAAGACACAATTAAAACCAAGCTTGTAACAGGCTTAACAATGGAGTAGCACAGTAATGGATAGGGATTTGAAAGTACAAGAACATAATAGAGCAAAGGATTCTATAGCCTATTAATGCTGCCATAACAAACAGTGCAGCCTCCTAATTACAAGTCAGACTTCTGCAGATGAGTGGCTGCTGTGTAAATGGCACTGCTGAGGATCTATAAACCACATTAAAGGTGTGTGCTGGGACTGCGCTATAGCACTGAATAGGGCACACTTAAGCTTTGTTTAAGTAGAATGCAGGCCCACTTCTCTAAGATCTGATCTGCAATAAACTGATAGAATACTTAATAAAACACATTTTTTTCTGATATTCAAGGTACATACCAGAATTAACTTTTTTTAACAATTTAATAGCATTAGGTTTTTAGTTTTGTTAAAGGTGGTGTTCTATATATATTTGCTATTCTTCTGTAGAGGTTCTTTAAAATCTTCTATAAACATGTAGGAAGCCGGGCTGTCATTGTACGCTTTTAAGTCAGAAAACATTCCACACACAAATCTGCCACTATTGGGTAATCAAGGTTGCACTCTAACATGAGCAGAATGAGCATGAGAATTACAAAGGATGCAAGGATTAAGATAATAATAGAAAATGATGATGCAGAAGGTCTCATTCAAGAGCAGTTAGGTGGATTCATCACCAAAGATGAGGACCAGGAACAATTTCTACTTCATTTATTCAGATTTAAACATGGCAAGACTTATTAATGGACTTGGAAAATGGGAATACTGTCCTTTGTAGCCAAAGAACAAATTAGTGTGGTGAAGCATGAAGGCATGTCTGAAAGTCTTAATAGATCAGATTTAAGCTGCAGCTTTGAATGGGATTTTGTGTCCCAATTTAAAATAATAAGCATTATTGTAGCTTTATTAATCTCTACCATGAAAGCTTCAGGTGCTCAGTGGCACTAGTCAATGATCTTTGATCAAGCTAAAATATCACACACTGTGTCCCAAAAACTGAAATAATGCATAATGCCAGACCAGCCCACCTTGAATTGAAGCAAAAGGTTTCTGATGACCAGTATAATAACCAAGCTTATGTCCTTTGAAATGAGAGAGGCCATCCTTAGCAGCTACTTAGTGCCCCATAGGAGAACTGAAAAAGAGGCTGCAGATGACATGGAGTTTCTCACTGTAGGTTAGCTTTCCCCACTCACCTTTAATAAAGACCCCGTTGCTCCTAGTCTTGAAAACAACCCTGGGCACCACAGACACAGCATCACTCTGAACGTTCCAGCTATTCTGTAGCAGAATCAAAAATATGTATTAATAATACACACTCTCACCGTGGAAGCTGAGCAGTTTTATTTTTAGGTTATTTTCTCCTCAGAAACACTCCATGGAAGGAAATAACTTTAATTAACACATCAAGATACAATAAATAAACACTGGAACTTGGTGCTTTTCTGTCAATAAATAACAGGTGATAGTCAGCAGGCTTCTAATCACTCTGACTGTCAAAATGGAAGTGATTAGAGCGCCATCCGGAGCCTTAATTCAGGGGCTTCAAAGCTTCACCAAACAGCCTCCCAGCAAGGTGCCACTGGCCTTTTTTCAGAGCCAGTGACCCATTTTTCTTCCATGCTCAGTGTTTGCTTTCATGGCAGCCAGGAAAGAGGTTCATTTATCAAGATCTCAGCGTTCGACTACAGCAGCACGTCCCGAGCCACTGCATAACATTTAAGTCTCCGAAAAACATTACAAACGTGCTGTGCCAGACCACACAACACAGGGACTGCGCGTCAGAGGAGTCTGTAAGTAGCCTAATACTAAAAGGACTATGACAAGCAGACAATAGCCCCAAGCAACCCCAGGCTCTCTGGAATAAAGATATGTCTTCTAATGCCACTGCTTTTCACAAGAGGTGACATTTGCAGATAAGGCAGTGTCCCTTTTAAATTAATATGCTGCCACTGAAAGTGGAGAAAACATGCATCCAAAGGTGTACAGATTTAAGCAGAGGGCAGGAATGCTGGAAGCTGGTGGGGAAGCATCTCCTGTCCATCTACTTAGCAGTTAGATCCTGTACTGAATTATAGAGATCTACTGAGAGTTTTTAGAGACGCACCACACTGCAGCAGAGAATGCACCCAATCACAGATGATTGCAGAAAGACAAGAGCCCTATTGCACCTGAAATAAAGCAGGCCTCAGCCAATATCATGTCAGTTTAAGGAAGGTCCTACAGATGGATAAATGTATTTGTCTGACTCTTTTACCTACAGTGCCCTAAGAGATTACTGTAAGAAGATGCAATACACAATTAACACAATTTAAAATCATACAAGTGTATTATGTTACAGGATTCCTGTATTTTTCATTCATAATGGAGTTGAGAGATTTACCTAGTGCAGGAAACAGTGTGGAAATAGAATGAATTGAGTGGAATGCAAATACAGTGCAATATGTGCAGTGAAACAGGACAGAAGCAATACAGAGCAGCTCGACAGTCAGCAGGAGTGAGGCAGGAGCAGATTGTAGAGTCTGCAAGTGTCGTTACTGAGGTCTAATTCAGCTCCAACAAAGAAATATTCTTTAAAGTCTTTGTTAATGTTTCACCTTTTCCCTTTTTCTGAAAGACGGTCTGGTCACAATGTAGATTTATTTTCTTTGTACTAAGTACAATTCACCTCATGTACTGTACCTGGGTTAGAGGCATTTAAATCTTTGTGTAATTACAGAATTTGGAAACAAAAAACGTAGGTATCAAATGCAGCTTTGTGGCTGACATTTTCATGCCCTTTAAAAAACAATTCAATCTGCAAAATCTTTTTGTTGTTTCTGTTGGTTTTCATTTTCTTACAGCCCTCTCATTGGTATGTCTTTTTGTAAATCAGGATGGTTTGCTGCAGTCATTATGGATGCCCATGACCTTTGGAAAAGGATGTCCAACACTTTGCCGTGTGACCTTTGGAACTGGAGAGGCCTGACTTTAACTCTTGCCTGTGTCGGCAGCAGGAACAGTTAAAGAGGAGGAGGATGAGCAAGAGAGGAAAAGGAGAGGATTTCTGCTTTGTGCCACTTAAGCTGACATTCTTCCTCACTCTCTAATTGTTAACCCACTGTACCTAATCTTGTCAGTGATGCCAGATTCCTCAAACACAGCTGCTTTTTTCAGATGGCAGTCATGCAGAGATCTAAAATCCAGATCACTCGCACGTGTGCTCTGAGATCCAGCAACGACAGATAAAAGTCTTTTGTTTGTGAGGGGCTATCAAAGACAGAAGGCTTGTGCTCTTTCTGCACCTGCATTGTCTATTTTATGCTTTGCTGCAGAGAACAGAGAGGATCGTACAAAACCGAGGAAAGGGCAATGGGAAAATTTAAATCCACTGTAGAACACCTGCACTCTATATTAAAATCCTCTTTTTGCTGGTGTAGTCTATCGCTCTCTCCTAACTGCAATATGTATGCAAATATAAGCTTTTATTCTTAAGCACTACTACACGATTTGTAATACTTTGCATGTGAGCGTTAGATATTTTCTTCTCTACACCTTATTACTTTAAATGAGCTTGCTCGTACAGAGCCAGTCTCACACATTTCTCCTGCCTCTATGAGGAGTCTGTAACATAAAAGCTCAAATGCTTTTGTCACCCTCCTGTCAAACACACCTTCCTGCAAAAATGCGCATTTGTTCACATAGCTGACCTTCCACACAGCTAAAACGGAGAAGATTGCATCGCTTGCCTCCTTTATTCTGCAAGTCAAAAGCTGGCCTTTGCGATGCTGAATGCAGCTGTGCATTTTAGAGCACCTCTTTTGTGTTAGAGTTTTTTTTGTCTACCAATTGCAGACGGTTTTCTTTTTGCCTTTGCTGTCATCAATGACCCCCCCCCCCCCCCGACTCCAGATGAGCATTTGGCAGTTTGTACGTAACCTCAAAGGGGAAAGAAAAGATGAAACAAGGGTATGTGTGGAAAGAAGGAGAAAATGGCCCTGCAGAGTCCAAAGCTTTTCAGGGGACACAAAGCTGTTCAGTCTATGTCTTTCGGTTTTCCACAAGTGCTGGGCATCCCAAGCAAGATGAAATGAGCTCAACATGAAAATATGCTCAGTTACAGTCTTTGCATGGAGTTTACCATTTCAAAGTTTAAGACAGTGTTCCATTGGTTGTGTTGTTGATGGTGCTGTGCTCCACACTGTCTGCATCCTGGTGTGGTTCCCAGCAGGATCAGGCTCTAAAACTGGAGATGAGAGTGTTTTGCCTGGTGAGTGGAGGCCTCTTGCGTTAGTCTCTTTAGAATTTTGTACGCTAACAATCATCCGACTCTAAAATAGAGTGCAGCATCTGAGCAGTGTATGTATTGTAGACTAAAGTTGTTCATGACCCTCATGAAGCAAACGGGAAAAATGCGACATAATTAAAATAAACAATTCTGTTTTAGAGTCTGAAATACTGGATGCAGAAGTGTTACTAGTAATTTTAATAAGTAACTTATTTGGGTAGTGCTTTTGACCAGAGCAAGAACCAGTCTCACTGATTCCAATATATTTTTTTAAAATACCTCTTGTTGAGCATTATGAACCCTCCGTACAACATTCACTGTCTGCCTCATTAATTTCAATTGCCTCTTGCTTTAATAATGATGTTCTTGATAACATTTCCTACATCTCTCGTCAAACACTTTAACATCCCACTTTCTTTGTTTCTTTTGAAGCTTTAGGTTTGCTAGTTTGATGCAGTTTCTTAAATTCTTCTGATAGAGCAGGAATACTGAAATACACTTGATTGTATTTGTTTCTTCTTGCTTTCAAAAAAGCAAACTTTGGAGTACAAATATTGGACATACTGTACCAGTATATATGTCAGTGAAGCTAATATACAGTATATATACAGTAACTGAAAGCTTCAATGCCACTAAAATAGTAAATGTTGAAATCCTCCATGCTGATGCTGAAAATGCGTAAAAACAGTTTATTGAATTGATCATTCCCTCCAGTCCTAGCTCAATCTAGCAACAACCAATCACTCTGATAATTAAAACTATTTTTAAAGAAATAAAACCCAATAAGAAGAAATGTTAATGAGGAACTTTAGCTTAACCCACTTACTGTAGCAGAGAGACAAGCACCTGGCCAGAGGGTCAACAAATTAGGGCCCCATTCAGAGTGAGTAAGGAGTTAACCAAGGGACAGTCCCACTTGTGAAAATGGGATGGAGAAGGGAGGAAAGAGGCCTACAATGCTATTTTAATTAATGGAAGATTGTGAGTTAAAGGCGAACCTGTTTGTTTATTTGTTATAAACTCTGTTTAAAATACATAAACGTGTTGATAGTTTAAATAAATGAGGTGGATTAAGGAATGTTTGTGAGGCATGTAGATGTAAAATCTCTACGTTAGTTGATAGTTAAGCTTCTTGTTAATTGTTGACCGATGCTCTGTTGTTCAACCAGCCAAAGCAGAGGTCTAATTAAAGAATCCTTCTCGTGTTTTCCCTATATTTAGAAAAGTGTCTGCACTTTCAATTGCAATAATGATAATTATATAATGATGAGAAGGTAACAGTGAAAGTTGTATTGGTATGACAATAACATGCTCCCATACATGAATGGTTAATGGTTTCCACTATGCAAAGCATCGCAACCCTCCAAGGATCCCGTCAGTAGACAGTTACAAAGTTACAGTATTGCAATTGTCCTTGAGCATATCTGCTAACTAAAGCAAGGGTGCACCCTTGGTCTGGGAGAGCCACAACTCAGCCAGTATTAAAGGTCACCTTAAATTGTCAGTTTGTAAAATAATCCTGTGACTATACAGATCCAGCCATTCAGAATGCATGCTGGATAATGGAGTATATTGTGGCGCATGTGCTGCGGGGCACTGCGCATTTTTAAAGATATTCAGTTGTTGGACTGCACTACTTTGTAAAACCGGCAGGTGGAGCAGTGAAAGCTTAACAGGGCATGTAGAAGCATTTGGGCTGTTGCCAGGAAATGCCTGGTTTCGAATCCCAGCCAATGCTGAGGGAGAATCTTTTTCCAGTTATAGAAATTAAGTTGTATACTGATTGGACTAATTAATTTTAAACTGTGTATTACAGTTTTTAAATATTAAATTAATTCAACTGGTTATTTTTGAAAAGTTTTGATGTGCTTCTTCTAACTATATCAAGTCTCTATACTTCATAAAAAGCTCCGTCATGATCAGCTATCAAAATTTCCCTTTAGTTGTAAAATTCCATATTAATATTCCATATTAAGTGGATTTAAACATACACAACAGAGAGATTAAATGAAGCAATCATTTTACTAACATCTAATGCACCACAAGTGGCACATATGGATAATCTTTGGACAGTGAATTACATACCACAACACACTGCAACTGCAACAAATATGGCAACTTTTACCATATTTGGGAGAAATACCACATATTCTGAGTGGCTACATCTGTATTAGTGTTTTGATCAATGTACTAACCTAATAATTCCAATTAAGTCAGGAATTGCACCCATTTCATATGATCACTGAACTAACTAATTTGAACAAATCACCTGCTTCAGTGGTCAAAATTAAACTGTTCCAAGGACTTAAAATAGTGATCACTGTGACTAGTAAAAAGTACTGGACTGTAACTGTCTAGAAACCAGTTTGGTTACACCTGAATTAGAGATAGTCAAAGTAATTCCAGGTTATATTTCATAAAACACATTTGATCAATACATTTAAAGAGAGTTATGACCACTTGAACTGTCAAAGACACTCATCAGATAATATCAGAAGATAATATCAGATATACCATATCATAATATCACTAATACCAGAATGCCACTCAATTATGAGAGAAACAAAAATAATTAATAAAATCCTATAATATTAATATTTCCCAATCGTGGAACCGTGGTTCAACAGTGTCATTCACAATAAAATAAAAGATAGATCCACCGTGTTCAAATCAGGGGACAAAGTGCTGTACAGGGAATCATAGTATGCATTAGACGAAGCCATAAAACGCGTAAAACGGAGCTACAGAGTGCGGCATGAAACGCAGTGCGCTGACACCCGGAGGCTGTGGCAGGGATTACAGTCAATCATAGGCTACAAGGGCTGCAGCCAGGAGATCGACACGAACAAACAAGCTAAACCACTTCTATGCCTGCTTTGATGCTCTGAACACGGGCACTGCTGAGAAGACCCCAAGTGTACAGGGTGAGTTTGTTCTGAAACTCTCAGAGCAGGACGTGCAGAAGACTCTGAGCAGGGTGAAAATCCATAAGGCTGCAGGGCCTGATGGGATACCACCTCACGTCCTGAGGACATGTGCAGACCAGCTGACCACAGTGTTTACAAACATCTTTAACTCCTCCCTGTCACAGTCCATTGTCCCCATCTGCTTAAAAAAAACACTATTGTTCCACTCCCCAGAAAGGCAAAAGTGACGTGCCTGAACAATTACCGCCCAGTAGCATTAACATCTGTGGTGATGAAATGCCTGGAGAAGCTGGTGTTGTTACATATCAACTCCTCCATCATGGAGTCCCTGGACCCCTTGCAGTTCGCCTACAAGAACAACAGATCAGTTGATGATGCTGTCTCCCTGGATCTACATACAGCCTTGGAACACCTGGACACTAAGTACTCGTATGTGAGAATGCTGTTTGTGGACTACAGTTCAGCATTCAATTCCATCATACCCAGTCAACTGGTGACAAAGCTCAGGGGATTAGGTCTGTGCAACTCTGTCTGCAACTGGCTACTGGACTTTCTAATAAAGAGACCACAGATGGTGCGGATAGGTAATAAAACATCAACACCACTCACCCTGAACATTGGAACCCCACAAGGCTGCTGTCTGAGTCCAAGGTTGTACTCCCTGTTCACTCACGACTGCACAGCAAGACACAGCAACAACCGCATCATTAAGTTTGCAGATGACACCACTATAATAGGACTGATCAGTGATGATGACGAGTCCACTTACAGGGATGAAGTTGTACAGCTGCTTAGGTGGTGTCATAGCAATAACCTTGACCTCGTAAATAAAACGAAAGAGCTAATAGTGGACTTTCGGAGACACAGGCCACACACTCACAGCCCACTCAGTATTGATGGAACGGAAGTGGAAACAGTCACGAGCTTTAGGTTTTTGGGAATTCACATTTCTAAAGATCTAACCTGGACTGTGAACACTGGCTCTATCTTGAAGAAGGTTCAGCAGCGCCTTTATTTCTTGAGGTGCCTCAAGCAATGGGGGATGCCAGTACCTGTGTTGGTGAACTTCTACCTCTATACCATCGAGAGTGTCCTCACCAACAGGAACACCGTGTGGTACGGCAACACCTCTTCTCGAGGAAGAAAGGCACTACAGAGAATTGTCAATATGGCCCAGAAGATCATCGGCTGTGGTCTCACCGAGATTGAACAGCTCTATGAGGACCACTGGTGTGGTAGAATTCTGGCCATCACAGAGGACAGTCACCACCCCGGGCATGAGCTTTTCACCTCACTGCCCTCAGGCAAGAGATACAAGAGCATATGGACACTTACCACTAGATTCTTCAATAGCTTTTATCCACAAGCAGTGTGATTGGCGAACACATTTAGCCATGCCCCTCAGACCACACCTATACAATTTACTTCATTATGATTTCTTATTTATTGCAAATCTCCAGTCATTGTTTACAGGTCTGCATTGTTTACATTTAAACTGTTTACTTGTTTACTTGTACATTGTCTACTGTTTGTTTGTATATTGTCTTGATGCACTGTCTGCACTTTGTGTTTTTACACTTGTTTTAATAATCGAGAGACTTTCCGTAAGTAAGAATTCCATTGTACCAGTACATGTACCGGTTATACAATCAAACCATTATTAAATTCTTTAGATATGCGATTCCATATTATATTCCCTTTTAATCAAATTCTAAAAGTATGCTTGTTGACTCCGTTATCACATTAGTTAAAGACTTCAAAGCTTAAAATGTTTAGGGAGAAATGGAATACTGGTGTGGATTTTTTTCTTTAAAGTACCAAGACCAACTATATACTGTATGTTTATGTTCCAAAATTAATATCGTTTATGGCCTTCACACGCGTTACAGTATGCTCCTATTCTTTTTATGCTCAGCTACTAAGATTTCCCTTCAGTGGTAAAATTCATTATCTACAACGGGCACAGTAAAGACGTTTACAGTAAGTCTTTCTACGACAGACCAACGGACCACGAGTGCCCCTGTCGGTCAACCAATCATGAACCGCGTCATCTTGCGTCATGATACGCGATACCGCAGCCAATTACCTGCGGTACGTGTCTGTACCGCACACTTTGAATGGCTGCATCTGTATATGGCAATAAAGTTCAAGTAATATAATGTTTTTTCAGGTAACTACTATGTACAATTTATCAGAGATTTTACATGTACCATTTGCAGTTGATTTTCTCTCTATCTGCTGTGTCAGCAGTGCAGAGACAATTCTCCTTCACAACTGTGTTGGCTGCCCCAAAGGGCTGTAGTACAATATATGACCCTAGAAGCTCTGAGGACTGCTGCTGTCATTCATGGTTCCTGTTTGATGTGCTTTTCCAAACCTCCTCATGCTGCTGAACTGAATTAAGGACTCATTAACTCACATGTAATTATTAATTGATGACTGCATATTAAAATAAATGTAATTGAATATGATTAAGGTTTATGTGCACGCTGGCTTCAAGTGAACAGTTTGTAATTGCTTTGACTTATGGAGCGTGTGCACCCACAAGTGAAGTATTTCCTGCAATGAGTAGAGAAAGTGCAGTGAACCAACATTGTTTCTTTTCTTCCCAAGTAGTCATCCTCGTCTTGTGAAATTGAAGAATATATTACAATATACTGCATATGTGCATGTATGTGTGTAAGCTGGCCACTTCAATCTCCAAGCCACATCGATCCATCAAGCCAGAGCTCATCCGGGTTTCAAATGGACTACAAAGCAGAGGTCTCCTCACCTATAGTAGATGGAACACTAGTCCATCACAGGAATTATCCCCTGAAATGATTTTCCCTACTTATACAACTGGGTGGACTAGAGTAACTGGGGTAGAGTACCTCACTCAAGGTAAAACAACAGTGTCTACAGCAATGACTCAAAACCACTAGTTACAGTACATGCAGAAGGAAAAGCAGTGTGCATGTTATTATATTACACTCAATTCACTAAGGTACATTTAAAAATAGTCCAGATATTGCTATTTTTATACACATTAAACCAAATGGATTTTTTCATAAACTTGATGATTGTTAGCTATTCCCTGAGATATTCTTCATTTTTCAATTGCATGTTGTTTGGTACCCATCAACCATAATGAGAAAACAATTTCTCTGACAATCTAAATCAGTTGCCTTCTCTGCTCCTTTTACAGTACATGGACTGCTTTCCGTGCAGAAATAAAAGCTCTAATACTAAAAAGAAAGTGGCAGTGTGGAAATTGTAGACAGAAGTCACTTCATTGTGCTTGCACATGCTCATTACCAGATGTTTGTCAGAAGACAGCGTCTGTTCTTGCTAATCAGGGCTGGTACAGTCTATTGATGGAAGTGGGGTCAGTTCTTGAATAAGGAGATAATGGAGCTCTAGGAGTCATGGATTGTACCGGATAGCTTTATAGCTCTCTAATTTTGGGTTTAATTTCCATTGCTTTTCACACCATAAGTAAATGTTTTCTTAACAATCTTTTTACTTTACAGAATCTTCTTTTTGTTAAACTGTGTTTTTCTTAATAGGAAAAGCTGAGCAGCATTTATAATCACCTAAAGTGAACAGAGCAGAGAGAGACAGAAAATGGTCAATAAACTGATTATAAATACTGGGACATAAATTCATTTAACGCACAGAAAAATGCACAGACAGACATATACTGTACAATGACATCTGTGATATTGTCCTTTGGTACGGATTTTAGCCACACTTGTGTGTAATACTTGTGTGGTTTCTAGCTGCAGCAGGGCGATCCAAGGCCTTCTACTGGGCCTTCATTAATAAAGGCCTTGCTTTACGGCCTTTAAATGCTTCTTACTCTAGTAAAATTAGTTGATTCACCTTAATTTGGTAGTCAAAAACATTTCAAAATCCTGTGCCTAACTGATTGTAAAGCTTGGTTAGGGTGTTTCTGTATACGGTAAATTGACCTGTTGCTTAGCATTAAGATACTCATGCCATTTCTGGGATCCCATATTTAAGGTGTCCCCCACAAAAATGTCAGGTATTGTTTGTAATGTAATGTAATACAATACAATGTAATGTGAGGAGTAAAATACAACGGTGTATTGACATATTCAGTTTCCCCACATAACTGCAGCCATCCCAGAGCAAGCATTGCATTTGTTCTGATGAGAAAAGTAAAGTGTTAAATCTGCTGAATTTCTGTGTGCTTTAACAGCTACATCTGTGTAGCTAGCAAAAAAAAAAAAAACCCTGCAAATCTTAAGCCTTAAGACAATGTGTTTGGACTGCATTGGTGAAAAATAAGTTCACACAAAGACTGAAGCATCTGGATGTTCATTATTTGAGTAGCTTTGCAGAAGCGAGTAATCAGGGCTGTTTGAGGCAGTACATGTGTACTATTCCTTTAGATCTGCTATTTTAAAAATAACATGATTTGGAAAATGAGATGATGGAAGCTGTGACAAACTACTTACTTGATGATACATATGAAGTCCCACAGATGGCTGAAAACGTGGTGATGGGCTGATTTATTTGCATTAAGTCTCAACCATTTTCATTTTTCGAAGAGAGAACAATAGCTTTGCATTTGTTGTACACACATATTATATTCACTCACTTGTAATTGCTGTGCTGTTTTTTTTGTCTGAGGTAGCCAGTTTAGAAAAAGAGACCCTTGCAGCATGAAAAATATAATACAATAGGTTCCATTTATATGTAAAATAAAAATAAAATGTCACAGTAATACTTCTGGATTCCATTTAATGGGACAGGGGAATTTTTATTAAATAACAGTACAATTTAACATCTGGCAAAAAAATCAGCTTCCATTTTGATGCACTAAAGTCAAGGCCTAATTCTTGTCATCAGAGTCATTAGTTGTCATACAGTCAAGCAAAAATGAAGACACCTCCTTAATAATAATAATAATAATAATAATAATAATAATAATAATAATAATAATAATAACCTATTAAAAATGCCATACCTTAGGCCACTGTACTGTACATAGTGATTATAAAAAAGACAAAAAAATACAACAAAAAGTAGAAGAAAATAATAAACAAGAGCAGTAATAATACCTTATATCGAATGCATGACTTTATAGGTGACTAATGTCGAGATGTAAATGTAGGAGTGATATGATGTATAGGTCTGGTGTGAGTTAGAAGTCTAGCTGCCAAGTTTTGGACTTACTGCAGCTTGAGAGGTGAGTTAGGGAGCCCATGAAGTAAAGAGCAGGTTGGACAATACTTCTCAGGTGAAAAAAGATGATCTAATCAAACTTGTCAGCTGAGTCTCAAAAGACAGGAGAGGATCAAGTGTGACTCCCAGATTCAAGACTATGGCTGACGTGAATGTCAAACCCATCCACCATTACTGTGAACTTCTGATTGAGCTTTTCCAGCTGAGATTTGCCACCCACCAGTAAAAGTGCTGTTTTGTAACTATTTAGCTTCAGGGAATTTGATGTCAACCAGATCTCAATGTCACACAGACAAGAAATAAGTGACATAGATGGGAGATCAGAGGGAGAAGGAGTTTCAACATAAATCTGAGTATCACCTGCATAACAGTGAAACTGAAGACCGTGTTTGTGTATAATCTGACCAAGCATATAAATAATAAAAAGCAATGTGGCACACCATGATTGACTGGGGCCATGGGGGTTTTATGAGGAGCAAGGGAGACAAAATGCTGCCAGCCAGTCAGATAAGAGCAGAACCAGTTTAAGACAGTACAATTGACAAACATTTGCAAGCAATTGAGCAACACCAAATGATTTACTGTACCAAAAGCTGCACTAAGATCAAAGAGCATGAGGATACTCACATCCCCCCAAGTCAGATGCAACCCTGACAAGAGCAGTCTCAGTGTTATGAAAAGCAGACTGAAATGTTTCAAACATGTCACTAGGTATCATGTGAGCCTGTAATTTTACGTGCAACCACAAGTTTAGCTAGAAATGGCAAATTAGAAATTGGTCTTTTTTATCAAGTGTCTTAGCATCAAATCTAGTATTAAGTACCCCACTAATAATAGTTATATGACAAGTCAAGTTAACAACCTCATGTAATTTGTCCAAATAAGTATTCCACAGGTTTGGCGACTTATGTACTCCAATGAATATGAGATAAGCTTGTTTGCCACAGTAATTTTGTGAACTAGAAATTAGACAGCAGTCTGGAGTAGTAGCTGCTGTTCTGGATATGTAACTGAAAGGCTGAGGGTTCATTTGCTAGGTGGAACATTCCTGTTGTTCCCTTGAGTGAGGTACTTTGTACAGATTTCTTCTGTAAAACAGTACCCAGCTGTATAAATTGGTGCAGATGTATTGTTTTTGCATTGGATAAAAGCCTCAGCTACCTAAATAAGAATCAGTAATATTTTATAGAAGTATCTCATCTCTTCTCCTAACTCTTTCTTACTCTACTCAATCTGAATAAGACCCTGTCGTGTGTTTTTTTTTCACCGAATCAAGACACACACCTGTTTTGTTTTCAAATATATTAAACCCTTTCTCTTTGCCTGGAGGGGCTGGTCCAGCAGGTAGACAATACTAGCCAGCCAACAGTGCATCTCAGAGGCATAATTAACAGGTTGACAGTCATGCTCTAGCAAGAGTGTAATAATGACTTCTTATGGAGCAGCAGTTTTAAATATGCCTTATTGGGCAAAAAACTGCTCCGATTAGAAATCTGATAACAAGTAATTTATACTGAATCAATCAGCTGTGGCACTTGGATATCTTTCAAGCTGTTTGTGTTTGATGTGGATAATTGCCTTTCCAGAGTGTTTTTTTCTGGTTCCCTGTTTTCAGTTTGTAGGTTGCATCCCCAGTGGAATTGTGAGAAAGGAATGGATGGGCGAGCAAATTCTTTCTACAGTATGTGACAACTTCTGCTTCGTTCTCTCTGTACCATCTCTTCTATGCTGCATGTAGGCCTGCAAATATCAATTAGCTTTGGCCGTTTCACTATGCTGGAAAGCAGAAGTGTCTCAACTAGCCTCTAATTCTGTTTTACATATGTAAGCAGGTTATAGAAGTGCACATCACCTCCCTGACAGCTAGACAGTGTTGACTTCTCTGGCAGAGAAGGACCTGGTCTTTTGGTGCTGTGGAGTCACTGCTATCTAAGGAATGGTGTTGTGTGCCACTGAGCCTGCAAACAACTTTTTAATAAATCCTGACAGGGGCAGAGCAGACTACATAAAATCAAATGTGTATTAAGTTAGTCAGTAGACAGCTTATTAGGGCTCAACAAGGTCACATAACCATTTCTTCCCAGTGAAACAGGGTTCCATATGTATCTTACAAATATCACTTTTCAGTCTTACAGTGTATTTAAGATCATGTAGTCTTATAGGAATGTGAAGATTGATTATTAATTTTTGCATTCCCTTAATTCACATCTCTCTCTTCATTGTGTGCATCGTCATATGCACGCAAGCATTAATAAATGGGTTGTTGCTTCAGTCCTGCTGTTAGAATGAAAGAATGGAATCAATGTTTTGTTTTGTAGTGAAAACAGATGCTGACTGAAACTGTTGGCAGCTCCAAAAATAATTGCCAGGGGGGCTTAGCCTGTTCTGAGTGTAGTGGTGTGACAATTCTGGGGAGCATGATATTTTTGTACATTTTGTGCAGAGTCTCATGACTTGTGCATCGCACCGTGTCGAAGCTGAATACACATGTGTGTATGAGAAAGGGAGAGCTGTGTGTGGTGCACTGCATACAATACAGGTCCAAAGCAGAGTGCTTTGTGCAGACTCCCTGCATGTGCTAATGCACTGCTCAAGTTGAGCACCATGCTCCAGATGTTACTGGCTTGGGTCTTACTGTAGTTATGGCCTTTCCAAACTGCAGTGAGCAGATGGCCTGTTGCCACTACTGGTGGGTGGGCTTGTCTTGGTCAGTGCATCTTTGGTCAGCTGTGCAACAGCAAACCCTGTGGCTTGGCAGGTACTTGTGAGACTGCAGTGTTATTGCAGTTATTGTAGGATAAATGCATCCATTATCCTTATACTGCTCTAGCTCTCCGGTTGGCAGTGAGCTTGCAGAGAGAATGTGAGGAAAGGTGACAGGGGCTGCATTTCAATCTTTGTGTCTTCTGTGCAATAAAATGGCCCATACTGACTAAAGGGTTTCAAGGTCAAATCTCGGAAAGAAAGGCAAAAAAGCATAGTTCCCTGAAGCCCTTAAGATGTGTCTCACTCTGACCTCTCAGATGTTGTAGGCTGTATCGTCTGCTGACCACGAGGACATATAGCTTGTAGATCACATGGGGTTGGTGGCAGTTGGTGAAACAATGACGGAGGCAATTTTTCAGTGTCTCTAGGCATGCCGTGGAATTGGAGGGGAAAGTTACCCATTCCCCAAAAGGGCACAAATACTTCTGGAGGGTGGTGCGGAGCTCTGGGTGCTCAGAAAGAAGATGAAAGGGTCAGAGGAGCTTGCCTGCTCTTCCTCTGTTGAGACACGTAAAGAAACAATTGACAATTCCAACTTGCGGGGGAAAGGTGCTTAAGATATTGCAGTGGAACAGCCACTGCATTAGCTCTGTAGTGTGGAAGAGAACTCTTGGGACCCTGGAATACAGAAAATCTTCAAATTTATTCACTGCAGCTGTTGTGGAGGCAGCTTAACTAGTTTTCAATCTCCAAGCTTCACTCTGGACTTGAAAATTGTTTTACAATGCCTTAGAGCTACTGCAGCACAATAGCTTGTAACAGAATACAACTTCTTTGGAAGTTAGATGGATATTGCTTTACCGCAATTTATGCTAAAGCTGTACTTCTTAAGATAGGAAAGGGCTAAGGCCTCTAGTTTCTCTGACATGACCTTTGACTTTCTCCAGCCAGCGTTTTGACACTAAGGAATGCTTGTTCCTGCTACCTGTCTGGGTCTCACAGTTCTCTTTCATTCTTTTTCTGGCCAGCCATAGGTTTTTACCAGAGAGATCAATCTAACCCACTACATCCTCCTCACTTCACTTCAGTCACATCGTCCATGTGAGGATGTAGAGGACATTCTCTAAGATGAATAAATGACTGTCCCACAGGGAACAACACAGTGAATATAATATATAAAGATGAGAACGGATGTGTATTTATATACTCTGTGAAAGTAAGGCATGGTGATTA
Source organism: Lepisosteus oculatus (assembly GCF_040954835.1). Lineage (NCBI taxonomy): Eukaryota > Metazoa > Chordata > Actinopteri > Semionotiformes > Lepisosteidae > Lepisosteus > Lepisosteus oculatus. The sequence goes on from NC_090700.1 coordinate 35,500,440, forward strand.
AATACAGCTTCAATTTAGAAAATGGACGCATTTGTTTCAAGCAGTCTGTAATGCATTGTGTTTTGCACCACTTCCCATATACCTGATGCTGTACTATCCAACACTTTGAGGTCATTTATCAAAAGACAAAGACAGTCCAGGTGACTAATAAACCCATTCCCTGCTTTAATAAATTATCAGAAAACGGTGACTCTGGCTGCAGTGAATAATAGCTTAATTTCAATTAAGACTGTGCAATTAATTCTCAGGTTTGGTGCCTGTGGTGGGGGGGAGGGGGAGTTTCTGCAGCCTTTGTACTTGCAGGCGCAGTGAAGGAGTGTGGGGCTTTCCTCTCCCTCAATGCCCTGCAACCTCAGACAGCACAAAAGAGAACTGGCATTGAGCCACTGCAGACTCCCTGCTTATTAACTTCGAAGGTCTTCTTTTTAATTGTCCATTAATAACAACAACGAGCCATCCTACATGTTTTCTGGACATTTTTCTGGGGGTTGATGCTCTACTCTGTCATGTGCTTTTAACTGCAGCTGTTTTTTTTTTTTCTGCCGAAGAAAGGGAGTGGGGAAAATAACCTAATGAATAAATAAGCAATAAGAAATACTTTCCAGTGCAATGCAATCTCTCGTTTTAAGATTTTCTTCTTAAATGTTATTTACTTGATTTTCCTCCCTGAGCCGTAAGCATCACTGCTACTGTCTTGTAGAGTATCCATCATCAGCTTTCAGCACTTGTTGTTCTGTTCCTATGGGGTGCAATCAGAAAGCCCCAAAGCGCTCTCCTGATTTCACAGATCTCTGAGTAATAAGCTATGGAAATAGGATCAGAATGGCAAATTTGGAGCAGGTACTTGCTGTGTGCAGCCAATAGGATCCTGTTCTTAAGAACATGACATGGCTCTTGCAGAAGGCAGCTATTCAAGCAAGCCGCACTTTGACATCTGAAGCCAGCAGAGAGACTCCTTGTAGGGGTACAGGGAGCCAGTCCCCTTCAGTACCAGCTCTGGTTACAGTGCAATACTGGCCCACGCAGTGCACCAGCTGTCAGTTGAAGTCTTTGCTCTTTGGCGCAGTGCTCCAGTGATCTGTCTCCTGCAGAGAAAGGGAAGGTTTCTGCAGACTCCTGCTGCATGTATGATTTCGACCAACACAGAGCTTTATACCTGCAATACTGAACCCCTGCTTTATTCTCGTTTTAGGACTACTCTTCCCAAAATGACCGGCTTGGGGATTTCAGGACTTGTTCAAATTCCATCATACCGTTATTTTTCCTGGATGTTTTTTTTCTATTATTTCGAATTTGTAAAGGTGGTGTGGTGACCTTTTTTTTAATTGTTTTTGTTATCTACAATCTTATATTTATTTCACAAAAAATGATTGAATAGTATTTCACATTTTTCCTATTTCGTTTCCATATTCTTTGTGTTGCAGATATGAGAAAACATGACAAAGGTCCTTGCTTTGAAGTGCGATTAAAAAGACACGCACTGTGGTACTTTCGTAAAGATTGTTCTGTGGTTTTCAGCAGCAAACAAACTGGAAGAGACAAAGAAGTCAAGTAAGATAGATTAGAGATGTAAACAACTCTGCATTTTTAGCCACTTCATTTGAGTTTCAAAGTGCATATACTGACATCTGTCTGTTACCTTAAAGCGTATTCCAGAAGCACAGGGCAGAAGTTAGGACTACATCCCAAATAGGATTTCAGTGTGTTGCATTCAGACACACACACATATGCAAGCAAGAACAATTGACAGACACTAATTTCCTGGTGGAGGACATGCAAACTCTACACAGACAGTGCCTCTGTATCATGGCCAGGACCCAGGAACTACCTGTATGAGGTAGCACTACAAAATACTACATCACCATGCTGTGCCCTAAATGCAATTTACTTCCAGTTATTTTAAGATTGAAAATAATTCTACAAGAAATGTACAATGTTTGTGCTGGAATGTTATTACACTCAGAGGTGAAGCGCTGCACAGCTTCTGTGTCACAAGGTAATTGACAGAAATTGGTGAAATATGTCTGCATGTAATTTGAGACTATAGCATTCGTGTTTAATTTGATCAAACTGAGCTGAGAATTCATTGAGATTAGATGTGTTGACTGGAATTTCAGCTGTTGCCTTTTGAATTATTTCTGATTCCCTTTTCTAAGTTGTTGAGAAGGAAGTAAAAATGTCACCGTCATAGCAACGAGCGGGCAGGTTTGTTTCTCTCGTCTCCCATCAGTCCGTCCTCAAGCTTTGTGTTTAACCATTAACCCTTTCATCTCCTCCACAATTGCTGCAGACATTTTGGGCAGCTTTTGGTCTGCATTTATTGTTATTGCGAGGTCCCCAGCTTAAACTTCAGTTCTATAGGTAATTCACAGTGTGCCACCCTGAAAAAGTTACTAAGCCTCCTTGTTCTGCATCCTTCAGATGAGACATAGAAACGAGGTCTTGCAGTCAGTGTCACTGCTGCAGCAGATGTGATGCATAACTCAGCCCAAGTCCCTATACATACCATGGATGAAGTCATTCACGTGTAGCCTTGACAAACAGTATCACTATATGCAATATATACTTGATGGTAATAAATAAAAAGTCCTAAACGTAATCTGAAGTTATTCTTGTGTAATAATAAACAAGGATTTTACAGTGGTGTGGCTGCTGCCACAGAGTTGTTGGGCCCAAGATTTGATTGTGTGGTGTTTGCATGTTCTCCCATGTTTCTGAACATGACCTTAGGAATGAGTAGAATTCTGATAATGGATGGGTGAATAATGAACTAAATAGCTTTTTGGTCACTTACTAAATGCATGTTATAGGAGCAGCACCTGTTTTCAAAGCATCCCTAGCATCTTCTTTTGTTGAACAGTGAACAGTACTATATTTTTGTTTTTGTACATACTATCTGGTTTGGATAATGACAAAAAGTTCAAGTTCAAGTTCAAGTTTATTGTCATTACACTCATATACATGGTATATGGTATAACGAAATGCTATTTAGCTAGCTCTCGGACATAAATAGTACAAAGAAACAACAACAACAATACAATTGTGTAGCAAAAGAATGACAGAGACAACAGGCAGTGTGCAAAAAACAACAACAGACGATGTGCAAAAAACAACAACAGGCAATGTGCAAAACAACAAAAAGGTAACAGGTTATGTGCAAAAATATGCATCAACAGAATAAAATAAAGGGATAGAAAATATGGGGAGTGAGCTTTTGACATGTATGGTAGAGGTAGATTTTCAATGTGTGTTTGGGTTTTTGGTAAGAAAGAAAGAAAGAAAGGAAGAAGGCACTGTGAGGTTCAGATCATGGGTGAGAGTAAGAGTGAGAGAGGCTGGGAATTGAACAGTTTGATAGTGCGGGGGTAAAAACTGTCTCTGAGTCTGGTAGTCCGGGCCCGAATGCTCTGGTACCGTTTTCCAGATGGTAGCAGATCATAAAGTCTGTAGCTGGGGTGTGTGGGGTCTTTGATGATGCTTAGAGCTTTCCTCAAGCACCGTCTGTCATAAATGTCCTGGATAGATTGGAGGGTAACCCCAGTGATGGACTGGGCAGTTTTCACCACCCGCTGTAGGGCTTTGCGGTCAGCAGCACTGCAGTTGCCATACCACACTGTGGTATGGCATTCACTCTCTTATCAATTTCTGTCATTCTCGTGCTGTTATTTTGTAACTGACATGGAATAAAAACAGATGATTACATGTTTGTTCCTCTTTAATTAGTGTTGTAATTATTGAACTGGACACCATCGGTTCATGACTTCCTAATTACGTTGAATACATCTGTGCTCTATTTAAGTCTAAAAGATGCTCTAGGCTACATCTGTATTATGTGATGTTCTGCAGAGGAACTGTAAAAATGTTTCCCTATTGTCTTTTTTCACTAAAGCAAGAGAACAGTAAAACATTCACTATATAAATATACATTTTCATAGATTATTCTGCCAGCTAGCAACAAAAAAATAAATAGCTCCCCAGGTGCAGAGCAAAGCCATCTTTTGATTAAAGGCAAACAGTGGACTTGGTTTATTTAGCCTCTCTGAATTGTATGGTGTATGCTGTAGTGTATATTAGTGAGTGTGAACTGACCAATAGCCAGCACAGTACAATTAAAATGCTGGGGTGCACATTATGTTTAATTGAGGGGTCTACCACCAGCTGTCCACAGACACTAAAATAACATTTGGTAAAATAAGAGAGTTATAAATGCCAGTTTGTCTGATTGACTCATTAGGAAAAAGACTCATATTGATGTATAGTTTGGATGCTAATAATATTCTGTGACCCTCCCTCAGAGACAAACGGGTTGACTTGCAAAATAGAAGGCAGAAAAATACACTTGCGGTCTAGCCTAAGAGAAAAACTAAATGCAGCCACACAAAAAAAGCAAAAAGGAATGGCGAATGACCAGCTGCAAACCCTCCGCAAGGTGAATTCAATCACAACGCATTTAGAATCACCGCAGCCTTGTGGCCATTTGAAAACATGGAGCTTTTTATGGCTTTCTGGTGACACAAGGAATTTGTCAAGCTCAACAAGGAGGCTCCATCTGTTCCCTGCTGTCTCTGTGCGCCATGCGGCCATCAGCTGCGGTGGCCCTGGGCCTGCCAAGCTGCCTTCCGGTCCAGCACTTGGACACGGAGCACACGCAGCCTGCTGGACACTGAACGATAGCCCCCATTAAACCCTGGCAGCCCCATGACAAATTGTTCCTGCTAACTCTGTGCTGACATTCGTCAACAGGAGAAAACAATATGATCAAATGGAAAAAAAAAGACCTCAGTTAATGTTGTTCTGCAAACCGTTCAAAGAGTAAACCAGGTCAATTCCTGGGCTTCAGGGAAAACTCCACACAGACCAATTAAAGGAAGTGAAGTACTTGAGCCATTAACAGAGAAGATTATAAGAGCACATTTATATATACGTCTTCAAAGGTACTGACCGTGTCAACTCAGTAGACCTCTTCACAATCAGGGGGTGGACAACTAAAATATAAAGAAGGAGTGTTTTTAGCAGAAAGAACTGAGGAAATCCTGAACAGGCTACTAGACTACAATGTGTAAACTCTTCCCTTGAGATTCTTCAAGAAACAATTGCATGAGATCTTTGAATAGACATGTTGCTAAATGTAACTGCGATTTTATTTTCTATTGCTAGAGTTTTTAATTGTATTTAGAATTTTTTTTTTCCTGAAGAAGCACATAGTTGAATAATTATTTTTGGATTATTAAAGTGAATGAGGTATCGATGAGTCAATGGTCATTTTTTTCTTTTGTGCCCAACTGAACAAAAAAATAAAAATGAAATAGCCGTGTCGCTAACTGTTCTGATGTTAAAGGCAGCGGGGGAAAAGAATGCCCTTCACCAAGGCTCCCTCTCCAATCAGTAGCTCTTTAAACTCACAATGTGTAGCTTGCAGAAAGGCAGAATTGCTTTTCTCCTTGAACCTGAGAATCAAAACGTCCAGACTGTGCTGAATACACTGCAGGATGGGAAGTGTGATGATTCATTTTATTCCTGTTCATGAGGTGTACTCGACTTGTTGCCTCCAGTATTCATCTGCACACAGCTGTGTGTCTCTTCATGGTTTATTTGGTCTTGTTTCTTTATTGCTCTACACACTGTGCTCACAGCAACACACCTTTCTGCTGCAGCTCGATTGTGTACATGAGAGTCCAGAAAGGCAAGTTCAGAAAGAACAGATTTTTAACTTCATACAATAGTCCAGTTAAAATAAATGGACCACTTGCAGTTGTAGTGGCAAGGCATATAATCACACAGTAGAATTAAGTGTAACAAAAGATTTCTAATTATCTTTCTGTTGCACTCACAAAGCAGCTTGGGCCTCTGTGTAAACGCAGAGGAATGTAGCTAAAGAAGGCCCATGTGATTTAAAAATCTTCCAGGTCTGTAACAAAGATCAAGTTTCTGTAAAATTATGTTGATTCTAAACCTAATAATATATGGTGCACCCTGGCTCCCCTAAGTCTGCTATTCCCTTATTGACAAGACAACAGGTCAGAGGTCACTGTCCATCACCCAAATAATTACCCACCAATGAGGGACCTGCTGGTTGGATACCAGGCCTATACCTGATAACATCCTAACCAATCATCAGCTTTTATTTCCTGGTTTATAAATGTAGTACCCAACTAACTTCATTGGCTAACTCACCTCTCTTCTCTCTCCAACTACCTTGGCACTCATTTTCTCCTGATCAACTAAATCAGCGGTCCTTAACCTTTTTGTAAGCGTGACTCCATTTGGACAAGTGAAAAATTGCACAACCCCCCCATGTAAAGAAAAACAACTTTTGGTGCAAATTGCTACCTCAAATTTAAAAATCTTCTAAATCAGACAGTCTGCACTTTACATCTGGACAGGCATAATCACTCTTCATTGCACCTTTCACAAAATAAATTATAGTATTATGTTGTTTAATGACTTTTATTTATTTAAATACACCATTCACATGACCCCCCTAAGACCATGATGCAACTGACTTGGGAAACATGACCCCCAGTTTAAGAACCACTGAACTAAATTAAGAAAGTGGGACTCTTTGTGTCAACATTCTGAAAACCTGAGCATATTCAGTAAAAAGATATAGCCAAGCTAAACCACGTTTCTCCCCTCCCTCTTACTTGTGGCCAGACTGAATTTTAACACAACGCTAACTTCCTTGCAGAGCTTCCCTCTGTAATATTAGGCAAAGTTCTGTCTCTCTCCTCTCTGCTTCAGAACACTCCTAGCACAAAGCAAAAAGCTGACAAGTCAAACAATGGACCAACCTAGCCCATATCTGTATGCAGTGGGAAATTCAAACTCAGCAAGACACTTAGGCCAATGGATCTTTAAGTATAAAATTAGAATTCTTGAGAACTATTATTCCAAACACATTTGATAGTTTAGTTCACAATAATAAGATACAAGATGCTTTTGAGAATTGTACTTATACAGTACTTGTGAGAATATAAATGTGATCTAAGTTTATGAGCCTCAAATAATTTACGAGGTCAACAATAACATGTTATAGTTGATATATTTGAGCTCTAATGTTATTTGCTCTTATCTTTATATTCCCTGAGTAAACGATCAGCTTTTCCTTTCACAGCAGATCCATCAAAAATAAATTCTATTACTTTTGATAGTTTGTTATGCATGTTTTGTTGTTGTACCAATAAATTGTATAATATATATTTAGAAGCCGTGTATGAGAACATATATGATCATGTTTGATTGATTCCTAACAGTTATCAAAACAATTTCTAATTTACTGTAACAATTTCTAATTGTTTCCGTAAATTAAAAACCCTCACATCATTACACAGTAGACACCTTGCTGTGGATTAAAGCTGTTGAACTACCACTGAGAGAAACAAGTAATCAATCATTTTATGAGTGACTTTTAAAGTTCAGTCATTTTGTGCTCCAGAGATGTTAACTTTGTGCTTTTCTGCTCAATAACATTAATAGACAGAACTGATGTATTGGCTTGTTCAGTTTTAGCCAGAGACAGGAGATGTTTTATGAAGGCTCTTGGTAATTTATGACTGGTCTGTGTAGTGGCATATTACTGTATGCCAGTAAGTGAAGGAATAAAGACATATTAAAATGAGCACCACAGCTCATGTTTTCCCTTTAACACGTCCATATTTGTACCATAAATTGTAGCAGTCTGAAGTGTTTCTGTGTAAGATCCTATCAAAGGATTCATTCGGCACTTGGCCAGTCATTGAATGTAAGATCATCCCAACAGAACCTGGATTGTTGAATTCTCCTACAAGGCGAGGCTCCAGCCTTTTAACAAAGTGGAATTTTTCCCATGCATATTGAGAGGTACAGCAGGACTCTGGAGGACTGTTTGTGAGCAGCCTCAAACCCTCATCACAAGGCACAAGCTACGGTTTGTGGAGATTATTTATGTTTGCTCTGTTTTATGCTTGGTGTTGTGTAGAATAAATATAACTAATGAGTCAGGAATGCCCATTTAAATTTGGCAGAGCTCTTCTGCAGCATCAGGTCTGCAACAGGACCAGACTCTGAAATGATGCAATCTGAGAGATAACCATATCTTGTGTGTCTCATCGCCTGCAAAGACTGCCATTAAAAACAATTCACCAGCTCAGGTTACAGGATAAACATCAGATAGCACATTGATAGGACTTGTATCGTGCTGGTTATTCCGATTTATGTACAAATGTTTGTGTGTGTCTGTTCACTTTACAGTTTTTGTCTACTGCAGAACACAACAAACATCCTTTCTTTGGTGAAAAATAAAATAATATTGTTATATTAGTGCAGTGTACAGTGATGAAGACTTGCGTTCAAAGAAGTTCACGACAGAGCTTTGGCTCTGAAAGTATGTGTGTTGTCCAATCTGGGCTTGGTATTAATTCATTATTTATTGATTAATTGATTTTAAAAATGTCTTCCTGGCTTCCCACTGAGTAGGCTTGGTTGATGAATCACTATGAAGAAATCTAGCAGAGTCTGTGAAAGAGAGAGAGAGTGAGGAGGGGGGGGGGGGTTTGAATATTGTTAATTAATGCTGATTGTTGGGAAACAGTAGGAGTGTCAGGGTCTTTGATGTAGACCTGCTCCCTGCCACACTTTGCCTCTCGTAAAGGAGGCGATCAATATGCAGATTTCACTGGTTAAAAAACTCCAACAAATGGACTATTATGAACCTTCTCAACAGGAGCCCTCCTGTACTGTGATTGCCTGAGGCAGAGAACACAATGATCTTTTATTATATTTTTAATGTATAGAAAGAATGCGTTTGCTCTGTCATTATGATTTCCATCGAGCTGAGCTGCCCTCATTAGAAGGGCGAGGGCATGTCAAGACATAACAAGGTTTGCGCGGCAGCGTAAATGCAAATAAGGTCATCTTGACATGATGTACGATTACCTTAAACTACCTGATGACACCAAGAGAGCCGACCAGCTGCCGTGTGAGCCCACTGCTTAACTCCTAATGAGGGACAGCAGACAGCACACTCCCCAGAGGCCCCGCTATTGATGGGCGTGCTGCAGTCATAAAATATGTATTTCTCAGTGTCAACCTCAATCTTATCAATCCTCCTGATTTAATTAGATCAGACTGGCCAAAAGGCAAGGCTCATTCATCGCTCCAAGCTTGCAGAAGAAGCGGCTTTTTTCTGTATTTATTTATTTTTAGCAAATGTTTACTCAAGATACAGTACGTACTGACAACGCAGGTGAATATTCTGGAAGGGGTTGGTCTGCAACTGTTATTGTGCTGGAAACTATTTTTTCTTCTTTTTCAGTTCATACAGTAATTGCCTTACGCTTCCTTTCCGTTCAGATTCTTGGCTTGCACCTGTACACCCATTTCCAGAACGTGGCCTGTCAATCAATCAACCAATCAATCAGTCAGCCAGTCAATCGATCAATCTGTTCATTTTGCCTGTCACATGACTTTCAGGGTGTTTTGTATCAAATGTCATAACATGGTGATAGTTCTCTACCCTATAACCTACCTTTTTGATCTTCTCAGTTAACAGAATGAGCTATATGATTAAGAACAGGATGTATAACTTTTACATTCAAGGAAGACATAAATTATGGGAGAATGCAGATTAAGTGCCATTAAAATGCGTTACTGCCGTCTTTGTTGCATGACCCTGGAAAATAAAAATGCCTGTTCCTCTCTGAGTTACGATTAACTGAGGTCTCAATTTGCATGTCTGTGAGGTGTGCCCTGCACTGATGTAAAATTGTGCCATGTGCTGTGTGTTAATTCACATGTAACTTGTAATTAAGTGCCTCTTTGGTTTGCGCCCCTCAAGTTTAAATCTATCAATAAACAATTTATTGCTCATTTTCATATCCCCATAAACTATATATACACGCAAATGACAATATGTAGGAGCTCAGGCCTGGGATTCTGAATCTTCCTCTGTTGTGTCTCCACAGGTTCAGGATGATGTGCTTTACCACCTGCAAGCCTTGGGTACAAGATTGAGTGTAACACACCTCAGGGTACATTGGCTTTATTATACTTCACAGGACCTGCCTGTATTTCAAAAGGCTGTCTATTATTCTAGAATCCTGATCTTTTCAATGTTAAAATGCTCAGAAAATCTTTTTTCGAATATACAAATAATACATACAAATATCCATATAATAATGAGGTATTGATATCAATAACTATATTTATTATTATTTATCTGATAATTATAGCATTGATATTTGTCACATATCTTTACTAGATTCCAGCTCTGTGTTGTACGATTAGGATGAGTAGGATGCAGCTGAATTAATTCAGTGAATCGAAGGGATACATTTATCAGCTTTATCACCAATTTGTAGACTGATCTCGTCTGATTTCTGAAGTAAATGGACACAGGTTGCTAGTGTGGTTGGTGTTGGTGACGGCACTGTAGATGACCACAGTTTCGCATGCGCTGCTATAAGTGTTGCTGTTGGACCAGTAGGGGGCACTCTTCTGTCTGGATCAGAATGTTCAAAGAATGTCCCATCCTGATGACCACAGACGCTGTGCTGTCCCTCAGTTGTTTTTTTCTTGAAAGAGAAGGGGTACTAACTCAAGTGTCCTGAGTAAACTTTACTTTAGGAATGAAGCCTGAAGTTTGCTGTTAATTCAGTCGATGCAGTATTTTCTCACTTGTCTGATGAAACTGCTGTGTAGTGGGCCTACTGGTTCAGAATGGCTTTTCAAACAGGTGGGAACTATGCAGTGAAGAAGATGCCCTTCAGTACTCTATATGAAGGGTTCTGGGATCCTTTGGAGTGAAATATGGTAGACAAATGCATGCTAACAATAATAATACATGGCTCTTGAAATAGAAGTAACTTTCCTCTTTGCTTGATATAGAAAATCATAAAATAATTTTAAATGCATTTCTAAAAGTTTACTGCTCCACTTCTTTCACAGTTTCTAATGTACCGTTTTATTTCTTATAAAATATGAAAATTAATTCCTATTCTTTATTAAAATTTAAAAGTTGCATTTTTTTAACCTACACTCTGGATTGGTGTTTGTTAGCAGGGGTTTTGTGACTTTGATAGTAATTACAGAAATTTGAAACATATCATTCTAACCTTTAGTGGTTCGAATGCAAGGTGAAAATGATTGACTCACACTTTTTCACTGTAATGTTGGCATTACTGTATTGACTTACCAATACCTTTTCTACTTTGGCAGTGCAATAATAATATTCATAGTAGATGCTTATTCAGAGAAAATTATAGTAAATTACATTTAAATGATACATTGACCCCAGAAAATGATCTTGCTTTAAAATAGCCGAACAGAGATTAATTACTCGTTCATAAGACTTTGAATGCTGCACTTTGTGATTTTAGGATTAAGTCAATCACTAAATGAAATGGAACAAAACAAATGTGCCCTTTAATGTCTAAGAAATGTCTTATGCTCGCAGACATTTAAGAACTCATTTTTCATTTTATTTTGGCATTTGTTAGTAAACACAGTGTTATTATTCAGTATGATAGCTATCCATTTTCTAACAGTTTTGTCCAATTCAGGGACTCAGGGGAGCCGAAGCCTATCCCAGCAAGCAATAGGCACAAAGCAGGGTACACCCTGGACAGGACGCCAGTCCATCGCAGTACAGACAGATACCGTATGCACACACAGTTACAGATATGCACACACTCACACCAGGTACGGTTTTCCCATAAGCCAATTTACCTACCTCTATGTTTTTGGATTGTGGGAGGAAACTAGAGCCCCCGGAGGAAACCCATGCAAACATGAGGAGATCGTACAGACCTCACTTAGGGAGCACCCTAGGTCTAGAATTGAACCTAGGGCCCCGGCGCCATGAGACAGCAATGCTAACCACTATGTAACCATGCCTCCCTCAATATGATATTCTGTTCCTTAAAAGAATCACATCACTGCAGCCTGCATCCCAGTCAGGTCAACAGAATAGACAGCCATTGAGAACAAATGTTAAACTTCTTCAAATCCAGACTCAAAACCTTCTTCTTTAGAAGAGCCTTTACTTAACTGGTTCCATTCCTTACCCCTCTGCTCCTACTATACTTAGTACCCTCTGTGTATTGTAATTGTGTTTTATCTTGTGTGTTCTTTGTATTTATTGTTGTTGTCATTCTGTAATGTGCTTAAATAAGCCACCTTTAAAGGTGCTATATAAAATAAAGTTTTTTTTATTATTATTACTTTTGTTTTTTGGCTAAGTAGAATATTTAGCTCAGGTCATATTTTCACGACCAGGTAATCACATGACCATTTTCCACGACCCCAAAATACCAGGTGATTAGAGTTTGGTATTTGAGTAGAGTCAAAACTACAAAAATTAATTAATTTAATTTAATTAATTTTAAATTAAACAAAATAACAAGGGGATAAACAATATATTGATAAACAAGACCACCCCCTATGGTCTTTGTACTGTTAGTATTTTGGTCACCTCTGTTTTTTAACAACTTTCTTATGGTTTTGATTGGCAACACCAATGCCTCATGATACCAAAATCTAAAGTAAATTGCAAGGTTGAATAGAAATAGAAATATTTCATGTTTTTTTTTGTCATTTTAGTATCCCGTATCAATTAATATGTGGTCTAAATAAGTGTCAAAACAAAAAAAAATGTCAGAATTTTTGTCTATCAACTTGAAGAAGGGATCAGCTGGAAATAAAAAATGAGTCTAATTTGCAGGTCTGTGACACACATGAGGTTCTCAGTTTTGTGATGCATTCCTGCACTCCCACAGTGTTGATCAAACATTCCATGCAGACATGCACTGTGCAGCCCTGTGGACTCCAATTCATAAGGAAAACATTATTCATTAACCTGCAGAATTCAGGCTTATGTTGTAGCAATCTCACATTGGATGTCTGAGTCTGAAAAGTGCATGAGATGAGTTTTCAGGGCCTGTCAAACATGAGTGTCCCAGATGAAGTACAGTACAGTAACAGGCTAGTTAGCTCTCCAGATGCTATTTTATTTGTCATAAAGCTCAGTAAAAAAATTATGTTCATCTGGTGACACATGACTTAGTAGTCATCATTGTCCTTCCTTGGTTAAAATCTTATGTAATTTTAGTTTTTTTAGTCTTTCTAGACATGTGTTTTTGTATCATCAACATTAAGTCATTCTTCATTTCATCCAAGTTACTATTTTCACTATTTTCTGCTTAGACAAATGAAGAACAGTCAAAGAGATTTGTGTTCCTTGCTGTGGTGCAGAATCATTTTCAGATGGAAAGAGAAAAACATCTGAATCGATCGGGGCATTGGGGTTTCACTGTGTGACACTGAGAATGTTTGAAACTCAGCAGGCAGAGAAAGCCACTGCTTTGATGCATCTAAGTCCTTTATTGCAGGTCAAAGGTGAAGAAAAAATGTTTTGTGAACCATGTCTTTTGGTTTTTTTTTAGGCACGAAGATTTCAACCCATGCTGGAAACCACAAAACTTACTGATATTTCTTTGACTGCAAGTGTGGCTGCCACCATGCTCAAACAACAGGCATTTGTCATCAACAGAATGGACATGACCTTTGACCTCCACTGTGAATTATGGTATTGTAGTTCACTCTCCTCTGTTTGGTGCTTGATATTTGTAATAATAATCAAGCGATGACTCGCTCACTTTGGCATTACCTTCTCTATGATTACAAGAACTTAATATCCAGTTTGAACAACATATACTGTACGACTTTTTCTTTGTTTGGAAGAGGTTCTCTCTAATTTAGACAGTGCTGTCAGCCTAAGGCAAGTACCCTGAAAGAACAAGAATCAGTGTGATCCTGTCTACAAATTGCACCTGATTCAGCACTGAAAATATCTCTTTTTGTTGCACCAGAAGAGACAAAATACAATTGTGTTTCCTCCCATGTGTGTTTCCAGCCAGGTTTGGCTTGCATTTCCCCTATAACCTGAAATATTGTGTTGTGCACAGGGTGGCTTAATCATTTAAATCATTCTTAATTCTTAATCGTGAGAAGGTTATTAAATGATGCATCACAAACTGGTCAACCTGTTTTTTAACAGCTGTGACCCTATACTTAAACCTCCACTGCACACCCGGAATGAATAAAGATATTCCCATTCTGCACTCTGCACATCTCCTCCTAGAGCATGCCTTTCTCATTTCTCTATCACCATTGTCAAAATCCCAATGAAAAAGGAGAGAAGAAAAGAAAGAGAAAATACCTAAATTGCCTTGCCTTGGCTGGGGTGATAATTGAGTTTTTAAAGTCCAGATTCAATTTCACACCTCAGTTTGTACAGTCAGAATTATTATTATAGTGTTATTATTCAGTATTTCTAAACAGGTGCTGTAGGAGGTGGTTTGAAAACGCCGGAACACAGTGTTGCTGTGCTTGGCTGAACGCAGGCAGGAGTGTGGTCTGTAGTCATTAGTCTCAGCAGGGCATCGCGGTCCTTCTAGACCTGTTCTGTGTTGTCTCTCCCCTCCACCTCCGAGAGCTTTGCTCCAGTGATTTTTGTCTCAATCTGTTTCGCTGTTGCCGTGCTGACAGATGTCCCATGTTAACAACAACCAAATAGCCAGGATGTACAATAAGACAATGAAGCTCAATAGCCGCCTTGTCACGGGCCAGCACGATGCAGAGGTGTTTGTGTTTGCTGTGAAAAGATATAATGATTTTAGCTTTGAGAATGTGTAGGAAGAGAATTGGGAATTCTGGATTGAGCTAGGGAATGGGGCTGGGGGGTGTCATCACATCTGCTGCAAATACAAACTTCTTTCATTGGCATGTTGTGCCTAAATGTACAAATGTAGGAAACAGTACAACAGTTACTTCTGGAGTGCAGTAATCAACTATTACTTACTTGCTTTTAAGCCACATAGTAAAACAAAAGGGATACAATATATTTAGCTATTAAAATGTAGTTAATACTGGGTTAAAGTTTTATGGTACTGTGTAGTTCAATCTAACAAACAAGTCCTACTCCAGCAACAATCCCCATGAGGCAATGTCATCTATGCTGAAGAAAACAACAACAACAGGGTCTTCACCTGCCTTTGTAAGGAACCTGTCTACTGTCAAGCTGAATAGTTCCCAAGAGATCCTGCACCATCAACAGTGCTCATGCGTGTTTCAGTATTATTGGAGCACCTGTGGAGTAGCCTTCCAAACATTCGTTCCCCAAAGCTGTATTTTCCCAGCAATTTTCTTAAAAGAAAACCCAAACATTTTCAGGTGATAATTCTAATATTTACAGGAAAAAAGCTATTCTAAAATACCCCTCTAAAGCCCTAGAGTAAGACTATTTCAGCAGCTTTTCTAATTTCTTACCGTGGGATAAGAATCATGGCTTATTCCTGCAGCAATCAGAAATGAATTGACCCATTACTTTTGTACATTCATTTTGTTTCTTAATTATAATCCTCCTTCAGCGACGTCTCATCACCTTGTGCAACAATCAAAAGTAATGAACTGCCAAGTGGATGGCCTGTTTTCTCACTCCTTTGAGTCTGTGTTGGTGTGCTTCTTAAAGCATTCTCCCAAAGTAAAAAAGAGAAGTTGATTTTGGTCTTTTTTGTTGCTTTGGAACATAAAGTGTTTGTTGACAGAACTGTGTAGGTCCAATTAGTTTATGCTAGAGAGGATTAAGATTGTCTGGCTAATTTGAATAAGCAAACGCATCTGTACTTAATTACAAGAACTTCCTTGACCTGACCATAAAACTCCCTGGTTTGATCGCTAAGATACATAATTAGTATATTTCTTGAATAATTAAACATCAGTGTTTATTAGATGTGATAATTTGAGAATGCAAATGGTTAGAAAGTAATTACCAAGATTCTGCACAACAAGTGCTAAATGAATCACCTGGTACCAGATGATAGAAAAGTAATTCAAATGAGCTGTAGCTGGTTGTGATTTGTCTTTAACCCCTTTTCTGCTGCAGTTGTAAAATGAATGGGAGGTCTGATGAATAATGTGTAACGAAACCCTTCATTATTGCAGCAGGTAATGTTTGTTGGTTGCCAACATTGTTCCATCTGTTCTGTTTCTCAAGATGCACGCACATTAAGTTTGCCTGAAACAATGTTCTGTAACTACTTTGCTGGTGTCCACACTTATCAGGCAGTAAAATGAACGAATTCTCTTGGAATTTCATTTGTTTGGTTTCACTCTCAACATTTTTTAAATTAAAACATTCTCCCATCCATCCACTTTCTGACCACAACCTCCAATTCAGGGTTGAGGGGGAGCCAGAGCCTAACCCAGCAAGCCGTGGGTAAAACACAGGATATACCGTGAACAGGGCACCAGTCCATCACAGGGCACACAAAGACACAAACATGCGCACACCCCCACACTCGCACCAGGACCAGTCAGCCGAGAAGTTAATTGACCTAATTTAAGTTCCCAATTAACCTCCCAGTTTACCCATTGACTGTGGGAGGAAATCTACACAATGGAAAGAGGAATTTAAACTCTGGCAAGCCAAAGCTGATGCCAAATATAAGGTCTGGAATTTGCAGTTGGCAGATTTTGATTCATTCGTGCATTTTACAAAATTACGTGATCTGCTTGTGCATTATATTTGCACTTGGAAATTCATAATCAGCTGCATTACCACCTTCCCTTCTGCATAGATTTCAGAAGCTAGAAGTTTCTAGGATTTCTTTTCCAAAAGCCTAGCTCAGCCTGGTCAGTAGTTGTATGGGAAACCTCCAGGTTGCCTCTATATGTGGTGGTGGATCAGTAAATGGTGTGCTTCTCCTGGACCACTATTTCCAATCTAATGTTGCTGGAAGAGGTGTTAATGAGACCTCCAGGGAGCGCTCAACCTACAGTCTGTGTGGGTCCTAATGTCCCAGTATAGTGACACCATCCTGACCAAATGTTCCTCTGGCCTTTACCAATCATGGCCTCCTAATAATTCTAATCTAATCTAATCTATAAACTGCCATCATCACTCTATTCTCCTCCCCACTGATAGCTGATGTGTGATGAGCGTCCTGGCACACTTTGGTTGCATGTTCCAGTTGGGTGCTACACATTGGTGGCTGTGGAGGGGAGTTACATGTAAAGCACTTTGAGTAGAGTGTCCAGAAAAGCACAAAGAAAAGCGTAAGGCATTATTTTTATAATTGTAGTTATTAATGCTCCAGTATGGTGACAGGAAGCACTGTGCTGTAAGAGATACCATCCTTCAGATGAAACGTTAAACAAATACCCTGTCTTCTTCGTCATGTAAGATCTATCGCATACAGTATGTCCTGTAATAATATAAGATCAAATTTTCCTTTAAAACAATTGCACATTTCCTAAGGAATTTAGCCAGCTAAAAAACTTTTTATCTCAATATGCAGCCCATTCTTTACTGTTAAGATGCAGTATGTAACTGAAGATCCCAGGTCTCATAGAAAATACTAAGACTGGTGTCTTTGCTCCGATTTTGGTCACAAGGCATGTGAGTCTGTGCTCTGCCAGTTATGGAGATGTTTTTATTTCCGTGCTTACATTTTGAGGTAAACGGTTTTTCTATCATAATAATCTATGGCTTGCAATACCAGTTACTGGGATTCAGGGTTATTACAGAGGTGCTGTTTTTCTGCTCTATTACCCAGAACTACAGTAAATGGAGAAGTAATAAGAAATGCAGAAGAACACTTTTTCATTGCATTTTGTAAAAAAAGTCTGAAAGATATTTCAGAATATGATAATATCTTTCTCTATATCTATTGTGAATGTGTTGATTTATCTATTTATGCTGCATGATTTTGTGTGAGTATTCATTTAAACTCAAGACATGGTGGCACTACAAGTAGTATTTTTAGCGTGTCTCAAAAGACAGTGATAGAACCATGTGATAACTACTCCTGTGGCAGGCTGGCCTTTAAAGTGACTGTTATAACTGTTGACCTGCCACTAGAGGCCATTAAAGGCCTCTATCATTTACATATACATGTAAACACACTGAGTGGTAATTAGTTAATTGTTTGATTAGATTACTGGTGATGGATTATAAGGGCACATTCTCACATGGGTGTTTTGAATGAGATGTTCGAGTATGTAAAGGCCTCATTGGTGGTAGTCGGGAGGTGGGTGTTTGTGTGGGAGGCTGCTTTGAAGAGTCTGTTTGTTGTAAAGACTTGTGTTGATGAAGGATGGGATCTGACAGATTGACACAGTATTTACATATGTGAATGTGTTGTATGCACATGTTATGGGCTGCAATGACATAAGAAATGTAGGGAAGAGTGTGGTTCACTGAAGGTCACAGGAAAAGACAAGCTGATCCAGCCTTGTGCACCTGTCTCCTGCATTTGAGCCCAGAACTCAGCAATTTGATAGCTGATTGGTCAATCTGTACAGAATTCAACATGATGGTCTTTTAATGGTTTTTAGCCTTCATATTAAAAAATAAAAAATGCAGCACATTTCCCATGTTGACACTTGCCAGGATTCTGCAGTCCAGAGATTAGGCTGGGACAGACTCAGTATTTGTTATCGTAGAAAGTTTAACTCATATTTACTCATTATGTTTGGAAAAAAATATATATCCTTTTCCCTGTGGAGGTGATGAATTCTGTTACTCCCTGCTGTTAGAGATTGATATGCAGTCTCTGGTGTGTGTTCTGGTCAAGGTTGTCTGTGGTTGGGCAGGGATGCAGATACTGTAAATGAAAGCAGGAACTGCAGAGTGACATCCTCCTTGATTCTCCACATTTCCGATCTGCACACCCAGCCACCACTGCTCTTTCACACTCCTATCAGCCCTCTTGCAGCTACTCTTGGGAATAAATGAGCGATTTGCTGACACTGTCTCAGCAGCCTGCCAATGCATTCATATCTAGCCAGTGCCCAGCACTGCTCCATTTACTCTCAGTATTGGACTGAGTGTTTACACACTGCATCACCACAGACCAGCCCAGCAGTGCACTTTTTGCAGTCAGTATTGGGATTTGTGCATGCACACTGCAGCACCACAGACCAGTCCAGCAGTGCTCCATCTGCTGTTTGATTGGGCTGGGTGCATACACACTACATCAAAACAGGCCCAGAAGCTGCCAGTATCCAGTTGAGTGCACACGCAAAGCATCACAAAGACCAGCCCAGCCCAGCTCCAGCTGTGGTCAGCTCTGTAGGAGTACAGTTAAAAAGGTGTAATGTAATTTTCTGAATGTCTGCTTTGATAGTTTCCATTTTTCACTTTTTTATGCTAATTTGCCTTGTTTACCTCATTATTGCCTATACATTTTTACTTTTAAAGCAAGATGACAAAATTTAAAAAGGTGGGAATATCAGAGATAAAAGGATGAAACCGAGATAACTAAACGTTTTCTAAAGATGAGAATGACCTTCAACCATTGCCAAAAGTTGTTACAGTCTTTGCTTCTTTGCACTTGTACAATGTAATCTAGTTTAACTGCTTTCCATAAGAACACTAACTGCAATGAATGCAACCAGTTGCAATTTAAAATAATCTCGGGCTCCACCCCACCACATACAATTGATTTTTTTTCTGTTGTTAAACCCCTTTAGAAAAGTAGTCATACCTGAAGATGAGAGCAGCAAGGCCCTAGTGCCAGTCTCCCACCTGTCACAGTTAAAAAGAACATTAGTGAGCATAATACTCAAAAGTGCTGTTACACAGGACACCGCAGAATACCTGTAGGTAGGTACTGTGTTTTCATCCAGTATGGTGTTACTTAATATTCTGTGTGTATGTTTAAAAATGGACTGCCCTGTGTGTTAACTTTTAAGAGGAAGAGAAAATATTGTTCTATACTGAAACACATCGAGGTATAGCACACAGCTTTTCTATTTCTCTGTCAAACATAACAGTAACAGGGAGAGGACTGATCTTACATGAGAGGATAATCATAAAGAAAAGAGGGTAGATAAAATATCCCCACGATCCCAAAATGTAGGTAGGCTGATGTCAGGAAACATTTACAGCTGTGCTGTAAAGATGTCATCAAGAGTGCAAACATTTTTCATAGACCTGTGTTGAAAGATAACAGCCTCAGGAGCTGTCTATAAGAAGAAATTATTTCAAAATAAAAAAGCTTATGGGATTTCCAGCTGTGGAGATGAAAGTGGTGGACTTTGAGTATCCTTTCACCTTTTAGTGATTGGGACCATACAAAGGGAGGCAGTGCTGCCATTGAGAGTAGAAACTACAAAAGTTCTGGCATATAATTAGATTATTTAGAGCTTCGTCAGTTGGCAGTCATGAGGCTGATGCTCCAGAGTACAGCTATTTCCTAAATACTCTAAATTAAATAGCCTAAAAGTTATATTTAAATCAAGTACAGTCAGGCCAACAATACAGCAGCTCATGAGTGTTACTGTATTAGTTTGAAAACTTGATCCTTGGCCACTCTCGCCATCATAGCATGCTCTGTACTCCAGATTTTAAAGTGCAGAAGATCTATTAACATGAAAATAACAAAACAAGGCAGTTCTGTTCTGTATTATTAGTAAGCAGCTTATTCAAATCCCAGAATATCATACCACAGCTTAACCCATATCTTTCTAGCACTTTACGTAAAGAAGCCATATTTCAGAAGGAATTCAGAATGGAAATCCCACTCTGTGGTTTAGTCTATGAAGAAGACCTTCTAGTGAAATCTTCTTTAATTTTATTCATGACCACAAGTGAATTTGTGTTATGAATTTGATGAAAATGAGGGGATATTTTCATACACAAGATAAGAAAAGCATGAAGATTACAAGTGAATAGGAATATAGGTGGAACTGAAGTTGCCATAGCAGTGGAATACTGAAGAATGAAGACTGATTTTGACCAATTTATTTTATATTCAGAGAGTCTAGCAAAGTTATAAAATAAGTGTCATACACACGGGACTTTCATGAGTATAAGGAGAAATGTGACATTTGGATCCTTAATGTCAAAGGATGAAATGCTGACACGTTGTGTAATGTGTATTTTAGTGGCCGTAACAAAAGAATAAGCAAATATGGCAATTATGAGCACGGAGAGTGCATAACAGAAACATTGTGTACATAAACTGAGGATAAGAACAACTTAATTCTGTTACACATTACCATACCTTGATGGAGAAATATAACTTCCCATCAACTGCTAAAACTTCCGGTCAATACTCACACAAATGAGAAACCCCATGGTGAATTCAACCCATGCAAAACAGCCGCAAAAACATCCTTTCAGATTTAGAGCTGCGAGTTTCCCAATCCTTCTTTTAAAACCAAATTTGCAATCTAAAAAATATGAAAGGTCAAAGAACTATACTAACTAGCAAAGAGATAGGGTGATCTCCAATGCTGCTATTACTCTTATTGCCAGACCAACAGCAAAAAAAACAAGGTTCTGTGGTTTGAAACCAAGATATACAACACACACCCACGACTCCAAAATATTGCACTGCAGGCAGAAGAAAAGGAGTTAACCTCCATATGTTAATGTGCATCTGTTTTTGTGGCTGCCTAAAGGATGAACTATTGATCAGTATAGTGAAGGCATTGAAAGACAGTGTGCCTCTCCATTCATGTACTGGAACTATCACAAATCCTATGAGCTGTTAACAATGATTTCATTGTGCCTGGTTGAAGACATTTCTTAAAAAGATGAAAGGATCATTACGTGATTTGTGGCTTAAATTCCAATTCTGTCATATGGAATCAGAGTGGGTTATCTCCTTTTAAATCTCTCTGTTATAGTTTTGAAACTGCGGTTCCTATGTAATATTCACCTGCTTATTTTTTACAGATCACACAGCACCTGCAATCCTTTCCTACAGCTCCTGAAGTTGAGAATGGACTGAGTGGCACAGAGAGGGTGTTTTTGAGAGAGTGCATGAGGTGGTCCACAGTAAAACTATTCAGTGACCGGAATCAGAGAATCAAAGCAGTTACCATAATGAATGATCACAGGAAAGTGATAGGTGAGTAGTGGGTGTCCTGTTCCATTGTCAAAAGGTTGCACTTATTGGGGGTGAGGTTGCATAATGCAGCGCAACTGGGAAAAGTGACCTAAACTGAAATTTAAGTTTATGAAGAGAATACAAGTCTGCATATTTGTGACAGGTGAAAAAATGGAGACCCAGAGAAAGCCCACAAAAACATAAAGAGGCAATACTCTAAGCAGAATAATGCCATATCTTGGCATCTAATCCAGGACTTTGTAACCATGAGAGAGAATCATTGAGAGATGTACCACCCTTTAATGATGCACAGTAGATATAGAATATAGAATATAGAATATAGAATATAGTTAATAAACTAAAGGAATATGACTCCAGCACTAGTTGCTGGCTAGCTTTGTTCTGGGGCTGGAGTCTCCTGATTGTCCATTCTAGAAATGTTTTGCTCTTCATTTGGACATGAAGCTCCTATTCGTTTTCAATACCAAAAGTTGGTTTTCTACACTTTTTATGTATATTTATTTCTATACATTCTGCATAGGATAATATATGTTATAAATGGCTGGGTGGCCTCATTACACCACATTACTCTGAAGAGTCTGGACCTACAGGTTTCAATATGGGTTAATGATGTCAATGATGTGATAATGTTCAATGATCTCTGTTTGTGGTTATAGACCTCCCTTTATGTGATTCTAAACAGTTCTTTTGTCCCCTCAATTGTCCCTGTTTATGGATTGCCAGTGTGAATGGTTTCTATGATATGGGCCCCTGTGACAGATTTATGATAATGGCTGGCAGTATGAGGTGATAAATGATTGCTATGTGTGGTGCATGGCCACTGTTTTCTTCATGGGATTAATTGTTTCTTGTTTATTGTTTTAGCTGACCTGGTTTTCCTCTAGAGCTGAAAAACCTCATTTTCAGTACTGCAATAAGACTAGCCTGATTATTATCATTATTAAGCTCTATCTTGCATATCTGAAAGCAACAATATTAATATGCCCAAATAAAAGTCTAAAGATGTGCTGAGGCGACAAAACAGGTTTGAAATGCAGCAGTATATGACAATATACTGTAGTAACACGTTCTTGGTTAAATTTAGTTTTTTAATATAATTTAGATGTGAAGGTGTACACACAGATGATATCACAACCTACGGAAGTGTTATTTCCATAATTAACGACATAGACTGAATTTGAAATTAAGCCACAAACAAAATGTTGTCCCGAAATTACACTGTTTAATCACAAGGCCCACACTATTTAAAATCACTCACTCATTCGCACTCTCTCGCAATCAATCATTCTTGAGAAGAATATTTAATAAATATGAATCATATTAAAAACAAATTGACAAGCTGGATCTTGGGTGCAAATAAAATTTTAAAGAAAAATATTTGTATTTACATCAATCCATTATCAGAAAGCCACTTATTCCTGATAAGGTTTCTGCAAATTTCAGTGGAAAAATTAAAGTGCACCCTGGACAGGACACCAGTCAAATTCTATATATAAATACACCGGTAGTTTACAGAAGACATACAGTAAAGGATATGCATTCTTGTTTTTCATAATCACTACCTCTACAAAGTATTTAAGAAATACTACAATGAATGACAAATTCAAACCACAATCTTGGTGAAGATGAAGTATCCTTGCCTGTAGGATTAACACGACACTCTGAGAGAGAAATGGACTTGCCCCTGCTCTAGAAGCTACTTGCAGATTCACAGTCTGTCCTGGTACTAGCCTCACAAAGATGCCTGCATACTGTACCAGGGCTTCTGCAAGTTTGGTCCTAAAGGGGATCAAACTAGCAGGTTTCGCAGGTCTCTGCAGATCTCATCAGCAGCTTTATCACAAGGTGCTAAAGAAATGTCAAGTGATTTTACAACAGACTGACACCAAGACAATATAATCAAGAGGAGAGAAAGATAAATGCCACGTTTATTGTATGGTTTAAGAATTCACAATAATAATTGAAATTATACAAACATGCTTCTAAGTGCAGATTTCAGGGAAGCCTGAGCCATGGACTTTCTATAGGTGCGGCTTGGATTGAATAATGCGTTTTTTTGTATAATTTATGATGAGAATCATAATTACGTGTCTAAAACGTTGCACTCATGTGAATGTTAAGCCTCTAAAGTAAATTTTAAAAAAGTTGTCTTCCATTCACCGTTTTTGTTAAGATGTGTTTTGTGGTGTTATTCCCTGAAAAAAAAGTCTGCAACAGAAATCTCTTTTTGTGATCAACACCTGGCTTATCTACATTGGCTCTGAAAAGGAACATTATGAGAAAATGATTAGGTCTTGAAAGAGACTTCTCTGATCCAGGCTTGAAGCTGTATTTGAATCAGGCAACTGGTCCTTCTTGTTCTGCCTCCATGCTGTGATAAGGTATTGTGTTAGTTCAGAAATCCATTGCTGGTGATGATAATATATATCAGCATGGTGTGTAATAGTCTTGTGAACAGCCATTGTGATGGGGTATATAGCTGTTCTCTGCAGTGAAATACACAAACAAACCTGATATCTCTTTGGATCTCTCTGGGATCACACTTCCTTCTTTTTCCCCTGAATGAATTGATTGGTACCTAAATCAAACTGTAAGATGAATGAGTTTGGTTCTTCTGTGATGTCTCATGGAGCAGCACTGCTCAGTGCAGAGAAAAGTGGGAGATGTTGTCTCTGCGGTCAGTGGGAGGGGGAGTTCTGCATGGACAGAGTTGTGCAGGCACTGCACATTAGTCAATGTCCACTTCGCCGCCCCTCTGGTCCCCATGAGAGCTGCCCAAGCCATAATTACCCGTTAATTTCCATGGTAGTTGGGGAGCTCAAGAAAAGGAAAAGGGTCTTGACGTATTGATGTAATTAACAGAAAAGAATGATCCTGGTAAGGTTAACACTTGTCTGAGAAAATCATACTGTTACTATCCTGACCCCAGCTGCCCCAGAGAAAAGTGTCCTTTTCTCTCCCTCACTCTGTCTCTAATGACCCATTGCCAACCCTAATTACTGTAAATGACATGATTGGGGAGGAAGGTTAATAATCGGTAGTACCTGGAAATTATGTTCTAACAGAGATTCAAGTTTCAAGAGATGCAGCCATCAGAAAATGTAAGCCAGAAAGTATTCAGGAATACTTTCCATGTTGGTTTGAATTGTATTGGGCCATGTTTTTGGTTCACCCTACTTAATCTTTTCCTCTTTAAACATTCAGTCCATATAAACATTTTGTTGTTTTTTTTGTCTCTTTAGTTGTGTTGCCCCCTGGTTAGTTAAATAATAATTGACTGAGTCACTTTCAGGTCTGCCTACAACAATTTGCAGATTAGTATGTGTCTCAACAGGGTTCATTGTGCAAATTCAGTTATGGGGTCACATCACCATCTTTTGGTATAGTGTTTGATTTATGGTATAATATACCATAATATATGCGGTAGTATTCAATAATTAGGAAATGTACTTACATGTATATTTTTTTTGCTTGCCTAATGTAGAATTACTGTGGGTAGAGTAACTTTGTGTCACTGATGTGGCCCTGGTACCGCAGTAAAGAGGGTGAGATCCCTGCAGGCTTATATCCATAGTGTGTGTTGTCCTAGCCCATTCTTCGTAGTGAAGAGCCCCACCACCGTGAGCTCACAAGCACTTTGGAAGTCCTATAGGTCACTCTCAAATGGCAAGCTGTGGATGTTTGTGACTGACAGAAGCCTGTCCTCTACCACCAGAGCTCTACAGATTGTCCAGCACTTCGTGAGGAGTCTCGATCATAGCAGACCAACAAAATACCCCAACAGGCTACATCAGGACTATGATATCCAGCTTGTTTTCTATTGGAGGTACTTTGGTTTCTCAGCCACTAAGGAGGATCCTTGTGGACAATTTGTGAATTGTGCTCATTTCAGCTGTGTGGCCCTGATTCTGACAGTATATTTTATATAGTTTAGATTTCTATTGCACTTGTATATGCTATGTGCACATTTTACTGTGCACTAAATGTCATTGCAATATTTATGCTGGCTCTCTTGTATAGTTGAATATTTCATTAGATGATTAGTATTTCATTTAATAATTTAATAATTTATTATGGTCAGAAATTGTTGGTGTCAGGAAGCTTTTTGGTGGAAAGCCAAGCAAGCTCCCATTAAGTGGTACTGCATAATAGCAAACCTCTGTAAGTACAGAGATCATAGCTGTAGAAGGATGTGAAAAGAAACATTTCTTTCAGAAGGGGTGCATTAAAATTGTTAAGCAGAGAGCAGGGGAAATGAATCTCACTTCCTATCATTGTAAATACCTTTCATCACAGTAGGATTGAACACTGTTATTCTGTAGTACAACTACTATATTTCTAATTTTCCTTTGTTATTTGGGAGAAGATAAAAGCTGTGAAGCTGTCAAATAGCTATCAAAGGGGAATTCTGAGACGTGACTCTAAAATGGGACTCTCTGACAGATTACATGTTGGAACTGATTCAAGCAGAAAGAGGGCAAACATTCTGAAGCATCCTTATATCCATTATCAGAAAGTCTTGTAAGGGGTTGTTGCAAACCTAAACAGAGTTCTACATGACGATAATTTTACAAGTGACACAAGAAGTTGCTATTTCAGTGCAAACGTGTGTGCTTTAACTACCTCTCAGGACTTGACTATGCATTTCCATGAAGCCCCGCTTCTCCTAACCCAATATGAAACATATTGAGTCTCAGGAAGTAGAAATTCTGGACCCTTTTAAGTTAGTGTAATCAGGTTGAAAGTGATCTTTGTTGACTGTCCCTGCTCTTTGAATGGCCGAGTGGTTTCCAAGGGAAATCCATCTAAAGCTTAGCCAGTCTAAACCAGAGCCCCACGGGCAGTGCCTCTGGCAGCGCCAATCACAAAGCACACAAGGACAGTGGAAAGGTGAAACTCTGTATGGTTGAGTGCATTTCACTTTTCAAACATGTGTTCTGTTATATCATCCCAATTGAGAATAACCAATTGAAATGTCCTTCGCTTTCTGCTACCAAGATTGACCTTCACAGAGAGAAGGAGAGCCAATATGGGATTCACCTTTTGACATCTAGAAAGATAAACTGAAGAGTTAGGAGTGATTGGAGGAGCAACTCATCTCAGACTGATGACTCTGGAAGCTTTACCCTAGCCTGGTGCCATTCAACCAGTTGTGTGCCACTACCCAGAGAATACTTATCACAGTTGGTTAATGATAGAGTCCAGACTCAAACCAATGACGAGTGGACCCGGAGAGTCAATCTGCTTCTCATAGAGAACAGTGGTACTGGCTGGGCCACTAGGGGGCTCCAGATTTCACCTTTTAAACAGCCATTTCAGAGTTGATTTGCACATGGCGTCAAGACGTTTTTTACTTCAAACAGATGTTGAAAAAATATAGCACCAACATTGCATTTGGAGTAATGGATTTTTCTCCTTGGTTTGGCCCCAGTTTGTGCTTCAGGTCTGTATGTTCAGGTGAGCAACCCTCACCATTTAAAGGGCATCAATGTTTTGTGTAGAAAAAAATAAATCGCAAACATTGTGTTGACACCGTCCTGAGATGTGAGTCTGGAATCTGCATTTTTGTTGTCACTCTCATGTCTGCTTCAATGAAACACTAACAATAGGTTCTACGTGTGGCTGGAAAGTTATCTGGGAAAGCAAAGCTATTTTTTTTCTTCAGCCAATCAGTTGTAGAACAAATTCAAAGCTAAACAGGTTTATTATTCTGCAGATGCAATCTGTTTAATCAAGGCACATGTCTAAAATCTATCAGGTTAGTGTTGCTTTTCAAATGTATATATCATTTTCATTAGTAGGAAGGGTCCCTCTGTAGACCGGAATGGAAGAGGCTGTCTGAAGCTCACAATTTAATTTCAACAGCTCTCATCGCAGTAGGGGAAATTATTTAAAATTGAAAATGAATTCACTTTTCTAAAGCCTTTGCTGCAGTGCCACTAAAGTTGTTTTCTCTAATCAGAAAGAGTGCTTGAAAATCAAAACAAAACTATAAAAACCACAATTGACACTTTCTTATTTATTTGTTTTGTTTGTTATCTCTAGACAGAGTCATCTTGACTCCCACTTAGGCGAAGCTGAAGGAAAGCAATTTGACTGCTGATGAATTCCTAAACAAAAAATTAGCAAAATCCCTAAGGGTGATTTCGTTTTGTTAAACTATAAGCATTTCAAGGCTGTGCATTGACTAGAATACACATTTATGGTGTTCTAAACGTTAGGCATTGAAAATGAAATTGTTTTTGTAATTTTCTAAATCCTAAATCCTTTTTTTCCTGTGGTTGATACAACCACAAGATCCCTTGGCTCTGTGATTTCAACCAAGCTGAGAAGGTGCGTTTTTTTTTTTACCCAAGAAGGTAAAAAGGTTTTTAATATCAGAATCACCCAGTTCTGTGTTAGAGTACAGCAAAAAATATTTTTGCTGTGCATTGTAAGAGGAAAGTCCAGAATTCTTAGGCTATGATTCTCAAAGTTCAAAAAGAAAAAGAGATCACTACAGCAAGCCAGAGTAACAGCTACATTTAAGTTCATACTAATTATAGGGGAGATAAGCGTATTTTGTGTGGTAAATGTACCTTGTATTATTTACATTGAAATTGCTTACTTGGATTCAATGTTAATTTAGAGAGTCACGGTGACCGCCCTCCATTCTGTGGGAATGTAGCTTGTGTATAAAGCACTTGTCTTCACTTCTCTGTAGTTTAACCAAATGTCCACCTCTTGTTTCTGACCACTGCCTTAGTGCTAATGGAATGTATTTTTCAAGTTGAGAATTTACAGTTTCTCCCTAGTTTCAATGCCATTGTTTATTTGGTCTTATTTATTCCGGATAATTATTTATTTTCTCTTTCTTTTCTTGCATGCATGCAGACACATAAATCGATGCTTCAATTATCAGAGAGTCACTTGTTTCTGGTATGGGTTGCTGGCATGTCTTTGGGTGGCAGGAGGAATTTGGATCATGCGGATATGAGAGGAACATACAGACTCCAGACAGGAATTACCCCATAATACATAATCTAACCCAGGACTCTAGACCATAGAACACTAACACTAACAGACACAATACACAGCAATACCATATACAATGGCCAATGGTTTCGAGCTGTACTTATCAACTGTGTGACCTCCCAGAGGTAGGTGTATTTAATCTGAACTCATATGAAACACCTTTATTGCACACAGGTGGACTCCATTCAACTTATGTGACTTCTTAAGACAACTGGTTGCACCAAAGCCTATTTATGGGTGTCATAGCAAAGGGGTTGAATACTTATACAGTCTGTTGTTTTCTGTTTTTTATAATAAAGAGGATGTATAGAATTTTGTTTTCACTTTGACATTTTGAGTTTTTGTTTTGATCAATGGCAAAAAATACCAAATACATTCCATATTGTAAACACGTGAGTATAATGATGTTAATAACTCTCGATACATTACATTGTCTCATCACTGTAATGCAGCATTAAAGTCTCTGATC
This sequence comes from Lepisosteus oculatus, assembly GCF_040954835.1. Classification (NCBI taxonomy): domain Eukaryota; kingdom Metazoa; phylum Chordata; class Actinopteri; order Semionotiformes; family Lepisosteidae; genus Lepisosteus; species Lepisosteus oculatus. The sequence goes on from NC_090700.1 coordinate 35,529,819, forward strand.
ACCAAAATCATGTTTTGTAATATGTACAGCCGGACCACAGATTGGAACCTTAGTCACACCTGACACCAGACTCTCATAGCCCAGATAAGCAATAAACCTATTATACCAAAGGACTGGCCTCTGAACACTCTTGAGATTAATAAGAAACGACAGAAAAGATAAGTATAAGGCACCTACTGTATGTCTGAGTCATCAGTAGGATTGGTCAGAGTATGCCTGATAGTTATGGTTAATCATATCACAAACAGTGGGAGCCTACCCCAGTAATGCCGAAACCTATTTGTACATCTGGGTGTCTTGGTGTCTACAGCAGGGACTTGAACTCACAACCTGCATGTTAGTCCAAAGATACCCTCCACACTACACTGCCCTACATACAAATCTTAACAGTTTACTAATTTCTAATTAATGTGCCGTCTCTAATATGATCGGTGGCAACAATGCACTGTAACTGTAACATTATGTGAAGTTCTACACATGCAATTGCAACTAAACAAAAATGTACTACAATGATTAATGTAATGATCTTAGAAGTGGTGTTAGGGTCACATATTGATTGATGTAAAGTGACATTGTGTCATATTTGGGTGATTCTTGTAACCTATTGACATCGTCTTGTATATTTACCATGTAATGGAAGTGTATTATTAGAACGGTTATTTAACTCTATTGAGCTTCACTATATGAATGCATAAACATGATACTAAGTGTAAAGGTTAACTCTAATTGATTGTTACACCAGCCCCTTGGATAATGCATATGGTCATATTAACCTCTAGTTTAACTGATGGGTTGAAAGGACTGCTTTACTGTGTTGGACTCAAGGGAAGCTTATTTTCACAACCTTTTTCACTAATCTTTTTCACAGATATTCTTTGGTATACTTTCCAGGACTAGGCATATAAATTTGGAGTTGTTGTCCTTTCCACTACCTCTCATCCTCCTGCAGAGCATACAATAACTGTCTGCATCAGTTTCATTATATTCCACCTTTGTCAGCTAGGACTCACAATCGACCTGCAAAAGAATAACCTAGTACAAACGAACAAGGCACATCTGGGTCTTTGGGTCAACTAACCACTGTCTTGCCTTGTCACAGCTGGGTTGGAGACCTCAAGGAAAATCACGCCGCAATATGGGACACATTGCTGTCAGAGGAGTGGGCCAGCACTTAGAGTTCAAGTCCATGTTTATTTGTCATTCCAGCCATACACAATTAAACAGTGGAATGCAATATTGTTCCTCCTGGTGCAAATATAGACAGAACAGGACATTGTAGACAGCATGCAAATAGTGCAAAGTGCAGATAGTGCATATTACAAGGCAAATACATAATACAATATACACAACACACTGGGGGGATTGAATTCCTTTTTCTGGAACTGGAGCAAGTAGATTCCAGGGTGTTGAGGAGCCTGACAGCCTGTTGGAAGAAGCTGTTATAGTGTCTGCTGGAGCTAGCCCTTACACTGCGATATATTTTCCCAGATAGTAGGAGGGCAAAGAGTTTATGGGAGGGGTGGGAGGGGTCATCTACTATACTAGAGTTGGTTTAAAACACAGGAGATGCAAAGTTATATGCTCAGTTTGTACAAGGAAAATGTCCAGAATACTTTTTTGGGACTTGTGAGATATGATTATGACGTTTTTCATAATCATGCAGATTCTAGCCATGTGTACCCTCTGGATTGGAGTCTGACTGGATTATTATCCATAATCAAGTGCTGCATAAAAAAGCATTTTCTATGGATGGGTTGGTGTTTTGTGAATGATGTGACATGTCCAAAACCTAGAGGACTCTGTAAACTACATTTGTACTGTATGTAGGTAGTTTAGTCATGAGTCAGAAGGTGTTTAGGCAGTGTTGGAGTCTTTGTTAAGAAGAAGTGGTGAAATACCAGCATTAGTGATCAATACTTTACAAGACATTGTGCATTACATCTGACAAAGTAATGCACTAATGCACACAACAAGACTGTGCTGTGCTTCCAGTCAGAGATCAGATTGCACTGCATTTATTATATTATTTATTTGAGAGGTTATTTTCATACTAGATCCCTGGGATTTGCTGCAGTGCTATCTCCATGTGCTCCATGTTTTTTGGCCCCAGAGGGAGCATTAGAATTCAGGTTTGTGTTTCTCCAGCTTTTCCTCTGTTTTGCTCCAGCCTGATTCTGTACACTGTCCTCACTGGGGACTGACTGCCTGTCACTCTCGTCAGGGATGGTTATAGATTAGTCCCAGAGGTGAAGGCAAATAACGCATTCATTTAATGCGCCGCCTAACCCCTTCCAGAAAATGGCATGATATTGACTGAAATTACAATACTAATCATGGGATGGCTTTTATCAACATCTGTTATGCTAACATTACCCTTTATAAATTTGTATTCAGGCTTCCAATATATATTCTAGAGTGAAAGGGCCCTGAAAAAGTGACAGAGAGAAAGCATTAGAATGTGAATTAAATGAAAGGGATAATAACCTGGATTTTGCTTTTCTTATTTACTTGTGTGGGTGCCTAACAGTGATTCTGGTGCAAAGGCCTTTGAATTCTGTAGTGCCTTTTAATTGAGAAAGAGATAGTTGTATAGAGAGTTGTATAATATTCAGCAACAAATAATCAATATTTGTCTGCATTCAATAGCCACAGCAGTTATTAGGTGACAAGGAGGGACTAGCATACAAGGACATGGGAGATGAAAGACAGGATCTGTAAAGCTAAAATAACAGCCTGAATATGGACTAGAAGCCTTCAAAAGTGCCAGACAAGTGTTTGTGCAGACAAAGCTAAGGCAGACCACTGATCGATAGTTATTAGATGTGTGGCACGCCTCATCTCCCCTCTCCTCCATTTGCCCTTTTGAGTTAACAAGATGCTAGGTGTCTTCTGATGGATCGGTTAGACAAACACCCAAACAAGCTGAGTGTTACTTATAAGCACGCAAAGTAACCTCCCTATCTGGCTGTGTCTAGAGGTTGTTAATGAACTATGGTTTGCAGGACTTGACAAATTCAGAGCTCAATCAACACCATCCTTCTTCATTTCTTTTTTCAGTACCTGACTGCACGGATTAATAAGTACCAACAAACCATGTTGGCATTCTTTAAAGACCATTGATATACTCTGTTCTCCCAATTGAAAACAGATCTGAAAGAAAACGTCTGCGCTCGATTCAAGAAGAGAAACAGGTACTTTTAAAATTGCTATTCTTTGTTCTCCTGATTCACTTGTGGGAGACCATCAGAAGTGAGGAGGTGAGGCCACCAAATCAGGCTGGCACATGATGGGTACATAGGTTAGCCTCCAAAAGTGGCTGAAATATGATTTGGAATAGTAACATGATTTAATCATTTGGCTAGTTTACTCTGAGCTAATCAGGTCTTTGCAGATCTGATAGGAAATTTGGACAGGGTAACATCCCTACTTTTTTTTTAGAACTAGAGAGAGTCAGGACCTCGGTTTTATATCTCATCCGAAGGACGGTATCTTTTTATAGTATGGTGTCCCTGTCACTATACTGGAGCATTAGGACCCACATAGACCCCAGAGTGAGTGCCCTCTACTGGCCCCATCCAGGTACTGACCAGGCTCACACCTGCTGATCTTCAGTGGGTTGCCAGTTGCGAGTTGCAGGGGTATAAAGTATGGCTGCTGGCTGGATATATATGGTATGGTATTTTATATGGTATTTATAATATCCATATAAAAATAGCCATATGTAGTACGTTCACACCAGGGCGACAAAGTTGTTGTGATTTCATTTTAGCAATAGACATGATTCCTAAAAATAAAGAAATTATTAAGGTTAAGAAAAAACAAAACACTGGGGCAAACCTTTTGTTTTTATTTCAGTTCTAGCTTTTATTTCAGTGTTGGTTTTTCATAAGTAAGCAGCTGCAGTTTAGCAAAGGATTAGCTCTCAATTTAGCTGAGAGGTTATTTCACATTCATAGCAACTCTAAAACCCCATCTTGTCTGAAAACATCTTATTTATCCAGGCCCGGTTTGCAACAATAACTTCTGCAGACCATTCTTTTCAGGGATTTGTGGCTCTGATGATAGAATGCTTGTTTACTTTTTCCACTCAAAAGATTAAGGAAAGGGCCTGGTGTGATTAGTGTTGCTATGAGAGCTATGAGGGGAGATCTGAATCTCTGGTCCCTCATCATGTCAGATCTATCTCTGCTCTAAATCAATGGCCAGCCAGCAGCCTTGAGAGCTTTAGATTCCTTGAATTCTTGAAATGTCCACGTGATTAACTTAGTTAAGGCTTTGACATGTTTTTAAGGAAACTACTTTTCTCACACAACTGAAGATCTTGTTCTGCTCTGGGGATAAAGGATAGATCTATATTTGCAAAGTGGTGGAAAAAGGTACCTGGAATATGGAGGAGGCGTGGGGGAAGGGGTGTCGTCACTCAACAAAGCAATCAATGAGTATTGACATCAACCCGCTTATAAGCTTGTCAAAGGTTTCCATGTCATAGCTTAAAAAGGACTGAGTCATACTCACGATCTTTGGATTTTTTTAATCAAACCAAAAACCACCAGAAAAAAAGGGCAGGTCTGTGTGGCAGAGGCTGAAACCAGATGGAATCTGAATATAGTCCATTAATTTATTCTGTCTGGATTTATGGTTGACTGTTGTCCAGACTGTACCCAGCCAGTGGACAGACTTTGGACTGATATTTAATGGCTTTTTAGTTTTGCTCCTGCACTCAGCACTAGGGATTTGAACTGAGATATTTACAAAGCACTGTCCTGCCTTGCTGACAGCAGTGGTCTGAGAAGTCTATGTACTTTGGATTTACATTTTGGGAACAACATACAGAATTCACTCGTTAATGCAGTCCTTTCCCGTGCTCCCTCATGACCTTGACAAGGTGAAAATTTGAAGTTCCTTTGGGAAAGAAAAGTCAAAATGATTTAGCTTCACCTTTCAAAAGTAGCCTTACTGTTTTTTTCTTCTTTTTCCAAAACAGTCCTCAGTGCTCAGCGGAGTAATACAGTGATTGATTGTTGTGTCTCAGGGAGGATATTTTTCTGTGGTGAGGCCTTTAAATATAAAGAATAGGTACTGGACTTGCTGTCTGTGCATTAGGGGCCTGTTTCTCAGCCCATCTCGATCCTCTGCCTCCTGGGAAATCTTTCCAAATGTCTCTGTCGACACTTGATCACTTGCTGGGTTTCTGTCATTCTGTCTCCTTCTGAAGAGTGGAAAAACACATTTCATTTTTCTTTTTTAGTCCGTGTTTTGTTTAGCCTTTAAAGTAAGTGTGACTGTTTAAATCTGGCTCATTAATAAGTTAAGATAAACAGATGAATAAATAAAGATTGCATTGTGAGTCACATGCAGAGCTGTACTTTTCAGCCTTAGGTGCCAATAACGAAGTTGTACTTAATCTGTACTTGTTTAGGCCTTACTGAATGCAGTTCAATGTCAAATTTATGTTTTCTGATATGTTTATTTTTCATTTATTTGGTTATCACAGTTTAATCATTCATACCTGGTAGTACACAGTTTAAGAGAGAAGTAAAGGGGCCTTGCACTAAAACTGGGGCGTTTTGAACACAAGATGGTTGAAAAGGAGGACAACTCCCACTATAAAAAATATCAGATAGTATCAAAAAATATCAATGGATCTGCAATAGAGAAGTGAGCAAAATGATCCCATTGGATTCTTGAAAAGTAATGTCCATGTGTGGGTTCCAGTGGGGTGGAATAGAGTAAGTGGAGTGGGAACTCGGGATTTGTTATGACCATTCGTCTGGAGGCCATGTCAATCCCAGAATCATACTCACAATCGACTATAGTTTTACCTTCCATTGTGTTTTTTTCTACAATACAGAAATGCAGATATACTAACATGCCATGAGATTGCTATGGCAGTTTCTGCAGATTTGTACTATTTGTACTGATAAATCTTCACATACACCCCCCCCCAACTACTTTTCATACCAACCTATTAAAAAACGAGGTGTCTCTGGCACACTTTCAAACTGAATTGGAAGGCTCTCTTGAACCACAGCTCAGATGACAGACCCTGTATTCTACAGGATGCAGTCAAGGTCTTCATTGGGGATAATTCTACTGCAATGCCTCACAACTGGATAAAACATGCATTTTCTAAATCAGAAACCAAATTCTTTTAGAATATGCACAGAACTCACATTTTCTGTTGCAACTACACTGGAAATCAAACTTGTTGGAGAAGAATTACATTTCTGCTTGAAAATCAGTCTAATTTTCTTATACGTAGATCTAGGCAGAATTATTTCTTTAATGTCAGTTGTATCAAATGCCCTTGAAAAGTCTAAGAAATGCATACCTAAGCTATCAGGCATGCATACTTAAGCTATCTAAAGCATTCTGACAGCCTTAGATTTCATGAATAAGACCACATAGTTGATTTATGTTTAACAGAGCTGTGTTGACTGCCATTAGTCAGGTGACCTGTTTAATTTATACTGGAATTGCTCTTAGACATTAGAGATTTAATTTTGGCCTGATAATTACTCATTTATCTCCATTGCAATTGCAATTAAAGGGTTTCACATTTTAAATTCTAATTTTAATGAGGATGGTCTTCATTCCTTTCAGCTGTTGCAATCTCAATATGAGCTACCTGCTTCTTCTTTCGGTTGTTACTTGAGCTTGTGTTCATCAATGTCTTAAAGGGTCCTCTGTTGGAGGAGGCTGTCTACATACTCAATGCCAAATATATTGTCCCTAAAAATCCATAAAAAGTTTGCTTTCCTCTATTGTTTCTGTTTCAGCTGTCAACCCTTTCAGCAGTTGTTAATATATGGAATAGGGTTTTAAAAGTTAAAGATGAAAGCATTTCCTGGGGGAATATAAATTCCGCTTCTAGAAACTGCTCAAATTCATGGTTTAGAGTGCACAGCATGACTATGATCTATTGACTGGGTGACTTCATTTTAGAGGTATTTTGGAAGCAAACACAGAGGGTAAACCACTTAGGAGTGTGGGGGAGGAGTTGTATAGTTTGGTTTGTTATTTTAAATAATTAAAATTTGTATCATACCTGAATCAATCTTTGATATTTATGTCCCTTTGTACAGGGGCATACAGAAATGAGGGCCTGGTTTTAATAATTTAAGATCTGACACTGGTTATCAATTCCATTCTGTTTGAGACAGGAGTGTCTTCTCTCTTCATGACCTTGTGTGGATGCAGACTGTGAGCTGTCTGCAGTGGTGTTTATGTGAATAGGTAGTCTGAGTGTTTTGTCTAGCGGGTCTGTTCTCCATGACCTCTCCATCACACAGCACAAAACTACCTCACAACAACTTTTCATTTAATACTTTTATAGTATGTTGCTGATTTCACAAAACTGGAAACACAGCTGCACTGCATTACATTGGTAGAGCTGACTTAAAAATATTTGCTTATCTGCAAGTTACAGTAAGTACAGTAAGCAATCTCAGTTTGTAAGTTAATTATGTTCCTACATCTCTGTTTTTTATATTACTCTTTTCATACAGAAGAAACCCTAAGCATGCTTAGATATGCAGTAGGAGAAGACTCAATTTTAATGCATCATACAAAGAGTGACACCTGGGTGGTCATTCCTCAACACAAACTCATTACACGGCAGATCAGGTAGAAAAATTACTTTTTTACAGCAGTTCGGCTGTTTAGGTAGGGAATGAGCAAGTCCGAATTTAAATATAGCTGTCATTAAATTGTGCACTTAAGTGAAAAATTATGTTATTATTATTAAAAATAGTTTTGCATGTTATTATAGGGCTTTTATATGAAACCTGAACATGTGGCAATATGCATAATTAATTTCCTCTCTCATACCAGGTGAATCACTTTTATTTATTTCTTCCTAACCGTGCAGCTTAATTAATCCAAATTCTCACAACAGTTCTAAGTGTTAGCCACCTTTGTCAGTGTCATTCTAACTCAGAGAAAATAACTTTCATGTAACTCTATGGATATTTTGTCTACCTAATCTGTTCTGTTGTTGTTATTACAGCTTTTTCAGCAAAAATAACTTTTTATAATTCCTCTTAAATGAATTAGCAGACAAGATTTCCAAAAACTTACTAAAAGCTTAGGGAATCTTCTACCTGAGTGCATTTTTGTAAATTCTTCCAAAATAAAAGTTAACTGCAGAGAATATTGATTGGACTTATTGTTAAAGAATTAAAGTTGTTTTATTGGAATAAAATCCTGTTCTTTCCTCAGATCCTTTTTAAGTTCAGGTAGTGATGTGGTCTCTTTTACCCATCACTGGTGGTGTTATCAGTCAGGCAGGAGTGGTTTGATTTTGGGTGTTAATCGAGCCTATCTGAACTCCAGACATTTCATGTTGGCTCTGCTGCCCTGTGTGACACAACAGAAAGAAATGTCTGTCATGCTACTTTTGTTGGATGGTAAAACAAAAAATATATATATTTTGTTCTTACAGTTTCTGCATATTTGATCTAAAAAGACATGTATGCTTAGCACGAGCAGGTACTATCACTGCATCTTTGAAAAATTTCTCCATTATATGCATGGGGTTTGTTTGGATGGGAAGAAGACATAGTTGCTTCTTTTACTGTAGACTTCATATGGAGTCCACACTGGAATGAACTTTGGAAAGATACACGCCATTGAATAAAAATAAATCTGGGAAATTCTTGTGTATTTTCCCCCATATAATATTTTGCAGGTTAAGGACTTTTATTTCAACCTCCTCCAAGTTCTGGGTTTCCAGATTATAGTTCCATAGTATACACATGCTATTGATAGGATGTTTTGCTTTTCTTTTTCAGAAGTGCTGCTACAGTATATATTATGTTTCCTAAAATGCATTATTAGCAATTACTTTGATGCCTGCCATGTTGCTTTGAAGAAGAGCTCTGTAAAGAAATGATTCTGTTAATTTGTTTGGTGTCGATAGGAAATCACTTCTCCTACAGAGCTGAGACCTGTTTCCTGCATTTCAGATTTACCATGCTCTGGAACAAGTTCACTGAGTTTTACTGCACCTCATCAGTACTTGTATGACTCAATGACTCATTTACCACACTACACCTAAAAACCTAGACACACTCATTGACTCCTGTTGTGTTAAATTAAAAGTCTTTTTTATTGAAATTTCTTAATTGTAAAACAATGGTCCGGAGAGATGTAGTGTGTGACTCCAGTATCAGAAAATTCTTTTAAACAGCACATTAATGAACTGCGCTCCACATTACCTTCCATTGAAGATTAGAAAAAGAGAAATGTGCTTACTGTTACAGTCTGCTCTGATTGAAAAAGTTTGATTTAATTAGCCATATCTGATGGATTGTTATGGGTCGCCCCAGAGTTTAGATGATTTAAAATGACAATGTTGGAGGAAGAAGACAGGGTCTTGAATGGGTTCATGTTAAAAAAAAAATCCACTGAAACCCAGGGGACAAAACGAATTTGGCTTTTGAGGAATTTAGCAACTGGCAGAAAATTTCACTTAGTCATTGCCAAAGGGCCGTTTTCCATGAAGGTACCTCTTTAACACGCTCCCTTATCTCTGCATAATGTGCTGCTTAGCTTAATAGACTTTTTAAGCACAATATAGACATCAAAGCGAAAACCATCAACAACGCAAAATAACAGCACCAATAATCTGCGTCAAGCCTTCCTTCTGATTTTGTCCGATCATCCTGCTGGTAATCCATTTCACATTTTTATGATCTTCACTATCTGCCTATTGAACGAGACAGGCTCAGATGGTGTGCTTGTACAAATATGCAGTTTTTGATGACACACACATGGGCTGAGGAAACAGACATGAAAGAGACAGGGAAGAACACTGCTCTTGTCACGGACGTCCAAAGGGACTAACCGTGGGGAGCAGGAGAGCAGAAAAAGACCCATATGCGTAGCGGCGAGACGGGAAAAAGGCCCGGGCTCATTAGTGCAAAGAGTTCAGGAATGCCGTATAGAAACCTATGCCCTCAGGGAGCAGACGTGGGGCGCCCTGGTGCTAGGCGGGTCTCAGGACATCCGAACCTCAATGCTGAGCGAGGACAGAGTGCAAGACCCGGAAATATATAGCCCAAGGGAAAGAGAGGGACAGGAAGGACAGCAGACCGGAAACTAGGGACAGGACAGAGAAGGAGCGCCCCCTGGCTGCAGAGGGCGTGACAGCTCTGAGGCTTCACAGTTAGTATTTACAGGCTGTCTGGTGATTTCTGTAGGACTAAAACTACCTGAGATCCAACAAGACTCATTTTGTTCTCCATGGTGAGAAACCAACTTCAAGGACTGGGAGAGACTAAATGTAAATGTTGTGCTGCACACAAGCACAGAGTGTTGCATTTCTCTGCTCTGTATCTGGTTTCAATGTATATTGGATACCAGTATCTCACCACAACGCTCCCAAACTTAAACTTCTGTTCCCTTTCTCACAGAAACCCCCCAAAAAAGTTTTCTTCTAGTGCAGCAGCGAATAAAAATCAGCTTTCACCTGTATCTGGTTTCTAATAACAGTGCCAAGAATCAGAAACTGTGACATCGGTGGAGAATGTCGGAAAAAAATATTAAGTAGCTTGTATCAAAAACGATAGAGAAGATCACTTGAAGCCCTAATACAACAGGAAAACTATCATGCCCCGAATCATCTGACAAGGGATGATGTAAAAAAAAAAGCTTAGTACTGCTGACAATAGGCCTCATCATTGTACCTGATTGGCCATGAAGTCTGGCATCTATCAAGCAAAGCTTTAGAGGTTGCTCTTAGAAAGACTGGGACATGCTTCTTTACACTGATGGCAATGCTCAGTATCCCTGGGCTCACACGATTACCATTGTGGCCATTAAGGCAAAGTTAAGAAGAAGAAAACAGTGAAAGATGGTAAATTACAGTAAAGATGTATTTAAAAAATTAAGATATTAAGTTTCTATAATCTTCTGATCTTTGCTACCTGACACCTGAAGCAGTACTATACTTCTTGCTGTAGTCCTGGGAATGTGGTTACCCACTGTATGGTTACAGTGTGCAGTACAATTAAAGTCCTTACTTGGGGATCCTGAGACTTCCTAATTAATGGTTGTCAAGAGATCTGACTTCACCTCAGCCATCTTAGATGTTTCCCAAATAAATTTACTTTCTCCAGTCCCTTGAAACAAAGGGAAAATTATTAATTTGTGTCCTTTTATTTCTGAAATCGTTTTTGATCTAGAATAAAGCACTTCTATAACTTCTTACCTTCAAATGTATTAGATTTGTATAGATTTTCCCACAACATGTCCTTGTTTTTAGTGTGAATGACATTTTTGCACAAGCTTATACAGTATCCCTGAAATGAATGGAGCCAGACATTCGCTATGTTTGGGCCTGCTCGTTTTCGTGCTCAGTGTTGCATCACATGAATATTATCTGTGTCTGGCCTCCTTGTGTTAATTTGATATGATTCTGTGCTTGTCAGCTCTCATTTTCAGCATGCTATTACACTATTACAATAAACCTCAGTCTCGTGAAGGCATGTTGATAAACTCCACTAGCATGTGGGCATTATCTGGCCCTGCCAATTTCAGTGGGAAGACATTTACTTGATTCCTTTTCTTTTAAATTCACAATTTCCAACTTTGAAATGTTTCTTTATCCCAATCAACCAAGCCCACCTTTAACTCCAGGTTCCTCTTAAGAAGAGAAAAGCATGAATAGTTGTGACAGCTCATTTGTGGTCTGCGAAATTCCTGTTTATTAGATTTGCCATTTTTTAAAACAAATACATTTTTGTCTTTTCACACTCATTAATCCTCTTCATCTTCAAACAATCCCTTGAACCGTGGACGTAAGGAAATATATTTACTAATCATCTGCTCAGCAGTCAATTGTTGAGTTTTCTAAGACATTAGATAAAGCTGATTAGGCTAATGTGCAGGAGGCCCAGCATGGGCTTTGCCATCAGGGTGGTAATGTGACAGCTTCCATGCCCATTGCATGAAAATGCTCTTTATTTCTGAAAGCAATTTTATCCTCTAAAGGGGTTTGATTGACACTCATGCTGGCTAGAGCTCTGGCTGCATCAGTAAAACCCCCAAAACACTTTCATTTCACTGCCTATTAAACTCAAAGGAAACAAATAATATGTCTATATCGTTTTCCATCTCTATATAGAGTATCTGTCTGGTGAAATCTTTAGGGGGGGGGGTGGTTGTGTTAAATTAGAAACCTCTATCAAGGTTTTGCACAGGCCCTGAGGTTATAGATAGATTTTCCATGGCTGCAGAAAGAGACTATTCTTCTGCTGTAGCTACCAGCCAGCGCTTGCAGCAACAGATGGTGGCTATGTCAAATTATAAGCAACAGAAGTTTAACTTTTGAAGCCTGAGTGATTTTTCAACTCAGCATTGCGCTGCGCTGATCTGGGCTCCCTCGATGAATGGGTTCAGAGCTGAACAAAATATATCACTGATAAAAAACAAAAAGCAGATATTGCTGGGAAGTCCTGACTTAATGAGCACATGCCAATCAGTGAAGGTCATTAGTAGTCTAATGCTTTTCTGTACTTTAAAACCATGTTGGGTAATTTCAGTTCACTATGGTTGAAAACCATTGGACCCCGTTGGAAGGCTTTGAGGACTGGAGTTTTCTTATTTAAGCTTCTTTTGTGGGGATTCCCTGGGGTTGCCTTGGCTTGGAAAAGCCTTGCCCATGTAAAATCAAAAGCTCTGCAGTATAAAAATGAGAACAACATATATTCTCCCCAATCTTGCCTTAGCATAGTAACATAGCATTTACTGTATACAATGTTTCTCCCCAAACATTGTATGAATGCTATGCTACTATGCTAAGGCAAGCTATTAGACGTTCTTTTATTTCCCTGTGTGCAAGATTCATTTTCTTTCTTTGTACACTGGTTAAGGTGGTAAAGAGCTTTTACATGAGATAAATATACAAATAAACAGATTCTCCATTCTATCACAAAGGTCTTTAATGTAATTCACAGAATTGCAAAGTCTAGGACAGTTTTTAACATTATGCACTGCTTTTTATACTGTTACCCTTAAATAGCCACTCACACCCACCCACACACAATATAGAGATATTTTGAGCATGTAGACACATCTTAGCACAGAAAGAATCACCATGCATACCAAGAAGGAGGAAGACATGACAGACCTTCATGCAGATAATGCACTTCCTATCCATTGCAGAGAAAGAGCAGTAGTACTGTACACACACACACATCCTTCACACAGTATGCAGAACTGGCCTGAGTTTCAGTGTTTGCTGTGCAACGGCTCTGAACAATTTTACACAGACAAATTAATTTTCCAGAAAAAGGAGCAAGATAGATTTTATTTCCAATTGTTTCCACAGCAACAGTATTTAGTATTGTAGGGGTAAATTGATTACGTCTGTTGCATAATGCTGTAAACTGGGTATGATAGCTTATTGGAGAAACGACACTCCTGGAAAAGTGAGGCAGTTCACCTTTCATATGGAACCATGCCAGTTTTGTATACACCATTGGTACTGTTTTAATCTTGGCCAGTGATGTATAGAGATAAGAGCAGGCATGTGCACGAAGGCAACATCCTTTCAACTCAGGCAACTGCAAAAGTCTGTTTGCGGACACTCCCGTTCACCAAAACCCCACTGCACATGCACAGAGACACATCCCAGGGCTGGAGGACTTGGTCACTTACTGTACGCAATGGTCACTTACTGTACACAATGTTTACAATTTTGTGTTGACATCTACAGCTCTGCCAAGTTCTTTAGTGACCCATTGTGCTGTGGTCAGAGAGATCTCATGTGCACGTCTGCCCCCTAGAGAAGCCCTGGGATTGTGTTCTGTGTAATTCAGAGAACCAGGGACCGGCTGTTTAAACATGTGTGCACAGTCAGGTCAGTCTATACAAACACTCAAAGCACTACTGCTGATAGCAATGGTAATAGCATCAGTCAGGCTGTCAGGGCCATGAATTTACATCACTTTTCTATTTCTTTTATATCCAATTTCTTATTTAAGCTTGCCTTTTTCCCCCATTTTGTTCTCATGCCTTCATATTTACTTCTCTCTTCAATCTGTGCATAAGCCCAAACAGTAAAATATCATGCTGGTGACCTTGAGAGCCACGTGTGGCGTTTGGACTTAATGAAGTTGCTGTAGATGTCCAGAAAACTGCAAATAGAAGTAATGACTTTCAAAGTGACAGTATTAGATAGGGCTTTTCACTGAAATTAGATTCGTGAAAGAAAATAGAATGGCTAACACAATTTTACCCATATTCTCTCAGAGGTGGCTCCCTTAGGAGTGGAGAGGAGTCAGTGGAAAGGCCTGGCTTGATCACTTCATCTCAGCCCGACATTCACACTCTTCCTTTTAGATGAAAAAGGAAAAACAAGTCTTCATGGTCCAGGTGCTAAATCAACTCAGCAATCTACTCATCGGCCATTACCGAGCTTAGAAATGTGTTGTTTTTAAAGTTTGTTCTCAGCCTTATATTTTTGCTCTCTTAAGTGTTTTGACTTTATAAGGGCACACACATCGACATAATAAATATACAGATGCTGGCAGTGGCTCATTTACACAATGTGGATTAAGAACACATAGGTCTTTCCTAACCAGCTTGTTTGAGTTCTTTGAAGAAGTAGCAACAGTAATGTATACACACAGAACTTATGTCATGGTGAATGTAGATCTTCAGAATGCTTTATATTAAGCTCCTCATAATATCTGAAATTACAGGCATTAGGCATTCTGGAAGATGTGGGTGTTACAGATAAGAAGTGAATGTTAAATATAATTAGTGGAGTACCACAAGAATCTCTACTAGGACCACTGCTCTACCAGTTTAAATATAGTAAATGATCTACATTTTGATATTGTCATCTTAGTAAATTACAATAGTAGCATTTGGATATAATACCATACTGGACGATTGGCAAACACTGTAGAAGTGGCAAAATGAAATTTATTAACATTTCATGACTGGACAAATGCCTGGCAGATAATGATTAATATAGACAAGTGCAGGATTTTGCGAGCATGTAAAAAGAAACCTATACTGAAACACTGAGTTAGAAAAGGTTGCTTTTGAAAAAGAATCAGGTGTTTATGTTGAAACACCATATTCATTTTCTAGGCATTATGGGAAAAAATCAAAAAGGCAAAGAAAATGATTTCTAGCTAAATTTAAATCAAGGCATGCTATGTTATAATTGTATAATGCACTAGTGAAGCCTCATGTAAACTATTGTGTGCAATTTTGGTCAACAAATTCTGGATATAATAACTGTTCTTATATTCTTATTTAAAGCTCTATGTGGGAGCCTGAGAACACACCTCAAAAAGCTTGATATTGGAAGAGTGGATCACATAAATTGCTTTGTTGCTTTTCAGATACATCTGATCAATGCAGTGGCTGTCATTTTTCCTTCTTTCCTGACTTTGAGATGAAAAAGAAACCAATAACTTTTGAACAGTTTAACTGGAATAGCCTCTGAGCAGTTGACAAGCTACTGTATATTACTGTGATTTGTGAAAGGAGTGTGTGTGTTTGTGTATGTGGGGGGATATATTCTTCCTGCTGGACTGCAAAAGTAAAAATAAAACTAATGCAGCACTTCTCAGACAGCTCCTTCAGGGGATACATTTAAGTGTCTCTCATTCATTTTAACCATTTCTGTTTTCCCCCAAATTCCCAAAGCACTTAACTCACAGTCACTACTGCTGTAAATTTATTTTTTTCTCTCCATACAGCCCATCACATGTTTCTCTGCAGTTCTCTGCCATTATAACTCATCATTCCAAGTGGTTGAATGGGGACTAGATGCAAGTCAACTGCAGGAAATAAGTCTGTCCCCATGAGGTATGAGGCGCAGGTCCCTGAGCGACTGTTACACCGTGGGCAGCCTCTACAAGCTGCACAGGCAACACTGATTCATAGTCTGATAAATGCCTTGGCTTCTCTGAAATAATGCTGCCACGTTGCACTTTGAGACCATCCTGACCTAACTTCATGTAAGCATGCATCATAGAGCTCCTACAGCTGAAAGGATTTGATTCAAATTCCATATGTGCACATACTGTAATTAAAAGATGATGCATTGCAAATCACCCTTTGACATTTATTGGGTGAGCCTTTGTAACCATACGTGTATGCCAAATACTATATGTAGTGATTCCATGCTGCCTAGCACACAATCTCCAGTCTAGGCTAATAATGGTTTGCTGGCTTTAACATGACTGTTGAGGTAGTGCATTCATGTTTTGGGTTTGACTGAATCTCTCTATCGGATCATGACAGGGGGTCATTTAGTTGTTACAGTTATTATTAGGCAGTGGATGTCTGTAGTGTGATTATCTTGGGCAGCAAGGTGTAGTTTTTAAACTGTAAAAGTATAGCTTTACATCATTTGCATTTGTAAAGGGTAACTGTGGATATGGCTAGAAACATCCCTGTGTAGAGGAGAGTAAGAGGGACTCCTGGACTGACCATATTGGTGAGTATGTGTTGGAGGGGGGGGCAATGGGGAGCAGCTTTTTCCCCACATCCACAGCCATCGCCTGTGGGCCCAAACTGTCATCCTTGTCAGACAGAGCTGTCCAGCACAGTGCCTGTCTCCTATATACCATCAAGAAAATTCACAGTTCCAGGTCCTCAATTTTAAATGCATGCTTCTTTTAACAAAGTTCAATGTAAGGTCCTAATGTGTAATGGAGGGAAGCTTTCTACACTCTGCATAACCTACTACAGGAGTCAACATGGCTGCACAATAAATTGTTTGGGTAATTCAGTGACAACTGTTGTTGAAATATCAAGCACTTGGTAGTTCCATTACCTTCCATGCTATATTCTACTGTATATAGTATGTGAAAGTGGAGATTTAAAATCAAATTCATTGTAGTCACTTAAGGATTCACCTTGAGATTTTCAGTGTACAATGTCATTCACAGAAAAATGACCCCTTGATTTTGTTGAGTTAGCAGGTCGAATTGAGTACAAATCGAGTTTTAAACAATAATTCGGGTGGAGGTCATAACTCAATCTTGCCCTCCTCTGCCAGACTGTGTCCAAATGCTTGTTTTCATTACCTGCATTTCATTTTCATCCAACCCTCCTCTCCATCTCTGCCCCTTTACAGCAGCTTCCTGGCTCATCCTTCATTAAAATTGGGATGAGAGCTTCTGAAAGTCTTTTCCTTGCAGATGTGCTGTCATTGCCCTGAGCCAGGTGGGCTACCCAAATTAATCTCACTATTTGAATCATACCTCTTCTTCACGTTCAATAAGGTTTGACAAAACTGCTGAACTGGCCAATGGCAGATGCCTTCTTCCAGATCAGATTCTGAACACATTTCTCTAATATAAAATATCTGTTGGCTAGATTTTCCCTTTTCAAAGATGTGCTCCACAATTCAGTGTGAGACTGGCAGAACATGCTCCAATAAATTTTAAACTTTCACAAGCTATCACAAGTGTTTGTCCCCAAAGGAACCTTAAAGGAGTTTTACCAAGCACAGGATGATGCCAAGCGTTGTTTTAGGGTGTAATCTTTGAAGTTATTTTTTATAGAATTTAAACTAGTTGTCTGCTCATTAATGAACAGTCTTGAACATAAATGCTTTATAAAATGAAGAAAGAACGCATTTTGACAGAGCTTGGTATTTTTTTCCAGCAGTTTCTCATTGCCAGATGCAAAGTTGCCCCTGTACTGCCCTGTACTTTGCAACAGCTCTGGGAAAGTTCTGTGCAGCAGATTAGTTTCCCTGCCTTGAGCCCTGTGAGATCTGAGGCTGGCGATAATGAAGCTCTCAGAGCCTTCCAGGGGCATCCTTCTGTTTCGTTAGCCTCCAGAGCTAAGCAAGCAAAGACGTACATTTTGTTCTCCCCCAAGGCAAACTGACGAAGCTATTTAAAAACCACACATTTTTTTTTAGATAAGAGTCGTGTTCATTACTGTCTTCTTTCTAGTTCATTCATTAATTTGAAAGTTCTTCTTTCATCCCAGACTGGTTGGCATAGAAGCAAATTACTTGTTCCTCCATTATTTTATTAGGGTCTGGAAGGCCCACACTGTGCACACGCATGTAGACGCACTCAATTCAGTCTCTTTTGCCAATTAGGTCACTTACCATATTCACCTTATTATTATTAGACCACATATCACAATGTTTTCAAGTCTCCTTTGAATATGAGACTTGTGTCCTTATTGTCTTCAAAGGAAAAAATATTTTTTGTTTCTCCTTCTATGGTCAGAGTCTATCAGTAAGACAGACACCAAAATGTTATCAAAGGAAGCCAACAGACTACAGAAAGTTTCTTTTAGTGTATTATTCCTTGTATTATTAATTTGTCAAAGTAGACAGTCATGTCCTCCTAACTGTTGTACTGTCAAGTAATACGTAGACAAATGTCCTTCAAGAATGTTAATCCAGGAGAGGCAGTGTGGCATTGAGGAGCACATAGATACAGTCTATTGATTGATTGATTGCTAGATCATGCAAGCTTTCCAGGTTAGAATTGTTTTTTCAAAGCAAGTCACTATGATATTAATTAGCTCTTGTTAATTAGAGGTACATTTGACTCATTCACAATGCTGAAAAACACAACCATCCACAGAGGTATTGATAGGTGCATGAGTAGATGAGTGGAGTCATCCACTCCAGTGACTAGGTGCAATCCAGTGGTTTGGGTGCCTGGATTGCTAAATAAGTACAGTATACAGGCCAAGGGCTGGATGTACTGAAAAAGAGAGCAGCAGGCCTGTGTGCAGGAGATAGAGATGTCAGTGTGCAGATGCTCCGCTGAGGGAGGTGCAGACCTTGTGTCAGGCAGCTCACAGGCGGAAGACTGCAAGGTATCGTCATCTGGGCCTCCTTACCAAGTCAGCTGGAACTGAAGGGAGATGAATCTTATTTAATAGAATCATTAATCTTCCCATGTTGCATCTGCAAGGAAAAAAATGGGCTACGGGAGAAAGAAGCAGTGAAATTTTAATTGAGCATAAACAGTAGCTGTTTCTCCTGCAGTGGAGCACAGTTATTGCTGAAATTAAAAGCCTGAAGGCTCTCTCACTTTATTGAAAAGTACTACATCTTTTGATCCGTACTTCTCTGATGTGTTTATGACTTTATGCCAGGGATTTGCGCCAAAGGGGGGAGGGAGAGAGGTAACAGCCTGATCTCCAGATTTGTTGACAGGTTCTCTTTAACAATCTACTGGCAAACATCTGGACCTGCAGGTTTTGTCTACAGTGTGGAAGAGTGGAAACAATCGTAATGACATTCCCAACCATAGTGAAACAATATGAATAATATGATTGTAAGGACAGCACTTAAAACAGAAACAGTACTTGTTCATTCTGTCGAGTGTTTCGTGCGGTGGCATGCCCTACTGTGCGGTTGGTTGAGAAAGCACAGGACCATGTGGTTCTTGAGTGTCCTGCAGTGTCTATACAGTCTATACAGCCAGGCAAAGGCAAACCCCTTCCTACCTCCTACCTCCTGCCTTCTGTCACGCCATTAAACTGGAAACCCACTTTACACTTCCTCTGTCAAGTGGGCAGCTCACAGACGTAAACAGGCATGGATTTTAATAGTCCTTTTTTGACTTCTGCAGAAAGCATTCATTTGTGCCTCTTTCATCATTAATTGGCATTTGAATTATATTTGGACTGGGAGTGGTTTGCATCTCAATAAATCTGCTGCCATCTGAAAGATAATGGAAACATCCTTAAGAACCCTGGCATGCTACAGCCGTGGATGTTAGCTGGTTAGATGCAAGCAGGGGTTTCTGTTGTTCCATGTGTTACAGTTATTAATCTGGTCTCTTTGGAAGGGAGAGGAGATGAGATTTCCAGATCAATTAGTGCTGCCATAACACTAGTCATCGCTCTTGTGCTGTCAAACTTGCAATTACTGCTCTGTTTTTAAATTTGGTTTTAGGGTGTATTCAAGTTTTAGATTTGCCCAAGGCAGTTCCCAAAATCTTCAAATGAATACAACTCTAAGGCCTGAGATTTTGCCACAGTGGCATATGTGGAATAAGCCTTCAGGCTCAAAACAGTCCCCCTGACTCTCCTATTGTCTCTTCACTGAACAGTATGATGCCACAATGTTTTCTCATGGGAGGTTAGGGCAGATGGTTAAGGAAAAGGGCTTATTATCTGAAGGCTCCTACTTCCAGTCATGGCTCTGTCACTGACAAAATGCATGTTAACCCAAGCACGTTGTTTAACTCCTTTTGTTCTATTGGATATTATGTTAAAATTTAATTACATTTAAAATGTACCTTTCATCCCATACTTTCCCTTTACACATATAAAGGAACCCACTTTATATGTATAACCCAGCCCCCACCTGGGTGATCCACTTCAGCCTGACTGTGTCTGTATAACAGCACAGCAGTGCACCATACAATACAGAGGAATGAGTGAGAAATTGTTTCACCGATTGAATTAGGGGAAAATTTAGGAGAGGCCAGGTTGTTCAAGCCCGAAATGGAATTTAGACACTAGGATTAACACTCCTCCTCTTATGAACACTGCCATGTGCCATGGGATCTTTAATGCATTATTAGAGCAGTGTTCCTGGTTACAGCACCTGAATGGAGCATCCATCCATCCATTTCCTAACTGCTTTAATCAATACAGGGTCACGGGGTGAGCTGGAGCCTATCCTGGCAGGAAACGGGCAGAAGGCAGGGGACACCTTGGACAGGATGACAGTCTATCGCAGGATACACATAGAAACAAACATGCCTACACACCAGGACCAATACGTCCAGAAGCCAATTAATCTACTGGTGTGTCTTTTTGACTGTGGAAGGAAACGGTGGCACCTGGAAGAAAACCATGCAAGCACAGGGAGAACATATAAACTCCATGCAGATAACACCCCATGTACAGAACTGAACTGGTCCCTGTTGCTGTGAGGCAGCAATGTTAACTACTGCGCAACTGTGTTGCCCACTTTAATGGATTGGTTAGAAATTTCTGGTCCAGTAGGAAGACTGACACCAAATGGTCCACTTACACAACAGCAGTAACCCCGTTTTTCCTTAGAGGTCTCCCACTCAAATACCTATTATTATATTCTTATACTAATATTCATTCTAAGGCCCTGCTTTGTTTAACTTATGAGATCTGATGAGATCAAGCTAGAAGACTGTAATGCTGCTGTCAAGCAGAAATGAGTATTGTAAGTGACTCTGCACTGCAGGTATTGATGCACAGCTCGCTCCCCGGACTCTGTAAGTGACTTTGAATAAGTGCTTTGGGTAATTATTTAGATGCAGCCTTCACAAATAGGAACCAAACCTTCACTATTATCCACATCAGGATAAGAATAATATGTGTAATGCTAAAAAGCCACAAAAGTTTTTGAATGACATTCTACATTATCATAAAAGCAATGCAATTTCTTCACCTTGGTAACAGCATAATATAAGGTTAATGGATCAGCATTTTACTGCATCTAGTCTACTAACTAAAAACGCTCTCTCCTATGTTCAAAATACTTCAATCACTATTGTTTCCAGTGATGATTTGAGCACATGTGTAGATGAAGGCAGCAGTTTTTGCAGACTGGTCTTAGAAAAACCTATGCTCCGTGTTTTAGATTATAATAGCAAAAAAATCAATTAGAATCAAAAGGTGATTATGTATTATCTCCTCTCTAGTTAGAACTCTAATAACTAGATTTGACTATATCATTTCCTTTGGGCTTTTCAAGCAATGGAGGATAAAATTGAGGATATTGTAACGCAACGGGGGCTCAGGCGGGCGCCCTTGCCGCATCTGGTCGGCCCCATCCCGACTGAGGCTCGAACCCGGGACTTCCCCGTCTCTCTGCAGCGACCTAGCCCCGTGAGCTAAAGAGAGATCTCTCTACAGCCCAGTAGCTGTAGTCCTGCTATCACAGGGAAGGGCGGTGACGTCACCCGCTCTGGTACGCTGGCTCTTACACACAGTGCTTGTCGGCTGTAAGCGTTACACTCTCCCCCGCTTAAATCGCCGTCCCCGGCGAAGGGCTATCCCACCCCGCTTCTGACACCAATGTAACGCAACGGGGGCTCAGGCGGGCGCCCTTGCCGCATCTGGTCGGCCCCATCCCGACTGGAGGCTCGAACCCGGGACTTCCTCGTCTCTCTGCAGCGACCTAGCCCCGTGAGCTAAAGAGAGATCTCCGCACAGCCCAGTATCTGTGGTCCTGCTATCACAGGGAAGGGCGGTGACGTCACCCGCTCTGGTACGCCGGCTCTTACACAGTGCCTGTCGGCCGTAAGCGTTACACTCTCCCCCGCTTAAATCGCCGTCCCCGGCGAAGGGCTATCTCATCCCACTCTGACACCAATGTAACGCAACGGGGGCTCAGGCGGGCGCCCTTGCCGCATCTGGTCGGCCCCATCCCGACTGAGGCTCGAACCCGGGACTTCCGCATCTCTCTGCAGCGACCTAGCCCCGTGAGCTAAAGAGAGATCTCTCTACAGCCCAGTAGCTGTAGTCCTGCTATCACAGGGAAGGGCGGTGACGTCACCCGCTCTGGTACGCCGGCTCTTACACACAGTGCTTGTCGGCCGTAAGCGTTACAATATCTTAATTTTATTTGAGGATAAAATTAAGATATACTACACCTTGTAGTATATCTTAGGTGTTTTTCGATTAGGATATTTGTTTTGGGAGGCCATCTCCTCATTGCATTTTAGGTGTTTTTCTGTTCATTTTGTAAGAGTGGAAGTTGTACACAATCTCATGATCTCTAGAAATAAAGGCAGTAGTTTATCATTATTAGTTAAAGTGAATTATGTCCTGGATATGTCTAATAACAAGAAGCACTACTAACCTACCCAGCCATGTTGTTGAATCCAATACCCTGGCTTCTTTCGATAAACAGCTGGATGATATTCTTGGATCAATTATTTACTAACTGCCAAAAAGGGAAGATGGGCCAAATGGCTTTCTCTTGTTTGCAGCCTTACTAATATTCTAATGTTTCCTGTGCTGTATGGGAGTTATAACAAAATTCAATCGCAGCTGTGCTCCATAGCTGTTTTTTTTCATGCATAACATCCTTGAACAGGGGGCTGTTTTCTCTCAGACCAGCCTTAAATGCACACCGCAGGCCTGGCATTGACATCCCAAGTGGACTGAGCAGCTCCTCTGCCTGATTGCTCAGTGCAGGCTAACAGGATTTCATCAGTCACATACAGCTTTATTGGGCTGGTGGAGAGGGGATTCGAAAAATGCACAACTAGATGAGGCACTTTGAGCTTCTGTAAATCTGTTCAGGCTCCTTCTCTCTGTGTTGAGGACTGGAGGGAACCTCACATTAACCTGTTAACATCTGTCCTTCCAGGTGCACTTTATCAGGTTTTCAGAAAGAAATTAAACACCCTTCCATTTACATTTATCATATATATGTCACCATCCCATTAATGGATGGAAGGTTTAGAGAGGGGTGTTTTTAGTTTCAAGACTGGCAGAAAGATTTTTTTAGTGACTCCACTGGCAGCTGCTGAAATAGCCCCTCTACAGGAATGCAGTTTCATTAATGTGTTTCTTCTCTTTCTCAAGGTATTTTACAGCTTATAAATGAGTAGTCTCACTCTCTGACGTTTGTTTCTCTGTAATAACCCTGTAGGCGCTGTTTGCAGTGAACAATGAGTGATTGCTTTGTCTTAGCTCATAATCTCTGTCTTTGAAACAGTGTGGTTGTCCATTTCAAGGGAAGTGTTTTTTAATTTGTCATTTAAGAAACTGAAACCATGTGAAATAGCCATGTGTTTAAATAGTATAAATACATTATACTGCCACTTCCATATTTATATTTTCATATCTTTCATAAAAAAGGGGCACCTATTGTACATGATAAATGAATCAGTAACCATGCTTAGCTTTAATTGTGCATCTTTTGAGTCAAACTTGGACATTGGTTTTTTTCTGTACAGTACTCACATTCCTGTCTCCTGATCTTCCCTGAGTGCAATATCACGGAAATTACCAGCAAGACTATAACATCAGTACAGATCCTAACAAATACTGTAAGAGACTCTTCCATCAGAATGTAACGTGCATCTCTCGTGTTTGTCCACAATGCCACAATCATAGGATACTCAGGATGTAAACTTAACTAATAATGGTTTTAGATTTGTGTTTTTTCCAAGCAGAAAACACCCAGAGAAGGTGAAAGGATAATTAGTCACTGTGCTCTCCCTGCTTCAGCTCCATTAAAGCCTGAAAATTAGATTTAACTTTGTTTTGAGGTTCCCAAGATAACATGCTTGCAGCTCAGCAGAGCTTGCTGAATAACATAAAGAAAGAGGGCTCATTTAATAAGGTGAGGAGAGCTGCAATTCTAGTCTTTGCAGGTGTCAGATTCCACCTCAGATGAACACTTAGCCTATTAATAAGCAAGGGCACCATACTGTTTTCACTTATATCCCCCACAAACACACAAGTCTGCAACTTTATACTGTCTGACAAAGAGATCAGTTATAAATTGTTTCTTACATTGATTTTCCCATTTTCTTTATTGTATATTTTACCATTAAACCTTGGAATAATTGTCCCATTAGAAGGGGGAAATACATTATCATTAACACCGTCTTCTTATCATGCACACAAATGTACACACATACAGTACTAATGACACACAGCTCAACGCAGACCTCTGCACATCCAGAGAGAGGCGGTGCATTCAGCTCGTGTGTCGTAAAAAAAAACAGGGCTGCTCTCTGTGAAGTAAACCATATCATTATATAATTGCATTCTGATTACCCTTTAATAACTCATTTACTTCATTATTTATAAAGAAAATAAATGATAAAGTGCCATCTGGGATTCTTTACTGTTCTATTTATCATTTTAACAATGCATCTGTCCTTGAGTACACTTGTTACAAGTATATTTTGTGATTAAGAATTTAGCACCTGGGTGGACTTCATTGGTGAGTGTAATTAACTCCTCACTGAAAAAAGAGAGAGGAACCTGCTGCTGTTCTAGAAGCCCCAGCTCCTGTGTGAAGGCATCCTTGGACTCTGCACATTACACCCCATCCACACCCTGTCCTTGGTACACCTGTCAGGAACAGCTGGCAGAATATATACTGTGTGCTGTAATTATTTTATGCCATGCTCAGAGCCGTGTGATTGCGAAAGGATTGCCCCCATTCATAACTGAACTGTGATACATTTCTCTGCTCTTTATGGGAAGCACTAAATGCCACTGAAAGCTGCCTGGCTGCTGGTATACGTATAATGTTTTCAGAAAAAAAAATTAGACCAATAATAATGGCTTTGCATAGCTCCCAAGTGTATGTCAATTACATGTTCTCGCTTAGCTGTGCTGGCTAGGACCCCACAGTAGATCAGTTGAATAAGTTGTGGGGCCAGTAGGCGGCTATGTGTATAACCGAACTGCCAACATTCACACATATTTTTACAACTACTCTATATTTATAAATAGATACAGTAAAGGGAAAAAAACATGATCTCAAGAGGCGAAGACTAATACCCACAGAGTTTCTTGCTTCCCCTCTTTCTGATAGACACATATTGAAGTGTGAGTAGCTTTGTAACAGACAGAATACTTAACACAGGCAATACAACTCGAATGCATATTGTGATGTATATGTTTTTTACAGAATTACACAAAGCTGTCATTTTCTATTGAAGTGTGTTGCTTTTTTTTAGTTGTCCATGTTGTTTGAATTCTGTTAACAATTGGATTGCTCTGAAAAAAAAAAGCGAGTGCTGCTTCCTCAAAGCCCTTAGGATTCCATCCTTCTGCTTACCCACCCTTTTGTGTGAACTTCCCAGCCATACAATTTCATGCTGATACCATCTCAGAGTCCCTAAGCCTCTCTTGTCAGCATCTGAAAGAGAGTTGAGAATCTTGGCAAGTAACAGATGATGTCAGCCAACGTTCAGAACAGCATCTTCAGGATTTGTAGTATTTAAAAGTTCATGGAAGTGTGCTATTGTTGAATTCATTACAATGCTTCTAATTTCTCTCATAACACTAATTTAACATCCTGCTGCTTCTCCTCTTTCTGTGAGATGCAAAGGCTGATGTTGAGAATTTAAAGTTCACACATCATTGCAGTGCACAGGTTTGACACATGTGAATGAAGACCCCAAATCCCAAAAGGCTTGTTTGTTCTTACAGACTTGGTTTGTTGATGCTATTAGTCATGTCTATCTATCCTCTCTCTGTTGCCAATCCATTCCCTTAAAACTGTCCGCCTTCCACCTCACAAATTGTACCCCAAGACAACATTAACGTTTCTATAGTCATGGCACCATTTTCTCACAAAGTCTCTCTTAAACTTTAATACTGGGACTCAAGCTTCTCAGTCCCACCAAAATTCTCATGTCAACTTATCATACCCACTCTCTTTCAGCCCCCAGGTAAATCCATCTGACAAAACTTTAGCATTGACAGTTTTCTTTAAATAGTCCACTCTTATCAGAAAGCTGGTTATTCCTGATGAACATGGTGGTGTCCCAAACCAATTCCAGAAACACAATGCTACACCAGGGGTCTGCAGCTCAGTTCCACAAGGGCCTTGTCATCTGGAATTGGTTCCGACCTGAGCGGTCAATTAAACAATTGACCTAATGATTTTCCAAATTAAACATGTATAGGATTTTTCTTAAAGTCTTTTACAGTTGATTACACAGGATATTCATGTCATTAAAGGCATAGTTACCTATAAATCACATGGAAGCCAGGTTAGAAGTATTACAGTTATACAGCTAATTAAATAATTAGACCAACTATGCAACTGAGAATATCAGTGGGATCATAAGACACTAGGTCTCTCAGGAAATGAGTTGCAGACCCCCGGACTACACTCCACCCAGGGTGCCAGTTGATTGCTGCACATAAGCACATAATCTAGAGACTCCATTCAACCTAATGAATGACACCACATAATAATATACATTGTTTAAAAATACCTCCATTGCTTTTATACTACCCCAAAGGTAAGCAGAGATACACACTTCCTTTTCAAACACATCTATTAAGGATTAAATAGGTGCATTTTACAGGTTGAAGGCAAACAAGTGGATGCAGAATAAGGCAGGGATTCAGAACTGAATATGATATTAAGAAGGTGAGAACACCTCTTCCATCAATACCAGGAAAGAGACTTCTATATACCTCCTTTTCCCAGGAACCTCAACACATCTCTTTTGCTTGTATTTACAGGGGCTGTTAAGGCACTATGAAGTTCAATAATACCCTTAGAAAGCATAAACTAAATCAAATATTTTTTTAACTAGAAGATCTCATACTGTTATTCGCTCGAGCAATTCTTTCTAACCCACTGACCTTATGACCATTGCCTGTCATCTCTGCCTTAGCAGGCGGATGACATTAAGAGCATGTGGGCACCACAGCAGCTATCTGTAAATTATGATACACACTTGTCATGACTGGTGATACAGACAAGCGGTTTTATAAAAAAAAAGATGAACATGGGCAGTAATGTATCTGTCAAACAATCAGAATGTTGTGTATTCTATTGCATATGGCTCAGCAATGTTATCTATTCAGTCTGTGTGATAAAATGCACAGTTCCTAATATCATCATAAATATAGTTATATTATGAATAACCATATTAGAACATCTTGAACTACTTTTTTTCATGGGCAGAACATTCCCATGGTGTCAACTATGTGCCCACATAGGGCCCAAGTGTGCATTTTTGCTGGGAGATACAGTATTAGGTTTATAGTCACCCAGTTAAAAAAAGCAGTCCATAAAAAATAAAATAGTATGTCATAATAAATATACATTAGGTGGTTTCAAAGGCAGCAGAGAAATATCTTTTGGGAACATTTAAAAAAAAGAATGAGATTTATATCACTAATACAGATTTAGAAAAAAAAACATCAATAACAACAGCAAAACAGACTATTAATTTTACAGCCTTTATGAAAATAAATATACATTAATAAATTAATTAACAGTTCAGGAAAAAAAGCTATGGCTTAAGAAAACATTTGGTAAATTTTAAACATAGGAAAAGATTATATCTGTGGTGCTTATAATAAATCTTGAAGGATTTATTTCAAAATGCAATCTTGAAATACCTATAAATGCTCAAGGGAATAACAGTATTATAATAGAAGTGCCTCTGAAATTCTAAACATTTAAAGACCTACCCCATGACTCATTTAAAGTGTATGTGCATTTTCCAGTCCGTTAAAATGTAACTTTTATCAGTGGGAGGTTGCTTTCCAGATCTCTTCTAAAGGCAAAGTCCTGTCCAAACCAACATGTTAAGGTCAGTCTTCAATGACGAGCCAAGAGTATTTATACAATATCACCTATGACTGGTGGTATTTGATTGGATTCCCATATGAAAAGTGAGCAGCAGTTATGTGACGTTGGTAAAAAACTTTCAGATCGTGAGATGTAAAAGGCACTTACACCTTTTTGAAGATAAAAATAATCACTGCTGTGAGGCATTTGAGGAATCAGGTGATTGACATTGACTTAACAAACCAGACATCAGATTTCACAGGTGGCACATTAGAGCCTGACTGAGGGAGAATCTATTGAGAAACAGTTGGTATTGTTTACTGATGGTATTCCACAGTCTGACCCTCTGAGTTTCAATTCGAAACAATCATTTTAGTATGTCCGCCCCTAGGCACGGTGTATTTCAAATGTCTGCCTGATACTGTGTTGATCGAGTGTTATCTCCCTGTCTGCGCATGTGGGACTACAGAAGACAGCCCATTTTTTATTGTTTGGCTTATCTTTTTGTGTTTGATTTTGCTCTGTAAGCAATATCGACGCACATGCCCCCCTTCGCAAAACCAAAGAAAAACAAGAAAAAGTATTCAAAAACAAAAACAAGACCAAATCAATTTTTGACTTTTTTTTTAACAGACGCGAAACACAAACACCCAAGCGACCTCACGATACAATCTCAGCCGACGCGAGGTCATAAATAAGAATAAAAGCCTGGTTCAAAAGTTTTTCTTTTTTTTTCTTCTTCTTTTTTTCGTATGTCAAGTAACTTTCAAACACATTACAGCACCTTATTATAGCTGTATTTGTTTCTAAGACCTTTGGGATTATCTGAGCCACTGAGCTGCGAAATTCTATCAGCCTTTCTAAAATAGGCTCCAGCCCAGGCCTTGCCTTCGCACAGGGGAACAATTAGGGTGACCTTGTTCAGGCTGGAGGACGGTTATCTTTGGGCTGAGCTGGAACCACGGATGTCAAAAAATCAGTGACATCTTTCTTCTTGGCAATGGTGACCTTCACATTACAAGGACAAACAGCACCCCGCCTGCAATGGAGGAGAGGAGATAAGTGCTCCATGCAATGCCATAATCAGAATGACACCTTATTTTCCTTCTTTTGTCTTTTTTTCTCCCTCTGCCCTGCAGATCCTCTCCACCTCTCTGCCCAGATGTTTAATTTGGAAGAGCTTTACTGCAAGTATCTTTCTTTCGGTTTATCTGGCCTGGGTCTTCGGTAATCAGGCGGACAGACAGTGCAATTGAAGTACGGCTTTCACTTTGGAGCTCAAAAACAACTTGTGCCTAAAATATCCCAAGGTTTTGCTCAATTACACTTGCAATTAGCCAAACTGACTAGCAATTAATTTGAAGTACAATTACTAATCAAGTGAAAAAAATGTTGGTAATTGCAGATGAAATGGATGTATTTATTTGTTGGAGTGGTGTGGATGATTAGAACTGTCATTAGATACAAGCCAGATAATGTTGCTGGATGCTTTTTATGAAGGATCCTGATTCTTTCTGACTGTGATTTAACTCCACAATAAACTGCCTAGATTATTGGAGCAGTAAAACCAGCTAAAATAATATGCCTCTGTTAATACAAGGTAACATTAAAACACTAAGCTCTTTATCTGTGTTGGATATGAATTAAGCTCTGCTAACACCACATCTAGGATGGACACAAGTCATAGGCAGAGACTAGGTTAGGAAGGGCTGTTCTGCAGGACTATTGATTCACATGAACAAGGAAGATCAAGTGCACATACACAACATTTAATACCTTTTCAGGATTCGATCCATCTCTTCCATTTTATCCAATAGAGAAACTAGGGCAGGAGCTTGTCTCGGCAAGCCCTTTTCAGGATTCCAAAACTTAATTCAAATGTAATGTAATCAGATTTAATTGTTTTCTAAACATTTTCATTCTAAGGAAAATTCTCAATGATCTGTAGCCTTAAATATGCACTTGGCATTCCTGAATGGACCAAACCCACGACGCAGAACATACCTTTGCAACCTCTAATCCAGGCACAACCAAACGTATTAATTAACCTTTTAGAAAAAATACACTTTCTTAATAAAGATATCTCTGTACACCTGATTAGATGGGATGTGATAAAGTAATAAAACTATTATTATTTATTCTGTGTTGTTGCCTGACTGCTGTATTAGATATTGCATTGGCAGATGTATAAAGTATGAACTCTTTTCACCTGCAGGAAGGTGACTGCTTGGCTGCTTTATTCATTCAATTTGTTTGTCTGTTTGTTCGCCAGCCCTCACAGTTTCAGCGTCTCCTGTGGATTCGCTCCTGGCTGTCGGGGACCAGCAGAGCACTGCAGGCTTTCTCCAGCAGACTTCTGCATTTCATAGTGTATTTGGAGAATGAGTCTCCTGCTGTGTAACATAAAGGTGCATGGTTGAGATTAAACAAACTGGAGGCTTCTACAGCAACATGGTCACTCTTCACATAAGACATGGCTTGTCAGGATCTTACCACAGCAGTGATATACAGCTCCTGACTGCTGGTGCATGCCTGTAATTCCTGTCATTTGATTGAAGTGAGGTACCAGCCCAAGAGACCTCAGATTAAGGCTAATTTCCATAATCCCCAATTAGTTAGCAGTCCACCTCTGGCTTTCTTCCAGTTGAGGTCGTGTTGATCAAAGGAGGGCCGATTTTAAAGGGCATGTCATGCCTGCTGAGCAGCCTTTGAGAAACCTGTAAGAGCACAGGTTCACATATGGACAAGAAATATTAATAGGAGCCTTCAAAGAAATGCCAGCCTAGGGGAGATGAGGGTTTTTTTTAAATAATGTTATTTTCCTTTAATGACATCAGTACCAAACTTTCTATTTTTTTCCCTGTGTGCACAACTTTTTCCGAGGGCACTGGGAGAAATGGTGGTTGAGATGGTCTGTTTTCATTTCATGGGACTTTAACTGTTAAAATACTTTGGGACGCTGCAAGACTGCTGAGCTAGACAACTCATTAGGCAGCTAAGTGGGCTGAACTGTATATATAAATGTTGGGATTTATGTTTCAGAATAAATGGCTCATTGAGCTCTTGCCCTCCCTCTTTATAAGGCTCATAGTGTAATTGAAAGGGATTCAGTCACTCTGTAAAAATCAGTAAAGAAGTCTATCCATGTGATCTTCAACAGTACAAAATACATATTCTAGGATATGTGATCTTTGGTGATGAAGCCATTTTTCTGTGGAGAGATGGGACCCTCACCTTTCCCAAAGTAAGGCAAACCAAAAGCTCTCCAGTAAAGTGGTGGAGCCTCTTTTTGAGGAGTTCTTTCAGTTGTTAAATTGCTTAGCGTACAGTATACTTTCCTTGAGCCCTGCCAACTGATATTGGAAATTAAGTTCTGACAATGGAGGGGAGTCAGGACATGCGTCCTGACCACCTCCACGCTCAGCAGAAGTTGCATGTAGACACAGGTACTGGAGGTTGAACCCTGAAGCTTCTTTCTGCAGTTTCACTTTACATCCAGCTGTCAGCCTGAACAACTTTTTGCTTATCTGCGTCAGCTGAGGCAACACTTTTTATTCTTGATCTGCTTCCTCCTCCTGGTTTTCTCATTCTAGTTCTACTAGTTCTCTCCTTCTTTTTTTTCTTTTTGAACTTTTCTCCTTTATCTTCATCATCATCCTCTTCTGCTTCTCTCTTTCCTGTCACTCTTCTCCATCGTCTTCTTCATCAAGCCCATTGTTTCCCCTTCATCTTCCCATTACTCCTGTCTAGCATATCCATTACCATCATCATCTTCTTTATGTTCCTCTTTCATCGTCCCCATCGTTGTCTTCTTCACTTGCTTCTGTTTCTTGTTGCTCTTCTCCATCACCTTGTTCTGTTTCTCTATTATCTTCTAGTCACTCTTCTCCATCATATTCATCCCCATCATTGTCTTCTTTATCACCTGTTTCTCCCTTTTCATTCTCTCCTTGTATCTCTTCTCCATCATTCTCTGCTTTTTCTCCACCATCTTCTTCAGCATCTTTCTGTCCTTCTAGTTTTGTTTCTTCTTCCTGTTTATTGCCCTTTTGTTTTTGCATGTCTTACTTTGCTAAATCATCCCATTATGCGGCCTTATCTGCTAGTTTATAGCAGACCTCAGCATGCATAATCTTCCGTTTATTAACATTAGTGCTATTTTCAAGTCCAACGCCTGAGAGCTCAGCCTTTCTGTATGTTTTTTTTCTCGAATTACCAAGGTCTTCGCAGGACAATTTTCACTCATCTTCTTATTGCTGTATAGCGGCTGCAAAGAATTTACATACTGTAGATTATCTCTTTGCGGTTTACAGAAGAAGGTGCAGAGGAGAAGAAATAATACTGTTTGTGCAGCCGAACCAACTCTCCCGTCAGTGTGTGCAGCTCACCCTTTGTAAAGGACAATCATATGCTTTGTAAATTGATGTCTGTGCATCAAAAAAGAGATACTCAAAGGCAATATAGTAAATTTAGATGGAATATTTTTCACCAATCTTTGCATCAAGAAGATTCTTCTGGATTGTGACTCAGAACAGAATACAATTTTTTTCTCCCTGCATGTTGTCTAGTTCCAAATTATCAGCCTGCAGCAGCTCTACAATCCCACGCATAATACAAAGTCTAAATCACAAAGATCACTAAGCATATTTAGGCTATCATAATCTTGCAAATAATATCAGAAGTGCAAGGAATTGACTTATTATAGTAAGAACTGTATTCTGAAGTGCTCCATCTCTTAGACCATCTCTGAAGCACACTTTACTGTCATGTTGTACACCATCAATAAGAGCTTAGATGTACAGCATATTTTGCAGTGGCACAGCTGTGTATTTCTCTGTGGAGTAATACATGAGCATAGATTTGAATTAATTTAGCCAGAACTAACAATTATTAAATATGCAAATGTTATTGCTAGTGTTATAGGACAGCATGTTCAGACAAGATGGCAGCTCTTGTTTGAACTACATTTTCTAAACAGCTGTTGGGAATGACCTGCACCTCTCAGTCAGCTGACCAATTGGTAGAAGACACATGAATGTGAAAGACTTTGTGTGTGCAACTATGTACTAAGCTGCTTACCAGTTATGGTGTGATTGAAGTGTCATGTGTTGTGTGTATTTTGCTCTGTTTTAGTCTATTTTTTCCCATACTGAAAATAAATAACTGTGTTTTTTCCTTGCTGCTGTGTTGTTTTCCATTTTATTCAGATCTGCCAAATAAAACATCAACGCTACAGACAACATATCTCCACATATCAACAGGCATTAAAATTAGTAATAAAGTGGGAAGGGGGTTGTATCATGAAAGAGGCAGTATTAAAGAGGGATTAATATATATATGCTTATTTACAGGCCTATTAATTAATTATACTGTACAATACTCTTCTTTTTTACAAACTCCAGGTTATGTGACAGACAGGATAGTCAAGTAGTCAAGTAAGCTTTTTCTCTGCATTTACCAGTTCTCAAGAGGGGTCCCTTCCCTGCTGTTTATTATGGTGTTTTAATTTGTCCTTAAGAAGAACACTGTTGCTTACTTTAACTGTCCTGTGTTGCGTTCACGCTTTGTTGCATTCCAGTGCATGCGTTTCACCTCGCCTCATCGAAGACTGTCTCCAGAGTTGGAGATCACCTCCAACAAAATTATCATTTGAATTATTCTGCAAATATATCCTTTTCAGATGCAGATGATTCTGACTGTCAGTGTCAAACTGAATGTTTTTATTTTCACTTGAACAAATGTAAATAAGGCAATTTAAACAAAACATGAGTCAAAAGGAGCTCCCTTTTATCTGCAAAAACTATAGTGGTAATTATATACTTGTACAGTATAGTTGTGGACTCTTCACATGGACTCTACATTGTCTCTGACTTCCTTTCCCAGACATTCTGCATCTGTATAACTTTTCTCTCTTGGACTCTTTCTCTGTTCTCTCTATGACACTTGCACACCCTGGTCCTGCAGTGCTATAAGCCTTCGCCATCCCTCTACTGTCTACTCTCATTAGGAGCTCACTAGATTTCCTCCTTTCTTCTCCTTGCTCCTTTATAATTGCCTTACCTGTGGCTGGCTTCTCTTTCAACAAGGGAAGCACTGAGTGGCACATTATCATCTTTTAAAAGAAGAAATTTGCCAAAAGTTCAGCAGGCTAAACTTAAAAGATAATAACCCTACACATCAGAGACTGCCAGCTATTCAAATGAAAGGACAAGAGAAAAAACAACTCACAATAATATCAAGAGAGCGTGATAGAAATTTCAGACATTTCAGATTGCACAGACAGACAGTGATTCCCTCTTGTGTCTTTATTACAGGGTTTCATTCACTGCATCTGTCTTGGGCAGAGAGCTCCTGTAAACAACAGGGATATCTTGGGCTTTTCGTATTCATTAAAGCCTAGGTAACTTATTCCCTCTTCCAATTACACTCACCACCTTCCTGCACTCTCTGTGCTGTTTTCAAAGCTTTCCTGTGCCCTTTTGCTTTCAGACTGGGAACACAGTCACAAATACCTGCCTTCCTTAGTACAGACCTGCGCACTGAAGAAAGCACCAAGTCACAGCTTCATCCATTTGCTTTGTCCTTTCACAGCACACACACAACGATCTAACTGCCAGTGTTTTGTACTGTACCCACTCAGTCTTGAATTCCCCAGTTGTTTTAGGACTCTGCTCAGTGGAAATGACTCCTTTTGTGCTCTGGAGTTTAGTAGACATTAACATACAGAATGTTCTTCCAGTATGTCCACTTTTAGTGTGATTCTTCTTTTGACACACTGCGAGCTCCACAGTGACTGGTAGGTGAGGTTGGAGGGGTGACACGTCACTGCAAGTAATAATAATAATTCCTTACACTTACAGTATCCTGTATAGTGCTTTTCTGGAAACTCCACTCAAAGCTCTGTGCAGGTAATGGGTCCACTCTACCACTACCAATGTGTAGCATCCACCTGGTTAATGCCAAAGTGTGGCAGTATGTCCCCACAAATTAGCTATCAGTTGGGAGGAGAATACAGTAATGCAGTCAATTCATAGATGGGGATTATTAGGAGGCCATGATTGGTAAAGGACAGGGGTAATTTTGACCAGGACACCAGGGTTAACACACCTTTTCTTTCTGAGAACACTTTGATTTTTAATGTGCACTGAGTCTGGACTTCAGTTGGACTGTGCATTTCATCCTAAGCACAGCTCCTTTTTTTTAAAGTACAGTGTTTCCATCACTATACTGCAGCATTAGGACCCATGTCCACCTCAGGGTGAGTGCTCTCTTAGCCTGCTTAGCTTCAGTTGCCAGTTGCTGGGTGATATACTGTAGCTGCTGGCTCAAGTGACATGGGTATTGTTCGTTGGCAAAACGAGAGAGACCTGGATGATTAATCCCAATCAAGAGGCAATGCCACTTGGGGAATCCTGTCACACTTGGCTAGTGATATGACTCAGACATGAATGTGGATCAACATGCTTGATGTTTTGGTCCAGTTAGGGTTTGGCCCAGTTTTGGTGAGTTTTTTTGCTAGATGTCAGCATTGCTCGTTTTATTCACCACTGCTGACACCAGGTTTATTTAAAAGCCAGCTAGCTCGCCTGGTCAGACCCAAGCTTCTCAGTCACTCATTAGAGCAAACCCTATCCACACAGACTAAGCAAGAGCCAAACCCGCAGAGCCGAAGGAATTGTCCCCTTGTGAGGAGGAACCGAACACTCTTAATAAACATGAAGGCTCATTATAGATCACAAGCCTTGCTAGACCATGAGTCCTAAAGGCCTGGCTTTCATTATATAATCCATCACAGCATGTGGCTGTTTTTTTTTCTTAATCTTTTGATTGTTGTTCTTTTGGGCTGAAGTAGAAGAAGCTGTATGCTGCTACAATGGGAATATTGCGTTTTTTTGTGTGCCTTGCTTATTATTCTACTCTGGCAATAAATCTGTACAAAATTCCCTGTTGAAGATGAAATGCTGGTTAAATAAACTTTATCTTATTTTAAAAATGTTATTAATAAAGCAGTCTCCTGATAATGCCTTATCTGCTGTTTGCATAGTTTAATTAATCAAGGTTTTAGTTGACTAGGCAGTAATTACAAAGGAATCCAAACTTATTGTATGGTCTGACGTCTGCAGGGCACCTCTTCTCTAATCGTACACATTGTATGCTTAACCTGAGAGATACTTGTACACTGTATACTACAGAGATGTTGTATTTAAAGTGCTAAAAATAATACTAGAATTTAACTGATGTTAAAACATCCTGACCTTAGAAAGCCAGTCTTTCATGTTTGATTAAAATGTTTTCAGTGGAGACTGTATGGTTTTCTTGATGGTGTTGATCACTGGGTGAAGGACCCAGCTCTCTGTCATTCCATTGATCAGCACATTAGTCTCTTTGCTGCCACTCCACCAGCTGTGCTGGAGAGTTAGGGAATACAAGTCACAGTTGTCAGCTCAGACTGCAATTCTAATAAATGTAATGTATTCCAGTTACTTATGTCAGGTGAATATTCTGTGCACCAATACTTGCAATGATTAAGAGATTGCTTTATGATTTCTAGATCATTTATAGAGAACTGCATTTTACAGGGATAGTTTATGGATTGTGTTGGAACTTACTGGTAGTTCCTTACAACAATTCAATTCAATTACATGCAGACTTACCAAAAATGGGTTCAGTTATTCAGATTTTTATCTTTTTTGGAAGTGCATTGGAGAACCCTAACCTGTCCCACAAGAATACTTTTAGGTGCTTAGTTAATGTGTTTAATGTGTTCCAAGATAAGAGAAATTAAAAGCTCAAGAAGGTACTTTATACTCAAAGGGTTGTGGAAGTTTTGAACAAGCTTTCCAGCAATGTTGTTGGAACTGATACCCTGGCTTTTTCCAAAAAATGAGATCCCTGGATTAATTAACAGTTTGTATGGATGGTTATAGCCTTGAGAAAAAAGCTAATGTCATATTGGCAGAAAATGCTTGAATAATTTAGGCCACTGTGAAAACATATGCACAATTTTCAAAAAGTATACATTGGTTCCCCTGCTATAATTAATAGTAATAGTTTGCTGTGCATTTTAAATGCCTAACTGCAAGACTGAGAATTGCATTGCTTGGCTCTTTAAATATGTATGACAATAAAACCAATTTATCTTAGTCACTATTGATCACTATTTAACTGTATGTGCCATGAATACATTTCTCAGCTTTAAACAGTGTTCCATACTAAATTGTCTAAAATACAATGTAGAAGGTACAGTACTATTTGACTCAGCTATTGTTGTTAAAGTACTGTCCAGATTTAACATGATTATGTTACTGATTTGGAGTCACTACTTTAGTTACAGATTATTTACAAAACAAAGTGTTCTGTAATGGATATAATTTTCATAGAAGACCTGCCAACACTGTATCAAGGAGGTAAGATGGCACTCTGACTTTGTCAGTAGAGTGCCTTTCCAAATGATTATGGAAATTACAAAAATTGGATCAGATGATGCATGCTGCCAACACTGTCCACTATAAAAGAACTCTTGTGTCAAATGTTTTGTGTGGAATATTGTCAGTGTAACAACTTCCAACACATCCTAACATCTTTGCATTGTCACTACCAAATTATGACTTTATTAATTATGATTTTTCTACAATGAAAGCATTTTTACCTATGCTATGCAATACCAAATTGAAAAAGAACAGTTGTCCTAGACTCTGGGAAACTGACATTAGGAAATATACTTTCCTTTTATTTTGTTTTTGCTTAGTGAAAAATAAATCTGAGAGCCTAACTATATGCACAGTAAAAATTTAAATTGATACACTGTACTTGCTCAGGTAACTTTTTAAGAAACCCAAAAGGAATGCTTATGTTGCCCTGGAAAGCCAGAGTCTTGGTCACTGTCTTGTTAAGAACTGATGGAATACCACTCTGTAAATCTACATATTACAGAGTCTAACAGTACTTCATTACACCCTCCACAGCATTGCAGATTTGTGTAATTTTCCCTGCAACTTCCATTGCTATTGTAAAAAAAAAAAAGCATGATCAGCTGCATCAGACCCTGCAGAATCCACACATATATTGTGTCTAAACAGCCTGGCAGTCCAAGTCCAATGTTGGCCACAGAAGTCATAAACATATGGCAGATATAAAAATAATGTGCAAAATCAGCATTTAATCAAAAAGTGCTGAAAGAAAGCATAAAACAGAAAAATAAGTAATATTTAAAGAATAACCTGTGTCCCGTTTTTTCCAGGGACTGTCCAACCACTAGTTTTAAAGACACTGGCCTACTACAGTACCACCTAACTACTGAATGTAACAGTACACAGACCTGATTACAAGGACTAAGACCAGAACAACTGTTACACAGTGAGATCCAGGTTCAATACCCTAAGCCCCTCCCCCAACTCCTCTTGATGGACAGGTGAGCCTCCATTTAGACCACAGGTGAAGCAGGTTCTGTAATCGGATTCAAAATGGTGGGAGGGACAGGAGCCAAGGACAATGCTGATGATCCACAATAGGTAAGACACAAATGAAACTAACTGCTTTGTGGATGCACATATTGATCTTAATAATACCAGTGAGTGGATATATAATAGAATGATTAAATAATCCCATGTATACTGCCATTGTGCTGTCTGTTCTGTTTATTTTTTTACATCTGTCAGCATGTAATCCCTCTGTCCAGGTTTCTCATCTTAAAAAAGAAGCTGCTGCAACTGCTGCCATTAGGAGATGTACTGTATATGAAATATAGAGGGGCACTCTGGCATTCCTTTTGTGGGTATTATGATTACTGCTTCCCTGTAATCATAATCGTGTTCTCCCAGCCCTTCCTTTATCTTCACTGTGCTTTAGAATTGTAACATGTGCTGCATTAGGCCCTGTAACTGTAGATACCAGCTCCATAGTTCTCTTTATAAATGAACAGCCTATGTTTCCAAAGGTCCATGCAAAGTCTGTAGGAGCTGCATGTGAGCATTTATAATGTTTAGGACATCATAAAAAAGTGTGATTTATCGCACAACAGATGGCTGGTATGCCTGCTCTCGCTGTGACATGTACTGTACTACCATGAGCTTAGGCTTTGGGCTTCTTAATACTACATAAAATTTGGCAGACATAAAATTGCCAGAGATAAAACCGCAGAGGCAAAGAGTTCTGCTTTTTTACCTGTCTGTAGAAATGAGGTGTTTATCTATAAATAAGGTCAGACAGCTCTAGCCAGAGCGAGGAAGAGAGAAAACATATTCTATATGAAATATATGAGTGATTCATATTCCTCAGAAGAGGTCCAAAAATACCCCCCTACCCTTCATAACATTTTGTATAACCTGCTGTGTAAATGTATGTTAGCTCTTCCTCCTGCTGCCTAATGTCATAAGAGTATTCCTTTTCATAGAGCTAGTTTCCACCCTGATAGACAGACCTCAGGATTGCCCATTTAAAGATCTATAAGAGCATCAGAAGAATCTAAGGGGACTTTGTCTAATGTCACAATAAACCTGCAAGCACACCTTGTGAATCCCAGCCTGTGGATGAGTAAGTTTATCACTCTGGGGTGCCACCAGGCATTAAAGCTTCATGAGTCCAGGGCACATAATGCTGCCATCCCTACCCACCAGTATTACAAGCAACACAGAAAAAATGAAAAAAAGAAGCAAAGGCCTATGTATTTAAATTACACTTGACATGCATTGTTACCATTCAAATGTACGTACAATATAAACTCAGTGGTTAAAATAACAGGAGACACCCATCTCTTCGGGGTTCCATTGCTATAGGCAGCAAGAAAAACTTGCAAAGTATGTATTCTTTCAAAATTCTGATTGCTCTGGCCAGAAAGGATGATGGAGGGCTGTCCTGTGATCCTCAATTAAACTA
Organism: Lepisosteus oculatus; assembly: GCF_040954835.1. Lineage (NCBI taxonomy): Eukaryota > Metazoa > Chordata > Actinopteri > Semionotiformes > Lepisosteidae > Lepisosteus > Lepisosteus oculatus. The sequence goes on from NC_090700.1 coordinate 35,569,930, forward strand.
TGCATGTCTGTCCATCGCGTTAGCCTGTTTTTTTTTCAGCTTGCAATTTACCTTCACTGAGTGTCACAGTTTTGGTTACTCTGAAAAACTGCAGAGTCTACTGTACACTACACAGTGCCGATGTGGTAACAGATAAAATAAGTTAGTTAAAATGGATTCCAATAATAAAAATGACAAAAATATGGGCAAAGGCATCAGTGAAGGATATTCCTTCAGAACAAGGTCAAGCAGTATAAATATTGGAGTTGTCGTAAATATGTGAGAGAAACAGATCACACTGGGGTTGAGCAGGTTATGTGGGTGCTAACATATAACATGGAGCCTTATTGTAACTTACCTTTGGGGAAATTGTGATGTTTTTATAGGTTGTCTTGGACAAGGTATCGGATTAATAACTGATACTCAGTGGACAATGCACGTTCAGCTACTCTCAAAGTGAGACATTTGCTTTGCTGTACACGTACTGTAGAACTCTCTTCCCCTCCCCTCCACCCCCCACCTTCTCGTATGGAATCTGTGATTAAAAGTTACAAAGGCTCTGCAAACATGCTGGCTTCCACAGACTGGGAATCAACATTCCCCTCGTACCACCTCAATTCAATTTCTCCCAAATTCCGTCCAAGCCCAAGTCTATTCTCTCCAATTTAGCAGGGCTTAATAAGATTTCACAGGGATCACAGCTGGATCACCCCTGCACTCGACATCCCTCTGATGAAGCCAGAGGAGACAGGCGAGGAATTTCTATTCTTGACACTCAGGGCTCCCTCTGTTTACTTGTTGTTGTTTTTCTTTTTCTAATTTCTAAATCTGCTGCTGAAAACCTCAAATGTTAGTGGAACTACAGCATTCGGGGGTGCTTCAGAATCAAAACTCATAACAGCCTTTTCCAAATTCAAGCGAAGGTGTCCTATTTACATCAAAACATAGCTCTGGTCTGTTAGAAGGAGAGTGAGGCAGGCACATTCTGGACAGTTGTGATGGGATAGAGGGATACATAGCAATGAAAGCTGAGGAAAAATCTGTTCACTACAGTACATGTATTTATTCTTTGATGGAAATACAGATGGTGAAAGCCCTTCTTAAACAAGTTGTAAACTCCAGTAAATACTCCAGTAATTTTGGAATAAATCTTTCACATGTTTGTTGCAAAAATTGAGGGTGTGGGATTTATTCCAGAACATCTTCACAGTGGGAGAGAGGGCAAGGGATGCAAAGTGGGTCAACACTCTGGATGACCCAATGTGTAGAACTTTCCACACACTAACTTCGCCAGCATACTTTGGGAGAAGGGAGGAAACCCATGCAGACACAGGGGCACATTCCCTCCTTGTGATTTTCTTCTCTCTCCTGTAGTTCACTCATACCGTCTGAAAATTCGACACTAGGAAATGCACATGTGGGATTTCCTAAACATCCTTATGCCCTGTTGTGTAGCAGTGTACAAGTTTAAGTTGAACTTGTGTTGTGTATTATTTTCTCTTCTACAGTTTTATCTAGCTGCTCTGATAGTACTCACTGCAGCGCTCAGTTCACAAATGTCACTTTTTCTTTGAGCTCTATTCTGAGCTATCTCTCTCCCTCTGGCCAAGTCTTTAGGTTGATGCACATGGTCAAGAAAGCACTGAGCAGGGGGAATATGCTTTCTGGAGCTCTGTTAACATTATTGTCATAAGTTCATATACAGTACCTGATCGATGACTGTCTCATCTCTACATATTTTTTTAATAGTTTCCTAAATTAGAAGAAGAGAATTGTGGACCGACTGGGACAACTGTGCAGAGCTACAGTAGCAAAGTGGAGGTTTAGAAATGAAGAACAAATTATATGGAAGAAAAGGATAAATAGAATAATGTCTGTAAAACGCAGCCTGATGATCTCGTCTTAATTGTCATTCAGAACTGCTTCTATGCACTGCATGTTGAACATGTTGCCTGTTCATCTGGACCTATACTGCCAGGGACAATAACATCTCTAGTTGCCATGAATTCTTTTGTTATCTTTAGAGAATGAGAGAGCCAGAAGTCTTTCACTGTGTTTTTTAAAGACTGTGGGCTTTATTTACAAAAGGTTCTTATGCAATGTGATGTGCTTAATCGTTGGATTAGGGGCATTTTTATTGCATAAGAACTTGTGAAGAATGATGTAGAGGAACTGATAAAGGATAAAGCCATGCTTTCTTCAGAATGGGATATAGCCATAGTTGTGGGGTCCTGTGGCAGTTGTGGTCTAGGAGGCCTGTCTGCATAGAGGCTGTGTGGGTTGTCAACAGGTCCTGAGGTCTCCCCTCCAAATCAACTTCCCTTACTTGTCCTCCTGGAGTTTATCCCCCATTAAGGAGGTGGCTAGTCTTCCCAATTCATTACCAAACCAGGAGTGGAAGGGTTTTGGTGTCTTACCCTCCTCAAAGCCCCGTTCACAGAGGATGGGACGACAGCTTTTGTTTTGGACTCCATGTAACAAAAGGGTCCTTCTTGTAGGCTTTGCACATTAGTCTGGCTTTGTGCCATTGTTAATGTTGTTAATGAATTAATGATCCCAGTACATGAACATCTGCATCCCATTTACATACTGATCTTGTGCTTCCTCACAGTAACAATGCCTTAATAGAACAACCTCTCATTTTCTCTCCTTAAAAGCTTTCTGTATTGATGGTTGCTTTTGGGCCAGTAAAATGCCTTTGTAACCCAATGACTTGGTTGTGTGCATTTAATCACTGAATAAAAGAAAGTAATGTTAGGTTTTGGGGGAGTGCACAGTTACTGAAACATTAGCATGTGTTCACATCTGAGGCATTTAACTCAGCTTGGTCAACCTCTTCACCACAAAAAATAAGGCCTTTATTTGCAGTACTAATAGGAAACATAACTGGTGAAAAGTTTCACCACCTGTCTTCATTTTCCTCTTTACGTAAAGGATGCTTTGGGCCTTTAGAATTTTCTTTAATCCAGTTGTTAAGTGCCACAAAGCAGCCAATATTAAAATTTTATGCTTTTATGAAAGCAACAGATGGCACAGAGCTGTCTACACAATGCAGAAGTACTGTTCTCTTAGATCTCCCAGAAGTAAAGACTTGAGTACAGTTCTGCACAGCACTTTGTACTGAGACAGGAGTTTTATACTATTGATGAACACTGATCACACAGCTATGTTCAGAAGAATTTAACTTTACTCCATCATCAAGGAATACAATAATGCAGACATGGTAGATGTAAATTAATTTTCAGTTTAATTTTCACAATTAATGCATTGAAAATAGTGTGTGAATAAAACAGCCATACACTACAGTATATGGTTTATGAAGCATTTGTCATTTTTCCAAAACAAAACCGCTAACAGGAGGTTAGTACAGAAGTTCTTTTCTCTTATTTCTGAACTTAAAAATCACTAGCTATAGATTTCACCCTTTAAGACCTACTGTATTTGTCAATTAGAGAAACACAACATAATCCCCTTTACTAATGAGGTGATCAGCATGCTGCATGAGAGACTTAATAGTTCTGTACAAGCAACTCTGTCTTCATCATAATCCCAGCTCCTATATAATCAGTTTACATTAGCCGGTCCAGTCTTTTCCATTAGTGAAGGCAGGAGATCCAGAGAATCCAAGCAAATGGTACTCAATGATGATTTCTCCTTAGTCCAGATTGTGGATCAAGGGAGCACGAGGAAAGGGGGGAGTGAAGGGTTAGTCCACGTACAGTAATTGTTAAGACCTTGCAAGGTTTCTTTTTAAATTCATTTATACAATTGCTTTAAAACGCCTAAAGAAATAAAATTGTCACGCTAATATATTTTGATTGGCGCATTAGAACGGCTAAATAAAATGAATCACTTTGCCAGATGCAGTCACTCAAGCATAGACTCAATATTTCATACCAAATTATCCTGATTTACTGAACACTTCTTTGTGCATTTTTAAAAGCCACTCACACACGTGTGGCAGAGCCTGCCGACTCTGCATGGCTTCTCTCCGACATTGAAATTAGAAGGGAAATGGAAAACGGTGCAGGGAAATGTGAGCAGAAAAAGAAGGGCTGGTGTGAGTCTGACACTTGCTCATGACTTTTGTCTTGCTGAGACAAAAATCCATTTCAAATTATCCAAGACGTGTTAGATCCCAAGATATTATTCCTTCAGGCATTTCCCTGCTGCACGTTTTTCAAGCAGTATAAGACTCCTGCAATTACAGGACGAGAATTGCCATTCAACACTAATTCCTTGTGCTTAATTCATTAGTATTGTTTATGGGTCTGCTGCATTTTTTTGTTCCTATTACCTTCTGTGTTTCTGTTTTCTCTTTATATCAATATGTGTGTGCTAAATGATCTGAGTCTGATTCTAAAGGATTTTAATGCAAAGAATCTTATCGACATGCAGAGATGCAAGAATAGCAACCATGGCCAATCTTTTTTTTTTCTACCAAAATCGATCCCTGCTTTGTTGAAATCTAATCTTAAGACCTTTCCCTTCCATTTTGTTTTAAGGGTGGCTATCGGAGAACAGACACCTCCTTCCACCTTTGTGAAAAATTCCCCAATGCAAGTCTCCAATCAAAGAGTCAAAAGTTAAAATGTTTGTTACCACTTTCTGCCCTAATAGATCTGTTTTTATAGGCTTGATGCTAGAGTGTTTGAAGTAACAGCAGCGCTTTCACAGGCCAGGCAAATGGAACCCACAGCGGGGAATTACAAGTGTTTTAGTTCATTTGAATCTGCACAGAACTTTAATCTGCAGAACAGTTTAATGCCATAAGTAAACAGTATTCATGATGGACTTTTTTTACCCCAGGCTAAGCTGATTTCAAATACAGAGAGTGCAATTTCAATCCCCCTACTCTTTTTCTTTCGTTCTCCATCTTCCTCCTTCCTATCTGACATCAAGTATACTTGCACAGCTTTGACCGGAGGAAGAATGTTCCAAAAACATTTTTGTGCTGCAATGAACAAGTGATCAGCTCAATGCCAAATTAAATAAGCAGGGGATATAATTACATTTTGATGTACTAATAGTATGGAGAAAAAGAAAACTTTGACATAAGAACCAATAAAATCTCACATCTCTGCGAAAAAAAATCAATTGACATCTGCTGAAAAAATCCATTCTCACAATAATTACATTTAAGGAACAAGTAATAGGTTTATTCCATGCTGAAAAAAAGAAGAAAGAAAACACAACGTTTCGGCCGTGGAGCCTTCTTCTGATGCAGCTACCCACCATAATTACATTTATATAAAACTTTTCATCCCCTTGGATTCCCAAGCCCAAGCAGTTCATGTGATCATGAATGCTCAAGTAATACGCACATTTTATTTATATCACATCCAAAGAGAGGTACCTCATACAGCACAGGACGAGTCCTTTGTCATCAAACTGAAACACTGGTTTGGAAACTCTTAATAGCATTTCATTACACCATATACCTGTATATGAGTACCTGTATAATGACAATAAACTTGAACTTGACTTGACTCTAGTCAAAGGGTAGAGCACCACCTACTGGTCCACCATCACTACTACTGCAACAACCTAGTTTTTCCTGGAGGTCTTCCATTAACTTGCTTCCCAACACAGCCTTGTTTATCTTCTGAGATCCAACAAGATCAAGCTACAAGACAGCCTCAGGCTATCTGCAACACTGCAAGAAACACTTTGGGATTCGACAAACGATTCATCCCTAAAATAACAAATCTAATCCCAGAGTTTCCACACCTGCAAAAGTCAGAATATCTTCCAATCCTGCAGGAGCAGAGAGGAAGGGAACTCAATAGATCTGTCAACCCACAATGTGACCTTCTGTCAGAGCCAGAGGAAAAGAGTCTTGATTCGAATAATGATTATCATGTTTTTCTTCTAAATGTCTGGAAATGTCACACTAATTATTAGTTCTTTGGCATCACCATAATTCAGCCTTCATACCAATAAAGCTCTTTGAATTTGAATTTCTGTGTGAAAATGTTTGTTATAAAGGGCCTCTGTTACCCACATGTTAGCAGACCTCTTAGGTCTGACAGGGCAGCAAGTTTCCATGAAGAGATTTTCCAGTTTTACAGGCAGAGGGAGAAACATCACCATTGCATCAGGTGCAATTCTTTTCCCCATATACTGCAACCTGCCCATTACAGCAATACAGCACCTTGAATCCAGAAACAGCACAGAGGCACCTTCTCCTCCCAGATTGCTGCTCCTGCTGAAGTAGAAGCTAATTGAAAGCCTTTATTTGTGGTGTGTATTTATCTCAGTGGGGTGAGATAGCAGGGTAGCAAGTGAAGGAGGAGGAGCAGGGGGGAGTGGTGAGGCTCTGTGTGTCAGTCCACAGTCTCCTCAAGAGACTTGACAGCCCTGCAGTCACTGTGCACCAGCAGTGACAATTACACCCCCCCCTTCACTACAACCTGGCATCACGCTCCGACAGTTTCTGTTTGTACTGTGTCTTACAGCAGTTGTTTGTCATGTTTATTTGCATGGATATGTTGAATAAATACTATATGTGTACACTATGTGTAAATGTGTGCAAGCACTTTACATGGAAGTATGGATGTTATGTGTATGTACTGTATACATTATGTGTGAGTGCAAGCATGTTTGCATGATGTGTGCAGGTTATGACTGTATTAGATATGCCTGCATGCCATTTTTACAGGACTGGCAGCTATTGTTGGATAGTACTGTGATTTTCACCTTCACACAGTAGACAGTTCAGAGCGACTATTGTGTTGCCTGGGGCTAGTTTAAATAGCTCATTTAAAGTCATGTTTGTATGATAGAATATAAATAATATGACCCTAGATGTCCTTAAAAAATAATGAGAGATGTTTGCAGCTCTTTTGTAGACTGTGTTTGGAAGTTTAAAAAATTAACATTAAGTTAGGTTTTTAATCAGAATGGTAATTGAACATGGTTGTGCAGCTCGGGAGAGAGCTGTGTGTGTGAAGACTGCTACTAAGCATAAGTAGCTGCCTTCCATTCATCTCTTTCCTAACCTGTCAGAAACCTATCCAGTACAGGGTCACCAAAGAGTCAGAGCCCATCCTGGCAAGCAATGGGCTCAAGGCAGGATACCTCTTGGATGCGACACCAATCCATCTCAGGACACACACACACACACACACACACACACACACACACACACACACACACACACACACACACCAGGGCCAGTTTTCCCAGAAACCAAATTACCCTGCAGTACTGGTATGTCTTTGGGCTGTGGGAGGAACCAGAGCATCTGGAAGAAACCTACGTGAACATGGGGAAAACATACTAACTCCACACAAATAGCACACCAGGTCCGGAATTGAACCCAGGGCCTCGGTGCTGTGAGGTAGAAATGCACCACAGAGCCACCATTCTGCCCAAATAGCAGCCTTTTGTCTTTCATTTCAGGTTGTCTTCATTAAACTATTAGACATTTTTTATTCTTACACGAAAGGAGGACATTTTAAATGTTAACAAAGGAAAGAAAGTTCTGAAAGATGGAGAAGAAGTACTAGCTTTCCCTATGTAAATGCAAAGAACGTTGCTCATTTCAGGTACAATAGCAGCTGGACTGAGTGCTCACTGACATTTGCTTTTTAAAGGAAAGGGGCAATTGAGACAGGGTGGCCTTTTTCCCCATTCATAGGAAACCAGGAAAAGTTCCACGGAAAGCACTAATGCACCAACAGAGCTTTTCCAAATATGTTTCTATTAAGATAACAAGTGCTGCCAGTTTGTGGGATGGGAAGAAGTTATAAAATAACACTGTCAAGGTTCTGAATAAATAAGATAACTAATTTATGGACTGAATGAAGGGCAGCCAACTGCTCTTGCTGAAGTGCTATAAAGGGGTTTTGTAACCCTGCTCTTAGATAAATCACATCAGGCAGGTTTTGTGTGAAACTTTAAAACTATTGACTGACAAACTGTCAAAATGCGATCCTATGGAGACTGCCAAAAGTAAAGTTCTCAAAGGAGTCCAACTATAAGATGCCCCAAAGTGAATTGGGGGCTTATAATTTCACAAATTCTTTCTAAGTACATTATTGGGAGTGCTTGTTGACCCCTGAGAATGCAGCAAATGTGAGAATGCAAAATGTTTAGTTTTGTTGATGGGGGGTGACCTACTGGTTTGGGGCGTTAGACATCAACCCAAGGGTCGTTCATCCTCACTATGGACACTGCTGCTTTAGCAATGTACTTTGATTGCTCTACCCTACTGTATAAATGGATATTGGCCTTTCTGTGGTTTTGCCATTGATGGACTAAGATCCTGCAAAGGAAGAGAGTCACATAAGAGAGTCACATTCTTCATTAAAAGGTGGCGGAGTCCTGTACAGATGTGTATATTTTCTCTTCAGCTAGAAAGGTTACCCTCGCTATTATTAAATAAAGCTCACTATTTGAATCATACCTCCTCTTTGCCTTCATTAGGGTTCAACCAACTGAAATATCCAGTAGGTTGGAGTGCATTCTTAAAGAATATTGCCTTGGTGGATTAATCAATCTGTCTTTAATACCATAGATGGAGTGTTCTACACACATTTCTGCTGGAAATCACCCCCAGGAATTTTAAACCTTTTTGCAAAAATTTTCCTTATATCTTTGGGCAGCTGGCATTCTAGGAACAAGGCAGTCAGCGTCATGCAGTGAGCACAGCACTGTCTTTCAATACCTCACACAGTCCTCTACAGTCTCCTGTAAGTGACGCATTGAGGTTTTGCTTCTGAGAAATGAAGTATTTTCTGTGAGATTGTATAAATGTGGAACCTCCACACCACAAAGAACCATTCAACTCCATATGATATAAAAATGACAATGGAATAATTTGTGTTGGAGATGTATCCTCACATTAAATGATTATAGCTGTTCACAAATGACTTTGATCCAACTGTGTTCTGGTCAGTGCTACAATACTGGCCATTACCATTGCAGAACACTAAAGAGAAATTAACTGTGTAGCTGTACCTTACTTTGTGAGGGGATCAACCTTTCAGTATAAAACCTGTAAAGAAAAACACAGTTATATCATCATTAAAATCAAAGGAAACTTTAAAACCAAAATAATCTGAATACCTTAATTGGAGGCATGTTGACCCTTCATTTTGTTGTGGTGCAAAAACATAAGATACACATGTACAACTGAACTGCAAATATCTTGATCCTCTTCAGCCAGTACAGCAGCTCTGTTAGTTGCATCAGCGTTCAGTTCTGATTGGGATGAATGTATCAGGGATCTAAAAACCTTGTTGAAAACAATAATCAAGCTTTCAAGTTCTTATTTTAAACAAGAGAATGTTACAGATCATAACTTCTTAAACATTGCCTCAAAAACTGGAATTCCTCCAGTGTGAAGCAGTGTGTTGCAGCAACACTGTGAGTTTTTTTGCGTCTCTTGTGATTGTGTGTTAGGAGTTTCACAAGCCACAGAAGGGATTTTGAAGGCAAGACTTCACAGGGAGAGTCCTTTTGGGACAATGTTACTGGCTGAAGTCGCAGGATGCTTTCTATCCATTAGTCATTCATCGGTCTCTGCCGTGTCTCTTGGGGGAATGGGGAGGGGGCACTAGGTGGCACACAAGTAGCTTTGATTTCCTTGACATAAAACTAAAGCAACGATTTCCTCTCATTTTATGGCCGACAATACGCCATGGCATAATATAAAAATTTAATTACCTTGCTCGCTGGATCTGTGACAATTATGAAGATGCTTTGCAAGATGTACATATGGTGCCGAATCTCTGATGAGCAATAAGGTGACATGCTGGTACACGGCCAGACACAGGGAGCCTCACTCAGCAAGCTGGGTCATCCAGAAGGTGCTCTCCAACCAGACTGAAGCAGTCTCCGAGATTAGATTTTGAAGTCTTTTGGAACTTATGCAGAGTAAATTCCCAGTGTAGGATTGTTATGGCCAATTCAATTTTGTATTTATGGAAAATGAGTTATAACCAAAATAATCATCCTTTTCCGCTTGGGAAAGGAAGGCCAGGAGCATTTAAATTAAAGTTTTGAGGCGTGCTTTTTTGTGATTGATGGGCAATCATCAAGTCTTAAAGCCAGTTTCAGTTTCTTCTGTTCTCTCACACAGTAATACATTTGTTCAAGCAGTGTGTAGAGGAGCTTACAGGTTGAGCAGTATGGCTGAAGCTAGGTAAATTCTCTATGTCCTTGTCGCCTGAAACACAAAGAGATTAAAAGCAATTAATTTGTGCTGCACATAATCATGATTCTGAAACTGGCATAGTAGTGCAGACCATGCAGAAGTGGTTGATGGATTTCCTTTTTTTGTGTGCTTTTTTTCTTCTGCTTTTCATTTTCCCCATAAACAGTTGATTCAAAGATCCCTGTTTAATTATTTTTTTAAGTTAGGTAAAAGAGAACCAAGCTTTAAAAGCTGATAGACAAAAGTTCAAGAAGATGTATACTGTACAACTCCTCCAGCAGCAGTAAACAGACACAGGTCAAGTGAACAGCCTGCAGCCTGTTCCACTCATTGTGTGAATTTACAGATTTACATTTTTCTTAAGCTCCTTCTAGTCAATAAGCTCTACTTTGTGATTGAGACCTTAATTGCTAGAGAGGTGCCGTTTTCTTTGAATTAATTTTAGATGCTAGGTTCCACTTCCGCTATTATGAGTACACATGTGCTATGTATGCAATGATTTGTTTAGGACTTGGCACAGCTTTGAAGTAGTTTGCAACAAATGAGTTGTGAAAGCACACTTTGTTTTTTCTTCACCAGATCTCTTTGACATATGCTTAAATACAATATTATTGATAGCCTGTTGGAGGTTGGAGCTGAGAAATGTTGGAGAGATGATTTCCGTTTCAGCCTAATGAGTGACAAACGGAATAGATAGTCATTTGAACTCTTTTAAATCTGGAGAAATCAAATTACGGTGAGAACGCAGTGAAAGTGCAACACTGAGCTCCTTACCAGCGGGGAAAAGAACGTTAATTAAAGAAGCCAGAGTTAATGAAACACAAACATTGTGATTGCTCTTTTTTCAACAGATATTATTTTTTTTTCCCACATGAAAAGATCACAGTCAGAGAGCCCCTGAACAGGATCAAAGTAAAGAAATACAAGGGAAAAAAATGACTATAAAAAAATTGCTTTGTGATTAATGCCGCAATTTGAAAAAAGAGAGAGGACGAAGCCGGGGGAGGATGAAAGGCAGGGCTGTGCAGTGTGAGCCTGGTGACAGAGCTGTGGGATCCAGCCTGGCTTTAATTACTCTGCAGAAGTTTGTACTGTAAGTCCAGCTGCCCAAGGCTGCTGGGTTGAGTCTGTGGGCATTCTCAACGGCTAAATGGAATCAGTGGTGTGCGTGAAGACAATTGTTTGAGCAGAAAAGTGCATTGAATGTCCACTCCTGACCATGGGCATTGCTGCTCTGATGCATGTGTGTCCATCAGGGACACGCAAATCTTTAGCTGATTGAATGAGCCCCGTCTTCCCCACACACTCCCCTAACGAGGAAGTTGGGCAGGAGGTTCGCAGCCTGTAAAGTCCTGTCCCTCAGAGTTAGCAGCCAGCTAGAAAAATCTACAGAGTGTTTCAGTTCTGTAAATGTTGGTTCAGTAGTAGAGCTATGGCTTTAAGGCACAGAATAAATCATAACGCTGGTATGCCGTACCCATGGAAAGGTGTGCGCACACACATGATAGCCGCGGGAGCAGAGATGGAGAGATACTGTGATGGCAGCATTCAGCACTCAGCCACTTCAGCATTCAGTGCTCTGTGAAATTATAGGCCCTCACCTCGGCTCTCCCACAGCTCCTGCAGTGCTGAGTAAAGCAGCCTAGGGACATTTTAAAAAGCTTCCAGGAACCAGATGCTAGCAGTTGGCCAGTTAATTCCTGCTCCTGTTTGTTGTAGGGTTTTTTTTAGCCTTGCTTTTCTTTGTCCTTATTTTCTGTACCTTTCGTTTGCCCTCTTTTCTTCCCTCTTCTGAGTGCTAGCCTGCCCTGTCCTAGAAGAACACCCTGCTGTCTAGATGTCCTTTGAAGAGATCATTGAAGTTGCCCCCCCTACAAATAGCACCTTCTTTTTCCGGTGATCACCATGCACGGCGACCTTGACCTCCAGTGATCTCGTCTGCCGAGTTCAAGCGCTCTGTTACTGGTGCGAGCATAACAATTCTGCAATTTTGTTTCTCTGCTTGACCAGCTGGGGCGCGGCGGTGGATTTTGCGTTTAATATCAGTATCTTCTGTGCTTTTGTGTGAGCAAGACAATTAAATTTCTCACGAATATCATACCCTTATCAGAAGAGTTGCGGGTGTAGTCTTAAACACTAGCAAACAATTGCATGTTCTTACAAAGAGGCTTTAACGTTCACGTTTTAATACGTCGTAGCGGTGTCCTTTTTAAAAAAATATGAAGGAACAATCAGTTTCTCGTCGTCTCCTTCTTAAATATACATGCCCACCAAGGGTGTGTAAAAATCCGAATTTGCAACTTTATGAACAAGATCACTGCTGCACGTTGTATGCAAAGCACATTCGTCAACATTAAAAAGAAGCAAAATGTTATTTTAAGGGGCACTACGTACTGTACAAAGTTGACACGTGTAGGTCATAACACATCCGAGAAGCAACATTAAAAAGTTTAATATCTCACACGTGCAGAACGCGGCAATATTGGAAAAATATTTATTTTCACATAACAGAAGTGAACATATATCTAAGTTATCTAATAAAATGTCATTATCCACGTGTTTGAGTTCACAGGGTTCTTATGAGCGAACATGAAACAATTAGTTCACAGTTCTTTTATCCTTGCGTTTCTGGTCAATCGTTGGTGTAGAATACAGCGTATGCAATGTAATTACCCAGGGCATGTCTGCTTGTCCAGCTCCATGAAGTTGTCCCCTCCTTCACCCAACAAACAGCACAAACGACGAAACCCACCGCATTCGTCAGTGCTGCATTTGTACCGTTTGTGCTGCTTTCGTTTCCGAGATATACCGCCTTGGTTTTTCGGGTAATCACGTGACTATCTACAAGTTAATTTACAGGTACCAACATACTCGGTACTTTAACTCATGAATGTGCTGAAAACAAAAGGGGCAATTTGTTTTCTGAGTCTGTCTTTCTTTCTGGCTGTGACGTCACTCTGTGACGTACAAAAACAGCAAGGTCACGACCAACAGATCTTTTAATTGTGAATTTAATCAGTTGACCGCAGCCTTTGCAATTTCACACCTTTATGGTTGGGGAACAATACAGAGCTCTAATCCAGTATGTTGTCTTGAACAGTGTAACACACCAGATAATGCAATTTTGTACTAAACTCTTTACTTCTTTAATATACTCTGTTTTGTGATGGTATAATTTAAGCATTGTAAGAAAACTTTTAGCTTTGGATTTTATAGCAATACGCACAGGTGAACTTTACAACACACAGGCAGCAGATGGACAGTTTAGCTCGTACCCTTAAAATTTTAAAGATGATCAATATCCATAAACATACAGTTTGAGCCTCCTTAGATGTGAATGATACTTAAGAAATGTTGCATGCCAACAAGTTAACCATCTATGACATAAAACTCTGGTTGTAATGCATGTAAAATCACTGTGGTTGTAAAATATATTGTTTTATTTTCTAAAGCACGTTTTCCTTTCTTTCCCTACTGTGACATGTTGTTGCTAAACGTGTAACTATGGGATACTATCGCGACAAGACCTCCACAACATATTATGATAGAGACCGCATGAATATCGCGGTAGTGTATATCGTGACAATGGGCGTGTGACTATCACGACTGGTGCCTTGCTTTCTGGCACACTGGCGCTGCTGTCGCGACAAAGGTGACATATCACGACATGATATACCCAGATAGGACGTGTACGTGATGTATTGACTCCATGTCGCTCCTCGGGGGTGGGGGTATTTTGTCAGGTGTGTCGCGATATATGGATTTCATGTCGCGTCAGTGGCGCCAGAGCACCATGACAGTGACGCGCCAACTGCGATAGTAACGCGGCTGGTATCACGATGTGATTGTGATGTGCGCACCCCTATCGAGACACGCTATTTGAGTCTTGAACGCTGTGGATGCCATGAGATTCGTTGTCTGTGCTATTCAGTCTTGAGCTCAGTGCGACTTCTCTTAGATTGATCAGTAATTGGAAACCAATGGATGTGTTACTGTATATCCAGCGAGCTAATACAGCACAAACGGTTAACCGGGGCTGGAGTATTTGGACCAAGAAGAAAAGCCATCATTTATCTACAATACATGTTCTCTTAACTTCCTCTTTGGCGCTTTACCCAATCAGAGTGTTGATTCTCAGTCTTGCTAAGTTTCACCCAATCGTGGCCCGAACTGTTCAGCAAGTTTCAGGCCGGGGGTTTAGCCAATCACGGGTCTGAGAGCTGTTCAAGCTAGCAGCGCCAGGTGGATCGGCTTGTTTACTGTCAATGATAATCTGTTTTTTAAATGCTTGACTTTTTTGCAAAATAACTAAATTGGCTTTTTTTTTCTTAAAAACAAATAAATGTTTTTAATTAATATATAACTGCGCTGTTTTCTGTAATGAAAACATGGTATTTGAACAGTTTTAATCATATATTTGAGGTAGGGGAAGTCTATGATCATTATATTATTATGTTTGTGCTTTCAATTTGGTTTTTTATTGATAAATTATATCGTTCTTGAAACTAATACCTAAAAATGTGAATATGGGAACTCGTGTTGTACCAGAAGTAATTTGGAAAGTGGTGTTTCAGGATACAACAATGGTGTCTCTTCGCCAATAAAAGGAGTACACAAGCAATGCATTTTTGAGAATATGGTTAAAAATTAAAACAAAAACACCTAACCCAATTAACTAACATATTGACTCCTCCTTAAATGTAAGACTGTTTATTAGTGTAAAGGCTGCAAAGGGTGTGGTCAAGTGATCAAAAGATCACAACTGAAAGATCTGGTGATCGTGACCTTGCTGTTTTTGTACGTCACAGCCAGAAAAAGAAGGCGTTATACTGAAACATCCACCACACCAGACCAGACAGACTTGGAAAACAAATTGCACCCATTGTACCAAGTATGTTGATACCTGTAAAAGTACTTGTAGATAGTCACGTGATTACCCAAAAAACCAAGGCGCTATATCTCGAAAACGAATGCAGCTGGGAAACTACTTTCAATGCCACAAACTGGCACAAATGCAGCACTGATGAATGAGACTGGTTCGGTTCCCCTACGACATTATGGGGGCTGAGGGACGTCACACCCCCCAAAAAGAAGGCGCTATATTTCAGGAAATAAAGCAGCTGGGAAGCTTCTTTCAACGGCACAAACCAGCACAAAAGCAGCACTAACAAATGAGCTGGGTTTCATCGTTTGTGCTGTTTGTAGGGGGGACAACTTCACAGAGTTCCTTTGAAGCCATTTTCCTTTTGTGTGCACAGTAGGGATGACCAAAAGGTGCATACATGTGTGGCATGGACTTGTTTAATTAGTTTTTCGATGTACATGAATTCAGTGCTGAGAATGATCACCTGTTTTGCAGGAAGCCTGAACTCATTAGATCTCAGATGCTACGCAGAGTGGGGCCAGGTCACTAATGGGACTGGAGACCTCCAAGATTTGTCAGGCTACTGCAAGACCAGTAGGTGGGTTTCTTCCCAAACATCCAAACCAATGTCTAAAAATGACAACGAAAGACATCTTTCTGTAGAGCAGGGATACTCAACGTGCAGCCCTTTTAATCTGCTCTCTTTTGATATTTTCATATAACCAATTTGCTAATTGCAAAATTGAACCTGCTAATTATCAGTGAAGTACCTACGAAGCTGACAGCAGTAGAATTCTGTAATAGAGAGGATCAGAAGGTAACAAGCAGCTCTGCTGTATGTTTTTCTTTCTTTCAGATCATTTATTTAAGGAAAATCCAAAAGCATTGTTTATTAAAGACCCCACTACATTATTAGCTAGAATAGTGGCTCTAACCCCAGCATCCTATTTACTGTAAGTTCAAACTAACCTGGCCATCCTAAAATCCCTTTGTGTTTTACTGTGTGTAATTCCTCGCTTTTTCACCCAATCTCCAGTGTGATGAGTTGTAGATGCAACATGCAGCAAGATGTCACTTCAATGAATGCTGCCATGTTGTATCCACAGCTCACTACACTGCAGACTGGGCAAAGAAGTGAAGAAGTGAAACATGAAGGAATGAGTGGATGAAGTGAGTGCAGTTCTATCACGTTGAGATCCATTATAATGGACAGCATTATACAGATGCTATGAAATCCTAATTTAAAATGCTTCAAAGAGGGGAGAAAAGAATTAAGCAAAACTCTTTTAACAAGTGCATAAAAGCAGGCCTCTGCTGCAATATGTTTAGCCGGCTTGTGTTCTGCTTGAGTCACAGTAATATACATCTTGCCAAGGCAGATGGTGGAAATTACATATAATACATATACAGTATGTCAATTAATACGAGTGGCAGCATGTGTTTTGCATACCATCGGTTTCTAGTGTTTGTTCCAGCTTTGGAAGATTTTTTTCATGCTGTAGTTACAGTACATGGCAACCGAAGTAACAAAAAGCTGCTCAGGAAGGTGTGAAAAGCGGAGGCTCACAAGAGGTGATGGTGTAGAGGAGAGCACTGAAGGCCAGGCCAAGGTCGAGCTGGCTGAGATGGCTGGTGCTCCCGGTGTGAATTAATAGGGAAAGAGATCACAGCACTGCGATGGACAGGAGCTCCGCTGAGTGAGGGAGCACCAAAGAAGGGGAAAGCACTTTGAAAAGATGATTTTTCAAAAGTCAGTGCTGCTTATTACCAATGGCTGAGGCAAAGGAGATAGGAGATGAAAGTCAAGGTTAGCAAGTACGTGAAAGTGCAGCTCAAGAGGCAAGTATTCTGTCTTCTTTTCCATCTCTGTCCTGGTAAGTGACAGTTCCGATAGGGGAAGAGCTTGAGACATTTTCTGGAGATTCAGGGTGAGAATAGTGCAGCATGTTCTGTATATTTATGTTATTATTATAATCCATTATTAGAAAGATTCTTAGTCCTGGTAAGGATGTCGGCAATCCAGAGTCTACCCTGGAAACATTGCTTACCTTGGATGGATTGCCAGTCCCTTGTAGAAAACACACACATTCACATAGGGTCGATTTAGAGAAACCAGTTTAGCTAACCAGTTTGTCAACAAGAACCCCCAGAAAAACATGCAAATCCGAGAACATGCAAATCTCCCACTGGAGGTATCTGGGAAAGGGTGATAGGTTCAAACAAGATGGAGTCCTTTGTCTGAACTACATTTCCCAGAAAGCTTTGGGGATTGACCTGCCATACTTAGTCACCTGATCAATTAACGGAAGACAACTGGTGAAGTGACAGTTTAAGATCCTGGAAGCTGAGGCTTCCAGGGATGGCCATTATCTGCTGTCTGAAATCAAAGGATGGACTCTTTGATTCATGCCAATTCATAGATAGGGATTATTAGGAGGCCATGATTGGTAAGGGCCAATGGGAAATTTGGCCAGGACGCCGGGGTTACACACCTACTCTTTTCGAGAAACGCCCTGGGATTTTTAATGACCACAGAGAGTCAGGATCTCGGTTTTACGTCTCATCCGAAGGACGGCGCCTGTTTACAGTGTAGTGTCCAGTGTACAGTATAGTAAAGCATTAGGACCCACATGGACCGCAGGGTGAGCGCCCCCTGCTGGCCCCACTAACTTATCTTCCAGCAGCAACCTTAGTTTTTCCCAGGAGGTCTCCCATCCAGTTACTGACTAGGCTCACACCTGCTTAGCTTCAGTGGGCTGTTTAGCTGACCAGTTGTCTAGAGAAGGAACTGAAGAAGCCTAGTGAGAAGCACAAAGAGGATCTTAGGTTTTTGCTGGTATTTATATTTTTGCCTTTTTCTGTACATAAAAGAACACTAACTCTGCCTTACTAATGTTTTGTATGTCTGGGCCTGCCTATAAAAGTTAATATATATTGCACTCTATTTCTGGGTGTGTTACAGCACCCTAATCCAGAACTGAACCCAGCATCTCTGAAGCAGCAGCACCAAAAACCGCACCTGCTGTGAGGAGAGTTTATTTCATTCCAGGTACTGAACTTGTTAATGTACTGTACCCTCAATACAGGGCACTAAGTAAAGCTGGGAAATGGCTTTTCAATAAGGTTTTCTTTACATACTGTAAATGTGACAATAGGCAAGATTGTGAAAACAACTCCTGTGCTTTTGATCACACACTTTAGGAAACTGAAAGCGCTGTAAAGGAAATAACAGAGAAATCAATAGGAAGTCTTTTGTTCCATGCATTTAGCACAGTAAGCATTTGATTTTCTGTAGTTTGTCCTGTGAAAGGCATTGGCTTTTAAATAATTTTAAAGCATTTACAATCATGTACATTGTCTACTCCTTCCATTTCTTCTCTATGACGTGTTCAATTGTGCTACAGTATGTGTTGCTTTTGGAATTTCTGTGTTTGTTGGCTGCAGCGTGCAAAGATGGCTAGACCAGTTTATATACTGTAGTTTCTGAACACATTTTCCAGAGCTAAGCAATGGGTAATTAAAGAAAAGAAAGGCTTATGTCACTTTGCAAAATCTACAAGAAATAAAAAAGATCAATGAATTACCTAAGAGGTGTTTGACTCTACTGAGATTATGTTTGTGAAATGTACCTGAAACTAAAGCTTTTGCATGGTTTGTATGTTGATCTGTAGTGATGTTATTCAGTGTAATGTAAGAAAAATTGACTTCAACTCAAGAAAGGAAAACCAAGTAACTGGTCGTAATCGATAAGTGTTAAAAGGGTTTCTGCTTCTTTTGGCAATGCACAGTAAAAAACACCAGTGCACTTTGTAGATTACAAGAAATATGATGTATTTGAAATGGGAAGAAGATTCTGGAACCATATGCTTTGTCAGACTCTCAAAGACCTATAGAAAAACTATATTAGCCTTTCTTAAAATAGACTTTGGTGAAGCAGAAAACCAAACAACAGGCGATGATGAAATATGCATGCTTTGAGCGGAAGGGGGAGCTTGGCTATCATCTTCACAGCAATGTGATTGTTGATGACAGCAGAAGGACATAAACACTATCTTAAGCTTGCAGTAGAGACTATGAGAGCTGAATGGCTCTGGTTCAGATCCGAGAACCACATAGAAACCTCCCACAGAGCCTTATAGGGATGCAATGAATTCCAGTGCAGTTTAGAAACAAGTTAAATTTCTGAAGGACCTCAAAGAGTAAAGCTGGCTAGTCAGCTATGATATACCAGCTCTTTACAGGGCATTTTCGAAACCAAGCAGATCCCAAATCAACCTCTTGTGTTGCCATAAATGTGCATTTAGGACAAGGACATAGCACAGAATATAAAAGGACATGGTATAAGAATAGATTTAAATACCTAAATTCTGATGGCCAATTGTCCAAGAGTGTCACACAATCTTGTGACAGCAAGTGCTGCCTCCTTTGTCGGACTGTTTTCCCAACAAAAGAGGAACTATGGCTATGCAGGAACTATGCAGTGGCATGGAAAGAGCCTCTACTCTGTGTCAACCACCTTGCTATGAATGATGGAGCGCCCCACTCACAGCATACTCAATGAGTTCCGGCAGGGATTTGGCCAGGAGATTAAAACAATTCAGGATTGAAAGTCATTGGAGTATGAACTAAAACCAGGGTATTTGTACCTGAAAAACTAGTCTTGAAAAAAGAGTCTCACTGGCTTACCACCCCCTCTGACCACAATAGAGATTGCAAACATTCCTTCATAATAAAAATAAGACATCGTTTGGGTTTGTTTTCTGCAGCCCAGTAGCCTACCTACTTGTATAATATTGTGACAATAAGTTGTTCTAAAAATCTTGTTGTTTCAAATGAAATCATGGTAATATTTGTTTTTTCCTTATGTTACAAGTCAGTATATTAGCCTTCATATTACTCATGGGTGTCAATGACCAAATCCAGTGTCAGTAAAATAAGCCAGGTCTTGAAAGTTAAAGGTATATACAGTGCCTGCTGAGAGAGAGGTGAAATAACAGTGACAGAAATGATGTCCTTAACCTTAATAACAGGGAATCATGGTCAATCACTGCTCATAGGACTCTGGACTTTTAAACATCCTCAGAGTATGACTGAAAACAATAGGTGGTAGATCCTCTTTTTATGTAACTTCCTTCTTTAGTACCTTGAGGTAAAATGTGAATGTACATTCTCCTTCACTGCTGCCACTGTAACTCATAATCATGTACTGTATGATGTCCCTTCCCACAAATCTGTAAATACTACAGTGAGTCCCTCTCTCTTAGTCACATTTGTCTTTTTGAATCGCTCCTCCACCTCATCTCCACCTGTGCCAGGTGGGTTAAACCAAAGCATCTTATACCTAATTTCTCAGTTTACATTCCTGCTATTCTTTGTAAACTGAGCCTTATTTTTGAGATGAGACACAGTGTGTGAATCTGTGTATTTGGTGGGGTAAAAACACCCATTCAGTGCTAATTTGCTTTTATCATAAAGATTTATACAGAAGCAAAAACGACGACTGGCATTATGAGGTAGTGTAATTTGTCCCCTGCAATCACAAGCACCGTAAGTATGGAATTTTTAAAGTACATGTGTGTCATGAAGGTGTTAGATGTATAAATACTTTGAGATAAATAGGTCTTACTGTATGACTAAAACCTCTATACAGAAATGTAAAATTGCATTTAAGCTTACTCAAGGAATACGTTTGGGTATGTTTTAAATGTGAAAAACAAATGTAATTACACATCTTTTCTCTGCTCCTTTTCTTCATAAGATATCCTCTGCTACTCCAGTTCTTCTTTGGTACAGGTGAAAGACAAGACAAACTAAAAACTATATCTGCAGGTAGCGTTTGTAAACTGCAGAAAACACAAATGCAAAAAAGCAGACGAATGCAAAACCTGCCTTACAGTCTGTGGTTACAAACACTGCATCATCCAGAAGTAGGGTGACAACATCTCAAAACCACCATCAACAGCATATCCCCTCTACTATCTTAGCTATTTACTGCTTATCATTTAGACGTGTTACTGTGCTCTGTAGAGTAAATCAATTTTTAGTCAGGTTGCCAGTAGCTGCTGTCACAGTCACCAGAGTCAGCTTCACTTCCTACTAAACCTACTGTACTTTGAGCAAAACCAGAAAATGTCTGCCCTTCTTTTAAATTGTGCACCAAAAACTTTGGAAAGTTAGACACACTCATGCAAGTTCTTCTCACTGTTTCCCTAAGCCACCTATGAGCTAGACTTCCACATACAATGAGGCTTGGCAAACCAGGGTATTAAATGCATTCACTGCCTAAATTCTTTGAGATCAACAGCAATGTTTTTAATGGACACAGCTGAACACCGTATGCATATTTATGGTTGTCCTCAATGTGTCCATGGCTCAGACAGAGTGACTCTAACATGACTCGCACTGTATTTGCGAAAATGGAATATTGCTTTTCTCAGCATGACCCCCCATGGCTGGCAAACAGCACACAAGAGGTAGGCTCTGTCCCACATTAACAGCATTTGCAGCACTCCATTTTCTAAAAAAAACATGGAAATGAAAACAGGACTCTCGCTGTGTTTGAATAGAAGCAGCCAAACACATCAGCCAGGAATTGAATCTGCTCCATCTGAGACCATGACCAAGGTCATCCAAAGCACTTCCCGAGAACAGCACAAGCCCCACTGACAAACATTCAACAAGTATGAAAAAAACAATTCCAAATTTACATCCGCCTATACAGTCCTTGATGGAAATGGACCCTGCTGTTACACTGAAAATGAGTTGCATGAACCCAGAAACTAACTGACTTTGGTAATTGATTTTGCTGATCTACATACATCTGCTCTTGCTGTGGATCAAATAATAAAAGCACTTCTGTGCTGCATGGGGAGAATGAAAACAAGCACATGCACTTCTACATAGCCTTACAAATGTCTCCAGTGGCAAATTTAGGATTTTATGATACTTATGCAATGGTTTTGCTGTGGTTTTCCATGACGTTAATATGCTTTGATTACATTTTAATACAGTAGGTCATAGTACAGTACATTTGTTTTAGAAATGTTTATCATGGTGAATCATAATATCAGATACTGTATATTACATAAAGTATATTAAAGCACAGTGAACACTGAAAACATTTTCTAAACCCATGATAAAGTGAATGAAACCTAGAGATTTTCCCCTTTTTCCAGAGGTAGTTCCCCACTTGTCAGAACCCTTCATCATTTCCACAGCACTACAGCCCTGAGATTCAGCACCAGAGCAGCATTGCATCTCTCTGACCTACAGTACACAACCAGGAGCTTGCAGGCTTCTCACAGTAAGTAAGTGTAAGTGTACGTTGTTCTTAACAGCAGGCTGAGGAACGTTTGACTGACTCAAACCCATTCAGTTCTGGAGGTGCTCAGCCAGTCATGGGGCACTGCTTCAGTTAATCCTGGTCAGAGTCAGCTAATCTCCAAAACTACAGACTTTCTTAAGAGGATACAAAGATCCAATGTTGTAAATACAGCTGTAAGCTCTTCCAGGTCACTACAATATTTGAATAAGACCCACTTCATCTTCCTGTCTGTCAGACGCAGTTTATTATTTTAATAGCAACTGTATTTCTGCTCCTGCCCCTGCTCTGTGACAGCCTCACTATCTCCCTGGCACACAATGCTGGCTGGCCCTTTGCATTATTCCTCCTCACTAAGGCTCATCATTTCCTTCATTGGCCGGTTGCATGCTCTCTCACTCTCTTGCGGTAATGAAGTCTATCAGCTGTTAACAGGGGCACACGCTTTCATGATGTAATTGGACACAGCATCTAACACTCAGCGATTAGTGGTGGAGGGTTTCTAAAGCCCTTTGTGTCATTTCAAATGAGAGCAGAGGAGCAAGTAGAAAACAAACTTTTTTTTTTAGTATTTACTAAAAATACTGGAGTATGAATAATTGGAATTGTTCAATATTCAGAAACATATATCAAACCTAAGCTTTTCTGCCCCATACACTATAGGCACCATTCCATAAAGGAAATGTGCTCCCTGATCTTGACAGCTATCATGAATTACATTGATATGTGTACTGTAAGTGAAAAGAATTATGGTATTTCCACTATCTCTATTGTGTATTGTCATGGAGAATGGGGATATATTTGTTAAAAAGCACATTGTATAAAATTGTGGAGGACTCCCAAGCACTATAATGGAGGAATCGGTTCAGAGTCAGGCTTCACAATCCAGAAACTACTACTTTGAATTAATGTAATTATTAGAACAAATTATTCTATTTATGTAGTAGTGTTCCTCCCTAAGAAAAAGGGTATTAAGAAGGGACCCACTTTTCCCACCATTGAAGTGAACCTCCAGTATATGGCAGTATTCTAAGTATAGAGTACTGCTCTTGAAACGCTGCAGTGAGACAACACAAAAACAGGAAGAGGAGGAAGAGACAAAACAGGAGTGAATAACAACTCATATGAAGAAGAATGACTGATACCTGCAAAGTGGTTCCTTTGGTAACAGCCAGGTGAAAAGGTAGGTATACAGTATACTGCACAGCATATTATGCTCTTATTATTATTCTGCCTTGAGTGTTTAGGATAGCATTTGTAACCAGTATTTGTGATCTCAAGTAAAAGCAATTCTGTACTTTGTGTGATCAGGCTTTGTTGTTTATTTGCTTCATCTGCTAGTAGCAACACTTGCTATTAAGAAGCAACCCCTGTCGCAGGTACCTGCTCACAAGAGCTAAGCACACCCTTTCTCCAGTGCCCTGGCCTTCCTTTGGATTCTGGGGACTATCTGGCACAATAAAGTTTGCAGAGCATATACACCGCCTTCCTCTCTCCTGTCCAAGCATGTGAGATGCAGTAGTGAGCTCAGTTAATTAAAAATTCTGGGATTCCAAACGTGTTGGCTCATTAAAAAAATCAAAATCTATTTCAGATTATAACAAGGCAGGGAAAAAACGCAGCTCATGTTTCCAGGATTTGCACCACCCACGAAAGTGACAGCCCCTGTCGGTTTAGCTGCAGGTAAAGAGCATCTGAAAACATCTGGAGGAAAGTCAGCCTTTAGTCTTTCTGTTGTGTACAGCATTCTCAGGCTCTGCTACGACATTGTGCTGTCGGAAATGTAAAGACACCCACCTGTTCCTGAAGCTCTGTCAGGTGAAGCACATACTTGTATTGTTGCTGGGAGATTTCAGGGGGAAAAAAGTCTATTTGAAAATGCCTTCAATGCATAATCAGTCCTCCTACAAACACATTTTCCAAACCACTTAGCACTTTATCTCTGTGGTAGGAGTTGTACAGTATGTGCCAGGTGTGGTTATTACTTTGAACAGCCTTGTCTTTTTTGCAACACCTGCATATTTTAGAGCATCATGTAGAAAGAACTGGAAACAAGTTGACGGGTCACTGATTTTTCTCCAGCAGCTTAACCAAAAATCTCGATCCACAGGGCATCTCTCAAACCAATTTTCATACCTGTGATCAAGTCAGTGAAAGCAACTTTATTTGCCTGCTTGAGCTGTGAATTTCTCCACCTACCTTTTCAGTAGTGACCAGGAACCAAGCATCATAAAGTTTCGGTAACACCTATTAAACATTAAATATAGATTTCATTGGACATTTAAGTAAATTGCCTCTGGAAACATCCAATCCAAAAACGCAATGGCATCACTTGGCCTTTAAAAAGGTCATTGTTTAAGGCTGGCCATGAATTAATAGCATCCGGTGCCTGTGTTATAATACTAAAGAAATTCTGATCACCTTCATGACGTTTGGTTACATATTACTGCACAAGGTGTTAGTAGAGAAAAGAAATAATGCTACAAAATATTGAACTGATCTCACGCTGAGTGCTATGCTTTCCAGAAGAGGATTAGGAAGATGAAATGAATTTCTGGAGTGCTACGAGCTTGTGCAATGCAGAGTGAAGCAGTATTTACACCAAGGAGATCAAATTGTTATTGTTATGCACACTGAGTCGTCCTTTGATGTTCTGTTTTTCCCTTTTCAGAAGATAGAGGGTTAATTCACACATGCCATAGAGGTGAACCAGTGACCATACACTATTATAATAACAGTAGAATGATGCATCAGGAGATAGAAGTAGACTTGTTTCATTTTCCATCTTAAGAGCACCAACAAGCTAAGGTTATGGGCCCAATGTTTTGCTAGGTGTGACCTTTTGTTCCTTGGTTCACATTATCCTTGACTCACATCCTCTCAAGCAGACTCCTCACTACAAACCAAGCTCAATTAATTCACCTGACATTTTTCTTTTCTGAAAGCCACTGTAATAACAGACCCCGTTCACAATAACAGCCAGCTGGGCTTTTCAGCCAGCCTAAATTAATGGTGCCTCATTTTTCAATTGGTGTTTTGAAGCTTGTTACAAAAGCCGCAGACAAAGTAAATTGTGGAGTTTGTGAAAAGGGACCCCCAAGAGGATGAAACAAAAGCACAACATTATGACGTATGACAGTACAGTGCACATGAAATCCTGGAGAAAAGACCGTCCCTGAATTAGGACAGGCATCATTTGCTCTGAATTAAAAAGCATACAGCCAAGCACAAGGGTGATGTAGTTTCAGGATAGCTAGTTCTTGTCCCATATAACTCAAGAAATGTGTCTTTTTACAATTCAATTCCTAAATACTGTAATTGTCTCAGTAATTGCTAATTGGTGGCAGATAATTTAGAGCAATAGAGGGACAACATAGCCTCTGTATTCAAGCCTTATAGTTCATTGGGCCAGTAAAAATATAAAAATGAAACCCACAAGAGAGCAGGCAAGAAGGGTTATATTACATAGCTAGGTGGGCAAGATTAGGTTTTGACCTCCTACTGAACATATAGGACTCCTTGTAGCTATAGTATAAATAGTTTCACCTGGTGTACAGTAACAGGAGGCCACAAATCATGAAATGTAGTGTAAAGAATTACACAATTACAAGTTAAAGTTACAGAGACTAAAAGTGAATTCTGTTGAACAGAACACAAAACCGTATCTCTGACATTGCATGCAGTGTAAAAGATGGACTAAAAGGTGAACTTGCTGCGATTGTTTTACTCAGGCTGCCTAATCTTCTATCAAGTACACCAAGTTAGATAGCAAAGGCCAGTTACTGTGCTTTGAACAGTAAAGACCTTGATGTGCTATAATATTATACTGTTTAAGTTGTCTGTGCTCTCATACAGTAATTGTGAGTTTAATTGCAGAGTAACATTTCCAGTATTGAATCTACATGTCTTGTGCTGGTCTGTGCATACACTTGTGGCTGTTGGGGAAAATGGTAAGAGGACATAGTCAGCTGCAGTTCCTGCATGCTGTCAGTGCCATGACACTTTTTCAGTGAGCAGCCTAATATTCATCGGCAGCCCTTTGATCAAATCACCATACCTTGATTTCACAAACTGCCAGTTGTGTCCTTTTTGACTAGATTTCTTTCCCAGTATTAGCAAACTTGCTGTATGAAATCTATGTAAACTTTATGTGAAAGGTAGGAAGTCTACAAAAGCTAACACTGGCAACAAATTGTGCATGCAAAAAAAACATTAATAAGAAATTTTGTATTTCCTTTATTTGTTTTTTTGTAAGTGTACTTTCCCTGGCACCTGAAAGAGAGCTGTGACTACATAGCAATCCAGTGGTTTGTTTTTTTTGGCAGGTAGTGATTTCAGATTGAGGGGGGGAAAAAGCAACATTTTAGGTTTCTCCTCTGACTGTGTTGTTTTCCTATTGTAATTCACAACAAGGCAATGTCAAGATTGCCGGTAGAGGGAACTTAATTAACATCTCCTGAAACAAACTTGTCTGTCACAGCAAATTGATTATGGAGACCCTCAGCTCTGTCTGTAAAACCTCTATTTCTTTCACAACACAAGAAAAAAACTCCACTTTTGAAACCTACCAGTCAGGAGATTTAAAATCCAGATGGAGAGGAACAACAGCAGCAGTTCACATTTGTGTCTTATGGTTTTGCACAATATTAGTGAGCGAATTAACTTTGACAGATATGAAACTAAAGATAATGTATTCCCCTCAGTGCACTTAAAGTAACGTAACAGCCCCTTATGAATTTATAATATAAAGATGGAGCACTAGCATATAAGCCATCCCCTTAAAAGTATGTTATTTCCACATGCCAATTATTCATGACCAGATGTGTGCAACCAGTTACAAGGGATGATACAGAAAAAGCACAAGCAGATGCTAGGAATCAGCTTCAAAAGAGACCTCACTAATTTTTAGTGAAATGCCAGAGCTGCTCTCTGTAACTCACTCTGAAATATTAATTGATTCCGGAAAATACAGGATGCGGAGTTACAGTACCTTGGTGGATCTTCCCTTTGCATCACATCTAATATCGGTAACCTCAGCCTTAAAATTCAAAACTGATAATATCAGCACAGACAGCTTTCTCCCACTCTGCTGTGGGTGTTTAGTGACTGCAGTACATTCATTACTAGTGCATCTATCATAGTGCTAAAAACATTCCCTGTTCCATCAACTGATTAACTGTTCAGTCATACAACTGTATTTTGGGGGGATTTGATCACACAGGCCAGGATACTCAAAAATTCTCCTAAGAGATGAGTTGTCACCAAACATTTGTATGTGTAGTGAGGGGGAGTGCAGGGGCTCATTTCATGAACACACCCAGGGCAGCAACATAACTCTCTGGACAAACTCGCAGAGATAAGGCTCACCAAAGCCTACTAGATACACACAGATCCAGATTGGATTTATAGCTGCAGGAAAGGGATTTGGATTGCACTTTCTGGGATAGAGTTCCTATCATCCTCACTGGGGTGTCTAACACATGAAATGGAGGAGCAGCTGCTAGGGTTTGTACCGATAAGCGCTCTGTGGCAGGGAAATAAAAAAAAATGGATTCCTCTCGGATGATCACAATTCCAGGTTTTATTTGTGCACCCAATTCACCCATAACAAAATTTGTAATGTCCCAAAAGAAGGCAAATATGTAGAGCCACATTCAGAGGACCTTAATATCATGTTCACAGCTTCTTTGTAAAATGGGAGAATAAACCCCTGGTGCTGCAGTATTAGAACAGAATATTTAAACGTCTTTTAGGAACTGGCAAATTATATTCAGAGAAGATTTGTGCTACATCTGCCAAGTTTTTTGTCTTATTGTCTCACAAGTAGTAAAAAAAGCAGTTGTTAGTGACGTGTAACACAATGGTAAAGAGTTTTTGAAAATGACCTGTTAACTCTTAGGTTGTTGTCAACTTTTCCTGCACCATTCAATCCTTGCATTGTGGTAAGACGGTCTTGTAGCACTAAACTGAGTTTCTTCAGTCTCCTAAATCAGCAGTCCTGCTGAGTTACAATCTGTATGTGTCTTGGCACATTCGTCCATAGAATCAAAGAATCTTCCATAAAATCTACTCACTGCTGAGCCTCTTTTGTACTGGTTTCCAACTTGTGTCCTCTAGTCCTGATTCCACAGAGAGGTCTGAAGTAGTTAATGGCATTGACTTTGTATAGTTTAAATGCCTCCCATTCTTCTAGTCTCATCTACTTCAAGGATGAATAGATTCAGTTCTTTTAACCTGTCTGGAAATAGTAAACACTTCAGACCTGAGAAAAATGTTGCCTGCCAGAGCTGAAAGGCTTGACAGGGTGTATTTATGATTATTCCTCTATGAGTCATTTTTTTCTTAATATGTTCTGCTTTAGTCCTTTTTTAACCTTCCATCTTCTCAGCAGTGATTCCTTTTATATTCACTGTATGGCTGGGTGAAATATACTACAATACTGTAGATTAAGTTGCATAAATAGGGACTTAATAGATGTTTTGGAAAGTGATCAATTTATTACAAATTAAGGTACTGTATGATTGTTTTGAAGCATCCTTACTGGCAATATACTGTAGTTGTCATACTAGTCCCAAAAGTAACTCTTTGGTGACTTAATGTCTCTAAGGGTTTTATTAATGTTCTAAAGAAGATCAGTTTATAGTTAATTAAATATCTTAGATTTTAATGTATACACTTTAATCAAAATGATCAAACTTCTCAAGCTTTTGAGGTGAAAGTGACCTGGTGAGCTAGAGTTTAATGGATGGTGACTAGAGGGGATGAGATTGTCGGATCTTCCTTGATGAAGAGGGATGAAGACAATCCTGAAACTGCTTTTACGACTGCATTCAGACCTAAGCCTGAATGTAAGGCTCACATTTCTGTTTAAATGAAGAAACCATGTTTGCAGATAAATTTGAATGCATGTCAGCTAACAAATGAGCATAAGAAATGTTAAGGTCATTTATCCCATCATTTGAATGTCTGTAGCTGAGTACAGGTACGATCCTACAAACACTGTATATTTCTTGAAGTATCACAGAAATCACCTTCGACAGCATGACTGGGTAATTTAATCACAACTCTTTTTGTAAAGTACAGGCCTCCTTTTTCCAGCGCTAAATGCATTTTCCAATACTATGAAACAGAGAAATCCCACAACATGTTCATATACTATAATTATAAGGACAAGGTATGATGGTAACCATAAGGTATTTGTGCTATGTTTTGCAGTAATCAGGTCTCACAGCTCTAAACATTTGATAGATAATAATAATGTATATGCCACAGTATACTCTATCCGCGTGGTTACCTGTGCTGGAAATCAGGTGATGTTTTGCGTATGCCCTTTAGTTTTGATTACCAGCTGTAAAGGCCAGCACCTTGAGGTGTCTCATAGTAATATTTTATCAGTAAGCTGAATAGTGGATGAACACCTTTTACTTTGAGACCAGTCAAGTCCCCTCATTTTACTTGCGGTTCTAGTGTTTATGTACAACTGCCTGACATGTAGGCCACGGTCTGATTGTTCTTAGTCAATACGATGCTGTTGTTCACATTTTCCAGTTCTTGAGAGTAGATGAATGGTGTTCATTGAATTAAAATTACTTCAATTCAGAAAAAGATGAAAAGCATGAGACTCTGAATGGGGGAAGATAGTGGATGCTTAGAGCATCTCATTATCGTTTTCAATAGATCTATTATTTGTTGTAGTAGCAGTGGACATGAATCTAACCAAGGGTGGGTAATCACTAGTCCTGGGGGTCTGGTATGTCTGCAAGTTTCCTAACGTGGTTCTTTATGAGCTACAGTAAATCAACTCTATATTTTTTTTTAAAAGAGTCGATTTATATCATTTTTAAATCAACTCTAAATTTAACAAATTTCTCAGCTTTGTGGTTGCTTGTAGGTGTTGGTGCTATGAAGCAAACTGGGAACTGCAGGATTGCCCATCCCTAATCAAACTCCCATGGAGTGTCCAATGCAGACCTGCTGAAATTTGGGTTCAACAGGTGCTATTAAGGGGACTGGTGTGATGGCAATTGCTGTACAGCTGTTTATACTAACTGTTGTTGGTATAATATGCTTAACTTGCATTGTGGTACTCTAATGAATCAGGGCTTTGAGTTCGCATTACTGTACATCTCTTAATGTATTTAAACTACATGTAATTACATTGACCAATATTTTCTTTCTCAAAGTTCTTGAGCTGCTGATTTAAATTCTTAGAAAACATTAGGTTGCGACCCTTAAGGACATAACAGATTTAGTGGTGTAGTGAGAAATTGCTTCACCCTTTAAGAGGATACTTTAGGTAGGGCAGATGAACAAACACAAATTTAAATCTAACCAGGACACGGAGGTTAATATCTCTGCTCTTCCAAACAGTGTCACGGGATCTTTAGTCAGAAAGTCAGGAACCCAGTTTAAAGCAGTGGTGCACAAGTCATGTCCTGAAGGGCCTGCAGGTTTCTGGCTTTTTATCCAAGTACTTTAATTACTTAATTGAACTTGTTTGCTTAATTGGACAAGTTGAAGCTTTTCCTTTTTCTTGGGAAGCTGGAGATTTAGAAACTTATAAAATCAGCTTGATAGCTGCCCTTGAGGAGCTGGGAACTGCTTTTTTAAAAGTGTCATCCGATCACCATCCTGGATTGTTAGTTCGGAAACTGGTCCAGTCAAACCAGCTCCGCCTACCCAACCACCAACACCAGTACTCCCCATTCTCAATCTTGCTTTGCTTCTGCAATCTGATAAAATCAGGTTGTAAAGCTACTGCCCCATTTTGGTATGAGAATTCTCATTTCATTTCTTTGCATTTTTTGTTTGAAGGAAAAGTTCAACTTGTTTAAAAATTAAAGGACTGGAATTGTACCACTCATCCACCTTCAAAACTCCAGTGAAAGGAAATAGTCTGACTTCAAATAAATTAAACAATTAAAAAGGTAAAAATACAAATATGCCAGTCTGAAGGATTGAGTGGTTCATTTGAGAAGTCACTTTAAGTGGTGAAAACGGTCTCTGTCTTCTCTGTAAGACAAAAACTCAACCAATCATCCTATGTGTCAGCGTATAACCTTGGGACAAGGACATCAATGCGAATGTAAGCCCCAAAAGGTTAGAGTGGCTGTCAATTAAAGCCAGTAATTGAGATGGCACTCCCCTTAGGAGGAATGGTAATGTGTGATCTGCGTATCTGCACTGACAGGAGCTGGGTGGCACTACAGTGCACATTTTAATTGGGGGAAATAGAGCAGGCGGCCAGGCAGCAAATATGCATGTTAGCAATTAGTGTTCTTTCAGCAGCTTTTGGCCACAGAACCACTGGAGCTGAGAAATAACACCTACCCTCACCTGTCGCTCTGGAGGGGGACACACCTGACCTCCACGAATGGCAGGTGAAAGAAAGCACCTTGAATTTTGTTTCTTGTATTTATCACATTACCATAAACCTCCTTTTCAGCTGAAAAGGCAGAATCACCCTTGATTGATTAGCATCTGTATAAAAAGCTTCAATATGTAGCATTCTACTGTAGAGCCATTATGCTAACCTAATTTCATGCTTGAAGAAAATGACTTTTCTTAAGGTGTTTGACTCATAACAGTGAAACTTGAAGAAGGTAAATTTCAACTTGCCTGTTAATCCCGGTTTTAGACATGCATTTTTAGAAAGCTGGTCTGGTCCTATCCTCTGGAAATGGTTTAATGGTATGTGAAGGAGTGGCTGGATCTTGCAGATTGGAGGATACAGTGCCATAATAACTTAGAGTTTTAAATAATTTTTCCACATGTGTTTATGAACTTACCTGGTGAGGGAACAGTAGGGTAGCAGTAGGCAAATGTACCAAAAAGCAAAACTGATTAGGAAAAACCAACAAACTTTTGCGTTTTCAGTCTCTTTGTAGTGATTCAGTGCCAGGAGAGTAACAATTGTCCCTTGAAACTGACCGTTTTTCTTTTGCCTGCAGGATAATTTGGTCTTTGCAAATTTTCCTTTGAAAGTAAAACACTTACTGTACTTCATTGATTTTCTTTTAGTAAATTTTTCTCCTTTGCTAAAATGTGTTAGTGGAACACAAGCATGACCTGTGGTTCAGTGTGCAGATGGGCTAATTGCCTTTCATTTCTCCAGAACCTTATCAGATCAACAGCATGGTAATTGGCCCAGTAATAGCATTACTCATGGGTGTGGGGAGACAAGCAGTTCTGCTCGTCTGGGCTTGAATATGTTTCTATGCACTTGCCGTTTTAAGAGGACAAACATCTACTATGAAACAGCCTTGCTTTTTGAAGTGGGCGAGTTTTATTTCTAATTTTACTTTCAGTCACCCAAACAGATACAACTACTGACGACCGTCCATCATTGATTTTGGTCCACTGCGTCACGAGAACAAGGTGGTGTTTTGTAAATCAGTTGGTAAATATTCAAGTACTGGTAGCCCTTTCTGACAAATGCATGTACAGGTATAGTATCTCTTTTGGCCATGGGAGGATTGCAAAAACATTTCTAATCGTACTTATGGAATGTTATCAAAAAGATGGAAACTGCCGCTGCACTCATTAATGTTTATTGATATTGGGGCATAACAGAAGGACACTCAGTTTTAACTCTGGAGCTTTGTTAGAAAACTGCATTTGTGAGCTGTTTTGGTTATCCACATTCCATGTGCATACTGTAAAACATATACTGTGGCAATCATACAGTCTTGGAAATTTGCAGATATTCACTTTTTTTTTCCCATCTGCACTCAATGACTTGTAGAAGTCACTTTCATGCTCTTCAGGTAGCAATAGCTTTAAATTTGATGCTCAAAAGAAACTGCATATTTTAGTTGCTTAACTGATAATCGTGATTGTAATGAAATTATCATCCATCCCTAACATGAAGGTTGAGCCAAATATAGATGTGTCCTGGTTAAGTCTTTTGCCAACATATTCTAAATCAAAGAGAGCTATAGTATGTTTATAAATTACATAGGTCCTGGTGTATTTATCATGTCCCATCCACTATTAATTTTAAGTAAATTACTATTATAGTGTCTAACAATTACCAGATTGACTAGTTTATTACTAGCTTTGTTTGGATTTCATGCAAAGTACTGAATTCCTAATTCAACCTTACATTCTCAGTAATTTGTTAATTAATGTTCTTGACAAATATAGTGCAGTTTGTTTAATTTTTCTGGAAGGATAACATAACAAATATATTGTATAAGTGTATGTGTAGTTCAGGTGGGTAGCTGCGTCAGCATGCGTAGGCTGCAAAGGAACAAGTAATAGGTTTATTCCATGCTGAAAAAAAGAAGAAAGAGAACACAACGTTTCGGCCGTGGAGCCTTCTTCAGGTGTGAGAGAGACAGGGCAGCAGGGCATTCTCCCTTCCCTTAACGACAGATTACTGTTCTTTTAAATTTTCTCCACTCATTGGAAGTTTCATTTCACACCTCTCTGCACCCATTCTGACTTCACACCTCTTGATTGGCCTCTCTTTCTGTCCCCTGCTCCCACCTCTCACTCCTCCTCCCTCCCAACCTTTGTTCTCCCGCTACTTTACCTTTGCCTACTGCCCTGTCTCTCTCACACCTGAAGAAGGCTCCACGGCCGAAACGTTGTGTTCTCTTTCTTCTTTTTTTCAGCATGGAATAAACCTATTACTTGTTCCTAAGTGTATGTGTATATACACTTGTATTTGAAATTATTAACCAATTAATTAGTCATCTTTACCAATAACCTACAGTATATTCCTAGCAGAATATTAGGTGTTAGAAGGATGTTTGAAGTACCAAAGAAAAGCACCCCACTCTAAAAGGATGTTACAATTGGCATTGTTTAAGTATTTCAAACAGACTTATGTGATCAGCTCACCCGAAGCTAGTCCCAGCAGCCAGAGTCTGGTCTCAAATACTAGTACTAATCCTTAACTCAAGCTAAACCTCTTTTGTTAAACCCTTAAGTCTGAAATCTTGGAACATGAAAATGTAACAATGATGTCATTAAACCAAACTTCACTGGGCAGGGGTCATAGGACAAAGTAGTTCAAGTAGGTAGCTGCATCAGCATGTGTAGGCTGCAAAGAAACAAGTTAAGGTTCTTTCCATGCTGAAAAGAGAAGAAAGGAAACACAACGTTTTAGGCTGTGGAGCCTTCTTCACCTGAAGTACTTCAGCCCACTTCTGCTGTGACCCACTATGCCTTCCGCTAAATAGTTTTCTAGATCTCGTCATCATTCCTTCTCCTCCTCCCTGGGCTGCTTGCCCCCTTATCTCACCAAAGTGACATTTCATCTCTTCACAGAGATCTGTAACCACTCCCTATTCCTTTACAGATGCCGTAGTTACTGTATAATATCATTCCTAAAGGACACCCGAAGAAGGTTCCACAGCCGAAACGTTGTTTCTTTTCTTCTCTTTTCAGCATAGGACAAAGTAGGCCAAAAGTCATGATAAACTGCACATACAGTACAATAATTATTTCATATTATGAGATTTCTCTCTCACAGTACAGGCAATGAAACCAAAACTTGTGCAGATAATTTGAGCACCTGATAAAAACTGGGCTCATAAGTGAAGGGAAATAAGTTCACACTTGTTTAGCATCCACTCTAGAGAGTTAGTTTTGTGCCAGATGCCTGTGTGTTAGGGTGCATATGCCCTTCATTTTTAAGCCATTTTGTTTCTCAATGTCAGGATAGAATTCCGTATTCTCCATGCCTATTGAAGAAAATGCTCTAGTGCTTGCAGAATTGTAAATATCTGTATATAGCCATGACAGTTGTGTGTAACTATCCGTTTGTTTTGAACTTGTCGTCTGGTTATTACAGTTTTACCAAGCTGTGCCAGTAAAGCCAAGAAAATGTGTGCTATGATGCTCTTGGTATTCCTTGACTAAAACGGGTCACATTTGTTCTTTGTTTTTTTTTGCATTGCCAGTGGGTGTTTTGACCAGATTTTCATTTGATATTCCTTTTTTTATAGTTAATAAATAAATTAATCACACACTCTTCTAAAAGTACTGTTAGAATCTATCGTATGCTGTGTTTATTTTACAAAGACTACAGATGTAATGTTAATTTTGTTATTTTGCAATGTGGTTATGTTGTGACATTGCACACACACTTTCTCTTCCCATTCCAATAATCAGTCTCCCCTTAATAACCTTTTTGTAAATGTATATTTAATAAAGTTATAACTTTATAACTGGAACAGCATGAGTTGTCTCTACTAAAACCACAGCTGTCAGCTCTGGAAACATGTTAAATAGAATGAATATAGAGAAGGTAACTGCAGTTGGCACTAACGGTACAACATAGAAAACCGCTGTTTTTATATCTATTTACAAGTTTGGAATATTTCTTTAAGTACATGAACAAGCATTTTCCAAGTGCAGAAACCAAGAGTAGGTATTTATTTTGTGAGTGCTATTGGTAGCTTTGGTGGGTGTTTTATTGAAATAGTAAAAAATAAACAGAAAACATGAGATTACAGAATATTTATATCTACACAGAGCCCTGCACTAATAAAATGAGCACTTCCACAATATCATTAAATTTCCTCACATTACATTTGAGCACATAATCTAACTATGAACCATCTATGCCAAGCTCTCCATTATAAGCAGTTCCAAACTAACAGATGCTTAAGTGTTTGAGCCTGCTCCTCTTTGTGCTTGGTATTTAGCACAGCTGTATCATGTTAAGACTACTCATTTTAATACGTCAGGGCTCTGTGTTTTTCTCCAGATGTGAGAACAATAGATTCCTTGGCAGCACCCCAGCTTTAATAGCTGGTGTCTGGTAGCATTGCCTACAAAGAGGTTAACACATTGGCAAATACAGAATGAAAGAATCCTGCACCCATTTTCACATGGCAGTCCCCAGAAAGTGGCTCCATACCCCGTTAACCACACCACAAACTTATAGCTTCTCTGTAACTGGTATCAATGTTATGAAGCACCTCCTGTGTTTAATACTGCTCTTACAAGATGAGCTAGCATCAACCCGGTTGAACCTCAAGAGAAATGGGAGTCCACCTCCAGAGAGGTGCTCACTGGATAAAAATAGCCCACACGTTCAGAACCCTGACTCCCCTCATGCCTTCATGATCTACTCATCTGAACAAAAATGAAAAACTGACATTCCTATGCGTTACCAAATAATTTCAGGAAAAGATTACTCTTTATGTCCTGATAGATGAAACTCAGAAGAATGGTATTAAAAGTATGGTAGAAATCTCAACCATTTTCCCTCTAGGTCAATTTTACTCTGGGATCTGTTCTGTTCTCTGGGAGGTGTTCTGTATTTTTCCATTATCACCAAAAAGATGTAAAAAAATCACCCTTGTTATACTGCAATACCTTCCAAACACTGACTATGTACATTAAGTTTCATGAATGAATGATTTTTTTGGTCATTGATTCATAATCAAGGGGTATGCCATATACAAAAGGTCAGCCTCACTTTACACCTGTTGGCTATCTTAAGCCTGCCTCTGATTAAGAAGCTGCTGCTTCCTCTTCTTATCAAGTGTTAAAAATAGGCAACAGATTGTCCTTAAAAGGGGGCCACTGAAGCCAACGATACAGTGGGATAAACATTTACTCACATTACTCTCATGGGAGGCTACAGCATATACATTGGTTTTCTCAATGTATATTTGGTAACTTTCAATTGCATGAAAATGAAAATTACAAATCCTCAGAACCACCATCAGATGGGAATACATATCTCTTTAGAATGAAATCACAGAGCTTCTCCACGAATCTCTTTGTGCATAGCTTCTTTCCCCCTAAAGGGCCTTCCATGATACCTCAATTTCTATTAGAGCTTTATTCCACAAGTGTAGAGAGGGCAGCAAGAGCCAACTATAGAAGCCTTGCAAATTCTTCATAAGAAGACACAGGGGAGGATCTTTCAGGATCGCAGAGCCTTTGATTTTTATCAAAGCTGCAGCCACCACCAACCAATGCTAAGGACATTACTATTACAAGCCTTGCTCCTCAGGAAATGACGTCCTTTTCTCGTTTCAGTCCAGGCTGGAATAGAGTAAATATCAGAAATGTTCTGCTATGTTAATGCAGTGTGATATCGACCCATCAGCTACAATAGCACCCATGGCTACGAAAACCACCCTGTTCACATGAGAGAAATATGATACTGTGGAGTGGAGAGAAATCTTCTCTCAAGCATGCTTTCCCAGCGGTCTGCAGCCTTAACCACCCTGCAGAGGCAGTGCAGAGAAAAATCAAGATGCATTGATGTATGTGCCAGTGAGTGTGACTGTGAGCAGAAGTGAGTTGGAAGGCTTTTGAGGGGGAAAAGACAGGTGTATCTATTCAGAAACACAGTTGTGATCTCTCTGTTCACATGGTGTTTAGGACCTTTGTGATCTCACACACACACATAAACACATATTTCTGTCTCCACTGAATTTATGTTTTTATGAAACAAAGAAGAAATTAACCCCAAAGAAAAGCCGAACGAGAGTGGAGCAGGGGAGGCAGGGGTCACTGTAAGGTCTACATCTATGGCAGTTTGGCTCTGGCTCTGTTCATGTATGGGTGACCTTCTATGAATAATTACAGCTGTTCCAGTGCTCAGCATCTGTGTCCTCCCTCTCCCCACAAAATGTGCTCCATCAGCAGGATAGCTGCCAGTCTGTCCTCTTCTCTCCTCAGTGAACTCCAGACCCCTGGAGCTCCAGGCCATGGTTACATGGGATTTTCAGTTCCTGGAGATCGGCAGGGTCAGCATTTTCATTCTGCTTCTGTCTCTCCTCTCAACAAACGACCGTGTTTCCTCACAGCCTCCTCTTGGTCACATAAGCTTTTTTATACATATTCTTTATCCCCCATTTTCCTTGAAAAACGAAACAATCACATATAAAGCTGTGGACTGAGGACAAATGCTCTTCTTGGAACAAAATAGCACAGATGAATACCAAGATCTTCCCTAAAGGTTTTGACGATAACTTTCTGCTCCCAACAGGTGCCAAGGAGGAGAGAGGGAGTGTGAGAGGGAACGTGGAGAGTCTGGATCCCGATCCTCTAAGTCCACAGGCATTTCAGTCCACAAGAGCTGAAGGAGTGTTCCTGGGCTCGCTGGCCGCAGAAGTGCAACGTGTCTGCCTGCTGAGAGCGCAGGATGGACGGGGGAGGGAGGTCATCTCTGGCTGGATGTGAGGTGAGTGAATGATGCCAAGGACAGACGATGAGCTCCACAGAGGGGTGGGATTGAGCTGAGGTACATTTAAGTGGAGACGCAATGCTGCCGGGATAATGATCTCCTTCCTCTTTCCCAAGCCTGTCAGGAAACCTGTGGGAGGAAGAAAGAGAACATGAGGGAAAAAATCAGATTGCTTCTTTGCCACTACCTCCCCTGTCCACACAGATGCCTTCATTAACTGTGGTAGTGCTAGCTAGAGAGAGACAGTGCCAGCAACACAGTACCTTAATGAGTGTTTATAAGTGACTGAACAAAAAGGATGGCACACTACTCAAATGGCAAATTCTCCAATGATCAGACTGCACGTTACAAAATGCTTCAATGATGAGTTTGTTAAAAATCGTGCAAATGTTTAAAAGAACTCCATAGCCATGACTCAGAGAGCTCTATAAAGTGTCTACAGTTCATTCAGACAGAATAGGATAATAAATACAGTAAGTATAACGACTTTCAATTTAAAAGGATAGTTCTCATGCAGTGGTTCCTTAACAAAATATCACAACCGAAGGCTATAGGTCTTGACTATCAGTAGCACCGGGCCATCCATTAAGCTGAGCATGTAAAAAGTTCTTTCCATTTTTAATTAACCTGTGAAGGTGATGCACAGTGAATTATAAGGTGCAATTTGAACCAGATAACAAAGATTGCAAGGAGGTTTGTGTAAGAATTTGGACTGTGCTCTTGAAATTTGTCTTTGATCACTACCTGATGCAGAAGCCTGTTTATCCAACTACAATACAACATTGCTTCATTTTTGTAAGAAACTATGTGAAAAATCAACACAAAATAAGTTGAATTATTGAAAGAAATGGAACAATATGTCTGAAATGAAACTTAAAGGACAACACTTTAATCAACTCATTCTGTTGCATTTTATACTTAATACTTCCTAGATTCTGTTTTTGTTTGTTCTGTGTCTTCACTTGAACTCTGATTCATCTGTTAATCGTGAACAGCATTCTTATTTACATCCCGGATCACTGAACACAGAAAAACTAAACCATGTGCACACTTTAGGCATATGTTTAATACTTTAAAAATGCTGTTAATTCACACTATGATGTAAATTTTGCCTTTAGCTATTCTACCTTTTGGCATTACTGTAGTATATATTTTTAGATCTATACAATGAACACAAGAATATTTAAAACCCCTTAGCAGTTTCCCTGGAAAAACAATATAAATTACAGAGCTTATAGACTCATTAAAGGACATCACAGAGGAATAAAAAATTAATTAACATAGTCATATTGTTGTATTTTATATTTGAATGCAAACTTCAGATCTGCATCTGGTCTTAAGAGAAATCTTTAAACGTTGAAATTTGGCCACATCACCATCTATAGAAATACAATAACTTTTTTGCCTACGCTACGGGACAGCTGCTATCTTAACCTTTATGCAATATGTAGTATCCAGCAGCAGGTTAACCATTCCTCTATGACAGAAATATTTGTCTGGTTAACTACAGTACATGAATTGCTTACACTTATTGCTGTAATGTAAAATATGGACCATGTTTTTAACAGTTAGAATTGACACCTGAGATGACAAAACCTCCAAAACCACAGTAGCTTCAGGCCTGAGCTGGAACAGTTACGCTTGGATGCAGGTGTGCTCATTTAGATTAATTACATAAAATGGACTTTAGTTGTACTGGTAGGTGGCACCTGGCTTTTACAGGTGCAAGAACAGTCCTGTGATAACGGTGTGCAGCTGGTAAAGTCTTTTCTGTTGGGGGAACATGGACAAAAATACTCAGCTGAAGAACTGCATCTCATAGCCCTACCATGGCACAAAAGGAGCCCTGCGACAAATCCTGTTTATTTCTCCCACGACAATTTCTACTCATTTGGTAGACAAGTGTTGGTTTATGTGCATGTGTGTCTACATCAGGCCCTGCACAACCGACAAAGTCAGGTTTTCAGAAACAAAGTTGTATACAGCCCATTCTTTGACACAACTGGGTTCTTCAAGGTCAGTTCTGAATTTAGATGTTTCCTTTCTTTTTAACTTTCTGGCAAGTTCCGAAAGAGAAGTTAAAGGAGACCGGAGCCCATGTTTTTTCCTTCAATTGTCTTTTAGACACAGTATAATAAAGTCAAGACATTTGGAATACAAGCTTTGGAATTGGCTTTGAAGAGAGTGGTTTTGTAGAGCTAGATGCACATTACCTCTGTGACAAGGCTGCTCATTATAATACAGCACTGTAAGAGTAGGAAGGAAGAAAGGCAGTGAGTGTTCTTTTTTAATGGCAATGCTAGGGTGGAGGAGAGAGAGGCATGCAGCTGTACTCAGCAGGAGTGTCTGGGCCTGCAAACATACTTGTAGACAGTTAAAGTCTTGACAGCCAACAACTGGGGAAGACATCCCCTGCCTCCTAGAGAAGAAGCATTTATATCTCGGGATTGTTCCTACTGCCAATGAATGACAGTCCATGTCACATTTACATGGAGCCATGGAAAAATCCAAATTGATCTTAGTCTATAGGGACACACCGCACAAAAGAGTAGATATTTCTTATAAAGTCCCCAGACATACCAGTGTCTCATTCACAGGCGCAGCACTGCTTTATTTCTATGTGTCATGCAAACTGATATTTTATTTTCACATCAGTTCTACCTACTTCATTCAATGTTTTTTTCACAAGTGTCTTTTTTCACTAACAACCATATTGCACTTTCAGCTAACATGAAACGTCTATAATCACATTGAATTAATCCTGGCTATAAAGTCATTACTTCACCATCAGTTAGCTTGCATGCCTTGTTATTTATTTAATTCATCGATTAATTCTCTCCACTCCAGTATAACTGCAGTGTCTGTGTTCTAACATGATCTGGGAAGGGATGCATGAAACAGTGCCCAGGTCCCAAAGTACAAGATCTGACAGCATGTGCTATGAGCTTCCTAGAAGAGCCAAGTCAAGGCCTCATTGGGTAATGGGATCCTACACAAAAGGGCCCCTATATTTATGTTATTAAAAAGCTGCCCACACTTCTATAATACATAGGTTAGATGTGAATACTTGCACATATACACAATCATGCAAGAAATACAGAGCATTGTTGAAGAAATGGGGAAGTGTTAGAGGTACTAGAAAGCAGTCAAGCTAAATAAAATAACAGGGTCTGATGGTATTGTACAGTACCAATCGCACTGATGGAAATGAGAGACGTTACTTAGAAGCCATTGATACAACTCTTCCAACAGTCATTCAGGGACTGGGGAATTGCTAACATAGTAGCCCTGCCATAAAAAGGTTGAGAAAACTGAACCAAGTAATTATAAACCAATATGTCTCCCTTCTATCTCTTATTATGTACTTGAAACAATAGTAACAACTAAACAAGAGGATCACATACCTGGAAATAATATCTCTAGGAAATAGCAAAATAATCAGGAATAGTCAAACAATTTTTGCATTAGCTATTTTTCTAACTAGTCAGAAAATTAGTTTTTACAAAAATGTAATAGATTAAAAATCACTAGTAGATTGTCTTGTATTGGAATTAAAATAGATGTTCTCCTTAATAATGTCCTCAAAAGAGTAATGATGCAGTTCTGTTTTTCTTGCACTTTCTTGCAACTCATAGGTGTTTCTTGACACACAAGAAAAAAAGGGAAAACATCTCTTCTGTCCAGGAGCAATCACATGTGCATATCTGGAAATCTTTCCTAACCCTCTGAAGTGCCTACAGATCTGGGATTGCACCAGATGATATCTCAATGACTCGGCAACAGTATGGTAAACTGAAAGAAATGGAAACCAGGAAACCTCTTTTCCAAGTCCTGTGGGCGATATTTAAGATTTTCCACAGTACTTCAAGGATATCCATTAAATTAAGTAGTTAGGCATAGTAATTTCTTGGCTAGTTCTTACTAGGTTTGATTATATTTCTACAATTGCACATCAAGACTCTGGCTTGGAAATGGTATTATGGGCTTCAAAATTAAAAGGTGCTCTTGAACATTAGGACATAGTGATTCCCAAAAATTCTCTTCCAGTTTTCCTGGACTGTTTTATAGTGTTTTGTACCTGTTAATGTCTTCATCTTGCTTTGCAAAGTTTCAAAGTTATTCTGACTTGTTCAATCAGGTCACTATTGAGCCATACAGAATGAGAAGGAAGCACAAATCACTCTGTATTTGCTAGAAGAGATTTACTAGTAGAATTAACTCTCAGCATCTGTATTCAGAACTGCAGTTTCCATTTTGGCCATAGCAGTGCTTTACCAGCATGTCTGACCTTAAGCTTCTTTAAAGGGTTTCCAATATTGTCAGCTATTTCATTCAGAAGAATCCTAAACAGCTTTGCAGCCACATTGCAAAGTCTGACTCACATCTGCTCTTTCGGGCCATGGAGAGGCAGACTTCTCTCCAGTCAGGATTTTGTCATGTTTTTCAAAGTGTGAAGTAAGAATCACCCAGAGATGTACTAAGGTAGCGAAAAGATTGCACTGACTACAGCTTTAAGCAGTGCAAGAGCCAGCACAATTAAGCCAGTGCAGAAAACTGCAAAGCATAGTCAGGAAGAGTTTTCATTCTTTATCTTTGTTTAGAGTCTTGAATACTTATCAGATGAACCACTGGCACTGCCAGCTCTGACCACAACAATCTCCAATACTTGTAGATTTTTTCTCCAGATGTTCTGCACTAAGGCCATGAAAGGTTGTGTCTCCACATTTGCCATTTTGTGTTTTGCACGTATAGATTTTTAAGGTGAGCTGGTAGTTGTAAGCTAAGTCAGACATGGAATCCACAATAA
Source organism: Lepisosteus oculatus (assembly GCF_040954835.1). Lineage (NCBI taxonomy): Eukaryota > Metazoa > Chordata > Actinopteri > Semionotiformes > Lepisosteidae > Lepisosteus > Lepisosteus oculatus. The sequence continues at coordinate 35,613,225 of NC_090700.1, forward strand.
TGGAGTGTCACTTCCAATTATCTAGTTGGAACTAGTATGATTAGTAACATAAACTAGTATAATTTCCAGGTGGATGTTGCACATTGGTGGTGGTGGAGGGGAGTCCCCATTACCTGTAAAGCACTTTGAGTGGAGTGTCCAGAAGAGCGCTATATAAGTGTAAGCAATTATTATTATCATTATTATTATTATTAATGCATTTCTCATCTTTATTCAAGAGTAACTTGGTGAATTCATTGTGCATTTAGGAAAAACAACTAGGCACTCCTCTGCTAGTATTTCCAAATCTTGCTTGATACTCCAACACAATTAGAGCAAAGTAACATATTAAGACAGAGTATAGTTTTATTCTGCATGTAGCTCGATTTAAAGTAAGACCTTATTTACATTGCATATGATAAAGAAATCTCTTTATGCCACAGTAAATTATGTGCTTGCATCCCATTTAGAATATATGGTCCAGGGTAGATGCAGCCTAAGATTTTTTTTTTGCGGTCAAGCAAGAAAATCTGAGGACCCCCCTGTGTTTCCATTTGCCAGTGATTCCCAACTGGTTTGTGCGGACTCTCCTTTTGGTGTGGTCATGGGAGAGTTTTGGCCACATGTTTTGGAGAGTTTTGGGTGGAATGTTGTTTGCCTGTTGTAGTTGACTGAATCCGAATTTAATTACTGCACTTAGACCTACCACTTGTTGTGAAGCCTGGAGTGTTAAGGGCAATCAGGTGTACAAGTCGGGACAGGAGAACTAGTTATGTTTGCATTGCTTCATCCTAGCTGGCAGGGAAAGATCAGTGCCCCCTCCCCCCAACCCTTTATGGGAAACTGTCTCCGGGATGATGCATGAATGCGAAGCAGAGCATGCGGACCGGCCGTTCCAACCCTTCTCACTGAGCTGCTTTCAATAAACAGGTGTAGCCCACTACTGCCACCACCATCTCTCCTTTGCTCACTGCACAGCCCAGAGGACACACCACTGCTAGCAGAGGCAGGGGGAGGTGGGTCTCGGCTGTGTTTATACAGCTCTGGCCCTTGAGGCCTGCTCGGTCTACTGGTTCGAGTTCCACCTGAGCTGTCGAAGAAACACAATCAAATCAATTTTTTTCTGGATTTGAAGCAGGTGGACACCTGGAGAGTCTTACAAACCCTACTGTACATAACTGCAGGCATTCAGGATTGAGGTTGCCCACCACTGCTTTAATACCAGAAAGCAATGGCAGGCTATGAATAAGTTGTACTTCTAAAATTTGCAATGCATGTGTTTAAGAATTTGTATAATCGTGGGATTGGCAAAATTGCCAATTTCAAATTTGCGTTCAGCCAGTTAGATTTGAAAACGATTCCTGTAAAAGACTAAATGTCACCATGGCTGTTATCCGATAATACTGATGCTATCAGTGAGAGCTGGAGATAATGGATATAAAAACAAGCAAGACAACAAAGACCCAGCATCACAGAGCGCTTCACTAAACAGTCAGAATGGTAGTAGTTTAAATAAGCTGGGGGAGGGTAAGATGGCAAAAATGTGGACTTTAAAGTAGAAGAATTGGCTTTGATTGCACTGCATCATAACTTCAAGACGCTGTGGAAAAGCCACATACTTATACCTAATTCCTTTCAAGGAGTCAGGTTTAGTGATTAACTATGTTTATCACTAAAGCAGGGGGCAGCAGGGTGACAGCAGGGGGCGCTCACCCTGCGGTCCATGTGGGTCCTAATGCCCCAGTATAGTGACGGGGACACTATACTGTAAACAGGCGCCGTCCTTCGGATAAGACGTAAAACCGAGGTCCTGACTCTCTGTGGTCATTAAAAATCCCAGGGCGTTTCTCGAAAAGAGTAGGGGTGTAACCCTGGCGTCCTGGCCAAATTTCCCCATTGGCCCTTACCAATCATGGACTCCTAATAATCCTCCTCTATGAATTGGCTACATTACTCTGCTCTCCTCCCCACTGATAGCTGGTGTGTGGTGAGCGTTCTGGCGCACTATGGCTGCCGTCGCATCATCCAGGTGGATGCTGCACATTAGTGGTGGTGGTGGAGTAGAGTCCCCATTAAAGTGTCCAGAAAAGCTATATAAGTGTAAGTAATAATAATAATAATAATAATTATTATTATTATTATTATTATGTGTATCAACAATGTATTAATTATGCCATAAACAGCCAGTCACAGAATACCACAAACAAAATGAGTATTACAATATACTGTACTTCCTTTTTCCCAGTAACTGTTAGAAATATCCTGTAGTGCTGATATTTTGCCATCATAATTAAACAGGAATTTGTATTCATTTCTGATGGATTGTGAGCTTTGAGTGCCTTGGCTTCAATCTGCCTTCTGACATTGTGGGAAAAGTTCATAATTTTCAGATTTTTATTAAATGTGTATAACCTTACTATACTGAAAAGTACTTTAGTTGTGTCCTGCACAGAGGATGTATACAGTAAGTCATTTAGCTAAGACCAGAGTGGAACAGAAGCTAGAAATGTTTGTACAGTAATTGCACAAGTACCTCCAGAAAAAATGAATTCTAGGAATGTAACAAACAGTTCTTTCCGGACCCTATGCGGACGACACAATCCGAAGAAGTGGGGAAACACTGGAGAAACGTCATGCAGGAATACGGGGCTGAAGACAGGGGGGCGTGACCAAGGTGCGCTGGTGCACGGGGGAGGTGTGGCCGAGGCGAACAATCCTTAGAGAGTATCCAAACAAATGGGTAAGTCCAAAACCAGGAGATCCATCAAAACACGGAATTTAAACCAGAGGCCGGGTCGGAACCGGCAGACAGGGAACGGGAACGGGGACAGAGATTAAAACCTTAATGGGACCAGGCGCTTCCAAGTCCCGGATTCGCACGATACGGAAATCAGATGCAGAGCCCGGATGAGCGTCAGCTCCTGGCTTTTAAGGTGGGCTGGGAATAGGAATCAGGTGCGCAGAATAAAGTCTTAAGTGAAAGGGCTGGAGCACCCTTAAGGAGGGGGGACTATAATCGTGACAAGGAATTTAGGCAAGACAACCATAACAAAGTGTTGAAAGGAATGGCCAGAGTGCCTGAAAAAAATCAGGAACTTGACTTGGTGCAGTCTTCACATTGCAATGCAGACAACCATGGAGGAATGCATAAAACAGCAGGGCAGGGTGTGAGCTGTAAATGATTTTGCTACTCTCGATGGTGCACAGCCAGAGAAACTGGCTTCCTGCAGCATCACTGTCTCTGTGTGAGGTAGAGAAAGACGCTTACAGCCTTGGAGACTGGTAAGGTACATTGGGTGTCTGAAAGATTGCCAGGGTGCTGGATTTGATGGCTCAGATATTAAGTGTCTCACAGTCACTAATAGCAACAAACTTCTGCCAAGGGCTGTCTCTTGACAGTGCTCATCAATCAAGACACACATGAAATTGAGTGATCCAAGGGGTGCCTCTTGCAATGTTTTTATTCTTACAAACATGTGTTTAAATGAGGTTTGAGATCTAATATTGGAACAAATTAACTCCACTGCTAAAATCAACAGCAATTATAGATCCTATTTTTTCTTTAAAAAAAAATCTTTGAACCCCGATACAAAAAACATAAAATGCTCATTTCTTTCAAGGATCATCCAATATCAAGAAATCTCGAAGACGACTCATGACAGGTTATTAAGCAAATCATGTCCCAAAGTCGCCTTGTCCTTTAGTTTGCTTTCCACTTCACAGAGGGTGTACTGGTGTGACTAACCACTGCTGTCAGACTGCGATGCCATCAATACAGACAATGCACTGTGCTAAGTCACTGGTTAGACCTCTTTGAAGAAGGGAGCTCAATTACATGTGCTGTAACACATTCACTTCAACGTGGGTCTTCATATATTTTGAGATTGTTAATAAAGCTGTTTTTTATATACCAGTTTCTGGGACTTTTATTTTGCCTGATCTGTTGGTATCAATCTCTTTGTCAAGCTTGCACTGGTACACTGAAAAGTACAGTATACAGTCAATAACACTTCACTTTATGTGCTACAAATTCCATTTAGAAATTCTTCATAATGTGTAATAGATTAAAAGAACATGAACAGTTCTTGATAACTTGGCCCTTATTGATGGTTTCTTGCATGATCATTCACAAAAATCAGATTGTTCTCATATATAAATAGTGGACACTTCAGTTCTAATAACTGAGCTCGTTATGTAATAGTAATTGCGTTTGTCTTTGGTATTGGTATCATTGCTGGTAGACGTACAGTAAATGTATCAGCAGCAGTATTGTAAGACCGTGAAATGATTCTTGCAGGCTTTCCCAGAAGCAGACCACCATTCCTGTGTGTATCAGACACCCTCCTGGAGTCTTATCTCTGTAGGAAAGAACAAACCTAAGCGAGTCCTACTGTAAAATCGCATCTCCTTGAGAGTTTCTGTTGAAATCTGTGTCCCAGACAATAAATTCTACAAATCAAGAGTGAATTTTCAACCATACTTCTCAGCAGTTAAAGCCACTTTTATTTACAGTGATGTGCTAACATATAAGCAGCTAGCACACTGCAACTGCACAGCCAACAAACTTACAGGTACCTAAGAATGACAAGTGACAGTGTGAGATGCATGCTGATAACTCACAGCAGGAATAGACATAAACCTCCCACTCCACAACTAGGCCAGGCCTCTTCAAATTTTGTGTATGGGAACCTCTGGCAAACCATGCAGGATAATGTACGATTCATGAAATGTGAAAAGTCTCTAACTGCAATGGAATTAGTCTCTTATTTCCAACCCAGGACTATTACAAACGCTGGAAGAAGCCTGTTAAATATTAGTTTCTGAATTAATAGGACACAAGCAATTGCAAGAGCTCTTTACTCCCAGTAACATCCCAAATCATAGTCGTCTCTCTGAGTGCTCTAGATATGGCCCTAGAAATTTGCTACATGTTGTTGGCTTTAACGCACAGTTAGTTTTCACATTCTTCCTGCTTAAAAGGAAAATGATGTCTCTCCAAAAACAAATCAAATAGGCACAAATATTAATGAATCTCTTTCTTCTCAGTCACTATTTTCACTTGCAGTGTTCTAAGTACATTTTTTATAAACAGCTATTCCAGGTAGATTCATATTTTTTCTGAATTCTGAATATAATTTATTTTATAATGTGTTTTTGCAGTTATAATTAGAAATACAGTACTTCACTGTATTATGCAGTGCCATTTGTATAATACTGTATCTTAATGTTATTAGTAGGAGTTCAGCATGCACAGAAGTACAAGAAGAAAGTCTACAGGATTCGGTATTCTAGGAGGAAATCAAATTCATGGGTCAAATTTGACAGCACTTATTCAGGATACAGCTATTCAGACTATAGCCAGAGGTATACAGAATTTCCTTTTACTTGGCTTGGATGCCTTTTAAGAACACATGGTATTCTGAATGCAACTAGAATACCACTTGTAGACATAAGCTTTTTGCTTCTCTTTCTTGCTTCTAAATTCTCACAAGCTTGTATTTGCTTTTGGAAGATGTAATACTGGGAACAGCTGTAACAAGATCATAAAAAAACATGCATACAAACAAATCTCTCCTCTCTAGTCCTTTAAGTAAATCCTCATACAGCTGCAGGCTTCTTAAAGAGATACAAGTAGTTACTGGAATACATGCTCCACTCGGCAGCACCCGTAAACATTTATGAGCACAGATCAGAAGGCATTATGGTTATGAGATCACAGGTGCAGCCAAACGAGAGGAAAAATGAGAAACAACAATAAGGACAGGGAACATCAGAGGACCCGACTTCATTCTGACAGGTAGGAGATCAAATCTTCATGCTCACAGGCTGTGATGGATCTGCATGACTGTTGTGCAAGACATCCTAGGCCTCATCACACGTTGTCTGTGTGCAGCTCTTTACATGCAAAGTACTTTTCACTTTTCATCCCATCTTGCTCTAGATTTCAGAAAGCAGACTCTTCCACACCTACAGTATGTTGTTCTAACACAAGCAGAATTAGTGACTAAAATGGCAGACACAGCTATTTGCTGTACTTTCCGAATGCTGCACTCACAGACGCTATTGTCACACAATCTGCCATCTATCTCTTTTGCAAGCTGTAAGAGATAATGTCACTGAGATTTAGAAAACGCTCTACAGAAGGACAGTGGTTTATATATAAAATGTGTTTCTGAGTTTTTTTTTTGTCTTTAGGATGTGAAAGAATTATAATCAAGATTTTTTTTCATTTCCTACTTGTAATCTGTAAGGCTTAATCAGCCCTTGAAGTGGCACAGAACTGATGAAGACTGCAAAGAAGGTCACCTTCTTTTGCCTCTGGGAGCTCACAGGTCCCAGTTTATTGTGTGCCTGCCCTTGAATGGCACAGTTGGCTAACAATTTCGACCGATTTGAACCAGCAGTCTCTGGACTATGCTCCAACAGGCCAGTTGGATACTCCAGTGCCAAACCAATAACATCTGTTTTATAATAAGCACATTCACCCTGGACATTACCTGTGCTCTTGAGTTTGAAAAATACTATTCCTAGAGATCAGTGGAAAACCTTCAGTTAGCAGCTATTCTGTGCTCCAAAGAGAGACCTTAATCAGATGAGCCCCTGTGAGTCCTGTTCTTTATGTTCTGTGTGTCCTCTGTGGTTTGCCATACTTGGTAAGGTTATATTGGGATGGATTCTGCCATCTAAATTGTCTTCTATACGATTTGTCTGAAAAATAAGGTAAGTTGCCATGATACTCATCACTGTGCTCATGAAGGATAATTACACTGTAAAGTTATATAGTAATCTGTAACACTATGCACACAATACTGTGTTTTTCTTTCTTGACCAGTGGTTAAACCATCAATTTCATGCTGTAGCTAAGCACCTAATCCAATCTGGCTTTGTTTATAACACCTTTTGCACCTTTAGAAGATGCCCGTTCAACTGACAGTTGATGAAAGAGTGGTTCTGAAACAACTTTGTAATTTCAACAGCTAAATGACAGCCACAGAGAGGGATTTCAGCTCCTCTATTCTAAAGACACACCTACTGCGTATTTTTTCCAAGACTGTCACAGAGAAAAGACGTTCACACACAGTAAACACCTGAGTGACTGTAACCAAAAAATTTAAGGTACTTGTACATACAGTAAGTGTCTTCTCTTTAATCATACCCCCATTGATACAGGATTTTTTTACTGTAATCATGATAGCATTCTACATAACCTTTATGCAAAACAATTTAACACATTTAAACAAATTTCAGGGTCATATTTATTCACAACCCTGTAGTTAACATTATATAAATTCTCCTCTGGCAGGGATTACACTGTATTGTGCTATGAGGTTAATTACATTTACTAGAAATTACTTATGAAAAATATGACTTTGCTTTTTCACTATTGCACTTTATTCATGCTACAACATTCATACAATAACATTAACATTACATTACAAACATTTTTTTCTGTAAATAATTCTTTGTTCTTGTTTCATCAGGGATATTAATACATTTGGAATTATTTGGAATATGCATAAGTACAAGCAGACATACAAACATAAGATACTTTTATTTATACTATATGTATAAATAGTGAACAAAAAGAGAGAATGGATGCTTCACTATCACTGGAGTAAACTGCTCTCCCAGAGCTGAGCTGTTTGAGATTAGTTTTCAGTGCAGTTATATGACATGCTTAATTGTATTCAGAACCATTATTTTTGTTTTTTGATAATAATACAAAAGAAGACAGGATATTTACCAAAACCAAGTTTCCAATATCAAAAACAGGATCTTGAGAATTAACCACTAACCTAGTCACTTTTGGGGCATAACTTGACTTGTTCAAGCAAAGCACTTACAGTAGCATTGAAAACAGGCAACACTCTTGTTGTGTCAATGGGTGTCTGGAACAAAGCATGCAGCACCACTGTTGCACGTGACTCAGTTGGATCCTTCAAGAAATGATTGAATGTGATTCTTAGATCGATAAGCTACTAACACTTAAACGCTCAAAAAGGGCCAAATAACCTCTTCTCATTTGTAACTGTCCTTGTGTCTCTGTTCTTACACCTTGAAAAAAAAAATCGACCTTGCTCTGTCCATTTTCTCCTATATTCCTAACCAATCGGATGGCACCGTGTAAGCCTCATTGGGTACATAGATTAGAAGAGCATCTGATCTGCAAACAAGATCAATATTTTAAATGCGCAAGGGTACATATGACTTGGCACAATGGTAGACATGAAGGCGCAGAAGCAGCAGGGATCCAAGAATATTTTTTAGATCAAACAGGAAAAAGTCAAAGATGAAAAATTGAAAAAGCCCATTTGCACAGCAGGTCTAGTGCAAATGATTGATTTTCGCGATCTTCAGAGGCATGAATCATTTCCTCCTTGTGCGATGCCCAACACTGCATCTTTAGTGGGTTGTCCCATGAACAGATGCCCATGGCGCCTGTCTGTTATGCCGCCTGTCTAATCGCTGTACAATGTGAGAGCGTCACAGCTCATTTAGCCCATGTGTGCCTAACGGTCTGCTGTGAAATTATTACTGTTTTGAAACTCTGTTTAAGAGACAGACAGGATGTCAGACAGAATTATGCACGAAGCATCACTCGAAAGCGTTAAGGCTTTGCCCTCAGGCTGTTTCAGCATGGTAGATTAGAAAAGTAATTTTACAGCTTGCAGTGCATGGCCACAGCTCAGAAGTCATTGAGTGGGATTCCTGAGCGTTTACAATACCCTACCACACCTCTTTTTTATTTCAGTGATTTGGCATGTGTTTTCAATGTGGTTTTTTTTCCTACTCATTTGTACATGTGAGAAAACAAAACGAAGGCACTTGGCACATATTTCACTTTTTAGCCCTTGGCAGCTTATCTCAAGGACCACATCAAGGTCTGTTTTAAAAGATCCTGGTGAATCAGTGCCCTAAACTACCATTCCACCCACCAAATCTCTGTTGTGAAAGGAAGACGTGATTATTTTCAGTTCTTTCTTTATCATACTGCATTTCCACTGCCCAAATGCTCATGAAAAAACTTCTTTGTCTACAACATGGGTTTAGAAGATGTTGTGCATCTTACTTAGATAGGAGGTTCAGCTCAGTCAATCATGTTACCAACAGTGCCACACTGCCAGGGGATTCTAGAAACAAATGGGGATTCTAGAAACAAAAGATTATTTTTAGAATCCATCATTACAAACTTAAAGAATTTCATGACATTTCATTGCTTTCTTTAGAGCAGCCTCAGAAATTCTCACAGGTGTGCTACCAGCATAAGCTCCATGGACCACTCAGATCTCAGGATTTCCAGCAGTGATGGAGCCAATCTGCTACTGCTCAATGCTGAAAAGAGTGGTGTCACAGGTATTCCGTAACATCACCAGAAAACAAAGTAGAACACGACATCACTGCCAGTGGAGTGCTCATGCTGTTTGCTTTGGGCAACACATATCCCACATAGATCAAGGAGTGAGGGTTGCTACTGTGCATCACACAGGATCAGGGCCATACATCTGGGATTGTACCTGAGTTCCTCAGTTATTTAACGCAACTAAATTTCTTGCAAAAGCTGACTAAATCAAACGTTTCACACAGCTGCTGTACCTACTTGAATGACGTACAGTCTTGACACCCGTAGACGGCTCCACAGCAGAAAAGCTGTGTTTCTTTTCTTCTCTTTTCAGCATGGAATTAACCTTCACTTGTTCCTTTAAATCAAACTTTGCATAGCAACTGATGATATAAAAGCTAAAATATATTAATTAATAGGAAGTCCCAGGTGCACATGGGTGTGCCTCTGAGTCGCAGTGTGTCACCCTGAGAAATTCAGTACAACGTCTTATTCTGAATGAGATGCAGAGCAAAATTTCTATTGTACAGTAACTCTGTGGCAGCAGTTGTTGATCTATAGCTCACCCGATAATCTCTGTAATTTCATGCTAAAGCATCTGCTAAATGACTAATTATTGTTATGGAGACCAATAAAAATCTGCAGAGCCACCAGCCCTCACAGCTCATGGCTGACCACCATTTCAAAAGATATGCGGTCATTTCAGTGACAGATTTTTTACTAGCCTTACTGTATGGTTATACCATTATAAATACTGCAGGCCAGAACATGGGAGGGAAAGCAGTATTGTGGGATTTTATTGCAAATTCTTTTGCTGTCTGCTGAACATGGCAAAGAAAATGACTGTATTAAAAATGAACAGAGCAATTGTACAGGTTTAGCAGATGTTTGATTGCTGAGCATTGATATCGTTCCAGAAAGAAGAAAAAATGAATCGTGCATTTGGCCAGAAATGTATATTTAATAAAATGAAGAACTATTAAAGAGCCCAGAGAAGAAATATAGTTCCCTTACAATATATTATTGCTTTTTTACACATGTGAGTGCTCTTGGACAGGAATAAAGATACAGACAGCATTGTCAGGCTCACTCATACAGTGAAGATTAGTTTGGGGTTCACAAAATGAAGAAGTATCTGTGGGTTTCATGATAAAACTAAGGAATATTTATGTTTAAAATTTATAAGTTTGGCAGAAATATGTATCTTCTCCAATTTTTACATAAATGATTCATACTAGAGATTTGTAAATTTGACATTCTAAACTGCTTGTATGAATCTTTAATAGACTTAAATATGATTTTCCAAATCAGAACAGAATTTCATAAATTTGAAGCTCTGCAAATAAATATTTATGAGCCTTTTTTTCCCCAGCTTTCCCTGTTCCCAGTAATTGCCGGTGATTTATTTGGTTTCGCTTTGTATACGGGAGAAATCAATCTTAGGATTTTCCCTGTGAATACGCATAGTCCTGGTCCAGATTGGAAAAGAAAGCCCTTTTCTTCAGCCATGTAAAACTTGTACACTTTTGCCCTGAAAACCAAGGATCCATCAGCCCTAGTAGGTCTTAATAAATCACTCCTAACCCCAGCTTGCCCTGTGAATAATAATTTAATATTCACTATCTGCACATTTTGGATGCTCCTTGCATTATAAGTGGTACCATTATTTTTTATTTCTTGTTTCTATTTCATAACAGCAAGAGTGTGCGATAAGGATGTGGTATCTCCCCTCAGACTTAAGACCACAACTGCAGGGAAAGATACTAGTTAAAACTCATGCTTATGGTCTGTATTACTTTGTATGTGCATGCATGGCTGTATATTGTACATGTACATTACTCATGTTGTGTATGCATGGCAGCATGTATTTGGGTCTGTCTTGAATAATTTAATCTTCGATGTTTAAAGGCTTCTTTCTAGTCTGGCCCTGCCCCTGCTTCATATACTCCGGCTGGCTAACGACTGCTTAAAGACCTAGAGCTGACAGATGGCCTGGTCATGACAGGCTCTATGGCGGCAGGACCTCACTGTTCCAGATATATATCATAAAAATACAATTACACAATCATTAGTAATTCAGTAGCCTTTCCAACTGCAAGAGCTCAGCAATCGGGCACAGCAAAGACATTAAAATGACACATTGTAGCCAGCAGGAAAGATGGGAGGCACTCTCTGATTGAGAACAGCAAAAGAGATCTCCTCTCTCTCTTTATATATCTGTCTCCTCTCACGCACACAAACACAAGAGAGAAGCTCACTCTCTGCCGTAACGGGGGGCTGTTTAAGTGGCAGTGACAAATGACCGCAAAATGCGCATTTATCTTATTACTTCCCACCCTGTCCTCTTCTTCACCATCAACCAATCTCAAGAAGTCTAAGCTGCAGTGTTAGCTGCTATTACAGTGCCCATCTGCAAGAGACACTTCTGCTGCACTGCAGAGCAAAAAAATAAGAAACTCAGCATGTGGCATTCCGGATTGCTTAATACATGTTAACCTGAACATTTCCATGCACAGGAAATGATGCACACTCAGGTTCAGGTTTCCAGTGGAACTCCAGATTCTGACTTTTCCAAAATAATCGGGTATTTCTGACACAGCCCCCATCATTCAGTCCATCATTTACCTGGGGGTGAACTGCTAACTCCAAACTCCACAGTGCCCTTACTCCTTCCCAGCAACATGGCAAATATGTTCCTTTTTACAGTGCTTCTGCTAATAACATACCCTACTTTAAAACTGCTATAAAAAAGACAAACACCTATATTTTAGAAATGATAACATGTCAACACTGGCTGATATACATACTAATAATTTCCTAGCTATTGTTCTTCTACATTAATCATGCACATTTCTGAATTTCATAAAAGGGCACTTAACAGCACTCAGGTCTACAGCTTTTGGGCAGCACAAGCATCCACAACCCCACAGAGTGGAACTGTTCAGTTCTCATGCTTCATCAAATTTATTGGCCACTTTAATGCCCATACACAGCCCTGTGAATTAGAATAAATTCATTATTATTGATATTAATGCAGGTCTGCTTTGGATGCAATTTGAAAACTGAAATGTTTTAAATCAGTTACTATGGCATCTTAAAATAATACTGTAGCCTGCTGCTTCTCCCAGAGAGGCTCAGAAATGCAGCTAAAAAAACTTCTGCTCCAACTCTTTTCACTCCATACACGTGCCCTTCTTCCTTACACAATTATATGGAAATCTTATTAGATCTGTATTCTTCAGTGCACAGCCAATTAGGTTAATGAGAAGGAACTACTGAGACTGACTGAAATAGGCCTGATTGGTTAATGTGATGGGTCAGCTATTACAACACCTCATATTGGCTGCTCATGCACAGTATAGATCACCTTCTGTTGCTGTGATCGTGGTTATGAACATACTGATCTCTTTGAATTAAAGATATCTATTTGACAAACTTTGTTTCCTCTTACTCACTCTAAGTTGTATAGGTAACAAAAGTTGTTCTAAAAGTAGAAAACACTAGTGGAGTGTTTGAGTAAATTGCTGATGCTCACTGCACGCATCTGTTCTAACTCCTAATACAGTATGTCTAAGGCTTTTGCACAGTCTGGTAGTGTACATCTATAAATACACATTATTGCATATATATCATTTCACTGTCTTTGTTTGTTATGTGGCTATGATTTTCATTTAATCTGTCATTCAATCTAGCGGAATGATGTGCAACAGAACTCGGAGGTCTGTCAATAAACACTGGAACAGCAGAAACAAACCAGGACATGAAGGTAGAAAAGCAGAAAAAGGCTCACCTCCTCTTGGCATATGTGAACACTTTAAGATGGTTCCTTGGGTAAAGGCTAAGGGCAAAACAGAAAACATTAGACATACGTCCCAGTGTTATCGTACGGTTTACTGAATGCTAATAGTCTTGAATTATGAGGTTAGCTGAACAAATTAATAATTACATTTCTGATAAAAAAGCATATAAACCTGGAACAATTTAATACAGTTAATAGAGAAGATATTGGGTGAACTTGGCATACAATTAATTTATCAAATCAAAGTTAACACTGGTTATCTAAAAAAGATATCGAAATGTCTTTTTCTCCCCACTGACTGGCAGTGGATGTGGCTGAAGAAATATGTACCTTAATTACATTATAGCTCACCAATCCATGAGGTGCCTTTTTGTGTCTGTCCTTCGTATTTTTTTCCCACAAAATAAGATAGATATACAAGAAATAGTAAAGAGATTGTGAAATCATTGTTGAGTTCATTTAAAGCAATACCATCAAAAGCAGCGTAATTATATCTGGCCCAACAGCCCACATAAATCTTGTCAGGGCTGATTAAGTTTCATGACGCCCTTCGTCGAAGATGGAAATATTTTCGTTTTTGCGCTCAGAAACACTGCCGCTTTTTTCCCCCAGAGTGCTGGTGCACCGTGTGAGGCTTGAGGAGGGGGTGGGGGTGGGCATCCTGGGATTACCGCATCACCTGGGGCACCCCACTGCACGAGCAGGAGAGCTCACTGCTGCTCACTCCCTCCTGCCTGAGATTTAGCACCTCTGCAGAAGGACTTATAAATGTTTAACAGCACACTGGGGAAGCCCTGCGCTCTCAGTTAATAAGCTTTCTGCTTATTCAACAAGGTTTTATTGTTGTGTGTATTGGAAATGAATTAAAAAAGAAAAACCTGCTGGAAACAATTACCATTAACAGTCCTCTTATGCCAGACTAACCCAGTGCTGTCAGTAATTGGGTTAAACTGTAATGTTAGAAGTGCTATACTAGTATACTGCTAATCATTTACAACTCTGTCTCTCTCCTGGCTGTCTCTCCACCTTTTTGCTCTCATATGATGCTCTGGTGCCAGTCCTTGCTCCCTATAGCTGCACACATCTCTTTCAATACACCTACTGTATTCTGGCCTACCGCTGTCTTGACCACTCTGTCCACCTACAGCCCCTCAACACTGCTATAACCAGAGTGTCTGTCCCTCCTCTCCTTTCCCACACCTCCAGGCCTGTTCATTCTCGTGCCTTTGCCCACAGTGGTGAAATGAACTACCCAACTGCAATTGGAACTGCTCACGGCTTGGAGAAAACAAGGACCAAAACCACAAGGCAAAGTGATCACATGTCAGGGGACTTCAGATCAGGGCCAGTAGTTAATTTTGTTTGCGCCGATACCTGTTCTGTCTGTACTGTATGTTTATTCACATCTAAACTTCTGATTAAGGAATTGAAATAGAATCTAAAATGTGGCCAGGTAGCTGACATTTTAGTATCAGTACTCAACATTACTTAAAATGTATTTATTTTAACACATTTTTTAAAATATTTCAGTAATAGCACAAAAAAGAAGACTTGGTGCCAGGGCAGTTACATACAGTAACTATCAAAGTACACATAGTACACTATGGTCTCAGAGCTCACTCTGTTTCCCTAAACACATTTCAATGCCCATTTTCAATGTGCAACAACTTCAATTAATTATGATTTGATAGATTTGATGAGAGCAAAGCTGGCCACGTTGGCTTACTAGATACATAAGATGTACAAACTAAAAACTACTAACACAGGTAAGAGATGTAATTGTCTTCTAAACACAAATGGAAACAAACACAAAGTGCTGCATTTAAAGTGAAATGAAGGCCTTCCTGAGGATTTTCCACAGACATATTTGTTCACATATCTATAATTTTATGTATACATATAGATATGTACTGCTTACACCTTTTCTAAACTGTATGCATGAAGTGATTGCATAATATAACCGTTTATATACAGATACAAATGTAAACGTTTAACTATAAATGTTTTTATAAAGTATAGATATGTTGAATATTTATTAGATGTGTTTTGCCTTGTTTTGATTAATTGAATAATAATAAATTAACTGAATAATAATTTATTAATTAAGAATAATTAATATGCCCCCTTTATCAAGAGAACAATGACTCTGTTATCTGTATGTTGGAGGCTGGACTAAGTCGGAGAACTGTCACAAATCACCTGAGATGTTCACAGCCACAACTGGCAAGACGTTACAGACACAGCTTATTAATGACAATTCACAATCTGGAAGGCCACTAGTCGCCTGGCCACGATTGATGGGGAGGTCCAAGTGTGATGATCTATGCAAGAGTATTTAGTCACTAGACAAATTCACTTAGTGATTGATGGCAACCTGGCTGCACGGTGCTAAACTGATCCAAGTCGTTTACCTCACTTCCCTTCCTGTGAAATGGCCTGGCATGACTACATTCCACCAGAACAACACATGCCCTCCTGCTGCTCACATAACAACAGCTTTCTTGACAGATGAGGATATCACAATTATGCTATGGATGTCCAACTTCCAAGACCATAGCCACAATGAATGTCTGTGAGATGAGTTGGGTTAACATGGGGTCCAGAGCTCACAGACCAGTGAGCAGACACATACTTGTCCAGGCTATGGGAGAGGAATAGCATAGAATCCCACAAAACTGCATCTGCAATCTGGTGCAACGCATGTGATATACAAGTACAGCTTGCCCTTTTTATAACTGTGCCCACACACACGACTAGCCTGGGACATTCACTGTACACTCCCTATTGATGACAAATGTTAATCAGCAAAATTAATTTACTGATATCATATCTGTTTAATAATATCTCAGTGCACCTGATATTAAAAAATGAAACCATTAAAGCTGTTATATTGCACTGCAGTTCTGATCATAAAATGGCTTTTTATCACGCCTTGATGTGCTCCCATGCTCAAGTTAAAATGAGGAGAGCTATATCTTATTAAGAGACCACAAAATTAAAGTCTGTGGCTTTTCTGCAGGGCAAATGCTGAGCTCCTCCTCCAAATCAGAAGTACAATGATTATCAGAATACACCCTTGATGAGACACCAGTCCGTCACAGGGCAGAAATATGAATGATACAATTAAAGAAAACATATGCCTGATTCAAGTTAACAGAAAACATTCAGAGGCCCAGAGAGATTTTAAATGTGTCCAAGCAACTGAACAATTGTACAATTAACGATCTAAGAAGACAGATGGATCAGAGACCCGATGCTACCATAGTTCTCTAGTAATTTCAACACCTCTACCTTGACTATAGCTATCCTCAGTTCAACAAGACCACTGCAGTACCCGTGGTCTCAGTGTAGCATCAGTAACAACGCCCCTCTCTGGTCTTTCTTTGTATAAAACAGCTTTGGACTCACAGCTAGATTTCCAGGCTATCCCTTTTTGAACGACCTGTCGCCTGTCTGCGCCTGATAAACTCTTTTCAAGGGAGGGCTTCATACTCCATTAGCTAAGAAACTGTTTTGGCCCGGATGACATCAGCTGATAAATGGGATGCGGCTTCTGTGCCAGGTCACAACAAAGGCATATTGCGTCTGCATGTACTCCGCAGAGGGAGCGGGATCCATTAGCGTACAGCCTCGCACAGACTCTGCCCGCCGTGAGGACAGACAGAGAGGGATTTTTTTTTAAACTCGGTTTAGGGAATATTCAGGAAACCCTTGGATAAATCGTTTTTGTTGGAGGGGAGTGGGGCAGCATTAAAAAAACAACTTGGAAAATAAATAACTCCGATGTTTGAGTGAAGAAGCCAATGGGACTGTGACATTTCAATCCACAAATGCTGTACCTAAGCTCCATAGAGGAGAGAATATTCACATTCTGATCCCACACTGAACCTATCTGAGATAATGTTTTACAAAACACTCACAATATGCTGATCAGCTCTCCATTTGCTCTTTTGTGTGTCATCTAAATGCTAAGAACTTGCACTGCATTGTTAAAATGGAAAAAAAGGCCACATGTTGTATAATGTATTAAAAACCACATTAACAAACAATAAAAGTCTTAACAGGCACTGGCATCTGATTTGATTTTTGAGATGCAATATTCTTTGAACACTTCAGCACCGTGTGAGCAGAATTACAAGATGCGTTTTTCTATTGTCTCTGAAAAAAGGGCGACGACTTTAACTTCTTTCTTTTTCGAAAGGCATGTGACTACACAGGCACCGCTATAATAATAGAATAACCATTTGTGCCAGAGGCTTAAGCCCAATGAGGTTTAATAAAAAACAAAATGCTCTTAAAGCTGCCACTGGAACTGCTTCCACTATGAATAAAAACTCAAGAAAGGCTTATACAAACGAGAAAGGCAATTGGTAAACTTTATTACCAATATTAAAGCCCTCATATACTGTAGTATGTTCAGTTTTCAACCAAAGTGCTGTAGCAGTTCAAGCAATGGTTAAAAGTTGCTTATTATATAAAAGCTTTGGTTGTTTTTTTTTGTTTCCACAGAAGTATCAACATAACTCAAAACGAGAAGCTGACACGGAGTCTAAACCCTTATGATTGAGAGTGCAAATTCCCCAAATTTGAACAGAGCAGGTTGTACTCTATGTGTCATTCTCTGGCTGAACGCATAAGCACTCTGACTCATGAGGGCCTTTGTTTTAATGCAAACATGCATGGATCAGTGCCCAAATTATTGCACAGCTCCCTGGTGTTCAGTGTGTGGGATGTCATTATCTCTAATGAACTGTGTTCTTCCTGGATTACTGCTTCCAGAGGTGGAAATCGCTGCAGTCACCTGTCTGCAGCAGTAACATCAGCCAAAGACCACCTGTACATTTCAGATTCATTTCGAAGAGTTTAAAATGTGATGGGTTTCAAAATGCATTTTTTAGAAACATATATACTAAATACATGGAAATATGTAAATTAAGAAAGGGACAAATAATAAAAATAAACCATCAAAGAAACTATTGTAAGTGTATTAAAATGGATTGTAGTGCAATTTTCATTACAGAGTGCGCTCTTGTAGGAACCTGTATTGCTCGTAATTACAGGCAGGATGGGATGAAATTAAATCGCCTCTTTTAGGGAGTAAAAAAAAAGACCACAAAGATTATCCTTTCATCTCTTGCTTTCCTGCTCAGATCTGGATCTCTTACAAGTCACTATTTCTCCAATAGAAACGCAATTCTGGGCGTGATCTTTTCACAAACCCATCTGACAGACTTGTCAGCACCAGGCATTTGCATTTTTGCACGACAGAGAAGATGAACAACTCAGAGTGCTGTAGGAATCCAACTTAAGTTCCTATCGAGGACCACCTTATTCATGAGCTTGCAGACTCTTTTGTAAACAGTAACAATGAAGCATATGTTTGTATTTAATGATATTGAAGGCTCCACGTTGAACTATGGATTATTTACTTTAAATACGTTTATGCCCCATATATCCAGCAACTCGGATTGGCTGATGTAAAACCTACAAAAGATTAAATACCTGTACAATGGGAGTACAGTTTGCTTCTCTAAGGTTATTTTCACACTGGAGAGGAGTAAAACTATTCAGCTTCTATTCAAACACAAACACTGTATGATCGCCCAAGGTTGGGTGTAAACAGCTGGCTCTTAATGTGAGAAAGGAAAACTATTTGAAGTTGAGTTTTGGAACTAAAATAAATTACTATGCAACATGTATATTTAATCTTTAAATTGTTGTGTAATTGCAATTAAATGGTCTCAGAATAATCCAATATGACGGTATATATAGTTAAAATGATCTTGCATGTTTTGTATTTAAACATTTCTTTAACGGTTGCCTATTTGTAATTTGCTGTCACCTTTAGCAAATTAAAATATCACCATCATTTGCATAGATTAGTTCCCTGAAGGATCAGCTGTTCATACAATCTTATCAGTGGAAACCTTCCTTGGCTGAAAGCTAATAGAGCAAATTATTTAATCACATTCCATTTTAAGCATTAATTGATTTCATATTTTATGCTAGTGGAAAAAAAAGTTAATGTCTCAAAAGCCATTTTCACTCAACCAAATTATGACAGCACAGTGCCAACTCTGAAGCATCACACTGTATTTTATTTGGTTCAGAACATTCAACATCCATTTCCTTTCAGAAAATTAAAGAAATTGAAAACTCAGATGGGCACAGCACTTAAGTCACATAGTTACTTCATATATTTGTGTTCCCTGCTGGGACTTGAACTGCATACTCTTTCATCCCGGCATACTCTTTCTTCTAAAGACTACAGTATGCATTGCCTCAATAATATGTGAGATTTACATTCCACTAGGAACTCCTGCAATCTCCTGCCTACTCAGGGGTTACACTGTGCAATTAACAGAACTAAAAATAAAACAAATGTTAAAAATGCTACCACACCTTCCTCCTCAGTAAACAATGGGTGCCATCTTATTTATTTCCTTGGTTTCTGTTGCCGTGGCAATAACCAGATGCCCAAGGGATTCTTGATCCTTACAGACACATTTGTGTGAAAGAGACATGGTGGCATGGCAGCATAAATATGGCACATGAACGATCTTGTTTTCATTATTTTCTTCTTTAAAGGTTTCATACATCTCTAAAGACAAACATTTGTGCTCATCAGTTAATCTAAAACCAGTAAGCAACCTTAAAAAAGACCCACATCTTCAGCTTTGACTCACTGGAATTCCAAGAATGGAAATTGTTTAATACATTAGAAAAAGAGAGGCTCATTGAAGTAATTATCTTCAATTAAAAATATCAGTATGAATCCTCGAATGTGTTATTAATCAAGCTAGCAAATAACAATGTGTCAGCAGAAAATCCTGTTCACCCAGTGCAAGGAGACTTGGTAAGCTGGACCAAGCCCTTGACTTTGAAGACAATCTTGGTGTTTTAGCTATTCAACTGCATCTCCCTGCGAAGAAGCAGGATGGTACTGAGCCCCAAAGCACCTGTGAGGGCTTTCTGTGAAATTTACATTTGAAAAAGAGATAAACTTTGCTAAGGTGAGTTTTCTGAGCAGGATACTATGTGTAATATGGCTTTCATAGAAGCAGACAACAGACAGGCATACAAAACCAAAATAATGATTACGTTTTTCACTGTGTTTAAAAGATGTGTTAGAGACCATAATTAAACAAAGGGATCCATTTTCAGATTGTGGCCATTGTTTGTTTTTCATTTTTCCCATTTTAATGAAACATTAAAATGTTAATAATAATAGTAATTATAATAATAATAATTATTATTATTCTATTTTCTAACTGTTTTATCTAATTCAGGGTGGGTGGATTCCAGGAATCTGCCTCCACATTCTTCTCAGTTACACATTATGAGGGTCTTCTATACAGTACTGGAAAGGTGTAAGTTAAATGTTTGGCAATTGCATTTTTTAAAAAAAGAAAAAAAATCATGAGTCTTCAAACAGTCTCAGGCTCCAACGTCAGCACAACAGAAGCCAGATAGCCCCAAAGTGATGTGGAGTCTTTTGACAGCAGGTGTCTTTGGATGGAAGACAGGAATAGCTTGGCAGGTAGACGCCGTTATCCTCAGAAGAGGAATAGAATCCAAGAGAATTTCAGGAAGACAGCATTGTGAACACTCAAACACACTGAAAGTGCTTAAGATGACAGACGGGTTTTTTAAATAGCATTGTGCTGTTTACACAGGTCTGCAACTCACTGTGCAGAGGCACTGTAAGTGCTGTAACTTTAACTGTAATGTTAAAGTGGAAATCTGGTCCAAAACTAAACTAAAATGCAAACTACTGTATACCAAACTGCAGTGCACATCAGTATAGTGCAGTCTCCTGGGTCACAATAAACCATCACTTGTATTGATGTCATAGACCAACGGTATGTTTTGACACACTAAAAGGTGAATGTGGTAGCACCAGCCTGAGACTATGAGCAACAGAGGACAAACATAGATTCATAAATCACTAAATCACTAAGTGATTAATCACCAGTCACTAATCTGTAAACACTAGGTGGTAATACTCTGCATTCAGAAATGTAATCTAAGGCCTTTCATCCTTGATCACTAAAAAACTATATATAGTAAAGTTAGCAAGGGGGCAGGTGTATATACTGTATTTACTTGTGCTATTAAAAATGGTTGCAACAAAATACATTGTACAATGAAACAGTACAATGAAAAAGCAATGAAATATACTACCAAATTCAAAAACATAAATTTTGTATAGGATGTGTTCTAAATATTTGTTTCATTAAAATGAAGTTCCATCTGTTTATCCATTATCAGAATGGTGAGGGTTATACAGTAGTAACCCAAAGCCTATTCTGGAACACCAAATCACAGGGAACACACACAATACAGACTCGTACAGTACGAGCACATTTTGGAGACAATCTGGATACATCAAGTCACAGCATGTCTTTGGGAAGTGGGAAGAAAGTGAAGCACCTGGAGAAAACCCAAGTGAACATGGAGACAACATCCAAGACCAGGGCTATTAGGTTTCAGAATCCAAAATTTCACACAGAAGTCTCCCAGATCCCATTTAAACCCGGGACCTAAGAGCTACAGTACGTATGAAGCTGTGTAGCTGCCACAACAGTTCCTTCATTGTTACACAGTTATCACATACATAAAATCCCAAGCAGGCAATTTAGTAACTCTACTTAGAATTTATAGATTATTCATGCCTATGAGTATTCGTACTGAGATTCCACAAAATATTTAAGTTGCCAATTTTATAAGCAGTGTGGGAGAGTGCTTAGCACTATAAACCTACAGGTTGTGGATTTGAATCGCAGGTGGCGAGTTGTTGTACTGTCGAGCAAGGAACTTCATTCAGATTGCCCCAGTAAAATACCGGTCACATAAACTGGCATAATTGTAAGAATGAATAAAAGAGTCACCTTAATAAATTGATAATGGAAATTAAAATCACCTAATTCCTTCTGCTGCTTGAAATGTTTGAGTATTGCATGACCATAACTGGTTGGTGATCCTGCCCAGCCTCTGTTTATGTCCCTCCCTTCTGGTAAGCAGTGTACTGTAGGTCTATCAAGACAAGAACTAGGTTCTATAACAGAACCTACCCGGAGGCTGTGAGATGCATGAACTTTGCACTCTAATTTTGCATGGCTCATTGTTATTTATCTCACTGTTATTTATTTTATTACTGGTGTGCATTGAAGATGGTGCATGAACTTGTTTTGTGGGTGCATTCCTTTATCGGCTTTATGTTGTATATTTGTATTATACTGTATGTCTTTAATTGCATGGTCCCACTTAACCAAAGTCCACAAAATTAGTTGTTATGGCAATAAAGTATTAAACATGATAGACATACAAGTTAAGAATAATGTGCCTGGCTTGCCCAAGGCTTTTTTTCTGAGTCTCTTGAAGACTCAAAAATGTTTGATGAAGTAATTTCTTATTTCTCCACCTGATCTGCTGCATAGTTGGGCTGCTGGTGCATAGTGGTAGTCATGTGTTAGCCTTTCTTCCTAAAAGATGAAAAGCGCAGTACAAATGCACTGAATTAATATTAACAATACAATATTTACTGCGTGTTTGGGCAGGCTCTTTGTTCTCATTTGTATTTCAGAAATGTGAATCTTATTAATAAACAATACCAGCAACAAAATGGAAAGTGTCAAACATAAAAATATTAATCTTAGTGTATTGCTGCAGAGATAAAAATGCAGATCTGATGATACCTCTGAGAGCAACAAATTGCTTGGTAGCTGAAAGAATGAATGCTCATGTTTATTGTAAAGATATTACTGTCTGGTTACTGAACTTTATTAAGGAATATTAACAAGATCCAACATCTATATACTTTGGTGTGTAATTGAACATATTTGTGTATATTCCAACAAGATTTATTCTGTACAACACATTGTCTAACTTTACTAGCATTTAACTTAATTATTTCTGCACAGATCCTTTAGTGCATCCACAGCTTACACCAATGAACTCAGTACAAGTGCTGGTACAGTACATACTGTATGCAAGGCATCTTTCCATTGCTCAGGACTGTGTCAGCACAGAGGTGTTCTGGAGCATGCAGATGTTTGATTTTTGTTTCTCACTGAATTTCCCCCTTAAAGCCAAAAGTGAGAACATGTCATTCCTGGCTTTGTGCCTCTCACACCTGAAATTCACATTCCATGCATTCACGGTCTTCCTTTTCTGGCAGAGCTTTTCTGTTAAAATTTGTACAAATAACCATTAGACCTATTTATTCTGTGTGTAGACTAGCAGACGTATCGTTGGTACATACATTAAATGTATTTTACATAAACCTAATTTGCTGACGTTTCTAAACCCACAGTCAGCGGTGCCCCCAGTAGAATTCCAGAATGACCCACAATGAGCGATACCCCAATAGAAATCTGGAATAACCCACAGTGCGCGCTGCCACCAGTAGAATTCTGGAATAATAATAATAATAATAATAATAATAATAATAATAATAATAATAAACTTTATTTTATATAGCGCCTTTAAAGGTGGCTTCTCAAAGCGCTTTACAGGATGACAATAAACAATAAATAAGAAGACTACAACAATAAATAAGAAAATTTCACAAGATAGGACACAATAATTACAACAATACAACAATAATAATAGAGGAGACCGTGGAAGATGGTATTAAGAAGAGCAGAGGGGTGAAGAATGGAACCAGTTAAATAAAGGCTTTTCTGAAGAAGAAGGTTATGAGTCTGGATTTGAAGGAGTTTAGAGAAGGTGACTCTCTAATATCCTTGGGCAAAGAGTTCCAGAGCTTGGGGGCATAGCAGGAGAAGGCCCTGTCGCCCATACAATGTAGACGGGCTTGGGGGACAGTAAGGAGGGCAGAATTTGAAGAGCGGAGGTTGCGAGGTGGGGAGTAGGGCGATAAAAGTTCAGACAGGTATTGAGGTGCCAAGCCATGTAAAGCCTTGTAGGTGAGCATGAGGATTTTAAAGTCTACGCGGAATTTGACCGGAAGCCAGTGCAAGGACTCCAGGATAGGAGTAATGTGAACACTTGCACTAGACCTGGAATAACCCACAGAGAGCAGAGCAATGTCCTGCTTATGATCATTGAATTCACAACACACTGAAAGACTATAGAGGAGTCTAAGAGCCTCCCCCAACACACGCACACTGTGTTAACAACCCCTCTGATCTGCTGGAGCACAGCCTAGGAGACTGGGTGACAGGCTGTTTAAAAGAACTTGAAACCCACCTTTAAAAAGTGGCAGTTCAAAGGGAGAAAATGCTATGACATCAAGTGAGAGCAGACTAAACTACCTAAATGACAAGCAAGGACTCCTTTGATGATTCAGACCTGTCAAGAAGATGACAGAAAATTTGCTAAAAGGTGAAAAGAAGTGGGGAAGAGAAGAGCAGAGCAAAGAGGGAGAGCATTATTTAGCACAGAGAGGTGCCCTGGGATTCTCTTGTCACATAAATAAATTAACCTAGAAAAAAAAAAGATAAAAAAAAACAAGAGGCAACATCAAGGACAGCCATGACTTCAGTCAAACAATGAATAAATGCAAAGATCCGATTGTAGCAAAATAAATGACCCCTCTACATTTAAAATCACCCACTTATGGGGACGGTAACTTGGAGAACCAATGACCGCAGAGAGGAGTACAGCCAGGAGTCCCTGGTTACAAGGAACACAAATATAGTCTCTGCTGGTACTTTGGCTCTCAACGAGGGGCAGCTGCACAAAGACCACACAGAGACCCACTAATGGACAAAGAGCAGCACTAATGAATGTTAAGCCTGTGGAGGCTTAATAATGACATAATTACATAATAATTTCTCCATCTACATTGGAGAAACAGGAAGGAGACTCGGAGACCGCTTCAGAGAACACGTCAGGGCTGTGAAGATTAAAGATCTCTCCAAGCCCATTGTTTCTCATTCACCTCTGACGGCCACGACCACTCTAATCTCTCCGTCTGTGTTCTCAAAGACGGTCTTCCGAACTCATACATCAGAAACACCACCGAAACTAAAATTATTCTGCAGCTAGGATCACACATTCTCCCTTCCCTTAACGACAGACTCCTGTTCTTTTAAATTTTCTCCATTCATTGGAAGTTTCATTTCACACCTCTCTGCACCCATTCTGACTTCACACCTCTTGATTGGCCTCTCTTCCTGAACCCTGCTCCCGCCTCTCACTCCTCCTCCCTCCTAACCTTTGTTCTCTCGCTACTTTACCTTTGTCTACTGCCCTGTCTCTCTCACACCTGAAGAAGGCTCCACGGCCGAAACATTGTGTTCTCTTTCTTCTTTTTTTCAGCATGGAATTAACCTATTACTTGTTCCTTTGCAGCCTACGTATGCTGACGCAGCTACCCACCTGAACTACTACCTGCATGATAATGATATACTTTAAGCCAATTGTTGGATTTTATTTTCTTTTTTAAAGGTTGTTATGCACAAAGAAAAAGGTTTTGGCTCCTATTTAAAAGTTACACTTTATAAGTTGACTGTGGTCCGGAGCCAAATTATCAACCAATGTATTCGACCCATTGGTTTTCTGCAAGCCTTCCCGTCAAGATTTCCTTAAAGGAAGAAGAAATAGTTGTCTATGAA
The DNA here is from genome assembly GCF_040954835.1 of Lepisosteus oculatus. Classification (NCBI taxonomy): domain Eukaryota; kingdom Metazoa; phylum Chordata; class Actinopteri; order Semionotiformes; family Lepisosteidae; genus Lepisosteus; species Lepisosteus oculatus. Next base: position 35,638,927 of record NC_090700.1, read on the forward strand.
AATTTTGCAATGTCCGTGGGATGGGAGTGATGTCGTCATTTCGCAGAATTATGACAGCTCTCTTTATTCCTACTGTCACCTAAGTATCAATATACAACACTGAATACGTTCCAGTAGGTAGCTGCAGATGCATGCGAACTGTAGGTTGCAAAGGAACAAGTAAAGGTTAACTACATGCTGAAAAGAAATGAGACACAGTGGCTGTGAGCCTTCTTCAGGTGAAATGTGGTGTCTCTTTTCTTTTCAGCATGGAATAAACCTTTACTTGTTCCTTTACAACACTGGATGATGTGACCTTGTAAGATTCCCAGCAAAGCTCAATGGAAAATAATGAGCTTAAATTCAGAACTAGCTGACTTTATTTTGCGACGGTTCTATGTTTTATGAAAAAAATGCATATATATGCTTATGCAAAGTAATTTCCATTCTTATGTCCTTCATTTGTAATACATTGAGCCAGTTCACAGATATACACTACAAGCCCACGATGTCCTTCAGGAGAGCTTCAATTCGCCAAAGAAGTGTGACAGCTTTCAGTGACAGTGATGTCCCCAGCATGTTATGGACTTTGCTGTTAGTAAACTGAGCATCTTCTGACTAATTCTGACCCCCACCCACCATGAACAGTTATGTACCAATTGGTGTAGTACCTTGCTCAGAGGTGGGGCTACTGAAAGAAACTGAAAAAAAAAACAGAAATAGAAATATTCCATCCTTACTTTTCCAAACTGTGCGAAATTAAAGATACAGCAACTAAGACTTAGAAACAGAACATTTTAAATAGCAGGCAAGTAACAATAGGCAACCAAGAAAGAGCACAGATTTATATATTTATAATTACTGGTGCAGATAATAGCTGCTTTTAAAATGTATAGTCCCTGTTGTTTTGCGACAAGTAATCAAGTATTGATCTCTGCTGATTCATAGACCTGCAGAGAGACACTAACGTTCCCTATCGAACCAGGTTTTTATTGCCATAAAGTGCCACAAACACAGTGTGGATGATGTGTCAACAGTTCAATGTGTTTAGCTATTGTATCTTAAGTGTCTGCCTAGCCATTGGAATGATAATTAATAAACGATCAATGGCAGGCTGGACAGTTTGAGTGAAGTGAGAGGCTAGGCACTCTTTTCCTGATAAACAGGTGTCACTTTTGTCTGCCACAGATCTGTGTATCCAAAAGATGCTGAAATCAAGAAAAACTCCATGAATAAATCCATAATAAATGGCAAATAATGTCAAGATCCAAGTTAAATCCTCCTTCCCTTGCAAATTCAGAGCTGGCAAAAAACCTTGAGAAAAGCCAACAGTGGTGTACGAACAGGATGTGACCTTAAATTTAAATCAGCAGATTTAAAGATTATAAAGCAGATTATAAAACATTCCTCCTGTTTTTAAAGTCTCCAGTTCCTTCTTTAAACACTTTGCCTTTGTCAAGTTCTAAAAGTTTAAAAATGCATGATCAACTGACTCAAGACACACTAAGTTCAGTTACAGTTAAAACTAAAATTTGTCTGACCACAAACACAGACTGTCTGTACTACAAGACTACATCACTGACTCCACATATTTCCAAACTGTCACCCCTTTTAGATCCACCAGGGTCCTCTATAAGGCATTTAACAATGCTAAAAGACATCCTAGATTTTAACATAAAAAATTAAAAAAATATATATTTCTTTGGCTGTGAGACGTTGCGATTCCTTTACTGTGGAATGAACAAAACAAGCAAGTACAGAATAGATAAGCACTCGTATGGAGTAATACATTCATTCCCATTGATTCAAAGGGGGGTAAAGGCTCACAATCCAAAGAGCTATGGATTGCCAGGGACTTGAAAAAGGTCACTCGTAATAAAGGCCAGCTCGTCCCTGGCGCTGCTGTTGCAGAGTGCAAATGAAAATGATTCAGTCTTAATGGGACTCATTTTGGAAATGGCAGGCATCTCTATCTCCCACAACACCCCCCACACCCCCAGCTTGCTCTGTGATGGCCAGCACTCTTCTTATTAAGAAGGCCACGAAGAAGACGAAAAGAAGACAAGAACAGAAGAGGAAAAGGAGCAGGGGTGCTGAGGCACCACGCCGATTATCTTAAGTCATTATGCACAGAAGGGAAGGGGAGCAAGAGAGCCCAAACAACCTTTTTCATTACGTAATATTATATCCCATTACCTTTGCACTTGTCTGTAGTTACATCTACTTCATATTAGCTGCCAGAGCATCAGCTCTAGAGAATACAAGCTTTGAACCTTTCAGCCGTGCACTAGTGAAGACAAATTGCGGCCGTGTTTCAGCTCCTGTGAGTGATCTATATTAATAGCTGGCGAATGTTCAATACACTGTGCATATGTAAACTCTATTAACAAGGTCAGCTCCCCATGTATCCACTGGCACTGTGCTCTGCCGAGATTCGGGAGTTCTTTATTTAGAAGGGTTGCAGGTGCAAGAATGTGTACTGAATTGTCACTGTACTGGAAATAAACATTGGTGCTCTTCTCTCTCCCATCAGACATATACCCTCAGAAAAAAAGGAATATTTGGCCTGCTCATAATAATAATCATTAAATAAGTCGCTTAGCTGATAGTTTTATGCAAACACACTTAACAAGGACTACAGAGTAGAACAGTAACTGCAGCTGCTGCAAAGTCACTTAGAGGAAGGCTTCAGTTTAATGTTTCATGCAAGCAGCAAAGCAGGAAGCAGAGCAATGCAACATGTCAGAGGCAGAGCCAGGGTTCGAATCAGGAACCTTTCCAGGTAAGAAGCTTTTTTTAAATCATCTGATCATCTATTCTGACCTTGAGAATCGAACAAAATGGGGGTCGTTACAGTAAGACTCATACAGAGCCCAAGTCAGAATCACTCCAATCCTCAAGGGCTGAAGCAGTCTATGGTTTTCATTCTGCCACAGATCTTAATTGCTCCCCTGAACTTATTATTTGGATAAGACATCTTCTTATCTATGTTTAGATCTTCTTCATATGCAAAGAAGCCGTAGAAACTGCAACTGAGTTGTCCACTTCTGACTTAGATTACAGGATGGAAATGAAGGACCTCATAGGCTGAAGGGAGAGCTGTAGGTGTAGGTAGAGGAAAACTACAAAAACCACCTTAAAGCAGCAGAAAGATACTAACTTTTGAATAAAACATCGCAGTTTTGCTAAATTAAGATCTGCGACACAATTATCCTATAGAGGTACAATAACAGAAAAAATAAATATTTTGTATAGTAAATGTTAGCATATATTGTATTTACTTTTTGATGCTGGTTGCTATTTCATTTGCTAATACGATAAAGTGAGCAGCTATTGTACAGTAAATGATGTAACAATTATATTACATTACAGATTAATCCTATTTCATAATGACTCTCCTAAACAAATCACTAACACTGATCAGCTGTTCACTCTTAATTACTGATAAGAAAACTGAACAACTGTATTTCAGTAAGAGTTTAAAGCAGAAATTACATACTGCTCATTGCTCAGCAATTTACATCGCCGTAAAAGTGTAATATTTTAAAAGCTTACGTCATTCTGTTTAAAGCAATTTTAAAATTCTGTCTTCTCTAAATGTGTCCATTGTGAATATTGTTTATAAGGACCAACAAAACATTTTGATGACCAGCAATGAACCAGGTTCTCAGGGGTGACAAATGGAAATAATGATCAACAGCACATAAGGTTAAGAATAGGAGGCTCTTCTTTACACAAAGGGTGATGGGTATCTGGAACAAGCCGGCCAGTCACATTCCTTAAGCTTATACCAAGAGATCTTTCATGAAATGGCTGAGATCCCATGATCAATTACCTATCAGTAACCAAGCAACCAAGATGATCAGGATCATCTGTTCTTGTCTGTAAACCTTCTTACTTTCTTGCACTCTAAGAGAAGAGCTGCAGGTGATCAGGATTTAATAACACAGCTGAGTTCACAACATCCCTGATCAAAATGAAATTGCCTTAGTTCTTTAAAACATGTTTAGTAAAACCTGCCAGATTCCAATTTTCTGTGACTCCAACTTGTAAAATAGAAGCCTAATTTAAAAGAAAAATATTTAAACACATAAACAGAAACATAAAAAAAGGAAAAAAATGCACAGCCAGTGTCCAACAATGTCTTCGATGAGAAAGGAGCAATTTTGCTTTCTCAGAATATACCCTTCCATTTCCATTCATTGAGTTAAAATTTACTGAGTTCACTTGGAATGACACACCCAAGACAAAAGCGTCATGGAGTGAAATTGTGACTTAACCCGCTTGGCTGAGGGCTGGCCTCCCGGCCACAGGACAAGGAGACCAGGACCCCCATGCAGGATGACGAAGGGGCAGCTGCAGAGGTGGGGATGGGGTGGAGGTGGGATGCAAGAGACATGCAAGAGAGAGAGATAGGGATATGTAGGTATTTCTAGCGTTTGGGAGAGGAATGGATTGTCAGGAGCGATGGCTAATTACTACCAGCTGAGTCTGATTGAACTTGGCTGTTGTCATATATCCCCAACTTTCGTTATAAAATCCATTCAAAAATAAAAAAGGCACTGAAATATCATGGAAAGGCCGAAGCATGCCACGCATGTCTGGGCCGGATACACAATTTGTGCCTTAAACAGAGAGACTGAATGGATAGTCCCACCCTCCTCTACGTTCGGATGGTAATACTTACAGAGCACTCTCCAGATACTTGCTACCAGAACCCCCATTTTGTATCACTACTGCTATGTTCCAGCATTTTCGTAGCCAAGGATGACGAACATGCAGTGGTGAAATCTGAACTTCAGCTGCGCTCCTCTTTCTAGTGTCGGACTGTTGCAGTATCGATCGCACCACTCAGGATGTTCCCCCTTGCTATCGCTCAGCCCTGGGTATGGGACTGGGACCTCTTACTGTCCAATAAATGCAGAAACGCAAGGAAAGGGGAGTGAGGGAGTAGACGAATGTTGCATGATTAAGACAATATTCACCAAAGCCTTTTTAAATCCATGACATTGATTTTTTAAAAAGACAAACAACCAACTCCATATCTGCATATAGAAAATCAATACCTTCATCCTCTGAGGCCAATAATATCCCTTACCAATTTCTCTTTCTTTTCCAATACACTCTCTTTTTATTTATGTATTTTATATGTATTATATATTTTATTTATATACAGTATATTTATATAATTATCATGATCTTCAGCATGTGTTTAATCCCGGCTAGAGAGAGTCACCCAGGATTCTTTGCTGAACCTCTGTATATATTGATCCTACACAACTAGTATAAACATCCACATTTTCCATGAACATCTGTGACAGGCCCTGTATGACACTCAAATCCAAGCTACTGCTACTAGTGTGTCTGTTCTATATTTTACTCGGTTGTTCCCCAGATACCTGTACATACAGTATCTCATTGTCTTGACAACAAATTTTATTCTACAGAAATATATGTACTGTATGAATCAGTGAAAACATAAAAGCTGAAATATCTAACTCTTTGACATTTAGTAAAATATTTAGAGATTTTGCAAAATCCCTGGTTCCATATTCTTACACTAACATATAAAAGTCACTTATTAAACTAACAAAACCTAACTGGACAGCTATGTGATTTTGACACATGGTGGACTTTGTAAACCATTTACAATGTTAGACATTATCATTAGCTGAAATATAAAAACATAAATTAAAGATGAGCATGGGGCTAAATTCCTATGGATAATGCCAGATGCATGACTTGACACACATGTCTTCTGCATGACCTCCCGTACACAGCTTCTTCCAATATGTCAGTGTGGAAACAGCTGTACAGGAGCCACCTGTCAACAAGGGCAGAGGGCCCTGAGGAGAGGATCCCAGTGATCAGGGGTGCTGTGTTCCCATATCCCTGACAGTATGGTGCTGCCTGCTCTCTGCCTTAGCACAACAGGATTTATAATTGTCATGTCTCAGGGGCCTGACAGCATGCTACAAAGACGAGTCTTCTGGTTATTGATCTGCTGTGCATTGCTTTTCAGGAGCCAGCTACGACCGTGCAGCTGAGGATTGCTGAAATTCTTGGCCCAGTCTCTCCCACTGCCTGCCAGTATACAACACAAGTACACAGTCCCCCATCCTCACTTTCATACTCACATACACTTGGCCACAGCTGCACAAGGCAGTATTTTACTGTCCCAGACACACATCTGATAACACTCAAGACCCCCCCCCCGCCTTCCACCCATAATGCTGCTTTTGAATTTCTGAATCAGGGAATCAAAGCGCCAACCCAAAGAAAAATCATTATTCATTAATTCAATTAAAATAAAACATGATTACAATTCTTACCCATTAATTTCAATGTCGACTGACTGTGATTAAGAAGCGTTAAGGACAGATGTCAGCTTCAGTTCCTTTTCTAATTGTTAAAAAATTATGTAATAATAACAACCTTCCACAAAAAAAGTCTTACATTTGGAAATAGTCAAATAAAAAGTACAGAGGTTATTCTTGCTTTTCTTTTTTGGATTTGTAAAGCTACAGGTCAAACAAATATAAAATCTGCTCAAAAACTGAAAAAAGAAATGAGCAAGTCAGAGCTCATTTCATCCTGGGGCGCTTGCACCCAAACAGTGCAGACCAGGAATAATACAGCACATCGACACACTCCAAGAGATATCCCTTGGAAGGAAGCTCATTAGCAAGAGTAGATACTGGAGAAAGGGAACATGACAGAAGATCTGAAAACCTGCACTGTTATATTTCCAGCTCTTCAGCTAAGCAGACGGAGACTGTGACCCCGGTCGTTCGAAGGGTGCCGAATAATTTCAACCAGAGCTGGAGGAAGCAGCAAGCTCTGGAACAACCTGCCAGTGAACAACCTTGCTCTGAAAAGAATGAGACAATAGGAACAATGTTCTAACACCTGTCTAGTTATGCAGTGATATATTTTTATCCATCCATCCTTTTTCTAACTGCTATATCCAATACAGTATCGGGAGGAGCCGGAACCTATCCCAGATATGATATATTTTTGTTATTATTAGACACAAAATGAGTGAGTTTCAATGGAAGGATTATAAAGTTCTTTCATATTCCAGTAATGATAGTTTTTTCTTTGTACACCATGGCATAGCTTCTGATCCAGTGTGTGCGGCATAAGGCTCAATAACTGAGACCAAGACACAGGAACATGTCACACTGCATCGTTAGTAATATTGTTTTGCTGTTTTTTTTAGGAAAAGGATGTAAAACCCTCTTCGGTCCATGGTAAAACTTCATGTATTAGAGGAGTTTTTCTTCCCCTGCATCTCAATGCAAAAAAATAAAGAAAACAAATTATACGAAAAATGTTCTAGTCTGATAAACAGGTATGCAGCACACTTAGTAGAGGTTACATTAGATAGCTAGGGCACGCCTGGCTTGGAGCTAGGCCTGAAATCATGAAATAATTGCATGGAGTGGTGGTTGCTTAAATGCTCTGAAAGGTGGGTTTCCTTAGAAAGGCAATTGAGTTTGAACAATATTTCTCATGCCTTTTTCTCCACTCAAAATGTGAGTCATTTACCATCATTTCAACTGCATGTTACTACAACAGACTAACTATGGTAAGGGTTTACCCGTGGTAAATCATGGGATTGTTGCAGTTTAGTGTTCCAATTCAAAATAAAAAAAGACAGTAAGAAACACCCCAAGGAAGCATGTTGAAAGCAAGGCAAGTGACTCCAAAATGAAGAAAAATAATGTTGTAAAACCATTATGCAAAATCATGTTATTAAACAGGACTGGGAAACAGTTTTAAAAAAGGGTTTTTCAAAATCTCAGAAACATTTGCCTAAGTACAGCAGCTGACCACATTAACCCCAAACCATTCCAGGAATTCAGTGAAACATTTTGGTCTCTATTTTTATGTTTATTGTAAGCAATTTGGCTCAACGTAATTTCACTCCAGATATTTACAGCCTCTCTTTTTGTAAAAAAAAGCCTTCTGGACTTTCAAGACCTCTGTATTTCCAGTCTAAGGCAGCATACTGCAGGTCATCGTGTATTGCTTTCCTAAAGACAGACTCTGAAAAATAATCTTTAAACAACTCAGATGGTGAAGATTTCCCTTGAGACAAGTCATTTATCTTTACCAAGAGAGCCTCCGGACAAGAGCTATAACATGCATTCAGTTAGAGCTAAAATACGGCAAAATACAGCCAAGTCACCAGGAGACCAAACATTAGATACAGTACATGAGCCTTAGCTTCCACACGCTGAGTACCTTTATAAAAACTGATGTTGTATACCAATGGAACTTTTTTTAAGCACAACAACATTGCATAAAGTATCACTAGGCATGATTCAAATCATGTCAAGGTAAAATGTAAGTGCATGATATAAACAAGTTAATAGAATTTATCTTAATTCATTTCAAATAAACCCATTTTGTGCATCTATCTGACATGCTCATAAAACATTTATGTGTGCTTTGAGTGTACACCTGTTTTTTTTTTCATCCTAAGAGGAAAACAACACTTTGAACTTGTCAGGCATCACAAAACTCATTTAAGATTCCTAGAAGTAATTTCACAGTACAGTATACAGTATGTTTCTTTTTGTGTATGTAGTACTGACAGTCTGCTTTTCCTTTTACAAATACAAGGTGCTGTAAATTTAATGTGGCAGAAAATAAGTTTTACTCTGCAATATAAAGAGCCTCTCTGTGTATGATTAAAAGAGAATATCTTTGTGAATCCATGGAGCTCACAGTTCTTTGTACAATCCTGTGATTTATCTCAGCCAAACTGGAACAGGTTTCCCCCCCCAATCCCATGCATGAATATGAGATAAAGAGTTGTTTGTGTGAGCTTGGTTTTGTGATTAGTGTTTTGTCACGACCATGTGCTAAACCCTCTCAGTTTAAGAGGGCTCCTGTGCTATAGAACTGAATATAGTTGTAGGGCTGACTGTTGTGTTGGATATAAGGACTTTCACCCAGGAAGCTCTCTCCCACCCTGACTATCCCACTGCAGGAATCCATCTTACCGTGACTGTCTTTATCCTTCCACCCCCCTTGGTGCACGTCCAACCAGAGCGGTTCATCAGCAGCCCGCAGATCTCGCCCTCTGAGCATGGCGCCATCTCGCACCACTGCTTATTCTTCACTATCCGTGCTGCAGACAGGGGGCAGAGAGGGCACCAGTTAGAGGCCGGAACCTTGTGCTGACAATCCCTTGCCATAAACCCACTGAGCACCTCTGCAGCTTAATATTGGCTGCTGTTGATTTCTTCACAGCCAACATAATTTACAGAAAACAAAATCCATACAGTACATTAGCCAAAAACTGTGACATGGCAATGGAATGGTTCACAGAAAACCCACTCGACCGTTGATTGTGTCTCGCCATGTAGCCAAGACGTGCTTGTTACACTAAGTGCAGAGGAAGGCTCCTGTCATCATAGACCATAGAGCAAAGTCTACATTAGCAGAGTGGAACAAGCACTGTGTGGTCCCAGACTTCTTCCTTACTTTCGCTGGGGAAATACACTTAATTGCATTGCATTTCTCAGCCATATGGCAAATTAAAACTCAACACACTATAATGTTATTGTTTCAGTAAACACAGTACCTGAAGTAACGAGTGTTACGGTGATGAACATTTTGTAAAATATGCAGGGGAATGTAAAGAACATGCAGTGTACAGATACAAGCAGATGTCTTGCACAAGACCATCTGCCTTGCGATGTGCTCCAACTCTGTGAACTGCTAATCTAGCCTGTCAGGCTCTGTATTTTACCTCTTAAATCCACAAACATAATGGCTAACGCTTCTTACTAATTTAATGTACTGTAAAAGGTGTTTAACTGTGTTCCTCCAATGGTTCGGATCAGGTGCATCTGCATTTTTTCGCTTTCAGACTGGACCGCTTTTTTGTGTTCCAATATCACAATATCATGGAAGGATTTAATCAACCGACAAAATTATTACAGAATGGAAGGGTCAAACAGCAACGTACTGTGCATAACATTCTTACAAAGAACTCTTTTCAGTCACATGTTTTTAAGAGCAAGAAGATATCACAGTATGTGTGATGGAAATAAGAATGATATTGTATATGTATAATGTTTTTGTAATGTGCCTTGTTAAAAAAATCAAACAGAAACTGCAGGCCGTAAAGTGCCAGTATGCATTGTCTTCAAACCACCACATAATCAAATACATAACCACCAGCTTTAAATAGGCTGAACGCTAGACTTTAGCTCAGGCGAATTAGATTTTTCATTAACATCTCCATTTTCGGCTTCACTCTAGCCTAACTCTTGAATATAAGTCATCAGGGCCGCTGACAGGAACACGGAATTCATCAGCCGGCGAGCGATTATGGCCGACTCCGGTAATAAGTTCATGCCGATAAACTGAAGTATTTTCTCTCACTACCCTGGGCCTTGCGCCTCCCAGCTTAATGATGCAGAGCTGTGGCGGCAACAGCTGGTGCATATGAGGCAAGGCCGAACAGAGAGGGGGAGGAGAACAGAGCAGCAGAAAAGATGAAGAGCCATTATAAAAACCGGGTGGGGGGGAAAAAAGATGCTGTCGATACTTATCGATGTTTTCTGCAGTCATATCACGGTAAAGGCGAAGTGAAGCGTCATGACTGAGACTGTTGAAACCCAAGATCAAATGCTTGATAAATAATAACAATCAAATTTTATTTATGCTCGCTGAGCTCGGAGATGTAAGGTAAGCCCTCATAGAAACCGCGCAAAGCAGGTCCGTCCAAACTATCTTTCCACCTTTCCCTTTTCATCCACCCCAGGGCTGCTTCTAAAAACGACATTCTGACGCCTGGCTTTGATCTCGCACCTGATCAGCTCTTCAAAGTGAATCTGAAAACTCAAATTAATTTTCTTCTGCCCTTTTTCTTTATTTCAGCATATAGAACAATCACGCTAAAACTGAAAGAACCTCCTTTGTAGTGGTCTCCTGGTAAATTGAGGAAAGACGGGGAGGTCTCAGTGTCAGCAAGTGATAAACTTTCACGAATTTTACAAAGCAATAATATTCAGAAGAGCTACCCTGTTCAGACACAAAACACATCCATAGCCTCCTTTACTTTTAAAGAACAGTACATGCCACCTGTTTTTCAAGGTTTAGAAAATGCTGTTCCAGGTAAACGACTGGTGTGATTATTTGTAAGTGCGTTTAAAAAAAACCGTTGCTCCTTTTACCTAAAGAACTGTGGGAGTCTGGAACCAGCTACACAGTCATGTTGCTGAAGCCAATACTTTCTTTCAAGAAATGGTTGGATGAGATCTGCAGATCAATTAACTGCTAACTAACAAATGAGAAGGTTGGTCGAATTGGTCTCCTGTCGTTTGTAACCTTTCTTGTGTTCTTAAAATATATTAAATATCCAGTGGGTTATTTCTTGAAGCCAAGGAGAGGTCTGTATCCCACGGTATAAAATAAGATTCCTTTTTGATTTCCTTTAAATACAGTATCCCCATGTGTACAATTAACAGTAGACCAGAAACCACATTTGTTTTCAAGAAAAAAAATCAATGTTCATGTCCATTATAAGAGATTGCATTTTTCTACAAGTGTCTTGGGAACATACAAAAATGCAAGAGAACACCACCACAATCCCAACTTAAATATTCCCTTTGAAGGAAGACGAAGAAGTGATGTGTTGGCTAGCACTGCTGCCTCACAGCTCCTGGGTCCTGATTTTGGCCAGGGTGCCTTGTGTGTGGAGTTTGCATGTTCTCCCCAGCTTCATACAGGGGCTTCTCTGAGTGGCTGTTTTCTCCCACAGACTGGACTCTCAGTCCTGCATTGCAATCTGTGCTTACAGGATAGGCTCCAGGTACGCAGTGTCTGTCACCAGGAAGAACAGGTGTCTCATAATGCAAGGAGGGGCTGACTGAAGGAAGACAAATGCTCACCTTATAACAACTGCTAAAGAAGGCTATTCCATATTGGTTTAGAAACTGGAAAATTACTTTTTCTACCATTTGATTTTTCCTATACAAAGCTTGCAGGTTCAACTGTCTCCATGGGGTCAGGAGTTTTTTTTCTTCTGGCAGGTTTATACAAAGATCCCTGCCATATTGAAATGAGCAGCCTTAGCCAACGAGAAAAATTGGTGTGTCACATCAGGCAGAAATCAGGAAGACTGCAACCATAACAGGTGCCTGTCAGCTAGATCTTGGTACACACTGATGGGATAGGAAAACAAAAAATAACTGCATTATATAATGGGGGAGTTGATTTTCATGTAACAGGGCTCTGTACAGAATATACAGAGTTTTAATAAAGTTAAGGGCCTATTCGAATATATAATGCTGCAGAATGAGAACTGCTCAATGGAGCAAAAAGATTTAGTAAAGATACTCATGAGACCATAACAGAAGTGTTTCCAAGGACAATGATAGCACAAACAGGGGGTGCTACATACAGTACACTCACTCATGTGTCCATGTTGGATTACATGGACACCCATGATGGTGGTCCTCTTTGCGAGGTCATTGTCTTCTCCAGGATCCCCATTTTTTGTGTGAAGACCATTTTTAATCACACCAAGGCCCACAGTTTGTGTGGCTGAGGTAGTTAACTACACTTGCCCTTTTCTTTCAGTTTATGCCATTCATTAAACCGCTGCCCAAGCAGTGCCAGTGCCACTTCATCTCTGTCAGACTCCTTTAGAAGAAAGACAGACAGTCCCACAGGTGATCAGGTGTGCTAGGAACAGGCTAGAAAGGTTCAGCCACCTGCTGCACACCCCTCTGAAGGCACTGTGGTGCCTGATCTGTTTACATGTGCTCTCACTGCTCCTTCCAGGTGCCTATTCTGAGAATTTCACATCTGGGACAAACTGGACACACCTGGGCAATCACCCCACCCCCTGACCTCCTCCACTGGAGTCTGAGAGACCAGCACAGGCACGGCTCGGTCACTATTGGCTTGACCTCACTTGGAGTCCTCTGCCAACTGTCCACGCCCTTCAGCGATGTAGAATTTGATTTTCCATTGCAGAGAGAAGCAGACACATACATTAACACTTAAAAAAAAGAAAGATTTCCTGAATGAATTGTGATAAACCAAAGCAAAGAACGTCAATGAAAATAGACCATTTCTGTGTTAAACGCTGCTGTCCTAAAACCTCACTTAATGCTGCAAGCTGTTTATAAATATTTCTTCCTTTATTTATTGTTGAGGCAGCGATGAAGTCAAATATGGATCATTTCCCGTTTCTAAATGTTTATTTCATCTCAATCACAAGGAACCGTGCAGGGGGAAGCATACAGATGCTGTGTGGTACTCGGTAGCCCTTCAGAAAGAGAACGCTGTCTTTGGGTGCGTGAGTATTGGCCTCCAGGAAGACGACAGAATGGAATGCAGCACATACAGTAACCAACACAGCAGGTACAGCAGCAGAGAACCGGGCAAAACAAATAGAAAAGGATATTCAACATTAACAACGAAATCACAGGAACACTCACAGCTGGTGCTGTATATACTACTCCTGTATGGCGAAGTCTAACACAGCTGGGTAAATTGTTTAATCTGCATCGCAGATTTAACTGCAGCCTGTCTTGCTTCTCTCCTTTATGTCACTCAGACTTCCAAGCTACTGGATCTAAGGCCGTCTCCCTTTCTTCAGCCTGCTAGGCTTCATTATAGTGCAATCATTAGCGTTGACAGAGTGAGTGACAAGTTTGGGAAGAGACACCAACGACAGGCAGGATAACCAGCAAGTTTCCTCCTTTTACATACTGCGGTGCCCATGCATGCTAATGACGTTCAATGTCACAGCAGTGTGCAAGCAGAAAACGCACCGCAGCTATATGCTCTATCAGCTGATGTATGACTTACGGTCAGTTACGGTCTTTCTTGTAGTAATTATGTTACAGCTCAGTCTCTCATAGTGGTAAGAACCGCTGCCTCATACCTCTGTATTCCTGGGTTAAATTATGGGCTAGTGTGCATTCTATATGGAATTTGCATGTTCTCTTTGTGTGAGAATGCAGTGACTCCAGACAAGTATTTCCATCTTGTCTGGAATCACTGCCCCCTGGAATTCACCTATTGGTTTTAAATGGGTGCCTCCCACCTTCCACAAACTTACTGAACAGGTTAATTGGTCTCTCTAAATTGTCACTCTAAAATGTGTGAGCCTTGCAATGGACTGGCATCCTGCTCAGCGTGGTGCTACCTTGCACCCTGTGCTTCTGGGATAGGCTCTACAGTAAGGGGCCTTTCTGATCACAGATGGATGAATGGAACAACTGCAGTCAGGGAGCTGGTTTACACACTTTTTTTGAACTGGAGATCTACACACAAAACAGAGGACTTTTAAAACGATTTCAGGATGGGAGTATTTTTAGCAGCTTTTATAAAGAGACCCACTTTTCTCTGCCTCTGAGCACAGAAGTTCAGTTTTAATGAACTCCCACTATTAATGGACCGAGAGCAGCAGGAGAAAGCCAATAAAATAATTCCCCACAGATGTAATTACAGACTCTCCTGTTAATTAGCTTGCAAGATTTTTTTTTAGCTTCATGCCCAGCAGGGCTTAAATGCTCTCTGATTCCCACTGGCCTGTTGAGCCGGGTTCATAACCTTCTACGTCTGCCAATCAAAATGTATTATTGTACTGGGGCTCTGCTGTGCAGGGTGCAGGTCATACTCTCTTACAGTGGATCACACTGAAAAAGAACGAAAGGCATTCAACAGACACTTAACACTATTTAATCACCAGTGAGGGTGTATTATATTATTCATTTAAACAAAGGGTCTTGTTATTGCAACAAAAATGTGCTCCTCATCAGCACAGGTCATTTTGTAACAGGACACACACATGCTTGGTTGCTTAATGAGACAACGCAGTTTGTTCGACACTGACATAAAAAAAATAAGATGGTCGCTTATTTTTAGCAAGCTGAGGGGTTCAGTGACAAGGTCAATGGATTATTAGCAAGAGGTTCCCAGTTCAGGTCTAAGCTCTGCCACTGACTCATAGTGTGCCACTCCAAGAGTATTGAAGAAATGCTTTATCCTTCTGATGAGGGTGTGAACTAATGTCCTGCACTGTGTAACGCTGTCACATCAATTGTTGGTGCATACAGCAGAGTACACCTTAGTCCTAGGACTCTGAGCACCAGAACTAGGGATTCAGAATCCTTTTGATGCTTTTAAATTTTAATCAGCCATATAACTAAGAAAATGTTTAAATTGATTAAACTGAGGCTTAACTGAACCAATAAATCCCCTCCCCATTACCTTTACAACGTGTCGACAATTTAAATCCATACTGAACATCTGCTGGATTCTGGGCCTAAGGATCAGAAGTCTTCCCAAGTCTCTGTAAACACACTAACTTCAGATACAGGCACTGGCTAAAACCATATTACTTATTATAATCACTTGCCATCATTCAAGCAGTGATTGCAGGATAACAGCCACAGCACTGAAGCTGCCATTCTCAAAGTGCACAGGGGTGAGCCGCTAGGTCTTATTGCCTATCATTTTTGTGCTTTGTATTTTGTCAAATTTTTGGTTGTATTTTGTCGTGGCCACTCACTCGAATATGAAAAGGGCAAGGTATTCCCTAATTGTGTGCATGGCTTTGTTCTTTCTTTTTAGTAAAAAAAAATAAGGGATAGGTACCGTCTACACACGCCGGTCTGGCCCGAGTGGTGCCCGCAATCTGCCCCCTCCGGCAGGCACAGCGCGCAGTCTGCCGGGCAATGGTCCTTCGCGGCTGGCTGCTGTCCCGGTTCAGCATCACGATCTCACACGTCCCCACTGCCAGCTGGCCTACACAGGAGAAGGAGAGAGGAGAGGCCAGAGTGAGCCATGTAGCATTGAAAGTCAGTAATCCATAACTGAAACCCGGTGTCAAACGGACTTCTGTTTGCTCAAGTTCTGCATCCTCTAGTCAGCTGCACGTGCATCTTATAGACCTCAATGACATCCTCAGTTGCACCTGATTAATCACCAGACGCAGTAATGCAAGCTCCACACTTCTGCTCTCTGTGCACACACAATCACTTCTGCTGTTGGTCTCTCACCTACTCAAGAAATGATCAAGTTATGGTATATTAGAGATGACACAAAGGGGGAATTGTTTTGATTTAAAATAACAACGGTTGTGAAATTCCTGATGAATGTGGAAGAAGTTTGTGTTACAGCATGGCGAAAGGTTTAATCATTTATCAAATGCGAACATTTAGCTTATTTCTTGTTTAAAAACTCTTTATTGTTTTCCACTCGCAGTGTCAATAAAGAGGGACACATTCCTGCACAGGTGAAACCATCATAAGGGGAAACTTGATTCCATCATAAAAAACACCCTCATCCAGGGAGTCTTATAGGGCAACTTAAGACTGGTAGCACTTGTAAGTTACTGATTAATCATCCAAGAAATCTGAAAACTGTGGTCCTTTACAGTGAAGAGTATTCAGATTTTAGTTTCAGATGACCTCTAAATTACTTAACTTAGCAAATCTCTTGTTAAATTGATTACGTCCAGATATTTTGAAATCTTTAGAAATTGATGGGTTTCCTACCTGTACAACCTGCTAAATGGGAGTACTCTGGGACTAGGGTTGGAGACCCTTGGATTATGGTATGTTGTGTTAGCACATTTCACAGCAATAATTAGTTTTTTTGTGCTACTGCTTCATTTCAAGTGAAAAACACAAAAAAAACTTTCTTGACATAACAGCTAATTACATGAAGAGTACTTTGCAAATCCCAGTGCAGTTCCATTATATATTCCACCAATTAAATGTTGTGAAGGATTCTTTTTATAACATTCTTCTCCTTTTCAGTCCTTGTTATCCCACTGTTTTCATTGCAGCTGAGCTCTCATTGACTTCACTGAACCCTTAATTGAGCTCTTACCTTAATTAATTAGACCATTTCAATTGTGTGCAGCACTCACACCACTGAAGAGTTCTAATTTGGCTACAAAGTCTTGCAAGTAACCCTTGCAAGAAATCAGTAACTTCTTAAGAAGCTGAAAACAATACAATTAAGCTAGTTATTACTTCAATTAGGGGTTTAATTAAATCACAGTGAGCTCTGCTTCAATGAAAAGCTGTAAAAGGGGTAGGACTGTGCAGTCCTAGTGTTGAAAGATACACTAGGAAAGTAAAGTTTTGTGGAAGGAAAATTCTGTGATTCCCACACCAGCATTCGCCTGGCTATACAGTACAGTGCAGGAACCAAAAGGAATTTCTCTCCTACAGGTTTATGCTGACCTAATTCTCCAGTGTCCTCACATTTTCAGCTGACTCTCATTATACTTACTAGCTAGAAATGTTTTCTCCATATCATTTTTCCCCTAGCTGTGTAATCTAATGTGACAACTTTGTAAAACCCCTTTCCTCTCCGAAAAAAAACACCAGACACCGCAGGCAGCTCCTGGAAAGCTGTACTCAGTCTTTGATAAAAAAATGTATTATGCAGTGTAGGAGAGGCCAAATCCCTGGTGCCCACACGTACCTGGGCTGACAATATTTTTCTTTGAACCTGACTAAATGCATGATTACAATGAGGCTCGGGTAGTGAGGGCAGGGCCCATGGGTTCTGAAAAGATTACAGGATGTCATTGACCCCAACAAGGACTGCATATACAGCACTGGAACATGAACAATGTTAATGTTTGAGCATTCTGAAAAATAAAACAAAGCTTTCTCAATAATATCAGTAATGTCAATGATACAAAGGTAAAAACAATACTAATGAACAAGGGTTTACAGTAATGTATACTTCCTCGTAGGAATGAGAAGCTACTTCAGAAGATTATCAATGAACATGCTCTCTCATGGGGAGCACTAAACTCTTTTTCTGACTGTTCAAGCTGAGCTTTGACTACATTAAGGTAGCATCCAATTAATTACCAATTAAATCTCCCCGTGAAGCCTGTAGCATCATGGCTTTCTAGGACTGCTGGCCCTGCTCTCAGGAAATGCTCAGAGTGAGCTTCCAGCCTCTGCTGCTCTCTGTCAGCTCATACTGCGGCTCTGAGGCAAACTGAGGCTCCTCCAGCGGAGAGCGCAGCTCAGAATACTGTCAGCCACAGTGAAAGAAAAACCATCCTGTCGGTCAGGAGAAAACACTTCTAATGCAGAAAAGCAGTGTAGTCGCCTAGAAGCAATTAGGAGCCGGTGGAAATTTTAATATGCACATTTAATGAATTGTAAATACTAAAGGTCATGGGAAAGGCAAAAGTTTACCCTGTCTAGCTGTTCTCCCCTCATGAAATGTCACAGATGGATTTTATTGTAAAACAAGGAGAGAGACTGACAACCCTGGCAAGAAAGAAACCGAGGGCCACTTCTACCACAAGTGGTAGTGCTGGCTCCCTACACACTGCAGCTGTGATTTACTGCTTTCGAAGCAATCACACCTTCTCCACATAAACGGGACTGGTGCTAGGCACAGAGCTAATTAAATCACTGAGGATATTTAAGCAGCAACCGAAGGAAAGTGTGCATTCTCTCTCACTCATTCTCTCTCAACGAAAAAAAAAACAGTAAAAGGATACAAATTGATTATTCTTTTTTTCTTGCAGGTTCCAGAAGCATCTCATCTCACATCCAGTGAGAGGCCTTGACTGGTTCCACAAAACAAAACTGTGAATGCTCTGAAACAGAAATCCCTGCTGGTTGGGTTTAATTAGCGCCAATGGCCTGGGCGGGCTGTGGAGCATCGTCGTGTTTTGGTTTTGAAGCTCACAGCCTGTGAACAGAGGTGCCTCTCCCCTCCCCTCACCTCAGCACAGTTTTACACCACTGAGCTGAGCTGACGCCCACAAACTCCCCCACTGCATGAACAGCAAGAACAGTTTCTTCAGATGTTTAACATCTTCTGTACAATCCTAGTCTAAATCTTTCTACAGGTAGTTTAGAGAAAGGTTTACCTATGGTTCTGATGTGCCTTGACTATGAGAATAAATAAAAAGACGTTGTATTTCTAAAACACAAAACACAAAGACAAACAAAAACATACATGGATAAAATACAAAGCCTCAGAAGATTAAATTAATTAGTTACATATTTTAAAAAGGTATCTTTGAAAAATACCCTGAAATAACAAATGCACACAGTCCTAAGGTCTTTAATTGTTCTGGGAAGCATATACTGTAGTTGGAATGTACAGTATGGTTGGCATTATAAAACTGCCACTCTTGCAGTGAAGGCTCGTTTTACATAGTTTAAAACACATGTCATCACTGGATCTTACGTGGTGAGCAGGAATGTGCTCATGCAGTAAATACTTCAGCTAATCAAGGCCTTAAGCCTATATTTTTATAATGATCCTTATATTTCACTGTGAAGTGGTGTAATCTTCTGTTCAGGACTGGACATGTTTTGAAGATTGAAGCTACTGGTTTCTTCACAAACTGGAGCTGATTTAAAACTTTACCAGAAACTCTTGCTGGTTAATGCATTGCAATGATTTAGATGTGAGGAAATATATATATATACGTGAACTCCCGATGCAGACAAAGCGGATCTTTGCCAGTCAGTATTTCATAAGTGAAAATAAAACATTGTAACTTTTCCAATACAAGCTTAAAATTGCAACAGAGCAACCAAAATGACACCAAGAATTCTCATTTCCCACAAAGCACAATTATTGCCATCATAAATCCCTGCTTTTAAATTGTTTATCTATATTTATATTTTAATGCAAGTATTGATGTCATTGAAAGATCTATTTTTACAGAAAATGTCTTTATTCCGTTTATTGGGACTTCTAAATGGATACATACCATACACACTACTAAATACATTAACATTCTTCTCAAAAGTCCTGAGTCCTGACATTTTAAAATGAGCAGCCTGGACACAGACATTTTTTTTAAGTAACAAAACAAACGTTACTTCAAAAATACCGTATGCAGTATGTGGTTATATAGGATGAAGAACAAATGAAGCAGGTGTTGCATTCTGAGCCTGATTCACATGCTTATGTAAAACAGAATACAGGCTTTAAAGTTCTGTATGCAGATATGGAAAATTCTATATTGTCTGTAAGGATGCTTATGGGATCTGAGCATGTAAGAGCTTTGCACAGTTTGATCTGTTCTGATTTAAATTCAGCAACACCCCTCCATTGTGGTGTTTTCATAGTGTCAATGGCTGCTTAAATAAACCCATTTCAAAAAGCTCTCTAAGTCCTGCTAATTGAGCTCTGCAGCCAAGCCTGAGTGATGGGTGAAAGAAAATTGTAGCTCATTAAACTAGACTTCACGCCACAGATATAAAGAATGAAATCTACCTAAATACATAATAGGTCAGTCCAGCTTATTACAACAACTAAAAGGTAGGCATAAAATCCTTCTTATTTGCAAAGGTACTTATTAAGAAATCTCAAAATGACTGCAACAACTTCAACAAACACTTTAAATACTATGTACTGCAGAGACAGGTAAAGTCTTACAAAGATGAGAGGGCTCAGACTGATACCCAGAGCAAATGAAGAAGAAAAATGGGGAAATCTACATTTTTTTTTTACAAAACATTCCCTTTTCCAAACAGTGCTGGCTGAAATCCTGGTTATATCATTAGTTGAATAGGTTTCCCCAAGTTGTGCAAAACAAACGTCTCATTGGGAAACATGGGTTTGTGATAGCCAGGTAATGTGTGCACGATGACTTCATCACTGCTGTGCCATGACAAGAGATGAAATGTGGATTGATTGAGAAGTGGTGATGAATTATTGAGTGTGTGGGGTTGGGGGTTGAAAACAATTGCTTCTTCCAAAAAGGTCAAAACAAAACAGAAAAGATACAATTTTCTGTTTTTGATGACTTACAAATATATGGATTACCCTGCGTAGTGACAGTACAAAAACTTCAAATGATTTCTGATTTCCCATAAGTTTATATCTCTGCCTTCAATGGCACAAACGTAAAAATGATACACAAAGATTAGACAGTCTCACCAACAATTCTCTCAGCAACATGGAATGACTCCAACTTTCTGCTTTTATTGACAAATCAAAATATATGATCAAAATATGTTATATAAATATATCCAAATGTTGGGGATATTTAATGAGCTGTTTGTAAAATTACATTTCTTCCATGCTTTGTATAAAACTAGCAACATTCTGGTTGGAAGGAGAAACAGCAAACTTCAGTGTCTGCACCAAACCACAATTCGTTCTTAATTAAATCTGGCACAACAATTGCTTTTCTACAAAACTTCAAGGGGACACTTTGAATCAAGGGGTGCTACAGAATCTTCCTTCTTCCTAGCAAGGATCTTCTTAACAAAGTATTTGACTGTAAAGGCTGATAAGGTGGCACTCCTCTCTCCAGCTGACACAGTTAGATGGGCACTGAATTGGTTGGCTTTTATTAAATGGAACTTCTAAAACACTGGTTATTATTAAGCGAGAAAGCCATTTTTATTTAATTAGCGTCCCCAACTGGTCCCGATTCAGCTGCACTAACTGAATTAATGAACATTCTTTGACAAGCTTTGGTCAAAAGCTGCTAACACAGCAATTAATCAACCACAGCAGTTCCACATAAATGACCACTTTTTTGCATCTCATACTGAGACCAAAAGGAAGTGTATTTTAATATAAAACCTTCTGTCATTATTAAAAATGGTTGAGTGTTCCCCCACTGATGCCTCTGTTTATTAATATGTGAAAAAATATAAGCTGTACGGATGCAAAGGCTTTCAAATAAATTGTTACTGGTCATGGTGAATTCATATTTTCCTGACAGATAATTTAAATAGCATTTGATTAATTCATATTTTCCTGATATTTTAAATGGCACTTGATTACAAAATCCTTAAAATAATTCCCTGCCAAAATCAGAACCTTCAAAGCACAAACTAAGGTAAAATGCATTACAAATTTTACATGTACTCAGCCCTGCCTTTTTTAAAGTGAAGAGCACCGGGAATTGCAATGTGACAGAACACAGCAAAAAGTGGCACATATGCAGTACATACACAGCAGCATCACAAAGCAAGACTCACACAGGCCCTCTTGTGCCTTCTAGACAATCATACAGAAGGAGGATGTACATACCAAGGGTACAGTACTGTTGGTAAAGCAGGGCAATAAGAATTCTGCCTGTTCTCTACATCAAGGATATATGGTCCTGCACAGCCCAATTGCTGTAGGTCACAATTAAATGACCAATTTCTAGAGACATGGAACAATTCCACTGTGATCAATTAGACAATTGATTTGTTAAATTGTGTAATGCAAAGATTTTTAGGACTAAACTTGGTGTACTCTTCAGTGCTCAAGGACCAGAATTAACCCATAACTGCACAGATCACCTGTTTGATTCATCAATAATCTATCGGTGCTACCAATCTTTAAAAAACAGCTGGATTGGGGCCCTTCAGGACCACTGTTGAAGACGCATGCTGTACAGTACATCATGCAAACTGGATTTGTCATCAGACCAGAGGTTTCAGCTAGGAGCATCTTTCTCAGTGATTTCTCACATGTATGGGACAGCCATCCACTAAATCAGTAACCAATTATTAGATGCTAAACATTCTTATAAAGCGGAGGTATTTATTGAGGTGCTGCACAGTCCTCCCTCATATAAGGGAGACCTTCCAATCTCTTCTATCACCATCATTTCAAGACTCATACACTTCAGACAGATGGAAAGGGACTTTGGTCACATAATCTGTCTTCCCTCACGGGTGCCTTCTGACAGATCCCTGAGGACAGCTGCCTCAGAACAGCTTTCCTGAAATTCTAATTGCACAAAGGCCTACCCGTCAGTCCTACTCTTGACATTCCAATAACCACACTCTGAAACATTTCTCAGAACATCAGTACCATTGCCAAAACAGCCCTCACTTTGCCTCATCTCTCTGTCACCTCCAGATAAGGTGCGGGTCTCTCCTTCAGTCAAAACTGTCAGGAAACACCTGACATGGGGTAAATCTATAATGGGTGTCCAATGGTTGGCTCCACTACTATAAATCAAAGGTCTGTGCTGGGGCACAGTGTAGGTTCACTGGTGTAAACCCATGTCAGTAATATCAGCTGTGGTCCTGTCTAGTGTCCTCTCAGGCCCTTTGAAACACCCATTAGAAGTAGAATGTCCCAGCCAATCCTCTATAAAAGTTTTTGGATATACTGCTTAATGCTGTGTGAGAGCCTTAGTCTAAATCAGGAGCTATTATATTAATTTTACAATCTTTAACAATTTACTCTGATTCACATCTGGTGTTTCTACTCTTATAAAAACCTGGTTGGTAACACAGTTTCAAAGAAATCAAGCTTGTCATGTACAGAAGCAATCTTTAGTTTACAATCATCAGAATCTTAAACAGATATAAGACTTTAAAATAAATGCCACAGAACCCATTGAAACATTGGTAACAAGCCTGGTATTCTGACTAAATACTGCTCCGGGTCTTGTTTATTGTAGCCATCCCAAAACAATTACCCTCCAAATTCAATGATGAAATAAAATTTTCACTTTGTATTTATATGATGACTGAAGGATTGAAGTGGGTCCCTTCCTATAATGTACTGTATGTGAAGCACTCTAGGATCCCTTGTGATGGAAAGTGGTATGTATGCATATGCAAATAATTATTAATTGCTTATTATAGAAATGTTCTAACTACATTCATGGAGGAGAGATTGCACTGCATAATTTTATAACAGGCTGTTAAGTAGAGGTATTACAGAAACATTTCAAAATGTTCTGAATTCTCGTCTGCCTTGGTTAAACTGCTTGTACCAGACTGATAGACACACAGATCGTACTGTACGTATATATAATGAGAATCATCACAGGAACAAAACAACATCCATGGCCACCTGTCTTAGTCTGCAACCTGCTACCAACAGTATTTCCTGCTGCCTAAAGGCAGGCAATAAAGTCAATAAGCATGTGACAGAAATATAGAAAATGCCACAACTAGCAGTTTCAGATATTCCTCAGAAATCTTCAGATACTGTGTAGCAGGAGTGCCATTTGCACTACTGTACTGTATATCTCCCACTCTGCAACCTGATGACATCATCACAAGCGTATTATGGCAGATGGAGTGGGAGATGACCTTTGCCCCCATACAGAGCTCCCATCATCACTAGGCTGGATGAGCATGCCTGCCCAGCCCTGAGCTTCTGCTATTCCTTGGGAGGCAGGACAGGAGGCTCAGGTGCAGTGTAATTTGTTGTGCAGCAACTGACCACAGCTGTGGATTCTAGGACAGCTCGCTGTTCAGCTCTGCAGGAACATGAAAGAAGTTATGGGGTCATGTCAGACTGAACACTGCTGGCCCAGGAAGCATTGAATGGAAAAGATACTTTGTGGCTTTAAGTCCTTAAGCTGTCTCCTGTGCCAGTATGTAATTATTAATCATTGTATCATCATACAGTATATAATAAATATACAGCACTGTATAGTATGTGTGTGGCATGTTGTAAAAACATTCTTTCTATCTGCCTCAGTCGTTGTGAATTTCTGGGAATTTCCTCATATTCATAACACTGGGTGATATATAAATATAGACAGACACGTGTCTTACAGGAGTGTCAGCAAAAGAACTTCCCGCATGAGTCAGATTATGCCATTAGCTCTGATCCCAAGCACTTCAGGTCCTGCAGGCAACTGGGAGGTTTGGGTTTTTTTTTTCCTTTTGCATTTGTTTAATCTTTTTTGTATAAAACGTTTGCATCTTCACTGTCTTAAAACAGACTTAGGGTCATGATCGGGCTATGGAAGCAATGATATTTCAAAGTTTAAAATTTGTCCGCCAGGCTTCCAAATGGCAGAAATGGCAAGGGCGTTGGGGTCTGTACTTCAAGAGCCTGCACTTGGGTCACTTTGCTAGATAACTGTAACACCAGGATTTACCAAATGGTAGCACATGGCTGACATGACAAGAACCTCCTCACTTTACATGACATCCATCACAAAAATCATAAAGAGCCAGGGAAAAGTAAAAGCCCTGAGTACATTCTTTTAAGAACAGTTACAAGTGATAGGTAGTTCATAATTAATAGATCCAAGGATCTCATCCAGCCTTTCTTGAAAGAAGCCAGGGTATTGGCTACAACAACACGACTGGGTAGCAAACAATTCTTTACATAAAGATGTGCCTTCTGCTTTCAGTTTTGAATCCAACAATAATTGGGTGATTTAAAAATAACTGTTAAATATACATTACAGATTTATTTGCCTAACGCCTTAATCCAAAGTGGCATTGCTCCCATTTATGGGCGCAGAACCCAGTAATGCTCCAGTACACATACAGTATACAGGAATAGTACATATTTCAATTTAAACTAAAGGACATAACTCAGAGGAAATGAACTCACCTCTCTTCCTCTTCCCCACACTGTACAGACTGCCCTTCACCGCAACTCAGAAAACTACTTTTCCTACACAGAGCCCTCCAGAAAGGATTTTTTTTTATTCTGCCCAACTCCCATTAACACACCCACCCATCATTAATCTTCAAAATCTTACATCTGCTGAGACTGTATTATGTTTAGATTTAGGCATTTATGTCACTACTAATTTCTGGCCATCAGTTATTCATAATACTGAATATTTTTGATAATGGCATGAGTAATTGTAATTTAAATGGAGAGATAAACGTCTGATGCCTTTCTCTCAGTACATGCCCCGATTATTTTTTAGCCTTCATGGGTGGTTGTGCCCCTTGTGATAAAAATCCCATCCACATGCTTAAAGGAGCACAACAGATGAACTGTTTCTTGTGATAAGGTTTGAGGAAAGCTGGGGAGGAGGGGTTGAGGAAGAAAAAGAAAATAAGACTTTTTAAAGTGCCCTTAGCTAAGACAGCAATTCAATCACGCAGGGTAGAGTTAATTGATATGACAGGAGTTCTCTGCCATCTAATTCCAGCAGGGCAATTGCCCTTATCTCCATTTCAAGTTACAAATCTAAATACGTGTGTGAAAAGTGTCTGAGACAAGGGTCGGAGACATTTGGTTTCAATCACAGCTGACATCTAAAGGCCAGAGTGCTCTTGTTCAGTGAAGTAAGCCCTGGGCTGCTCAAGCAAACTGTCTATGCCTATGAGCACTGGGCATATTTTAAATTCTCCACCACCTGTACACCTGCACGCAAAGTAACTTTAGTTACTCCTCTCTCTGGATTTGCGTTGTGTGTGGGAAGATTTCTTAAACAACACAACTCTGTGCCTGCTTGAGTGGGTGGGTGTTGTGCATTTGCAAAGGTGTGATCATGAACGTTTTTGTGCATTCGGCGTAAACATGTGTCTGGATAATTCAGCAACGTACACCTACATCCTGTATGTGCACCTGTGCGGAATCTGTTGGGACTCTGTGCCACCTAATGGAATTCAGCAACAAGCCTGCTGCAAGCCATGAAGTGAAAGAAGAGTATTTTTAATCTGCTTCTCAGGGGCTACACAGACACACTGCCCTTTTCAGGTCTGCTAACGTCTTTATACAAACAATTAGAAGCTATGGCAAAGCTTGCAATACATCCATTCTTTTGTGTTTTCATAACTTTGTTGTTAATAAGGTTGTCACTCATTATTGGAACACCCTGAGGCCTGATTAAAACAAAGCATTCACCCATCGGAAAGTCAGACATTTCTACCCCAGATGCTGTGGCTGTCCCCTTTAGTAAGCGCATCATGTGTGTTACGATCCCTGCCTCCCGGCAACGGAGGAGGCAGAAGTAGGCATAGCCCCTATCCATCAGTTCACCTATCAGTTTTCCCATTCACCACCACACCCCCGTCTCATCCTACTTAAACACCTGTCCTTCCCTACCTCGTTGCTCAGTATTGGTTTTCCCTTTCGAGCTTCCTGGTTGCGCTACTTCTACTCGGTGTTCGTCTTGGCTTTCGGTTTGCGGTTTTTCCCTCAGGACTTCGGCTTTTCGGATCTCGGCTTGGATTGGTTACTTTCGCTCTGTTTTGGATTACTGGCTACCCCTGGATTCTCGGATTGCTCTACGGACTACGACTTCGGATCTCGCTTCGGCTTCGGTACTCGTTCCCTTTCGGATTTCTGGCTTCCCCTGGACTCTCGGCTCGTTCCTATGATTATGGTTTGCTTTCGGATTACGACTTGGTTTTGTTCGCTCCTGCAAGTGGGTTCACTCACTGGTTCGGTCCCTCTTACCGAACCTATAACAATGTGGTGAAGGTGACCCCTGGGCCACAACAGGTAACCCAGAGACAGCACTTCACCGCTGTAGGTTTGTTATTCACAGACCCTTCTGGGTGCCTGTGATGTAAAGGTGGTCCCCTTGCAGGGCAGCCTTGCACAGTCCCACAGCCAGTCCATTCCTCAGAGGTTCCACTTGTACAGTCACTCCAGTTTTTCCTCTCCAATGATCCAAATCATCAATCTTCGGGAAAAATATCAGGACGGACAGAACGGGAGTATTCCCATTCCAGGCTCCAAAAAAACCTCATAAATAAATATTTCATTATCCTGCCCTGGAACACCCTGACATGCTTAACCTGGCTTTGCCATATCCATGTCAAGTCTCAAGAGGCACATCCGGGATTGGTGACTGGTAGACATAATGAAGATTTAATTGAACCCAGGCTGAGTTAAAGGTGACAACGTGGTTCGGATTCAAGGGAGACATAGCTTGAAAGTGCTTTCATTTTGTAAGCACAGCAAAGATACCAAATGCAAATGTGTCTGTTCTGTCAAAGAAGGCAGAATAGAAGTGCAGATTTAAAAGAGATCCAAATGGAAGTACACCAGATCTTTAATTATTATCTAAAAGCAATGCCATGGCAGAGAAGGAAAGATACAGTATACTGCTGGACACGCTCTGTTAAGCCTGTGACTGCCAGGATACAGCAGGTTCATGTGCCACAGTAAGCAGCTCTCTGTGGGCAGCATGACCAAGTTCGCAAATCAATTTAAACACCCTGCTGATAACACTGGCTCCTTCCATGAAAGCCAGCAAAAAATAAATAAATATCAAATAATGTCCATTTGTAGTTAGTGGCACTGATCAGTGGCTTTTAGGAGCAGGTAATAAATTTCTTTAATGGCACACTAACCATCATGTTCGGATACACTTAGCTACTCAGCATTCTGCAGCAGAATCGGCATGACCACCCGACCGTGAATTCCATTTGCATATCCCAATGTAATTTTGTTCAGGGCTAACCTGGAGGACGGTGGAGTGTGTTCCGGATTTGTCCTTGTTTTGGGGGTCAGCCAGCCACAAAGGCAAATGTTGCTGCAGTCTGCAAAAACACTGTGCTTGCAGAGCAGTGTGGACTTACAGCTCCAAGCACTAAGATGTAAGGCCTTAATCACCTTCTTTACCTCTTGCCATCTTGAAGAACAGTATCAACCTGGAGATGATATGCTGCATAGTTGTGTTTCCCCTAGCATTCAAAGTTTTCATAAAGAATTTGTTTTGAACCTCAGAAAAAAAAAACAGAAAGCCCTTCTAACTGGCATAATGATTCACTTCATTTCAAAAATCCAAGAAGGAAGTGCTCAACAAAGGATATTATGCAAAATAATTAACAGGGCTGTATAAGCCTTTTTTTGCAAGTTCTATTAAACAAATACAAGGTCCAACTTTTATACTGCATTCTGTGAGTTCAAAAGAAGAATAAAATTGAGTCTCAAAGCTCTAGGTTTTTGACATATACTGTAGGTTTGTAATATATGAGTTCCCACTAACCCTGTAAACTTAAAAACTACCCATTTCGCACACCTTTTCAGAGACCGTCCTTTTATTAATATATTAATAAATTGTTGGTGTTCTGTCATAGTTCTAGTGCCATCTGTATGTCAGATGTGCCCATTGTAATACAACAAATAGTGGTCAACATACTGATTAAAGGTAACAGACCCTATCTGCACTGTACTACACACAGTTAAAGACTGCAAGGCTGAAGGAACAGAGCCTTTTTAGTTTTAACAGATAAAACAACAGGGTGACTCAATACAGGAGTTAAGTGCATTGATAAAATCAACCCAAATGCCTTCTTCAGAATCAACACTTGAAAAGTGAACTAGAGTGGAAATCTTCTGGAAGTAAATGCAAAATCAAGATCAGGAAGACACTTCTTTACCCAAACGGTTGTGTGAGTATGGAACAGGCTGCCCTGCCATGCTGTTGAAGTGGATACTCTGGTTTCTTTCAAAACCTGGCTGAATGAGATCCTTGGATCAATTAGCTACGAGCTACCAAATGGGCTAGATGGGTCAATTGGTCTCTTCTCCTTTGTAACCATTCTTATATCCTTACATCAGCAAAAAGCATTTGAGTTATTTTTAACTTTATTGCTTGGCACTCTCATTGAGCTCATTACAATTAGCAGATATAAACAATGGTCTTTAATTGTGAAATACAGCCTCAATCTCATGCAACTGTCTGGATGATTCGGCTTGGCTCTGACAGCAGTGTGGTTGCTAGGGGCAGTCCCACAAGGATATGGAATGCCATCAGCTAGAACTGGGGTCATTGGATTAACCTCCTGGAGTATCTCTGTGGATATTACTGTCAGGCTATATTGCATTATAATAGTCAATATTATTGTCAAACTTTGGATGCTTAATGCTACGGTGCAAACAACAAACATCAATATATGTATTTTCACCCATGTGTTCCTTTAGATAGGTCTAATTGGAATACTGTGAAGATACAAAACAAAGCGTCTCAGAAGGTAGCAGTATGTTAACAGCAGACATAAATGGCAATATCAGAAAAATCAATTTCTTTTGTTTTAATTACTATAGGGCAGCTTGCCTCTTGAAAGAAAAATTCCTCTTCTGTATACAGTGATCTGAATTTTTGGTTTAACATTTATATATGACTAGCTTTTCAGTTTCAACTCGCTGAAAAATTATTTGGCAAGTATTTGTTTTTTTAATGAATTGCTACTTCGATAGACAGTTTTATAATGTAGTCCTGAAGCCGACGCAATTCTTTAGTGGTTCTGTAGTTCACTCCACACACAAGATGGAGAGCCAGTTTAATCAGCATTAATATAGTGTATTAAGTTAACATAGCTTCACTTAGCTGGCTAGAGTTTAACATGAATCCAAATAAGAACTTGCACAGTAAAAATGTAAAGACTGTTTACAAAGATTCAGACATTAGTTTGAATGATAGTCCAGAACTTGTGATTTGAAGTTTTCGAAAAAAGTAAACCAGAACTGCATCCAAATACTTTGGAATTGAAGTGGGATCTCATGTCAAAAGGATTAAAATGGGAAATGGAAAGAAAGTACAAACTAAAGAAGAATTTGACAACAAGGATATATCAATCCATTTCCTAAAGGTTTCTTCCAATATACGGTTGCGGGGGAGTCGGAGCCCATCCCAATAAGCAATGGACACAAGGCAGGGTACACCTTAGATGGGACACACGTGGATTGCATGACAGACACACTGACACAAACACAGACATGTAGGGCCAATCTTCCCAGAGGGAAATTAACCTACAGTACTAGTACAGTATGTCTTTGGACTATGAGAGGAAACGAAAACACACACAGGAAATTTTTCATTTTAGTGAACAATCACTAAGAATCTGAAATGACTGTGTTAATGAATTTGTGTGTGCTACAGTATATATTTTATGAGCTAGCCACCTATTCCAACATAAATGAAAACAGTGAAAATAAATAAATATATTTGATAAAACACAAAAATATTACCTCTTTCATTTTATTTTTTAAAGAGGGAGTTACAACAGCAGGGTTATGGACCTTCTGTAGAGCAGGACTACAACTGTTTGTAAAGGAATGAATGTGTGAATTGCCAAAAAGTAGAAACAAACATTTACAATATTCCCCCAACTTTTGTTTCATTTTATATCACTACACTATCATCTTGATATTAAGATAATTCCAAACCAATTCATAAATTATTTTTGGAAAATGTGGTAATGTATCCGATTTTAAGTATCCCATCAAGGCACTGCCCACAACCTCCTAGTCTCACCATATTTGTAACACTGCATAGCTCTGGCACCCAGGTAGGAAATCACATTTCTGTATGGCTGTGACTAGAAGGACAAGGTTTTATGTTCAGCCTCTCATCCTAAGGAGCTTCAATGAGTGCTGTGCTAAACCATCGCTGGTCATTTTCCCAGTCCTCACCCGCTTGCCCTTTCTTAAACTATCCACCACACTATTCTTTCAGACAGCTGACACAATTCTTTTTTTTTATTTTCGACAATATTTTCAAAACCAATGCAGTAAAAATAACATGACAAAAAATGCGTCATGAATACAGCCCAAGCAGGGAAATTGTTCTTTACAGCCCCACTCTATTGTTTCAGCAATTCCTTTTCCATTACGCCATCAGCATTGATTCCTGCTTTCCTACAGAATGCCATTTATTTTTAGCACGTAGGGAGTTGACTCACTTCGCCCAGTGCTTGCGTGTTTGGGTCATAAACCTGTCCCATCACCATCCATCATCTGTCCACACCGTGGTCGCTGCTCAGAGCCATGGGCGACGCTTGCTGACTTCCTTCTAAACGCTTGTTATGTTTAATGAAGACTGCGCGCTTTTCTCTCGCGAACGACTGGCATAATGGTTACAGCTTGCACCCATCCAATAATTTCTGTATCCTCATGTATTGTGTATTTGTTGCAATGGCAGATGTTTATACCTATTCGTTTGCTATAAACAAAGCAGCAGTGCTGTGTAGTGTAACGTAGCTCTTTCAGGATGCAGTTACTATACAGATTTTGTATCTGGTAATGATGGGAATATGGGGTTGGCTGGTAGCACAGTGGTTAGCTTTGCTGCCTCTCAGTGCTGGGGCCTTGGGTTCAATTCCCAGGGCCCTACCTGTTTGGAGTTTATATGTTCTCCATATGTTCACGTGGATTTCTTCCGGGTGCTCTGGTTTCTTCCACAGTCCATAGACATGGCAGCAGTTTAACTAGTTTCTATTAAAAATTGACCATGTGTGTGGTTGTGTATATGTGTGCCCTGCAATGGACTGACATCCCATTCAGGTTGTATCCCACCTTGCATCCAGTGCTTCCCAGGATAGGATCAGGGCCACTGTGTGGTTATTGAAAGTGATAATGGTTGTGATGATGGCTAATGGAAATTTTGTTTTTTTTTCCAAATGCCAGAAAAACACAATACATCTAAATAATGCATTTAACCTATTTGGGATCCATGGGTTTAATGCTGTCTATAGTTTTACACAGCTGTTTTGGGTTAGTATAGAAAGAGTGTACTGAAGCCCATATAACATGGGCTTCAATAAGCTTTGGATTCAGACTAGTTCCTTGTCCTAAAATGAAAGTACAGGGCCATTTATTGAAATAATAATTATAATTAACTAAATCACATTTGTATAGAGCTGTTAATCCTAAAGAATCCCAAAATGTCATACAAATACAGGGAACACGCCACTGAAGTAGTGCACCAGCATTCCCATTACACAACAGATCAGGTAGAGAAATCAGTTATTGCTCAACTATTACAGCACATTAAGGGGGAACTTTAGGCAGGTCAGAATGTGCAAGCACAGAGTGGGATTTAGCCTGGGAAACATGAATAGCATACCTATACTTACGAATAGCGGCATGGGACCTTTAATGCCAAAATCATCTTCTATAGTGCCATTTCCCTGGTCGCCATACCAGGGCATTGTTTTGGAAATTTTAGTCCAGTGGGAGGACTACTTCCTCAACACCACTTACACCAGCAACCCAGATTTCCTAACAGGTCTCCCATTCCAGTACCGAAAAGGCTCAGGCTTGTTTAGCCTGACCCGACAGACGGTTGGCAACAAGGACAAACTGCATGGAAGTGCTTTTAAACAAGAGCAGGAGGTAGTTCTTTAACCAAAGGGATGTGGGAATGTGGAACAAGCTACACACATATAGTTTGTTGAAGCTGATAACCTATTCTATCGCTACTAGCTACTAATTAATGAAGTAATGGCCTACTCTTGTTGGTAACTGTTCTTAACAACATTACACTGTTGTTAAGTGTATAAAATAACACTTACTCCTCCAGTATAAGCTGACTGACCACAGACGCAAAACACAAAGGCTGGAGTTACTCTAAATGTAACAGGAAACAGGATTCATAGATCGCTTTAACAGAGACATTCATTTGCTTGACAGTTTGTTTTTACTATTCTTTGACCTGAAATCTAGATTATGACCAAATTGCCTGGGTTAGTAAACTTCATTACTGCGCAGTGAGAAATAAAAAAAAATCAAAAACTAGAACAAAACGAGAATAAAAAAGTCATAAAAGCAAAACATGATGACAGTTTTTACATGCTCATCTGCGCCACTGTAAGAGAAGGAGCAGGCAGGATGGAATTGACTGTTATTGCTTAGAGCCATCTTCACAGGTGAAGAAATCTTAATGCCACAGAACCTGGCACTGTTTGGACAGATCAGCAGCCTTAGTGCCTATGCAGTCCTAGTTCAAATAAGGACAACTGAAATCTAGCCATATTTTGTAAAAATATGCATTCATTTTTCCTCTTTTTAAGAAATATTATACAGTGGCATTCAAATTCATAAAGTTATGGAGAAAAGCGAAAAGAATAAAAAATATCTAAAATATATTAAACAGCAATCCAGATGTAAAAAACAGGAGACCTGTTGAAAAGCACATTTTTATTAGCAGCATATGTAGCAATATTAGTATCATAACTATTAATAGCAACAGCACTTATTGGTATTGGTAGTCATAGCAGGAGTATTAATAGCAGCAGTAGCCACTGTATTACTAGTATTTAGTATTACTGTAGTAGCAATAATATTAGCAGTAGTTGCAGTACTAGTAGAAGCAGTAAAGGTAGTTGTAGTAATATTTGTTGCCTGCAGCCTGTATTGAAAGGTTATAGGTCATTGGTCAAGAGAAATTGGTCATCTCAGCCCACATCATAACACAGCCTCCACAGTAATTAAATCCTAATGCTAAAGTGTATATTACTAGTTTTGTTTTTAAGATCAGGTCACTTACTCTCCTCTCACTCACATGAAGGGAAGCCATGCATACACTAGGGCAGGAGAGGGAGCTGTCTGTGGGGATGAAATGAGTTCTTCTCCAGCTCAAACACTCACACTGACAGCAGAGCACTGTGACAGAGCACGAGTCAGCACCTCATCCAGCAGGTCAGACAGCTGACCCCCGCTGAACTCCTTGTCGCTCTCAGCCTCCTACAGACAGCCACTGACTTAACTTCACCGAGAACTTCAGAAACCTGACTGCTTTATAAACAGCTAAACAAGCTCTCACCAAGAGGTGAGAGATATTGACTTGTTTTTAGCTTTGCAGCTGTGAAGGGTGGGTACTTTTTTTTCTGTAGGTTTCATCACATTGTCAACAAAGAGGGGAAAATTACATACTTCTTTAGTTGGAATCCGGGTGGGAACACTAAACATGTACTTGAGACAGCTATTTGTTTTGTGGGATGTTTGTCTTTATCTCAGCTTGAAAAATAAATCCAACTCTGGCCAACTCACATTGACTGAAGAGGTTCAGTATGAATTCCTGAGGGATCCCAGTCCAAGCAGGAGT
Source organism: Lepisosteus oculatus (assembly GCF_040954835.1). Taxonomy (NCBI): domain Eukaryota; kingdom Metazoa; phylum Chordata; class Actinopteri; order Semionotiformes; family Lepisosteidae; genus Lepisosteus; species Lepisosteus oculatus. The sequence goes on from NC_090700.1 coordinate 35,673,407, forward strand.
CCCTGGCCGATACTAGTCTCATCCCCATAACTCTTGTTCAGACACATCTCAGGCCAGGTTCTCTGTTCATTCTACTTGCTTAGAAATGCCAGCGATAAAGATCTGATTACTCTAACTCCTGTCATACTGCAATATAGTACCCTAAAGTCATTTGCAGAACTGAACCGAAGGTAGAGAATGGATGACTTGCTGCCTAAACAGGCATATTATGGATAGCCTTTGATTGATGGGAGTAAAACAAATGTATGCGTTTCATGCACTTGCTCCCATTTCTTTATTACTACCAGTCAGATCTTTTACTGGACTCATGTCTACGGGAGTGTAATCACGCAGTATCAGAAAGGTAGGAGTCCAGGTAAAAATCCCTTGTAAGGGTCCTGGCAGCCCAGAGCTTAGCAAGCCCAACATGAAAGAACAGGAAATAAGATGGTGCTGCACCCTGGAAGGGACCATTTAAAAACATGAATGAACCTGACCAGCATGTTTATGAAACACAGGAGGATACCGTACCACCTGCTAAAAACCCACAAGAATGCGCAGGTGCCTCACAGAAGACACCCCACCCTAGAACCGGACTATATTCAAACCCAGGATACAAGAGCGCCAAGGAAGCAGCACTGACCGCCACACCAACATTGCGCCCTACGGGAGTGTATAATAATTAGAAATGCCAGCCTGTTATTCAGTGGCTTAACCACTGAAAATCAGCCATTGATTGATTTGTTCTGCCCTGCTGCTGTTCTCTGTCTTTCCTGGTGACAGCTAGGGCAACCACTTCTTTTAACTTCCTACTTAAGGAAATTAAGCTCATTTTCCTGCACAGAATATTACAGAATATTGACATGAGGCTCTTCCTCGTGAGTTTGTGGCCCATGGACACTGCGGCTGCCTGCTTAGCCTCTCTGGCAAAGGTCGGGGGTGCCAGAACAGAGCTCACCGAAAACTATCACAAAGCATTTCCCAGCGGGACAGCTCTGACCCCCTGAAGTGAAAACTTAAACATCCAAAGTGCTGACACACTTCATTAATTCATCTCCCACTCCTGGAATCAATACTTGCCTTGATGGCTGGCTAAACATATTTATTAAGTGCATCAGTCTGAGGTTTGAATGATAATGAGCACAAAGCGATTTACTGCAGTCCATCTCTCTCAGATCTTCTCAAGAGATAAAAAGAATACATTCTTAAATTAATACATTCTCTCAAAAAAGCTTTCCTGGGAATAAATACATGCAGAAAAATGCTTTACCTGCTCATAAAGTGATGAGGTTCTAAAAACTAGAGATTTATTTTTGCTCAGTGTATTTCTGTTAAGAAATTAAAATTAACATAATTCACCTTAAATGCAATATGTAACATATATAATTAATTTAGCAAATGAGGCCTCTTACTAATGCCAAACAATATAAAAATATCTGGAATAAAAAATATTCCCTTATGTTATATTTCACTTACCTTTGATTGAATACTTATATTTCACTCTACGGTACTTTGGTAACAGAACAATCATAAAAGTGTGAGCTCCGGCAGAAAAACTTGGCAAGCACACCAAGCAAAAAGTTAATTTTTCAAAACCCTATCCTCTAATGTAACCTTCATAAATACAAGAACTCTCTATTCTTTTTCAAATTAGCATAATTTGATTTTTTAAGTTACAATGTTGCTGAAGCCCAGACTGCTTAGAAAATCGCAAAGCAGTCTCTTGAAGGAAATTTTGCAACTAATGCACTTTTTAAAGAAATGTTCACCACCCTTCTGTTCTTTTTTTTTTGAATTTGGAAGTTATTCCTGCATCCATTTAGCTAAAGATCATAGCCTCCCTTTCAACTCTCAGGCTCTGCATCCCTGGAAATGTAAAAGCAAACAGCCCAGAAATATCACAGAGCTTTGCATGGTAGAAGACAGTACAGGAGGCACTGACATGAGCAAGAGAATGTCTTCTTTGGGGAGCTCTGAAATATGGGCTCTCAAATCCAAGGAAATTGATTTTTTTAAACCTTTTCTTTTTATATAAATGTCCTTTTTATTTTACAGCTTTATTACCTATTGCTGCAGTGCTGCAGATTTAGACTTAAATTTATCACAAGGGGACACAATTGCAAATATTCTGAGATTCCCCTGCCTGAGCAAGGCCTAGCTGAGAAAGCTGAAACTCCAGGGTCTCGAACACCTCTTAACCTGCTTGACCTTAATGTATTTCTCATTTTCTGAACCCAGATATGTCAAAGGGAAGTGAGGGGGAGGCCATACTGCAACCACAGCCATTTCTAAATTTATTGTTAAATAAACAAGCACCTCTCTGTCCTGACAGCCCATCTATCTGCCATAGCAGGCGCCCAGTCGAAGCTGTGGACAAGCGGCTGGGCTTTGATTTTCTGTCGTTCAGGTGACAAATTGAACGTTTTGTTAGGGACCTGTCAGAGCACAATTCACAGCAGTGTGCGAGAAGGGACGCTTCCTAGTTAGGGACTGTAAAAAATAAAAGAGAGCTGGAAAGTGGATATAATGCACACCGACCTACACACTGTGCATCGCTCACATACTGTACAGTACTGAAAGTAACACCGGCTGAATTTACAAACAACAGGACAAAACAGCAATCAATGAAATTCACACATTCTGGTTAGCACTGCCACAAGGCTTTGTAAACGCTTGCTTAGGTAAGGTACCTATATTTCAAAAGCACCCTGGGATTGCCTTGGCATGAAAAAGCACTTTGTATAACGCAATTTAAAACTGTATCAAACTCCTCAGAACTGATTAGTACCTGTGCAACGCACAGTTGATTGTATACTGAAATTTCCTAGGCACCATAATATATTCTAAAACGTTATAGTTCTAAAGTGATTTTAAACATTTAAAAAATGTGATTTTCACACAACCTTACCGCAGTTGCCTATCAAGACACCGTAGTAATTAGCCAAATATATTTCCTCAATTTTTCATTAAGACCATAAGGACACTGCTAGCAATTTGGATAATAGTGAGAATAACTCCAGCTCAGTGTTAAAATGGCACCTAGTGTGTGCACACATGCAGATATAGAGTCACCTTTCTGAAATGGGCAGTAACAAGAGATTTCTTAAACACGTATACATCCATTCATTTTCTGTTTTATCCAATACAGTGTCAAGAGGGAGCCAGTGCCTACACCAGCAAGCAATGGCTGCAAGGCAGGGTGTACCCTGAATGGGACACCAGTCTATCACAGGGCACAAACTGTACTGTACAGACACAAACACAGACGTGCATACACTCACACCTAGGGCTAATTTTCCCAGAAAACAGTGTGTCTTCAGACTATAGGAGGAAACTGGAGAACAAACAGAGATTAACAGGGAGAACAAACAAACTTCAAGCAGATAGCACCCCAAGCCCAGAATTGAACCCAGGGCTCCAGTGCTGTGAGGCAGCAATGCTACTGTGCCACCAAGCTGCCCTATACTGTATGTACATCATGTATACAGTACATCAGGAATACTGTAGAAATCTATCTTCATTAAAATGGAAATTACAACTTCCAAGCAATATGCAACTGTGATATTGAATCTGTGTCATCTGTGAGTGATTAGAAAAAGGGTGGGGGGTAAGAAAAAGCAGTCCATCCAGCTTTCACTGCTTGATGGCTGAGAAGATGGACAGCTCAGAGACAGACGGAGAGTAAACCTGCTATAACAGGTTATAACCTCCAATTATAAATTAATTAATGTGATTGTAACACACACACTGCAAACTCCAGGTAAGGTCGCACGGCAGAAAGGCAGGGACGTCCTTCCTGTTTTTGACTCTCGTGAAAGCTCACCAATCACATTTCTTCACAAACACCAAAATGCCGGCGCCTTCACTTCACTACATTTACACATCTATAATCTTCATTGCAGACACCCGCACATACAGACGCGAACAAACCTTCTCGTTCGTTCTAAACTTTTACCTTCTGTCTTTGTTGTTTTAGGAGCTCAAAATAAAGTAGGAAAAAATAAAGTAAGAAGGCGCACACAAAGACTGTAGAGGTGTTGTCCAGTACAAAATCGCTAAAAATAGTTGCGTTGCTCACAGTGTCGACACTTAAAGGACTCGTTTTGGAGAAGTAATAATATGCGCTCTGTTGATTCTATTAAAAAGACGTTCAGCTAAAAACTAATGCTACTAAAAACCATCCTTTCTTCCATGGGAATCCCGAAAAATATCTACCTTTTGTCAATACCCGCATTTATGGAAGCCCGTTTCGGCCACGGAGTAAAAAAAAAACCGCGCTATGGTATCTCAGAATTCCGACTTAATAAGTCAGAATTGCGACTTAGTATCTCAGAATTCCGACTTTATATCTCACATTTGTGACTTCGAAATAGCCATATTTCATTGTCTGTCCTTTTGTTATTGAAACGGATTCGGGTTCTAGGGCATGTGCCCTCGCCGCTCCCACCCTAGTTCGTGCCTCGATGCACTGGCTCGAACCTGAGTCTTGCCAGCTGAGATTAAGAAGACCTTTTTTAAGTAAAAAAGGACATACAATGGAAATACGTAAAAAGTATGTTTCAGCTTTTATAATTGTGAATTCCTCTGGATGTGAAGTGCCTATTTCTGTAACTTATTTCATATTCTATCTCCGTAAATAAAAACTATTTTTAAAAAGCCCACCGTGCACTATTCCATCCGGGTACTATGGAAGCCTCACTGGAGGAAATGGGATTCTATACAAGTTATTGTAATTAATTTGATTTTTATCAGGGCACTGTACAAGACAAGTCTTCAGGCTTATAGATCCTATGATCCTGTACGATTCATGAAAATAGTGTAACGGAACGGCCGACATACAGGTTGTACGATCTGGTTGCAGTGTGGTGACGGCACCGCCCTCCCCTGCGCATAACAGGGATGCTGGCCGCTGGGGTTAAAGAAAGCTCAGCTGGCAAGACCTGGGTTCGAGCCAATGCAGTGAGGCACGAACTAGGGTGGGAGCGGCGAGGGCACAAGCCCTAGAACCCGAATCCGTTACAATAACAAAAGGACAGACAATGAAATATGACTATTTTGAAGTCGTAAATGTTACATATAAAGTCGGAATTCTGAGTTGCTAAATCGCAATTCTGAGATACCATAGCGCGTTTTTTTTACTCCCTTGCGGAAACGGGCTTCCATACTGCATTTCTTAAACAAAGTGTTTAAAAATAACAAACACCTAAAACGTTTTTTTACAAGTGGGGGGGTGAACTGCAGAAATTAATGGTAAAATGAGATGAACAGATTTCACGTAGATGGTGCAGCGCTCAAATGACATTTAAAATTTCTTTAAACATCCATTTAATCGCTTTTTCGTTACAACCTGAAAGCGAATTAGGTTAAATGGAGCTAAAGGTTGTGCTAACGTTTTTTCTTATAATGATGTTTCTTATAACACGGGAGATGTGTTGTATTGATTTTGCAGGTACCTCGAAATTTGCGACCCGCTTCGAACAGGTAACACATGTCTAAGATTGTAGCAGATACAGTTGGAAGATTTTCCGTTTAATCCGCGCAGAATTTATTATTTATCTATGTTTGCAGTTAAATTTATTGAGATTACTCTTTTCCAGTGAATTAATGACTAGCGCGCTGCTGAAAAAGACGTCACTGCGAAAAGTATGTCAGAACGTCATACTTTTGCTATGAGAATTAATCACATCTGTCAAATACCCGAAACACTGATAACCGTCTCATCAGTAGTGACAGTTTTCTTAACCTTTAATGTGTACTTATTATTACAGTGGCTTTACGTGCTTTGTTATTTTTGGCAAAGGAATCTAATCTAGTAATTTTCGGCTTTAGCTGGTCTTTATTGTGATTTATTAAAACCCCCAATTCTGCCGCTTTATCTTATCAGGCCTACGTTTACAATAGCAATGATGTTCTAATGACTTTAGCTGAAGTTTCTAGCCCTGAAGAGATACAGTAATTAATTCAGGACATCAACTCTGCGAGACCAGCATGCTCTGTCATGCTGGGCTTTGCCATAATAAAAGAAGGACAGTTTTTAATTAAGAATAAGCAATAATCAGAAATTCTGACATTTTATCTTAAATTAAAAAAAATTGTTTCTAAATAGAGAAATCAAAGGATCAGCATTTGTTGTTTCTGATACTTAATGAAAGGCAATACCTTAGCATTTCCCACAACTGGCTTGAGCATCTTATCTTAAGCACACATTAATTATTGCTATCCAATTGCCCAAGGCTGGGATACACATAAAGAGCTTTATATGGACTGTCAATTTACAAATGATGGCAAAACTAGTAGCAACAGGCAGAGATGCACTTCCTGCAGCTATCATAAGAGCTGAATAAGCACCTTCTAATCTAAACATACAATAAACATTGAACCTATGCCCCTGTCAGAAGCTGCCCTTCAGGAAGGGCATGCAGACAAATATACACCCAATAAGTAAGGGCGTTTCGTGGCCCACATTCTGCTGAAGGAGAAAAGACGCCCTGGCCAATATTGTGATAGAGTGTAAGAATGCAAAGCATACATTTTGTGCACACTCTCATCCGCACACACATCGGGACACACACTTGCACTGAGCACACAGATGGGTTAGTCAGCTGAGAAAGAGTCCAGCCAGATGTATCATGATGCCATTGGCACTGTTTCATTAGCCAAGGATGAGGGAATTCATCATTGAGCAACAGTGAGGTCCCAGCGCTCATGTCAACATTACCTTTTTAACCCAATCTATTGTCACAAATGCAATTCCCTCATCAGCAGGAATTCATTGTCTTTTTAGCTGACACTTTGACTGCACTGTGGTTACCTTCATCCTGGCGTTTCAAGCTTATCTGAAGTTCAGATGTGCAGTGCCACCTGTCCAGAAATCAAAATCACAACTCAACAAAGTGTGCAAGGGGCCTTCTGCAGAACTTCAGAATTGATTCTTAATTAAATCAGCAGGTGACATACTGTACATTCCTAAACACACAGATACTTTTAGATTCTCTATCCTGTTGCACAAAACACCAGGGACAATGTTCTGATCTGGGCCAACACAGTTCAGGTCTGTCTGCAGTCAGAGAGAGGCACAGCGATATCACCTGAGAAGTCAGTTCTGAATCTTGTTAAGTTAAAGACTTTGTAACAATAGTGACCAGCCCATTTGCATTTTAAGAGAATGTCAGTTACACTCTGAGGAGGTAACTCTTGAAAATGGCAGAGAGCATTAAATGGTGTTTTAAAAGATCAAACCAATTAACTGACCAGCCCACAATACTTGTCTCCTGGATGGCCAGTTGAGGATAATTGGGTTAAGCTTGCCCAGAAATAACCCAGCCATAGACTTTCCATGTTAGACCTATGGGGTTTCTTACGCTACATTGCTATGTCAAAATATAAACTTAGATCTCCCTTTTAAATTAAAATACCTTTTAAGCGATGTCTCTCATGTTTTTCAATTATGTAATGAAAGACAGGGTAATGTAATGAAACAAGTTTGTTTTCGGGAAAAGTGCTTGGACAATGACGAGCTCCTAATCAGAAATCACACTTGAGTTATGTAAACACCTTCAGCCAGTTTTGTTGCCTTTAAGTGCTAACCAGACAGATCTGTGTTTACCTTAACTATACTTTAAATTCTAAATTCTGTCTTGGGGAAGGGGATCGAACATGAGTGGCCTTGGCATTGTGAGAAATAAAATCTTGTATCGAATGAGTCTGAAGAAGAGAATGAGCCAAAGCACACACTTGACCTCTCTCCGTGCCATGACCACATTTTTAGTAGGAGTGGAATTCAATTCTGCTGCGATTCCACACAATTCGTCCATTCATCGCACTCTGAAAAGCCGCCTAACTGACAACAGCAGCAAAGCACAGTGTCATCTCCCAAAGGAGCAATTAGAAGCACAGAAAATATGCATCGAAAGATTCAAACAAAATGAACAATGAAATGAAATACTGAACGACTGACTCATCTTTTGACCATTATATGCAGACAGTACATGTTAGAATGGTTGGTAGTGATGCTGCAATTTCAGTACCAGCTCTTGTGTTCAGTTCTGGTCTTGGAATCCTCTCTACATGGGTTTTCTCTGGGTATTCCAGTGTTCTTTCACCTCCCACAGACAGGATTGATTGGCTACTTTAAATGGTTGCCACCGGGATTTAAATCCTGGTACCTCTGAAGAAAAGAGCTGTACAACCTCACCTGTCCTCTCTCTCTCCTATGGCTTGAATTGTATGTAAGTACTAGGAATTGTTGGTACAAAATCATGAAACATTGAGCTCTTTGTCAAGTCTGTTGATGCAATTTATAACAGATTCTCATTTACAATGACGACCTTGTGAGGACCCCATCTGTACAGCAGGTCACTTACTATAGCAATTGTGAGTGAAGTACTTTAAAACAAGGGCACAGCAGCAGCCTCACCACTTGGGATTTGAACCCATGACCCAGTCCAGAGCTGTATCCACTGTGTTACACTACTGCTTTCAAACAGTACATATGTTTATCAACATTAAGTGTAGACGTTCTGTTTGCATCACTTTAGCTCTCTTCAGGATGCCTAAGGTTGGAAACAGTAGTTTGAAGTACTGTTTAAAATTGATCATTTTAAGCCATTTTATTATCAAGGGGCTTTATTGGACATCATAATACTTTTTGCTTCACTTTTGATCTTTGCTTTGTTCCTTTATCACCACTGGAGTTTATCATTGGATAAGGATCCTAAATGTAATCATATTCGTCTACAAGGTGAGCACTAATACCCATCGTGCTTGGCAAATTCACTTCAATCAAACTTTCCCTGCTTTTTAACATGCATAAACCCAATGAGTATTCATTCTCCTGATTGACCACAATCCTTTAATATGCCAAACCGTGAAAGACTACCAATGTTCAAATCTAATCTGATACCTTGTGCTTTTCAAAGAGCAGAAGACAGGATGAATTCTTCAAAGAGTGGCTTTTTTGTTTTCAGTTTTATTGCATTTTTAAGTTGGGGAAAAAAAAGAGCGAACCCCTGTACTCTGATTTGCTTTCCGTTTGTGTTCGCCGTAATACCAAAGAGGAGGAAAAATCACTATGCAAATTGAAATGCTAAAGACACAGCCTTGGAAAAAAAAATATGCAACAAGAATAAAAAAAAATGACAAGCTGCAAAGCTTTCTGAATTCTATCAACGAGCCAGCCTATTGCCTTGCAAAACTCTTTGATGGTTCACATATTAAACTTTCTAATCAAGTCTTTCTACTGAGCACAAATGGAAACTACAATCAATAGGGATTTTCTTTTTTCCCATTTGCTTTGTAAAGCCCTTGTTTTAAAACAAAGGATGGTTCCTGCTACTGCTTCATTATAGCAATGACTTCTACATTATCGCGACCATTACTGTTCAACTGTTACTCATTTAAATACATTTTTCAAATGCTGGAAACTAATTTTATAGCATGTTCCTTAAAGGTTTCTATCTCTGCAACTGTAAGAATCTGTCTTGCAACTAAGCCACCAGCTGGCAAAGGTAAATCTGACATGCTGTCAGTTGTGTTGTGAGAGCTGCATGGCATAAGTGACCACTGTGCACAACATCTCTCATAAAACTATTTCTGTTTCTTGCTGCTCCGGTGCTGCGCATCTTCTCTGAACACTGCATGACCATAAAACACAGGAGATAAACCGGGATGACAGAAAGTGATGTGAAGGGATCAAGTACAGTCTGAAACACTGTACCAAGCATGAAAACGAACGAGCAATTCCATCATATTGACAAGATAAAAGATACTTTAGGTGATGATGTATCGTTAATGGCTCGCAAACATGTTCCAAGAACTGCCTGAAGGGAGAGATTGCCGGCTCCATATAGAGCTTCGGCTTCTGCAGCCTTTCCAAGAAGGAACCTGGTTACTTTTTATTCCCCAGATTCTACACCAATGCAAAGGCTCATAAGCGCCAAGACTCCAGCTGCTATGCTCATGTTAGAAGGCACTCCACCTTTTAACAGGTTCACACTACCAACTGCTGCTCAGACTCCTTCTATTACAGTATACTGCCATAGTAAAAGGAGCATAGATCGCATGCATCGCACAGGGCAGATATTCAGGCAAATTCTAATGTTTACTTGTTACACGCAGAGGAGACATGGAAGAACATTGGATACAACCTTTCACAATCTTTCTGCACTTTATTATTGTAGTCTCATCACACCCTCCTGCCATATTAAAATATTGACTTTCGTTCTTTCTTTTTCATGGGTGAGTGTGTTTCAGCCGAAATTGAGAAACAAGGGTTGATATAACAAAAATGTCAGTGTGACTCGTTTTTTGTCCCGCCCCAACACCAGAAGTTTCCGCCACGCCACTACTTTTCAGAATTAGAAATACTGTACTGTAAGTCACCTCCTTTTTGTGTTCAACATGGTAAGTAAAATACAGTACAAAGTTAAAACGCCAAGATGAAAGATCTAGGCTGAGACTGGCACCGTTCTGTATAAAATACTACACAAAACAAAAGTGAAGAAAAAGGTAAAAGAGGCTCGGGTTGTTTCATGCTCTTGAAATAATTGCAAGTAGGTTAGTAAAAAAAATTAAAGCTTTTAACAAATTGCACTACAAACATACTAATGATGATGGAGTACACAATGGAGTAGATACAGACGGGTAGGCGTACACACCTGAGCCTAATGAAGCCTGAGTAGTTTCTCTGTTGAACTGAAATCAGCCTCTTGCAAAACGTCTTACTGTGCTTTCCAAACAAGCAGGAAATACCTCCTCGGCTCTCTGCAACAGGACGCCTTTAAATGGACGAGTACAACCACGCTGCAATCAGAGGCTCCCTGGATCACTAGCGCCCTCATTCTGTGGCGTTTTGACAGCCAGAAGGCTACACCGCAGGAACATTCCCGCAGCCCAGACTACTGCTCAAAACCCTGGATTTAGAAACACTCATAAAAGCATGCTCTGCGCTACACAGAAACACATATGCATACACGTTCTTTACATTCTATATACCTTATGAGATGCTAATTTATTACTATTGTGACGTGCCAAAAAGAAAAGAATGCCTATTGTAAAAATGTAAACTAATGTTTAGTAATAAGCTTTATTACTAAAGCTCACGCACTGTTTTAACGACTGCCGGAGATGTGACTGATATGACTGATCTTAATTAACTGCAAGGGCTATGTCGTTCAACCAGTAAAATGCATTTTAAAAAATTAAAACAAACTGTAAATTAGATTTAATAAGTAAACGCACCATGTATATAATCTCGCATTTCTTATTACCGTCTGCTACAGGGAGTGACTGCTATGTTTCGTTTTTCATCTGGCATTACAATGAGAAGGGTGTAGCGTTTCATTCTCTTTCTTGGAACTGCACAATCAGCTACAGACTTCACTACTAATTGTTATCATTGTTTCGCTCACAAATTACATTTTAAAGTAAACTCAAGCATCTGTTGTTTGTTGGTACAGGGTACCTCTTAAAGAATGCGGTGCTGGAATCCGAAGTCGGCGCATAAAGACGCTGGGCACTTCTGGTGCTCCAGTGCGGTTTAGCGAGTCCGGACATTTTCTGTTGGCACTGTCTCTTACTAAATTTACTGTAACTTTGAAACTAAAGCAGCTCATTCTTTTTAAGCTACTGACAGCAAATAATAAAAAGTGCCCAATTCGATACGATACTTTTAAAGGGCGAGACGGGGAAAGGGAGAGAATATCGTCCTTGTTCACCATCAATAAGAGCACGTTAAGACAAGGGACACTTGCCTTCTTTCAGTAAATGCGAGTAGATGACCCAGAGAAGGAGAAGGCAGCAGAGAGACGCTCCGCTGCCGGCACACAGCGCTCTCACACCGGCCTGCATTCTCCCGAGTCCCCCGGTGGGCAATTCCAAAGGTCGCCTAATCCTCCGGAAAATCCCTCCGAGAACAATGACTAGCGAGAACAAAAATAATAAAAAATCAACCAGAAACTAAAAAGTTATCTAAGGAGGAAGGCAATCCGGTCAGCTGAAATGAAGGAGAGCTTTCGTTCATTTGCATCTCCTGGTCAAAAGCATAAAAAACACAAGTAGGAGAAACGTAAAAATCCAAACGTGGACGTCGGTCCAAGTTTTTGGGTTAATTTGCTTTATCTAGATAGCGTATTCTTTAATGTTATTTGAACCGAGTTTAACGGCAAATCAGCAGCAGCCGTCAAAGGTGTTCGTCTCACTGAAAGAATAACGCCATCGTTTGTATTATTCGTCCTCGTCAGAAGTGCAGTAACATCCCAGTCTAGATGCAGATAACAGGTTGCTTGAACCCCGGCATTGTTGCAGGGAGACGCTGGGTACAGATATTGAAGCCTCTGACACAGTCTGCAGCATGTCCGAGCGCCCTCGCCGCGAGGCTCTGGAAAGGCGCGTCTTCACTGTTCACTCCGCATACATCTCCTGGACTCAGGCTTTTCCAGCGCTCCAGCGGTATACCGACTCCGCACATTTCATATCACAATTCCTTCCCACGGCGAAAAAAAAGAAAGAAAAAGAAAAGAGAAAAGGGAGATCACGATTTCTGGTGGCAGCTCCGGACACCTCTTCCCATCCCTTTCCACTCCCTATAAAAAAGAAAAACACGTACAGGCGCGTGTTAGAACATTTCTAAGTACTGTAGGCTGCTTAAAGATGTCAATGTATATGCGCGCATGAAGCATCACAGACGCTGGCTATTAAAATGTGTGCGCTTTTCTCGGCTCCATCCTCATCTGCAGTGAGTCAGAAAGCCAGTTTCCATTATCGGTGTATAGCATGCATGTCTATCTGTATTCCAAAAATGGGCACTAGTTACCACCGCAATCATATCCTACTTCATACTGGGGTCTGTCTGTTAACTACACAATCCGATAGGGAGAAGGGAACATTTTACGGTTTTCTCTCTCTCTAGGCTAAACGTGAAACGAAATTTATGATAGACACAGAAATTTTCCAAGCAAGGATCACAGACTACCTACGCCTACATTGTATTGTACATCAAATACTTCTTTATAACAAACGGTTGTTTATAGCATATACCCAGTGTGTGTTTGCCTGTGCATTTTCTGCATGGTTTAGTTCATACATGACATATACAATATTGTGGTAGGCGTGTATTTTTAGGGGAAAATTGTGATTAAGGAATCCGGTCGTTTAAATACACACTGGTGCAATAAAACCCCTGGATAACTTTGTCGCTCAAGAACAGCTCTGAGCAATGCAACAGGGACCAACTTCAGATGGTTTCGCTTACGAGAATTTCAATATGCTAAAATTCTCAATAACAGGGTTATTATTATTACTATTACTATAATTATTGTTAGTGTTATTATTATTATTAATAATAATAATTATTATTATTATTATTAATAATAACAATAGTAATAATAATGCCCTTATACAGGGAGACCTTGTTCCTTGTATAAGTACAAGGAACAATTGTGTACAAGGTAAGATATATTAAAGACATACACATATATTCATCAGAATAGAACCGCTACTAACAGTATTTACTGTAGCTTAAATATCATGGTATATAATAGTGCTGTATTATATACAAAGTTATTTTCTTTAAAAAGGGGTGTCTCTCTTCAACGTTTTAAAAAAATGTTCCATCACCCACTTAAAATAATATGCCGTGTGCGTTTCAGCCACTACTCCAATTTAACCTTTAACAGTAGCCTAAGCCGTACGGTATGATGATTTCTCATGATTTAGTACTGTGTGGAGGGTTGCAAAGCCTGCAAAAATATTATACCTCGATTCCATAATACGACTGGGTCTCCGGTAGTAGTCTTCCAGAGAGGAGGGCTACTCTCCCAGCTATTCCCCGTCTGTATCCTCGCTATTGTCCAAGTTGCACCTTCTCTCACGCTCCTCTCCCCTCGCCTCTCAACACAGACAAGCGAGGAGTGAATTGTGCCCCAGTTCTTCTGCGTCAGGAATAGTCCCTTGTAGGAGCCAGTTGTATCGATCCCTTTCTGTAGTTATCCACTCCTGAAGAAAGCGTCCGATTAACCGTGTCAAGGCTGTTTCTGCGACGGACGGCGCCGCCGTTCAGTTAAGCTGTAAGGGAAGAGACGTCCTGACATAAGCGCAAAACCGACAGTCTCTAACCAAACAAGTAGGAAGAGCGCTGTGTAATAATCGCATGTTAATACCGCACACACAAGCACACACACACCCCTCACACACACACCTTATGGTACCAAATAAAACAGGGAACAATGACACGAATGAGCCACTTTTTAAAGGGGAACTGTCGAAATATTAATAAGTTAGCAATAAGTTAACCTCTTCTCTTTCAATATATGACATTATCCCGTTTACGCATTTTACTGACGGTGGCTTAAATGTCTGGCATTGCAGATGCTACATGTATGTAAACCGAAAAGAAAATCAAATTGCCTAGCTACCAGTCTTTGCGCGTCTACAAACAGGTTATTTCTGAGAACCTGAATCAAATAAACACGGGCTGCAAAATAATTTTAGGGACAACATTGAGATAATTATAATAATTTCCTAGAAAGGCGGGCCGTGCCAGCATTCACACAGTACTCCGCTGTTGACGGCACACAGAAATGCCAGTCCATTAACACGGATTTGTTCGCCCAAGTTATAAAACAAGAAGACGTTGACAACATCTTTACAGAGTGAAAGGCGAATTTGCGGCATGTCGTTCAACTCTATTCTTAGTTTGATTTCATCCCACACATAACGGTGGTACAGATTTGGCATAGAAGATTCATGATGTAAATAATGATGATGTTGTCTTTTTGAAGAAATTCAATGTTTTCGAAGTTAGTGTTACCGGCCGGGCCTTTTTGTTACCAATCCAATAAAAACTCCTCAGGGTAACAGCTGAAGTGACAGGAGGCGCTGTGCTCGCTGATGCGTACTCGGTAGAGCTAACTCGTGCTGCTGCTGCAATTCCCAAAATATCACAAGCTCCGACATCGGGAATCAACAGAAACAAATAAGAAAACTAGATGGCGAGCACGAGCCATTTCCTCGAAGCCACCCACACGAGCGCGTCTTGCTGCCAAAACCCAAAGGCCCGAGTATGTTGCTTTCCGAGCATCTAATCAAACGACTCTCTCAATTTCTCTCTCTCACACACACACACCAACACGTAAACCATCGCACACCACGCACGGCACATGCCCTGGAACCTTTGCCGAAGGCCTGCCTGCTTAATTCAATCGGTGCCAGTCCTATAGTCTCCGTGCAACATTTTACCTCTAGACTGTACGGAAACGGTCATTGGTATAACATTTTTGTACTACATAAAAGTGTGATGAGGACTCTTTACGAAAGCAAAGTGTTTAAGTTAACATCGCAATTGTACCGCGTCAGGAATGTCCCAAGAGTCTTACTGTATTTTAAAATAGTATTTTGCATGGTGGGCTACAGCACCTCGGTTTAGCAGATGAAATGGGAAACGCACATGTCCTACTTGTGCCTGCCATAACTACTGCACTGCCGGATGCTGTCAGTTCTGTACGGCCGTGTGCACGCTGTGCAGACCCCGTGGCGCTAGATAAAGACACATTTCCACCTAAACACGGATTTTAAATAGAATATTGTTACAGTCTTATTAAATGTTCGATGAGCTACTGTCCATGGTACAGCATGTATACATTTGCCTCAGAATACAGTACCTTACTTTGTAGCGTGTTCCTCATATTTACACAAGGTTATTCACGAATTTCTAAAGTGGAATGAGCATTGTTTGCAAAATATCATTCATTGATACCCACCTCCTTGTTTGCTGAGCATGATTTTATTCTCACAGGTTGTAATTAAATCTAGGCTTTTACATGTACACACCCGAAGAAGGCTCCACAGCCGAAACGTTGTGTTTCCTTTCTTCTCTTTCAGGCATGGAATAAACCTTTATATGCTCCTTTGCAGCCTACGCATGCTGACGCAGCTCCTGATTTGATGCACTATATGTGGCTGTTTATATATAAACATGTATGTATTTTTAAACAGGACCTTCAGGATTTCTGAGTCCACTTGTCTCTGTTCTTTGTTTCTGACAGAGTGGTGTTGCCATGATGCTCGGGTACATCCTTAGGTTTGCCCCACACATAATATTCCATCCACAGAATCCATCTGCTCCTACTGTGCATTCTCAGATTTTCTGGCATCATCTGTCTTATTCTCATTTTGGTGCTGCGTGCGGAGTGCTGAGTTCTGTAAGACTTCATACAAACCCACAGAATTGTGTCCATTGTTAATGAGCTAATGAGCAGTAATTGGCATTCCCCGTTTTGTTACACACATTGAGCTTGTCCTAAACATAAATATTCATCAATAACTGTGATACAGATATAAATCTTTCTATACCAAATACCAAACACTAATTTGAATGAATAATTTAATTGCAATTTATGTTCTTCCCAAGCCCTTTAGAAACCAGCACGCACAAAACAAAAGGAGATAAAACAACATCTTTAAATCTCGATGAGTCCAAAGAAAACAATCGAACAATTATAAGAGGTTTTTGTTCCTTTCAGGTTGTAAACAAAGCAGGCAACAGCTATCAGAGAAGGGTGCTGTTCAATTGTTTCCCTGTGTAATGCAATTCAACAGGGCTACATCACCTGATTATTTTTAGGTTTCACAGAAAACTGGAGCAACTACTGCAGTTTCAAGAATATGAGTGATACGGTCTTGCAGTAATATGCACTTCCACAGTATACTGTATAAGAGGCACCCTAGCATTTTGAGGAAGCCAAGCGTTTGTGACACAGCTTCAAAATATAGGGGCAACAGGTGGTGATTGAAAGTGGGTTGTTACCAAAAGGTTCAGGGTTCAAGCCCCAGCTCTGTCATTGACTTACTGTGTTCTACCCTAAAGAAATGATCAAAACCTTGACTACAGGAGCTGACTGGCCAACAGCTGCTGATAAGGAAAAACCTCTGCTGTACTATTCAGTGCGTCAGCATATACAGAGCCAAACCCAACCTGCATGTTCCACTGATGGGAGATTCTATTTGGATATGGAGATGACAATCCATCGTGAAATACAGCTGTGCAATGACATAGCAGATAGCCTTTGAGTTCAAAGCCATTGCAGTTCTCTGTCAAGTAATCAATAAGGGTTACAGTAATGGATCTGATCTTCAAGTTTGTTCCCGGTGCGACTACAGTATATCACACCGCACACAAGAAACATAGTGCACAATGTCATTGTGATTAATGATACAAATGCTCTTCAAAAACTGGTATGTCTCAGCTAGCTGGTCTGTAAAGCCACTGCGTGTCAGTCACAAGTGTCTTTAGAGTGCAAGTGGAGCCCCTCAATCTCTTAAGTGGTGCACATAAACAACTCGCTGTTCAATGAATTTCTTATTAGTAATTTATCCACACTCTTTTCTATTTACCTGTATAATGCTCTGGCCAACGTGAGCCACAGCTCATTGTGTCCATGTCATTTTAAATGGATTAGTTCCTGGCCCTCTGTCGTACTAAGAGCAAGAAATACAGTACCATAGTAGCATTTCTCGATTACTGTAGAAAGTTGCTGGCATGGCAATGTGCTCACGAAGCTAGCTAGCCTGTTGGAAAAAATGTCAGTCAAAAAAAAATTAAAACTGCACAATAAAATTTGGATTCCATACAAATGGGTTCAAATGGAATACTTCCCAATGTATTGTATATTAGCAATACACAGCATTGGACACAGCTTAAAGTGATGGCTTGATCATGATGTACTGTTTGCATGGTCCAAGCCAGCGATATACAGTATATAGTGTATGTTTGGGTGTGTTCAGAAATGTGATCTGAGACCTTTGAAGAACCAGGATGCTCATGTAAGTATTGTTGGGGGACGAGTAGGTGTCCCTCTTTCTTCTGGAGCAGAATTCCAAATCCAGGGCTTTATTATGCAAACAGGAGGCACTGGAGACTCCATTCTTCAAATGAAACGTTACACTGAGGTCCTAAGAATGTAGTCATTAAAATTATATGGTACCACTCATCAGACTAGGGATATCGACCTTGGTTTTGGTGGGTCTCCTGGTGTGCATCAACTAGGTGAGTACTGCACTATAGTGGAGTATTTCTGTATATAAAGTGTTTCGGGCTTTCTTTGGGATGAAAAGGTCTATGTTAATTCAAGAAATTATTATAGTTAATTATTAATTTTATACTCAAGTCAGTGATATACATGTATGTCACGATTATATATTTTTATAATGCTATTTTAAGACTGAACTTTTAACAGACTTAGTGTTTACAGCAAAATAGAATCCAGTGAATCTGTTCGTTTGTATTTTCATACTTTAGCACTAAAGGAGCACTATACAGTATATCTGAGGTCCCACAATTATTTGTTTTGTTTTTCTAATTCACAGCACGGAATGATGAGCTGTTGAGTCTCATTTTCAGGTTCTGTGGGCAACACTGACACATTTTATTTTCTGACATATCCAATCAGACAGAATGGGCAATTTGAAGGGGAGGGGAAGGCATCCGTGAGAGCTGTCTGTGTGCATTTTGAATCTGATAATCCCATTTTTCCCAGATTATTCAGATGTGTACCAATGTGCCCATGATTTACAGGAGTTAATGGCTGTCTTTGTGGAGGGAGAATAAACCAAATGGAATCCAATTACAAAGAGCAACAGAGTCAGGCCTGGTATATGAGACAACTGAATTGGAAACTTTTCATGTTCTATTAAAAAAAAGAAATCATCCATTAAAAACAATTGTGTTACGTCTTTCTCTAGGTTATCCTGTAGGTCTACTAAACATGCATACAAACTATTGCATTGTATCATCTCTTACACTGAGTGTTAATTTTAACCTAATGTTGGTTACTTAAACTCTTTAGGTTACTAGTAAAGAAATAACCAAAAAATAATGGTATTGTGAGCCTGCATTTCTTGAAGGTTATTTAAGAACTGAATACAATGAAACCTTCCGCAGGAGTTTTTTTTCTCTATTTCTTAAATAGAAAGATTTAACTGAAGACTGGTTATCTCCTCTCTCAAATCCTAAACAAACTATCATTAATGCTTAAAGATGGGGGAAGACTAGATGGAGAACCTTATGGGACAGTGACTCCCAAAGCTAAGTTTGTGTATTGCAATTGATTTACTCGTCTTACACTTGCTCTAGACTTTCAGACTCTGTCAACCAGCACCAAAATGACCTAAAACTGAGACATGAGCGATTTCACAAAATGCCTTGAGGTGTAAATAAATTAACATGTAAATTGTGCATGCCTATCTATTTTTTTTACTTCATCTTGACAAACACTTCTACCAATCAGACCATGTGAACAGCTCATTAAAGCTGCCTACGTCTGTGAAAGAAAGTGCAAATCAGTGTAATCCATTACTTTACAAAAGGCGAAGACAAGCTTATTAAACGGGTGGAAGCTCCAAAAAAAAAAGACAAAGAATAAAAATAACAAAAACACAAATATTCTAGATAACTGCCTCATGGTTATGAAGGGATGATTCTAATTTGGCAAAAAAATCAATGCTCAATTTGCATGTTAATTTATTTCGGTTTCAATGCAACTTGAAGACCCCACAGCGTCTCAGAGCAGCCAGGTAATGTGGATCTAGTGTGGCAATTACCAACCCACTGCCTTCTCCAGCTGTGGTCTCTTGGTGGGACCAAGTCTAAGCTTCCCTCTCCCCTGAGGAATGTTCCTGAAGTCATCTAGCTGCTGGGGTACAGGCAGCGGTGCAGTAAGAGGCAAGGGGAGATATTGTGCAGCCCTACAGTAATGAAACAGGCTTTGCAAAAGCTGGCTGTTGTTTTGCAGCGCTCAGAAAGTGCTAAAACAATTCTTGGCAGGAAAAAAAACCCACTAGGTCCATTAAATAAAAAAACTGAGAGATATAACATACACAAAAAATAATAAAAAATGCCTAAGCCAACGGGGCAAAATACATAAGCACACACAGCTCCTTAATGATCATAGCTCATGCATTCTGACGACCTCTTCAAGTTCTTCGCCCGCACCTCCTCGTCCTCATCACTTTGCTCTTCCCTTCAGACACAACTAGCACAGATTGAGTTCTCAGCTTGCGCCTCTCCTATTCAGCCTCCTCTAATTATCACAGAAGGGGAAGTTCAAAAGCTCTTTGCAAGGCAGAACCGCAGGAAAGCTGCATGGCCCGCCCTGGTCTCCCCTGCTGCATTGACGTGTTGTGCAGAGCAGTTAGCCCTGGTGTTCACTGATATATTTTAATCAGTCTCTGGATTGGGGTAAGGTCCCCACCCGCTTTCAATCTTCCATTATTCTTCCTCTACCAGTTGCTCTTACTTCTTTCATAATGAAGAGTTTTGAACGTCTGATTCTTCATTATCTCAAATCTATTACAGATTCACATCTCGATCTTCAACGGCTTGCATTTAGGGCCAACAGGTCAGTGGATGATGCTGTTAAAATGAGCCTTCTCTACATTTTGCAACATCTAGAACCCTCAGGCGAGTTTGCAAGAATTATTTTTGTGGATTTTAGTTCAGCATTTAATATTATCATTTCAAAACTCTTCCACAATATTTTTTTTTTACAGCTGAATGTTCCACTTCCCATCTCCAAGTGGATTTTTAACTCTCCCAGAGATGAAAAACAATGAGGGCAGCTAGGCCCTGGTGTGTTTCAAGGAATTGTGCTTTCCCCACTCTATTTACTCTATTCCTTGTACACCAACGACCGCACCTCCAGTGACTCTTCCATCAAATTAATTAAATTGGCAGATTACATCACCCTTGTAAGTGTCATCACTTATAATGATGAGACCGTGTGCAGGAGGTAGATGAGTTGGTTGCTATCATGGTGTGCTAACATCCACATGGAGCTTCATACCCTTAAAATAGTGGAAATGGTGGTTGATTTCCAAAAAACATTCACCCAAACCACTCTCCCTGGCAATCAATCATGAGGCTGTGAGTGTGGAGAAGTCCTTTAGGTGTTTGGGAATTATGATCTCTAATATCTTTAAATGGGAAATTAATATGGCCAGTATCACAAAGAAAGCACAGCAGACAATGTACTTTTTGCCCCAACTCAAAAACATTGGTGTCTCTCAACCAATTCTATTCAGTTTTACAGAGCCATTATTGAGAGCATTCTGACTGTTTATATAATTGTTTGGTTTGGCAATGTGTCTCCAAAGGACAACTGCAGTGTGATATTGTTCAAGAACAAGGAAAGGCACAGGAGAAATTGCTGATGACCCCTCCCACCCAGGTAACCACCTGTTTCATAAACATGTGTCAGGAAGACACCGCTGTTCTATTGAAATGAGAACCACCCAGTATTTGAATAGCTTCTTTCCAAAGGCACTCTTTTTGCTTAATAATATATATTGTCTTTTTGTGTATGGTACAGTATATGTCAAATAAATTCCTTGCACATCAAATGGCAAATAAAGTGATTCTGATATACATCTACAGCACGTGTGTTTACTTGAATCTGTTATTAAGTTTTAGAAGCAAAATGTGAAATAAACAATGACCCCTTTTTTCTTACAGAATATGGTCCCCATTAATACAGTTAGATTTGCTGGAGCCATTGGGGTCCAGCAACAGAAGTCCCCTGCGGGATTGAAATCTCCACCTTCTCATCAGAAAGCTTCAACCCAGACACTACTCCACACTTCCAGATCTACTCGGTGCTCAGTACAATGCTACTAAGCGAATGGCTGTAATTTGTTCTTTATATACAGACACTTGTGATAAAAAGCATTTGATTCCCAGAAGTCTCAGACCAACACAGTGGATCATGGCCAATGTCGTCAGTGAGGGGACATTTCTTTTAGTAGGATTCATTATGCTTGGCCATCTGCATGTATCTTATTCATCTGTTTAATTCATTTCCTGTTTTACACAGTACATTATCTTTAACATGCAGAGCTAAAACTAATTCTTGTGCGGTTTTATTGAATATCTAGACTACGTGTACGGTGCATCAAACTTCTGAGCTTACTTACCAGAGCAGAGTAATGAGGTGTGATACGGAGTAACCTTTCTCATGTGAACCAGGGATTGAATCCTGGGAGAGAGAGAAAAGTTTCTGCTGGAAATCAGAACACTCTAGAGAAAACCTGACTGAACTCAGGGAAAAGCTGCAAACCTGTGTTTCTTATGTTGCCTAAAAAAAACATGTTCACTTTTTTATGTGAACTTAAAAAGTGATGTTTTCAAACAGGCAGGAATTGAACCCAGGACCCATGAGGCCCTGCGTTTGTCAAGAAGGTGCTAATCACAATACTGCCCCTGTTGTCATGTCATGTCATTCGCCAAACTGCTTTATAACATACAGTGTCACAGGAAGCCGGAGCCTACCCAGCAAGCGACAAGCGCATGGCAGGGTACACTCTGGACGGGGCGCCAGTCCATCGCAAGGCAAGTGCAAACCAATAATACATAGGGGCAATTTGGAAGCCACAGTAAAACCCAAGGGGGGAAATTTGGCCCAGATACCGGGATAACTCCCAACTCTTCTCAATCTTTAATGACCACTGAGAGTCAGGAGCTCGGTTTAACGTCTCATCCAAAAGATGGCGCCCACTACAGTATTGTGTCCCGCCACTATACCAAGCATTAGGACTCACACAGACAGCAAGTTTACTGCCTCTGTTTTTACATACAAAACATTTATTAATGGTGGTTTTAAATTAATGAAGCATACTGCTTTAAAAAAGACATCTATCTGCACAGATTGCAAAGACCAATTTTAGCTGCAAGAGACAGCAAATGTTATAATCCTCGTCTTCATTTGTATGTCGAGTTGTTCATCAACATCGTGAAATAGTCCCTGAGCAAACTCTTTTTCTAGCTGTTCCCTCTCACAACCAAAAAAAGGTTGCTTTATGTTGATTTCCTTGACTTTTTCTTAGGTTGTTTTGTAATCTTTACAAAATGCACATGAATTTAGCAGTTAGAATACAATACATTTACTGTATCTGTCACATAATGCACAGACCAGCTCCAAAACAAAACTCTCCTCATAATTTTATGCCTATTTACTGTGGAGTTTGTCAAAACACTTAAAATTGCTTTTGTCAAGGACTTTCATCGGGAATTAGTTCTTAATCTGGGCACTCAGCCTAAAAAAAGCAAGTACACAGCATACAAAGCAGCCCTCTTATTTTCAATTTGCTATATAATTTTGTTATCTTTACTTTTGATTTCTGCTTGTGATGTGAAGGAATGGAGTCAAAGCAAGAGAAGGTTTTAATTAACAAGGATTCACACCTATTTGCACACAAATTACACTGAAATATTTTGGTTGTCAATATGTGTCAACGTATTGGTCTTTTTAAGTGAATATTAAGAGAAAGCGCAGAGAAAATGTAATTTAATTCTTTTAAAAATGAAAATCCATAGCTGACAGTTCAGGGGAATTGCTATCTGATTGTTTTAAAAAAGGGGACAGTGAAAAATATAATTTACCATTCAACATCAAGGAGACTGCAAATCGAAGCCAAATTACACTGATTTACAAAACTTTATTGAATCTTTGATGACCAGTTGCAGCTACGGACAGTGCTCACTTCCCCTGCTTACGAAGGGGAACAACTTTTTATTGTATTGCAGGTTCCAGATGAAGACCTACATATGAACTCTAGTGGCAAAGTCCGAGAATCAGGGAAACCTCTGGAGATGAAAACAACTGGAATTTAACCATTGGGAATCCTTTTTCTTTTTCGTTTGAAGTGTAAAAGAATACGTAGATCAGAGCAGGGATACACAAAGATGCAATCTGGGACACCAAAAGCATTATGCATACAAAATATCCTAAGTCTTTAGAAGCATACAGGAAGGGAGTAAAAAACAAAGTCTTTTCGGGAAATGTTCTTCTATAACCCTTATAGATCCAGTCCACTGATTTAAAACCATAGAGGTCAGAAATAAAGTGCAAAACTGCTTTTCCTGGTTCAATGTAAAGCATCATTATGTAAAGCACATACTGTAATAAATAACCTGACGCCTGCTTGCCTCTTAGGCTCAACAGATTGTGGAATGCAGTAACTATTGTCGTTGTGAGTGACCTCCTTAATTTAATGGTTGAAACCTCAAAAGAAACAGACATTTAAGGCAAGTGAAACACTAGCCCTTCCAGTTAGATGACAGGAGAATACTGTACGTGGTTGATTGAGATCATGAATGAAAAGCATTGCATGCCAAGATCGAGGGTGGTAACTGTGAAGTGAGGGATACATCACTTTTTGTATTGTCTCATGTCTTTTCAACTGGAGGTAGGACGAACAAGAAGAGCCTGAAGCCTAAAAAAGTTTACAAGACTAGATCAATGGGAAGGAGTGACACAACTCCTTTATTGAAACTGGCAATAAATCTGTATCTGCAGTCCTTCAAACAGTGCCTCCTTTCAAGACATACAGCATTTTCAATGAGATGACTTGCAACATGACTGGCTCCACCATCATCATAATAATATCCTTACTTTTAATAATAATTACATCATAACTGCCCTTACTTTGCTTTTCTGGAAACTCCACTCAAATTGCTTTACAGGTAATGGGGACTCCCCTCCATCATCACCAATATGTAGCCCCACCTGGATGACAGCAGCCAAAGTGCCCCAGTACACTCACCACACTTCAGCTATTGGTGGGGAGAACAACAGAGTAATGAAACCAAGTCAAAGATGGAGATTATTAGGAGGCCTTGACTGGGGGTAACACCCTTACTCTTTTCAAAAAATGACCAGGGATTTTTAATGGCCACAGAGAGTCAGGACCTTGGTTATATGTCTCATCTGAAGGACAGCACATTTTTTACAATATAGTGTTCCCGTCAGTACACTGGAGCATTTGGACCCTCACAGCCTGCAGGGTGAGCACACCCTACTACAGTAGTCCCACTAAAACCACTTCCAGCTGCAACCTTAGCTTTCCCCGGAGGTCTCCCATCCAGGTACTGGCTAGGTTCACACCTGCTTAGTTTCAGTTGGTTCCCAGCTGTGAGTTGCAGGGTGATATAGCTGCTGGCATTAAAACACAACTCCCTCTCTGAGAGGGCTCAGGTGAGGACAAAAGCTCGGAATGATTTTAAAACACAATTAAAAAAGTGGCAATTCTCCAGTACTCACTGGCAAGAACAGGAGGAAAGAAGTACAAGATGCCATGGATGTGTCTGATCATCTGTTTAGAAGAGAAAAACAAATTGGATATGGGAACAGGAGTCTGGATGGCACGACAGTGTGATCGGAATCCCAATCAAACATCTGTCTACCTGAGCAAGTGGGGCGCTGCAGCACATGGAAGAGGAAAAGATCTTCAGGTTTCTCCAGTGCTTTCCAACTCCCCGTCCTCAGCAGGGTCAAGGTGAGCTGACAACCAAATAATCATCAAAGAATTCTCCCTTCTTTCCTCTACAGTTAAGAGTTGAACTAACGGTGAAAGCTAATTTAAAGAGGTTGCTGAAACTTACTTGGAGAAAAAAGTAAATGGACCTTATGAATGTTGAGAAAAAAAATTGGGAAGTGTCATTGAAGTTGATCAACCGTCATGGAGAATGTAATGCCAGTCTTTTTCTTATTTTGTACTGTTGTTCCATTGTCATCCTTAAAATGAATCAATTTAAAGTTAATTGTTCCATATTCATCATCCCTCCTCCATGTAATGTTTCTCTCCTTTTTTGTTTTAGAATGCAGTATTGAATCATCTCCTGGTTGGATTTCCCAGTCATGGTGTGGCCACAGAAACATTTTTGTCTGACAGCCGAAATGATCAGACCTGACTTCCCGGATAATTTGACTGATGGGATTTTAACTAGCCACCTCTGGATAGTAGATTGACATGATCCAATTTTGGTTAACTTAATTGACCACTATGATCTTTTGGAGTTTGGAATATTAACTGCATTCTGTGCTATTGTCAGACAAGTCAACACAGCCTGCTTAAAATCTGTTCCATTTTCTTATTTTTTATTTTAGTCAGTTGTCTGTCTTGTTTGTGATCATCAAGGAGAATTACACATGACGATTTGGCAAAGTGGGACTAAATCTCTAATCAGTGCAGTGTTTCTGAAACTCTTTTTCCTCTATGTGCTGAACCAGTCTTCTAATTCTGGCAACTAAGCTCTCCCTGGTGGTGATCTGCAAATGAACTGCTGGGATGTATTGTAATTACACATTTGGCATGAAGCTAAAAAAAAACAGCTACCACAGTACTGCCTCCCCTCCAACACACCAGTGATTTGAATACCTTTCTGCAACTGAGATCTGAAAAGTACCTTCTCGCATTTACAGTATATCAATAAAACATTTGGCAGACAGTGAACTTAGTATCAGTAAACAAATAAACAGATTTTGAGTGTGGTGTCTCTGAGCTATGGAGGGTGATCTCAATCTAGATCTTTAAAGACAACATAGAAACTCAGAGACGGTCCCATTTAAAAAGACACATACTGTACTGCACTGCAATCATCTCCTCTAGTTTGCATGATAACTGTAGGAAGTGATCAATGCCAGACTAGAAATGATTTCACAAATACCATATTTTTTAATAGGAACAAAACACATTAATAGAGCATCAATCTTCAGCCATAGGCGAAAGACTTCTGACAAGACATCATAAGTCTGGAAAGAAGATGTGTATTATACATGGGATTAACAGTATAGGCTGAATTCATAATCAGGATTAGGAAGCTGTTTATCCTGGAAAGGTTTGCAGAGAATCAGAGCCTATAATAGACACACCAGATACAAGGCGAGACTGAAATAGCACTCCCCCTGGAGGGAACATCATTCCATTGCTTGGAATTGTCTTTAGGAGTTGGGATGAAAATGGAGCACCTGCCGTAATGGACCCCTGCCCCTGGAACAGTGAATTAGTACTGTAGCTTATGTGCAGTGTCATAAATAGGATGTCTTCTCTTGCCCCTGTGTTAAAATATGTAATGCTTCACTCCTGTATTGATTAAATTACTTCTCTTCACAATCTGGAAGGTTGCTGCTGGAAGAGGTGTTAGTGGGGCCAGCAGGGGGCGCTCACCCTGCGGTCCATGTGGGTTCTAATGCTCCAGTATAGTGACGGGGACACTATACTGTAAACAGGTGCTGTCCTTCGAATGAGACGTAAAACCGAGGTCCTGACTCTCTGTGGTCATTAAAAATCCCAGGGTGTTTCTCTAAAAGAGTAGGGGTGAAACCCCGGTGTCCTGGCCAAATTTCCCATTGGCCCTTACCAATCATGGCCTCCTAATAATCCCCATCTATAAATTGGCTTCATTACTCTGCTCTCCTTCCCACTGATAGCTGATGTGTGGTGAGCGTTCTGGCGCACTATGGCTGCTGTCGCATCATCCAGGTGGATGCTGCACATTGGTGATTGTGGAGGGGAGTTCCCATTACCTGTAAAGTGCTTTGAGTGGAGTGTCCAGAAAAGCACTATATAAGTGTAAGTAATTATTATTATTATTATTATTATTATTATTAATCTCTGGGTTGCTGAACAATCATCTCCTTTCATTTTGTGGGGGACAGGGTTGGAGGAGAGTTGGGCCAATCAAAAACAAAGACACTCAGGCCTGGTCACTGATTCAACCAAAAAAAGTAGAGACAGGAAGTAGGAAACCATTTCATATTGTCAGTTTAAGAGGGTGCGCCGTGACCCACAATTACCATAGCAACCTTGTTGCTCAGACAGCCGTGATGTCATCACAAACTGGATCACTGACAATGTTTCAAGATTCTCTGTCTTAAGATTTGCAAACAGCTGATGATAACGGAGTTTGTAGGGCTCCTCTTTCTTTATAAAGTGGAAACTAGCTTTAAGAGTTGCTTTGTTTGCTGTCATGAATTCAATGCACATTACCTGTTGAGTAAGCGCGGAAGCAATTAGTTTTGCTTAATCGGATGTGTAAACCAGCAACAGATTCATTTTGTCAATTACATTCTGTGCAAAATTCCCTTTTTTCTAACATTTGCTTATTTTGTAATCTCATTCCCTAGTAAGGAATATCAAGTTAAAAGTGATAATTGCTTCCTCACAGATGTTTCCCTGATTAATTGCTTCAATTGAGGTTGTAGAATTTTGTAGTCCCCCCAAGCGTAATAAAAATTTCAGCAATCTGCACCTATTTTGTGTGTGTAGGGGTCTTCTTCTCTCCTGAGTAATTATTGTGTAGGGTTGCCACCATAAATTACATGATTAGTTTTTCTCCTTCTTCTTGTTTTAATCACACTACTGGTTCATAGAACAATTTTTGTTTAACCTTGTTAGATGCTTTAGAAGCCTCAGGCAATCAATCATCTCCTTTACTTTATTCAGAAAAGTGAGAAAAATATGTGTTGTAGCATTGCTATCGTGTTAACAAAACTCTGGAATTTAAAGTACAAATTTTACATGATCTACTAAAATATAATCTTCAAAGAATAAATGAATACACACACAAGGACTCGCTTATACAGTGCCCTCCAGATTTAATCATCCCTAAATGAAATAAGAACAAAAAACAGAATATACCAGATTGGATTATGGATTGGATAATGTATCTTGCGTAAAAACTCTAAAAATATTATACTGTAATCATTAAAGAACTGCACACACCAGTCATTTTTGTCTGAAATAATTAATTCCAGAAAACATGATGGTCATATTTATTCAAACCTCTAAATTAAAAGCAACAAAAACAAATCTATGGTAACATACACACTAAAGACACTACTCCCCAAGTCCATTACAAAGAAATCGGAAGTTACTGATCTAGAGCCAAGGAAGATAACGCAAGTGTATATCACCACCATGGACGGTGAGATAAATGGTTTGGGAGCCAAATGTAAATCGAAAGACAAGAGTTGGAGATCTCCAACACAAGCTGAATTTTCAGGATACAAAGTGTAAAAAAACTACCATTCAATGGCCATGGAACGTGTGTGGTTGGAAATAAAAAAAAACATTTAACAATTCTGTCCAGAGGAATGGTATAACAAAGTAGTGCCATATCCTCATAGCATGCAACACATGGTATACTGGTGTAATCCCTGCCAGGGGAGGATTTACAAAATACTATCTAGAGGGAATAAATATGACCTTCGAGTTTTCTAAATTGTAATTACAACAAATATAACTGTGTTTTGGGCAAAACTTTCTACAATTACAGTAGAATTATGTTTAAGATTACAGTATAAGAGTTTTAGTATTTTTATAAGCAGCACATTTTCCAATCTTAAATATTTCTGTTACATAACATTTTTTGTTCCTAGTTAATGGGGGCTATGAACACATTAGGAGGGCACTGCACATGAAACCCTGAGCACCCACCCTTTAATGAACACATGAATGTGTTGCTGTTATTCAGAATCTATAAACTATAGAATATATTACTTTGGATAGGCAATATATCATTAGGGAATGCAGATATAAAAAATCTATATTTCTTACAAGGAGTTAATTAAATAACCTTGTTCCAGGTACAGCACGCAAATACCTACAGTATGTCAGTGACTGTACAGTATGTACTGTATGTGTTACACACAATTATATGAATTGTATGCTTTAAAAATTTATATATTTTATGTTTCAAATGCTTAAAACAAGTTATTCTTATATTTTAAATTACACACAATTAATTTAGAAAATAAAGTTCACAACCCTCAAATACACGGGACTCTCTATTCAAAACTCTGAAATCCTTATTGCGTTCTTTGGGGATTTACAGTAAGTGCCTAAGCGTTCGGAACATAGGACCACAGTATGTAAGTGAAAAAAGTGAACACACTTGAGTAAGTGGATGTAAAAGAAACACACACAAAATCAAGCAGAAACAAAACAGAGTAGTATCAGTCACTTGGCCTTGTGCATCATGCAGGGCCAGACGCACACGTTTGTACAGTAATCTGACAATAATATTATGGACCTGTGGTGGGACATCTGGATCTCTCTTTTATCTCTCAGATATTAGCAGGCAAAGTATATGCGTTTGTGGGGGGTACAAAAAAATTGGAATTGCTTTCTGCAGATATAGTCACAAAGCTGTGCTCTCTGAGCGCTGGGAAGAAATGCATCTTTCAGCTGACATTTGGAGATGACTTCAGTGGATATAGCCGAGATGATGTATCCTGAGCTTCAGATAAACATCTCCATGCGAACCGAACAAGTCTGCTAGAATGTTGTCTTGTTTATACAGTGAGAATGTCTTCAAATGTCAGCCAAAAGGTCTGCCGTTTGCACACAGGAGCCCTTGGGCTCAGACCTTGTTGTTTCCCTTCTTTTCTGTTTGCCTGCAATTCCAGGGAGTCTGCTGGAAACTGGCTACCAGCAGCAGTGTTTGTTCACTCTTAACACTCCCTGGTGGTGGTACAGAAGTCTCTATCAAATACATGGAAAAGGCTAATTTACCTCTGCAGTTAAAATGTCATAATTACTGAATTTGTTACTAAGAAATTTACTTTATGATACAGGAATTGCTAGAATTTTCAATGAACCCAATACCTTTCATAAACCACTAGTGACTCTGCTGCTGTTGCTGCTGCTGCTTTTACCGCTGGTGTAAATAATATGATGAAAACATAAAAAAGAGAAACATAAAAAGAGAAAATAATCCTCTAGGTATATAAATGGCTTCATTTCCATTTCCTCACCTGTGTGGGTTGAGAGTTCTTCAGCAGGATACTTCTGAGATACGTCTCCAATAATCACTGTGAACAAAGCCTTGGTGAAGTGCCTCCTTCCAATCTGTTTGCCTTTTCTTATGTTTTTTTTTTGTTTTAATGCAGTCTGCTGCTTGAAGTGCCAGCTTTAATGTTACAGGACGGTTAGTGAAGAGTGAACACAGTTTCCTGGAAACATTTTCTGCCTGTGAAGCACCTTTTAAGCTCTTTAGTGAACCCAGGTGTCCGGTCCTAGCATCTATGAAAACACAGAGCCCCGCTGCACAGCAGGTACAGTAAAAAAACAGAGAAATTGCTTTACTAATTAAATTAAGGCAGATTGTACAAAGCCAGAGTGGAATTTAGTTAACACCCACAATCGTTGGAGAAAATCTCATGACATCTTTATTTACCAAGAAGTCAGAAGCTCAATTTTATATATCATTCAGAGAATGGCACATTCTATAGCACAGGGTTCCTGGTGAACACAATCTGGACACTGGTGTTGAAATTCTGGTATAGAGGAAAGAGCACCACCTGCATGTCCACCAATAACACTTACTTCAGTGGGCTCTTTTTCTCTGGAGGTTGTCCATCTCAGTACTGACCATGCCCAGTCTTGCTTAGCTTCTCAGACTTAACAATACAACCTACAATGGAATAACATTGCTGCCAATACAATAGTTAATACAGCTTTTTTGCTTGTCACCTGTCCACAGATTTTAAAACGCGAAAGTTATGGAAATTCAGCATTTTTTTCAATTGCTTTGTGTGAATAATCAGTGATTTAAATGGTAAGAAAAAAGTATATCTCCTCATTCAAAACAAATGCTTAGAAATTATGTCTGCTCCCTTGCCCTTTCAAGCTCCTTGGTTATCAGGACGACTGCAGCCTTAACTAATCAACCTCCTAATCGCAGCTCCTCCAGCTTTGCACAAGATGGAACAGCTCGAGGGAGCAAGTTCTAAATATGTTTACCTAAAGCCAGCGCCTAATCTGGAGGGGGATAATGAGGCTTTTGATGAAAGAAATGCCTGTTTTGAAGGCAAGGTTTGTTTTCCACTCAAGAGTCAACAAGAAATTTAATTATCCATGCAGTCATGCCTTAATCCAGATTTAAGGAAGCATTTTATGAACTTCTAGTATGGCCTATCTCTCGCTGCCCTTCACTGCCTTCTTTTCTCTTTACTCTGTCAACTGTGTCAATTACCACGTTTTTCAGCTGTTGTCACTGTTTTCTTTAATGTTGTGCTGTTATTCTTTTTATTCCAACTGTCACTTTAGTTTTTTTTGCCTTTGTTCTCTCCGCTATTAAAAGAATAAGAGACTCAAATGGTGACAAGCATAGGAGCCTCTAATTAGCCATCACCCTTAAGCTGCAGCAGAAATCCAGAAATCACGTCTCTGCCTGTGACACAGTGACAGCACCACACACCAGAGGACAGACACCTTGCAAAGCGAGGGGGCTGTTTCAGAGCCTCGGACTGCAAGCCATCCTCAGCCAATGTCCACGTTCTGCGTGGCTCTAATGCACAGAGCTCAGCACCAGTGTGGTGAAGGTCTCACTGAAGCAGTGGAAAAATAACACAAGAAAGCCCATGAAAGCAGAACCATGCCTTCGTCAGAACCACCAGTGGGAAACTTTCCAAATGTAGTATAGCCCTCAATCTAAATCCACACTGATGCTGCTCTCCCCTGAAGCATTTTTTATCATTCTTTCAAAGTTCCAAAAATGTGTTGATGCAAATGTTGTTTTCCGTCTAAGGCTAATTGAATGCACTGTATAACCAATGCTATGCCATGTGTCTAATATTTATATTTTATAGTATGCTATGAAGTAAGTGTTTGTTTGCTTGTTCTTTCTAATTGGATGCACTACTAAGTTGGAAAACCACATTTCTTACAAATAAGCCCTAGGAATGGGACCAGCAATGCCTTAGAAATACTGTTCAAAATAACAGAGGGCTAATAACATTGCACAGTGCTGCTTACTTTAAACTAAGTTATGCCAGCTGGCTTCATTCACAAGGGAATCTCATTTAAATGACAAGGGCATTTGGTCAATTCCTAGTCCTTTAGCAAGATGGGAGACAACTAAAGACAAACAATAATAATTTTGTTAATTAAACTCACCTTAACCGAAAAGGGCCTCCAACGGCTGTCCTGTCCTTGTAGTGCCACAAGACAACAGTTGTATAAAAAAAGGTGAAATTCAGGCCAGATCCACAGCAGCTCATCAGGCCAGAGCTCATCCTGCTTTCTGTAGCACTGAGCAGTTTGGACTGAGTCATGACTACTCCCCTGGATGAGGTACTGGTCCATCATAGGAATTTCCTCCAGCAATGCTGGACCCCATTAAACAGCTGGGTGGACTAGAGCAACTGAGCTAAAGTACCTCACTCAAGGTACAACAGCAGTGTCTGCAGTGTGAAGTTAAACACACAACCTGCTACTCACGAGACTTCAGGTGTCAAGGTTTTAAAGATAACTAATCTTTGTCATATGTCAGCTGGACTGTACAATTTGGTGACCAGGACTCAGAAACACATGACAACAGATAAGTTTAAATTGAGCTCAGGTTTGAAACATTGCATTTTTTATATGTTATGTAAGCCTATTGTACTTGTAGCTGATGTTCTTTGAGGACATTTATCAAGATGTGCATTGCCAACAAAAATTGCAATTTTAACACATGAAAATTATTAAAACTGAGGCCAAGTCAAAATGTTAGAAACCCCTCGCTTTCTCCATACCTTTTACTCCAAATTTTCTATAACATCACATCGAGGTTGCTCAGAGGCTTGTAGGCAAGCATTTGTCCTGTCCCTTTTAATTTTCAGTGGATGCTTGCAAACAATATGGTAATTTTAATAATAAGACTGCAAATATTTATCATAATAATTATTTCTTTTTGCTTTTTTCACTGCCAACCCACCAGCATCAGGAATCATCTTTGCTGTTGTATGCATAATTGTTCCAAATAAATTAAAGTTAATGTAGACTGTTTTTTAATCCTCTTATTAGATATTCATGAATGCTGTTCATATAAATGTATAATAATTTTGCTCTCCGCTTCAAACACAATTGTTTCATAAAACACTTGAGAAGAGAGAAATGTTTCACCTTACAAGCGACTAAACTGTTTCACGTAAACAAAGCAAAAGATCTCTTCCCACGCCGCATGCAGTACTTCATAAAAAAGGGAATAAAAATGTAAATCAAGGATTCCACTTATTATCCGATAAATGCACGTTTTCACACCAGCTTTTTCATTAGAATTCTGAAGAAAAAAGATCATTTTTTGGAAGCAGTGGGAGTGGGGTTTCAGCCTGCCATTAAAAACTCCAACACAACATCCAATCATCCGGAGTCTGAAAATCCAGAATATAAGTAGGTGCTACAGAACACATGCAAATAATTAAATATTCATGCAAAATTAATCATTTAATAGCTTCTACACTGGCCTGAATTTTAGGGGCAATAGAAAGATTAAAAGCAGAACATTGCATCCTGAGCCGTAAAAACTTTCACATCAGGTAGTGAGTGTGACCGAATTCACACCACTGAGACACCAACAATGATTGCTATTGTAAAAAGTTTTACTCTCTATTAAGGAAGAAGTAGAGAGTCACACCAGGCTGACAAGTTTTCACTCAATGTTTTGGTTTTATGTAGCATTCTTCAGTAATCTTCTCACACCCAAAGAAGACACCACAGCCACCAAGTTGTGAAATAGCTTAGAATTAACCTGTCCTCGTGTCTTTCCAGGTCTCACACACTGACACAGCTCCTGTCTCGTTTCCTCACTGGTTCTGATCCCTCCCTGTGCCGTGCAAGTGGACAAAAAAAACATTTTTAGCATAATAATGAAATTATAATGTCTTCTAACGAGGACTGACCTTTGGGAAACGTGCCTGCCTCTGAAAGATTTTTAAAAGCCTCTCCGTGTCAGAAAACAAAAGTTGTTGTTTTTTATCCCAAAGACAGCAAGTGGAAGCCAAAAGGCGGTGCTTTTTGGAGTCTGAAACAAACTGCCTGGCCATGGTCTTGAAGCAGATTCCATGGAATCTTTCATAGACAGACAAAATTCCTGCCATGCAAATAAATAAGATGGGTCAAATGAACTCTTATTGGTTAGCCTACTTATGTTTTTAAACTGTCTCTTCTTCAGTACAGAACTTGAGTCTATTGGTGCCCTTAATTTAGGAACTAGGCCAAGTAGGGGAAAGTGCCCTATACTATCCCAAAATAAGCAGGCGGTGCACTGAAAATTGAATTCTTAGCACTTACTAGCAGACATTTACCTTATGGTAAACAGAGGGAGTGTTCATAATTGAGTTTAAGCACAGAATTCAAGTTCATTGGTAAATGAATAGGAGGACCTGCTATTCTTAGAAGCATTTACAGTCAGTAATAATTTACCGTGAAGCTGATTGTGACTGAATACAGCAAAGATTCTCTGGTATGACAGAAAGGTCTTCATCTGAGCATAACACCACCGTAGGAAACAGAATTATCTTTTTTTCTCTCAGGCACCACTGCTCCAGCCTGGACTTCTGGGATCAAAATCCAGCTCAATGATTGCATGCTTAAGGCCTAGTAGAAGAGTTCAATAGCCTTAATTAAGTGAATAATTAGTCTGATCAGCAAATCAAAACCTTAGCTGGAAGAAAACAAGAAGACAGCCTGACACTAAATGTTGCCAGGTCCTATGTTCACAGAAAAAAATCATTTTTTTAAATCCCATATTAATGTAACATAGTATTGATAGAATGTTAATAACTTTGTAGTAACTGATCTTAACTTATGATTAATAACACGTTACTCAGACTATTTGCCTAAAAGGGTGGCACAGTACTGCAGCAGTCAATATTGCTGTCTCAGAGAACTGGGGCCCTGGATTCAATTCCTGAGGTGCTCTTCCCTATGTTTGTGTGGGTTTCTTCTGGATGCCCTATTTTTTCCCACAGTTCAAAGATGGACTGGTAAATTCATTGACTTTTAGGAAAACTGACCCTGTTGTGAGTGTGTGTGTCTGTCCTGAGATGGACAGGTGACCCATCCAGGGTGTATCCCATCTTGCTTGCTGGGATAGATCCGACTCCTCTGTAACCCTTTATTGGATAGAAAATGGATGGATCTTGTCATAAAACTCTTAAATGACAACTCCGTGCTAGTTACAGTATGTAGTTTGTGATGCACTTAAAGCTGTCATTTGCAATCCCAACACTCAAGTGTTACCAAATAATGTGTCTTCAAGGTTTATCTTTTAGTCATTCCAAGTAATCCTGTAAAAAGTGTAGAACACAAACACTGAAACAGTTTTAAACAGTATTTTGCCCAAGACTAGTTTATCAAGTTTTTGTAAAAGCTGCCAAAGTGAATTACACAATGACAGCAATTAAAAAGTATTTGCATGACTGTTGATTATATCTATTCCTTTAAGTGTGGTGTGTTTTTCAACCAGTATTATCCATTTTTTTGTTGTTCGGTTTGAGCCCTGTGACCTCAATCTCTCTGGGTTGAATCTGAGGTGTGTCCTGGATTTCTTAAGAAGTTGCTCACTATTGACCAAGTATTACCAGGGTTGGAGTCAAGATATCATATTGGGCAACATCTGCATAACACCCTCCCTCTACTGATTACCCTATGAGGCTCACACTGTGAGAGAGAAATGGATGGTCTAGCTTGCTCAGAGTATGTTTCATGGGGATATGTTTGCTGTTTGTTGTCTTCATCTCTCCTACAATGGGATTACATTTTAATCTGTGATCTGACATGATACAGAATTAGGGATTTGAAATATGGGGCTGTAAATGCATGTATCCAAAGAGATTCTACAATTTACAATTAAAAATAAAACCCCAGATAAGAATGAACTGACTGGGAACATCTCAAGATCTTCATACAGTAGGTCCATGTTGGGGTTTATTTATTGTATGTGAAACTCTCTGTCGCTTGGAACTATAGTGCCTGGGGTGGGGGGACGCAGAATGTTTGATGTGCTGGTACCAAAGTCAGGACCTCCGCAGTGGGAATCCTGTCACCCTGTTCCCAAGACTCCCTCTCTGCCTTTGCTCTGTCCTCCTCTTCTCACTGTGAAGACTATGACTCTCCACACGTCTTCCACAACAGCTTGTCATACTCTCTGACACATATGCTCCACACAAAAACCATAGCTAAATAGCACCAATGTTGGGGGGAGAAAAAGAAGAAAAAGAGAGAAAATGTGTTCTTAACATCAGACTTACTCCATTAGGGACTGTCAGTTTTACTTACGGCTCACTGAGCTACGCCTCAACTGTTTCTGCACAGTCACTGACACTGACGCTTTGCCTGAGAAACGAATAGGGATTATTCTCTATTAAATGGCTTTGAATTCAACCAGCATCTTACCTTGTTATAAAGAATGTTTGATATTTTTTAACTGCCCTGAAATGTGCTTTTCCACAATTATGTATGCATCAATGCACAACTATAGCCATACGTACAGTATTTACATACTGTATAAACTCACAGATGCCCACTGGTCAAAATATTAGGAACTCTTATTCAAATTAATAGACTCTCTCAGGAACAGAAAATGGGTCAGTAAAATATTAGAATCCCCCACCTCTCCCGTCTCAAAGGAAAAGATGCTCTTAGTGGCAGGAGGTGTATGAGATAGATTCCCATCCTCTTCCCTGTCCAGAACTCAGTCGCACTGGAAACTGACAGAAAGTCCCGTTCAATCTTGCACACTGTTAAACGCTCATCACAAGCTCACCTGAAGGCAATCCTGCTGGAAAATTGGATTAGGACTGGTCTGAAAATATTTCATTATCCTGCGGATTACACACCACATCCTGTTCTTGCTGTCCTCGGAGGTCCAGGATGTTTTTTATACTCCTGTGTGCAATAGGGAATGGCTCTGGCAGGTGTGTTACTGGTACAGCTTCTCTGCACTAGGCCAACAGTAACAGAAGGAAATCCTGTTCTTCCTCACTCACCTCACTCAGAGTTTTCCTGGGAATCGTTCAGCAAAACATGAGATTATAACAAAGGGTTATTTGTGAGATATGCATCTACATTGCACAAAAATGTATGATGTTGTAAACCCAAATTATAAAGTTCCCAGTCTTTAATTTCCAGTTTCATAATTTTTTTATCTTCTGATATGCAGCAAGTTTTTAATGCTGCTTAGTTCTATAAAATGAATGCATACTAAAGTGCTTAAATGGTTTTCTTCCATAGGAAAACAATGGCAATAAAACACAAGGAGGAAAGCTGTGAGATTAGATTTGGGCTGTTGATGTCTTTTGGGTGTCTTTCATGACAAGAGATTAAAAAGATAACCCAATACTGCACGGTACCATTGTTCCTCATGGCTGGGGATAACAATATCATGACCTTATGAAAAGGATTTGTCCTTTCACATTCAGGCCAATAAAACTGATGTGTAAGTAAGCATTGTGAATTTCTTCTCTGGTTTCAAAGCAACATCACCAATCAATGGAATACCTGTTAAGCAGCAGAGAAATAAAGAGAACAGCCATAGCAACTAATATTTAACCCAAGAGCCAATTATTTATTTAAAATTAATTCTTATTTCTTTAATCTTTCCTGTTCATTAAATTAGTTAAAGTCCACAACCAAATAAAGTCTGGAAAACCTTTAAACCTGTTGGCTTCAGTAATAATCAATTTTAATACCACAATTAAGTGGGGAAAAATATATATTTCTCTGTTCTCATACATGTACAGTCTTTTGTTAGGTTTGAGGCAGAAAACACTCCCAATACCTTCCAGAAACCAAGGAAAAAAGTTTTGCTCTAAAGTAAAAATCTCTCCCCCTCCTTAATGTCATCTCACCTAGGGTGGATTTTAGTCCATTAAGAACAGATCTGTCTGGTATCACAGCACTCTGATGGTCTGTATCCATTCTCCAGCTACAGTACAGCCTGAAACATGTGATAATTTAATTCCCAATCCTGAGTGTTGTAAACATTGCATACAATCTAAGTCTGGGAGTATGGCACCGATCATACAAACACTTGTATCTGAAGTTGTCACGGATGTCGGAAGGGCATGCCGTGGAAGGGCCAGGAGAGCAAAAAAGACCCAATGCGTAGTGGCAAAACGGGGATTAACCCAGGCTCAGGAGGTCAGACGATTTGGGGAGAAACCTACTGTATGCCCTTAGGCCCCAGAGAAGACAACCTGGTGCTAGGCAGGTCTCAAGACATCCAAACCTTAAATGCTGAGAAAGGGGGAAAGGGTGACCCGCAAATAAATAGGCCTACACAAAGACAAGCAAAGGACAGGGAAAACTAGGAACAGGACAGAGTAGGAGCGCCCTCTAGCTGTAGAGGGTGTGACAGAAGCCAATTGAGCAGCAAATCAAAAGAGTTTAATATCAGTAGGCATAAACTGAAACCTGTCACAGTGGGGAAGCCGTTCAGCCCACAAGGAACTTTAAACATGTACAGTAACTGTAATTGTATGATGATTTGATTTTTTGTTAGCTGAGCCTCTCTCCAACGGACACCTGCAGTACTGTTGGGATTTTAATTGAGCTGCCTGTGGATATAATGTACAAGCCAGTGTTCACACAAGTGTAAAGTGAGACAAGTATAAAGATGACACAGTCTCTTAAAGATGGGTAAATCTCCCCATTTCAAGACAGCAGACTTTTGTGTGGTGCTCATTAGGTCCGTTACTATCAGGCTTTTGCAGGTGTGCCTGTGATGGCAGTTTGACTTTGTGGTTTAAGCTCATAGCTACAGTACACTTTGCTTTATTGCTTTAAGATCAGTGCTCAAAAATATAAAAGTTGAGAAACACATGGGAACTGGGAACACACACCCCCTCTTTGATTTCTGTAGTCCACTGAAAGACTGTAAAGCAGTCCCTCTGGCTGTTCTGCTGCCCATGACGATTACTCTGTTCTGCAAGAGCCATACTATACGTGCAGTCCACAAGCATACTCTTAGCTGTGCCACTGAATCAAGTTATTGGTTGAATTAAGACATTCAGAGCGCTTCCCGGGTGATAGAATCATGTGAAGGTATTGTTTTCCAAAGCCAAGACCGCAGATCCTTGGTCCAGCTTGTGCAAGGCAGACTGTGAAGAATCTAATAGCAACGGCTAGTCACAGATCTGATTCTCTCAAAACATCCGTGACAAATAGAGGTGAATCAAGAGATCCCCAAAAAAGATAACGTTTGCATGAGCAAAAAGGTTACAGGTAAGCTATCAGACATCTCCAAGAGTTAATCCTAGGATTTACTTTTTCAGTCTATCGAGTAAAGGTGTCAGACTGGTTCCATGTACTGTGTTTCTCACACTCTTTTGAAACTATATATACAGTATATATTTAGGACTATATATTTAACAACAGTCAGGTCTGACCCCACTGGATTCAAGATAATGTATATGGCAATTGCATATTAATTCCTTACATTTATATAATCTTTATATTCAGTGACTATGAGTTAATTAAGACATCTTTCACACATCCATAAC
Source organism: Lepisosteus oculatus (assembly GCF_040954835.1). Taxonomy (NCBI): domain Eukaryota; kingdom Metazoa; phylum Chordata; class Actinopteri; order Semionotiformes; family Lepisosteidae; genus Lepisosteus; species Lepisosteus oculatus. The sequence continues at coordinate 35,713,480 of NC_090700.1, forward strand.
TTCCAAATCAAATGCAAACGTTGAGTACCTAAAAGAAATGCGAGCATAGATTTTATGACAGTTGTTTTCATATTCAAAAGATTAGGATCAAAGTTATAAGGACTACGCACTGTATATAGACGTGGCTTTGAAAGAAATGATAAAACAAGTGTGAGTGACATCCCTCTGTTCATCCTGATTCTTTCTGAGAGAGGTTTTAAAATCCCCATGAACAGAGACATTATTTTTAATTCTTCTACAGACATACAGAATCTCTCTGTTATTTCCTTCTTTTTTGCCTAGAGGCTAAAGCTTCCAGCCTGCGCTCAGAACTCCCTGATGAGTGTCTTGTCACACTGTGATGGATCTCTCCACTTGGAAACAGGATTTTAATACACATCCCATGAGTCGGTGTCCAGCCTGACCTCGATAACAGACCTCAGTTGAACAAGATACAGGACAGCACCCTGCCCGACTGATAAATAAATGAACGCACAAAAAATGAGAAACTACTAGAATTGTTTTTCTCATGTTTGCCAGGTACAAGTTTCACAGTTTTTGGAACTTTTTATGATACTTTTTATATATAACTTTTTGTGGACCTTGTCTTAAAGGGGCCGCACCAAACAAACGCAGAAAAATAATGGCAAGGTCACTGCCAAGATCTCTTAAACAATCTTATCAACCGTGAGCCCTGAGGGTCTTCAGATACTCCAGGTAACCTTTCCTACTGCCAACAGTCCCTATTATCTTTATCATTACACAGCTGCTCAGATTTAAACAGATCTGTGTACAATGTCTTTAACATTCATTTTTGTAGTTGCATCACTGTTAGGATGATAAATGGAATTACTAGCATCTTATCATTGAGGCATACAGATTTAAACCTCACGGCATTTTCCATTTAAAAAGGTACGGAGAAAACAGGGCAGCATGGTGGTGCAATGGTTCACATCGAGTTCAATTCCAGACCTATCAGTGTTCAGCCTGTATGTTCTCCCTCTGTTTGAGTGGGGTTCCTCTGGGTGCTCCAGTTTCCCCCTACAGTCCCAAAACATACTGGTAGGTTAACTGGGATTGGGACTATGTGTGAGTGTGGGCATGATATAGTGTTTGTGTCAGTGTGTCTGCCCTGCAGTGCACTGGTGTCCTGTCCAGGGTTTACCCTGCCTTGCACCCATATTGTATCATAGTGAACAATTGCCCTGATATAGTATATTGAATTCAAAGTCTTACCATATGTTTTCTCTGCCCTTCAAAATAATTAACCAGTCTATCGTAATGAATAGAGCTCCTCTGAATATAGTCATGCTATACTACCATACTGCCATAGTAAAGTTTAAGAAGCACAGTGCAATGAAACTTTACAGTTTTAAATGGTACATTGGTTTACAGTGGTACATGTGTCACTTTAGAAGGATCACAGTGAAAAGAAGCTAAAACCGTTAGATATTTAGTCCTTCTTCATGTGCCATCTGGGCATTTGTGCCATCTTTGTAAATAAAAAGCTTCAATCATCCATCATTAGAAAGTCCTTATTTCACCATATAACTACCAGGTCATCGTGCCATACTAAACTGCATTTGTAAACAATTTTACAATACGGTATTTTCAGTTCCACACCACATCTGAATTATCATGCTGTAAAAAAATGAGATTTCAAATTGCAAAAAGATCTTAAGTTTACATGCACAATTCTGTGCTCATTTTGTGGAGAATTAAACTTTGCAATTGTGCAGAGAGTACAACCTTTTTTTCAAGTCTGTAGTTGAGTGATATGGAGTCTTACTGACTGCTCTATGATCAGTGTTCACAGCACAGCCCTGACTCAGCGGTACAGCACGCCTATTCCTGTTCCTTTCATCCCACAACTGGTATAAAAGTATGTCTGCCAGCAGCAGGGACCATTTCATCTCTAACTGATATATTTGCAGCACGCTGCCATCAGACATGACAAACTGCAGGTCACTCAGCTTCCAAGAGCCGTGCCATATTGAAATAAGCAACAGTGACACGCTGGCTTTACAATTGTGAAACAACACCAAGAACAAAATGGAACAGACGTGCACACCACACGGAGTGGCTGGTCAATGTTTGGTTGGATTCTGCATCTATCTCAGAAGGAACAACTTTCAGTCTTGAGATGCGCGTGGGGGGTTTTAAGAGCATGCAGTCATTATACATTACACACATGTATGTGAATCAGTTCTTGCCATTTCATAGTGCTGAGGGTGCAGAATCATCCAAAGAGATTTCTAACTTCGCCTTTGGTGTATATCAATACAGGTAATCAGCCACAGATGTCTTTTTCCAAGGACTATGTTGCCAGTGATGCAAGTGCTGAGGAATCCAAACCTTGATACACAGACACACACTCTCTCCCCTGTATTGAAGGTTCCTGTTCACAGGACGTTGCAGCCTTGGCTGTCCTATGCACTAACTGCACCACTGTACACCACTTAAGAGTCACCACACACTCAAGATAAAAATGAAAAAACAGGGGGCCTAATTCGCCAAGTTGATTTGTTGAACTGCACTTCTATAGAGACGTTACAGGAGGCAATTCTTTGTGGGAATCTGGAACAAGCTATCCAGTCATGTTGTGGAATCCTGACTTCTTTTGAGAAATGGCAGCATGAGATCCTCTGATTGATCAATTAGCTACTAATTGTTAAATGGACTAGGGGAATGAACCGAATGGCCTCTTCTCAATTGGGATTGTTCGTAGAAAACTACTCACAGGTAGATGGTCACTGTGGTGTTAATTTGTGATTAACCCATTTTGATGCACAACTGCAAAAGCTGATGTTCCTTAAGCTAAGTGCCTGTGTAAAGGGAGAAGAGGCCAGCTACTTTGGAATGACAAGTTAATGGAACATAGCCAATATCTTGGTTGTACATACAGAACTCGAGATGACAGAGCAAGTAGGAAATCAGATTCCTCGGCAGTACAGTGGCGTGCCTGCAGGAGATAAAATATGAGCTAAATGCATTTATAGGAAAGTGTGCCCTGTCTCCCTCCCGGGACTCTGAAATGGAGATACTATCAAACTGAAGTGTAAAAAAGACACTTAGCAGGGCAGATGACCCAGAGCCATGGTCTAATACAAACTCATGAGCTCCCATCGTCCAACATGCACTCAGGCACAGAAAGAACTCCCACAATTCAATTATGCCCTGATGACTGAGATGACAAACGATTTGCCTAATTCGAAAAGACATTTCAAATGAAAGCTTCCATCGTCTCTTCTGCATCTCAGACACACATGGCTCGCTTCATCTTCTTATTGCTCAAAATGCAAAGCCCATGTTTTCTTCTTAACTGAGCTGAAGAGAAATCTTTGGGTTTAATGATGCAGATTTTGTATACACCTCTGTATTACTGTGATTCAGAGTACTTCCACAGACACACTTCACCCTCGGGCCAACAATAAGAACACTGTGCTGACTGGGAGAGGAACAGGACAGAAGAGAATCTAATAACCTTGGTTGTCCTGCCTCAGCAACGAGATATATTTAATTAGCTCTTCCACCGAATTGGTTTCCTTGTTCTCCATTGTGCTGGCAGTCAGAAAAATAATGCCCGTGATGGAATAAAGCTCAATGTATTAGACAGAGCTTTCAATAATCCCCAGGACATGTGGTGTACTTGCCTTGAGTCTGTTAAGACTATTCCTCACACCGTGGCAGTTTCCTGAGATCAAACAAGGTCATACGACATCTAATACTTTATATGTACACATCTTGATGGGTGGATCTTGACTGGTTGGCTCATCAGACACCCTAAATGAAGAATGCATATGCTACTCTTAGATATATTTCAATGTATTGAATTCACTCAATCATAAGTGTATGTTGTTGAATTTGATCAAAGTTTTTTCTTAGCAGTTATTATACCCATCAAATACTATTGTATGTATACCAGATTCAGCCCTTGGAGAATAGTGGAATCCAAAACACGTTGGTACTTAACCTTGTTCTTAAGCATGTTGCTGCATATCTCCCAGGCTCTCGGTGTACCTAATATAATACTTTGAAAAACTCACTGCCATGTGCTGCTTGTAATGAGCCTCTTGTCACACCAAGCACAGCATAGCCTTACATCAACAGCAGACACAACAAAGAAACTGTGCAGCAGGACATCAATAATATTTATTTTATCCTGTATGCCTCTTACAGGGAAATCCATTTGAAAAAAAAGCCTTAGTCAGATTGACCTTTTCTGCGACCTTGAGCATCTGTCAGATTTGTCTTCTCGCACAGCTACAGTTTCTTTCCAACACAAGCAACATATTGAAGCTTTCCTTCCTCATCTAGACTTCTGACATCGCCAGAACTCTGATGCATGTGAAATATGCGTCCACATCTGTCTCTGCAGCAAAGGAGCCCTTCCAGCAACAGCACAAACTCCCTGATCGACTGGAGACTCATGACTTCCTATCACAGGGGTGCGCAGTATTCAAAACCTGGGAGCAAAGAGGAAGAACAGGGGATTTTTACAGAGCAAGTCTGATGAACTGTTAGAGCTTGAGGAGAGAGAGAAAAATTATCACCAGCTGCAAAGTGTATGGAAAACACGCTGTAAAGGTCCGAATTTGGGGGTTTTCCACTTACAGAACAAACCTGAATCAAGCTGAGAGGAAAAAAGACAGCTCCAGTGCCGCCAGGCACACAGAGAAAAACTTTTTGTCTTAGCAAACATGATGCAAACTATAAATAAAAAGCATGAAGCAAGGTTCAAGAGCCCAAGTCTTATCTGTATCACCAGGTCATCAGTGGATGGGTGAACTATGCCAGCTCATGGGCTCTGTAGCCCCAGCAAAGAAGAGACCAATATAAACCACAGCAGGCAAACTAGCCGAAATAATTTTTAAAAACAGTACAGTAAAAGAGTTTTTAGTGGAAAGTGATTGAATGTACTCAATGGGTATTAAAACTGCAAGAGAGACATTAAGCTGGTAACAGATATTGACCTCCATGTACTCGGTATTTCCTTTCCATGTCTTGTGCAGGCTGAGTATTGATCACAGGAGGACAAAGGTTAAGCACACAGGCCCATGCAGTAAATAAGCACTTACTACCATAGCATTGGTCCCCCTGGGCTCCACAGGCCAGAGACGGCCCCTCCTATTAATCAAGGAAGGAGGGAGGGACGGGGGGCAATGAAGGGGAGGGTTAAATACAGTTTCTGCAAGGAGACTGCATATGCTTCACCTCTGATTGTTATGTGTGAGTTTGCTGGAGAATGTACAACCAAAAGGCATTTCCCCCTGTGGTTTGGTGCTCATTAAAGCAATTAAACCACAGCACAATTTGACAAAGCTCTGCAAAGGTTAAGAAGCCTGACCCTGGTAATGCCAGTGTGCTCACAGGTGCCGCGCATCAATATTAGCAGATTATAACTCCTATCAAGAGTCAGGCGGGACACACTCTCTGCTGCAATAAGCTACAAATTCTGCACACAGAGTACAGCAGTGTGCTAGAAGTCAAACCTGCTGCAACAAGAGGTTTGCCTGGGACAGGGTTATTTTAATGTTCTTAATATCTCATTGGAGCAAAATCACTCCACAGGCATTTTGTACACCCTTTTGTACACTTGCTGCCCCCAAACTCCCCAGTAATCAGACACATTACGAACTCTATAAACAGACACTTGAGAGTGTTTGTCATTCTCACTTTGTGTGTCTCACTTTGGTCTGTCTACAGTCCAGGCTCATGGCTGCCCTTCAACAAGAATTGTTTATGGCTTCTTTTTGTGGTCAATAAAAACAAGGTTATTTTTATTAACGCAGGGAGGACACTGGCTTTGATCAGTCTATTTTTTTTAATTGCACTGCCAAAAATCTCAATTTTTTATTTATTTAGAATCGGCAATGATTTTTTATTACATACCTATCCATTAGGGAATCACCCGCTGAATCTCATCAGCAAGCCTTGCACCCAAAGGGCAGAATGAAGAGGACCTTGTTTGTTCACAAGAAATCAAAAATAATGTGCTACAAAAATAAAAAATAATATGCTGCACAAATGCATTAAAAAGGGATTTTTGGGGCTGTATTGTATTTGACATACAGTATTGCCTCAAAAGTGCTATTCTATAAATTCACAGTAGGGAAATCGCACATCCCTGAGTGGAATAGCACAGGAAGAGGGTGGTACTACCCTGGAGTCTAAAAGGATGCCGTCTTGTTATGTCCGTTAGTGTACCATTACTGTAAAATCAGGAGTGATCTGCGGCAATCAAAGCTGTTGCACAGGGCGGCATTTGCAATCTGAGTGATATATTGTTGGCTAAGAGCAAACACGGTGATGGCGTAATGTGTCAGCAATAGCATTCTCCTCAAGGCCTGCTATGGCATCTTTTCTGAATGAGCTCCCAAATGATCCAGAGTCCCTCTAGCAAATGCTTGTAATGCAGAAGATCCTCCCTGCATCTCAGCAAGGGTGAGAGGGAGCAGCAGCTGACAGACTTTCCAGGTGAAAGAGAAGGACTTTCGCCGACAGGTGTGTCTAACAGCACCTCACTGTGATTTCTGTGGCACAAACTCATTTAATAAAGTTGTGGCAATGTTCCATCCCCTCCTCACACACATAGTTCTGACAAAATTGTGTCTTGCCTGTAGTAACAGAAAAATAATGAAATTTAAACAACTGAGTTTATTGCATGCAAGGAACAATAAATACCAAAGTATTGTTCAAAATATAGGTACAAAACTTCCAGTTTATATAGCAAATTTCAGCCGCTTCTGATGCAACTTGTTACCATGGTAATGGGGGGACTACCTGTGTTTGGACATTCCCAAGACTTTGAACACTTTTAATGGTCGGTTTTATCTTTCCTTAGTTAGGGACTCTCTATCTTGCACTTGGAATTTCATATCAATTAACTCCCAATCCCAGCCATAACTCAAAGGTGCCTTAGCATGGAATGTCTTGTGCCACAAGTCTTTGTGCAGAAAGAAATCAGTTAACCCCTTTTTCACATCTTATATCTGTCTTCATTGCCTAATCTCAAAATCCACAGCTGATTGAAATATCATGAATGCATATGACACAGGACTCCATATCAATCCAGTTGTGTGTAGATTCCCAGTCTCTTTTTGTATTTTGTTTGAGAATATTCTGTTGGCATAAAAAGCTCTACCTGTAGCAGTTACTTATATCCTGACACATCATTCATATTCATAGGGCAAATACAAATGTTATCCCAGAATCCCACCCAGCTGTTTCTTAGAAGCACAGTGTATTGACTTCAATCCAAGCCTGGATAGTTTGTTCCAGATCGCCTCAACCCTATAAAGAAGTATAAAGAGTTGCCTCTTGTTGCCAGTTTTAATTGCACTACCCTGTAGCTTCCACTTGTCGTCTCTTGTTCCTATTTCACTGCAGATTCTGAAGAAGTTGAGGGTGTGAATACATTTAAGGATTTAGAATACTCAGTTCAGGTGTTCTTTTTTTGTGTTCAATAAGATAAAGGTTCAGTTCTGTCAGTACTTTCCTTCAAGCCCGGGACTATATCTGACTTCTCTGCTCTAGACTGAATCCAGAGCAACAATATCTTTTATGTAACATGGTGAATAAAATTGGACACAATATTCAAATTCAGAATATTATTAGTACACTGCACAATTTCAACATGAAATCCCTTAATCCTTTAATTTAAATTCTGATCTTTGAACTGTATATCTTAAAATTCTGTTTGGCTATTTTAATACCTCTCCACAGTGTCAAGAAGATGAACTTAAAAAGCCTGACTATTCCTTGATTGCTAGTGTTTTATAGTTTTAAAAAAAGTTTTACCTATGGATACGTCTCACTAATGACAGCAGAAATTTGCATCTGAATGTTTTTAAACTGCTTGGAGGACTTTTTCACATGATGCATTAACAGTGATTGTTTATATTCCAGCCTCTCTTTACTACTAAGCATTGCTTTAACGTTCTGAATATATAACTGCATTGACACGATAATAGCAGTCATGGGAGTCTCAGAACACAGAGTGGGAAGAACTGAGATTCCAGTGAGCTCAAAGATGTGGAATCTCACATTGGTGAGAATGTCAAGGCTGAGGCTTTCCAACTTGGCAGCCCTCTGACAAGATTTACTGTTCACTTTGTAGACCGAAGTCACAGACAGACTGAGCCCCGAGAACTGGAAAATAATTGAACAACTGAATGAAAAACTTTGCTGTCAATGTCTGGAAACTTCAGGGAATTCTGGCAATGAATTTCTAAGGCACATCACCGCCTGGAGCACAATGGTGCAGAATAATGAAACCATCCCAGGGACCCTTTATAAGGGCGGTTAATAGAATACATAATGTGGACTTCAAAAAAGAGAGAATTTTCCCAATTTCTGCTCACTATCCAAGTCATTCATTCCCTTAAATTAGTTGTTTCGGAGTTTAGTAATTGCCTTTAGGACTCACTGGAAGACAGATATATTGTAGCATTTATATTGAGCCCTGATTTCTCATAATTCCATCTGGCATTTGTAGAGATGCTTATGAAAAGAGACCGTTTTTGTTTGTAGGGATCTTGGGTCTTGTAACTGTGTAATCCTGAAATAACACCATGCCTATTACAGGTTGATAAATGGTCATTAGTGAAGCACTAACCAAAAATAATATTTTTTTTTTCAAAAGGCAGTTCTCTAAGATACATGAAAGTATTTATGTGATCCACACATAAAGGTCTTTGAGAATTACAACACATTGTCCAAAGGGTAAGATTGGAAAATAAATAAACAGTAACCAATCTCATAGTATAAGGTGAGACAGCTACATCTAGTCACACAGCCATAATGCAGGTCTAGCCCTGCAGTCCAGTCATCAATGGTCCAAGCTTAACAAGCAGTAGCACAGTACCACAGGGGTATGGTGGGCATTATCTGGTTAGGATCCTCTTGGCTTTGGGTGCAATGTTAACATCTTGAACTCACTGGAGTCTTACAAGTTTGCAATAATGTCAGAGAAAGTTTGATTTAACTCTCCAATAATGCACTAAGAAGCTTGCAACATGTTAAAACCTGTTTGGCGCTATAAGGTGGGGCAAGTCAGAGGACTAAGCCTGCCAGTCCCGGGTGAAGTACAGGCATTGCTGCCTGAAAGGGGAGTTTTTTGTATCTGGAGATTCCAAACCTGTGAATATATATGGTATTTGTAACAGGCATTTCCAACAATTGTTGATAGAAACAGTACAGGTATTTTAACAGAACCCCCTGTTGCAATACAACACAGCCATGTCACAATTGTTGTACAGTCCAAGCTACTCCCAAACCAGAATGCCTTGCATTGCTCTACTCCTGCCCTGGCCCCACTAAAGGACATCAGTTACCAGGAGACTGGTGGCTTTTTTGAACAACATAACATGAACTCCCCCAGCCACAATTAGCCAAGCCACAGACAGATCCCACAGAACTGTAACCACAAGGCTAATGCAGTTAGCTTCAAGGCTCTGCTTTGTTAATACGTAATGTCATCCATCTATGGAAGGCAAGCGCTTAAACTGCTTCAGTATAGGTCACTATGGATCACTTGAAATGTCAATCACAACTGTTTTGAGGTGAAGCAGAAGACAAAAGAAAATCTCTACTTCTGAGAACAGACCACAGAAGATCAACTGAAACTCAAGAGATCATCCCTTCATTTTATTTTTCTTTTGCTTTCTAGGTCTTCTGCATTCAATACCAGTATACAAATATCAACAAAATACGGGTATATTAAAATTAAATACCTTGGGAAAGGTAAAGCAACACCAGGAACAAAAGCATGATCAAAAGAGCATCCTCAAACCCAGCTGTGCACATTAGCTTGTCCATAATGCATAATGCATAAGGTTCAGGAACAATGTACAGTTTACATAACAAGGATAACATTGGGAAAACTTTCCAATTCCACGTGCTTGAAAACTATTCATTTCAATATCGCAGTGCTCTGTATTTTTTAAATCCCTATGCTACTAGCTTAGTTAGCATGGCACAGGACAGATAGAACTCTCCTGATACCACTGATCCCAAACTTTCTACAACTGCTTATGCCGTCACCAAGTGGGCTTAATACACAGCATCCTCTTAGCAGAAAGAAGAGCAGCCTGAGACACTCACAAAGCAGAATAATTAATCACCCTGCCAAAAGACAAATGGATTTCTCCATAGTTTCCATTGTTTAGAATGCGGTTCTATACCCAGCAAAAATATTTAACACATTCAATTGCAGCGCTGGGAAAAATCTTAGTTCTTAAAGGCAAAGTGCACTTGGAGATAGCTGTTGTAGAGCAATGAAAAAAGGCAAGTAAAGACTTCCCTCTTGTCAGTGATTACTAGTTGGAATGTTCAGAAGTATCACATAAGAAAGGATGCTGGGGACTCCTGACCAAACCAGCAGGTTAGAGTCACTACCTGAAGTGTAGGTCAGTGGTAGAGTGCAGACATCCCTGATATTTTATCTGGACAATATCATGACCTGAGAGTAAAAAATATTCCTTGGGACCAGGCACAAAATTGGGCATTCATTGTGAAGCAGGTTTGTGCCGCGCCTATGTCAGCCATATCTCCGTGGTCAGCACTATGGGCTTAGTAATGAGATAAGAAGAGGGTGGCTGAAACAGCACAGGCTGGAGGAGGCACGTACACTGTCTTCATCTCCCCTCGGCTAACACAAGCAAGATAGCAATTACCTGACTTCATTACGTGTTTCAAAATCTGCGTTAGGAAGGCAGAGTAAAGGTAAGAATAAAATTGTTGCCGTTTCGAAGCCTAATAACAGAAATTGATGTGAGAATGAATGATCTCTGAGAGAAAGGGAAATAACCAATATTCTCCAACAGCAGTTAGTGAAGCAGGGATGATTAAAGACAGGAAAAGAGAAAGAGAGGCCCTCAACGATAAAGAATCACTCAGCTGCTCTGTTAAAAGGCAAGACCAAAGATGATCTTTAAAGGTCAAGCGGTCTTCTCAAGAGCTCTTCTTTCAAAGAATGAATATAGTTTTTTTTGATTCAGTAGGGTTTAGTGAATCCATTTAAAGGTCAGTTATTTATTTTATTCTATTTTTTTATTTTTCGGACAAGATGCGACCTTTTCCGAAGGGGTCCTCTGAGCTTCCTAACAATATATTTCAATAAGCCCTTAGACTCCCTTTATTGCTCTCCTTGTCTGTTTCCCCTTAACCTCCACACTTGCTGTTAAATGCCTGGGCCCGTGAATTCAGCTTAGCGTTACTTTGAAATGGACCGGCAGGTCTCCTGACACACATTAAAGCTCTTCATGCATTACATGTGTGCTGCCACTGTACTTTTTCCTGTAGTTAGCCCTTGCCAGTGAGAGGCACTTAGTGTGAAACACTGCATTACCCTCTGTGCAATGACAGCAGGCTCTCAAGTTTAAGGGGCATTCAAAGCACCTGGAGAGCCAAAATTCTAATTTTCTGCATATCTTCCTTTTTCCAGATTTTTATTCCCACACACTGCAGGGCAGAAAGGAATGTCAGGACACAGATGGAAAAAGAAATCCCCCAAAACAGAAGAATTAAAGATGGACAACAATGTGTTTTTGAAACTTTGAAGAAAGTCCTCCTCAAAAGTGCTCAGAGCAATGCATGCTATGTTCTATTAGAAGATTATAAATAAGGCAGGGTATGTGCGTTTGAGTAGTGTTATCTATGTAATTTATTTTGCATTGAGAGAACTGTATATGAGAGGAGCTTGTTGCATGCCAAGCTAATACTATATTGTTTTGAATCACAGTTGTTTTGCAATTTAATCAAGAGAAGACCGAGTTCTATAAATGGAAGAAGCCCATGATATCTCTCTCAGCTTGCAATGAATAAAGCAAATAAGAACAACAGCAATACATACTGTACCTTACACTCCTTTCAGGCATAGCATGATGCACAGGCATGAACCTCTCCGTTCTGTGCTTGGTGTTGTGTCTTGCTCTTTTACTGCTGTCATGACCACTTTTTATCATGTAGATTTTCAGATCAATAATGTACAATGCAAAGGGAGCAGTACCAAGCTGTGCCGCATGGTGCTCATGTTCACAGAGCAGCTTTGTATGGGCTGATGCAAGAGTTCCACACCTGATTCATAGGAATCTGTCTACATCTGGTAATGGTGGTACTGTACTTAAATAAAAAAGCTAACAAATAGTGTTTATTGGACTCTGCATCTCTTCAGAGCAGTCTCCTTCTACATCACCTGAATTCCAACATCTGAAGTTTCTTGACACCTTAATTAAAGTCACGTTAGTAATGGAAGCTTTCAGGGTTATGGTGTATGTTCGATTCATACTTCATTTTGGATCTGGTATTCGCTAGCTGATCTTTGTTTTGGGATACACTGGACATTGTCTAGTTTCCAGGAAGGCTATTTGGGATGAGAATCTCAATATCTGCTCAATACTTTTAACCTAAATGATAAAAGAGGCCGTGGTCCCTCACCTGCTGTACAACTGGATTTAGTCCAAGGAGGTACAATGAGGGTTATTGTAACTGCAGCTCCCACCTCAAATGTCTGTTCTTACTTAGCAATTCATCCTTTCCATAAATGATTCCCCACTGGCCAACATTGAAAATTACTTGAACGGTTTTTGTTTGGCATTATTTTCCCCTTCTCTTTATTTGAAAATATTGTTATTATATTTTATAGCCTCCGCACAGCCTGAAAGTTTTAAACCAGCAGTGATGTGGGTATTCCCACAACCACACTAAAGGGAGAATCTTTGCAGTTTATCACAAGGCTCTCACATACTGTACTCAATGCTTTTCTTTTGGGTTAAATGTATGCCTGTGGCACCAAATCTTTAGGTGGTGTCGGTTGTGTTTTCTCTTTTCCAAGAGAAAATAAATGTGTGTTATATATCCTCAGCAGTTCAAATCTGATGCCGATTCTTAAAATCTCTAGCAGATATTATATATATAACAAACATTAATAATAACAAGGAACAAGTAATAGGTTTATAAAAAAAGAAGAAAGAGAACACAACGTTTCAGCCGTGGAGCCTTCTCCACGGACGAAACGTTGTGTTCTCTTTCTTCTTTTTTTCAGCATGGAATAAACCTATTACTTGTTCCTTTCCAGCCACCTGAATTAATATTAATAACATATATTAGATCTCAGTATAACATGCTGTATATAAATATTTAGTTACTGTACTTATTCATTTACAAATGTGTTTGTTCTTAGTGTTTAAAGAAAAGTTATTCACCTATTTATGAAGAGCAATAGGTATTGTTTTTAAAATATTTTGATATTTTCAGGGGTTGCAGATTTTACTGATATATTTTTTATTGCCTGCATTAAAATAGCAAGAGTATTAGTAACCTACAAAGTACATCCCCCTTGCTGAATAACAGTGTGGCCACCTTCTAGAAAAGTCTCATGAGTGTCATATGCAATGAATTTCTTATCATTTTTGCCATCTTTTTGATTAACCCAATCCACCCCTGGTTTTGGACTCCGTCGCTCAAACTCAAACATTTTTACTGTGATAGTAAGGTTTTGGTCTGAATTATTTCACAATTTTGACCCAGCTGCCTATGGCACTTTACAAAACATGATGGCTTGGTTCACTGCATAGGAATCGGAGGAACAAGAATGCCACATTAATTTATGGGTAATGGCAGATGAATGGAAGTTTTCATTCCTCCTGTACTAGGCTTTCTTCTGTCTTTGGAGGTTCAAATCAACAATTATTTCAATTTTACCTTTTAACAGTTTAGAACTGATAGATGTTATTCAATTGGTCTTCTATGACCTCTTCACCACATGGGATGAATACGGACATGTGCCCATGCTATACGTCATGTGACACTGTGCTCTACAGGAGACTTGAGTGACACGTCTCTCACTGATATCACTGCAAACTCCCAGGACTGCAGCGAGTCCAAGTGCTGTGAAACGTCTAGGAGTCAAAGCCAAAGAAGCCCCGCCCGATTCAGCCCACTCTTCCATCACGCTGCATCTGCTGATCGATGGATTGATCGATTTATCTATCCTGTTCATTTATCTGCATATGTCTGATATATCGCTCTATCTGAGAGATTCAGACAAGCCACTTTAGAAGATTAATAAATGGTATCTGTCTGCAAAAGAATTTAATCATTAAAACCCAATGTAACAGCTAAACTTCAGTTTGAAAAAGAACATAACAGTAAAGATTAAAATTAAAAATCTTTATTACAAATGATAGAAAATTCAAACCATTAAAGCGATTGAGGTGAATTCTGGCAGACTATTAGTTGAATGAAATTCCAATAAATCTAGACAAGAGGAGATAAAAGCATCCCCGTGCCCCTGGGCTTGCCTGTGAAGTCAAATTGCACACATGAGAATCTATATTTGTTAAGCTCTGTTCGCTTGATTCTTGTTTGAAAGATGGAGGAGGACTAAATTAACCAACACCAAGAACTTCAGAAGACAAAATCCATGACATCACCCTTAACATTTTTCTGCCCTCTAAGAATAATATAAAAAATATCAGCAATAACACCGCACAGCTTAATCTACCTCTTTAAACCGCCAGCCCCCCACTGGCGCCCAAGGACCATTTTGCCAGTAATGGATGGATAGTGCCCAGATACAGTATGAATGTTTTATGCCTGTTTTCTTATCAGCCTTGTTGTGTCAAAGCTACATTACAGCTATGCCAAGGCTGCTTGTTTTAATACATCAAAGCTCTGTAGGAAAACTAAGAACAATAACACAATCCAACCCAAAATACACTTTGCTGCAACCCTGCATATTCAGCAGTGGACCTTAATGACTGGAATTTGGAGAAGAATTGAAGGGCAGATGATGGGCAAGAACAAATAAGAACACCCACATTCAATCACATCCCTTCTTGATCCAGGAAATCCAGCCAGTCTTTGAATTCTCACCAATCTCCTGCACATCGCCATCTCACACCAGTGCCTCAGGCAACTCAGGCAGTGCAGGGGCACAGGACTGTGCATTGCAGGATCAATAACAGAAGACCTGCCTGCTTATTATTCAAATTGCACTTGCAATATAGGACGGTACGGTGGCTCTGTGGCTAAGGATCTGCACCTGTGGCTTGACCCCAACTGCTCCAGGACCGCCATATAAATGGCTGACCCTGCGCTATGACCCCAAGCTTCTCTCCCTGTCTGTGTGTCTCATGGATAGCAAGCTGGGGTATGCGAAAGACAAGTTCCTATTACAAGAAACTGTATATAGCCTATAAAGTGATCATATCTTAACAAGATGGAAGACTTGAATGGCTAGTGTCCAGGTTCGGGGTACAAAGTGATCTTTATCTCTGTTGTCAGGGAGGCCACACATCTTCAAAGGTCTCCCATTGTATTATCCATACAGCTGGAGTCCTCGGAGCAGAGGGGATGCTGTGATGCTTGGAGCTTCAGACTGGGCAACTTCCTCTAAATTAGCAGTATACTGCATACTGTACATTCCCCAGAGCTGGAGCTGTGAGGCTGTGACTGGAAGCACAAGACCCCAGAGAACCAAGGAAAAAAAAGCACCATGCAAATATCATGAAGTGATCATTCACCAAAACACCTGACTGCTTGCTAACTCAAAGAACAACCATACTGGCCCTAATACCAAGACATGTTTGGTTTCTCATAAATCCTGCTTTTAAGCAAAGTGGACCCTACAGACTCTAATCAAGTTAACACAAGTCACCCAGAAACTATTGAATTACTTAATGTTTCAGTATATTCTGACTTTTTATAAATATAAGCTTTCTTCATGATCATCTACATCAGGCCCTGTGTGATATACAAGGCCAGGGAAATATGTCAGGTACTGATAACACACAGATGCCCTTGTAGAAAGCTGAGATTTTTTAAAAAGTGTGCAGACGACTTGTGGACAAACTGGATACACTGATTAGTGCTCATTTTAATGTAGGCACACACAAATGCATTTTATGACACTGTCTAGAGATGTCCAATAACTCAATAGAGTAAATGATGTAAACATGAATTTTAATGACTGCCAAGGCACCTTGAACCCAGTGTCTAAGAAATGACCAGTAAAATTGCTGCTGTTCTATAAGCAGCTCAAGGTGCCATTGTCACGCTGGCCAGCTACAGCTGGGATTTTTTTCCCCTCTCATATTTTTTTCAGAGGAACATTTAATGCTTCTGCTGCTGCTTTAGAAAAAAAAAAGGAAAAAACAATAAAAACGTGAAAAGCTTGTCAAGTCGGTATGAAAATGAGAGCCCATATTTTGTATCATTTTGCTTGCCCATTAAAATTATGTTAATCCTTTTCCTTCACGCAGAGCCATCTGGAAAACTCATAGCTGCCATTTTGTCTCAGTCAACATTAAGTTTGTTAGGCCCCTGCCCTGCTCAAGGTCACTGGAGCTCTACTTGAGTATCTTTCTCACTAAATGGCCACATTAGATCCTGCATGGATCACAGGCTATAGATATTGACAAGTTTGTCTCATGCAGGGCCTGGCACATTCTTGTTGAATGACTCACACAGAGTACAGAGCCTTTCTAAATTAATATCACCCCCCCCCCCCAAACATACAAGAATTGTGCTATCTCCCCAGAACATTAGTTTGAGCTGTTAATTTTATACAGCAGGGCTCTGGAATGCAAAACAAAAACCATTTTAGTGACTACTGTAGCATGAGTGGAATGTCTGCAGAATTAAGGGATAATGGAAGCTAATTTGCATCTCCTCCTTTTTGTGCTTGGTGTTTAGCAACCGGTGCATTATCTTTATGTTGAGGCTGTGCATTTTAATGGTAGAGGACTGGCTGCAACTGTTTCTGGTAAAACAGTTTTATAGAACTAAAGGAAGCAATGTCTGTAAATAGCCAGCCTTGGACAGGAGTGCACAACTCCATGCTTGCAGTTGGTGGCAGCACTATAGGTCTCTTCACATCTGTACTATTAAAAAAAACTAGGAAAATGTTGAACTCATTCTGATACAGCAATAAGTAGATCAGTTAGGTCTTGCAGTTAAAGGCAATTCAAGTGGAATGAAAACCTACAGCACTGCAACAATCCATGACCCAGGATTTTTTCTCCTGGTCATGAGGTCAGGAGGACTAGTGCTTACTTGGAGGTATATTGTATGTGTCCTAGGGCAAAAGACAAGAGGTCATCCAGAGCACCTTTTCTTGCACTAAGATTTAAAATCTGCTTATCTGTTTTTTTCAATGCAGGAAAAATAAAGATTGCAAGCAAAAATACACTGACAGAAATTCCTGACAGAAAGCTTGGCAAACTGATCTCAGGTGATGAAAAAACATGCATTAAAAAAGCAGAATCTGTGAGCATTTGGAAGAGTGAGGGCAAATTCACAAAACCCCTTAAAAAGTGTGGATAATTAAACCATATTAGTGATACCATTATCAAATTCCTGCTACTTTTAACACATTTTTTTCCAAATCGGTGCTTATGGTAAGATATTCACTACGAGTTCATTGCATAACGAAGTGCCAATACTTAGCAGTTATTCTGTAATTTCTTCACTTTCACTCTGCCCCCTTCAAACGCTGTTAGATATTCAGTGCAAATGAAAGATGGTTTGTTTTGCGATTCGGAATGGATGATTCATTGTCTTTTCTATCTGTTCCTCTTGGAATTGGCTGACGTTGTTCGGCTTGGCTTACCCCCATTTAACACGGTGGGAGTGTAGATTGTAAAGGCTTTCCTCTGACAACTCCCTTTTGAGCCCATTTCTATTGGGCGAGTTGCAGAGTCTACAATGCCCCAGGGGAACTCATTCTAACAGAACTGCATGTTCTCAGAAACCCAGCAAGTCCCACAGGATATGCAAACCCTTGCCAGCATGAGTCCACTCAATCCCAAAGGAGTTCAGCCACTTGTTCTGTCCCTCAGGAACCCTGGTCAGAGTCAGCAAATAGCACAACCAGAGCTCAAACCAAACCAATGAGGTCTGAACAATAGATATGCAATCTATACTTCAAATGAGCTTTTCTAGATCAGACACTTTGGAATCACAGACGTCTGTAAAACACACAGGGCACACTTGTTATTAGCTCCCTCTGAACACATGTGAATGTTCTTGCAGTGCCTGTCAGTTGTGTCTGCGTTTCCCCAACAGGCTCTTTAGAAGCAGATCTGTAAATGCCAGACAGCAGAGGTTGGCATTCTGGTGGCATGAATGCACCTCTGCTGAAGTGAACATTTCTGATGTAAAACAGGTTGCTCAGTGACAAGTGAGTGATCCAAACACCAGACCGCACCCCCAGGATCCCTGGTGGAGCTTCCTTTGTTTTCTGCTGCATCATTTCTGTGATAAGGATTAATTCTTCAGAGTTTGTGGATTTTGTAAAGAACAAAGTAAATAATTCAGGTATTACCAGAATTTGGACTTGTGAGGAGGTAAGCCACATCCTAAAATCTATAAAAGCAAAGTTTTTGCAACATTGACTTTGAATAGAAGTAAGCTACAGTATGTAGAACAAGGACTGTAACACCATATGAAAAGGAACAAGTAATAGGTTTATTCCATGCTGAAAAAAAGAAGAAAGAGAACACAACGTTTCGGCCGTGGAGCCTTCTTCAGGTGTGAAGAAGGCTCCACGGCCGAAACGTTGTGTTCTCTTTCTTCTTTTTTTCAGCATGGAATAAACCTATTACTTGTTCCTTTGCAGCCTACGCATGCTGACGCAGCTACCCACCTGAACTAACACCATATGAAAGCCTGGAAACGATCAATTACCTCCTTTGTTTGCTATAATCTTATTTCACCCAACTGCTAGGTGAGGCATCCCAGAATGTCTTCCTCAACAGCTTGACAGTCTGATTGTTTCAGACAACCTTGCATGCACATGCAGTAAGTGCCTTCTAGTTATCGTTTCATTCTAATTTTCATTTTACTTGGCTTATTTACTCACCTGAGCCAGTTATTAGCCTAATGAGAATTAACTTAAAACCTGAAGACTCTGAGCTTTCCAGGACCAGTGTTGAAGACCCTTATGCTAAGTCACCAAGTCTAGTGAAGAAGACCCCAACTGTCTATGGAATATAAAAAGATTTTGAAAACTTGGTGGAATGTGGGCTTATACTGTAGAAAAAGAGCTGTCATCCTTGGTCTGTGCCAGTTCAGGAAATAAAACAAAGACACTGCACAAAAAAGTTACAGCTGCAGCCAGGAAAAAGTCCCTCTTCTGTGTACCAACGTGAACCTCCAGAGTTCAAAACCTCATTTCCGAGGAATAATTAATATTTAACTCCAGCGGTAATTAAAACCCAGCGGAGATGGCCTCATGTTCAACGCTGGAGCTAGGCAGATCAAAAGCGTTAATCTTCATCCCTCTTCCTACACTGGCTCAGGCAGTGGCTCAGATTTGCCATTCGCCTGGCCATGAATAATGTATGCACTAGCCATGTCACAGAAGGCAGTCCTTCTATTCCCTTGTCTGCAGCAGGCACAAGCACAAGCAACACAAACTTCAAAAAGAATATTGTATAAGCAGATGTCAGGCACGACCCATGTCGGCACGGATATTGCTGCTTGGCAAACACAGAAAACCTGAATGCTGCCACAACACAGCTGAATAAAAGGTCAACCGGTTGCACAAACAGTTTTGTAGACTGGACACTTAGAGCTAAACACAAGTTGAGGAAAAGTAAAAGTAAAACAGAAAACAGGATGAACTTTTGGTCAAGTTTGTTTTCAGTTGCCTTCTTGTTGTAAAGGATAATACTACTGTACATATCAGCAGACTGAAGAGAGTTACCTTTGGCAGTGCACAGGAATGGTATGGTGCTTTAGAAAACAATTATGTTAACCTGTTCGATACCTGTCTCCATTTTAACAGGCTTATGCATAGCAAAGACGTAGGCGCTCAGAAGACTGCTCTTGTACTGTACACATTTTTTCTTTATCGCCAGTTCATCGAAAATAGCATAGAATGTAGAGTAGAGGAGTTTTTTGCCATACTGTATGTACACTGTAATTCTTAATTGTGCTGATCTCTTGGGACACACGCAGTACAACAGACAACACCACACAGTGCAGACAGTACATTATAAACATAATAAATAATAACAACAGGAACAATAAATATGTTGTGGAAATGGAAACCATACTCATCTCAAAACACAACCATTGGGCAGCCTTAACGTCTACACTACAGAGGAACACAAGGGTACTTGCAAATTATTGAGCAACAGAGGTGTGTGCCTGAAAATACTCAGGTAGTAATCTTACACTTCAAATAGAATTCTCAAAATACTCCTACAATCCTCCCCAGATGTCCTAAGAACTGCTTGATAATTGGCTTGATACTACTCTTACCACCAAGCCTGCTGTTCCCCACTCCTTCTTTTTGCTTTTGCATGAGCAGAATGATGCTTAGTCTCTCTGTGTGTCTTGGTAAAGAGGCTGAATACTATAGCAGCATGAGAATGTAAGAAAAACACCAAGTATGAAGGGCAAACGAGGCAAACATCTTTACTGTACATCTGAGAACTAAAGAATTCAAACTATGAATGTGGAAGTATTGGAGGAAAACTTTTTTGGGGATGGTGTACTGAATTAATTATGGTTGGACTATAATTATCGAAGTAGTACAATGTGCCGTGACCTCTGTAAACATAAAAGGTAGTAATACTTTTACATTTTTAGTCAAATTTATTGAATGGTGACAGATAGCAAGATTACAGATATATTATGTTTGTCAGTAGCATATGCTGAAGTGTGTGAAAAAAACTTTAATGCCTATACTAGTTTATTTGCTCTGCATGCAATGTTTATGAAGCTAGACAAGTATGAATGATGCATTTCAAATCTCTTTTGTGGTTTCAAAACCAGCAGGATCTCTCCACGAAGAAGGACATCACATGTATAGTCTGAATTCTTTCACCGATGACCTGGACATTTAGAGATAATTGAGTTCTTTCTGGATTCTTAACAGTACCAACCAAATCACTTTGTACATTAAGAAAAAAATCAAACAAAATTGGCTCATTTTATTTTCAGAAACATTATTTTTCTGGCAGGGCTCTTTCACTGAAGTGCTGGCTTGTTTTATCAAAGCAAAGAGCTGTGCTGCTGGTTAGCATTCAGGGCAGCTGCTGCAAGAGCACAACTGGCAGGTGGGAGAAAGTGTTGCCATTGCCCTCTGGGGTGCTCTGTTCTGAGGTGGTTCCATCCCTCTGAGGAGGACAGAATGAATGTGCTGACAGCGGAGTTATTAATGAAGCAGTGGGCCCAAGACATTGTGGCCTTATTGCGCCGTACTATTAAGAACACCTACAGTAGGTGTAACGAAGCTAGGTAGTGGTGAAAAGGATCCGATGCAGATGCAGGAGCGAACAGAGCAAAACCAGGAGCTGAGTCGTAGTCCGAAGGCATAAGGTAGGTCAAGATCCGGTAAAGGCACTGGTGGCGAACAATCCAGAACGTGAGACAGGTTTGTTGTCGAAACAAGAGCGGCAGGGTCAATTCCGAAAATAGTCACAGGTAGCAAACAATCCAAGGGGCGAGACGAGAACCAAAGTCCGAAGGCAAAAGGTGAAGTCAGAATTCCAGTAAGGCAAAAGGAAAAGCAACGCTAGGTTGAGCAACGAGAAGTGAACTCAATACCGAACAGCGATACGCGGGTAAGGGAGGCTTAAATAATGCAGCCTGCCGCATGGTAAGGCGTCTGATGAGAAATTAACACGTTCGGCGGCGTTTGTAATTATCACCCTGCTGCTGGAACTGATTAGTCCTCTTGGGAGCTGGTCTGGGCGGGTTAGTGGTCGTGACACTAGGAGACTCAGGGAAGGCAGAGGCTTGGAAAAGGGGAACGTGTGTGTGTGTGGGGGGGGGCGATATGTGATTGCATAATCAGGCTTGTTCTGAACATGTGTCTGTACGATCTGGATTTCAAGTCAAGACCCCAGGCTTTCTTCACTTACATCAGACATGGATCTACAGCAGCTGCACATGCTCCAGGGCCACCATGTAAACAAAAGAATCTCCAAAAAGACTTCAGAGGCCCTCCAGTCACTCTACCTCACCACAGCTCTAGCAGTTTCTCCTGCTGTGTCTGTGTAAGTACAGTAAACTATATAATGCTGAATAGAGTTTGTATGTTCTCCACCTTGCTCACATGGGTTTTACCCAGGTGCCCCAGTTTTCTGCCACAGCCCAAAGTTCATGCTGGTACCTGTAGGTTAGTTGACACTTGGGAAAACTATTCCTAGTGTGAGAGTATGCCTATGTGCTGTGTGATGGACTGGAATTCTGTCCAGGGGGCATCCTGGCTTACACTCAGTGCTCCTTGGGATCAGCTCCGGGCCACCGTGACTCTGAATTGGATAAGAGGTTAATGAAAAAGATGATGATGATGAAGAATGTATAATGATTAATTCCACACTATTCCAGAGACGTCTAGTTTGTTTTTTTGCTGCATTAATGCAATCACCCTGTATGCAATACAAAGAAAGCAGTATCTGAAGGCTTGGCCGTGTGTACAGTGTAGGAATGAAACTTACACCACAGTTGCAGAAGGATTGTGAAAAAATACTGTAGGAGAACATCTGTGCTCTGAACAATGCACAGAAAGTGGGTTCTTTTCTTCAATAAGATGCAATTAAGGACAGAATTCCATCTCTATTTTAAAAGGCAATTTAAAGTTGAGCAGATGCGTAAAAGCCCAGGACATTTTAATGAATAAGTGTGCACGGTATTGCTAAGGGAGATCAAGCTATGTTTTCTTAAACTGAAAGCCTGAAAATTAAGTTTAACTTAATTTGACTGCTCCCATCTGCCATTCCCAGCAGTCTGCCAGGTAAATGCTGCAGAGCACAATTACACTGACAAAAAAACAATCAGTTAAAACTATAATGAAGTAAATATGTTTCTGAACTAAAAATTAATAGGAAGCCCATGCTTAATCAACAGCAAGAACAAAAGAGGCTTAAAAGAGAGTGATAGCTAGTGCTTTATCCCAAATACAGAGATAAATTCAATAAGTGTTAGGAATAAAAATCATTTCAAAGCAATCAGAACCAAATCAGGTTTTATGGGATGCAGGTCTTACGTAACCCAGAGGAATATTGGTTTATACTATACTATACTATACTATACTATACTATACTATACTATACTATACTATGCTAAGATTTTTTCTTGTGTCCCTAATTAGGGGAAATGTGTGCACTGCTTGTAGCATCTAACATATGAAATGGACTACATCTATTCCCTTGGAATCCACAGTGATCCACTATCCACAGTGCTCAGACAGGTCAAGCTACAAAAGCCATGACAATAATGCTTTCATGTTCATTATTTTTATCCTATTAATCTAAATAGCATTGTAAACATAATGTCCTCACTATCATGGGCTGCGTTTATTGAGATCTAGATTAAAGATCGTGGCCACTTGCTTGTTCATCCTAACTGATCTTTCTCCCTTAAGCAGATTCTTGCTCTGTGCATGTTTTCTTTTTATAATTCAGCCTTTAAACTTGTGTGTTATCTCTACCGTTCCTAATTATATTAGCACACAACAACAATTAGCTGAAAGTGGTATCTAGCCCCTTTTTGTTGTTTGTACTTGCTGTGACTCACCCAGTCACCAGAGCACGCTAATATCTGTAAACATTTCCGCTTTCATTTTGCTTTCCTATTTTTCGAGGTCAGAAGGGAAACACACAGCAGCGGATTGATTTCATTGCGAAAATGCAGATGAGTTAGCTAAACCGCATGTTTCATCCCAGTGTTTCGGAAAATGGTGTAGTTCCAAACAGTCCTAACAAAGAACATGCATTGATTTTTCAACATAACCCTGAAGGTGGCTAAGCACTGTTCCAACTTCACTGGGAATCAAGTGAGATTCCATTTACTCCATGGGCACTGGGCACAGCTGCAAAATGCTTTTTCCAGCTGCACTTGTTTGGTTCCTCAATCGTCCACTTAACACTTCTGTCAGCCAGCCAGGAGGACCAGCAGTTTCCTCCTGCAGGAATGTGTCCAACATGGAATGGATATTATACCCAGAGTTAAGGCTGTTGATATAGCTTCTGTCGCTAAGCAAAATAAAACATTCTAAACTCTCTCACTGCTATTAAAATTCATGCAAAACATTGTTTCACCCTCTTTTAAATGCGAAGTATGCACCTAGAATCTTCATGGCTGATTTTATTTTAACAGTCATACACAATGGTTTGAGCCAGACTCATACTCGACAAATGTGGAGACAGACATATCAGTCCTGTGACTCTTAACTGAATTAATTTACTGGAACTTCTGAACTACAATTTGAATGGATGAATGGGCAATAAATGTAAACCAATCATCGCTGATAAATATAGATAAATATGATTATTTAAACAAATAACATGGATTAATTTCCATAGAACACTGAATAACCTTGTTTCACAGGCAGAGATATTTGTATTGAGGCAAATATAATAAAAACATACCTCACTATGCATGTTATGGAGCATACAGCAGTCAGGCCATGCAGTACCTGTGTTTTGACATTTCTCCAGGGTAGACAGAACATCCAGGCTTTATTCTTCTAATGTCTAGGGACAGGTTGTAACTATTAGCAGTCCCATCCATACTGCTGGTATGTGTGCACGGTAGCCCATGTCCTGAAGCCCATGTCCAGCAGAGTGCTTATCCTGACACAGAGGCAGTCTGTCCTGCCTGCTTCTCTAATTTCTCTTGGTTTACATTTTAGTTACAGTAACTACATACTAGCAATATTAATATATAATATAACAACTACTTAATAACTTAATAATAATTCCATATTAACTCCACAAAGCACAAATAGATGATCCAGTTTGAAAAGTAATACAGTTAACCAACAGAAAAACCTAATCACACAAAAGTTAAGTCACGGGTTATCTACTAGGTGTTTAATATTTTAATACAGCATTAGCTAAAAAGAGGCCTTCACAAGGAGGGTGAGTTCAAAACGAACAGCACAATCCAAGACAAGACAAAAGCAGTGCCGGTTCAATGCAACAAAGAAGCATTATTCTAAAACAAAAGATACCCTTCCACACTGCCTTTTTGGACATCTTTGAGAAATTTCTAATAACAGAGCACCCTCACAAATAAGATCAAGCCGCAGATTAAGAAGATCAATGCTAACCAGTGTTCAGACGAAATATTCAATGCTATCGCTTGCTGTTTTGAGATTGTCTGGGTGATCTGCTGTCTAATTGAGATTGCCAGTGTTATCTGGTCTGCAGATGAAATTCCCCAGCTGTAACATGGAAACAGCTTGGTTAACCATTTCATACAAGTGCAAAGAGGCACATTACAGTACATCTGATATTCTTTTGTAATGAAAACACGACAACAACACCCAGGTACAGATTAAGTCTTAGCAGCAATGCTTTTCAGTACGGAGGAAAAGGTGGTTGGTTTTGCAAACTGATGCCACCACATCTAGGCAAGTTCAATAGTTTGTTTTCCAAAGTGTTTCTATTGCAGCTATTTAGGGAAGACTGTATGCACTCCATCCGTTTGTGCTCTCTTGCTCTGTGCAACTTTCAAAGACTGTCTGAAGTTCAACAGAACATCACAGACACAGTGGCACAATGCCATTGTTCCCGTCTTCCATTGTTTGGGATGATCCATGTGTGGTGACAATTAATTAAAATGGTCATATCAGTCCTGGCAGCTTTTAATTTCTCTTCCCATGGCTATTCCCCAGCTTTGCACAGCAGTTCTGCAGATTCCCTGTTAAAGAGGTTTTACAGCCCTATAAGCCTATAACATACGCAACAGCCTTTCAAAGCTAGTGCATACACTTTAGCACTCTGAGAGGCCCGTTTGCTACTAATGGAATCTCACCTGGGAGACGATTCTCCAGGAGTCTTTAAGCACAAAATTAATCAGAAATGAAAGATCTGCATTAAGCACACCATATTCCTGACATTTTTTAAATAGAGTTGACTCCATCATAAGGACACCAAAGTCCCTCGCCAACTGCAAAGTGCCCAGAAAAGCAGTGAAAAGAATGTAAATCCTTTTAATACCATTTTAAATCTCAGTACGCTCTGGGATTCACAGAGTGGCAAAAACATCCCTTCTGCTTTGGATAAAAAGAAGGTAAAAAATATAAAAAACTTGAGCTCAGAAACAGAGATATATCTATAAATGTGATTTTTTGTGTAGGTGATTTGTCAGCTGTAATTAACTTCATAAATGAAATACAGTTTGGCTCAGGATGTACTGAACAAAAGAATACAAATAAGGATTTTCCTCAGACCCATTGAGGATTAACAAGTGTACAACAGTGGCGTCTGTTGTCTCTTCGCACTCTCAGCAGGAGAAAAACAATGAGGATTTTCTCTCATGCTGGAAGGGAGCATGCTTTGTTTTTCAGTTCAGCTGGTACTAGGATTCTATTAGCATCTATTTATGTGGTTTTGCCACATTCTAGTTTCTTTTGGTGTTCATGTAGTGGTGCTGAAAAAAGACAACCTAAAATTCAATAAAAGCAGATCAGTTTCAATTTTACTGCTGGAGTCCAAACAAATAACACGTTATAGGGATTTTGCCCTCTGCAACACAATTTAAAGATTCAGTTTTTCTATATTCTGAACTGCAGCTGTGTCCATTAAACCAGGACAGTAATGTGTACAAACATAAGAAGAACATGAGCAATTCCTTATGCCTACCCCTGCTATTCCCTCTAGCTATCTATGGAGGATCTAACTTCCCATGATTATCTGGGCTTTTACTGCCTTCAGATTGCATCTGCAGTGACATTGACACTGCTTTGCATTGCTGCTATCACTGCACACATCTGTTGTGTGTTGTGTTAGCATGTATTTCCACTGTTTCTTGCACTGAGCTTTCACAAATAATTTACATTTCTATGGTTTTAAGTTATTTTACTGTGCATTTATGAGTTTAGTACTGTAATCTTTGTGAAATTCTGTGCAACTAGACACAGTTAAAAATAATTATTTAATCAATTGTTTAACAGCACAACCTTGAAAGTGGATCCAACTACACTCTAGTTCTTTGATTCTGATTGTCCTTCCTTCACTTTACAGAGTTTTAACTCTACGGCTGACTTCTCGTTGCTCAGTTTTGGCAAAGTGTAGAATTGTGGTCTTGCAGCTTTTTTAATGGTGTGACTTCGGTGTTTCTGATACACTTGAATGAGAAGACTTGAATGTGTGAAGTGCTTTCAAACCACTGTCCTGCCTCTCTTTCTCATGCACATGCAGGTCTGGGTAAAGAAGCAGAAAGCACCAGATTCCTGTCCCTCACATCCACTTTCAGCAGCAGCCTGTATCGGAAAATGAAAATGCTTTTTGTTCTTGAAAGCAATTTCATGCTTTGAAGGTGCTTTGATTACTCACAATGGATGACTTCTTGGAAACTCAAAATCCCAACAAAACACGTTTCATTTGACTTGGCTGCTTATTAATCGTGTGAAAGAAATATAGACATATCGAAGAGATTCAGGTGGATTTAGGTCACTTATGTTCCTAACATGTTCTTAACATATTATTGAGGGCATATAAGCATAATGTCCCTAGCAATCTCATGTGAAACAGCAAAATAAACCATACAGCCCTTTCAGGCCCAATCAATTTTCCATTTACTCCTTGATACTACTGCAATCCGTCAATCTTCAGTCATAAAAGATTATTTGTTTTTCATGAACACTGCAGCATTAGAGAAATCATTAAAATCCTATTAATGCTTGGGCGTTTCTTAAAACACGAAACATTTGCTCTTGAGTTTAATTACCTTTGTCTCCAAGGCATCAAAAGAAATGTGACATTCAGAAAATTGGAACATACTTCTTCACGATGCTTCAATATGACTACACTGTCACATCATAAATGTAATTTCACTGGGAATAACAACACCCAAGAATTAAGCATGATGAAAGGTTTATTGAGTGTTTCAGTCACAGTAAATCGGGCTGAACCTGCTTGCTGTCAGCCAAGCTCCTGGCCATTGGACAAGGAGGCTGGGACCCCCATGCAGAGTGAGGAGTGACCAGGGGGCAGCTGTACAGGTGGAGATGGGGTGGGAAAGGGATGCAGAAGAGGTATGCAAGAGAGAGAAGGGGGTTACATAGATCATTTTTTGTTTTCTATGTGAGGAAACTATATCGGAAATGGTTACAAATTACTGACAGCTGTTGATTGAACTCGGCTGATGTCATCCCTCCCGAACTTTGGATATGAACTCCCATTGGTATAGATGGCTTTCAAACATGCTTTATGAATTCTGAAAGCCACACCACAGAATACAAACAAAAATGCACAACAGGGGAAACGAGAGCTAATTAAACAGGTTCTGAAGAAAAGGCATCTGTCCAGGCTGTCACAGTCTCTGCACTTGCACAATGTAATGGAGCCAAACGGCTTTCCAGAAGACCAATTACAGCAAATGAATGCAACTGAGTGCAATTTAATAGTAGCCCAAGCTCCACCCAACCTCATAAAATAGATTTGCTTTTGCAGTTATTCCCACAATCACAAAAGGTTGTGCCTCAGGCTGATATTAATCTGAGAATCATCGCAGAGAAAGAGGTGTTAAGGGCTCTGTGCAGCAGTGCCATCAGTCACACCAGAACGCACATAATAATAAATGTTATATTTATATAGCGCCTTTAAAAGTGGCTTATCAAAGCACTTTACAGAAAAAAGCAGACAATGAGAGGAGACAGCAGAATTGAACAGCTACAGGCAGAGTCTGCAATACAGTCGGAAAGCAAAGGGGCAGAACCAGTAAACCAGTACAAAACCAGCAAAATAATAGCCCTTCTAAAGAAGAAGGTTTTGAGACTGGATTTGAAAGAGCTCAGAGAAGGTTATTATCTGATTATTGGATGAAATCAGAACGTTGGGGCAAAACAGGAGAAGGCTTTTTTAACCCACAAGATGTAGATGGACTTGGGGGAAAGACAGGAAACCAGAATTAGACTGAAAAGGTTGCAAGATAGGAGTAGTATCTCAGACAAGTATTGATGTGCCAGTCCATGTAGAGCCTTACACTGTAGGTGAGCCTGAGGATTTTTAAATCAATACAAAACCTGATAGCAAGCCAGTGCAAGGACTCCAGGATAGGAGTAATGTGATCACATGCACTAGACCTGGTCAGGAATCTGGCTGCCAAATTCTGGACATACTGAAGTCTGTTCAGTGTGGATTTAGGTGCCCCAGTGAGTAGGGCATTACAGTAATTAATTTGAGAGAAAACTAAAGTGTTGACCGGCATTTCAGCAACAGTTAACGACAAAATAGAACGCAGTCTGACAATATTTCTTAGGTAGAAGAATGACATTTTTTATAATTTGTTTCACATGTGGGTCAAACGTCAAGCCTGGATCAAACGTTACTCCCAAATTCTTCAATTTACAGTACATTGAAACTCAAGTAAAGTACCATCCACAGATATGAATATTATATTTATTTGACATAGCTGATGGGTGGACATGCTCCCAAATTATGTGAGGGTAGGATCTGAGTACACCTCTGACAGAGATGATCAAGAGCAAGAGACACCTGGAACCTTCAGTTTTAAAAACAGATTAGCTGGTATGCTAGGCTTTTAGAATCGAATATATTGTCCCAATCAACATTACAATTTAGCTACTTCTCTTACTGTATATAAAGACAAGTAGGGGAAAGGGTTTATTTTAGAAGAAAGAAAGAGCTCAGATATAACATGGGAACATAAGAGTGACAAGGGAATGACTTCTATGAGATCTAATAATCCACCCTTTTTATTAAAGAAAGACAGATTTTTAACTCTGACAAAATGGCTGGGTAGCTTGTTTTAGAATGCCACAGCCCCCATGAGTAAAAATGTGCCTTGTCTTCTCCATTTTAAATGCAAAACGTTCCCCATAGCTTCCTCTTGTGTCCTTTGGTTCGTGTTTTACTGCTGTTTCTGAAAAAAATCTATTGGTTTGATTTTGTTGATGGCTGTGAGGAAACAGGCCCTCTCGCATCCTTCTGCGCTCAAGGCTGAAAAGTTTTTCAGTTTTTCCAAAACAATCAAAAACTACAAGGTAAAGTTCTTTTAACCTGTAAGAGAAGGACATTCCTTAAATCCCATAAACATCTCTGATTGCAACCTAGTTTTTGGAATGTGGTGACCAAAACTGTACACAAGACTTTAAATAGAATCTTTTTAGGGAATTGTTCAATTTGAACACAACATCCCATGATTTAAATTCTTCATTTTTAACTATACATCCTAACTTTCTGTTTGCTTTTTGTATTGCTTCCCCACATAGTCTACATTTGTCCCCAGTTGTGTATCTTAAATGTCATTTGCCATGTTTATCCATTCATGGTACAAGAAAACTGAGGCAGAGAATAAGCTGTTCTGAGATCCTGAAATACGCCGCAGTCATCTGAGCAAGAGTACTGTATGAACTTTCTTGTAGACCAGAGTGGGGAGGTAAACAGCTGAGAGCCCACGAGTAAGAAGATACCTATGCATTTTGGAGGGCTGCCATAAAAGTGATTTGATTTTTCTCCAAATCTAGAGAGGTTACAGTGATTGAACTCCTTCAAAGGTAGACAGTTATGTCCTTGAGAGCAGAAATAAAAAAAAGTATTGAAGTGTAATAGCTTTAAAATGCCCAAACTTGACCGTGTCATAAATACTCTGTCACACACAACTAGAAACAACTAAAGAACTAAAGTGGAATGTCTTCTTAAGCAGATATCCACTTCTTTATAGACTGAGCAGCTACAGGCATACAAGCATCCTAACTCCCAGTTTAGGAGTTAACTGAAGTAACTTTCACAGGTTTCTGAACTCCTGTAACACAAGAGTAATGGGAACCTCATGGGGCCTGTGTGTAACCTTTCACCTCAGGACAATGCAGAAAAAAACAAGTGTGGTTTAATAGCAAAATTTAAATGATTTTACCTATAATGAGCAAATCCATCTCCCATACATTTTAAAGCAACTCCAGGCCCCAATAAAGAAAGGAAAAGAAAAGAAATTAACTATTAAAACATAAAGGGGCATTTGCTTTGAGTTTGGTTTGGGTTTTTTAATTTCACTAACCTTCACTATAGGCCAAAACCACATTCAATCCCAGGGCCAAAGATATAGCCTGGGCACATGTTACCTGATGCCCACCAGCTTGCTTCCACAGCTCCATCTTGTGGTTTGGAGGCAAGCAGGTCTCTTCCACTAGATTGTCACATTTGTGTGTAACCACCATGTTTCATCATGTAATCTCCACGATATCATGATACGTTTGTCATCAATATTTTTTTTTTAAATATCAAACACACACAGAGGTATACAGTACATATGTATTGAATAGGGAAAATTACAGTTACTTGTCATGTTGTTGTTCGAATATGTTTGAAAAAGGAAATTGTCCCTTTAAAAGTCACTGTGGGTGATAATGAAGGGGAGCAGGAGCTTCTAAAACAAAAAGCCAAACCCCTGGGACACTTTTTTACTTCTCTTGCAGACTTCAGCAATGATGTGCTGTTCTTATGTCGTGGGGGTGGGTGGAGAAAGAGAGAAAGTTTTACACTAAGCCCAAGCAGACCGAGCTTTGTGACAAAAATCCCATTGAACTTCATTTGCCCGTCCAGGATTAGGGAGTGCAACATCATTACTGACCTTGATCACCAAGCCAGCAACTCATTTTGTTTGACCCTTACTGGGGTTTCAACCATGTACAGCCCTCTTGCCTTGTGTATTAGGAATTATGCTCTAAGAGTGAGAACATGATTTTATACTTATTTTACAGAGTTGAGCCTCACTCTGCAGGAAGTTACATTTTTGTTCTCTTTCCCACTGGCTAAATGTAGCTACTAGATGAGAAATCCTTTTGTTGTATTTTTTTGTTCAGATTAGAAACAGCAGTTCACCACCCCGTAATAAAGCATTTAGTAACCTCCCAGAAAGAATGAGAGATGAATTCAGGACTTGGTCTCTAAAAGATCTAATAAACCTATCAGAGACAGGACTTAAGAAGGCCTCATTCTGATGCAAGAAGGGGTTAAAATGCTAGCAGTGGCTCCTGTGATCAAATAAGTACAAAACCAGGGCACGGTCAGACAACAGAATTGGAAACACATTTGCAATGTAAATGCAATGTAGTGAGGATAGAGAAGCATACCGTATAGTCAATGCGATTGCAAATCTGCATGGAAAAATGTTCAGTCTCTTACATCAAAAATTCTTGATTCCATGTTTTGTGAAAAGGTTTTAAAGCATTTAGCCATACAGGAGGGGAGCAGGGATGCATTTGGCGAAATGGTGTCCAGCACTTGATTAAAATCTAATTAAAATTTGTTCTTATAACAATTAAATCCTCTGGGAACAATTAAATCCTCTGGGATGATCTTATGTCATCCAAAAATTGTGCAGAACAGAAACATTGAGTACATACTGACTGTAAACTGAGCATAGGCACATCTAATTTCTGTTAAACATGACTGTCACTTGACAGAAGTGACCTTCAGGGTCTCTGCTGAAACCATTGATGGTAAAATTCATCTTCCCACCCACCGCTAAAAGACCGACCCTCTGTTTTGTTGAGCGCTCAAGAATGAGCAAACGACATTAGATTTTAATTTGATATCTACTGTATGAACATCAGCAGACGCCTAAAGCAAAACACTTTAAATTTTCTCCCAGAGTAAAAATCTAAATATTCAGCTCATAACAGTACAAGCCATCATTTAAAGGCATTTAAAAACCTAATGATGATGGTGCTGTAGTGAGATGAATAGACAGTCCTTAGAGTAAACTGAACTACACCCTGTAAATAATTACTGAAAAATAAAAGGAAGGTTTTACGTTATACATCAGGTTTAAATGATTAAAAACTCAGATGTTACAGGATACAATCTACACATCTTTAGACAAACAGTGTTGATGGACATTTTATAACTAAACATTTGTAGAATTTATTGATAGAGAGATAATTATAGATTATCCATCCACTACACATATATCTCTTACTTTATATCTCATTATTATCGATTATTGCACTTAAGAAGTATAAATACCATGCATAAATTAACAGTTCATTCAATTACAACTGTACAGTATCTATTCTTAAAAATCCTTTTAAACATTTTAAACCTATAAAGATTTTGAATTATAAAGATAACAAATGACAGATGCACATTCTTTAAATTTTAGTAGCATGGACAAGTTTTCATTCCTTTTTATTTCATATGACATATCATCCATAGTAGACATTTTTTGATATTTTTCCA
Source organism: Lepisosteus oculatus (assembly GCF_040954835.1). Classification (NCBI taxonomy): domain Eukaryota; kingdom Metazoa; phylum Chordata; class Actinopteri; order Semionotiformes; family Lepisosteidae; genus Lepisosteus; species Lepisosteus oculatus. Next base: position 35,746,629 of record NC_090700.1, read on the forward strand.
GCAATCCATTTTGACATTATATATTTATACATAATGGATGCTGCCTTTGGCTCAATAAGACACTTCAGCTTCAAAGCATGTATATTTCTTAATCATTTGTTTCCTTGTTCCTGATAGCTGCACTTATTGCTATTTTCTGTAATATATAAATAGAATCTATATATTAGTTGAATAATGTTTACCAAAAAATCTAAACAAAAACAATAATATGTACTAATAAGTGTAATAAACATCATACAATGAGCACTGCTCCATAATAAATTTATTGTTCATAATTGGAATACTTTTTGACTGTTTTGATTGCACTAGTCCAATAATAGTTTTTCAGAAAGCATAGGACCTTTTAAAAATCAACATCAATTTACTTTAATGTTTTCTACTATTATACCCTCTGGGTGAGATGAAATTAAGCTGGTCTTTTAGCAATCTTTTGTTCACATTGATCAGAATCTTCAAAAATGCAATCACAACTCAATATAAACTATGCATGAGCAGCCAGTATGAAGTTTTGTAGTATCTAATCAATCAAATTTACCAATTTACAAGCTCAGGCTGACTCATTGCCAGGTGTTCCTTGTCATTAACGTTTCTTCCCCTCTACACATCTACTGTATAAAGATAAAAGACTTCTTTATGTATCACAAGATGAAGATCTATCAGAGTTAAGCTTTACCTTAAAACAAAATTACTCAGTAACAGACTGTACTGGAATTGTATTTCTGCATAAAAACATTGAATGAAAATTATCTAAGAATAGTGCACAGTAGCGTATACTATTTGTATATCAATATAACTGGCTTTAATCATGAACCTATTTTACAATTACTATATAACATATAGTCTTACTTAACTTATCAAGATTCCTTACTGACCATTTTGCTAAGCTGCTGATGATAACTTTGTGAACAAAATTATATTAGCATCATATATGCATACTTTAAATTACACTGTAGTAGCTTTGATACATTATAAATGTTACAAGCCATCAATTTAAAGGAATTTAAAACCCAATGATAATGGTGCCATAGCGAGATGGATAGTCTTTAGAGGAGGTTGAACTACAGTCTGTAAATAATTACTGAAATATAAAAGGAAGGTTTTATGTTGTACACCAACTTTACATGATTAAAATCGTACTTCTTTCAGCACACAATATACAAATGTTTAGAAATCTATCAATAGCCAAATCATTTAGGGCCCAATACAGATATTTGTGGAATGCCACAAAGCACGTTAATGTAACCTGATTTCACAATCATCTACTGTATCTTCACAAATTGTTACATACTTATCAAATATCTTCTTAGCCAATTACTGTATTCACCACACCTCCATCCAATACCACAAAACACAGAAAAACCAAGCAGGAGATAAAGAAACATACCTACCGAGCAACTTTCTTCACAAGAATATAATATTTTTTTAACTATTATGTACAAATGCAATGTAAGAAACATGAACAAGCACAGTGTAGAACTAGTAATAGGTTTATTCCATGCTGAAAAAAAGAAGAAAGAGAACACAACATTTTGGCTGTGGAGCCTTCTTCAGGTGTGTGAACTATACTGTCTAGCAGAGATAAAGAACAGTCCACAACTCTGCATTCTGTGACCACAGCAGTCATAATCTAAGGTTTCTGAGATTTCAAACAAAGGTGAGGTTTCTTCATCCTGATATTTTTTGGACCCACAAGTCCAACACATTGCACAGCAAGCATGTAGACAAGAGCAATTCTTATAATTTATCATATGAAAATGCCAACCCAAAAATTACAGTACAGCAGAGCGTAATAGTACCCCCAGTCCAGAATTCTAGAATCACTCACGTAAGTTCTGTATCACTGAAGCAGATCATCTGCTATTCCAAAAAGGCCTAGAATACACTATACATTAACAACATGATTCTATACAAAAGGGAGCGCACTGAGAGGGGAAAAATCAAGATCAGTTCCCAATAATTAATGATAAAGAGTCCAATGGAGCAGCAGACAAGCTTCTCTGAAACAAGTCTTTCCACTTGTCCTGTATAAAAACAGACTAGACTGGACATCAATGCTCAGATTTATTGGACAAAGCAGGAAACTCAGCAATCCAAACTGGAAATTGGATCATTTAAGCAGACATGGCTGCAGGATGAGCTGCCAATCAGTATAGAACAGGAATTTAAAGATTGAGGTACAAAGTCTATCTTTATGAGTACCAGAAAAGTAATAAATTCCATGAGCCATTGGAAATTTGGGCCTGGTAGTGGTCAGGAACTGTAGCCATTTGATAGAAATAGTGACTTTCAGCAGACCAATAATATTTTCTTATTAATGGTAGATCTGTGGCTTCTATTCTGGTTTTGTCATTGGGAGCTGAATCTGGGCAGGAGAGAGCAATGACAGATATCTGATTAAAAGTGAGATCTCACATGCAGTAAACGTGAGTTGTCTACAGTTCTGATCTATGTGGTAAGAAGCCGTTTCCTGCTTTTGTTACCCTTGGCATTTGCAAGAGTATGCCTTCTACTTTGCAGACAAGTGATACTTCTTGGGGCTTGCATAACTTGCATAAGAGAATATAAACCTAACATTATTCTAAAAAGCACCAAATATGAAAGCACAATAACTCCCACAGAGTCTTAGCTGGGAGCCACAGGAACTCTGCACGGTAGACATTTCAAGTGTATGTGTAAGCTTGCTGGAGTGCTTCATTGACTTTTATTATACAATTTAATAAAGTGTTCATTCTTATTGGGTTAACATAACCATTGTGCATTGTGCATTTTAAAGAAAGCAATACCCTTGAAAAATTCAGTCAAAATTGAAAAAAGAAAAGCAAACATTAACATAAAGAGTGCAGAGAAGACAGCACATGGACAGCAGACCAATAAGACCAATATAATGCACTAGAAGAGGTCAAGGTTTATTCCATTCTGAAAAGAAAAGAAACACAACATTTCAGCTGTGAAGCCTTCTTCCTGAAACACATTGTGTTTCTTTTCTTCTCTTTTCAGCATTGAATAAACCTTTATTTGTTTCTTTGCGGCCTCCTCATGCTGACACAGCTATCTGCTTGATGTAATGCACTATGCATCTTCAGTTTATAAGATGTAACTCATGTGTCTTAAGTAAGTATTGAATGTGTTAAAATAACTACTGTTATAGTTCACATCTTATCTTTGGACATGGGGATGTCAGAGTTAGGGATGCAGAATCCTTGCATCCTTGTGCACAGTGTGGAGAAAAGAATTTTGTCCTGATCTCAAGATTTAGCTCCTCTACTTCCCCAGGCAAGGAAAGAAGAGAAGGTGTAAGGAAATAAATCAGAACAAAGACTTTGTGCATACACATAATTGAACATCAATCTCAGAGACACATATAGTGAATCCGTACATCTGAATTCTCTGTAAATATACCAACATCAACAGCAATTTTCATGAACAAAAAAGCACTTACGCCAAAATGTTTAAAGACCCTGCTGCCCTGATCTGGACATGTAGAAACCTCTGATAATCTCAATATGATGAAAGCTGTCTGGAGTCTAGTTAGGACTGGATCAGAATTTGGAACTGGTTTCAAATTCCAGGTTGGGATGCCGCAGTTGTATCCTTGAGGAAGGCTCTTGTATCAGTTTTATTTCCAGTAACAATATCGTCTGAGTACATTTCAATGCTATTATAATTCTATATGAAATGACAGTGATTACAGATGTGCTTTGTATAGAAGGCAGGGTCTTTCAGCAATCATTAGCCTGTAACGGAATATTCAGAACATTCTGTGCTGTGGAAACAGCAAATATCCCTTCATATTCTTGGATTGTGCTTGTGCATCCTCCTGTATTGTGTGCAGCAGCAGCTCAAGGTTATCAAGGGAATATTTACTCACTGCCAGCATTTACAAACAAGAGCTGCGAGTGGCTCTGTGCATGGTTTGATCTGAGGAAGTGACTGGCTGTTTAAAGTCCATTCTTTCTATCTCGCGCTGTCACATCAGATCTCGGGTTCTAACGTTGCTGCCACCCTAGCTGCTTTGCCTCCACTTCATCTCTCAGGTCAGAGGAGATCCATTCTGACTGATCTCAGAAACACCTTCGCCTGAAACACATCCATGAATGTACTACTTCCACGCTGTCGGCACATATATGTCTACACACATACAGTACAGTATACAGGGTCCTAGGAAGTTAATTGCTTTGTTTCAACAATGATATCATAAAAGCTGTACAGTGGAGCGGTGCAATTTAGTCTACTGTACATACGAGTCGGATCACGGAGGAAAACATTTTCCCAGACAGTCATTGTCCATTTTAGAACTACACAAGGTGTGTAGTTCACTCCTAGGGTATCAAATGTGGTGGAGCCAGTGATATACAGTAAGATATACAGTAATTACAGTAAGTAATTTACTTATGCATACACATATATACACATATACAGTACCAGTTTTGTATAATATGTGCATTTGCTAACTGAACTTAAGACCAACAGTGTCTAATGTCATAATACTTAAATGTGACTTAAAAGACCATTACTTATTTTGTCATGGAACAACTCTCTGCTCTTCAAGCTAACAAGCAGCTTAGCTCAGATCTGAAGAGGTACAATAGAATGCTACTGTAGGTGCACAGAAATGGTTATTATTTAATATGTATGGAATTGAATTGCCTTGTCCTTGGAGGCTCCCGGGAACATAAATATAAACGCGCCGCCTCCATTAAAGCGCGAGGTGTTTGTTTAGGACGAGGCTCCGCGAGGCGTCTCAGGGGCTGTGTGGCAGAATGGAGCGAGCTGAATTATTAGAGGTGCCCTGGAGATGCACTGTAGATAGGCAGCGCCAGGGGTAATCAGGCAGTGTGTAAACCACGCCTGCTGGTGCACATCATCTACAGAGGAAGAAATCAAGCACAATAGGAGGGGAAAAGTTCAAAATGAATTAACCAAAACATAGATGCCCTGCAGAGGCGTTATTCAGCTACATGCCAGGCTTTGACAAAAAGCCTCTCAAGTAATCTTGAGCATGAGGACAGCCCCACATTGGGCCACACACACGTTGACCAGAAACACACAGTTAAAATAAATGTCCTATGTCAGACCCACGGTAGTTATAAGGGGAGGCTTAGCAGCGCATACTGTACAGCAAAAGGAAATACACCCTTTGAGTGCACCAATACCAGAAACCCTATGTCTCAGAATCCCGCACAATTCCAGTTCCAGATTTATTTTTACTGCTGGGGCGGTGTGTGTTTTTTCTTTAATGCTGCACACCCGTTAAAGAAGCACACTTTGCTCACATTTAATTGAAGGAACCTTGGAAATTTCCATCCCCAACAACAGGGTGCATTATCTGCACAAGGATACAGAACATTCTGTACGGTGACATAAAGTGCTAGAAATGAATCCGATCACATCTATAATTTATTCTGTTTCAATCGTCTTTTCTCCACTCCCTGAGCCTAATGTGCCCTGCTGCACAAAGCACCTCCAAATCATGCTGTAGTGTCAAGAGGCAGAACAGCAGACACATATACCTTCAAATCCCCTGATAAGCTTTCCTGTTGTTAACTGTAGAAAAAGCATAGGAAAGTGTAGTGCAGCAAAATGGGATTCAAGGCCAGAACATGTTACTACCTACAGTTCAAATATTTCTCATCATTTCATGCATGTGTGGAATTGGCATTGATAAAATGCTACTAATGGACTCTTTTTACATAAAAGCACAGCTGCAAGGGACACAGCACAGTCTGAAAGAAGTGCTCTTCCTATAGTTCAGTATGATCTGCAACCAATACACAGCACATTTGGGAGGGTAGGCTGTGGTTATTCTCCTTATTCCATCGTTCTCAACAAGGATATCCCGGGCACTTTCCTAGTAATCCGGATGTGTGCGCAGCACTGGAAGACTCCACATTCCCTTCTCTGATATCACTGGATCTTGCCAAACCTTGACATGATTTTCATGATTTACATGGTGTTCTCTGCTGCTTGGAATCATGGGCCAGGGAGAGATGCTGCCTGCTGTTGACAATGTCAAAATCTTATTGTATAGTAGTACCTTCTGTTCAGTTTTTTGGGTTCCCTTGGGAGGCAGTGTCCTCACTGATGGTGGGGGGAAGGAGGGTTTGGAGAAAGGGATTCTGAAATAGGGCTGAGTTGTCCTAAGGTGTTCCGTTTGTTTTTAAATAAAATGAATGAAAACTGGTTAACAAAAGGGGGGATTCCAACTAGGGAAATCCCTTTTGGTCCTGATGTGCTGTATGGTCCAGTGCATGTTATGGATTCGGTAGAGGGACCGAAACCAGTGAGTGAACCCACTTGTGGGAGCTGACAAAGCCTAGCCGTGATCCAAAGAAAGCCGTAGTCGAAGGAGTGAGCTGAGAGTCCAGGGGAAGCCAGAGATCCAAAGGGAACGAGTTACCGAAGCCGAAGCGTGATCAGAAATCGTAGACAGTAGAGCAATCCGATAGTCCAGGGGTAGCCAGTGATCCGAAACAGAGCGTAAGTAACCAAGCCAAGCCGTGATCCGAAAAGCCGTAGTCAAAAGGGAAAAAAACGTAAACCGAAAGCCAAGACAAACACAAGGTAGAAGTAGGAGTAGCGCAACCAGGAAGCTCGAAAGGAAAACCAATACTGAGCAAAGAGGTAGGGAAGGACAGGTGTTTAAGTAGGATGAGACGGGGGTGTGGTGGTGAATAGGAAAACTGATAGGTGAACTGATTGATTGGGGTTACGCCTACTTCTGCCTCTTCCGTTGCCGGGAGGCAGGGATCATAACAGTGCAGTGCTGCGGAATGCAATGGAGAGTAGCACACTGCAGTGAAGTAAAGCACAGCAGAGTAGACTGCAACGCAATGTGTTACACTATAGTACAGAGTCTTCCAAAGGGATTCACCCACAAAGTATCTTCCAACAGACTGTCGGTGTGGGCAGGACAGTATACTCTCGCTAATTTTCCCATGGTTTTTCAATAAGAGATGAAAAGCCAGTTCTGAATTTTCCCATGACTTAGTTAATAATCTAACAGAAGGCATCTGATTGTGCAATTTGTAGTCCAATGGCCTGTTGTCCTGTAGAGGGAATTATGAATGGATGATGTGTTAGGGGGAAATGGGGCAATGTCTGATTGATTATATACTGTACTTGTATCTAATCAACATATAGAAGAAGTGGGAACACAGTCCCAGGTTACAGCACGAGTATCTGAACCATGCCGTAATTATAGGCATGGATTTTTAATTAATTCATGTCCAATCACAACACTAAAGGACCTATGACTTCTCCTTGTGATTGGACAACAGCTAATTAATTCTCATGTCTTTATAATCAAAATTATCTATCTGTCAAAAAACCTTTAAATGTATGAATTAATTTCTATCATCCTCAACTAAATGAACAATTATTACTTCTATAAACTGGGGAGGGGGCCAACCATGATCATCACCTGCTGGGTTCTTATAGGTTTTACAGGCGCCTTTCAATTAAATGAGGCCTGGAAAATGCAGGTAATCTGTTTCTTATCCACTTAATTGCTTCAAGTCATTAAGATCTGAGTGAAAACCAGAAATAAATGCTCCACTCATTTAACCTGTCTTGTTTTAATAATAGGGTGTACAATAACAGACATATAGATGGATGGTGAAATAAAATACTCCAAAGAATACCGTATGTCCACTCCCATGTATGTACATATCTGCCTTTGAACTATCTGCCTGCATTATATTACGCAAACTGCACAAGGTCAACGTCATGGAAGCCAGTTCTGACTCCTGTGAAGTACTGTACGTTGTTCAAGACTCTATATGTATTATCAGTATAATTACTGACAGTAATTAACTCTGTAATCAGCATACAGATTATACAGTATAATCCAGAAGTGACTGGAGAAGGACATCAGGGAAGACACGGCAAGGAATGGATGGGATGATGGACAGGGGGACAGTGAAGACGGTGATCATGCGGGGAGCGCAGGAGAATGTGTCCAAAAGGGGAAATCAGGGCACAGTCCAAGGTCCAGGTGCCGGGAGATCCATCAGCGACGAACATAGGGAACGGGGAAGTAGGAACACGAAATGTTAAATCCATAATGGGACAAGGCGCTCCGAGCTCAGTAGGTCAGGACAGCTGGGGAAAAGGCCTTGCCTTTGGGCTGCTCCTCAGCCCGGTGGATAGGCAGGCCTTCAGACGTCCATCTACCAAAGCTAAGCCCAGAACTATGGAGACGCCGCGCTTAAATAGGGGAACAGGGATAGGAAACAGCTGGGACAAATAAGGCTGGGGAACTCAACGAAAGCCCTCTAGGGGATGGATGACGATCTTGACTCTTTGTCTTCTCCTGTCGGGAACCAGTCAGTAGAATAGGAGGATCCTTGTGCATGACCGTGAATCCCACAGAAAACAGAATAGCAAAGGGACAATCCAAAAGACGAGATCCAGAGGCTTGGTAGATAAGGAAGGCAAAAGGGTCCACCAACAGGAGATTTTTAAAAGACAATCCAAAGTCAAAATCCAAAAGGTGAGGTCAAAAGATAGGAGCAAAGAGTTAGTAACAGGAGATCAGTCAGAAGGTTTGGAAACACACACACACAGGAGAATACTACAAGAGACTTCTCAAAAGTGAGCAAGGGATGGAGTGAGAGGGAACCTTAAATACTGAAAGGAAAGGGATGTGGTAGGATAATTGGTTTGGGAGTGAGAATTTGTGGAATCTGGTGCATGTGGGAATGTGACGGGTTAAATTAGGAATGTGATTATGAAACAGTGGGTTTGGGAATGCAACAGCATTTGCGAGGGAGAGTGTGGGGCGTGACAGGAATGGAACGGCGTTTGCGAGGGAGAGTGTGGGGCATGACAGCTCCCTTTTGTGCTTGGTGTTTTGTTGCAGCTGCATCAGCCCTGGGTCCAGATTGCACATTTTACCTTGGCAGCCCCTGTGTACTTCATTCCCTGCAGGAACCCCAAGCTATAACTCTGTCACAGAAGCTGCTGAGACACAACAGGAGAATCAGCCCTCTCTGACCTCAAAACGTTTTCACGCTGACTGTCCTGCTTAACTCCAGAGAAGCTTGCTGCCTCTGCTCCAGAGCCGTACATTTGTGATGGCAGCACAGAGGGCCAGACTCTTGAATGAATGTTCTTCGTTAAAGATTCAAGAGGGAGACCATGTACAATTGTCAGCCACTTAAGTGATACCAGCTATTAAGAACACCTTGCCTGTCTCCACAGTTTAAACTAATGCTGCCTCACTTTGACAAGCCCCAGTTTAGGCAAGGGTAGCATAAAATAAAACATTAAACTTTCATAAAGCTTTTCTTCAAGAGGTCCCTTTTCTCCTGAATGGCAGAAAGATGTATACACACACACAGGCACACACACCCACAGGTTCTCAGCACAGGTCTCTCATACAATTACAGGATAAACTCAGTTTACCCTATGTTTATTTTTACTGCTGTTCAGATCGTACTGTGCTTCTGCTATAAATCAGAGTGATCAAAAGCTGTACTGTATATTAAATATTATTGTTGGAAAGAACAATCTAATTCCTTTACACTCTACAGATTAGATTGTTATTACGCTTTTATCTTAAGGGCCTCTTGTGATTTGAAATTAACTACACTCTGTTGCTTAGCAGTACTTGATTTGTGTTTGTGTTCTTTTGTCTTAATTTAAATGAACGAGTGTCCAATCTGACACACTGGCTGGGTGGGAGGCAGGTTCTCACACACAAAGGAATCACTTACCTCAGTAAGCACAGCTCCAGAGATTCCTGCTGGATTTGTAGTGTCAGCTGAAAGACGTTTGCACTGATGTGAATTACAGTGGCAATATTGCTTAAAACAATTGAGCTATCAAGTACAGGAGGCATATTTTAATAATCAGAACTAAAGCGCAGCAGAGACTTATGGGTCACTCAGCAGGCTTTATGCTAGCAACAGTAGCAAGTATTTTACCCCAAGGAAAACATCACTCCTCTTCATTAAGTACTCTGCATTCATTCTCCAAAGTTAAAGTTCCTTGTTTTTTCTGGCAGCTTCAGCAACATCTCATAACTCACCGCTGTTGACCTGGATGGGGAATTCTATCCCAGGATGTTTTCAAAGCATGGATGTTCCAAGCCCTCTGTAGCAGGACAAACATCTGGGACCTGCAGGGCCCTGCTAAGTTTCCCAACAACACTTCACAGTTGGTCAAATTACAATGTACAATGGCACAATCGTCACCATCTGCATCAGGCCCTGCACGGCTCACAAGACCACATGCTAGTGCGTCCTGCTTTGTTTTTTCTGAACAAACCTTATGTGAAACTCTCCCGTCTGTTGCAAGGTTTCACAGGGACACGCTCACCATGGACTGCAGCCCCCAAGTGGCATTTATTAATTGTTCTGACATGGATTTCAAAAGGTACTTTTTCTTTCTTTCCGTTCATGAAAGTTGTCTGCCTCTACCTTGGCAGCCAGTGTTCGCTTCTGTCTTGTAAATAACACTCCCCCTGCTGGTATCTCCTTAAGCAATAACTAATTGGAGAGTGAAAAAAAAGAAAAGGTCCCATTATTGTTTTAATCAACGGACAAAACGAAGACTTTTAACCTATTGGCAATCAGCCAATCAAAGGCTCCCCAAAGAGCTAGACTAATTAACGAGTTTGTGTCAGTTGTTACAAAGCCCTCAGAAAGAGGGTACATTAGCAGTAGCCTCAGGCTTCTATCAATGCACTGTACATGCTCTAACTATGTATCCCAATAAAGTGAGCAAGCACAAGTGGTAGTTTGTTTAAGACCGTGGAATGAACTGAAATTAACAGCATAGTTATCACAGAAATCCCATGGAACAACACTATGCAAGCCGTTTCTCAGAAGTCATTAGAACACATGGATGGAAGGGGAGGGGGGCAGTCAGCTCATCTAGGTGGTCAGAGTGCTAGTAACAGTTTGGCTCAGGATCTCATCAGTCCAAGACATCCACGATGATCTGTCTAGAGAAGTGCTCTACAGGAGTTACATATAGGTCTTACAGATACATTTTCAAGGAAATGTAAAAAATCGCTAAGGGTTCTTTGATCTTGTGCATTTTTTTCACTCTGTGAAGTTTACTTCTGGATGATTTAGGAATGCAAAATATATACACATGTTCACAGGAGAGCAGTTAAACGCCCATCAGTAGAAGCGCAGTTATGTAACGGGCTTGATTGCTTGCCTTCTGATGTCTGCAGGCAACTGAAGGAGGAGAAGGCTTCACAACAGAAATAAACCCACTTGCAGGAAAAAGAGTCAACAGCACACTAGGCTTGTATAGTGTAATACTGGAGCTCCTGCAGAGACATTCCCTTTCCCTCCTTAAAACTTCAGGAATGGCCCTTGAGGTTCCTTGTATTAGGTCTGTAAGATGCCTATCAAAAGCCTATTGCCATCCACTGTAAGTACAAACCCATAATCAGTGTACAATACGAGTTCTTCAACACAGTCAGTCTGATATTCTCTTTGCAGCCTCTGAGTCTGGGGTGCTGGCTCATAGGCTGGCCTCCTCAGTCATTTGAGGAGATCATCTTTATTTTCGCATAAGCAACTCGAAATTGAATGAATAGTGTGAGGCAGAAACATTGACCTGATTAGATGGCAAGTGGTCAGGCTTTACATAGAAACATTTTATTTATGCTTATGTTGGAGAAAAAAAAACAATTTTAATGTACTGTATTCAGTGGAACTGGGCGCTTCAGCAAGGGAGATATGAATTACAAACAGGGTTCAAAATAAGGGTCCCACTGTTCAGCAGCTTGAGTTACAAGTTTTACAAGATGCCACTTTCAATAAAAGCTGGAAACAGATTCAGAATACTATAATACAGATTGAGAACAAATTCTTAGGGAAATGAATTTGAGACAATACAATATAAATTGTAAATTTATAATTTGCAGTTTACAAAGTCTGGAATGGATGTAAACACATCAGAAAGGTTATTTTATTTCTTGGTTATTAATAACTTATTCACCTGAACAACTCATCCAACCATTTATGGCTCATAATATGAGCTTCAAACAATATGTCTGGTTGACTTCCAGAACCCTTTGTGTAAAGAAGGGTGTCCTATTGTTCACCTCAGGCTAGAGTTAAGTTTTGTTTCCTTCTCTTAAATATTTATCTTTTTTTTAATGTCATTTTGCCTGCCCTACAGTCCCCATGTTGGATTGAGACTAGGGTCCGCAGAGCTGAGGTGGATCTCTCCAGGCGGTTCTGAGACCAGTCAAACAAAGAGCTTCCCAGTGCGCAGCCTGTTAAGTGTCAGCAATTCATGCATTATTCCTGAAATACACCGGCATCTCCCCTGGAGGTCAATAGAGGCCAACTCCCTTTGTATTTTTACTCCGAGGATACAAGGACTTAAAGGGAGAAATTTTAATAATTATGAACCAAAGTACATTTTTTCTGCATTGTACTATCAGGAGGTATGAAGCAGCTTTTCAGTCCCTCTGGCTCCAGTGTCTTATAGGCAGTCTAGCATGAGCACCTAGACTAGTTGTCCCACTTTGACCACTAAAACAATATATGCCTCTGCATGTAGTATACTACTGTTCACAGACCTGTCATATTCAAATATGCCATTGACACATAATGAGTAAGTAACTTAATGGCAGGCACAAAATGGAGCAGACATACAGTAAACACCATGTGATCGTTTGGCTTGGAACAATGCCTAAGTAATATTGATCCAGAAAATGTAAATGTATACCATGGGTGGTACAATATTCTCTTATCTTACAACTGTTGAGCTGAGTGCTCATTTTAATATGGAAAGACCTCCAATTAAACTTGTACAAATACATCCAACAAAGTGTACTGCAATTAGATTTTGATCAGCTGCCTGGTAGAAAAAGAGTAACGGCCTCGCAGTTGCTAAGCAAGGGTGGTTGCTAAGACAGTGTTAGACTGATTGGAAGTTTCACTGTACTGCCTCAAACCCGTTTCTATTCCAGTGACTGGACTAGAGCAGGCACCAGCACCATTTGCACAACCAGTACCAGTAATGCATTAATAAACACATGCAGACATGTGTTCCCAGCTGAGGAACAGTACTTTATCCACATAAATATCTCTGAACTGCTTTCCCATCTAGCTCGCAATGACCATACCGTTTTGCCCTGAAGGTATCTGAGCTACAGACTTGTTTTTGAGTGATGCACTAAGAGAGGCAATGCTTAGAAGCCTTAGCTCCCAGCCATGCTAATTGTGCGGTCAAATGTAAATTATGTTTATCAACTGCGGCCTGAACTTTGCAGTAGTCTCACCCTCCCTCCCTTTCCCTCAGTCTGTCTCTCTAGTTATATCTGAGCTCCTGGCTCTCCCAACAAAGAATCATCTTGCCAATTATTATTAAAACTCTGCTAAGCTCGACATGCAAAATTTGTTTAATGAAGAAACATTATTTCTGGTCTTTAGCCCTTTTTCGTTGATGTGGGCTGTAATCTTTCTACCAGCCAGAGTCTTGGCTACATAGGCAACAAGAAAAAAAAAGTGCAGGACTAAAACGCCCTTTCCTTTCTTTTTAATAGCTTTTAAATTGGCTGCAGAAATGAGAAAGACTGTTTTCTGAGTCAGTGGAATGACTGCTGGCTCAATGAGGCTGAAGGACTGTGGTTGCACACCCTGGACAGCTAACTGTCTTCACTTATATACTTAGTTCATCAAGAGTAGCTGATGAAAGTCCACTATTCACAGCTACCAACTCCCATTTCATTATTTGGTGCAAAACCAGAGAAGTCAGATTGCAAATATTGTAGGAGTGCAATAGGAATACTGCTCTCCCTCTGTAGCTGTTTCTCCCTCAAGACAGGCTGAAGTCTGTGCAACGTTTTGACTTCACATATCTGGCAAAGTGCAGTCTCAAATCTTGAAGCCCTGAAAGCAGTGGCTGACATCTGCCATGCACTCTGCACAAACACGTCATCCAATTATTTAAAAAAATAATTACAATGAGGCTGCAACCTTTGAACTTACAATTACACTGAAATTTACAGTGACGGACATCATCATAAAGAATGTCATAATTATTAAAAACTCTAAAGGTGCTTTGACTGTGATTGACACCTGTTGCAAGCTATGCTGATATGTAGTGGCTCATGGATTTTCCAGAGTAGGAGTTTCTAAACTGCACTGTTATTTAATTACAAGTTCCACAATTATGCTGCAGAGGTAAATTTGACAGACGGTGTGGGCAGACACCCGCTTGCCGGCTCGCAATCTCATCAGCAGCTCTTCCATGCAGAGGCCATGGTGAGTTCAATCAATACTCCCTTTGTTCATTAAAAAAGTATTGATAGTTGCCCTCCACTGATTACCCTTAAAATGCAAAGCAGAAGATATTTTATGTAAAATCAATTTTGATGAGGAAAAGGAACCAAAAACAGGCAGCCTCCAGGTCTTTCAGAGCACAGGTTCTTAGGTTACCATAAGACGTCCTCTATAATTTGCAGGATACAACGAATACAGCAATCAGAGCTGGTAGAGTCAGATGGGACAGAGAATTGAGAAGGATACAGCGCCACCTTACTTAAGTATTATTGATCATCCTTCATCCTCTAGAGAGGGCTGGTAAGCTGGAGCCAAACTTGGCAGACATAGGACACAAGACGAGCTACAATGTGGACAGGACAACAGTGTACCATGGGATGCACATACATACAGACATCAGCATATGTGGACAATTTACAGACGCCAGTCCAGTCCTAGTGAGTGTCCTTTTTGAAGGGGACAGGAAACTAGGGAGCCTGGACAAAACTCACCAAATACAAAGACACAAAAGGCACCACACAGAAGGCACCCGAGACTGGAACCAAACACAGAATCGAAGAGCTGTGAGGCAATGGTGTCACACTACCAAATTGCCAGAGTGATTTAATTCCACACAGCCTGAAAAGCCTAAAGCCAGACAATCTTTTTTTTCTATCCCCATAAACACTCGTAAAACCCCTTCGTGAATTTTTAACTGGATTTACTACTGTTCATTTTATCATTGTAAATTCGAGATCTGTTTTGCTGAAAAGAACACCAACTGCTAACTGGAGCCGACCTGGATTCATTTCCAATAACAATGAAGGCCAAGTACAGTTCAGTGAAACACTCCTGAGAGAAACTGAACCCAAGGTTAGCATCAAAACATGATCTTTGCAGTCACACTGTCTTTTTTATTTAATAAACTGCAAGCATGATATTATTTTTCGAATCTATGGTACAATCATTATGAAATGCTAAACTCAGTATTTGAATAACAGCTACCTTTGCCACACTAGGATGTGACGGCAGTGAATGTGATGTTTTAAATTGGTTTAGAACATTTAATTTGCTGGGTAGGTCATGACTGGTTGGTAGGACTTCACGCTTGTCAAAAGAAAAGAAACAGGTATCAAAATCCAACAGATAACAGGGAATGAATCGGATTTTTCTGATGGAGTTGCCCTTAATACATTTCAGGCCTAGAACAGAGCAAGTGTGGTCATTCCCACCGACGCCTCAGCCCCTCCCCCGTCCCCATGGTAACTCTCCGCACCTTTCTGTTCTCTCTGACTGCAGATCATTCAGTGAAGGTTCAGTTCCAGGTCAATTAGTTATTTCTGGGGGATCTCATGGAAATCACAAGGAATTATCTACCGAAAGACAGGTGTGTGGATGCAGCAGACACACCGCAGCGCCAGTGACAGTGCAGCAGTATGCTGTTCTTGCATGCTTCACTTAATCCATATTTCCCCTTTGGCAGCAGAGTATTCCCATGTATGTCTCCTCCTGTCCAAAGACATAATTCAGTCAGATGCATACTGACCACAATTCTCCATTCCCCAGGAAGAGTCACAGCCCACTGACTGGCAAATCAATAAGAAACCCATCTAGTTAACGTGCCAAACAACCAACACAATGGGTGTATCCTGCATTTAAACAACTTACCATCGACAATTTTTTGGCTCCTGCCATCAACAACTATAATTTATCCACATCAGGTCCTTTGCAATATTATACAGAGAACAAGGGAGTCGCTGCACTGGGCTGACGTGTACAAAGTTAAAATTAAATTGTTTGGGGATTTTCATAAGTGCTGGTGGTAGCTAAATCATTTCTAATAATAAACAATTATTTGAATACCAATTCTATTATTACAAGTCTATGTGCTGCAATATTTCAGGGTTATTGTTATGTCATACAGAAAAAAAGCTGAGCATATCGCATTTCTGTACAACATTCTTAAAGCTACTGATATTGCTCAGCAATTAGTGAAGACGCACATTGAATTGCAGCTACAGTATCTGACATAACATTACTGGGGTCCAGTCCCAGTTATTAAAATTCAAAATCAGAAGGCGAAAAGAAGTTTTAGGAACAGGGCGTTTAAATAAAAATTACTCCTTAATTGCTCTTGATTTGCTTTTTATTTATTTAATTCCCCCTATGTGATATCTCAGGAGCAGCCCTGTCTAACTGGCAGTCATGGCTGCAGATTAATTAACAAGCTGTCAGCAGTAATTGCTGGTATCAAGAGCGCAGAATAAAACGGTATTTGAAACTGGGGAGGAGGGCGGCGATGCTCTGAACATGAGCTGATAAGATTGCTGTCAGACGCTGCTTTTCCAGTATCATTCCATCTTGCAAAATCAATCCATGGTACTGTACATCATGTCTAGTGCATTTTTTTGAATCATGGAGAGGTAGATCTGAGCTATGCTTTTACATAACACCGTGGCAAGAATGACTGTGGATATACTAATTACCCCCTTACTGATTCAAATACAGAGAAGCCCCACAGTCAAGCTCTTCTCTCTGCTCCCTGCACTACAGGGTGATTTCCAGACAGTGCCCGATGCCAGGCCGCAGTGGAGAAAGACACACTCTTGTTCCCTTGAATGTTTACACTCTGTGTTATAAATAGCCTTTACAGGGGTGAGAAAATACAACAGGCTCAGCCACAGATGAGCTTTACGTCTCCTCCAGTCTCCCGAGACTATTGAATAAATGTCATAATGCGCAGATGATATCTTCCTATAGAGAAAGTCACTATTAGTTGCCTCCAGTTTAGCTGTGTAATGAAATATGTCTGGTATGATGTATGGCTGTAGGAGCAATCCAAATCGAAAATTGAATCACACTAACTTAATTTGTGGTCAGGCAATCAAATAACTTGTTTTGGCTCAAGTATTTCACTGGTGGTGACTATTAATTCATCTTCATATAAGAGCTGTCATTGTGGAGAGATTGTGTTGAACTTCTTGTGCTGTTCAGGCAGGAGGTTTTCTCAGCCTCTCCAGGCTGGCAGGGGCTGTGCCAGGGATGGAAGACGGATGGAGGAGATGTTCAGGTAGCCTGACCATGCTGGAAATCACAGAGGAAGAAGATGATGATGAAGAAGAAGGCAATGAACACATTCCTGGATAATAATGGAAGACAATCATTTTTGTCATTAGCAGTATCCCAATGGCCATTGACCGGTTTCTATTTTCCATCTTTCAGTTTTCCCTGAGGTGGGTCACATGACAGAGCTTTTGAGGCAAAACACCTGTCATGTGACCCAGCAGATCTGTAATGCTTCTCAAGTTCCACAGAATTACGTTGCAATAACAGGTTCACAGTGAAGGAGCCCTGTTATAACAGCACCAATGATGTTAACTATACTAGCACTAAATCAGGCATGGTGTCATTTAATTTAGCACTGCTGTCTCTCAGCTCCTGGTTGCAGGATTCAATTCTGACTTTCAGTTACTGTCTGTATGGGGTTTGTGAGGTCTCCTTGTGTTTGCTTGGGTTTTTACCCGTTACTTCCTCCCACGTGCCAGGGACACAAAGTAACTTCTCTAAATTGTACCCCCATGGTTTATCCCCATGAAGAAGACAGCTGGGCTATGCACCTTCTTGCCTGCCCATGAGCAAAGTGGCATTTGTGCCTCTATGGGCTGGGTGGCATATTATGTCAAAGTAACAACAGGCCTCAGCTCTAATAGAAATATCCGCACTAAACTCCTATCTCTGTGACTGAGGGGCTGGTGGAGATGTGATAGAACTGTTGATGAAAGCCTTGCTTTTGGAAAGCCAGGCGAGTTCAGAACCACTTCTCCTGGAGCTTGGATTTGCATTATCAACTGAGATTGTCATGCAAAATCAACAAGTGAAATGACAAAATACTAAAAAGAAATCTATTTAGATATTTAAAAAGCCATTCTCCGCATTCCAAGCAGCCTGCAAGCAGCAATCTGTGATATGAGAAGCCTGTTGTGCTACATCAGACACATTGGCAGGGTTCCCAAAGCCCACACCCTGCATCCAATTTCAGAGCTAATTTCAGCAAGATATGAAGAGAGATAAACTCTGAGTCTGGAATTAAAATGTATTTGAATGGTTACCATGGGAACTGTGATTTTTAGGAAGAAAGCAGGAATGAATTACACAATGGCAGGGGTTTTGAGTGACATGGACAGCACGGAGGTGAATCATGCCCCCCTGTTCTTTTACCTGCAGAGCCCTGGCAGCTTCTGTTTAAGGATTTCAGATTACCTGAGGTCTAAAAATTCTTGGGCACAACACTCAGACAATCCATCAGTAAACCATCCTTATCGATGAACAAACCACATGCACTGGGACCTGGTCAAACCTTGTAATACTTATATCATGGTAAAAGTGCAGTAAAAGGATGGATTATTGTAAGGCAAACAGGAATACGGCAAAGTAAAAACATATATATAATTATACTACAATTTGGTAGACTTCTGCAAAAAAAATGGCTCAGATGCCCTGCAAGTTTCACCCTAAAGACATATAAGCCAAAGAGTGAGTTACCTACTGTACACTTTGTTTACTGAAAGTATTGTAAACATACAAGCAACACAGCAGGTGATACATGGCACAAACGTCAAAGCCCTTTGGCTCTATAGCAAAATCTGCCCTAGTTCTATAACCTCTGAGTAAAACTGAGCTGGAGAAAAAAACATTTTTCCTCTCCATAATAAAGTTCTGTAGATGTGCATCTTTAACCATGATGTTAAAATATTTTCAGGTGCAAAAAGCTTCAGATGTCAATTAGAAACAAATGCCCTGCAAATTAATTGTCATTCAATTACCTTGTAAATAATTCAAATGTCTTTTGAAAGCCCACTAATATGAGAGATCCAAGACATGAAGTAACAGAATCGGGTAGTGAAAAATTATGGCAGCATTTCACTCACATAATTATCCATAAGTCACAGGAATCACAGAAAACTGAAACCGTGTTTTAGATCCACACAATCATTCCTTATTTTAAAAATAGAATTTTTTAGTTGGGCTTTTTATTAATTTTTGACGTGATAATTGCTCCTGTGTGACCCCAGTGACCCACGCTTCTGAAGTTTGTTAATTACTTTTAAAAAATCCGGAGCTAATTTTATTCAGAAGCAAAAGGGCTTTTCAATCTGATCGGTACTGTCTATGTGGACCACAGAAAGAGAAAGGCATCCTGTCAGCTCACTAAGCAGATGATTAGGCATTAATTCCTTACTTGCAGACTTGTCCGTTTCTGACACATGAAAATCCTTCTCTCCACATCAGGAACTGTCCCCTGAGAGTGACAAAAACCCACCACCACTCCTGGTTCACTCTGGTCTGTCCACACCCCCAGCCCTTAAATCATTTCTAAGGAGAGATTTCATTTAACACAGTCAGGATAATGTCATAAATTGTGCATTGTCAGTTTGAATTCTCAGCTCTCGGCCAAACACCTCTCTCCTATCTTTGTGAAATCCCAAAGTTGCTAAAAACAGCAACTTAGCACCATCAGTACTCAACTAAGAGAACCTTAAGCCCATATTTAATTTTACTTCTGCTAATTGTCTTCCACATGATGTCACACCTGTAATGCAGCAAGTACAGTAGTATCTTCTACCTGTCAGGATTTGAAAGAGTAGACACACATTCAAGTTTACGAATCCCATCTCCAAAAACTGTATATTTCTGGTTTGTTATTTGCACTTCTTCAATTTTGAAGAAGAAGTAGTTAAGAGTTTGAGAATTTGTAACCGAATAAAAAATCCAATTTATTATTTTATGTTGCGTGAGCCTTAAGCCTTTAATTTGAGAGCGGCAGTTGACATGTATCACATATACAAGAAATGCAATAATATTATACATCCAGATAATACAATAAATTAATGTACCGTAATTCAATAAATACTTTTGAACTAGGGTCCATTAATTTAATTTAATTGATTAAAATCTAATCCTTTGCAAATACAGAACTTTATTTCTTCTTGTGGCTTTTTGCTAAGAATTTTTTAATCGGTGGGTATTTTTGAAGATTGACTGAATCTGGTTCCGAGCTTACCAGAGCCCTTCAGTAGGCTGAGTCGCACTCAGGATGCCACAGGGCTCCCTGTGCCTTCAGGAGTAGAGTGAGCTCTGGCTGACAAGTCTCATGACACCCTTGGCGGAGCTCAGTTTGTGCTCAGGTAAGCGCCTTTGTTGTGGAGCATTCCTGGATTAGACTGCTAAGTCCTCTGATGCAAAATGAGGAATTCCTTAATCACACATTCAGTCAAACCTTTCCATAAATTAGTTCACAGTAAAGAGGGATTGCTTTAGTTAGTGGTTACATGAAAAAGTGAAGGGATATCGTGCAATTATAGGGGCTTGGGGTGATTAAGGAGAAGTAAACTTACACCGTTCTGGCAATCTGTGTGGGTTCTTGTAGGAGTGGTGCATAATGACTATGCACGGCATGGGTTGATGGCTTTTATGTAATGTTATATTTATTGTTTATGTACGATTTGTAGCATTTGTATTTGTATGTTTTGTAAGTTTTTACATGTCTCTATGTATGTAAAACTGAGCTGCTTGGATGCAAAACAAATTTCTGAGAAATCAAACAATGAAGTATTATCGTTTCATGTGATATGGTATCAAACCGTATTGTAGAAAAACCCCAGAGAAGTTTTCCACAGAAAGCCCACATTCATCACCTTCATCCATTGTGTCTGACACAGGTCCTGCGGGGTTAAAGGAAAAGCTGCCGGTAAAGGCCTGTGACCTGTCTGTGTGCTCTCTCTCTTCACTGGCTGTGAGAGCTCAGGGCAACGATGAGCACTACTTCGCAGGTCAATACGAAGTTCAGAAAAGTGCGTCAAAATCTGACGTGCCTCCCTTGTTGATCCTTTGTCTCTGCGGGGTCGCTGGCTTCGATCATCACCTGGAGTAAGAAAGCAGCGCAGTGTGTCAAGTGTGGACCGCTGCTGGCAGGAGGGCAATGTGTGGCTCGGGAGGTGTTCATTGCTCTGTGCTCACAGGCGCGCTCAGGCTCGGCTTCATGCTTTGCTTGGCCCGAACTCTATCTCCCAGCCTCGCCTCGCAGGATGACAGCCCGCATCACTTCTCTCAGGCCGGGTGATGTGCTCGCACCTAAGCGTGTGCTGCTGATTTTTTCGATGACAGGAAGCCCCTCGGTTGACTGGAGAGAAACCCCGGCCAAAAACACACGGTTCCTTAATGTGTTTCTGCGAAGACGGTTAAGTGTTGGCGCCTTTACTAATGCGTCTGAGCTTCTGCACCCATCTGGATGAAATGCACATGCCTGGGTAATGCAATACTGAGTTAATTCACGCAGAAAACCAAGACTGCGAGAGAAGGAAATCAATGTTTGCAGAGCTTCGGCATTGTTTTGTTCATGCATTTGCCAAAATCAGCCATACTGGAGGTACTAGTGTAAGGGCCTGCGAGAAAAACAGATGACGCTCGTTTGACACAACACCAGGCACAAAACTGAGCTGAATGACTGCATTTAGCTTTGAGTATAATACTGGGCCTGAGACAGCTGCAGAAGGCCATATTTACAGTAGATCATGGAAAGTAAAATGTGTGAAAACTACACAATTATACAGTTTTGGAAGGTGTGGGCACTCATTTTAATACTAAAACACAATATAACAGCTGTTACTATTCACAATGCAAGTAATAATTTAATTAGCAAAACTATCTTACTAGTGGAAAAAAGGATTTAATGCACACCTAATCTTCACATCTCCTTTATACTGTACACTGTGGCTGTGCTCTAAATGAAAATACATCCATTACAAACAGTGAAACTGATCTGAGGCACAGTGAGTGATGCTTGAGAAAAATATGAAGATGAGAGGGGGTTGTATTTAATTCAATTAACTTCCACACCTCTCTCACTACTTCAAGCATCAGTGAGAAATCCAAACCCCTCTCTGACTCCTCATGTCAAACAGGGACTATCCTATCCCCAGCCTACCTACCCAAACCAAGGCTCTGAGCATAAAGGAGAGGCAATTCCAGTTCATTAGTGGATATTCATGATAAATCCCCTATTTACAGTATCCCAGACAGTACAGTGTAGTTTGACCTTATAGTTGATATTTAGAAGACAACACTGTCTCTAACACCCCCTCCTCCTCTATTGCAGTCCTTAATCCCTCTTTCTCCTTGTCTCTTCTAATCACCTTTTCTTGTCAGAACTTTTGTCTGAAACCAAGCTGTTTTTCTTTCTCTGTGTGAAGAAGGTTAAGAAAAATCCAATTAAAGAAGTGTCCCTCCCTTGTCTTCCTTTTTCATGTTTTGAAATGTAAATCTCCTCTTCAGTCCCTCTGGAGAGTGAAGTCTTGCACTCCTCTTGTTTGTGGTGCCCCCACCATTTAAAAAAGGCAAATCAGCAGTTCTCTTTTTTGTCTTATCTGTATTTTTAGCTATTTTTATGCAGAAATAGCTAAGCCCCAAGTAGAGTCAAATCTTCTCTGGTCCACCTTCCTTCACCTCTCACCTCTCTCTGACTGGCTGTCTTGGTACCACACAGTTTCTCAACATCTTCTGGAATTTTCTGTTGACAGAAGAAGTGTTGTGAGCATTACAACTACCTCAAGGGGCCTGAAGCCACTTTTAAATTGCAAAGATGCTGCTGAAAGTGAACAGTGCTCTCTACAAGGGTTTACAAACACTTTACAGTACCTGTCAAGCGTGCAAGGAAGACAGGACTACAGCAGCCAGACATGCTGACTACAACTAGGAAAGATTTCCTCCAAAGGGAATTTCCTGACTGTAGGGATGTAGGATTAAGTCACAGGTGGACCACTTGAGCAAAGGACTGTCCAAAATGCTCTAGCAATGTCACTTGTATAACTACAAACGAGTCTTGTGTAACTACAAACAAAATGTGCGTAAAAATATAAAACAACAGCTCCACAGTACCAGACGAGAGAGTTAACATTACATCTCTCTATGATGTCACTGCAATGCATCTTTCTTGCAAGAGTCACTCTTAGACTGAGATATGAGAGGAGCCCTGGACAAAAGTGCCTGTCAAATCAGTAAACTGATACACTCAGAGAGAAGAGGATTTTGACCTTTATAAGTTTACTATTAACAGACATGCTTCTTATCAACAAAGGCAAGCTCTGTCTATTACACTTCATGCCTGAATTATTATTAATTTGTTCGGCTTATCTAAAGTGACTTACATTTGGAACCATTTACACAGCTGTGAATTTAACTGGAGTAATCTCCAATCTCAGGATAAAGCATGTTTCTGGTGCTGAGGAAAGAGCGCCACTTGCTGGTCAACTGACAGCAGATCTACACATACAGCAGCAACTAGATTTGCCCCAGTGGTCTACACTTCCAACATTAGCGCTCATGAGACTGACAAGACTGACTCACTACTGGCCAGAAAACAAAACATGTTTTCCCTTTCTATCATGGCAGACAACATAAAGCTTCTTGTATCTGGAATTGTCACACCTGAACTTTGAAGGATTTTAAAAAGCTTTCTAAAAATTAAGAATGCTGTCTATTTCTTTCCTTGAAAGGTGAAACGTCATAGACTTTTTCCTTCCTTCCGACCTACAAGTCTCTCTGGTACCCTGGCTTTGCAGGCACCCCCAAAGACTAGGAGGGTCGAACCCATCCCATCCATCCATTTTCTAACTGTTTCACCCCTTTCAGGGTCGTAGGGGAGCCAGAGCCTACCCTGGCCAGAAACGGGTGCAAAGTGGGATACACCCCAAACGGAGCCAGTCCACCACAGGGCAGACACACAAACACAGCAAGCACGACTGTTTAAATGCCGTTTGAATGCTTGCATCTATTGTACGTGCATGTGCAGACTTAACTGCAGCATTATTGTGCTCCCTCGCCAAGCACAGCCACCCCTAACTGTCAGCAGCTCCTCCTTGTTAATTAAATGAAACGGATTGTTTCAGGCCTCTCAAGCACCTCCAACTGCTATGGACGCCATCGTCATCTTGAGCTGTGGCATGTCTGACAAACCGATCACAATATAACACTGCGGGCTTATCAGAAGGGCTTTCAAAAACACTATAAGCCCTCCCACACAAAAACCAGCCATAGTTTTAACTGATGGATTAAGAAATAAACACAAGGCAGACCAGGAGCAAATGAATTTATACTGTATGTACAGAGTGCTTACAAAGTAACTGGCAGGAAATGACCCTCAAGAGCTATGGCGCTCACCATCACCCCATGTCCCAAGCAAATTAATAAAAATCTTTCAATGTCTCCAATCTCCCCTTGTTATTTCTTCTGTTGAGTGCCATTTTTCATTTACCCCACTTTGATCAGCTGGGTAAGCTGATTGTGATGCCAGTTCCCTGTGCAATAAGGTATTAGAGCAATACTCAAGTTTAGTCATCTTTCCATTCTTCTCTTCCTGAGGAAAAAAAACATCAGTCACAAATCTGCTCAGAAAGGGCTACATAACCAGGAATGATTATTATAAAGCCAGACCCGGAGAAACCAGAGGCAGAGACATGCATAATCACAGTATCTTCACTCTTACTTTCCTACGCCAGCTGAAGTTTTCTAACACGCAAGACTTCAGGGCTGGAAAAAGAGATGAGCAGGCATCACCAGCCTTTCCTGACAACACCAGCAGGCACCACCAAGAAGGAATGACAGAGAGTTCTGTAACTCCCCAGATTCACACAGCAGGCGGGTCTTGACTAATGTGATGGACTGTAGATTGCTCTTCCCTTTTTCCTTTTCCCTTGAACAATGACAGCTGCATGACCCAGTCCCTGGCTCTAGCAAATGACCCAGGGCTGCCGCACTGAGATCCACATGATAAAAATAAACACATTAAACTGCTTGTGCACACACTCACACAAAACCAGAACAAACAAAATCACCGCAGCTTCCAAGCGCCCGGCGTCCTGAGCCCAGGGATGGAGCGATCCTGTCGGCACGGTGAGTCGAGAATGCCTAATTTACCCGTTCTGCCCAAGCCCTGAACGCACCGCGAAAGGTCAGCATATTTATTTTGTCACAATGGTTGACCTTTCAGTAAATCAAACAGCTGCTGCATCCCAGGAAATGAAAACGCAATTCTGTGAGAGGTATCCTCCCCCCCCCCGATACTCTGAGGCCTCTCATTTTAAGAGGTGCCTAGAGTAGTGACAAAAGCAAAAGAATGAAGGATATCTGGGCTCAGGAGGGACATCCATGGTCTGCGCCTTCTACATCCCTGTCAGGATGACCGCTGATATGGCCAGACTGACCACAAACTGAAACAGAAACCTCCCAGCTGGGGATAGAAGGTCATCTGTAAATTGCTTATTAATTATCTTCAAAACATTGCAGGAACTTTGTCTATATCCTTACATTCTGCATGCTGTTTATTTTGCTTCTCCAGTTGTCTAGAAGTTGAAAATGCTGTCGCAGCAGATAGCATCTTAAAACTCATTGGTCCCCATCTTGTAATTATAGTTTATGTTGCCGATATCTGCATGTAACACTCTGCGCTTACTGTATCTACTGTACCATAAATGCTATCTGTTAGGTTTTTGCTCAATCTAGAATTTTAAATTAATCTTCTTGAATTTCATTTACTTCCTCTACAGTGTCTGTGAATCCTCCGAATTTGGTATGAACTGTAAACTTTCCGAGCTGTACCAAAACCTGTAGCATCCAATGATAAGTAGATACACACCTTTTGGTCTATGAATTACTATACATCCTTCATTTCCTCTATATTGCTTCATTTTAATTCCTTTTAGCATCTGTAAACTTTCTCACCTTTCTGTTCTACTACTACTTCACTGTGTAACTGTTACTAATGGAAACAGAATGGAAAAAAGCTGCCAACACCTTAAGCTAAACTTAAATTATTTAAGACACTATTCTTTTTTCTCTTTCTTTTGCCCTATCTAATATCCTTTTCTTCATGTACTTGCCATTTACTGTATCCCTCTCATAATTTGCTCCTGTTCTTTGGATCATTTTATAAAGTGCTTTCTTTCTTTGTATATTTATTTCCATTATTCATCCATTAAACCAGTAGTTGCAAGTTAATAATAATAATTATAATAATTGCTTACACTTATATAGCACTTTTCTGGACACTTTAATGGGGACTCCACTCCAACACCACCACCAATATGCAGTCCCATCTGGAGTGCACCAGAACACTCACCACACATCAGCTATCAGTGGGGAGGAGAGCAGAGTAATAAAGACTATTCATAGATGGAGATAATTAGGAGGCCATGATTGGTAATGCAAATGGGAAATTTGGCCAGCATGCCAGGGTAACACCCCTACTCTTTTCAAGACATGCCCTGAGATGACCATAGAGAGTCAGGACCTCGGTTTTACATCTTATCTGAAGGACGGCGCCTGTTTACAGTATACAGTAGTGTCCCCGTCACTATACTGGGGCATTAGGACCCACATGGACCGTAGGGTGAGCGCCCCCTGCTGGCTAACACCTCTTCCAGCAGCAACCTTAGTTGTTCCCAGGAGGTCTCCCATGCAGGTACTGACCAGGCTCACATCTGCTTAGCTTTAGTGGGGTGCTGTTGTGAGTTGCAGAGTGGTATGGCTGCTAGCTGACTTGAGTAACTTGCTCATGGAATAAGCTGGCACACAGCTGTATATTTCTACAGCAACTGTGCATCTTCTGCAGAACGTCATATTTTCCCTTTGTTTTTTTAAATGGTGTCTTTTACATGTTTTCTATAAAAATAATATAAAAAAGACAAAAATAATTCCTTGAACCTACTGTATATAGCATTTTCCATCACTAAGGATCCCAAAGCACTGCACATGAAGGAAGGGGGCCCACTTCATCCACTACTGAAATGTAGCCCACTCTAGGTGACACACAGCAGCCATTTTGCACACAACCTCACAACACAAAGGATAAAGAAAAAAATTCCTAAACCAGTTCAATTAAGGGGTTACTTTAGGTAGGCCAGGATGGTCAAGCAGAGCAGAATTTTGCAAGGATACCAGAGTTAATATTGCAATTTATTACAAACAGCTGTAGCATCTCTAAGACCCAAAATGTCTCTCCTCGGGGATGACACCTCCTTCAGCATAGTATCTGCATTCACCAAACTGGGACATTGGACTGGAACCTGTGGTCCTGAGGGTAAAAGTGCCACCTACTGGTCCACCAACACCACTCAGATCAACAACCTGATTTTCCCTACAAGTTCCGCAGCCCAGTTTTGACCAGAGCCAGCCATGCTTAGCTTCTGTGATCTGTCAAGATCAGGCTTGAGGGTGGTAGTGCTGTTGCAACATGGACACACTTTTTTTAGAGCCCTGTATGCTGAGCAGGTAAGCTGAGATTCAGCAGGTCAGGGTATCGCTCCATTGGGTCCCTGCCCTTGTAGAAAGAAGACAACAAGAATGTCACCACAGAACTGTGATGAAACACAAAGGACACACTTTCTACCTTCGAGGGAGCAGGAGCATTATATCTCATTTCACGCTTTCTGTGCCCCACAACTCATCCAGCAGCACTTCTTATATGTGAAGTTTTTGTTTCCCTCCTCTCAAAGCTATAATTAATATTTCAAAAGAGCTCTGAAACCTAAAAAAAGCTGCTTGCCTGCTGCCTCCTGGGGTGTGTGTTGGAGGTTTCAGCTGTGCAGAAACTCCCCATTATTTTGTGCTCAAGGAATACTGTAGTATGTAGCATGGCACCTTCAGTGTAGCCCAGGGACAAGAATGTAAGAAAATGTGAAAATAAGAGACCATGTGGCCCATCTAGATTCTTGGGGTTTTAGTAGCTAATTGAACTAAGGCTATCAACCAGTCAATTCCTGAAGGAAGCTTAGATACTGTCCTCAACAGCAAGAAACTGGGAAACTCCCAGCACTCTTTGTGTGAAGTAAGTCCTTTGTTCTCAATTTTAAACACACTCCCCTTAGTTTTCTGCTGTGTCCTGTCTGTTTTATGATTCCTGTCGATAGTGGCTGCTTTTTTCAATGCTCCTCAGAATCTGCCACTCAGGTCCTTGAGGTAAATAGCACGTTCTGATCACAGCAGTCAGTTTTTTTTCCTTTTAAGTAAAAGTTATTATATTTTCAAGTTCTCACGCAACTGCCAGAAGACCTTCAAATTATGTCAAATTGACTTGAGGTGCAGTGTCGAGTTGATTGTGTTTCATTTCAGGACTTCAAATAACATCACACCAACTGCTGCAGCAACAAGTGTGCTCTGACTCTGCTGCATTATTTCCTAGTGCCTCCTGCCAGTTGTCTGTGCCTTTAAGTCACAGCAGACAATTCTCTCATCAAATCAGCAACCACTAACATTAGACATAAATATCTAATTTGTTGAGCAAGAAAAAAGTTTTTGTCAACTAATTCAACCAAACCTGGTCAGCTTGTCTTGGAGAGGTACAGTAGGAAGAAACCAGACCCTTAGTCAAAAAGAAACATGTAAATGAGTAGACAACGGAGAATACAGGATCCTGGAGCTCTGAGGCAACAACGTTAACCTCTACTCCTTTATTCTTTTCAACAGTACTGTATTTTAACATATAAATCCTTTTGTGATTTTAGACTTAGAACAGAATGTTTAGGAATGTGAATTATTCCTAGACTGATGGGAATACAACATGAATGCAAAATAATTGCACAATTATGGTGTGCTTGTGCCAGTTTGTGAATGTTTGTGTAGGTAAATGTCGCTACCGATCAAAAGAATATTACTTTATTTAGACCTCCAGCAAGGAGCCAAGTAATCATGATCCCTTCGGCAGCAGACAGCTCGGCCCCAAATTTAAAGGCAACAGGAAGAAATAAAAACACCAAGTTCCCAAGTTCAATCATCACTTCCTGGCTTAATGACAAGGGCAAATTCTGCCTCCTATCTCTGTGAAAAATGCCCTGACTACAGTGCCCCCTGGTCCAGGGCCACAGTCTTATGTGAGCTCATGTCCTTTCTGCTACAGGCAGTCACATTTCTTTGGGCTTCTCATATAATTATTTATTGATCTACTTTTAACAGTAGCAGGACACACTAAGATCACTGTTCTTCCCTTCAATATCAGAGCAAAACCCAGGATGACATTATTTTAAAAAGAGAAAAGGATAATCCGTTTCCTCTCTCTCCATCTCTGCGTTCCTCCTGACAGATTGAAAGGCTGCCTTTATCACAAAACTACCTAGGTGTTAAAAAGGTCTATTGATGACAAATGTCTTGATTCTAATGAAGAATGTTATTTAAAAAGAAGACACCTTCTTTATTTTTCACCTTGACTTTCTCTCAGTCCTGTGACAAACCTCAGTAGACAAAATGCAAAGCAATTGAGGTTATTTCTTGCCTAAAGGTCACTTATCTGAGATAAACAAGATTGGCATAAACAAGGAATCTGACAAAGGCCTGGCAAGATGTTTATCTGTGCTCTGGAAACAATGTCCCCCCACACCCTAAAAAGTAACATACTGTATACAACTAACACTCAACAATAAAACATGTTGCTCACTGTTTGGAGTGTGTGTTTGGGTGCCAGAGCAGTGTTACCCATAAAGGCTAATTTCATGGCACATATTAATTATACAACACAGCTGAAAGAGGCCATAACCAGTCAGTGATGGCATACACTGCCAATACAGATGGGCAATTAAAAGTCAGAGAAAGTAATTGCATTTGTTCCACTCCGATAGGTTCTTTATTGGAATTTTAATTAAGTGTCTGAAGGAGATTCGGTAGGGAGAGTTTAGACTGCAGGAAGACTGGGGCTGGTTAAAGAGAGATAGGCTCTCCTGGCTTTCAGAGTCCAGTCTCTGTGATACACAGAATGGATATGAGTAAAGGTCAGCCAACTGACAGATCAGCCTTGGTAGATAGTGTCTATTACCCCATCTATAAAGTGTTTATCAGCTACATGTTATGGAGCCCTAATGTGAAAATCCATGGTAATGTCCCTGCACAACTTGAAAGCTTAATCTCAAACAGGGTTTGATGTAGATGCTCAGCTGTGAACATATACACACCACAGATGGGGATGAGTTTCAGGATACCTGAGAAATTCCATTATGTTGGAATAAGGCAATACCACAGTGAAAAGCACTCCCTGCACTGCAACCTTAAAAAGTTAATCCCAGCACACATACAGAAGCCATGAGAGACAGGATCTGACAGCTGTGCAGATTTGAGCCAGTGCCTGTGGCCCAGCCAGTAGACTATTTCCAGCCTCCACGCTTGCGTAGGTCATTAACCTCACAGGATGCTTAATGAGCTCTAATTAGTGCTGACATTTAGGGGAGATGATAATGCGGGGACACAAATTCTCAGAGACGCACACGACCGGCTCCTCACACTGACGCAGGAGTCTGACGGCCACATCCGTCCAAACACATTGATCTTAGCCTGACCTTTTTGAAATTTTCAGCAGCGCTT
This sequence comes from Lepisosteus oculatus, assembly GCF_040954835.1. NCBI lineage: Eukaryota > Metazoa > Chordata > Actinopteri > Semionotiformes > Lepisosteidae > Lepisosteus > Lepisosteus oculatus. The sequence continues at coordinate 35,777,264 of NC_090700.1, forward strand.
TTTTTTAACTGACCATTGTGGATGCTTGGGACACCTTCATTCAGTCAACCCCTACTGTGCTTGAGACAGAAAGGGCACCACCGAACAAGGATTATGGTTAAGGACAAATAAATAATTTTAAATAAGGCTCAATTTAAGAAGGCCAGTCAGTGACTTTGCAAACTGAGTCATCATGCATGAGTGACTGTCTCTTTTTTCATGTACATAACCACATAAATAGGTTCACAAAGCTGTATAATTTGTAGAAGGCCAACTTCTACAGAGGTTTTCATAGTGAATCTTGATCTTGTATTTATGTGTGTTGTGTGAGTTTACAGGGAAGATTTAATGTTAACCTCCTACCATACAATGGGCTCCAATTCCCAGCTGTAGCCAAACACTTCCAAAAGATTTGAAGTCAACAATGTATTAAATCCTCAGAGACCATAAATACCATCCAACACTCCAAAAAGTTTAATAGGAGGATGGCTTTTACATTGCGCTGATTCTAACTGGGTTAACTTTTTCCTGTAGTACAGGCTCATAGTTCCTCCAATGAATATGTAGAGCCCAGCCAGCTCAGTGCCGGATTTCCCATTAAGGCCTACGAAGGAGGGAAACACTAGTGGCGAAAAACGAGCTGAAACAACATGCTTGGGATCAACTACTGTAGGTACTCCAAATCAATAATCATCCGCTATCTAGCGGCTGTTCTAGAAACTAGAAGTATCAAAGTGATGGTCGCTCGATTCACTCCATCAATCACATGGGTTAGCATTAGAATAGTTCAAAGTGCGTCATGTCAATCAAAGTAATTCAATTGGCGTTTACCCCTCTTTTTGCACATTTTGGAGTGAAAGTGCCTAGGGCCTACGATCACCAAAATCCGGCCCTGAGCCAGCTTTCACCAACAGAACTACTGTTTAACTCATTCAGCCTAAAATCACCCCCTTGTGAAATTTGCAGAAGGGGTGAATTATATCCTGTGATTGCACCAGGTTTACACCACACACCTTGTTCCCCTCTGCCTATTTTGGATATGTTCGCATAGGTATAGTAGCTGCATCAGCATGCACAGGCTGCAAAAGAACAGGTATAAGTTAACTCCATGCTGAAAGGTAAGGAAAAGAAACACAAAGTTTTGGCTGGGGAGCCTTCTTCACAATGTGAGGGAGACAGGCAAAGTAGCAGATAAATAAGGCACAGGAATAAAAGACAGAATAGGCAAGAAGGGGAACGGAGCAGTGAGGAAATGGGTATGAAGCAGGTGAGAATGAGTTTCCAAACCCAGGGAGAAAAGGAGGAAAGGAGGTGTGGAAAAACCAAAACCTGCAAATGAACACTTCTGATAACCATATTTTGGCTATTTTGCTTTTCAACATTTTTAAAGTTCATTTTTACATGATCTAGTTCAGACGGGCAGGACAACAGTCAGCTCGTTAGCAAACTACCCATTTTTGTTGCCTGCCCCTGTCCAGTGTAGGCCCCTGTGACCCATCATCTAATAATCATGTACCGATAACAAACATCACCACTCATGTAATAAATTACCAGTGAGAGCTGATAAAACATTTGCAAGAAAGAAGGAAAAAAAAGGAGAAAAATCTACAAAAACCAGCTCTAGAAGCTAATAAATAAATAAATGGACTGGAGAGTCCTGTCACTCAGGAGCACAGCAGAGAACTCATGTGGAAAAGTGGTTGTGAATTACCAAGCGAGAGAAATGGGATTCTTTATTGTAATAAAGTGTTCTTTGATGTGGCTGAGATAATTACTTCTAAAAGCTTTTTGTTCCTGGTTCACAGGTATGAATCAATGATGCAAGACAGCCGTAAGAACGCACCAGGTTGCCTGTCTAATCCCTTCCACAGATCGAGCTCTAATGAAGAATGACCGCAGAACAGGGCGCACTGTGTAAGACACAAGGTACCACATATTCACTTGAACATAATACCGATCAGGCAAAAAACCTTCACTTTTTCATCCAATGTACTTCTTGTTAATTGTTCCCTTAATTCTTAATGGAAGGAACTTATCCATGCATGAACCAGCAAAAAAGCCCATAGACAAGGAATTGTATTTTTTTGTAATTGGATTAACTGGATTTATTTCACACAAATTAATTAAAGAGCAACAATTCCAAGAACGTAACCGATTAAGACATGCATGCTCACTGCAAAGCAGCCAGCATCTCTACCTGTGAGTGTGCGCAGTGTACAGGCCGGAAAGACAAATGTACAGTACAAAAGTAAGGCATGAACATTTGGAGAGGGTTAAATGTCTGAAACAACCTGAGCTCAAGTTGGAGGAGCTGCCTGAGAAATACAACTGCTTTTTTATAGCATCTTTCTGGGGTTGGTGCTGATTAACTGTTTGTTGGAACTGAAACATTTTCCACATGAAGAAATTCAGAAACTGCACTCCAAGTTACACTGTTCCTGAAGAAAGTTGCAAAGGGAGCAGAAAAACTGCATCAGTGAAGTTGCGACACTTTAGCAGACAGTTATTCCTTGCTGGCTTCGGTTTTGAGCTCGCTAATTGGGACACTGACAGATTGTTGCTTCCCTTGTTCTGAGAAGCGATCAATCCGATCCTGTTTAAAGAGAGATCAGAGCGCAGCTTCGAATCTTCCCTCACCTGGTTCATACGAATCCTGGAGCGGAGAGCAGCAATGCGCTTATACCTCAGCCGTGTCACTTCTGAAGCTTGAAATCCCCAGTTAAATGTAGCTGTCAGTCTCAGCACTGCTCCCACACATCTCTACATGCCCTGACACAATCTGGCACAGTCCCACTGCGCAGCCGACTGGCAGACCAGGAAGGAGTGGGAGGAACAATTCAGCTGAGGGGTGAGATGAGGTTGTGAAGCAGCACAGGGAAGACTTTATAGGTCTGCATCACTGTTTTCCATCCACTCCGTGTGAGCAGCATGTTTTCTTAAGTGTAATAATGACCACATAAGCTGCAAATTTAACCCAAGAATGACTTACAGAATACAGTATGTAGACAATTAATCAAGTGTTCTGCGACTTATTGTTTTAACCTGCACTTTAAGTCCTTTTAGAAAAAGTGTTAATAGGAAATGTGTGGTCAACTCTTTGTGAATACAAACCTCTGTTCCCTACTTTTACTGCACCAGACTGGGTCCTAGACAAAATGAAAAGGAAACCTGTTCAAAACATAAGAGGTCAAATAAGATGAATCAACAGATCTCCTGTGTCCAAATAAAAGATGACACAATTTTTAGAGAACCAATTCATTTAATATAAATCAGAGTTAAATATACAGTAGATAACTATCTTTTCTTTTTAGGCTCATAACAGCATCAACCACAGAAGCGTTAATAAAACCCAAAGTAATGGCTTTAACATTTTGGCATGGCTCACGAAAGAAAAGAAAACATTACAGACACATCGCTTTCTGCTGCTGATTGGTTCAGTATCGCAGAGATTTGTCCATTTTTAACATACTTTACAAGGTGCTTTTTTTTAATTAACCCAGTTTGCTGTACCCAATGTGTGAGCTGTACCAAGACAAAACCTCTTGACCTCAGATTAAAACAAACAGCAAAGATCACACAAATAATCATGTCAATCAATCAATACAAATAAAACAACAACAAAAAACAGTAAAACAAAGGCAAATATAAAAAGCTTTGAGACTCCTGTTCGGTGCATGCACTATGTGATGTTTATTGGCAAGATACTTTACCTTGAATACTGCAGAGTGCGCAGTATAATGCCTGTTCTGAGTAACATTGGGTATAACAAGATGAAATAACTAACATGTTATGTGCATGCGGAGAAACAGAAGGAATGGGAGAAGGAGGACATTTTTTATGAAACAACACTGCTATTAACGAAACAGTTCAGCACAGGAACACAGTTTCCCCAGCCCAATACATGCCACTAAGACAGCAGTCGAAAAAAGGAACTCTACCCTCCGATTTCATTTAGGTATATGCAGCTTCTACAATTTGTATGTTCAGAGTGGTGGAGTAATGTGTCACAACGTGATTACAGTATGTCCAGCGTGAGACCGGGAGCCTGATTTTGACAGCTTCTTTCAACAGCTTGCTCTGGTCCACTCAAGCCCAGTGACGTCCGGCTGCTTGGAATGTCAAGAGGAGGCCATCCAAGCTCTCTAGTGCAGTGAAACCCAATGAAACCCCACCGTCATCACAGAGTATAACAGCAGCACTGCACTGTGGCCCGCAGATCACAGACATGCGGGTTAGCCTGGTGGCACTGAAGTGATATAGCTCATAACAAAAGAGGATGATGGAGCACATACTGCAAGTGTGCCGTTTGTGAGTGTTGGCAGGCTGAGAAGAGATTCAAACACTACTTAGAGGCACCACAACTTTTCCTGTAAAAATTCAGGACTGCAGAAAATACTAATTAATGTAATTTACAGAGTAACGGTGCAACGTGGCACCCCAATCGTCTGTTAGAAGTCATTTCCATTATTAAGACTTTAATTCTGCAAACAAGCTGTAAGCCTCTTTCAAAACGCTGCCGGATGACTGCTTCTGCAAAGAGCACTGAGGAGATGTGCCAAATACTGAATGTGACGTGCGTATGAAGGATGATTACTTCAGAGGCATTATTTATGGCAGGATTGCTAAATAACATGAACATGCGTTTCCTCTGGTGCAGTACAACTTTATAATTGTGCATTCCTCAATTATTTAACTCCCCCATCTGTTTACAGGTCTGTTTAAAACCCGGTTTTCCTTGAATGCTGATGATGCTCTTCAGATTTTAACTTGACATACTCTGCTGTTTTTCTTTTGCTCGCTGATAACTCATAAATGCTATCTTATCAGGGTGAGTTTCAGAAGATTAGGATCAGATATTTTCTCTTGACTGTGCAAAAATCTACAGTACAGTACATCTAAAAAATGAGCAATCCAAAGATCTGAAAAGCAACCAAAATTAAGTACCACAAATTTTTAGTTTTCAGAAGACAAAAAGCAGTATGTGTACAATACATATACAGTGCGTCCTCATGAATGACAATCAAAGCTTGTTGCTTCTAAGAATAAGTCAAGATCTTTAGACAATCAGCCAGAGAGAAAGGTTAGAGTCCCAATATCTGATAAATGGCAGAGAAAGACAAAAGTAAACAGCTTTAGACCAGAACAATCTCTCCAAAGGTCAGGAGGATAGTTTATAATCTTGTACTGTCCTAACCTCAGTGTCAGAAAGACCTGACCGATAAATCCTGAGCATTAATTTGATAATGTCTTCCTCTCTGCTTTCCACAAGGCTCTGTTCTTGGACTCCAGGGACCCTGCCTCAGATCAGAGCTTATAATTTAAAGACCTTTGCTCCAGCTTTGACCCCTTACTGTTCACCTGGGATCTGCTGTTCCAATTCCTCAGCTACGTGGGATCATGAGAATTACTTCCCAATAATAAGCCACTGTTTAGTACACCAAACAAAAAATCTTATAGAGACTAAGGCACACTCAATACATAAACTTGAAACAGGGGCTGTCCCAACAATACCCAATAATACCAGTTTAGTTGAGGGCACAGGCAGACACCGAGTCAGAATGAAGCTTAAATGTCAAAGAGAATGAACTTTGCTGCAGCAATGTTGCACAGTGCATGTGAGCAGAAAGAACAAAAACATCAGACTAGCATGGGGGGCTATACTGAGGCCCCTGTAACAGCCTGGGGAGGTTTTTCAAAGGCACACTGGTATCTTCATGGTGAAACAGTGGTGTAGGATATTTAGCACCTGAACAACATGTAACTTCAAAACTGCTGCACAACTACAATGACCACGGAGCACAGAATAGTCTATACAGTTAACATTAGCATTATTTATGTTGAAATGTCCACCAGATGGGAGATTCATGGGAAAGGGATCACAGAAGCTAAGATTCTGGATAAAACCAACTTTGGATGGTGTTTTAAGAAACAGAAGCAAAAGGGGCAGATCTGAATTTGTACACCTAAGGAATGAAAGGTGATCACACAGTTTTAGAAGCCCTTAGAACAGGGCTGTCTGTTCCTGGTGCTGGAGGGCAGATGCGTCTGTGGGGTATCATTCCACCTCAGCTCATACTGAGCTAAACCAGCTGGTTAGTGCACCACTTTAACAGCATCTCTTGGCTCTTCAGGACCCGCAGCTTTAAAGAAACCTGGAAAGGCTGCAAACACATGAGCCCTCCAGGACCAGGACACCCCTGCCTTAGAGGATTAGAGGACTGTACTGCGTGAAAGACTTATTAGATAGAGCATCTTGCTGTAAACTGGCAAACACTATCTCAGTGGCCTGCATTGCAATAGATTGGGATAACAAAAGATAAAATCAGTTGATCTGCAGGATAGAGACAACCTTTCTGGACCTCTTAATGGGATTTGGGGAGAAACGGAGTACCTAATATTATTAATAAAGCTCCTCACAGAGGAACCCTACTACCTTACTAATCTTCCCTTTGCACTCAAATGCTTATTAAACAGTCGATCAGAACACAGCTCTGGCCCCTAAAGGTATATTTTAACATTGCATGATAATCATGCTGTGTATGTACTGCATCCTCAAAAGAGCCCTAGGTCTCCCCATGGTTCCATATGCTTTCCATATCTTTAAATCACTTCCTCCAGAGATCCTGCACTTGACTGTGAATAGTGGAACCGTATTGCCAAATTGTGTTTGGGAGTAAAAGAAATCTCAAGCCATTTTTTGGAAGGAATATTTTCTTTCTTTTTTTCCTTTAAAAAATAAAAAATAAACAATAACAACAAAGAAATGTGGTGAAATATGGTGACAATTGCTACAACAGATGCTGAAGCTCCTGTTTGCAGACTCAAGCTCTTGGCTCTTAAACAGTTCTACAGATTGTATCAAGAAGAAATCTGGATTCCTCCAAGACCACCTTCCAATGTTACAATGTTTACTTTGGGATCAATCTGGTTTCATGACCAAGATGACCAGGGTTCCTTTTCTAATCAATACAACAATAGATCAGAGTAAAAAATGAATGTAAGATTCAGAATCTGAATAGTGGGATATGTTAGTGGTGCCAATGTACAGTAGGAAGTCTTGAACACTTGTGATTTCCAAACCTAAAACAAGGATTCCTCATTCCTGATGTTATGATATACTGTACTGTAAGTATGATAAAATTATAAAAGCCTTTTTGGTAAAGTGTTTCCTTAAGGTATTGTGTAGCCCAATATTACACATGTCAACTTTTAAAAAATCAACTAATCAACCAGAACAATGCTTTTGGGCATAGACAAGTATACATGGAACCTTCTGTACATGGGTGGCACATTAAGACGAAAATACAGCCAAGACAGAAAATCAGAATGACCATTCTGCTGTTTCAGACCTCAAACTGAAGTTCTTAAAGGTCAGGGTGAGATGACCTTTCACTTTCCACTCTGCAGTTAGAGTTACCTCCGCTGCGCAGCTTCAACCCCACATTATCATTTTAAGGTGAGTCTCAAAGCTATTCTTGCTCCAGGGCGGAAGCTGTTCTGAGTTTTTTAAAATAATTTTAAAACTTTCAAGGTGCTATTTGCAAGAGGCAGTATAGATGGAAAAGCAGAATTTTAATATTTTTTTCAAGTCAACTTTAAGCTTTTTCAAACTCTTTTGGAATATTAGGAAGAGTTCACAAGGGTGACAAAAAAATTAAATGAACACTGGTGAGAAGCACTTTTAAAAAAATCTTTTTCTTCTTAAAGTCTTTCTTGTGAACTTCTGGCAGGGATGTGCACTAACGCCCCCCTCAGTCACAGAGCCTTGTGCCAAAATGCAATAAACATCAAATACGCAAAATGGTAGCAAAGCTTTTCCATGCGGAACTGTTAAATGTTTCTTTGAGTATCTTGATGACTGACTGCATTGTTTCAGGCTGCACACTGGGACAATATCACCAGTCTGAGTCAGGGATCTGAACCAGAGATGTCAACACAACAGCACCGTACGCAGTGCCAAAGTACACAATTCACTTGCTGAAGCTGTAGTTACTAGTTTTAAGCCACAGCTAGCACAACATGAAGCTCTTTAACTTAGTTACTTAGTTATGTAGCAGTACATTGGAGTCTATTCTCACTCAGTGATACCAGCTGGGCAGAGGACAGGACATAGGGCTCTGATGGAAAGCAGCACTGACTCCTTTCCCATGTCCCTCCAATGAGAGCTCTCAGCATCCCTTTCTGTTTCTACACCATAAAAAAACAAGAGTTCCTGTTACTCCTTGTAGGCAGAATTTGAATTTAAGCATCTGAACAACCTGTACTCTGTATCTTTGTTTCTAATTTTACATAGCAATGATAAAATACCAGAAAGTCAAAGGGTTAAAAAGGAAACGTTTTGAAAAGAAGCCCACACAACATTTTCTTCACCTGTAAGAATGAGCAATAATAACTGCATGACATTAAAAGACGTACTTATTAAGTTCTCTCCCTAGGAACGATATACACTGTAGTCTGGGCTCTGAAAAAATCAGTGAATTGCCACGTCTAATGCTGCAGAATTTCCAGAATTTCAATGTAAGGAAGATTAATCAACAGAAATGTAAATTTTTTAGCAATGGCTAAATTAGACTTTGTCAGCCAGTGTTCTTGAGAGCCTTTATGCTTCAGCTGGAGTTCTTCAGGCAGAGTGATGGAACAAGAACAAAGCCTGGCACATACAACAGCCCTAACACAAACACGGCAGAGTACAGCAAACCATGAACAAATTCAGTTTCTTATTGATTCTTGTCATAATTGTGCCTCAGATGCAGGGATTTGGGCAGTTCTGAAATTGGCTGATTATAACTTTGTTATTATAGTGTAACAGCTGCATAATAAAAGACCAAAGGCTTTCTATTCAAATATACACAAAGTGCCTCTATAGTTTGACCATTTGAAAATCTGTTTTGAGAAAACCATGCACTGTCCTGCAATTTAGTGACTATGCAAATGTGACTGGGGTGATGTATTCCAATGACTGCTCACAGCAGAGGGCTGCTGTATAAAGATCAATGCAAACATCACATGTATGATGTAGAGTACATCATCTGGTTGACACTTGGCAAAGCACCCTCAGTGTACTGATGCTGTCCATGAGAACACATTCTATATACTGTATTTCCGTTTGTAAAGGACCAAATTTTATTACTTCACAGTGCACAGTTTTCACTGTGCAGCCGTCTGAATGGGCTAGCTAACAGAAGATCTAGAGATCTCAGAAGCCAAGCAGGCCTGGGTCAGGACAGGGCAGGACAAGAGCGAGACTGGGAAAGGGGACATCTAAGGTATACCAGATCGCTGCATGAAGTGGATGTAGTGGACCAGTAAGTGATGTTCTTCCCCCTGGACCAGAACTTCTAAACCAATATCCCAGTATGGTTACTTGGGACAAAGTGACGTGGGAGGTGCTATGCTTTGGATGAAATGTTAAACCAAGCTCCTGAGAATCTGTTCATTAAGGATCCTATAGAACTGCGTGTATGAACACAAATTTAATCCCCCGTGTCCAGGCTAAATTTCTTTCTGGACGTGAATAAACTGGGCTATCTACAAAGACACCCCTTGACCTAAAAGTGGTGAAGCGGCTTCTCCCTTCACCTGATCGGCAGTGTTGTGGAAAGCTGGTACCTGGTACTAAATGGTTGCACACATCACCCAGGCGGCTGCTCGCCTCCAACAGTGGACGACATGGGTCCCTCCATATGTGCAAAGACCTTTCAAATCATTGGGGACAAAAAGTGCCATAAAAATGCAAGGAATGATTATTAATATAAATAGCGTAATTGCACAAAATTACTTTTGAATCTGTTCAAATGTAAAACACAATTTGTGGAAATAATTATTACTTAATTGAACATCATGCAATACAACCCGCAGAGACCAATTTCAGTTTGCCATCTTTTTAAATTATTTCACTAAAATGCTTAAAAGGTTAATTTGGCAATTTTATCTGATGGCACACAGCGCACCGCATATTTCCTACAGGTGAAAGGAGCTCATATACTGTCGGGATCTGTCAACTTCCTATCTGATAAATGCCACAGACTTTCAATATACACCTAAATTATCTCTCCTGCTGTCCTGCCAGTATGGTTCATAGATAGGTGTACCCTCACTTTTGTGCCCATGGAAGAAAGGTCAAGATGTGACCTTTGACACACCAATCCTATTCTCAAAATAAAAACAAACTGCAAAACTGTCAGAACACAAGCAATAGTCCCACAGTTAATAAAGTCCCAGCATATACAGTTTAAGTGACTTAAATGTAATGGGAAGAAAAGAAGGTTGTGAGTAAAAGAGTCTCTGGACTGGAGCTGGAAAACCCTTTCCAGGGTTAATCCTAATATAGCCTTAATCCTAATACAAAAAGGCAAGGTCTGCAAGAAGAGGAAACAGTCTAGTATTGAAGGTTGTTCCACTGCGATCCAATCACCTTCCATTGCATACTGGCTTCTTCCTTTACAACAGGGCTAGGTTCCCAGTTTACCACCTCCATTCCTGCCACTGCAAAGTATTTAAAGGCTGATTCTTAAATGTCTTTCGGCAGCAGTGTTGATTAAATAAATAAGGGTGTTATTTAAAGAGGAAGTGCAGTCTCAATTTCTCAGACCAGTTATTAAATCTCAGTTTTAAAAAAACGGACAGCAAAATTAAAAAAATTTCGAATCAAGTATAAAATTGTCAACGTACTGTAAGGTTGGCATGTTGTCACAGGCAGACGAGAAGCAGCTAGTTTCACCACAGCGAGAGAGAGAGTTTGCGAGAATTGAAACATTAAAGCAGCCCTTCCTGCTCATTAGTCGTTGTAAGCAAATGAGAAAAATGGTCTCCTAAAATGTTAATTATTATGAGGGTATTTTAGTTAACTGACAGGATGTTCTTTTTTTAAAATACTTAAAAGTATCTAAAAAACAAGTCACCTTGTATGCGTCGGTTTCATGAAAATATTGACAATATAGTAGCAAAAATTCACTTGGTCTAAAGCAGGGGCCTCAAACACGCAGTCCCCAGTAATTATCTGCGGCCTGCAATGACTCACTTGGATTAACAAAAAATTACCAATAAAATTAGGTTGTTTTGGTCATTTGATACATTTTTTTGTTCCATAGATTCATTTTCTGTTTCAATAATTGCCATGGAAATATTGTAGCAGTTAAGCAATATTGTAGCAGTAGGTGACAAAGCGGAGGCGCACCCGGCCAATGCAAGCACCGCGATGCAGACTGGGAACTGTGGCCGGGAGATGTTCTGAGGGTCTGCAGAGTGACCGCTAGGTCCCCCTGCCTGTGTAAATAGTGACTATAAAACCTAATATAATAGTAGTTAATTGTTTATTCCTGAATTGTCCCTTGTCTTGTAACCACCCTAACCCTGCATACGTGTCCTATTTACAGCTTCTGTGAGTGCATTAAGCCAAAGAGTTGGTGTCTACACCTCTGTTGCTTGATTGCTGGCTGACGGAGTTCTGTCAGTAAATAAAGTAGACAGAAAGAAAGGTTTCTGAAGTTAGTCTGTGCGTCTGCTAGAATCATAGCAATGGTTGGCAGTATGTATGTATACAAACAGTTTTTCTCATCAATGAAGATCAACAAATCAGTTTTACGGACTCACCGATGAACATTTACGAGCAACATTGCGATTGGCTATTTCATGTGATACCAGGCTTAATGTTCACATACTGGTCTCTGCAAAACGCTGTCAATGAAGCAGCCAGAATGAAGAACTTCAGAAATAACCTCACATGATGTCGAGTACATTGAGTAAAGTTAACCAACATGTTTCAAATAAATTCAGTTTCAATATTTTTTTAAAGATTTGATGCATTTTGTGTGCATGAATGTGGCCCGACGATTAGTGCATTTTATCTAATGCGGCCCCCATATTCAAGTGAGTTTGAGACCCCTGGTCTAAAGCATGTTTACAATGTAATAGGGCTGCTTTCTTGTCACTGGAAGTTTTGTTGCCTCGTTCTGAATCGCGGACAATGACGGCCATATGCCGCTACACATACATTGAAACTTCTCTTTATGATGTAAATTGGAGGATGTTCATGTGACTGTGTACTTGATAGTTTCACTGTGGTTTGAAATACAATCATCATTGCCAATTAATTATAACTCTGAAATGTAAAAATAGCATTGCAGTTTGCCTTTAAGAGAACAAAGTGGTCACACTGAAACAAAATGAAACTAAAGAGCCAAGGCTGTACATCACTGGCACATAGAGCATTACTTGTGTTCACACGGGATTAAGAAATACAGCTGAATCCACCTCAGACATCAGAACAACTTCAGACAGGAATAGAGTTCTGTTCTTACTGTGGTTATGTTCATTTAAAATCATTAAGCAATTAAATTAAAAGTTAATATAAAACAAACCAGGATCGAAGTTGAAAAGTACTCCAATTTTTCAACTTGTAGTTCTACAGCTTGACACATACAGTATAGGAAATAATCTCCGCAAGAAAATATTTTTTTACACAAAAACTTCAATCCACAGTGTCATCAAATCTTTGCTTACACTATTATACACAAAAAATAAAAGAAAAACACAATGTGCAAGATGGAAATTAAAACTGCAGATTCTTCTCTCTCATCAGTTTGAAAACTCAGTAGTCATTGGTTTTAAGTGCCGTATTCAGTTCCTCCTTGAAATTCTACTTTCTCCTTTACCAGTGTCAAAAATACAGCCCAGCCGAAACCATCTTGCTTTGACATGAACAAGCTGACACCCTGCTAGGTTAAAGCAAAACAGAAACTGTAGCACCAAAGCACAATACCACTGCATACAGATAATATATACTTACTGTATCTATATGTACACTTTGTACTTTGGCTGCTTTGTAAATTGTAAGGCATCAACAGATGGAAAAGCAGACAAGGTGTTCTTAAGAATGCTATTCTCCTAAGGATAAGCCCGTTTTAGCAGCTCGAGAGCAATGTGCTTTATTCTCAGGCTGTGCAAGGAAGGGGACCTATATTTCGCAGACGGACTCAGAGTGGGAGAGGAGTGCAGAGGACTGCAACACTCACAACACGATTCTGGCTGTTCAGTACAATACAGGACGGTGCTACACCTGCAACACTTCTTTCAGCTCCATTGCTGCATTGATTTAGATTCAAGTATTAAATGATTCTATAGTTGTCTGAAACCAGTATCCAGTCCCAGAATGTACATTGGACATTCACATTATTTGAAAATTTAATTGGATTTCTACCAGTTTTCGCATTACCCCTCACATACAGCTGATACCCAGATCATTTGGATGGTTATTTTTCAACACACCTCAAATTGTAATATATTATACAGTAGGTAGTTGTTGTCCACTGTGAATATTAAGATTAGCTACTCTCACACTATACATGATACCCAAGTACTGTAATGTGGTAAATGTGTTTTCTCTTAGTTTTTCAGGTAACTTGACATTTTTTCATACAAGTCACATTTGCATATTTCCAGTTTTTTTAATATGGTGAGGGAATTGTTGAGAATAGACAAGAAAACCATGTCACAGGCATTATGGAAAAATGGGATTCACCCCCTGGGTAATAGGCAGTTATGACTGACCCCTGACTTCACTTCAAATCACTTCAGTCACAGTCACGAAAACAGTGTAATTCCAAATGTTACAAATAACCTATTGTGCCCGACTCTCGAAAGAAGGCAATTTTGTTTTTGATAAAAAAAACTCCATTATGATGTCCTAAAAAATGTTCTGCCCCCAGTGGTTTATATATCTACGCTTATATACAAGATGAAAGTATACACAACACTATAATACGATTTAAAAAAATAAATAATTGAAAAAAACAATATCTAAATATTTTTTAACTAAATAATTCGGAATACCCCAGTCATACCATTTCTTCTTTCTTCAGAACCATATTTGCAGCTTTTTGCAATGCTATTATCTTTAAAACAAGCAGATTGTCCTTGTGTTCATAGGCAGATTGAGAAAGCATGTCAGCACAAATGCACTCGATTGAATTCCATATCCGGATCCAATCGGCTGCATTTACTCATGTACCAGTGACTTCCAACAACATCTAATCAGGCTGCAGAGCACAGGACAAACGTCCACGACGAAGGAGTCTTACGTACGTAGTCTCAATAAGGCATGTGCTGTGCTCCTTGTGCCGTAGAGAGGAGATTCTTCTATTACGCTTTCTAAAATGTGAATGCTGCTAAAAGAGCTACAATAAGAACATAGGTAAATAAAAATAATATCTCTAGGATCAGTGAAAAGCCTGGGTTGTACTGGAGCTCTGAGGAAGGATGGCGCCATTGCCTAGGCAAGTCAATGTTCCGTGTTGAACTAGTGCTTGAGCTTCTCTCTCTATAACCCGAGATGAGGCTCATATGTTCTCTTACATCTGTGTTGTCCATCAGTATCAGTTTGCAGTGCTGGGGTACACAACAGTGGTTTGAAATCCCTTGGCTACTTTTAAAAATAAGAAGGACTTCATGTGGACACGGTCTAGTGGCCTTCCAAGAGGGAGTGCAAAATAAAAAAATATCATTTTTCTACCCCCTGGAGGGGGGATTTCCCTGGATTTCCTCCAGGAAATCACACATTACTCTTTGTAAATGAAGGTAAGGTTGAAAAGCACTGGGCTTGAAATGCGGTTTCACCACCAGCCCTGCCCACGCCACACTATTCCGCCTCTCTCCCGTCTCCCTGTGCTCAGGTGTGTGCGCGCAAGCACGTGCGCGTGTGCCCGGCGAGGGCGAGTGCCTTATCTCCGGTAGTGATTGGGCGCGTCTGCAAACATATACTTCAGCCTGTATGCCTCTGCTAGCAGCAGCCCCACCTCCTCGTTCCCCCAGTGTATTGTGGGGAGGTTCTGCAGAAGCATCAGGAGGCCCTGAAAGAAGAAAAGAAACATCCATCACTGCACTGCCACACACAGAGTCTGACACTCACACAAGAGAGAACATCCTCTCCATCCGTATAACTCATCATATCTAGAAGGCATCATGGCAGGGAACCCTCTTTTCCACTTACATAAAAGGAATAAAGAAAAATAGTATATGTAATTTAAGGATGGGTACAACAATACATTGTTCATCAAAAAAAAGCTCTTAACGAAAAAGAGCTGTTAATCATTAATGGGAAGCAGCAGCACTGTAACTATTTTTTACTCTTCATCTTACTTTTCAAAAAGCTTATATAGCCAGTCCCTCTTTTGTCTCTGAGTAATGTTAGTCATGCCTTCCTTCACTGAAGATCAACAACCAGGAGGCATCAAGGCTAAGAATGGAATTGTAGTACAAAGAAGATTGCCAATTACTTCACTGTAGCGAGTCATACAGGAATGTGTCCAAACGCCTGTCTGAAAATACCTAGACACAAAACAGCCTAGCTACTGAGATAATACAAAAGAAACAAAGCATTAAGCACTAAAGGGAGCAGGCTCAAACTAAGATTTAAAAGTTGTAAAGTTGTGGATCAGTAGAGGGTCAAGCAAAAAATACTGTCACGTGTTTAAGTGCTGTGGGAAACCTGGATGAACACTCTCTGTTATATTAGTGTGATTCTGAACCATGGATAGACCAAGGTAGAAAACAACTAACTCAGTTTTGTATTTCACTATATTTCACTGTATTTCATGCTTACATACCTGAGCAAGCTAACATTAAGACAAAATACAATCAGCCTAGGAGGTTTCCTTTAGAACCACAGTAGACAAGATGCAGTTCTAATGTTTGGTAAATTAAAAGAGGACTAAAAATGTGATTCTTTCATCTGTAAGGAATGGAGTGGCCTATGGTGCAAATGAAAAGGAAGTAGCAATCCAAGATAATAAATGTCAATCATGACTAATAAACTGAAAGCCATAAAATACGCAACAAATGTGTACTGAAACCAATAGCACATTACATTTTAGTGCCTCTCATTATTAATACATTCCTGTAGAGAACAGCAATGGAAACAATCCACTCTACCATCTCTTTAAATAGCAAAGTGAACCAAATGGCAGAAAAAACAAGTACAGAGAAAGATATAGTTCAGAGTAAGTCTAATGAGTGTAAACTGGAGAGCCATACTTCCATTGAAGGCCCCAGGCTTAGCTGGAAGGAATTAAAGACAGAAACAGGTAGAAAAAAAGAAAAGAAGGAAAAATACAATATGCTACAAATTCAAGCTTGTCAAAGTGTGAAATTCTTCACTGGGCACCATCAAAGTGACAGCAATTCTTTTAAAAGTGACCAGCAGTCTGACAAGTCCTCCCTAAACAGTATAGAAGCTTCTTGCAGAAAGTGAAACAGGCATGATATGAGCACATTCATGATGTTAACCTCACCTGCATTTAACAAAAAATACAGGATGAGGAGAAAGGTGCTGTGTCCTATCACAGCAGATGACACAGACCAGGAAATTTCAAGGTCAGATATGCTACTCTGCCTTGCACCCTATCGCCGGGATCACACTAAGATTGTTGAATTGTCTGACAAAAGCCAACCTGGAGACATGTCTTCAAATGCAATGAAACAGTTTCTATTGTCTGAAAGTGTCTGTTTTCTACTAAAAGCTAAAGCCTTTTTGATGAGCCATTCAAAGCCCTCCTAGTGTTGCTTGGTAATGTGACATGCACACGTTCTGGAAGAGTATAACAGTTCTAACTAGGTTGAGATTAAAGGATGTCCGTCTTTAAGCAACACCCCTGATATGACAGTTACTGCCACTGGAATACTGAAACATCTTGGAAACATAAATCAAAAGATGCTTCAGTGCTGTTTTTTGTAATATCTCCTTTAGGGTTTGGACAATGCATTTGTATTGCTGTTCTGAAAGGATTTTAAAAATAATGAAATCCGTATATCTACTGTGCCAACAGTCCTTAAAAAGAGACAGTAAAGTCTGGGCCACATCCCTGCCCAACTGAGACAGTGTCAGCACACAACACGCTCAGTCCACTGGGGTTAGAAGTGGGATTATTCGACCAGTGCTTCTTCAGGGAGTGATGACCCCAGTGAAAGGCACACTGCTCTTCCAGTCAGTTCTATCACCTGCAGGTTGCTGTGGAACTTGCACTGTATTAATAGGTGAATGTTTCTGTGAGTGTGCAGCTAAGAAGAGTCAGTTTACCCTTCTTCATTCTCTTCACGCTAGACAGCAGATGTCACTGTGAGCCAAAACGTAAAGCAACCGTTGGCAATCCAAAAATGGGGGGAATATAATAACAAAATAGTGATTCTTTTTTTTTTAAAAAAAGACTGCGAGAACTAGAGAAAACACAAACCGTAGTTGTAACATTTGGATCCGAGATACCGGTTCAGCTGGGCATGAAGACCTTCAACCTTTACTGTAGGTACAGTACCTACCTGGAAATCTACCATGGATAGTATCTCCTTCCTCCACTTGATGAGAAATGCAGCACAGACGTAGAGATGGAAATGAGAAAATCCCTCTGCCTCAGCCTAAGGAAACAGAAACACAGGATTTCCTGATATTGTAGTTTAAGATCAAGCATACTGTAAGTATGGAGGTGTGTTTCTGTGGGGTTTTGTTCCTGAAAAAGATGAGCTCTACATTTCTGTTTTAAAACTTGCTTGAAATATACTGTGTCTCATCAAGAGTGTGGTAAAAATAAGGCACCTCTCTTGGCTATTTAATGTGAAGGCCCCCTTGATAAAAATCTGGCAAAATCAAACCCAGGCCTTTTTTTTTCTTTTTTTTTAAACTGATGCTTAGCAATTGACTTTCCATTTACAGTGGCTTAACATTCATGGAAAAATACAGAACTCACTTCAGCAGCATTATTGTCATTTATTTTTCTGAATCATTTTAATTTATTCTTAACCTTTGAAAATGTTCTCCTGTTGAGGCGATAAAGAGAGCTTTCTGGCCGATCAGGCAAAAATAAAACAAATAATTCTGTCTCAAAAACTTGGTTAAAGAGACAAAACCACACGAAAGCACTTCAGTGGTGGCAGCAGACACCCAAAGAATGATGAGCAGTGTCAATAACAGGACAGTCAGGAGAGTCATTTCACTTTCAGCCTGTCAGTAAGAGGTTAAATGATACTGATTATGGGGTAATTTACTACTTCAGCTGAAGAGCAGTGGGTTGTTTTACAAAAATTCAGTCAGCTCTGCAAATTCTCTATTTTACTGAAACTGAAGAATTCTAATTGAAATACAACTGTAATTGTTTAATCATTAGAAAATGACATTCCAATTAAAAAAATGTAATATATTCAGCTGGACAAATCCAACAAACTCTATATATAAGGTATTTGGCAATTTACACTTAAATATGTATTAATGATTTTCTTAAGTTTTTAACACTCCATTTGACAATAAATGCAGAAAATGAATTTTAGAAACATTGTACTGTGAAAAAAGTTGACTTCAGCGGCACTGAACAGAATTGTTTTTAAACTTGAGTGTTTCTTACTAAAAACAAATAATATTACTTCTAGGCCTTAATAAATGTGAAAAATAACAGTATGTGCTGAAACATGGAAACCTAATTGTTAATATCCAATAAATTAACAAGAAGAATATAAAAAATATAAAAATGAAAATATCACTCATTTTATGCTGCCCATTTATTTTTCATTATATTCTTTACACCACAAACACTGTATACTAATTTAAACACACATGATACACTGAAGCTTAATATTTTCCATAGATTTAAGACAATAATGATCAATTAATCCCCACCCTGACCTGGAAAGGTGCTCATTCTAATACTGTACTGTATATCTGTGCCACTGGTCAAAGTTAGCTATGCTAAGCCAATGAGGCTTAATGAAGATGGAGCAGTGGTGCTTGGCTGATAAATTTGACTGGGCAGAATAAAAAGTTGGATGGCAATTCTGCCTTGTTTAGTGCTGTGATTAAAACAAAGACCTAATAGTCATAAACATATTTGATATATATATTGCAAAGCCAGTAAAAAAAACATTTCAGAAAACATTTTGTGTTTGGTGCCAAAAATCAGCATCTCAACCTGCAGCCTTCAATACAATAATTGACTAAAATAATAATTTTCTGAATACCCTTCATAAATGGGTTAATGATGATCCAAAACACTCAGGGGCTTCAGAACAGCGAGGGAGGCCTGAATGATAATTACAAAAGCTCTTTTTCAAAAACTTCAAAAAACGCACTTGTTCCAAATATGCTGTTTACAGGGAAAGAAAACAGATCCCTAATGAGAAATTGATGAGAATACTGAATAAAAAGACAACAGCAAAGAAAATACAAAGAAAGACATGTACAAGACTGCATATCTGAAACCCCCAAGGAGAAAAATTCTACATCAAGTGTGTTTTCCACAGGTGGCTTGCAATCCCTGAATTATACTCAGAACAGACAGCTCTGCACCTGAGATCTGTACCCAATAAATTTGAATTTGTGCCTGTTCTTGGCATGCTATGAAGAGAAAAACAATTCTGTGCACTGCAAAAAAAACATTTATAACATGCAAAGGAACAAGTGATAGGTTCATGCTGAAAAGAGGAGAAAGAAAACACATTTCGGCTGTGGAGCCTTCTTCGGGTGTCTATTCGGGTGTATATTTATAATATAGTTATTTTCTGCACAAGCATTATTTGACAAATGGGATACATATGTTATCTAAATTAAAAACTTCACACAAAATACCTGAAGCTGGTTACTGGTCTTGCCTTTCAAACCCTGGTTTGTTTTTCAGGTAGCTTAAAAATAAAATGTTTCTAAAGCATGATAAATCAGTTTGTTTGCTTTTAATTTCTGACCATATTTTCTTAATGTGATTGTTCCTAGACTAGTCTAAAAAAACATTTCTCCAAAAAGGGCCCTAAAAGAACTCTTAATCTATTTTTGTATTTTTTGTTTTACAGTATTCTCTATCAAGGACACTGAAGACGTCAACGCAGTGAAAGTCTTGTATCAAATACAAACTAGAGGACACAGGTACTGTAAACTACCTGGAAATTAATTTTAAACAGAGGACAGGTGGCACTTTACCCAACAGCTGTGGGAGCAAGGAATGCTATTAAGCTCAGCTATGTTATTAAGCTAATACCCTGGCTTCTTTCAAGAAATGATTGGATGTTATCCTGAGATATTTACTACCAAATGGGCTACATGGCCCAGAAGACCTTCTCTTATTTCTAGCCATTCTTATGTTCTAGTATGGTATTAAATTTACCATTTTGGTAATTTTTGAAGAGTAGGGGGTGCTCACCCTGTGGTCTATGTAGGTCCTAATGCCTCAGTATAGTGACGGGGACACTATACCGTGAAAAAGGCGCCATCTTTAGAGTGAGACATAAAACCAAGGTCCTGACTCCCTGTGGTCATTAAAAATCCCAGCACATATCTCGAAAAGAGTAGGGATATAACCTGGCCAAATTTCCCATTGGCCCTTACCAATCATGGCCTTCCAACAATCCGCATCTATGAACTGGCTTCATTACACTGCTCTCCTCCCCACTGACAGCTGACGTGTGGTGAGCGTTCTGGCGCACTATGGCTGCCGTTGCATCATTCAGGTGGGGCTGAACATTGATGGTGGAAGAGGGGAGTCCCCATTACCTGTAAAGCACTTTGAGTGCAGTGTCCAGAAAAGTGCTATAGAAGTGTAAGGAACAGTTGTTATTAGGAAAACCTAATTAATAACAGTATGTTATCAATACAGATAACTGTTAAAATGAGGAGCTGTATGCATTCATCTCATACATCCTTCATTCTAAGCATATGTATCAGGCCCTACTGTATATGATGCACAAGTTCAACCTACTATACCTTCTGTGTTTGGTCTTGTGCAGCACAGACACTACACCAACACTGCTTAGTTGTATACTGCTGGACTTTGTGTGTATGCATATGCATTGTGCATCAAACATCAGACTGCACAAAGCAAGAATACAATTTTGCTCACACAATCCTATAGACAATAATGCTCAGTAAAGGATGTACAGTATACTATTGTTAAGCACATTGCAGGACACACAAAAATGAGAAAATAGGAGGTACTCTTTTTTTAGGGTGGAAAGAAATAGAACAAAAAGCTAAGCTGCTGTGTTAATGAAAAGAAGAAGTAAAAGCTTCTCAGTTGCACTGTTTCCATCCTGAATCTTCCTCAATACAAACATAGATTTAATCTTGTCCATCTTTCTCTCCAGCCTGCCCAGGACTGCCAGTACAGCCTTAGCAAAGAGACATTAGCCTTCACCAGTAACTGGGTCACTCTGATCTAAACCAGCACAACACACTCCCCACCAACACTATGGGCAGCACAGATCCGGAATAGCAGATACCAGCTGTGAAGTGTCTCCTCCTTGAAGGCAGGCTTACACGTGCTTTACTACTCTTCTTGAATGAAATGAGACAAACTTCACCAAAAGTCAAGCAATCAATTCCAAAGTAGTCAACTATATATAGTAGCAGCAATACAGACACTCTTATTAAATCTACAGAAAAAATGATTATTCAGTTATGTGGAAGGAGTTATATAAAAGCAGCAAAAAATAAATGTTTAAACTATGCATAAGCAGTTCTGTGCATTAACTTTTTTAATATTGCATACTATACTGTACTTTTTTACATTTATAATAACATTATGTGGTTGTACAGACACGAAAAATGAAGCCTAGAAAAAAATCATCCTTTTGAAGAATTACTTAACTCTAGCTAAAATGCAGAAGAGGCAATATTGTAGCTTTTCCTGTTGTTCATGTGTATGCAAATCAGCATTTTGGGTGATTTGAAGTTAAGGAATAATTGAATATTTAGATGAAAGATGGAACTTTCCAATTTAAGACAGACAATTTTGTCAGACGGAAGATGAAGCTGTTTTACATGTAATGTTTATTAGACGTGCCATCGTTTATTTGGAGCAGAAATGGACCTTGACAAGGACCTTGTTTCCCCGTCTCAAAATATGCTTAAGTTATCTCAAAGCTTTAGCACTGGCAGTGTGCCGCTGACACAGAAAACATGACTTGATGCCATGTAGTTCACAGGCCTTTGGTTTCCATGGTAAGGTTTACCGAACCATGGAAGGGAGTCCTGAACTGTGATCGGACAACAAAAAGGCTTCTTCACAACAGTCAAATACCTCCTTCCCTGCAGCTCATTCTAGTTTCTTGAAATGGTACCAGTGAAAAGTTAACTGAGGGGAGCTACTTTAAGAAAAAAAAAAATCAAGAACACCGCAAACAATGTGTCAGAATCCCGTTGACAGAGCTGTCACCCACCCCCTGATCATCTCCCCTTTCTGTTTGCACACCAGACTTTTTAACACTGAGGACAACAACTAAAAATAGTTTGTTTGCGCTGGCTGTTTGTTTTCGGCTGTCTCCCTTTTGGTAAACGTGTTGTGTTGCATCTGAGAAGCGAGTCGCTGGGCTGCTCTGTTCCCGGGCACAGTGACAGCCCGTGAAAGCGCTGCCGGAGCCGAGAGAGAGCGAGACAGGGCACGCAGCAGATACAAACAACTGCTGCTTCTGATCGCAAATCTGCTGTGTCTGCTACACTGTCCAGTGCCCACAGGGATGACAGAGATAGACCAGATCTCCGGAGGAATGAGACAGGGAACGCAAACGACACACACAGATCATGGCACAAAAGAAAGGTGTTACTGGATCCTACCAGAGCACAGCTTACTATACTTTACATCCATGTAATCTGCAGTTTCAGATCTTAATATTTACATTTCTACTTCAAAAATGTGAGATTTGCAAAATGAGAGCAGATCATTTGGCCCACCTTGTTCGTTTGGAAAGTCATCCAGCTGTTTCCTGAAAGAAGCTGACGTATCAGCTTTGACAACATGGTTGTTCCATAGTTTTAAATGCACTTCCCCTTAGTTTCCACGTGTGTCACTTGATTCTTACTGCACAGGTCATTCTGAGTTGAAATTATCAGTGCCTTAGTGGATTTTGAATACCTGAATCATATCTGCTCTGTTCAAGACTAAAAAGATTCAATTCTTTTTGCCTGAAAAATTAGGGCACTTCTTTAAACCCAGTACAATTGTAATATTAACATCCCTTATTTTTAAATTCCACACATTTATCTATACTGTACATCCTAATATCTTGTTTTATGTTGTTTCATCACATTGTCTTAAAGATAGAAATTACATTATGTCACTATACTTATTTTTTTCTTAAGTTTAAAACTTAGTGTTTCCCTTCTTGTATCTATAAATCATGTTTTTGCTAACGTCATGAATCATCCTGCATCACATGCATTGAACGTATTGTAGTGTTTAACCAGCTCTTTTTATTTAAATCTTTTTGATTTTCCTTCGCTGTATTTGCTATTCTGTTTTTATATGTGTATCATATGTGAACTTGACCAGTTTAATCCAAAAACTTGAGTTATCTTAATTCAAATGAAAAAGGAATATTGTCTG